>NC_045596.1:20095000-21345000 GCF_009762305.2 Zalophus californianus
TCCGGAAATTCATTTCGATGTGGTCCCACTCCAGCACCATGCAGTTCTCCATGCTGGGCTGAGCGATGGCCACATACACGTCATTCTTGGAGTTGAACGTATCCACCGAAACCGACTGGTAGGGCAAAGTCTGATGAACAACAAAATCTGGGAATGGGTATTTAAAGAAAAAAAAAAAGTCTCCATGAGATCCCCTGTGGGAATTATTGCCCTCCATTTCCCTTCTACCCTTTGTAGCATTGGTTCCAAAGATGAGCAGGGAGGAGGGGGGACCGGAGAGAAGCAACACGCATATCACAGCATGTTTTACTCTGGAAGGTTCCAGAAGGGTTCTGCCTTGGACAGGATGATGAATAGCTCACAGCTTGGCTGCCGGATTGCAAAGTTTAAAACAAATTTGGGGAGACCTGGCTCTCGAAAACACCAGCACAAAGATGCCACGGAACAGCACTGCCTCAACACTGCCCAGATGCAAATCACTCTGGGAAGAGACTGGCAGTGGTCGCATGGGTTTGGGAAATGCTGTTTTCTAGCCCTCTCGGGATGGCCCTGGAAGCAAAAAACCTGTCTTGCTTTGCTTGCTGGGGCGCTGCTCAAGCTTACCTGCCAAGGTGATTGTTTCGGCCGTGGTTACACTCCCACGCTCCCCAACTCCAGGTTCAAAACCAAAGGTAAACTCCCACAGGGCACGCTGCACTTCGGGGAACCAAACCAAGCCCTCTGATACAGACCCAGAGATCTGTGAAGCCCGCAGAGCAGGGAAGTGAACCGAAGGACGTTTATTGGTTGTTGGACTTGGGGGTGAGGGACGGTTATGCCTGCGATGTGGACAGTCTCCCGCGGTCCGCGAACAATGACAGTCTGTTGGATCTTCAAGCCATGTGGAACCGTCCTATCGGAACACGTGTTCTACTCCTACACTTAGTGCTAAGTCAGCACTCCTCGGGGTATGGCCCCCTCAGCTACCGCTGACTCACTGTGTTCTCTTGGAAGGGAGGTACCAGCTTACCAAGGAACAGGGTGAGCGTGCCGTGGGATGCAAGGAGGGGTAGTGTGTGGGAGCTAGGGAAGCAACGAAGAAAGAATTAAAACAAACAATTGAACAAAACACTAAGAAAGCTGAAGGTAAGTTATTTCTTCGGCTAGAGATGCTTCCATGTGCACCGCTTCTTGGCAGGCTAAGCACACCCAAGGTCAAATGATGGTGGACGTCTGGCGGAGGGAAGTCGTTCCTCTGAGAAAACCCTGGCTCGGCCCATGCCCTGCCCACCCACCCCTTAGCTGTGCCCACTCCGGCCCCATCTCTCCTGCAGAGCCGTCCCAGATCCAATGCACAGGACTCTCTCCTCCCTCACTGGGTCCATCATAAGGCATGGCTCTTTCGATCTCATTCTTCACGAATCTCCAGCACGGCAACTGCAGAGTCAGCTTTGGAGAAATGGGAAAGATCTTAGAGCCTTGAGCCCTTTCACAGAGCCAGAAGCTGAAGCTCAGACAGCGTGTGCGCCCGCACAGCCAGCGTCTTGTGCCTCCTGAACCAAGGGCTTCCTGAGGTCAGGCCTGGGTCCCACCCTCCTGAGAGCCTCCCACGGCATAAGCCCATGGTGGCCACTCAAGAAATAACTCTGGTTCGGAGGAAGCCTCATAAAAGAGGTCGAGTGAGAAAGACAGGAAAGGGGTGAGCCACTCAGTGGTGAGCAAAGGCAGGATAACGCTGATGGGGCAGAGGCAGGAAAGGAAGGGAGAGCCTGAGAGACGCCGAGCAAGGGTTGAGGTGGGAAGGGTAGAGCATTCGGGAATGAGAAGAGCAGGTATCGTGAGGGGCGGGAGAAGGGAACAGGGCTGAGGGAACCAGGATGGCATGCGGCACAGGAAAGAGCCCTGTGCCTGGGTTCAGACCCCCTGAAAACCACCCCCTGCACTTGAGGCCCGAGGCTGCGCCCTTTCCCTGACAAGGCCTCAGTTTACTTCGGTGCCAGACGGGGGCGACGAATTTTTACCTGCCTAGCTTGATGGCAGGGACGCATTGGTAATGTTGGTGGAAGCGCCCATCTCGGGGCCCTGGCACGTAGTAGGGCTTCATAAATATGGAATTGAGGTCTGAGAAAGGGCTGCCTGCCTCCTCCGTCCCAGCCATCCCTGGGCTGTCTCTTGAGGAAGTGTCCATCCTAACGGCATCTAAGATGACATGGCAGAGCTGTGACTGACGTCTGGCTGAGTGACCTCGGGGAAGTTATGGCACCTCTGCCTGGCTTAGTGTCCTCACTGGATATTTTAATTCTTACTCACACAGAGTGGTGCGTAGCATAGTGAGGGCTCAGTACATGCTCACTTTTGGAGGTGTTCCCATCCCCATTCTGAGTGCGCAGTAGATGCCTCATAAATGCTTGCTGGCATAGGAGTGTGGGAGGGCTGGCCTCACCCACCCTGTGGTCCACTCTGCAGACCGTGTGGGGAGGAGGCTGGGGATGAAGGAACGATGCACGCAGGTGCAGGGACAGGAGGGGGAAGGAAAGAGCAGGCCGCCTCTGCGCCTGACAGCCCGAAGTCGCCGAGGGAGAGCAGGGACAAGTGACAGTAGTGGACGGAGGGTCCCCTCACCCCCAGAGCCGGGAGCACAGCAGCCGCAAGAGCTGAGGCTTTAGCTAAGACAGGCGAGGCTTCGGGTTCCCACTTGTATCTGCAGCTCTGTGACCTTGGGCAAGAAACTTGAGCCTCAGGGTCCGCATCAGTGAAATAAGGGTGACACCTATTTCGTGAGGTTGCCGTAGCGACTATGGAAGAGCGTGTAAGCGTTAGCATTAGAGTCGTGTATGGGGAGTTTGATACCTTAGCTTTGTAGGCTGTAGAACAATGACCGTGTTGAGTTGCTGCGTGAACGCTCAGGAAGGATCCCGATGGCTCCCAGCCCCGTCCCTTGTCAAACCCCCCAGATACTAGAGCACATCAAAGAGTAAAAACGGACAAAACTCAACCTGTAGATACACAGAAAAAAGGAAATGGTAGCAGTCATCGTCTGCTTCCTTTTCTGGAGACAGAAAAGGACTCCGAGAATTCGGCTGCGGCCTTTTAATTCTGGGACAGCCACAGACCCCTTCTGCCTCTCGGGCTGCCTTCTGCTAACGCAAGC
The DNA here is from genome assembly GCF_009762305.2 of Zalophus californianus. NCBI lineage: Eukaryota > Metazoa > Chordata > Mammalia > Carnivora > Otariidae > Zalophus > Zalophus californianus. The sequence continues at coordinate 20,098,131 of NC_045596.1, forward strand.
CCCGAAGGTTCCAAACGGTCCTGCCTTGCCTCCAACCCACGTCTCCCGCCTGCACGCCGACGTCTCGGAAACATGAGCATTCGCTGAAAAATGCAGGCTGTTTAAAGGGCAGACCAAAAAGTTTCAGTTTTTTATTTAAAAAAAAAAAAAAAACCCAGAAAGAAAGAGAGCTGCCAAAATTAGACAGCATTTTACAAATCTCGCTTTTAACGGTTCTATTTTCATTTGTTTTCCCAAAACATTGGTTTCATAATATTTTCTATATGCTGACTATCTGGCACAACACAGACTGTTAAATCATCTGAATTATAAATCTAATTCTTAATAGGAGAGTCCCTCTCCCTGTCCCCCACCCCGACCCCCAGAAAGGAGGAGGAGGAAGAAGAGAAAAGGAAGAAAGGAAGAAAAGAAAATGACTGGTCACTACGTATTGGGTGGGGGGTGGGGAGGGCTGGAGGAATGTAAAGATCCTCTCCCGTCCCCATTTTAATCCGTCTTTCACGACCGGCGAAAGCACATTTGTCGTGCCAAGATCTCCAACAATACACACATTGATATGACATCAATTTCCGAGTGTTAAAGTATTAACAGCACGCTCCACACAAAGTGCGGCCATTCACGTTGGATTAAGTTCATGATGTCAGTGGGACGCTTACAATTTAGGCCTTGCTCCCACTGGAATCAACAGATTTTTACACAGCTATTTATAGCCCTTGCAGGAAATAAATTATACATGATGCCGATCCTATTGGGAGAGAAACTGCACATTAATGCATTATTTCTCTTTGCATTTCATCAGCCCAGCGATAGGGAAGCTAACAGGACAATTATGATGCAAAATGCACTCCCTCTAAGGAATTTAGCGAATTACCCACCTAACACGGGGAATCATGAGTAGATGACAGGGATTTTTGAGGTGGTTAAAAATAGACTTGAAAGCGGAGGGTTAGGGAAGGATTGTGATTACGCCAGAAGCTGAAACAGTCCGGCGGTGGTTCTGCCGGGTGAATTATACACGGGCACCACAACACAATGGCAAGAGAACCTTCCTCTCTCTGGGAAAAATAGGATCTTCCTCTCCTTCCCTTACCTGAAGAATTTCCGCCTTTCCCAAAAATCTGAGCTAAGAGAAAAATAATGCCCTCAGCGAATGCACTTCTTCCCAAAAATGTAGTGAGGATGCCGTCCTCACTAGTCCCCAAGCTCTTAGATTGGGCTTTCTATCTGCCTTCCAGCCTCACGCGTTTCCCTCCCAACCTTTAATAAAGCACCAAAGGAGGAGGCTTGATATGAGTGGAGACAGGCACCAAAAAAAAAAAAAAAATCAGAATTTATTGACTTCGTTCTTACAAGGCAGGGACTATATCTAGGGAGTGGGCGCTGCTTGGGTACGCCACTTATTCTTGATGGAGGAAACCATAAGCGAAAGCTAATTTGTTCGTGGGTCTTAAAGGGAGAAAACGGTAGCAGAGACAGAATCATCACCTGCCTGTTACCAGGGAGTAGTGCTGACTAATCTAAATTTTAGTAGGAAGGTTTCTAGCAAAGACATATATAAGAGAGGAGGATGCCCTAAAATGTTAGGGGGCTCATGCTGCCCCATGGGTTCTGGGTTTAGGACAGGTTTCCAGAGCTGGCTACCTTGGTTCCAAGCCCCCTTTACCCTTGAGACAATTCTGAGGGCCCAGATCATTTTCATAACCGTCCCCAGGGTGCAAAAATCAGAAATCCTGTTTTCTCATATAAATTATTCCCTGTTCCCAGGCCCTGGATAGCCCATGTCATGTTTCCCAGAGACTGGCAAAATTTTCAGCCACTCTGGCCAGGTGTGAAGAGAACAATGAAAAAGCGCGCTCACTTCACCTGAGGTTTAGATAGAGAACTCTCCAGAAAAACTGGAGCGGAGGCAGAAAGGAGCCCCGGGAGCTGTGGTTTGGCATTTCACACCAAATGGCCTTGAATGCCACCTTTTGGTGCAGATGTCATTGACTCTGAGCTCTGATTTACTGCGCTGCTCTGTGATATAACAATAACCTGCTCGTGGTCTCTGCTGGCCGAAGGGTACCCTCCCAATTACACAGCTGAGTAAGGCCCTTTTCCAACTGGAAGACATGGGCAGCACGAGTCTGTGGCTTTCTCTCCCGGCAGGAGAGAGAACTTGCCAAGTCCCTTACTTACGAAGATATCTAGAAATAGTTTTTACTTTGTGGGTTCTTATTTGTTTATTTGTTTGGAGGGCAGCAGACTGGCCTAAATGTCACAGTTGGTTCCTGGAGGGTTTTTGTTTTGTTTTTTTTGTTTGTCCTTTTCCTTTTTGAGTTTCTGTCACTGTTTTCTGAGTTCTCATGCCTGTTATTCCCCCTGACATGCCTTGAGGCTTTGTAGGTATCAGCTCCAGCTGAAATGGTTATTTTTATGAGTTTCGTAAGCAGGTTTCATTACTGGGGCTTGATCTGCTTTCCTTTGTATAAGCTGGCCTTAGAAGCCGGAGGAACTCCACCAAGGCCTCTCAGACGGAGACACGCCCCTGCTCCCCATGAGACGCGACAGGGGAAGCAGTTAGTATTTTAATTTTGTCTTATAACCTGTAAAATGTATAAACGGAAACCTTGAGGCAGGCCATGGAAAAATGCAAAATCAAAGTTTCTGTACATTTTTCCTCAACGGGAGTTTTTTTTTTTTCTTTAGATAGCTAGTTGTTCCCTCATGTTTCTATTTTGCCATTTGTTGTAATTCACCAAGTTATCTCTTTGTACGTAGAACTACAAAAGGAATTTATGGAAGTTAAAGGCTGGTATTTATTAGCTGAATATTCAGTAAACTTCACATTATTCAATCAGGAGAGGAGTGACCAGAGTAGATCCCGAGAGCAGGAATGCGGGCCTCTCTGCACTGACCTTCCGTGAAACCTGACTTGTAAATGTGTTTATGCCCAACTCATCAGTTTATACTTTGGCCCTTAAAAAAAAAAAAAAGTCAGAGAGATTGGAATTGTGTAAAGAATCAAAATTAAGGCAAAGGGCAGTTAACAAAAATCCTTCCAAACTGCTAAGATATTTTCCTGACCGCATCAATTCATCTCTTTTAGAACGCTTAAACGTTGCCTAAAATAATCTGGACAGAACACCTTCACACCCGCTTTTCTCCATTCCCTGTGGATGACCTAAAAGAAAAACAAAGCTATTATCCTCCATAACAGTCTTCAATGATAGAGGTTCTGAATACCTGTAGTGGTACATTCGTAGTCGAAGCTGGGCACATCATTTAGCTTCTTTTCCTGGTATTCTGGTGGACCGATACAGAGGACATCGGAGACAGTGGAATTGGTCATCTTCAACCACAAATACAACCACTTGGCTTTGCAGTCACATTCGAATTTATTGCCCCTTAAATCGCTAAGAAACAAAATGAAACACAAAATGCATCGACGGAGAAACAGGCCTGAAATGTTTCAGCGGTCATATGGAACTCCGGCAGGATTTAACATCCTCATATACTTATATGAAATTTCAAAAATTTGTATTTAATACATCTTACTTCTTATACTTATCATGATTTTAACTAGAGCCTGCAGAGAGCTCACAGAGCTAACCTATCACCATGTCTCCAAACTGTCCTGAAACTGTCACCATGCCATGCTGGAGAGGGGGATGGGGGACAGGGTTGACATTAGAACACCACCTCCCCCCCAAGACGCAGGTTCTCACAAACAAAATCAGGACATTCTAAGAAGATCACTTTTGTGAACATGATCAAAACTTTAAGATCTTGTTGATCAATGTCCAGTGAGAGGTGACAAACACTAGAAGATAAAACAAAGGGATCCGCTATCTTGAGAAGGGAAACCTCACACCAGCAAGCCTACCTTACCATTGGCCTAATGCTACTAAGTGTATTCCAACATGGCAAGATCTAACTAATACAATATAAACTGTATGTATGCTGTTTCCCACCATGCACTCTTGTCACCGATTCCTAACTACAGCATACAAGAAATGCAGTGACGGGGAGAGGGGGCTTAAAGACATGATTAACTGGGGCACAATGACAAGCACACATAAACTTAATTTTCCTTACTTACAGTTCAATCAGAGAGTCTAAATCACTGAAGACATCCCTTGGGAGTGCTTTTATGTGGTTATTGGCCAAAGAACTAGAACAAGAAAGTCATATTTTAATGTGGTTATTATCCTCATGCCTTGTCACTCCAAAGTCCCTGAAACAAAGCTAATGATTTAAAACAGAGCTCTAACCCTCTTCAGCACAACCCGGTTCAATTTCTGGCTTTGCATATGGATACTGAGATAAAGAAATGAGTTTTGTTGTACAAAGACAGCATTATAGATGCTGAAGTACAATATAAGTTTTTTTTTGCTTTGTTTTTTAAAGAAGCATTTATTAAGCTCTTTATTTATATACATTTCTTAAACTTTGGATGGCATCTTATGTTTCTCAGAATAAAAGCCAAATCCCTTTGATGGCGTACAAGACTCTCCATTGTCAAGTTACCCCCATTCCCACTTACCGATCGACTGAATCTCTGACTACTCAGAACACCCACACTGGGCCCCTTGCTATTGCTCAAACGGGCAAGGCATGCTCCCACCCCGATGCCTCCGAACTTGTGATTCGTCTGCCTGAACGGTCTTCCTCCAGCTACCCACACAGCTCATTCCAGCACACAGCCCGCTCTCCTTTAGGTCTGTCCTCAACGATCACACCTTCCCTGACCTCTACCGTCTCCCTTCCCTGTTCTGTTGATCCTCACTCCACGACTGTCCCTTGGCATACTACCTACTTTAATTACCTCTTCATTTATTGGCTGTGTATTCTCCCTATACATAAGCAACATGGGGACAGAGACTTTGGGTTAGTCCACATCTGTATCCCCAGCATCTAAACAGTGCCTGGCACCTAACAGGAACTCACTAAGTCTTTGTTGAGTGAATGAAGGAAGCACTTAAGAGAGAAAGATAAAAGAAAAGGTGCATAGTCTCGTCCAAGAAGTTCCCTCACAGCCCATCTAAGTGAATTCTATGACTTGTGACTCTAAGAAAGGATTCAGTAAATTCTCTTTCACATAACGGTGCTCAGCTCTAGCCCCATGATAATATAAAAGCGCAAAGAACTACAATGTTTAGAGAACAACTGATTGTGATCAATTGCATCTTCTCACTAACGAATGTTGACCAGAAACCATTTTGCATTTTTGCTCTCAGTGTTGAAGATCTTTCCAAAATGTCCCAGTCTGCTCTCCCTCTCCAGGAAGAACGAATATCATCAACTCTTTTCCTGATGATTCAGGATCATGCAGTGCCCTGTCATCATCCTGCTGAAGATGAATGTCCGTGGTGCTGGGCGGCTGACGTAGAAAGATGCTGGGTCTTGAAAGATGCACATCAAGTCTGTGCTTCCCCCCTGGGCAACACGCTCTAACGGGAGTCAGCCAAGAAACTGATGTCTACTTTTGTTTTCTCTTGTACGGGGGAGTACAAACAGCAAGACACATAAATCATAAACACGCAGGCGAGTCAGCACCAACCTCTTTAAAATATATATGAAATTAGCCTTCCGTAGCCTCACAGTGATCCACTGCAGAAAGAGGAATTAAAGAAAAGGGCATTCCTCCCTCCTTAGCATCAGCTCTCAGAGAAAACTTTGAGCCCATTTTTGCCCAAACATACTTGCTGCAAGATACCAAGAGACTATGGGGAGACCTAATCATTTCAGAATTATGTGCCTTCCCACCTAGGTAACCACAAATGGATTCAAATACAATTTCATCTATTATTTTACCTTTCTTTCCTAAATGATTTATTGGTACATCTTTAAAGATGTTGGAAAATAGGCCGACTATGGAATCAGAGAGAACATGCCCTAGAAGTAGCTTTCTGAAATTAAAAAAAAAAAAAAAGTTTGTTTTGCTTTTTTGTTGGTTGAGGGCCATTTTTTCTGGAAAGTCCAAACAACTTTTTTAGCTAATTAAAGGTTAATTATTTAGCTAAACATTTTTAGTTAATTGAAACGTATAGTACTGAAGTGACAAGAATAGATGGAATGGTCAAAGCTAAAAAAAAGCACTATGTTTAGCAACCTTTCCAAGTGTTCAATTTAGATTTCAGAAAGCCAAATTCTTCAGATGGACTATCCACTCCACTCACGCTAAGTGCATAACATCTCACTTTCCACTTCATTTTGTCTACAAATTTATGGCACTTACTTCATTTCTAAAACTACTTAACAGCAACCTGTCCCTTGGGCTTTATAGGACTGCTGGAAAACAAATGTCCTAGATTTTAGTTACAGATTGGGACCGCTTCTTCAATGCGTTGAAAGCTGATCTATGCTTCTCGAGAACAAGAATGTGAGCCTGTAGGTGTTGGAAAAAGTCATAAAAGATAAAAACCAGATCAAAGTCCAGATAGTGACTTCTTGGTCCCTTTGCTTAGAAGTTTACAGAAACTGGGATGAAATGGGGAGGACTGGTTCATTCTTTAGACAATGCATTAAATGCTTTAATTACTACCTACATCTCCAACCTAAGGAGTCAATTTTGAAAGTCCCCTGATTTGCCCAGAAGCAGAGTATGTAAGGAAAATCCAACTCAGTAAGGAACCGATTGATCAACCAGGTAATCAGAAAGAATGTCGTGCTGGCTTTCAGTCCTGAGCTAGACGCCTGGGGGAAGAGCAGAGCTAATGAACCATCTGCCTGGGCCCTGCCCTCAGGGAGCTTTCAATGCAGTTGGGGAGTGGGGTGATAAAACTGACATCATGAAACAGTACCAACCAGTATGGCCACTGCCACAGTCAAGTGTTGGGTGTGTGGAACCAGAGCAAGGGCTCTGGGAAGGGCAGAGGGGAGATCAAGAATGGCTCCAGGAGGGGAGACAGAACTTAATCTGGACTTTGAAGGAAAAGCAGATTATAGGAGGTGGAAGGTAGAAGAAACAACATTCCAGGCAAGGGAAGGATGTGAGGAAAAGCCGTTATAAGATGAGTCGGGTGTGCACGGGGGTCCACGGAGAGATCAGTGCTCTGCAGACATTTCAGGAAATGAGGATGGAGAACTGGGGAGAGGCGGGTTCTATAGGCTTGACTACAGAATGGCAATGCACACTGGAACAGGTGTATTATTGCATTGGGAGAGTACTCTGGACCTGGGGCGCCTCGGTGGCTCAGTTGGTTAAGCATCTGACTCTTGATTTCAGCTCAGGTCATGATCTCAGGGTCATGAGATAGAGCCCTGGGTCGAATTCTGCGCTGGGCGTGGAGCCTGCTTGATTCCTCTCTCCCTCTCCCTCTATTCCTCCCCCACCACTGCATGTTCTCTCTCTCTCTTTCTAAAAAAAAAAAAAAAAAAAAAAAGTACCCAAAGGACTCTTGCTTTCTACATGTCACACAGAATAGGAGGTGCCTCTTAACACATAAGCACGCATTGTATATACATGTGGTTGTGTGCACAAATAACAAGCATGCACACACAGTTATGAACGCACACACTATATACACATATCTACCCATGTATAGAAGTCCATGCATCCCTGAGCAAACCTGTGCGAAGATATGCAAACATGCATGCACAATACCTGCATGGTCACACCTGTGTTCAGACCAATGACCCATAGCCAATTGGTCAAATGAAAATGACATCTGGGCTAATTCAGTCAGTCACATGGGCTTTGCTTAGGTTCATGATCTGCCCAGAGCTTTTGCTCAAAAACAAAGCCCCTCATTCCTGACTTCTGGGAACCAGATCTGTCTGGCTACAGCTGTTCCTCTCCAGACACCCACAGCTGTCTTCTTAGCAGACCCTGTCTGGCCGCTCGCACTGCCAAGGGTCCTCAACAGTCCATAGAGAAAATGGAGACTTCTTCATGAGTGGACGGAGGCAATGATATTGCTGTTGATGATGATGATGGTAGCAACGCCAACCATACCTTGAGCCCTTGAGCATTTACCAAGGGTAATGGGCTGGATGCTTCGCAAGCAAGCATTAACCCACCATGTGCAATAATCCTATGGGGTCAGTGTAATCACCCACATCTTCAGGATAAGGAAACTCTGGCTCAGAAAGGCTAAGCGATGTTAATAAATGATGACTTTGAGATTTGAACCCAAGTCTACATGACTCCAAATCCATTATCTTAACCTTTACAGGAATATGGGGATTTGGTATCTGGGTTCAATCTGAAAAAACAAAACAAAACAAAACAAAACGAGACAACAACAACAACAAAACAAGACTTTTCCAGAAAGGAAGGAAAACCTGGAGCAATAATGGCAACAAAAGTCTGAAACTCTCCGGTAGTGATAGTGCCGATCCAGATGTTTGGACCTCCCTCCCACGCTCCTCCCTCATCTTCTTACTCTAGGAACTTTATTTAACTCAGGCAGGGCTTCTGCTTGGTAGGCTTCCAGAATCAAGTGCTCCCTGAGCCTGTCGACAGACACCTTTGGCTGTATCAGGACTTGATGTAAATGATTATCTCCTTAGATGTGTATCAGTCAAGGCTGCACCTGCTGAAGATCTATCACCCCTGCCCAAAACCCCCACTCAACAATCTCCCTATCTCCCAATTTTTCCTTTTATCACCTAGATGAGACATGTTATCTTACTCAATCACAAAATATCTATCATGCACATGGGACCTGGCCCTGGTTAATAAATTGCTTCTACCAAGACAATGACTATTTTTACATTTTCATAAACACCGCCACAATGTTTTCCAGCTTCCTAAGTTTGCCAAGTGTGTGTACTTGCTTCATTCTGATATGCCAATTCAAATCAATTGTTTAATTTTTTTCCTCCAGAAAGCTATTAAGAAGCCAGAGAGCTTAGCTTAAGCTGCAGATTAATCCAACATAAAAGAAAAAGCTATCTGCATTCAAATTTAGAGCAACCACGAAAATGTCTCTATTCCACTTCTTCCTAATTTTGATCCCGCACTCAACATTCTTCAATGAGTCAGGGAAGCCTCAGTTCCCAAATCTGTAAAATGGAAGACTCACTAAGTATCGTGAAAGATAAAGAAGAGAAGGCTCATGAAGCACGCAGGCATGTGCCCGGCACACAGCAGGTGTGGGTGGGTGGAGGTTTCCTTCCCCACCTCCTCCATAACCGGCCGCCCTCCCCTCATGCTCAGCGGACTCCTTACGGCACGTACAGTCACATGGTCCACAACAGCTCATCAGGATGATGGAAAAGATCATAAAGCCAAGTGCATGGGTAGATGACACTAGGCTGGTGTCCGATCAACAACACAGAAACCTTTGGGGCAACCTGGAAATTAGTTTCCTTGAGAGAATGTTAACAATATGGACAGTACAGCCAAGAAAGCACAAGGCACCAGGAAGTGGATTTTATGCCACCCATTAAAGGACCCCGCAACATTTTTCACAGGACTTACAGGTGAGTCAGGTCCCGGAGACCACGAAATGCATTTCTTGAAATGGTTTCTATTTTTGTTCCCTTCAATGAACCTAAAGAGAAAAGCAGTAGCATTCAACGGAATTTTTCTCGACTTAGTATCTCTAAAAAGTGATATTCAAAACAAAAATCTGAAAACATGCATGAATTTAAAACACCTCATCTCTGAGGGTTAGGTCAGCTGCACTGGCTGCCAAATGGGAGCTGGGTTTGTGTGCAAGAATGCATGCACACAAGTGTATGTTTCTGCGCTCCTTCCAGAAGCAGCATGGAAAGCTTCACATTCAGAGCTGGCAACATGGGGTAAAAACATCTTGGGGGGGAAAAGAAAGCCCTATACAAAAGCAAGAAATTCTTATATCTTCTGCAAGACTGGAATGCTTCCAGACATCTTCCCCACTCCTACCTTCTTATATTTCACAGTGCCTGGCTATTAATACTTTCATTAATATCATTGTCTCTTGAGGGGAACTCATTGTTTTACATCTCTGCCTTCAAGTTTTTGCCGAGGGAGAATTCCATTAAGCTTGGCTTCTGGCAAACTTCACTTCAGCCATGTCCTACACAGTCTAATCTCTGAACAAATGGGTAACAAGGCAGGATTCTCTCAAGATCTCTAAGCCACTAGAAAATAGGAAATATAATGAAGTTGAGCATGGGCCAAACCTCTTGCTCTGTGCTAAAATGGTTTAGGGCTTGCACACAGGACCTTGCAGTAATAACTCTGACCATGCTTTAAAGTCTTTATGGGAAATACATGAAGCGAATGCACTCCAACTATTCCCTAGGACTACAGGGAACTAATTTTAGATTATGCATCCCATGACATCAAATGTAAGAGGGCCTTTGATGAGATAGTCCAAGGGAGAGGCTTTGCAACACGAAGCCATTCGTTAGTGAATCGTTCTTGATTCTTGTACTGACATCTTTGATGTGTTTTGTTTTTTTTTAATCAGGGGTCTATTCAGTAATAGAATTCAGTATAGACTGATAAGCGAACTTCCCCTCAATAACCTTGGCAGTAAGATGAACTGCTCACAGGAGAAAAACCGATAGCTTTACATTCACTACCGCCACCAGCTGTTCGTGTGCTTTGATAGAACCTGGTTAGGCTTAGCTTCCGTCATACCCTGCTTTCCATATTACGTATACCATCAAGGCTGTGAGGAAAGTATACTTATTATGTGTACTCTGGAGGAAGAATTCCCTTCAGAGACCTCTTTCCTAAGGACATAAAATCAGCAGAGTTTTTTTAGACCCAGGTGTGTTTAGAATTCAAACATCTACCTGTTAACCTCAGATAAGAAAGCAGAGACGAGGCTTTAAGAATCCCTCTGAATGCTAAGTAAGGAAATCCCCATCTGATAGCAGGATTAATATTATTACAAAGTTACAAAAGACAAGGATGAAAGCTTTTAAGGGGAAACGGACATGAAGGGGCAGGGAGGGGCAAATTCAGAAAAGAAATCAGGAAACGAAATCAGAACATGGGCAAAGCTCATTGCTACGGGAAGAAAACTGCACACCTGAAAAGGAAAAAAAAAAAAACAAAAACAAAAACCCTCTTCTTTTAAAGAAGAAAAAATAAAATTAGACTCTCAGCAGCAGCCCACAGGAGATACTGCAAACGGGATCTAGGAGAGTTCAAATTAAAAACATGAAGGTGTATCCCCATATAGGGAGACTTTACTTAAAAATAAGTAAACGCTCAGAATCCTTCAGCTTTGTTTCTGGCTCATCAGCAAATCCATGCCTAGTTATGAGAGGTAAAAATATCCAACGCAATTTCCAGTTGTGCTTACTACATGCCAAATTAAATGTCAGCAGAGAATGAATGAATATCTTTCCTTCTTTGTTTTGCTTTCACCCGCTTTGTCTCCAACCTCCCCCTGTCCCAGCATGTTTTATACACAAGTAAACTATTAAAAGGTCAGTGCTGAAAAGAGAATGGGGTTTTCTCCTTTTTCTTCACCCCTAAGCTCTCTGAGAGATGCTGTTCCTGCTTGGAAAGCAAGACAGCGATTCTATGGACATGCCAAAGGCTCAGCAAAGAGACAAAGCACAGAACTTACAGGTATTCAAGATGGAAAAGTCCAGCAAAAGCATCATCCCGGATGACGGTAATGAGTTAGAATTCAGCAATCTGAAAGTAGAGGATGGATTTCAGTGCAGAGATGGGCACCTTGAGTAACATAGCGAAACTCTTTCAGTTTCTTCGCTATGTTCTGATCCATGGCAAACATGGCTCTTCCCAGCCTAAGACTGGCTCATTAGGTGCACAGCCCGATTCACAGATGCTGATGGATGGTGGCAAGTGGATTCCTTTTGGCTAGATTTTTCTGGTCACCCCCACTGCTCCACCCTTTCTCCCCGGTGGGTCTCAGTAAATAAGACCTGATAGTTGTATCTCAAAACATTCTAAACTCACCACAACTAAACAGCCAGTGAATGCTTTAACATGCACAAGCAATCCTGGAATCAGAGATCTAAAAGGACCCAATCCGACTCGATTTTTAAAGGGGGAAATTTGTGCCCAGAGAAGTTAAGTGACTTGACCAAAGTCACACAGCTGAGACCAAATAAATAAATAAATAAATAAAATCCTTTCTTCTCTATATACATTCCCATGAGAAATAATAAAAAAGTTTAAGAAATCTTCAGAACACTCTTTATCAGCACATAGGTTTCTATTAGTTACCACTTAAGTCTATTTGGTGAGATATCCAAAATTGCATTCCTAGCATATGGAAAGTATATTTTAATAGAACTAAAATTTCCAAGAAATTACAGATTTTAAAATGTTAAGTACAATGTTATGCGTAGGTCCATAACATTTCAAGAACAAAAATATCAACATTAAGTTTATTTAGGATGAGAAGTGACCTCCTAAAGGCTATTTCCTCATATTTTTCTGTAGTACATTGCTTATTTTTAATCTCATCTCAAATTTAAGAAACAGAACAAACAGAATGAGCTATGTACTCATGACTTTGCCTATCACTGACTTGCTTTTGAAAACTGTTTTTTGGACATTTCTTTCATCAGCAAACAATAACTGAACTGGGATACCGGGCAAAACATGAGTACTCGCCAAGAGTGGCTGGATGCAGAGCATTTATGAGTGTGGGTTAGAATTCTGGCTGGGGGGGCGCCTGGGTGGCTCAGTTGTTAAGCATCTGCCTTCAGCTCAGGTCATGATCCCAGGGTCCTGGGATCAAGCCCCGCATCGGGCTCCCTGCTCCATGGGAGCCTGCTTCTCCCTCTCCCACTCCCCCTGCTTGTATGCCCTCTCTCGCTGTCTCTCTCTGTCAAATAAATAAATAAAATCTTAAAAAAAAAAAGAATTCTGGCTTGGGGGTGGGCGTGAGGAGGGGAGGGCGCCTGGGTGGCTCAGTTGGTTGAGTGGTTGAGCATCTGACTCTTGATTTCCTTGATTTTGTTTGGCTCAGGTCATGATCTCAGGGTCCTGAGATGGAGCCCCGTGAGGGGCTCCACGCTTAGCGGAAAATCTGCTTGAGATTCTCTCTTTCCCTCTCTGTCTCCCTCTACCCCTCCCCCAACTCACACTCTCTCTCTCAAATAAATAAATGAATCCTTAAAAAAAAAAAAAAAGAATTCTGGCTGGGATTTTGGACAAGTTACTTAACTTCTCTGAGCCTTAATTTTCTTGTCCATCAAAGGGAGAAATAAAAATACTCTCCTCGTAGGGATGATTAAATAAAATTTTCCATTTAAACATATATTATGCTGCCCAATCGTTTACATAGTCGGTCAACTAAAAATACTTTTACTTCCAGAGACACATAAAGAGTTTAAAATGTAGGTTTTCTTTTTTTTTTTTAAGATTTTATTTATTTCTTTGACAGAGAGAGAGACACAGCGAGAGAGGGAACACAAGCAGGGGGAGTTGGAGAGGGAGAAGCAGGCTTCCCGTGGAGCAGGGAGCCCGATGTGGGGCTCGATCCCAGGACCCTGGGATCATGACCTGAGCCGAAGGCAGACGCTCAACGACTGAGCCACTCAGGCGCCCCCAAATGTAGGTTTTCTTTTAAAGTGAGGTGTCTGGGAAACACTTCATTTAGGTGAAATTCAGGCCATCATTCAGTGTAATCATGTCCCACAGTTTGCCAAATACAGGTGTTGGAATCTATGATAAAGTCCTTGAGAAAAACGTGTGTCAAAGAAGGAAGGGACACTGAGCAAAGAGCCTGAGACTCAGATAGGTGGGGACACCACAGGACAGTTAACACCGAGAGTTTATTGGGGTGTTTAAGGAAGGACTGACACCAAAGAGGCAGAGGTGGCTCCTCCCAGGACTGCACCTTCAGGATCCCCATTTTCAGAGAGAACTTCCCATACTCACAGCAACTGCAGCGAAGGCAGATGGGAAAACATTCGGTCCTTGATTTCTGAAAATGTTCCATTTACCAGGCTCCTATAGGCAAAAGAGAAGCAAAACAAGGCCTAGGGTTTTGGGGTTTTGTTTTGTTTTTTTTTTTAGAACTGATTGCAGGCTGGGCAACCAGTCTTATCCTCCACCTGTGTTTCAAACTCCTCCACGCAGGATGAGGCTTAAAATAGTCAACCAGGGGCTTCTCAGGGGTAGAAATGAGAAGAGTCAAGCCGTTTCCCAATGAGCTGGATCAATATGAAAACTAGTCTGAATAATAGAAACCTTTACCATCAGTCTAGCTCCTTCCACAGACATTATCTCAGCAAGTTTAAATCAATCTCCTCACTTCCTTTTCTTAACTACAGGAGGCCCTGGCTGAAAATGGATAGTTGCTTCACCTCTGCCCATGATTCTGTTTGTGTAGACACAGCATTAATGTCCGCAGGGGAAGGGGTAGGATTAAGCATCCCCTTGGGAGCACATCTCTGAAAGACACTCAGAGCACTTCTGATTAAATGCACTGTGAAAGCCTTGGGGGAAAACTCAAGAGACACCTGAACTTGAATGTGCGGTGGGAGGCAATGCCATCTGCCAGATATAATGGTCAATGAGGGGGCAAGCCGCTTGACTATTTTTGCCACCAGGTCCCCTATCCTTTCTCGCCACAGCAGGACCGGCCACACATTCGTTCAAAATTATTTCAGTTAACAGGCAGATCAATTAAGCAGCTGCTGTTCTAAAGGATTTAACAAGGGGAATTCCAGTTTCTGGAATCCTCCATGTCACACGACTTAGCAACATCAGTAATCAAAAAGGCCCCCCGTTCCTGCCAGCCAGGTCATCCTGAGTTTCTGTAATGCCAGTGGGAACCCCTTCACCCCCGGACCTTGCCAGGGGTGGGAAGCAGGGGAGTGTCCTACAGGGGACCTGAGCAACTTCGCCCCTGGGATTCCCTGCCTCTGTGACTGAGTGGGCATCACCCCAGCACCCTGGCCTGGAAGGAGGAAGCGCTTTCAGCCAGAAACATTTCCCAGCAGTAAAGATATGGCCGGGTAGACCCTTCCACTGCCATTAGGAGAGCCAGTTGTGGGGGAGAGTGGCTGTGTGAGGGCGGGTTGAAAGCATCTCTCAGCAGGTGAAGAAATAAGGTGGAACCCTTCCTGTCAATTCCTCCAGCGCTGAAAAAGCAGCCAGCATAATGTGTGGTGGGGAGAGAGGGGCAAGAAGCTTGTGAACTCCGGGCAAGTCAGGCTGCCTTCCAGCACTTGGCCACTGGCCTGGGTGCCCCACATGCCCCAAAGCTCTGCCAAGCCCTGTGCTCCCCTCTTCCAGGCCTCAGGAGGTAGCCCCCCACTTGCAGAGGCTGCATGCCTTTACTTGGGTTCTTCCCAACCTGCAGTGTGGAAGGGTCGGGAGGAGGCCACGGTGTAAACCACCGCCCCAGACGCGAGGTGGGCCGGTGAGGCCTCATCCCTCCCCTGTTTACCTTCACTCCAGTCACGCTCGGCTGCACATTCATGCCCCTACCAGACCACCCCTCCCCAAATACCCCTCTTAAACTTTAACGCACTCCCAGAATCACCTGGGACGCCAAATGCAGACTCCAAGTCTCCACTCCTGAAACCCTGCTTCATTCAACGCGGGCCCGGCAATCTGCATTGACACGAGCTTTCCCCTCCCCCCCATCCCGCCAGGTGGGTCTGAGGCAGGTGGCACGCGGGCCACACTTTAAGCAACACTGCCACGGGGACTTGTCTGGGTTCCCAGGCTCTGGGCCTCGGGTTCCCTCCACCGTCCCCAGGGCCCGAGACTCCACCCACGTCCCACAGCGCGCCCCAAAAAGAGGCTGGGAAGTGGGGTCAGGGTCGCGCGGTCCCAGCGCCAGAGGCAACTCCCCGGCGGCGGCGGGCAGGGCGCGGGGTGGGGGCGGGCACCGGAGGGGTCCCACTCACTCACAGGGAGCTGATGTCGCCCGGCACGATCCTGGGCACCCAGGAGGAGCCCACGCAGATGATGGACTCCTTGGTACAGCTGCAAGTGGCGGGGCAGCGCGCCAGCCGCCTCACCTGCGCGCCCCGGCGGGATCAGGCACGCGGCACTGAGCAAGAGCAGCAGCCGCCCCAGCGCCCCGCCGCCGCCGCCGCCGCCGCCCCGCCGCAGCGCCATGCCGGGTCCCCCGCCGCCCGCTCCCTGCCCGGGCGCCCGCCGCCGCCACCGCCGCAAACGCGGGCGCCGCTCGCTGCTCCGCCGCGGCCGCTGCTGGCGAGGACGAGGGCGCCGCGGGTGTGGGAGGCCGAGCCGCAGCCGAGCAGCATGCTGCCCGCCACCCCCACTCGCGCCCCCCCCCCCACCCGAGCCGGGGCTGCT
Source organism: Zalophus californianus (assembly GCF_009762305.2). NCBI lineage: Eukaryota > Metazoa > Chordata > Mammalia > Carnivora > Otariidae > Zalophus > Zalophus californianus. The sequence goes on from NC_045596.1 coordinate 20,114,320, forward strand.
GGGCGGCCGCCGCCGCTGCGCCCGCCGCACTCGCGCCCGCCTGACATCAGCACTCGCGCCCGCCGCCCGCTCTGGCCAATGACTAATGCGGGCCGCGTGCCCGCCCCCCGCCACGCGCCCGGACCGGGCCCTCCCGACCCTCCCGGGGAGCCGCGGGGCCCGGGGAAAAAGTTGGGTGACCTTGGGGGGAGGGGCCGCCCTGGACGGAGACACCCCCCCCTCTCCGGGGGCCAGGCTGAGCGGCGGGGGGCTCAGATCCCCGCAGTCGCTCCTAAGGCTCCAAAGGATTTGGGGGAGGCACTGGGCTCCTTTCAGCTGGGACAAAGTGTGAGGCCAAAAAAAAAAAAAAAAGTAGGAACCGGGGTAACTGCCTTGATGGCTGGGTGCTTTGAAGAGTACAGAATTTTGAGCAGCCTTTATTAATTTTTTAAGCGAGGAAATGAAGTGAATTTGGCCATTGAGTTCGGCGGGGTCTGGCGCCCGTTCCCGCAGCGCCCCCCCCGAGAGGGGAAGGCGGTGACTGAAGCCCGCCACCTTTCCTGCTGAACGAACGCAGGACCGAAGAGGGGCTACAGCAGTACTCGCCCCTGCCAGCTGCTCTGGGGCCGGCCTAGGGCTTGCTACGAGCTACACCTCCGAAAGTTTTCCCTGGCTCCGCAGGCTCAGGGGCAGTGCCCCCCATCCCAGTGAAAGGAGACATCCGTGGAGATTGCGGGTCCCACACGTCCGAGGCGCCGTACATTTCGTCTTCTGCTAACTTTCGGAGGCAGGTCCCGTTTATCTCTCCAATTCACTGATGAGGAAACCGAGGCACAGTAGCTGGCTGGAGGTGGAGGAGTAAGTGGCTGGGCAGAGATGGGGATCAGAGCAGGCTGGGGACTGGGACCCTACGGAGCCCCTCTTACACTCAGCACATTTGAGACACTGAGCTTGAATCTTACCACAAGGTGGTGTGAACTGGGGGAAGCAGAGAAAATGGCCAGAGCAGAACCAAAATAATGGCAAAGAGCCCAAACTGCTCAGGGTAGGGAATCAAGGGCACCATCCGAGCTACTAACCAAGGAAAATCATTTTGTCTGTTAAGATATACCCGGAGGGGTGCCTGGGTGGCTCAGTGGTTTGAGTGTGGGACTCTTGGTTTTGACTCAGGTCCTGATTTCAGGGTCCTGAGATCGAGCCCTGCATCGAGCTCAGTGCTGAGCATGGAGCCCACTTAAGATTTTCTCTTGCCCTCGCCCTCTACCCCTCCCCGCTCCCTAAAATAAATAAAATAAATAAATAAAATCTTCAAAAAAGAGAGAGAGAGATATACCCAGAAAAGGCAGTACCTGCTGGAAAAGGTTATTACTAATGGAATCATCAGTCATCTATCCCTCACAAAAAAATTTTGAGCACAAACTGGGCTGGCCACTGTGGGAGGGGACGGGGGGGGGGGACAGGCCATAGGGATCCTCGGGGAGCTTGACGTCTAGCTGGGCAGAGAGCCCTAAAGAAGTCACTCCACATGGTGCATGGGGGTTACGGGCTGACCAGAAGAAGTTCGGGAGCTGAGAGCGGGTTTGTTATAGGCAACTTCACGGATGGAGTTGGACGTTCATTGCAGGGCACTGTTTTTCCAGCACTGGCATCCCTGTCCATCAGTTTACATTCATCACCCATCTAATTGCCACATCTACTCCACGAAGGGGGTCTTCCCATTTAATAGATGGGAAAATTGAGCTCAGAGCTGTTCTTCTCTTGCCCAAGGTTACACAGGACCCAGCCAGGAGGCTCCTACTCTGGAGCTGGCTGCTGAGTCAGGCGCTCTCTGCTGTGTTGGCAGGCCTTGCACAGAGGCTTTACCCAGCAGGGCCCGGTGCTGGGGGCTGAGGACACAGACTCTCGGGAGGGCAACAGGCACGGGCACCCACCGTCCATCACGGATGTGTGTCCTGCACGTGTGGAAGGCACCAGCCTTCGGAGGGATGGGCTATTGCTTTATGGAGAGGAGGGGTGAGGCTTTTCTAGCGCGGTGACTTCCTGCTGCCCCAGGAGAAGAAATTTCGGTTCTCAGCCCTGTGGCGTGGACTGGAGTGGAGTGGAGTGGAGGTGGGGGGAGGGTAGAGAAGGCAAACCCTCCGTCCCCAGAACTAGACAGGTTTGGGTTAGTATCCCAGCCTGCCATGCACCGGCTATAACTGTGGGCAAGTGATAACCTTTCTAAGCCTCAATTTCCTCACCTGGTTGTATCCACCCCCGGGAGTTCACTGTGACCAAGAAGGCACAGCACCCAATGCCACACAGGAGGGACTGGGTATTTGTCCAGGGGTCTATGTGATCTTGCAGGCAGGGCAATTCCCAGCAAAACCCTGGGATTGGAGGAGAGAGATGGAGGCCAAGAGGCGCTCTAAAAGGAAATGGATTTTCCTGACTTTTGTGCCTCCATTTTAATCAAGGGCAAGGACACAGTCTAGCACCGTGGTTCTCAATCAGCGGTGACACTTGGCCATGTCTGGAGACATTTTGGGTTTTCACAGTGGGGTGGCTGCTACCGGCCAGAGATACTATTAAACATCCCTCAACGCACAGCAAAGAATGATCCAGACCAAAATATTACTGGTACCGAGGTGGAAAGACCCTCACCTAGTGTCCTGGAAAGACCCTTGGCATGAGGAATTCCAGAAATTCAGATTCTAGGCCCAGCTTCACTCTTCGTAAGCAAGGCTTTGGTCCTATCGGTCCCATCTCCAACCTCTATCTTTTCATCTGTAAAATGGAGGGGTAATCAGACCTTCCTCTCTCTTTCCCCCCCCACCCTAAGTGAATGTGACATATCATCATTATTATTGTCCTTACTCTCCCTAACCTGAAAAACTAGAAAGTTCCTGAGGGGAAGAGCACAGAGGGAAGACTCAGGTAGGGTAGCAGAACTGGCTGGGTTGAAATTTGTTTCGGCTCTGTTAGAGACACCAAGTGAAAGCTTGTAAATTATAAGGGGCAGTCTATAAATTAAGATATAAAAATGGACATGCAGATTACTTTGGTTTGGTTCCAGGATCTTCAGCAGTTAAAAAAAAAAAAAACTTAATGGACAATCAGAGAGACACAATCTGTTTCCAGGAAATAGCAAGAGTTTTTCAAAATGTAAAAATGCTCATTCAGATGTACGCTTACTCCAGCTATGTCTCCATGACACGAGCAGGCGTTCCTGCAGGGGCTGGAATGGCAGGGGTGGGCTGCTCAAAGCACTGTTCATCCCCCTTCTCATTCAACCACCTGTCAGTTCCTTCGGTCAATATTGATTGAGAGCCCCCTAGGTGCTGGGTTGGACTTAGGCATGAAGGCGAAGAAATGTCAAGAATGCCTCCCAGGGTTTCACTGGAGCCAGTGGGGGATGGAAGCACCATTTCTTGAGATGAGAAAGCCGAGAAGAGCGAGTTTGGCCGGGAGAATGATATAAACAGTTTAGTATTGGAGATGTTGCCTCTGAAATGTCCAGGAGACACCCACGTGCGGCTGAGTTGGCAGCTAACTGACCAGTGGGGATAGCAAGGAAATGATAGGGGGGCGGTGGATGGGAAATCTTCATACCCTGGATGAAACATTGATTCTACCCCAGTAAGTCCTCAATGTCATGTTGGTTGGTTGAAGGAATGAATGAGTGAATGAATGATATTTTGGACATACAGACATTCAAGAGAAAAATATCTCTCAGGTGCAATCAGCAAAGGAGCACCAGAAATCTTACAGAAGAGCGTGAATCTAAGAATATTGCAGTTTGGGGATCTATTTTTAGACCAAAAATAATCTTCAAATCCTAAGCCGAACTGTAAATCTTGTAAGAATCCTCGGGAGACCTCATCATGCTTCTAATCCCCCTTCCCTATTTCCAACCAAACTCCACCCCCACCCCCAGCTGGTCTTCTCCCCAGAACTGTAAGTTTTGGAAAGGCTTCCCTAATGTCAAACACTCCTGGCTTGGAGGCTTGCTGTAACAACGGAAGAAAAATTATTCATCCAAACCTCAAAAGCACTTGGTTTGAATGGCTATAAATTGGAGTCCTTGGAGTAAAAATTTTAAAAAGTCTCATTCACTTTTTTTTTTATCAAAGAGTGTGCCAATCCCTCTTTGACCACATCACCCCCAATATGCCACTCTTGTGGTTGGCTGCTCATCAAATGTGGATGCCATTTCTGCCTTCCGCCATTTCCCCTCTTCATAAACTCAGTGAGTGTTACAAGTCTGGAATTCATTCCAAATTTGCCCCGACTGGCCTCTTGAATTCAGTCATGTTCTCAAAGGGCTGCCTATGGATATCTCATACGGTTTCCTCAATCAGCAGAAAGACCCTCAGGACGCTGCCCATGGTTTCTGGTGACTCTTGCACCTCCGCCCCAACACCAGTGTGGAATATTTCTCACCCAGGATCAGCTGCTTCTTCTCATGACAGTAGGTCACGATTTTGCTTTGGAGGGAATGACTCCTTCTCAACATTTAATCCATGTGACTTATTTCATCAATACTTCCATCTCCTGTTGCTCATGTCAAGACTAGAGCTTTCCAGAACATTCCATTCTCCCAGCCTCAGTGACTGGCTCAGGGTAGAACACATCATCCAGCTGGAGCAATCAAGGCTAACAAAATCCCTTGTCAGGGCTTTTGCTTGAAATGTCAAGAAGCAGTCTCGCTTTCCCACTGGCCTAGGAGTTGTGGTCACAAGCCTGAGAAACTGCATATCCCGAGAAAGACATCCACCTGGGGGGGACATCTCGATGGCATTGTTTGGGCATCTGATCAAGCCATCCCATTCAACTTTGCAGTGATGTGGGACCATAAATTCCCTTATTTGCTTCATTAGTCAAGGTATGGGTTTTGCTCTGTTGCAACCAAATGAATCTTAACTAGTCCGTTCAGACATCAGGCCACATGCCTGATGCTAAGATGAAACTAGGAAGCAGGTAAAACTCCATGTCCACAGCTGTGTCCCTCAATTCTCTTTGCCTTCATTCCCCAAGTTTGTAATGTCCTTTTTCTTTCCCTTTTCAGGGAAAATTTTTAATTTTTGCATTTTCGGGTTCATTTTTCTTTTTGAGCAATACTGACGAAGTTTTGTCTATTTTATTAGTTTTCTCTAGGAATCAGGTTATGCTTATGTTGATTCTCTCTACTCTGACTTTGTTTTCTTCCTCATTACTATATGCTCTCATTTTCATCATCTGTTTTCTTCTACTACTTCTGAAATGTTGCGCTTTTTTTTTTTTTAAAGTTAACCAGTTCGAGTAACTTTATTTTCCAAGTCGCTCTATTTTATAAGAGTCACTTGTAAGGCTAACTTTATGTGCTAACTTGACTGGGCCATAAGATGCCCAGATAACTGGTAAAATATTATTTCTGGGTATGTCTACCCAAAGGTGTTTCAGGAAGAGATGAGCATGTGAATTGGTTGAATGAATAAAGATCACCCTCACCAGTGTGGGCAGGCTTCATCCAGTCCACTGAGGGCCTGAATAAAACAAAAAGGTGGAGGAAGGGCGAATTCGGGCATTGGCTCTCCTATTTCTCAGGCTTGTGGACTCAACGGGACTTACACCAGTGTGCCCGCATCCCTCTCCCACTGCCCATCCCCCACTCCGTTCAGACAAAGCTGAATAACAGCTTTCCTGGGTCTCCGGCTTGCAGACAGCACATCATGGGACTTCTCAGCCTCCAAAACTGCGTCAGCCAATTTCTATAATAAATCTTTTCATATGTATCTTATTGGTTCTGTTTCTCTGGAGACTGCTGACTAATACATCTCTTTATTTATATTTACAAGCCAGACTTATAAGCTCCATTTCTAGTTCCAAGAACGTGTGCCCATCTTTGAGTTGGGTTGAGTTGATTAGAAGTACATCTGTGAGTCACAGACAGTGGGTCTGTAAATGAAGTCTATCCCTTAAGACAAGGACAGTTTTCTGTGTGACAGTCTTCCACAATCTCAAATGTATATGCCAATATGATAATTTTATGGGAAATTTCTTTGCTCTTCTTAACAAACAGACTTAGACAGAAATTCTACTTTAAGAAGACGTGTTTCCAAATGAGTACAGATGTAACTAAAATGTTTAATAATGGGTCTGTAAATATCCTCTAAGCTCTTCTGTTATCCATAAGCAATGGTTAATTCAATGCTCTGTACTCTCAGAGGATATATATCTTTTCCAGATTTCTGCTATTGAAGCCTATGGCTTCTCATCTCAACTTAATTTTAATCAAGACTAAATTAAAGATACTTGGGGCTTATCATTTTTCCATTCTATAGCATCTGAGTTATTCTGTGGTCTCACGCCTCTCTGCTCAACTGACCCCAGCCCACATCAAAGTGTGTACTGAAGGAAATATCTGAAATGCGTCCACATTTAATCCCAGTGGCTGTTTATTCATTGGACTGTCAATCCCAAGGACCTTCGTGATTGAGCATAGCTCTCAGGCATAAGCTAAACATCAAGGGGGACATTTCAGACAGAGTCCCTGAAATCAGAAAATAGACTAAGACTTCCCCTGCTACCTCCAGGCCTAGCTATGGGCCTCCTCTTCACCCCACCCATGTCTTCCAGGAAGAGTTGTCCTGAAGAAAAGCGTCCAGAACTTGCCTTCAGAGCCTTCCCCATGCTGCCCTTTCCCGCACTCTTCAGAATCTGGTGCTAAGAAGCGCTGAGGCAGTGGGAGGCATCACAGAATGTGTTGTTGGAGGGCCTGGTTTGAATCCCAGCTTCACCATTTACCACCAAAGAGACCTGGTCAGGTCACCTTCGCGGAGCCTTGATTTCCTCTCTGTAAATGGGAGAGGACAATGCCCATCACCCTGGGTTGCTCGAATCATGAAATCACTTGAAGAATGTGAAAATTCTTCTAAGTAGTACAGGTTAGTTAATTAAGCACTTAGCTAATTGGTCTCTCCCTGTTCACTGAGGACCACAAATCACTGTGGCTACAGATATGTCTATGGATATAGATAGATTCTCCTCAAGAAGCTTAAAATGTATCCAAAGAAATAAGACATTTCTATGTCAAAAAAAGCCTGCTAGTACCTCAGAAGTGTCTTGGTTCTTCCCCAACACTTTCTTTCCATAGCCCCCAAGAAAGAGAATCCATGCATTTATCTGAAAACTGGAAAGATCGGTTTAATTGTTCAAGGAATATTTCCTCTGTGGCTCCCACTGGCCAGGCACTGTGCTAGACTCTGAGAATACAATGATGGACATGGCAAGTATGATCCAGTTGTGGATTCCTGCTCCCATTGGCCTGCCCTGTGCATGCAGCAAATCCAGGTGGACATCCTGTGCACTTGGATTAGCAGCCCCCCGACAATTGGGCAGAATCTCAGAAGCCTCGCCAGGGGCTGGGAGGGTGGCAACTCCAGCCCAGTCCCCTCCCATCATACTCCCCTTACAGCAGGGCAAGACCAGATCCAGCCGTGTGCTGGGACAAATATCCCCCCCTTAAACAAACCTCATGCCTCCTTGTTCTTGATCATCAGAGCTTAGAATTTACGTGGCTCCCGAAGACTGCTAATTCAGAGGGAGAGTGGGTGATCCATCACTTAAGGAAGGGAAAAGGAGTGTGTCCACTGGCCCAAATGCTGACACTCAAGAGTGGTTATTTCAGGAGGAAGGCAGTCGTAAATCCCGAGTTTGTCCTCAGCAGGCCATTTGGTTCATGTCAGACAAAGCCTTGCCCAAAAACAAAGTCCAGGGAGGGTTTCTATCTCAAGCGTCCCTGTTGGGATATTTACCCTCCCTGGCAGGAGAACTGAAGTAGCTCTGAAAGGTGTCATATGAGGTCTGATGTTCACGCGGTGGTTTCAAAGTTAACAAGGCCTTTTCACCCTCATTATCTCAGCTGCAGCTTCCCGATAACCCTGCAACAGAAGATGTTTTCAGATGGAGAAACCAAGGCCTGGACAAAGTAAATGGCCTCCCCAAGATCAGGCAGCCAATGTCCATGTGTCACTCCATCACAATCCTGCTGGGGGGCGTTGGGGCCAGGGTCAGGGATGAGTTGGAAATAAACATATCAATGCTTTCCACAAGAGTCTAGAAAGCAGAAACAGTGACATTCCTTCCTCTATCTTGCCCAGGTTATTTGAAGGCGTCTTTCCCCCCCCCCTTTTCCACTGTTGGTAGGAATGTAAATTGGTACAGCTCTTACGGAAAACAGTACGGATGTTCCTCAAACACTTAAAAATAGAACTACCATATGATCCCAGCTGTCCCACTAGGGGATACTTAGCTAAAGGAAATGAAATCGGAATCTCAAAGAGATATCTGCACACCCATGTCCATTGTAATACTAGTCACCATAGCCAAGATACGGAAACCACCTAAATGTCCTTCGATGAAAGCTTCTCTCTCATGATGGACTATTGTCCAAAAGCCATATTGAATAGGACCATTCTTCAAGCCTTCAAGAGGTGGGTCTAGATGATTTCTAGATGATATACGTGACCTATAAGATGGACCTCTCCAAATATCCCTGGAAGCACTAGCTGAGGGCAAAAGAGCGACGGGCAGATGAAGGTCCCCTACAAAAGTCCCCTCGCTGCCAAGGACACCTGACCTTTGGCCACAATCCCCAGGAGCCATGAGAGAGTTGCTGAAGGCTGACAAGAGCAGAGGGAGGAACAGACGTGGTCACCTTGGAGAGCAGGGTGAATCGTGGAGCCTCCAGACCACAACACGGCCAGTTGGATAAAGCACCCCCAGCCAGGCTCCACGCCCTTCCCCATCCCACAGGTTCTCCACTGAGGGGGAGGGGGACACTCCAAGGCAGCACTACTTATTTTTATCTATATCTCCGCTGAGAGGAATAATAGGATTCATCAATAATGTCTTGTTTTTGGACTCATTTGGGAAATCAGAAAAATTTCCCCAAAAATAGCGTGCTTTCTGATCGATTTTACTGTAATATTCTGGACAATGTAATTACAGCTGGATCTCCCCATAAAAACCAAAGGACTTTTATTGTCCTTCCTGGTATATGGGCAGGCCACTGGAAAGGCTTCTGAAGGCTGAAATTGGTGATGTTGGCTCAGCTCAGGATTCTGTATTTCCTCACGTGCCGTCAATGTTCATGGCTCCCGGAAAATGAGGTCACTCTCCCTTCTGGCTCCATCCAAGCTCTCTTGGGACACTGGTCTGCAGTGGCGTGCTATTTGGAATCTTTGCGAAGCAGAAGCTGAGCTGGAATAGAAAGAAAGTGCAAAGGCTTTTTTGGGGGGGACTTGAGGGGGGTAACGCCTGTAAAAGAAAAGATGGGAAACAGGCTGGGGTAGGAGAACCATTAGACTGTGATTCAGACCCCACAGATGTCAGCCAGCCCTGGCAGGGGGCTCCGAAACAGAGCCAGCCTTTGACAGCAGTTCCCAGAGGCAGAAATGGCCAGCCCTTGTGCCACCGCCCTGCTCAGTCAAATCCAGGAGTTTCCAGAGAGAAGAGTGACCTGGCTTGCAAGCCGAGGAGGATCCCAAAGGACCTGATCGCTGGAGACAGCTAAGCACACTCCTGGCCTTTCCCAAGGAGAGACCTGAGCTGTGATTCTCGGGATCTGCTAAAAATAGTAAAAGAGACATTTGGGTTCGATGGTTGACAGGAACTACGGGGGATGTGGTACAAAGCTGTTATAAAAGATCTCTAGGCCTTTCTGGACGCAAGAGAATATTAGCAGTGGTTGCTTCCTAGAAATTTACTGCCTAGCAGGAGCTGATATCTGCCGCTTATTAGATTCCATTCTTTTATACATCATCAGTTGATTCCATAAGCATCTATGGGGCACTTTCAATCTATCTATTGAGCTACTTGAATATGGCAAAGCCTGGGTGAAGGACTAAGGCTATAAAGTTTGCTGACACTGAAGCCCTGCCCTCAAAGAGCTGGTACTTAGGGGCACCTGGGTGGCTAAATCAGTTAAGTGGCCAACTCTTGATTTCTCCTCAGGTCATGATATCGGGGGTCATGAGATCGAGCCCCGTGTTGGGCTCTACGCTCAGCACCGAGTCTGCTTGTCCCTCTCCCTCCCCCTCCGCCCCTCCCCCTAGCTCTCTCTCTCTCTCTCAAATAAATAAATAAATAAAATCTTTTAAAAAAAGAGCTGACACTTAAGCAACAGATAAATAACAGGAGGAATGAAAGAAATCATATTACAATTGCTATTGGAAGGAGAGACCTTTGGGCTTGATCAGTTAAAAAAAAAAAAACTGAGGAATTCCAGAAAAATTGCTATCAAAGATTTTCGGGTCTTTCTGGACCCGAGAGACTATGAGCAGTGATTTCTTCTTACACGCTCACCGCTGAACAGGATTTAGTAGCACAGAGAGCCATAAATGCACAGAAGAGGGAGTGATTTCTCCTAATTTGCAAGGCTTCCCAGGACCAGCTTCCCGGGGCCGGATTGCTGGAGCTGGGCCATGAAGAATGGGTAGGATCTGAGCAGACAGATACAAAGAGAGGATCATCCTGCCTGGAGGGAATAGAATGAGCAAAGCCACTGATACATAACAAAGGCAAGAATAACGGCTAGCACTTTTGTAATGCCTGTTTGTACCAGGCACTTTATATAAGTTTGTCTAACTTAAGATTTGATGCATCTCCACCAAGGAGGTATTAGGATCCCCAACATACAGGGGGAGTGTCTGAGGCTCAGAGAGCTTACGTAATTTGCCTAAAGTTGCAGAGGCTGTGGTGGATTCAGGATTCAGAGTCGGGTCATCTGACTTGAAAGTCCATCCCCACTCCTACGCTGTCCCTAGCGTGGCTGAATTTGAGACACTGCTGGCCATGGAGGGCACCCTACAGGATGAGGGTGAAGAAGGAGGAGGGTCTGGGGGAGAAGAACAGAGGGTCTAGAACTGGAACATCCGGGTGGACGTGCCCAGGGGCCAGGTGGAAATTTGCTTCGAAATGCAGAGAAGACAGCAGGGTCAGGGAGGGGTCTGGGAGAGATGGGGAAGAGATCACTGCTGTGTAAGGAGGTGGACACCTGGGGGTTTGCCATGGAGAACAATGGGTCTGCTTGGAAAAATAGTATGAGCATGAGACTCCAAAGGTTGGTTAAATGCCTCGTGGGAGGAGAGGAACAGAATGTTTTGCTGGGGGTTAAAGCGGGCCAGAGAAATAAGGGGAGAGAAGGAAGGATGGAGACTGAGAGATGAAGAAGCTCCTGCTAGCTAGGAGCCCTTCCTCACAACTCCCTGATCTTTGGAATAACCACCCAAAACACACAAGCTTCAGGATGAGTGTTTTTTTGTTTTTTGTTTTTTGTTTGGTAAAAGCCAACAGAAGAAGCTTTCATGTCACCCACACTGGATGACACAAAGACTCTGTGCTCAGAGCAGAGACCCAAGGCAGAGGGACCTTGGCAACCCAAGCCCTGGGAACTTGCGGCAATCATGGGCAGAGCATGGCCTTTCACAGGCCAGAGGTTCAAGTCAAATGTACCAAAGTCTCCATGGAACAGGGAGGCCTTGCTTGAGCAAGAACCGGCTGAGGAAGGAACTGTAGTCACCTCTTAAGGAGCAGTAACAGAGACCAAATCCAGTGAAGGAGACAGCAAAGGGCAAACTAGAGAGAGGATGGAGGTGACTTTGAGCAGAAGGAAGAGTCTGGGGCTTGGCTCTGCCCTGAACCAATTGCTGGGCATTGGAAATCAGCAGGACGCCTCTGGGTTTCGTGTCTCTGTATGGAAGCTCCAGCCCCCCAGCCCCCAGAACTGTTGACTTTATGAAGCTGTGGGCTTTCAGGAAGATCGAGCAGGAAGGTAGGAGCAGCGTAAACTGTCCAGCACTGGACAGACAAAAGCAAGTTAGAAGAGGCAGCGTCCAGGGCTGAGACTGAGAAGGTCACAGGCTAAGAGCTGCCCTCTGGGTTTGGTGGAGGGGAGAGTAAGTAGTAGGTCCAGATGGCCGTTCTCCACCCAAGGAGATCAAGTGTCCATGATTCCCTTTTTAATAAGGTGTGTCCAGTTGGGAAAGTGTCTGTGTACCGGGGCTGTGGCCCTGCGGTGTGTGCTTGGTGATGCTGCCCACATGGCAGAGAGCACATTCTGTCCTGGCTGCTGACCCATTTCCCAATGCCAGGTGACAGGAACCCCACTGCTCAAACTCATGGCTCCAGGGATAATTAGGTTCTGATCAAGCAGCTCTGGGAAATGATGCTCCCCTCTGCTAAACGGATGAAGGACTTCCAAGAGGCGGGAGGAATGTGATCTCGAGTGGTGGTCAGTCTCCCTTCTGTTACTCTGACTTTGACTCTTCCGGCTGGCTCTCCGCAGTCCCCAAGCTGCTCTGTCTCCAGCCAAAGAGGACACTGGGCAACATCACACACAACTTCATCAGTGGGGGAGCAGGCGGAGGGATGCTGAGAAGACCTCCTCCTCTCTAAGAAGCCCCTCCCCCACGCAGGCAGGCCAGGGACCAAGACAACACAGGACTCCTTCGTTGTCACGTCTGCCCTTGGGAGGAATAACAGCCCATCACCTATCTTCATTCAACAGAGGACCACCCCACACTTCATTCTCATCTTTTCTCCCATATCCTGTCTTCGCCAAGCCTCCCCACCTCCACTCATCTAAAATGGAATCTCCGTGACCCTCCATCCGTTCACACAGCTTTTCCTTCATAAGCACTTCCCACTGCTTTCCATAGTATAGATTCATTGGCTGGTTTATTTGTTTAATGTTGTTTTTCTCATTAGAATGTCACCTCCATGCAGGCAGAGACCTTGCCTGTCTTATTCTCTGCTGTCTCCGGAAGGCCTTAGAAAAGCTACTGGCACTGAATAGTAAATACTGAAGACTGAGCAATGTGCGGATGGCATTGAGGCGGTATGTTTCTGGGGCCCAAGGGCAGAGATGATCATGTTTGCTTTACTGTCCTGGTCCCAGTGCCTCACACGGTCTCTGATACATCATAGATTCTCAAATATTTATTGGATGAATACATGAAAGAAGGAAGGAAGGACCAATGTCCATGCCAGCATCCCCGTTGTGTGACTGAGGGAGTGTCCCGCACAGCTTTGGGATTGGAGCACTTGGAATGGGCCCTAATGAAGAGGAAAAACCTCAAAGAGAAGTCAGGGAGGACCAAAAATGCTCTAGACTCCTGGAGTTGCTTGGATCTCTGGTCTAAGATGAGGAGGCTCCTGTCACACAGTGTGAAAGTTGTTGTGCTATCATCATGGGGAGTGATGCTCCAGCCAAAAAAGATAGACTGTGTCACCATCTGACTCTGTGACCTTAATCACTGAACCTCTCTGGGCTCCATAAATAGGTATTTGAATGAATGAATGAATGAATGAATGATGCTGTAGGAACTTTCAGTAGTTCAACCTTTCAACAGAGCATGGAAGGAGGATTAGATTGATTCAAAGATGTTCTTCTAGTGCTAACCATCTACACTTTCATTTTTCAAAGTATAGAGGAAATTCTTTCACAAGAAATCAGATATATTTAAAGGCACAAGACTGACCTTGGAAATCAATACATGACTCTTCTCTCTCCCCTTCCTTTCATTCTGTTACCTTCTCAAGTAAAGTTCCCAGCTCATCCACATTCTCAGCTCGGAGTGTTGGGTTCACATCCTCTGTTTGGGGGGAGGATGGGTTCCTCTTCTGGGCATAGAGATTAGATTTGGTGGGTCTTGCTTAGGTTCGAGTCAGTAAAATCCTTATGGGGTGGTTGGGATGGTTATCTCCAATTATCTAATACAACAGGTCCCATTGGCTGTCATGGAAAAGACACCTGGAAGTCACAGCCACCACTGACTCATGGGGGTACACTGGAGTTGTTGTGTTTGAGTGATGACGGGACATATTTTAGTAACTTGAAATCATTAAACTTGATAACAGGCTCATCTCGTCTTCCACGTGTGCCTGAACTGTTTATTTTCATCTGTGTTTATTAGAATTATTTACTCATACTTTCATTTGCACCCAATGTTCCCCATCAACTGTTGACTCTCTTTGATTCTTCTTTACTATTCCATGTCCATGGTGTTTCACTCTGGAACCTCTCAGCAGATTGGGGTGGGATTGCAGGGAGGAATTTACCCCATGGGAGCTGAATGCACCAAAGGAGTGTTTTGGCAACTGGGGGCATGTCGTTACGGGGGAGGGCTCAGGCCAGAGTCAGGCTTTTATCTACCTGAGTGTTTACACCAACCATTCCCTCTCCTTGGAGCCCTCTGCCCTTCCACACCCTATTCACCATTCACTCACTTCATGAAGCCCCAAAGATTGTCCAGACCTCAGTCTAAACACCACTTCAGGGAAGCTTTTCCTGAGCTCCCTTAAGTAGGTCAAGTGGTCCTGTCTTTGTGTTTTTAATACCTGCACTTTTCCCCCAGAAAAGTGCTGTCCAGTAGAAAGATAATGCAAGCTACGTGTGTAATTTTAACTTCTTATTAACTACATATTTAAAAAGTAAGAACAAAACTGGTGAAATTAACCTTAATAATATATTTATTCGACTCAACTGCATTAGTTCCTCAAGGCTGCTATAACCAAGCACCACAAACTGGGTTGCTCAGACAACAGAAATGTTTTTTCTGATAGTCGTGGAGGGGAGAAGTCTGAAATCATGGTATCCGCAGGGTTAGTTCCTTCCGGGGTCTAGGAAGGCAGGGTCTGGTCCATGCTACTCTCCTAGCTTCTGGTGGTTCACTGTCAATCTTTGGCATTCCTTGGCCTGCAGGTGATATTCTTCTTGGGTCTTCACATTGTCTTCCCTTTGTATGTATCTCTTTCTCTTCACATGCTGTTCCTTTGATAAGGACGCCCGACAAGGTCACCCTACTTCGGTATGACCTCGTTGTAACAATTACATTTGCAGTGACTCGATTTCCCAATAAAGTTACATTCTGAGTACTGAGGACTAGGACTTCAATGTAAGAATTTTGCGGGACACAGTTTAATTCCTAACATCAAGATGTTTGAAATATTATCATTGTATCATGTAATCTAAATAAAAATTATCGAGATATTTTCATTTTTCTCCATTCTCAGCCTTTGGAATTCAGTGATGAACTTTACACTTATATATATACTGGTGTATTTTATACTTCAAATAGTTTATCCTTATAGCACTAAATTTTCATCAGCAATATTTTATCTGTATTTAGAGTTCATAAAATTTCCAGTGGAAAGTAGATTCACGTATCCAAATTTTACAAAGCACACTTAAAAGTTTTGCAATAACTGAGTTAAGTACCAAGAGAATCATTTTCCTTGGGTATTTGCAGAGTGCAGGCACACAGTGGGTCGTCAGTCTTGAAGGCAGATGTGACCAGTGGTCACCGCCTCCTTTCTGTCCCACTGCGGACCTGAGGGTTGTCACTTACTGACATTGCTGGCTGAATCTCTGACATTCCATACTTCTGGATTTTTTTTCATTGTTCCATGAACCAATAAATTATATTATTTTGTTTTTGCCAATTTGAGTTGAGTTTTCTGCCACCTGCTATGAAGAATGCTAACTATCATGGCCAACAAGATCTCATGAATTTACACGTCAGGAGTCACCATATTCAACCCACAGTTAAGGAGACAGACTTTGAGAGCTTGAACAGCATTCCCAAGTTCAGCCAGCCAGGAAGCAACAGTGCTAGGATTCACCTATTTCTTTCTGACTCCAAGGCAGGTGGCATTTCTAACAGTCCCCACTGCCTCCTAAGTGCAGGACCCATACCAACCAGACAAAGAAAGAAAGGCAACAAAATGGCACATTTGGCTGCAGAATGATGACACCAAAGTGCGAAGTGTAACGTGGGGGGGGGGGGGGTTACTTCCTGTGCATCAGAAAAATGGAAATTAATTACATTCGTGTACATGGAATGAAAAGAACTAGCCTTAAAATAGGGAGGCTGAGTAAAGATTCTCAAGAGATGTGCTCTAATGAGTGAGGAAAAGTAATTAGGAATTATTATGTCAATTGCATATAAATAGGGGCTCTTAAAGTATTCAAGAGTATTGAAAATAATGTGAGGTTTTACATGATTTTTCCATTCACCTGATTTGCTCTTTGCCCAGCTAGTAGTTCTGTGGTTGCTGATGGCTCCTTATGATGCTCACAGAAAATGGATCCATTTGAAAACTTACACTAGGACTCAGTGAGCTTCATCCTGCCCACTTGATGAATCATTTGGGACATATCAAACATTGGCATGAAATGGAAGGACTCCCAGAAAAAGGAAACTGTTCATCTTAGAGTATAGCAGGCCAGACATGGAGACATGAGCCTCTTCCCTAGCAGAGCCTGGGAGGTCCATTCTCATAGAATATGTCATTAGTCCTCACACCCTTCTCCCAGATGGGGAAACCGAGGCTCAGAGAGGTTAAGTAACTTTCCAGGTCACGCAGCCCATATGGGACAGAGCTTGGCCTCACTGTCTTTATAGGCCCAGAGATCTACATTGAGAGAGCCTGATGGTTTTACATTTTGCATTTCTTTCTTGTTTTCCTTTAGATCTCCCCTCGTGCTTTGTTATGTCCGTGTAATTCCTCCAGGCCCCACCACCTCATGTTCTCATAAGGAGACACGGAACACTAACAACATAATTGGGAGGTCTCAGATGTGTTGACAAACAGGTCCCCAAAGCAGGAGCTCTGGAACCCTTGAGACATCAGAAAGCTTCCTGGTGGGAAGTTGGAAAGATACCCAGCTCCCAATTTTATTTACTACTCTGTTAACAGAGTATTCCAACAGCACTGCGTGAACCTAAGCACCTTCTAGGGGTTTCATGAGAAATGCGTTTTTCTGGAACAATATGGCGCTTTGGAACTTGCAGTCCCTGCTCCCTGCTTACAGTTGGGAGAGCTTGAGTGCTCCCCTTACTCTATGTGAGAATCAGTTTCCCCGTCTACAAAGTGGTCAAACAGTCCCAACCTCACAGGGGTTGTTAGGTGAATTATATCTGGGTAATATTTAGACATTTTTCTTCCTAATGCCTCCCCTCCCTGTGAAATCTGTCTGTGTATCTGTGCTTTATACATAAAAATAAGATGTTTCCGTCACCCAAGAACCAGTTTGCACACTGAGATCTGCATCGCCTCGTGCCATTCTTCCATATCAGCCTCTGGATCAAAGTTCCAATGCATCTGTTTCCAAAACAAACCATCAGCCTTAAGACTTGCTACCCAGGCTACTTTACTTTCAAGTCACTTTCTTCAAGTGCCCAAGAAAGACAGGGGCAGATCTGAAGACCTCTAAACCACACCCTTGTGCGTGTTGTATGTTCCACGTACTGCCACCTCTTTGTAGAATTATAGAGCCTGCCTTTTCTGGCTGCAGATTTAATTTCCTTGGCACTGGCGTTCTTCTTCATTTGGTCTGTCTGGGCTTTTCACGGGCAATCACGGGGCTTAAGGACGTTTTCCTCGCTGGTGTTTTGGGGGTGTGGGGCATAAACACTTATCTTCTGGCTACTCTGTCCAATGCAGCCCACAGGTCTATGGGACGGGAGAACAGTAAGCATCTAATGCTTTTTTGGTGTTGTTGTTAAACAGTTATAATTCAAGCATACACAATAAAAAATTAGATATTCATAATTTGTTATTGAGTGGGTTTCCTTGAATGGAAAAAAAACCCCACACTGTTGTGAAGGATTTGCTTATTTATTTAGTAGACATTTATGTCTACTAAACCTGCTATGGGGCAGGTTCTGTTCTAGGCCATGGGAATGCAGAAGTGAAGGCAGCAGTGTTCTCAGAACTTATCCAAGTGTGGGAGACAGAGGATAAACAAGTCAGTGCCTGGTGGTCGGTATCATGAAGGGAACGCAAGCGGACAAAGGCTTGGAGAGTAGGAACAGAGCACTGTCTTTGAGGAGGTGACATTTAATAAGGCAGGGCGGGTTGAGGGAGTTTGGGAAGATCCTACTATGTATGTGGAAGGGAGAGAAGGCAAAAGGTCTTCCTGTATTCAAGGAGCAGGAAGAAGGTTGAGTTGGCTAGCACAGGTGGATCAACGTGGAAATGGGCAGAGAAGCCAGCAGGGGCCTCCCAGGCCACGGTAGGCGACTCATGTTCATTTTAAGTGCAATGGGAAGCCTCTGGAAAGCAGGGGAAGGACAAGATCTGGCATGTAGAGAATAGACTGTTCACAGCAGCCTGGAGAAGGTTCTCTGGAAGATGTGACGGGGGGCTCCAACAAGTCATGGTACCAGGAGGTTTGCGATCTGGAAGCTGCACTTTATTTATTTACTTATTAGAACCTATACTTTAAAGAGTTTTGAAAAATATGCAGTCCCAACATTTTATATGCACACCTTGTCTCACCAAACTTGAAAGCACTTGCAATACAGACGAGTAGAAATGAGGCACAAACAGAAACATTCACTAAAGGCAGGAGGCCATCCGTGTGAATCAAAAACATGGTAGAGAGAGTGACATTCATTTCAACCTTGACCAAGTGCTTCCTATGGACAGATCCTAAGCCAGCACTTTATGTCGTCTTATGTCTAAGCATCTTATGTCATTTCTGAACTTCATTTCAACACTCTAGGGTATGTACTAATCTCCCCAAGTGAATAAGGGCAGCAAGTGAGGTCTAGCTAGTAAGCAGCAGATCCAGGATCGAACCCAGGCCTATCTGACCCTTAACTACAGCCCAACTTGTCAGCTGAATGCTCTTTCACTTGAAGATGCTCTCCGAGGTCCCATTCAGGTCTAGGCTTTGTGAGTCTATGGCGTTGTCCCAGTCATCGGGGTGGGCTGAAGTTCCTGGCTCTATGAAGAGTGTGTGTGCATACGAGCAGGGGTAGGGGCAGAGAGAAGGGGAAAGAATCTCAAGCAGACTCTCCGCTTAGCACGGAGACCGGCATGGGGCTCTCTGTCACAACTCTGAGATCATGACTTGAGCCCATATCAAGAGTCAGACCCTCAACTGACTGAGCCATCCAGGTGCCCTGGAACTATGTCTTTCTAACCCCTAACTCCTGTTGACCAGCACAGTACCCGGCTTATGGTAAATCCTCCGCGATGTCTGTTCGATGAGGAAATGAATGAATGAACAAATGAATGAACTCAAGTCATTCACTTTTTTCCAAACCAGAAGCAGTTCTGCCTCTTTGCATCACATTGCTCAGGTGTAGAATTAGCAGGTAACTTGCCTGGAGGTGTGCAGTAGCTGGGTGGAAATTTTCATTCATTTATTCATACATGAATGTGATAAATATTTAACAAATGCATGCCATGGATAAATTTTTGTTGAGTGAAGTTGTTCTCCCCTTTCCAAATGATAGAAAGCCAAGCTGAAAAACAAAAAACAAAAAAACCCCAAAAACCCAAATATAGCACTGAAAAAATTTGATTCCAGAGTTCCAGTTCACGTGCTTACCACCTGGATGAACTTGATCTACCGAGACTCAGCTGCTTCAGCTGCAAAATGTGGCTAATCACACTTCTTTCATGACGTCATGCGAACCAAACAAAAAGGGTGTGTACAGTCCTCCTCATAGCATAGATTCTAGAGAGTTAAGTCATATATTATTATTGCTGTTGCTACTGTTATTATTAGTCTGTTTTCCCTTATTTTCTTTTTTTAAATTAAATTTAATTTTATTTAAATTCAGCTAATTAACATATAGCGTATTATTGATTTCAGAGGTAGAGGTCAGTGATTCATCAGTTGCATATAACACCCAGCTTACCACATCCCGTGCCCTCCTTAACGCCCGTCACCCAGTTACCCCACCCTCCCACATCCCTCCCCTCCAGTCGCACTCAGTTTGTTTCCTATAGTTAGGAGTCTCTTACGGTTTGTCTCCCTCTCTGATTTTGTCTTATTTTATTTTTCCCTCCCTTTCCCTATGTTCTTTTTTGTTTCTTAAGTTCCACATAGGAGTGAAATCATATAATTGGCTTTCTCCGATTTACTTATTTCGCTTAGCATAATATCCACTAGTTCCATCCACGTCATTGCAAATGGTAAGATTTCACTTTTTGATGGCTGAGTAATATTCCATTATATGTATGAACCACATCTTCTTTATCCATTCCCCCGTCGATGGACATCTAGACTCTTTCCATGGTTTGGCTATTGTGGACATTGCGGCTATAAACATTGAGGTGCAGGTGTCCCTTTGGATCACTTCTTTTGGGTAAATACCTAGTAGTGCAATTGCTGGGTTGTAGCGTTATCCCTTATTTTCAAAAGAATCTGTCTCCTTATTTTTGGCCTTTGTCTTTCTCTTCTTCCCCCCCACCCGCCCCCTTGCATGGAGAAAGAAGAAAGGAATGTCAATGCCATGAACCCTGCCGTTAATTAGATTTAAAAGCCCCTGCAAACACATGAGCTATTGTTTTATTAAATATGCTTTCCCACTTAATCTATCTGAATCAAGCCTGTTTCATTTAATGAAGACACTCCAGTAATAGCATGTGACATTTTATAGCTTTAATAAATACCACCAAAGTAATGTTAACCACCCACCAAAGTAAAGCGATTATGCCAAAGGGTCGAAAAGGGGCATCTGTCAGAATGCAATGGGATTGCCTATTGACTAGAAGCATTCGACGGCATACCATTTGTAGATGCAAATCAAACTTTTAACACAAGATAGCTGTAACATCTTTCACTGCAAACAGTGTGGCTTGTAACTCTCAGGATTGCACGAAGTCACCACCATCATTTGCTTGGCCTTCAACTTTCCCAGAGCTTCCATGGCAGAGAGGTCCATTGAGAAATGAGTGGGAAGGAAAGAGCAGTCTCCCATTTGCGCTATTTGCACATCGTGTCAGCTGGAGATATAATAACGTTGGATGTTTTATTTTGCTATTTGCAACAGAAGGTAAAAAACTAGTAAGTTTTTTATTGCTTCGGTAAGAAATGACCACAAACTTAGTGGCTTCCAACAACATAAATTGAGTATGTTACAAAGTTGGAGGTCAGAAATGTAAAATCAGTCTCACTGGGCTAAGGTCGAGGTGCTGGTGGGGTGCCATTCCCTGCTGGAGGCTTCAGCGGAGGATCCTTCCCCTGCCTTTTCCGGCTTCTGGAGGCTGCCTGCATTCCATGGCTCGTGGCCACTCCCTCCATCGGCAAAGCCTCTGCCTTCATTGTCATATCTCCTTCTGAATCTCTGACCCTCTTCCCTCCCGCTTAGAAGGCCCCCTATAATTACCCCGGATAATCCAGGATAACTTAACTATGTCTAGAAAGTCACATTTGTCAAATAAGGTAATATATTCACAGTTTCCAGAAATTAGCCTGTGGGCATCTTTGGGCGACCGTTATCCTGTCTGCCACAGAGGGAGGAATAAAATAAAAGATTTGGAATGATTCCAAATCTTCTAGGAAATAAGTAGAATGGCCGTCTGACCTTCTAGAGCATTTTTCTTGCAATGTGTCCCCATGACAGGCTCCAGGTCCTGGGCAGCCAAGTTCTCAGTCCATTCCTTGTGCTTTCCCCTCTTCTGTCCCCTGGAGGTGGTTTCTTAGGTTTCCCTGTGAGGGAACTGCTGACTGAGCTCAGCAATGGGAGGGACCGAGGAGGATGGAAGGGGACAAGAATGGAGAAGCCAAGGCCTTTCTCCCCTCCCTCTCCACTGCAGGTAGCATCTCCCACTCCATAAGCCCACCATGGTTCCAGCTTCTTGTTGGTGACCCTGACCTCTGGCCATCACCTCCTCCCTAGGGCCAGCCAGGGCCTCCTGCTGCTGAGAATCTCTTGGTTGCCTCTCTGTCTCCTTTTGGCTTCTCTCATCAGTGGAGAAGCAAATTCCTGCATTAGATTTACCCTCTATAAATACCCACAGTGGTTTCAATTTCCCTAGTTGGACCACGACGGATACAGATGGGGATAAATTATTTTAAATAGACTTTAGAGGAAAATAGACACTTATTCTAATGATAAATATCACTACTCAGATTAGTTCTGAAATTCCTTTCTTTTTGAGAATTGTCTCAAAACCACATTTTCAAGCCAAAAAATAAGCCAGTGTATCAACTTTCTGGAGCTGTTATAACAAATTACCACAAACATGGTGGCTGAAAACAAAACAAATTTATGATCTTAGCTCTGTAGACCAGAAACCTGCAGTCAAGGTGTCGGCAGGCCTGTACTCTCTCCGAAGGCTCTCAAAGAACCCTTCGTTGTCTGCTCAGCTTCTGTTGCTCCATGTTCCTGGACTCATGGCTGCTTCCTCGGCCTCTGTCTTCACACGGTGTTCTCTGGGCTGTCTCTTGTCTCCCCTTGTCTCTTCATTAGAAGCTACTTGTCATTAGATTCAAGGCCCAGCCAAATAATAAAAGATGATCTCATCTTGAGATCCTTAATTACCTCCGCAAAGACCCTTTCCCTAAATGAACTCACACTCGCAGATTCCTCAGCGTAGGACGTAGACGTGGACCTTTTCTGTGGGGGAGGGCGCACTGTTTAACCCACTATGACCAGTTTCATTGCTTTATGGTCAGTTTGGAAGATCTCGTACACCATGCACACACACACACACACACACACACACACACACACACACACTCATTACTC
The DNA here is from genome assembly GCF_009762305.2 of Zalophus californianus. NCBI lineage: Eukaryota > Metazoa > Chordata > Mammalia > Carnivora > Otariidae > Zalophus > Zalophus californianus. The sequence goes on from NC_045596.1 coordinate 20,136,816, forward strand.
TACTTTATCATCATCTTTATTCACCCAACTTAGCTCTCAATGTTTTTTGCGGTTTCCAAAAATTAAATCAACTCTTAAAAGAGTTGAGGAATAATGGAATGACAGATAATGGAAAACCTTACCATAGCAACATAAATAGAGACGAAAAATGATTTGCCGACATCACAAAAGCTGGTCTATGGAAAAGGTATGCTTTGAAGTCTGTCTTTCGCTATGGCTGACTCCGCCAATCAGCAGGAAAGGGATTTAACTCTCTTCTTGAAAAATGTGCTCAGTCCACTTTATACTCCTTCTCTGCCCTTACTCAGCAGTTGCTTTTCTGTTTCTAATCCGAATATATGTTTTCTCATTTATTCTTAGTACTCATTCGTCTGCCAAGTTAAATATGGTTAAGACAGCTATTGGTCTTGTGATTATTTTTAAGGGTACAGGGAGGTCCTTCATAAAGGCATAATTTTTCACGGGATCATCTGAAGGCTTCATTTATGTCATTGTCCGTGTCCCGGTTCAAGTCGATGAACCACAAACAGTGACAGAAATGAAGACTTCAGATGACTAACTGATATGATACTCCAGTTCCTGGTTCATAGCAAATAGAATCCTTTCCGAGAATATAGAGGCACTGACTAATGCCCACCAAGAATAAACTGGAAAAGAGCATTAGTTGTAGAAATAGAACAAGTAATTGCCCTGAGTTTAAGAGAGAGAAAGGTGCTTTGTAGATGAGTCAAATTTCATATAATTTTTAATGTAAGGGTCAAGCAAGTCCTATGGAGACTATTCGTAGTCTTCAGAAAGCGAAGGAACAAGTGCACCCTAGTGACCAGTTCAATAGCACCTCTCTCCCCACGGCAGTTACTGGTGAAGTCTTGTCTCATAACATAAAGATACTAGAAAAAGGTTTTGTGCAGCATTAATTAAAATGTAAAGAAGAAAGAGCCCCTAAAATCTTCTCTTTCCTTTTTAAAATTGTGAGTAGCCAAATGTGTCACTGACCATACCAGGATATGGATTATTCTTGCAAAACACTCATCTGACACATATTTTATGAAAGTCATAATAGACTTTCTATTGATGAATTAAAGCCACGCGTCACTGTGCAGAGGCCATTATATACATCTCCAATATTTACGACAACTCTGCCCTTTTATAGATAAGGAAATTAGGTCTCAGAAAAGCAAAGACTTTACCCAAGGCCACAAATGGAATTACCGCAATTCTAAAATGCCATTGACTGTGGGACTCCCCATTGATTTCATAACTGCTTCACGGGGACCAACAAAAAATACACTTCATTAAGTGTACAGCTCAGTTGTAAGATCAATTGTGCTTTCAAAAACATTAAAATTTGAAGGAAAAAAAAGAGCATTTGAAATCCACAGAAATGTGGCAGAACATCAGCCCCGAGGAAGGACTTCAAATCACGGTCTCTCTGGACCCAAGACCCAGGCTCTCTCCATGACCACCCGCTTGCTCTCTGCTGTACACATCAGGGCCAATGGCCAAGAACCATAACCAGCACCACCCTGTACAACAAAACCATACTTTCAGTCCTTTGTGTCTCTTGTTCATTTTTTTGTAAGCTGTGGCAGCAAGGACTTTTTTTTTTAACCTAATATCAGGCATCAGTGATTCATCAGCATCCTCCTCATCCATTTTCTTATTCTGCAAATATTGTGAGCCAGAGCCTGGGCCAGGCCCTGGAGGGACAGCGGAGAGCAGAATTCTGTCCTCATGGAGTTTCCGTGTGGGTTGGAGGAGTGGGAAGATGGGAGGCAGGGGCATTAGCAAGTAATCAACCCAAACTGATGAGAGGCACAAATGGGGTATATGTTGTGCAGAGGAGGTTCTCAGTGCTCTGGGAGCCTCTCTGAGGGGATTTGATCTACTGGAGGAAATCATGCATGGCATTCCTGAACCGAGGTCCAGGAAGTGAGGTGGAGTTACCTCTGCTGAAAGGGGAAGGAAGAGCATGCTCAGTAGAGGGCAGAGTGTGTGCAAAGGCCCTGGGGTGAGAGCAGAAGGGGTACAGGAAGTGGAAGCAGGCCAGTGTAACTGGAGTGCAGGGAATGAGGAGGCTGGTGAGGTGGCAGGTGCATCGTGGAGGGTTTCAGAGGCCACTAGGCCATTGTCCAGAGCAGTAGGTATGAGCGTGGCCTCTGGAGCCCAACTCCTTGTGTTCAAGTCCTGACTTTACCACTTATTAGCTGTGTTACTTAATCTCTCTGTTTGCTTGTGTGAAATATGAGGATATTAATGAGAGGATTACATTAATTAATACTGGTGTATATAAAACTTTTTAGAACAGTCTTGGTGTACATAAATTTGGTATGTATTTATATATTGGTATACATATTGGATTATATATTGGTATGTGTATAGATAGGTAGGTAGGTAGATAGATAGATAGATTGGTATATATATATATTGGATTATAGGGAGGCAAGAAGCTTCAGGTTGGCCTGTTAGAATTGTTGCAATAGTCCAGGTGATACTTGAAAAAAGATGGTGGAGTGGAGGTGCAGGGAAGTAGACAAAATGAAGAGACAAGAGACAAAATCAACAGGACTTGCAGAGCGAGAGGAAGGGCTCATCCTGGCCAGCATCACCATTTTCACCACTCGACAGCTCAGAACCTGAGGATGGAAGACTCGAGGCAACAGCAAGAAAGAATTTTGTGAGAAAGCCGGAAAATAAAAAAACACAACAGGTATTTAAAAGAAAAAACCTGCAAAACCACCAAGGTTACCAACTTTGCACTCATCTATTCATGGTGGAATGAGAGCAGTTTTCAGACAGGACTACCATCTTCACATCTGTGGAAATCAGCATTGCATAAGTCAGGGAGAGAGGTGTTTTGGTGGGTAATCAGCAACAGCCAGGAAATGCTCAAGGATTCATTTATTTTGAGTACTAGAACTAGGCAGCGCGAGCCTGTTCTTTTGTTTTGTTTTGTTGTTGTTATTTTATCTCAGGATGCGGGGTTTTATGTTTTTCCCACCCCTGAGGCATGATGGGTACACTTATCCTAGTGGAAGCATGCAAAGAGGTAGTTTTGCTTCTGCTTTCCCTGTCCCACTTCCTTCTGCCACCTCCAGTGCTAAGGGGCCTTCTACTCTGCACATCCTTCTTCAGTCTTTGCTGGATCCTCCTGCCGTTTGCGAGGTCCTCAAAATGCTCCCCAGGCTCTTCTCCAGCCCTGAACTTTGTACATGCAAGGGGCTTTGAGCAGCAGAAATTCTAGGCCATGGTGGAGGAAGGTGTTTGAAAAACTTCTGGCATAATTCAGAGTTCTAGCAAGGTAGTGTAGTGGCTTGAATAGCGTCCTCGAAATTCATGTCCCCCTATAATGTCAGAATGTGACTTTATTTGGAAATAGGGTCTTTGCAGGTATAATTTAAAAAGCATCCTAGATTTGGGGTGGGCCCTAAATCCAATGACTGGCATCGTTATAAGAAAAGGAGAGAGACAGATAGATACACAGGAGAAGGTGATGTCAAGACGGAGGCAGAGATCGGAGAGACGGGTCTACAAGCCAAGGAAGGACAGGAGAGGTCAGCCAGAAGCTAGAAGAGGCAAGGAAGGATTCTCCCCCCCGCCACACTAGGACTTTGGAGGGAAGGTGGCCCTGCCAGCAACTTGATTTTAGATTTCTGGCTTCAAAAGCTGTGAGAGAATCACCTTCGGTTAAGCCACCATCCCTTTGTAGTAGTTTGTTATGACAGCAGGTGGAGAAATACGGGTGGAGTGTTGGTGCAGGAGTTGGAGAAGTGTTCAGAAGAAAAACAGAGGGATGGGTGGGGATCTCAAACAGGAACCCCCCTCCCTCCCATCCCAACAGATGGACTTTCAGGACCGACCTAGAGCAGAGTATGATTTCAGAATCAAAGAGAAGACTGTTGAACAATTAAATACAACTTAGATGGTATGGCAAAACTTGCTATCTACCAATCTTCCCCCCGCCCTTGTTCCTTTTAGTGATAGAATGGGCCCTGCCAAGAGTTAGCTGGCTATATGGTCACCCAGCTACAGACTACATTTCCCACACTCCTTTTGAGCATGACATGTCCATGTGACTGGATTCTTACCAATATCAGGTCAAAGAAAGTGATATGCAATTTGGGGTTTGACTCTACAACCGGGTGTGTGCTCCCCTTGCCTCTTCCCATGAGCTGGAATGCAAAAGTGGTGCCAATGAGCCAGCTTTCACCAGGCAGACAAGAGCAACCTCTCGGGCTTCACCAATATGAGAGCCACTAGCCACATGGGCTACCAAGCACTTGAAATGTGGTTCCTCCAAACTGAGATCTCTGTACGTATGTAAGATACACAGGATATCGAAGACTTAATAACAAAAAAAGAATGTAAAATATCTCATCAATACTTATTTATTTTGATCACATGTTGAAATGATAAACTTTCAGGCATGAATTAAATACAATGTAATATTAAAATTAATTTCACCTGCTTCACTGTACTTTTTAAAATGTTGCTACTAGGGGGCCTGGGTGGCTCAGATGGTTAAGCGTCTGCCTTCGGCTCAGGTCATGATCCCAGGGTCCTGGGATCGAGTCCCGCATCAGGCTCCCTGCTCCTTGGGAGCCTGCTTCTCCCTCTGCCTCTCTCTCTCTCTCTGTCTTTCATTAATAAATAAATAAAATCTTTAAAAAAATAAAAAATAAATAAAATGTTGCTACTAAATTAAAAATTATGCATGTGACTCCCATTGTATTTCCATTGGACACCACTGGTCTAGCTCGGAGTGAGCAAAACTATGTATGGCCCACAGGCCAAATCCCACCTACACCCTGTTTCTGAAAATAAAGTTTTATTGGCACTCAACCAGGTCCATTGTGGGTATATAGCCTGTTGACAAGTCACAACAGAGGATAATTGGACCACAAGCAGGAAATATTTATTGTTTGGCCCTTTACAGAAAATATTTACTGACTCCTGATCTAAAGGGATGATCAGGTTGCAAAGACCAGGTCTTAACAGACCAGAGCTGTCCACCCAACTTGTACCATCTTCCTCAACTAAAGTGCTATGTCAGAGAGAAGTAAATTTGAATCTTGTGTGAGGCTCCATATCTTTGCAAGAGTTTGGCTTTACCCTAAAAAATTATGGGGTGCCCACAAGATGAAGTTATAATGAGAGGTCTCCCAAAGTTGAGTATTTAGGGGAGGACAGAGGAACACAAGTTAGAAAAAGACATTTTTCAAGCTTTGCCCCCTGGGGGACTTGGGCCCAGAATGTTAATTGTCACTATATAGACTGTTAGCCTATAATGTAGGGTCGAAACTTCATCTGGGCTTGGCACCTAATTCTGAGAAAACCAGTGGATAATAGGGGTCATGGAGGTTAATTGCCAGCTTTTACTAAACAATCACACTCCTGGCATTTTAAATCCCTTTGTCACCAGGCTACTGCTTATTTAAAGCCCTCAGTAATAATGACAGGGCTGTTTGGAAACAGGCTCCAAAACGTGCAATCAGCTCTCTGTCCTGGGCTTAACCAGGGCTGCGTATCTGGACTCCCCAGGGGACTGTGACAGGGTCCCCAAATGGCAAAAGTCCAAATACATAGGCTGAGTGGTCTTTCCCCCCACACTGTCTCCTAGGTCTTGAGCTCTCCTTAACACACCTCTGCCTGCCAACTTTGAGCAGAAGCGTGTCCCCTTCACACCACATTTGCAATGCAGTTATTTACCTGCATTCCCAATGACAGCAGTGCCTTGGGTAATAAATTCTCCTCTCTCCGACATGCCCGAGAAGGCAGCCTCTTCAGCTGATGGAAAAATTAACCTATAAACCGAAGGCCTTATTACCGGACACAGCTTGCCGCCCTACAAGCCAACCCCCAGCCCTCTCCTTTTTTCTGATTATATAAAGGATGTCACGGTAATATATGCAACTGTTGTCATGGGCATTCAGATCAGCTTTGCAAATGGCCACTCATTAAAGGAAGGCAAAAATGGAGGCAGGGTGCTTAGGGTTGAGTGGGGCGCATGTGTGCCTCGCACAGCCAATTTCCGGTGTCCAAAATTATGCATCTGTTTTAGGGAGGGACTACTGTAGACGTTCACAGAAAATCCATATTTTGATTTTGGCCACCAACTGCACTCTCTCATCTGCAGCAGATTCAAAGGTAGTATTTCATGAACTTTCATTTTCCCCACTGTCACTATGGCGGAAACTGAGAGAGAAAAGTCTAGAATGAGGTCGGTACTGAAACTCAGGGTCTCAGGAGCGGACTGAGCTACCCAGATGCATTCCAGAGAGAACGAGAGGATTTGTTTTCATTGGATAAGGCTGACACCAGGTGTGAAGGTATTCTTCTGGAATCTCTATTGTTTGAGTCCATTACTTCCCCAGTATCTATTTTTACTGCCTTCCTCTTCAGTACCTCTCACATTCTTGAGTGCAAGTGTCAAGGGTATTCCAATTATTTGTTCTCATTTGTCTCAAAAAATTGCAAATCCAGGAATTACATCTTTGGCTACCCAGGCCTTGGCAGCCCCACTCCTTTATCCTCTCTAATCCCTCTCCCACCTTTGCCTTGGGCCAAACCTCAGCAAGTCTTGGCTGGTCTCTCTCCTTGTGAACTTCCTGAAACAGAACGAATGCTTCCACAATTCTGCTTGCAAATCCAAACTGACTGTGCACTGCCTGATTCTCAGGATGGCACCTAAACCCTTCTGCCTCCAACAGACTTTTCCCCTTTCACTTTTCCTTCCTACCCCAAGGAGCACATCTAAGCTCTTGCCCCATCAGACTCCTTTCTGTTCCTTAAATGTACTCCTTCAGGCTTCCCTACATTTACACATCGTTCTGCCTGGACCTTTCTCTGCTCTACCTGGTAAACTCCTATTCATCCTTCAGGACCCAATTTAAATATCACCTTCTCTTTAGGACTTCCCTGACACCTCCAGGAAGACTGGTCCCTTTCTTGTCTGGTTTCCTGCTTTTCTTTGCACTTAACATTGTGATTAAGAGCTTTTATTGCATGGTATCCTAATTGTTGCATGGCATGAGATGCTGTGATTTTGTTACACAGAAAAGCTGCCTAAGACAGGTTATTTTCAACCTTTCACTGTAAGTAATTCCAAGATGGTTGCATCTCTGCTTATTTACTTCGGATAGATTTTGAAATGTGAACAAAAATCATAAACATTTTTAAGACCTTTGATACATGCCACAAAATTGTTTTTCAGAAATGTAATAATTCACCCTCTTACCACCACACTCAGCAGCATTTTTTTAAATTTTTATTGTTATGTTAATCACCATACATTACATCATTAGTTTTTGATGTAGTGTTCCATGATTCGTTGTTTGTGCATAAAACCCAGTGCTCCATGCAGAACGTGCCCTCTTTAATACCCATCACCAGGCTAACCCATCCTCCCACCCCCCTCCCCTCTAGAACCCTCAGTTTGTTTTTCAGAGTCCATCATCTCTCATGGTTCGTCTCCCCCTCCGATTTCCTCCCCTTCATTCTTCCCCTCCTGTTATCTTCTTTTTTTTTTCTTAACATATATTGCATTATTTGTTTCAGAAGCACAGATCTGTGATTCAACAGTCTTGCACAATTCACAGCGCTCACCATAGCACATACCCTCCCCAATGTCCATCACCCAGCCACCTCATCCCTCCCACCCCCCACCGCTCCAGCAACCCTCAGTTTGTTTCCTGAGAATAAGAATTCCTCATATCAGTGAGGTCATATGATACCTGTCTTTCTCTGATTGACTTATTTCACTCAGCATAACACCCTCCAGTTCCATCCACATCGTTGCAAATGGCAAGATCTCATTCCATAATATTCCATTGTGTATATATACCACATCTTCTTTATCCATTCATCTGTCAATGGACATCTTGGCTCTTTCCACAGTTTGGCTATTGTGGACATTTCAGCAGCATTTTTATTTAGAAAACAAAACACAGTTTGCCAATGTGATTGGGAAAAAAAATCTTGTTGTTTTATTTTGTTATCTTTGATTACTAATGGATTGAAATTTTTCCATATATTTTATATGAGTTGCACATTTATATCATTAGCTTATATTCTCCACTGGACTGTTTGCCTTCTCATATTTGTTTGTAAAAGCTCTTTATATATTAAGAATACAAATCCTTTGTCATATTTCTTTTTGCAAACTTTCAATTCCAGTTCATTTTAGATTAATTTTAATACTGCATAGGATATTTAACTCGTGCAAAGATGTCTTTCTTTTTATCATATGTTTCATGCTTTAGAAAGTCCATTTCTATCCCAAAATCCTATTACCTTTAACTTACAGTGTCTTCTAGATTTTCTGGCTTCTTGAAGGGAGAGGTTAATTCTCCAATCAGTACTTCTGGTCAAAAGCATGAGGTGAAATCTACATTTTCCCTCTGATAATTAAATAATGGTCCCAATACCATTTCTTTAGCTATTTTTTATTTACTATCTTATTACATTTATCAAATAAAAATCTTATCCTAGGGTTTATTTCTGGGATAAATCTTCTGCTCTATTCATCCATTTGTCTAGATGGATTTTAGAGGCTGGATTTTTACTGTCATATTGTTTTCTGGAAATTAGATTTCTCAAACCTCCTCATTGCCCATCTACTCACCTATATTATGGGGTGTTCTCTTTGCCTGGTAGCCTTTATTCCATATCTTTCTATCTGAGTATGGCTTCCTTGGGAAACTTCTCTCAACCCTCATCTATTGAAGTTCCTCTCCCAAGGGCTCACCTAATAAAGCACTTTATTGCAATTCATTACATAGAATACCTTAACTCTTAGTTCTCTTGCCTATTTATTACATTAGACCATCAACTCCTTGAGGGCAGGGTTTTTTTTAATGATTATTATTTCTTTATTTTGTATCCCAATTACCTAGTAAGTACAATGCCTTTCTCAAAGTAGGTGCTCGATAAACATTTGTTGATTTGAATTGACTTAAATTGAGTTGAATTGAATGGAACCAAATCAGACTGGATTGGATTGCTAATAGTGTACAGATTGACCTGGGTCCTGGGTCCCAGATGTCATTGCTTAGCAAATTGGCTTCCCTTTCTTTGTCAGTCAGCTCCAGCCAGGTAAACAGAAACCACTCTAAGTATTTGAAACAGAAGGAATTTAATACAGGAGATTGTTTGCCCGGTTGACGAGAAAGCTGAGAAGCAAAACAGGGGATGGTGAGGCATCCCCTAGGTGGGAGAAACAAAGGGAAAAAGTGGTGTTACCAAGCCAGGGTTCCCCTACAGGCCCTTGGTAGATCCCTGGAGAACGAGGTCATGAAGAAGAAATAGCTACTGCTAGGTTCACTGGGGGCAGAGAGGAGTAAGAAATAACCTGGCTTCTGCCTTCTTTCCTCCCTCCCAGCTCCCACCACTGCCTCCCACTGGCCAAAGACAGCTGAAGTCAATTGCACTGGAACCTGAGGAGAACAGCCCGCAAGCGCAGCTCCCGCAGATACAGAGCAGAGCAGGAAAGGCAATGAATTCAAGAGCGACAGGACCAACACATTTTTTTCTTTTTCTTTTTCTTAGCTTGACAATATTATTTATTTCTAAATGGAGGGGTTACAGCAATGAGATAAGGAAAGTTAACAAGTGAAAAATCAACCCACAGTGAAAGGCAAATTAACAGACTGCAGTGACTCCTAATGGGCTCTCATCTCCAGCAGCCAAAGAATCAGTTGGGATGGCTAAGTGCTTGGGGAGCCCAGGGTGGAAAGGGGGAGACCATGACAAGTCAAGTATGGCTGCAGTCTCATTCAAGACCCAGAGGTGACTATGGCCATCAATTTCATTTTTCCCAGAAACTTCCTCTGATTCAGTGCTTGTGGAGATGGATGGCTGGAAATCTGGGCAGGGGGAGGGCAGGAAGGAAGTCTAGGCACCCTGATACACACCAAGCTGCTGGATCTCAAACTGGGCCAGATTCCCACATGAAAGAGAAGAGAAAGCAACAAATATGTCACCAGATGACTAAGGAATGCTGGGCTCTTGGCCTCAACACTCCAAATTAAGATTCAGAGGAAGTGTGGAAGAGGCTTTAAGAGTTTTGCTTTGGGAATTGGAAATGCTAGGTTCAGTTTTAAGCTCAGGTCCTAACTGGCTGTGTAAATTTGGACAAATTACTTAAACTCCCTATGACTCAGTTTCCTCATTTGCAGAATGGGAAAATGAGTAACACCTATCTCCAAAGGCGGCTATTCTGAGGATTAAATGAGATCATACATGCAAAGTGCTTTACCTTATAGTAAACATTCTGGAAATGTTGGCTACCACTAGTTTGGGTGTCGTTTTATTATTTTCAAGTGGATCTTACAGAGTGGATCCATACTTTTGCATGTGCTGTATTTTCTGCCTGAAATGTCTTTCTCCTTGGTCTCTTCCCCCTCCTGAATACCCACCCCTCCTTCAAGACCCAAGTCAAATGTCACCTCCTCCAGGAAGTCTTTCTTCCCCGATCCCCGCGAGTCTGAATTGACTGACCCTTCTCTGTCTTCCCATGGCATCCTGCTCTTACACTTCCCACATTGTATTGTTTCTAACACTTTGCTTAGCGGGCCACAAGAAACTCTAAGCCTAGAACTGGGTCTTTTCACTCTTTCTCTTCAATCCCTAGTACATGGACCAGGACATTATAGGTGCTCAAAAAATGCCAGTTGAATAAAAGAATTATATAACGTAATTTCAAGAGTCCCTGGAAAACTCCTGCTCCTTTCAGAAGTGCCTCTCTCAGTTCCCAAAATTTTACCATCAGAGCTTTTCCTTCTAGCTAAGACTCTGGTCTTATTGAAATCCTGCATATCACTCACCACCTCCTGCCACCTGCTACCGGAATATATGTGGTAGGTACCCAAATAACGTGTGAAGAAACTAATGGATTTGAGAGGTTGGGACCTCCAGGGGGAAAAATGCAGGAATCAACAAATCAGAGAGGAGATGGTGGTGTGGGAGGAAACAGAAGGTACCTTCTCAATAGGGACCTACCACTAAAACAGAAGCCCAGCTCCTCCCACCCAAGGCAAAGTTCAAGGAAAGGGAAGGTTTCTTCTGGATCCTCTGCATCTCCCTTGGGTTCCATTTTCCCCTGGCCCTTCCCGACCTCCTACTTCATTTCCTCAGGAAGGCTCCTGGTGCCTTGGGCTGTTCCATGCTTTCATGAGGACAGAATTTGCTGAAGAGCAATACTTCACTCACAGGAATAGTGATTTGAAGGAAGGAAGGGCACATACTCTACATACAATTGGCTAATGCCTCTAACAATCCAGAAAGGTAGATGTTACTAGTTCCATTTCACAGATGGGGAAAATGAGGCCCAGAGAGATGAACACCTTGCCCAAAGCCACACAGTGAGTAAGTTGTGGAATGTACACACCACAGCACTAAATATCTAAAAAGCCTACAGTAAATGTATGTATTTTATTTGCTAAATCTGAACGCCCTACTCTATTTCAGTGGTGGGTAAAAAAGTACTCCCCTTGCTATCCCTAAGTCCATAATGTGAAAAGCTTCCTGGCATTTCTCTTCTTCACACTTTGCTGCTCTATATCCAACTCTGCTTTTCTAAGTTCCCATATTTATGTGCTATCTCTTGGTGAATTTTCTATACTTTCCTCTTCAAAGTTTTAAAAGGGTTATCAAACACTGGACTGGCTGTGTGTGTGGTGATGTGTGTTGTATGGATATGGGATAGAGAAGAAACACTCTGTTGAAACATTATTTTTTTCATATACACACACACACTCAACAGGAGATAGTGGCGGGTGATATGTTAAAAAGAAATGACATAATGTTTAGACCAAAGACAGGAAAAGGCAGACTTGCTGGGTGATAGCCAGTCAAGACAGCCCTACCTACTGGATAGTGCGAAAGCATTGTTTGGGGACATTTACTACAGAATACAATGGGGTAAAGGCACCAAAGGTGAACAAAATATCATCCTTCATAGGCAGAAACGCAGGCAGTGACAGAAAATAAATTGCTAGAGAAATCTCTTAAAGAAGAATAGGTTTAAATGTCTGCCTTATGTGAGTCCCAGAGGCTGCTAGGATTTTTATCAATTGGATGGATGGAGCTCGGCAGAAGTTTGTTTTATTTTTCTTTTGAAGGGGGGGCATGATGTAGAAAAAGCCAGTTGGGTGTGGAGAAACATTAAAATGCCTAGCTTCTTTTGTGGTAAGCATTATCTTTTTTTTTTTTTTTTTAAGACCATACCTTTAACCTCAAATAAATAGTTTGGGAGCAATATAGGATAACGTGACAGTAGTAGGGTATAATGCTGAAGAGCACAAAATTTGGTATCAGAAAGAGCTAGAGTTGAACCCTGACTGCGGTGACCGCCAGCTAGAAGATCTTTGTAAGTGACTTAACCACTGTGTATTAGGCAGGCTAAGCTAGGCTCTGCTGCAGTAACAACTATGCTCAAGAGCTCTGTTTGATTTCTTGCTCCTAGGCCAGTTTGATGGAGGTTAAGCACCAATTCTTGGTAGCTCTGCTCCAAGCAGGGATTCAAGGATTCAGGTTCCCCACATCTTTTGACACTGCCACCTTAAACATGAGGCTGCTGTAGGAGGGGAAGAGAGTGTGGTAGATCGTGCACCAGGTTTCAGCATTGGGCCTGGAAATGATATGCATCGCTTCTGCCCATTTTCTACTGGCCAGACCCAGTTGTATGGCCCCATCTAACTGTCACAGAGGCTCGACAAGGTGGTCTGTCAGTATGAGGACCTAGAACCATTCCTGCCACACTGTGAACACCTATATAATAAGGGATGTTATTGAAGTTACTGACATGGCTGCCAAGCAATTCATTGCTCATGCAAACAGAGTGACTATTTTTGAATTTGAGCTGATATAGCTATAATTAATGTGTCATAAAACTAGGTTTGGGTTGTAGTCAATGTCATAGAAAACCTAGAATGGTGGTCATCAGGGACTGGGGGCAGGGAGGAATGGGCAGTTACTGTGTAACAGGCACAGAGTTTCAGTTTGCAAGGTGAAAAAATCTCTATAAATAGAGGGTGGTGGTGGCTTCATAGCCATGTAGATATACTTAATGCTACTGACCGGTATGCTTACTAATGGTTAAAATGGTAAATTTTATGTTATGTCGATTTTAGCATAATTTTAAAAATAAATGACTTTTTTAAAAATCAGGTCTGGATTAACTCCAAGGTCTGGGTTACCCTGGCTCCCAGACAGAGTGAGGGCTGGGTAGTGGAGTTTGGGTCGGATGGCAGTCAGGTTGATTCTGGCCCTAAATTTCTGAGGACATAAAGTTTGGTCTGATTCTCTCTTTTGGTGCTTTATCTAGGAAACATGGTGTTTAAAGCTCTCAAAGTCTATCTTGAATGCAGAGTCACTTAGCAATACGAAGAATGGGGAATAGAGTAGTAATGATCCCAGTCACTTTTCCCAGCACCCCCTCCCCACCCCTAAATACCTCCTACCACACTCGCTGGCTGTCCTGTCTCTGGGTCTTACCTCAGTCTAGGTCACCTCAGGACTTAACCCCAGGTCCACACCATCCAGCCAGAGTTCCCAGCCCTGGTGCACATCAGAGTCACCTGGGGAGTTATAAAACATACTGATACCCAGGCCGAAGCTCAATTCAGTTATGTCAGCCTCTCCGGGGTGGGGCCTGGGCACCAGGGCTGTTTTAAAAGCTCCCCAGCAGATTTTCATGTGCATCCAGGCTGAGAACCACTGACTATAGTCTGTTCTGGCTTCTTCCCAGCTGCCTTTCTGCAGAGCTGCCACAAGCAGGGCACTGAGGACAGACTCGGGCTTATGTCCCATCTCAGCCCCTCTTGTGTGGTCTTAGGCACCTTGCAGAACCTCTCTGGTCCTTAGTCTTCTCAGCTATACACTGGGGTGATGAGAGAGGGTGCCTGGGAAAGAGTGCAGCGCCTGACACAAGGTTTCAGTGCTTATGACATGATGATACATATTATTCTCAACACTTCTGATTATGGTTACTTCCTGGTGTGAGGATAGACTGCCAATTTCCCACAAAACTTCCTTTTTTTTTCTGGTGGATCCACCGTCCTTGTTATAGAATTTATTTTCTAGAAATTATTCAATTTATTTAAACTAAAAAAGATAACAGTTCACTCATTTCTCTTACCTTTACTCCCTACCTCTGGTAACCACCAATCCGTTCTCTGTATCTATGAGCTTGGCTTTTTGTTTTTTAATTCCACACATAAGAGAGATCACACAGTATTTGCCTTTCTGTATGACTCATTGCACTTAGCATAATGCGCTCAAGGTCCATCCATGTTGTCACAAATGGCAAGATATGATTCTTTTTCACAGCTGAATAATATTCCATTATTTATATATGTGTGTGTGTGTATATATATATATATATACACACACACACACACACCACAATTTCTTGATCCATTCATCCATCGATGGACACGTAGGTTGTTTCTATATCTTGGCTATTGTAAATAATGCTTCAGTGAACATGGAGGTATATATATATATATTTCTTTTCAAGTTAGTGTTTTCATTTTCTTCGGATAAATACCCAGAAGTGGAATTACTGGATTATATGGTATTTCTATTTTTTTATTTTTTTGAGGACCCTGCATACCTTCTTCCAGAGTGGCTGCACCAATTTACATTCCCACCAACAGTGTACGAGGTTCCCTATTCTCCACATCCTTGCCAACACTTGCTATTTCTGGTCTTTTTGATAAGAGTCGTTCTAAAAGGTCTGAGGGGATATCTCATTATGGTTTTCATTTGCATTTCCCTGATGATGAGCAATGTCAGGCATCTTTTCCTATGCCTCTTGGCCATCTGTATGTCTTCTTTAAAAAAAATAACTATTCAGGGGACGCCTGGCTGGCTCAGTTGGTTAAGTGTCCAACTCTTGATTTTGGCTCGGATATCCTGATTTCAGGGTCATGAAATCAAGCCCCGCATCAGGCTCTGCACTCAGCACAGAGTCTACTTGTCCCTCTCCCTCTGCTCCTCCTCACTCTCTCTCTCTCTCTCAAATAAATAAATAAAATCTTTTTTAAAAAATAAAAAATATTCAGTCTTCTGCCCATTTTTTGAATCGGATTGTTTGGTATTTTGCTACTCAGTTGTATGAGTTCTTTATAGATGTTGGATAATAGCTTCTTATCAGATATGATTTGCAAATATTTTCTGCCATTCAGTAGGATACTTTTCATTTTGTGGATGGTTTCCTTCGCTGTGCAGAAGCTTTTTAGTTCGGTGTAGCAATTTTTTAACTTGCAGTTTGTTGCCTGCTCCATCGAGATCCCTCAGATTCTGTCAAATGCAATGAAGAAGCTGTCTCTCTTTGTCCCTTAACATGGCCCCTCCCTTGGCCAGTCACCTTCTACTCTCTTAAAGCATTCCTTTCCCTTAGAACATTCTAAATCCTATTAAGCAAAACCGAACATGAATATAAATAATCAAATCCAGATTTCTTCCTGGTGCACCTGCCAAGAAGTGTGACAGAAATATTTTTATGGGGGGGTGGCCCTTTAACTATGGCTTACAGGAATTTGTTCAGGCTGGTTTGAAGCTTAGGAGCACAGAGCAGTTAACGAGTTGGTGCCAGTCTGAGTTAAACTAGGTTTGGTCCTTAATCTTCTAAACAAACCCAATTCAGACAGGCTGAGACATGAGGCAGGCCAGGGCCAGGCCACGGGGACTGCTGGGAAAGTCAAGGCAGCTGGGGAACAGAGGGATGGAGGCTGGGAACATGCTTCCAGAGCTAGCCTAGGGATGGAGTGACCTTGAACTTGGTCAACGCAAGAGGCGAGAACCGCTCCCAGACATTGTCCCAGGTATGAGTTTTATTCTTGCTTTATTTACATAAAGCATATTATTTACATAATTACACAGAAAGTTCTTTTCTTTGAAAAGACGCTTCAGGGGGGTAGGTGGAGGGAGAAAGGAGTTCCTAAGTAATCCAAAACATTCCAAAAGGCCCTTTCGTGGCCAGGTCTCACTGGACAATGCTGACGAGCCTGTTGTCTGAGGGTCTTGGGACTTCCAGGTGCTCCAGGTGAGAGCCTCTCCAAAAACCTTGTTTAGCGTACCTCCTCTGGGGGTGCTAACCACACCAAAGGAACTGAAGTGAGGCCCTGCCACCCAGCCACTCTCCCAAACCCATGCCCTTCCAAGTCTTTGGGAACTTTTCTCCCAGGGCTTGCCACTCAGAGGTCTCCCACGTACCCGCTCCGTGCCTCAGTTTGCTCATTGATAAAATGAAAAAAATAGCAATTGTATCTTGCTCACAGGGTCAGGTTGTAGCAAAGAATAGATGAGCTAATATGAAGCTCTTGGCACGGTGCCTAGCACAAAGTAAGTGCTGCATGTGTGTTAGCTTTTGTTGATGCCGCTAATCCTCCGAATGCCCCTGACCCTCCACACCACAGTAGCTTCCCCATCCTCTCTGTAGCCCCTGGGCTCCTAATCTAAGCTTTCAAAAACAAGGGTCTCTTCCTTCTGCCCTAAGCATAACAAAATACTTCATTTCAAGACTCCAAGTGTCCAAGCTCTGCTTGCCTCTTGAGGGAAAAAAGACCCCACCCCAATAAAATGCTTCTCACTTCTACCAACTCACCTACCATTACAAGGACAGATAAAAACCTCGTATCTCAGTATCTTCAGCAGCTGGCAGCCTAAGGAAGAGGAGGATCCAGTGCCCCAAGAAGGAAGGCAGAGATTCGTTCACTTTTTCATTTTGTATTAAGCACCTACCGTGTACCAGTAAGACAGTTCCCCTGCCCTCAAGGAGACCACAGCTTCAGGCAGTATTCTCAACTCTGGCTGCACATTAGGATCACCTGGGGAGCTTGTAAAATTGCCAATGCCTCCAGAACTATTAAATCAGAATCTCCTGGGGTGGGGGCGGAGCTCAGGTGGTGGTATTTTTTAAAGTTCCCCAGAGGAGTTCAGTGTGTAGCCAAGGGGAGAGCCAGTGATCTGGTAAGAGTGGCAGGAAAAGATTATTCCAATCCAGTGTTGCTAGAACAAGCAACTGATATATAGCATCAATATTATGCCTCAGTAAAGCGGTTAAAAACAAATAAACAAACAGGCAAGTGTGAGGTTATGGGCACCCAGGGAGGGCAGCCAGGGATTGGGGTAGAACTCAGCAAAACCTCCCAAAGGCGGGAAGTTTCCTCTCTGCTTCGATAGCAGAAGTAGTCAGACATGCTGAAATAGTGAAGGGAAAAGTGTGCACTCAATTTTAATTTTTGAAAGCAACGGCCCTATGTTATTGACAGTATAGGACACACTGCATAATTAAGTCCGTTAATGAGTATTCATAAAACTGGCACTTTTTTTTTTTTCATTTAGATTAACACTTCTCAAGTCTCAAGGATAGCTTTTGGTGGTTTAGTTGGAGCCTCTTGGGAACTCTGGAGGCAGAAGTCTGATGTGTGAGCAAAAACAGCAAGGCCTGGGCCAGAAAAGCTCAGCAGCAGCTTTGACTCCTCCCTTCCCCCCATCCCTGGGTGTGAGCAAAAACCCAGGCCTGGTAGGTCTCTGTGGGGAAGAGAGCCCAGCTATGGCCCCCAGTAATTCCTTTTCTCCTTGTGCTTTCTTCCCCCCTCACAGTAAGAGGTGGGACCTGTATGCCCTTCCCTGGGATCTGGACTGGCCTGTGACTTGTTTTGATCGGTAGGAGGTTGTAGAATGCACTTTGAACTGCCATGCCCAGGCCTGAAGAGAGTTGGCAGGAGCTACTTTGTCTCTCTAGAGCCCAGATGCCATGCTGGTTCGAGATGTAGGCTGGCCAACTGCATGATATGCATGAAGAGAGGCCTTGAAGGATGCTATGGACTGAATTGCATCCCCCCCAAATTCATGTTGAAGCCCTAGTCCCCAAAGTGACTGTATTTGGAGACAGGTTGTTTCCGGGAGGAATTAAGATCAAGTGAGCTCATAAGGGTAAAGCCCTGATGGGATAGTATTAGCGTCCTTAGAAGAAGAAGAAGAGAGACCAGCACTCTCTCTCCACCCACGTACACCAAGAAGAGGCCAAGCAAGCACCCAGCAAGAAGGTATCTGTCCACACACCAGGAGGAGAGCCCTCACAGGAAACCAAACACCGCCAGAAACTTCTTGGACTTTCCAGACCTCAGAGCTGGGAGAAAGTAAATTTCTGTTGTTTAAGCCTACTCAGTCTGTGGTGTTTTGTTATGGCAGCCTGAGCAGAAATATACATAATGTGAGGCTAACTTGGAAGGCCTGGGTCTAGCCAAGCTCCCAAGTGAATGGAGGAGACACATGAAAGAAACCCAACTGAGACCCGGAGAAAATTGCCCACCTGAGTTCTGGCCAACGACTTGACCTGCACAATCATGAGGAAATTAACAAATCATCATTCTAAGCCACTAAGTTTTAAAGTCTTCTGTTAGGCTGCGGTAGTAACTGAAAAACAAAATCCCCCTGTGACCCCTTGTCTTTCCATCGTGTTCGGTATAGCAGTCTGGTCTAACCAAGCTCATTTTGTCGCGCCCAGTTATTGGGCAGCTATTAGCAGCCTCCCCATAAGGGTTTTTAACCCGAGGGTCATGGGATTCAAGAAGGTCCATGAATTCGGATAAGAAAAAAAAAATAATAACATCTTTATTTTCATTAACCTGTAACTGAAATTTAGCATTGTTTTTAATTACGAATGAGCCAACAAACTACAATAGTAAAGAATACTTGTGAATTTGTCGGTAATAGAAATCACAGATAATTTTTTTCATATCATGTGACAATTGTTATCAAATATCCTAAAATATCTTTCATGCCTATCACTGCCCACTGCTAGGCATTGCTACTTAAGGTGTTAAGAAAGGAGTGCATATATTATACTAAATATGTTCATTGACATCGTGATAACTGTACTTCAATGTAATTCATTCCATCTGTATACTAGCATTTTGTTTTACGCAGTTCGAACCATGATCCTGCAATGGTATCTATAGGCGTCATGACTGGGGAAGGAGTCCATGGCCCTACAGAGGAATAAGAAGCCCTGAACCAGAGGGGAGTATGGACCCAAATTCTCTAGTCTTCAAATTTCCCACCAGGTTTCACTGAAAGCGAGTCTCAGACTGAGTCCTGCCACCTACACAGACCTTTCTCAGCAAGCTGGCTCTAAAGCAGTTCCTATGGTGTATCCTGAAAGCAAGATCAAGTTCTGGCTCCCTCTGTCTCTTTAGGAGTTCCTATGGCATCTCGTCTGAAAGGCTCGCTCAAGGCAAATACTGTAGCTGCATGTTTCAGCCAACTAGCTGCTGGACACTATAATCATGCCTTAGGAACTTTTCCAAAAAATCACAATAAAAAGAGTGTGAATGAGAATAATATAATAACACTTAATTGAGAACTACTCCCCATACTGGTCTAAATGCTCAACATAAATTAACTCATTTAAAGCCTCACTACTGCCCAATGAGGTCGGCATATTATTATACCCATGTCATAGACAAGGAAACTGAGCTCACAGAGGTTAGTAACGTGCTCAAGGGCACACAGCTCATAAGGAACTGAGCTAAATGAGAAGCACACCGATGAAGTCAAGTTCTGCAGGTAGAACTTGGGTATCAGAGTTTTTAAAACGTCCTGCGCCGCGATCACAATGTGCAGGCAGGTTTGAGAACCCCAGCACGTTGGACTCCCCAGACACTTAAACTCTGCTCATGCAAGAGTAGGAGTCCCTGTGCAATATTCAAGCCCATCCACACATCTTGAATACTACATATTTCACCAATGAGAAATACTTTCTAGCATCCATTATGTTAATTAACAAAGCCTCTGACATTGACCCGAGATAATGATAGCTCAAAGCCTGTGGTAACCACCTCAAGAGGTTAGACTGCTTTGAAATGCTAACCAACCACCCGTGGAGCACTCTGATTAGAATGTTCTAAATGCTGTCTATAGACTGTGAATCAAAACTAATTCACATACACTTACATATTATACTATCTCTGTCAAAATATTTTCTTTATTTGTTTTGAGAGAGAGAGAGAGAGCGCGTGTGGTGGGGGGAGGGCAGAGGAAGAGGGAGAGAATCCCAAGTAGACTCCGCGCTAAGCACAAGCCCAACGCAGAGCTCGATCTCATGACCCTGAGATCATGACCTGAGCCAAAATCAAGAATCCAACATTTAACCAACTGAGCCACCCAGGCGACCCTCCGTTAAAATATTTTAATTTACAGACATGATACATTGCCATTACCTCCATTCCCCTCTCATGTTGAAAACCCTAACAAATCTTCCCACCTGCCCTATCGTCACCAGCTGGAGTTTTCTAAATCACCTAATTAATAATATTAGTGGGTCTTTTTAACCCCCAAATCTTCAACAGGGAACTTCAAGATCGGTTGATATTTCCCTATCCCTTGAGATCAAGATACCTCAAGCTACCCTCTCCCCCACCCAACCTTTATACTTTATCACCACTATTCTGTCAGCATCTGAAATACTATCCTCCTTGCAGACTATTAAGTTAGCCTGACACAGTTTCTTGGATGTTACCAGAAGACACGAGACTCCTGGGTCAGAGACAAGGGTATTTATTACTCACAGCCTGGCAAGTAGCAGAGCACAATGCTGGCACTGGTTTTCCTATCTCCCAAGTCCTATTGGGATGACACAGAGGGACCTAGCTTGAGGCCACACATACAGTGGATTTGCATCTCAGCAGAAGAGCATCATGCTTGGGGAATTTATAGCTTTTAATAGTGAGCAGTAAGCCAACCAGCTCTATGTGAGATGGCAAACAAGATTGCTCACCACAAACACAATCATGAGGGAGGCCTAGTAGAGAGTAATGAGGGTCTTGTATTCTTGGCATATCCAGCAATGATGAGCAGGGCCACTCAGTGCCCATATTGGATTGCCTCTTCCAAGACCCATCATTTGGTTTTATTTTCATCTCAGCACCTAACTTCCTGATATTTGCTCATTAGTTGGTTCTTACTCATCTCTTCTAATGCAGTGGCAGCTCCAGGAGGGCAAGAGCCTGCCTGTCTGTCCTTTCATTGCTAATTCCCCAACACCAAGGATGTCACCTGGCTTGGCCCACAGAAGGTGCTCAGTGAATGTTTGTCAAATGAATGAGTAGGATTGGCTTCAACATCCAACCCGGGCCACAAATTCTCCATGCCAGTCAAACAGAATTCTTAGTTGTCCCCACACATGTCTGGCCTCATGGCTTCTGCCTGAAGCAGCCTCTACTGCAGGACTTATCTCCCCTCCCACTACACAGGCTCACCCACACCCAAGCCCAGTTCGATCTCCCCCTCTCAACTTCCTTCCACCTGTATGTCTTTCTCTTTTTTTCCCAAAGTCTTCCCTTTTGGCCTCATGCATTATTATTATTGCTATCATCATCCCCTTTCTTCTCTATCATTATTGTTCAGTTGCAATGGCTTAAAGGTCTTGTTAACATGTAAACGTCCTGAGTGGGGAGAAGGAAGAGATGAGGCCAGGGAAGTAGTAACAGATCCCAGACATCTGCCTTGCTACTTACCAGCTGCATGACCTTAGGCAAGCAGTTTAACCTCTCTGTGCCTCAGTTGTACGATCTGCAAAATGGGAATATGACCATACCTACCTTGTGGGGTTATTCTGAGGATTAAATGGGTGATTTTATAGAAAGCATGCAGAAGAGTGCTTTTTTGGTTATTTGTGTCAAACCTCCTACACATCCTCCCAGATGTCTCAGATGAATTCTTGGAGGCCCCCTTGGGAATGGCTCCCTTGGAAAGGGAGGGGCGTGGATTTCCGATTCTCCTGCTTCCCAAGCAGTTCCTCACTCTACCCCAGAACACATGGCGGTGGGAGGGCACGGAAAGCAAATTGAGCAGATATTCCCAGATGAAGTCAAATCTTTCACAGAATTGGGAGCTGGTGTTCATGCATGACTTTAATTATGGTCAAAGAGAAGAGGCTTGTTGAGCCACATGGCTGAGGAACGGCTACCCCACATTTCAAGTCTGGTCAGCAAAGCAAAATTACAGTGGGCAACCTTACTTAGAGTTGGCTTTCTGAGCTGAGAAAGGCAAATATATCTCACTAGCTCTGGACTGGCCTGAACCAGTTTTTCTCCCTAAGTACCATTTTATTGATAGCACGAAGCTACCTGTTTGTAGAACTTCACAAAGCACTTTAACATATAGCATCCCCTTTAACCTCTAGGATCCTAGGAGGTAGGTATTTCCACCAGGCTCATCATTATCTCACGTTAGAGGGGAGGAAACTGAGGCACAGAGGGCTACAAATAGTAGAGCTGGGGTTTAAGCCCTGCCCCCTAAGGTAAACAGAATAATGGGTTCCCAAAAATGCCCTTGCCCTAATCCCCAGGACCTGTTAATGTGTTTTCTTGCACAACCAAAGGGACTTTGGAGCTGTGACTAAATTAAGGATCCTGAGATGGAAAGATTAAACTGAATTACCTGGGTGGGCCTTATCACACAGGTCCTCATAAAGAAGAGACTAGAGTCATTGATAGGAAGATGCTGCTGGTGGGCCCACAAGCTAAGGAATGCAGAACCTTCTAGAAGCTAGAAATGGCCAAGAAGTGGATTTGCCCCTGGAGTCTCCAGAAGGAATGCGGCTCTGCCAGCACCTCGATTTTAGCCTAGTTAGACTCATCGAGGACTTATGGCCGTCCGAACTATGAAATAATAAGTTGGTGTTATTTTAAGCCACTTTGTTTGGGGGTAATCCGTTCCAGCAGTCACATGAAACTAATACAGCCCCCAGTGGCTGCCAGGGTACCATGATGATGTCAGCATGTTACTTTTCCATGAAATTTCTACTTGATGGGAATAGCACAGAGGCACGTGAGATCCAGAAGGAGCCTCCGTCCACCTTGTCTTCCGCACGAGGAAATTAGGAGAGGCAGGATGTCCGGGGGTTAGGAACGTGCCTTCTGGAGCTGGCGGCCTGGGAGGCTATAAACCAATATTTTAGCCTCCTCTGTTCCCTCATCTGTGGACACGAGTGAAAGTAGGATGGACTTCAAGGACCAGGAGAATTAGCAAATGCTTGGAACTGTGCCTGGCACTTGGCTGTCAGCTATCACTATTAAAGTACTTTTAGTCCTCTGAAAGCTTGTTAAAATTTAAACATGGTAGAAGGGATAGCGAGGGGAGAGATCACTTCCTGAGCCTCTGCTGGGTTTCAGACACTGTCTTGGGAACTCTAGGCACGCCGTCTGATATATTCTCCTGACGGCTCATAGGATTAAATGCCCGAAGTCACACAGTAAAGAGGCTGAATTCAAACCCAAATCTGTCAGATTCCCAAGCGCTGTCCAGAACAGCCTCTCACACCTCAGCAAGAGCAGAGAGAAATTGGAAGGATACAGACAAGTTGGTTTATTTTCTGAGTCTCAGTTTTCTCATCTAGATAATGAAGTGAAGAATAACCAGAACTGTGAGAAGAATCAGAAGAGATAATATCCACGAGCTTCCTTTGCCAACCAAAATGCACCATTCAAATGGACGGGGCTACTGTAATTACTGGGAAAGTCAGCTGGGGTGAGGTTGAGGAGAGGGAGGGATGGAGTGGCCAAGTGTGGACAGAGCGGCTGGGGATGGAGAGCAAAGATCAGACCGAGGCACTTGACTCAAGAGCCACTGTTCCAAAAGGTGGCTCTGGGCTGGGCACTGTGCCAAGTGCTGGACATTCAGTCCTCAGGCCAGCCCTGCCTCCCCTGGAATGGCAGATTCTCCTTTCTTCGAGATAAAAGAAGGGGAGGTTTGAGGGGAGGTGTGCAAGCCACTAATTCATTTTCAGCAACCACAACCAAAATGCTGAGTGGAGAATGTTCTGGCCTGGAGTGTACTGGCTGATGGATTTTCCAGCAAGCAGTGGCCAGGCCATTTGGGGTCAGTCAGGAGCCTAGTCTAAAAGCAGATGTGTTGTAGTGGAAGAGAGGTCTCTGTGTCCCGTGGTTTCAAGCCCTTGAGTTTGGATTTCTTGCCTGAAGCAGAGATTGCCAGCATTTCCCAACCAATAGGAAACACTGTCCATTTGCTGAGTGCTTTACAGTTTGCAAAGTGCTTTCACATATATCAAGGTGTTTAATCTTTAGAGTGATTTCAAGGCTAAGGAAAGTAAAAGATGGCTGTATGAGGAATGCTTTAGGCTATAAGGGACAGAAAACATAAATAGAGTGGTTTAAGCAAATAGGTTGGATTGTTTCCCAAAACAGGGAGTCCAGAGGTAGGCAGCTCCTGGGTTTGATTCAGTAGTACAGTGATGTCAAGATGGTCGCCTGCAACACTCCTGGTCTTCCCTCGTGGTTGTAAGATGGCTGCCACTGCTCAGGGCATCTAGTCACATATTCTAGGCAGGAAGAAGTGGGTGAAGGAACAATACCAGCAGGATTCTTGTTATGTTTCTTTGCCAGAACAGGGTCACACAGGCACTCTTAGCTGCCTGGCTTTTAGAGAAATCAAGTACTTAGCTTTCTAACATCTACAGTAGAGGAAGGTAACAGATAAAAGGTTGGGGAATGGTGTTGAATGAGTCACCTACAGGGTCTGCTGTAATACGAGTAGAGGCCACAGGCTAGAAGAGACTAGAATGACTTAGGATATTGTGGGGCCCAGTGGCTCTCAACACTTGGCTGTACATTAGAATCACCTGAAGCTCTTTTAAAATAGTGATGCCAGGCCCTACACTAGACCACTTAAATCGGAATCTCAGGGAATACATCCTGGTATTGTTACCTGTAAAAGCTCCCCAGTGGATTCAAATGTGTGTAGCCAGTTTTTCAGAGCTGTTCTGTCCAGTAAGGTAGCCCCTAACCCCATGTGGCCATTGACATTGAATTTAAATCAATTAAAATTAAATAAAATTTAAAATTTCATTTCTCAATTACAGTGGCCACATTTGAGATAATTAGCAGCCACATGGGGCTAGTGGCTATGGTATTGGACAGCGCAGATCTAGAACATTTCCACCATTGTGGACAATCCTGAGAGTGGATGGCACTGTTCCAGAGGAACCTAAGAGTAAGAGCCTGTTCAGAATTTCAAGGCTCTGTAAATCTGGCCTGACTGAAGTGGGGCAAGGCAGATGGGTTTGACCTGGAGGCAGCTGGAGTAGAGTGATTAAGCGTATGAACCCTGGGGCCACACCGCCCAGGTTTGAATCGCAGATCTCCCACTTCCTGAATAGGTGACCACACAAGTGACTTACCTTCTCTTCCTCCGCCTGTAAAATGGGAATGCCATCTCCTGGGATTACCATGAGGACGCCAAGCTGATTCGCATAACGGTGCCCTAGCACACGCTATCTGCTCTTCGTGACTGTAGCCCATGTTATCTAAGAGGGTTGACAGGTGGCCAAAGCCCCCAGAGGGTCCCTCGCCGGACACCTCTGTCATGTTACCCGTCAGTTCCACCTGGGACTACACCTAGGCTTCCCAACCAGGGCTCTGACTCTGGCATTTCCATACTACCCCTTGCCCTGCATCTGATCTCCTGGGGCTCAGCTGGATGGCCCACCCTGGCCCCAGCCTGTAGGGTGAGGGCGAGAATGAATGAATGCATCAACACTGAACACATCTCGGTTTTCAGCCACAGAGTATGAGCAGGCCCTTTGACTTGTAGCCTGGTCCTGGGTCTGGTGGCTGCAGAGGGTGTGGGGGCAGGAGAGGCAAGCTGTGTGGTCCTGGGCAGGTCACCCGCCTCTCTGAGCTTGTGGCACCTGACCTATAGAACCAAGGGTTGGAGCGAATGCGGAGTACAGCCTCTGAAGGGCACGAAATCTCTGCAACACAGTTTTCCTTTCTTGGGGAAAATTACAGCTTCCTAGCCACCAGGGTGGCTGTATATCGGTCTTCTTCCAGGGTTTCTGATCTCCCCAAGGTGAAGTGCGACTCCTTTTCCAGCTCCCAGGGCTGCCACCCCAGCTTCCCAACCGCCCCCTCCCCGGCCCCCTTCCCTATCTCCAGGCTGTTAACAGTGTTGGGAATAGGGTCCCAAGGTAGGAAGATGTCACCTACTGCACCAGAAATGAACAAGATGCCCCCCTCCCTGCCACATGAGGGTTCTCAGAAAGTGGGGGTGGGGGGGTGAGGCTCCTCCAACAGCCCACCCTCCCAGGGAAGGAAGGGCATTTTCAGATGCAACAACCTTGAGCCTCAGCACATCTGCTCCTGGCGTGCGCACTCCACAGCGCGACAGACACGCCACGATGGGTCCCAGTCATTAACTGGCTGTCAGGTTCTTCAGATGATGGAGCTAAAAATAGCGCGCTATAGATAGAACCTTCGCCCACGCAGGCAGGCACAGGCTGCAAATGGAAGTGGGGAGAAGGAGCAGCGCGGCTCCCTCTCCCCTAAAGGGAGGCTTGTGCCCATCTGCAGCCCCCCGCCGCCCTCCCCGGCAATGTCCTGCCTCCTTCAGCCGCCTCGCCCCCCACCCCCCTGCCTGAGACCCACAGACGCGCCCCAATGTTCCGAATGCGCCCCGGCGGGCGGGGCGCTTGGCCAGGGCGTTCATTTGTATGCCGCACCCTGGATAAAAGTGATAAGGCCCCAAACACTCCAAGGAGACCGCGCGGATGAAACCCCCGCGCCGCTCGCTCCCGAGGCGAGCTATTTATAGAATCCAAATATCAGCATTTTCCACCCATTTACACAAAGCCATTTCAGCCTTTTCAGATGAGAAAAGAGCAGCCCGGGCCCTCATTCATTCCGGTGCCGGAATCACATCTGGGGCCAGGAAGCCCTGATTTTATAGGAAACCTCGAGGCAGGCTCAGATTAAAGATCAATGGCCGCATAAAACGTAGGCTGTCATATTCTCGCTGCGAACTTGTCCGGGTAATAAAAAATGTTGTTTTAGTAAATAAACTCGGGTAGATGCATTGCCGGCTGCCGTTTATCCCCCGGCCTCACCCTGAGCTCTCGGAGCAAAGGACTCAGAGACAGAAAGAGACGCAGGAGCGTCTGGTGGGAGCCCACCCGCGAGCCTGCCATCCGCCCACAGGGCCCCTGACGCGCTCTCCCCCGCAGAGCCCACGCCGCGCGCCGGGTATGGCCCCGTGGACAGTCTCACTCTGCTGCTTCTTTAAGAAAAGTGTGAAACGTGCTTGTAAATAATGATGAGGCTGGTAGCGGAGCTCGTGGGCTAGCAGTGCAGACTCTCCGGACCCATCGACTTGAGGTCAAGGCCCGGCCCCAGCGCATCCTAGCTGTCCGAGTCTGGGGAAGTTAACCTGATCCCACTGAAGTTCGGGTTCTCATCTGTCAGCTGGGGACCTGTGACCTCTCTCTCTCTCACTGGGCAAAGAATCTTGTGCTGACCATGCCCTCCAAACATCCATCCCCTCCCACACCACAGCCTGACTTGGCAAACCCAACAGCGAAGGGAGCCGGCAAGGGGATGTCTCTTTTCCGGGTGCCATCTGGTCATTGCTCATTTCCTCCGCCACTCAACTGTCTGCTCGCTGTCCAGACCAGGGGTTCTCCAACTTTAGGTGCGTCCGCAAAATCATCGGGACTGCTGGCTAACCCCCCTCCCCCCGCCCCACCCTCTGCAGTGCTGAGCTCCACCCCCAGTCTCTGATTCCCTTAGAGGGGGGCGGAATCCGAGAATTTACACTCCTAGTAAGTTCCCAGCTGATGCCAATGACGTTGATCCCTTTCCGGACTCACATTTGGAGAACCTGTGGTCTGGAGAAACCAATAGGAACAGTGAGGGACCAGAAAGTTCTACTCCTACTAATCACATCCTGTAGAGTGGCAGTGATGAAGCCCTTTAGGTTTTGCTGGGTCTGGACCTTTGAAACACCAAGATAAATACATAATTACACATTGAGATGAATGCCATGTAGGAAAACTCAGCGTATCCTGAGAGAGCATACAGGGGGCCCTGGTTTAGGATCATGAAGGCCTGCTCTGAGGACAGAGTAGTAGAAGCGCAGAAGGAGGATGCATGGAATGAGCTAGATGAGGAGCAAGGAGCAGGAAGGGGGCTTGGCACATGGTTGGAGTCACATTGCCAAGGGAGAGAATATAGTCAGCATGAGTGTCCAACCCAAAGAAACCAACTCCCAGCTGTGCTTTCGTTGAGACTCATTGACAAGAGGTCAGAACGGAGACTCGGAGGCTTCCATGTCACCGCCGACCCGGCCCCTCCCTGACACCATCCTCCCCCCCCCCCCCCAGCACCATCAAGTCCAGCTGCGGAGTGCCGACTGTTCTTTCATTGTATATCGATTCCGGTGGGGATGGCTGCATAATAAGCCCCAACACTGAGTTCTGCCAATTCTGTGGGTTGGCTGGTTCTTCCTCAGCCTCACCGGGCTCACACAGGGCTCACACTCAGCCGGCGGGTGGCCTGGGGCAGCGGGGCATCCCTGTCCACGTGGTGTTTCCTCACGGGTTCTTTGTTCCATGGCTGTCTCGGGGCAACCTTCCAAGAGGGTGAGTTGGGAGGCCCAGGCTCTAGAACATACCTACTATCACTTATGCCGCATTCTATTGGTGGAGGGAAACTGGAAGGTAGGAGGTAGGGAGAAGCATCTTATTCCTTCCTGTTTTCTTTCTGTTCTCATCTGTTTCAGCAACAGCTCTCAGACCTCAAGAAAGGGTCTGGAG
This sequence comes from Zalophus californianus, assembly GCF_009762305.2. Classification (NCBI taxonomy): domain Eukaryota; kingdom Metazoa; phylum Chordata; class Mammalia; order Carnivora; family Otariidae; genus Zalophus; species Zalophus californianus. The sequence goes on from NC_045596.1 coordinate 20,165,434, forward strand.
GTTGACAATCTGAAGGCTGGCTTCGTTTCTCAACAATGTCGCAAAGGACCCAGGTTCTATCTTCCTACTCTGGCACCTGTAAGGGTTGTCTCTTCATCTTCATGCCTGTCACCTCATGGTATCGAGATGGTTGCTGCAGCTCCAGACATCATGGCTACATCAAAGACAGAAAGCAAAGAGATGCCTCTGAGGGATCATGAGAAAGAACTTCTTCCTTCTCTCCCCTCTTCCTCTCTCTCTCTCCCTCTCTCTCTCTCTCTGTCTTAAAATTTCCTCAACAGACTTTCCCCCACATTTCATAGACCCCTAGCTGCATGGGAGGCTGGTTAATGTACCAGCAAAGGAGGATGAGATTACCATGACAGGCTGAGGTCAATCATCCTTCCCTACCCAGGACTCCACTTACTACCTGAAAAAAATCAGGGCTCTCTTCTCAGTAAGAGGAGTAGCAAGAATGGGGAATATTGCCGAGAAAACAGTCCCCATCCAGCCCTTGGCCCGGCCTGCCTCCCTTGCCCCGTGGCCGATCTGTAGGCTCTCCACTTGGTGCCCTTCCAAGGCTCCTTACCCCAGGCTTGCCACAACCTCTGCCCCCTCCCCCGCCCCGAGCCACAACATCTGGGCCCCCCTGCAGCACAGGAAGGGAGGACAGAGAAAGGAGCTTTTGTCCTCCAGCTGCTGGGTGTGCAGGTGGCTACACAAGCCTGGGGTCCTGTACTCCAGCCCCCTGGTCTCTCTCTCTGTTTTGGCTTCCACACTCTTGGCCCAGGGCCCTCTTTCTGGCCAGCTCAGCAGACATAGATATCTCTCCCTCCAAGCTCTGTGTTTCCACATATGCTCTCAGTCCCCCGCCCACCCCGCCAGAAGAGAGGCCCGGGCCTTAAAACATTCAGAGTCCCGCCGGGCTCCTGCCTTCCCACTCTTCCTTCAACTGCCCACTCGTGGGCCTACCTGTGTTAAATAGGGAAATAAAGGAATTTAGAAAACTCTTTTCCTCTCAACAGCGCCTGGCATCAGGAGGCTGTTCCCTTACCCCAGCAAGCCGGAGATCCTGGCCCAGGAAGCCAGAGCTTGCCACCTCAGAGATGGTTGGCTGCCCGCTCCCCATCACCACCCATCGCTGGAACATATGGTCAGACTGAGGGCTGGGCTTCCCGGGGGGGCCTCTGTTTCCCCTAAGCCATGAGCACCCAGTGCAAAAGCTCTAGCCCCCAGGCTCTCTAGCGCACCCATGCCTATCTGGATATTTCGAAAGCTACTCAGCCCACCGGCGGCCGGCAGGGTACAGAAAAGCAAAGACCCAGGCACATGACATTTTCAGTCTCCGTGTGGTGCCCTTTTGCTCCGTGACCTCTTGGGGCCAGAAGGGTGGGAAAGGGATTTCCAGCTCCTTTGTGTTATTCCCTCCTTCTTGCCACCAGCTCAGCTTTTGGGGTCCATGTTGGTCCCTGCTCTATTCCCAGGGCCTCTAACAGTGCCTGGCACACAGCGGGCGCTCACTGGGTGCACTCTGGATGCATGAATGCCTTTGTTCCCTTCCCTCGCCCCGTGCCGGGGGCGTCCAGCCCACGCAGCCCCGACCCCCACCCTGGCTCTTCCTGGCAGATCCTGCCTATCCTTCACTTGCGTTTTCCAGGAAGCCCTCCCATCCTCCACAGCAACTAGAACGACTTGAGAGTTTCTTCTTTCTCCCTCTGGCCTCTCCCTGAGCCTCATCCCTGCCCCCTCCGCTTAGAAAGGATATATTTTTTTAAACTTTGTGTTAGATCAAGTTGCATATGCACCTTACTCCCATTCTAGGTGTGTGTTCCTTGTTGAGGAGAACAACAGACATTTTATTTTGCTTTATATTTGTCCCCCCTACCTCTTACCTCCATTTCCAGGGGCCTTCGCTATGCTTGGCACACAGTGGGTGAATATTTGTTGAACTACTACTAATTATTATTACTTTGTATATATGTATATTATATTGTGTATAATGTATATATGTAATATTCTATTTACCTATATTAGATGTATGTTGTATATGTATATATAATACATTATGTATGTTATATATACTAGTTATAATGAGTCTTCCTCTACATTCTTAGCATTTTATTAACTCATTCCATCCTCCCAGCAGCCCTGAAGTTTGCCCAAGGCCACACAGTCCATAGAGGAGAGGCCTGGGAAGCTAGCACTGGAGGGTGCCTTGTTTTAAAAGTGTGTTCTTTTTTATTTTTCCAGATTTTATTTATTTTAGAGAGAGAGAAAAATGAGTGGGGGAAGGAGCAGAGGTGGAGGGCAAGGAAGGGGGGAAAGAATCTCAAGCCTGACATGGGGCTCAATCTCAGGACCCTGAGGTCATGACCTGAGCCAAAACGAAGAGTCAGATGCTTAACGGGCTGCACCACCCAGGCTCCCCTAATAGTGCATTCTAAGAAAAGGGTGTTGGCCTTTGGGGCACGGAAAATCCAGGAAGGCTTCTTGAAGGCAGGGGTAGATCCCATGGTTATTTAAAGGAGAGGAAGAATGTTTTCTAGGTGGGAGGAGGCAGAGAGAAACAAGGCAGAGTAGGAGGTCCACAACAGGAGCTGTTTGCCCGTTTTCTATCCCTCACTCATCTGGCAGCGAACTTGAAAGAGCAACTGCTTTATTTGGTTCCTGCAAACACGGTTCCAACAGACATTATCCGGATATGCTGACTGTACCAGTTATCATCACTGCTGGAAAAGGTGCCCCGTCTCGGCACATCAGACCTTTGGTAAGAGTTCACGGTCAGTTACCAAGGTGAATTACCTTCCACACAGGTATTCCGTGAATTGCAGAAATGCCATCCACTGTAGCTAAAGGCCCCATCTCCATCTGCATAATTCCCGATGCTGTCAGTCAGCATGACATGTGTACACTGGGCCTCTCACGGCCATCGGGCAGCCTCTCTGAAATCACAGCCTCCCCTACACCTCCCACCCCGTCCTCCATCAGGAGCGGGGTCCCCGAGCCAAGACTACTGGTAAAGCAAGATGAGGACGTATGGACGCCTGTGTGATGATTTAGCTGCATCACTTGCTTTCTGACGTCTCCATAGCTCTTCCGGACTGCACCTCTGCGCCTGGCCAGTTGAAAGCTGCAGGAAGCAACAAGCAGAAATTGAATTTTTCACAGTATGCTCATTTGGGAGGCTCATTCCTCAGTTCTACGGGCAGCTCCCTGGGAAGTTTCCAGCAGCTGCTATTGACCCCAGCATTCCGCCCTTGCCAACTCCCCCGAGGGGAACTGTCCCCAGCCAGGAAGGGAAACTTGGCTGTGAGGAGCCAGAGGTAGGAGTGTGCCCTTCTCTGGGGCCACTCAAGGGGTGTATGGAGCCCCTCTCCACCCTGCCAAGTATCCTGAGAAAGCCCAAGAGAATTTCCCATTTTGTTGACAATTTGGCTACACAAAGGCTCCCAAGGGTGTCATGGTGAGTCTGCTTATGGGAAAGGTCCATCAGCATCCACCTGGCCAACATCGGCATCCACACTTGGCTGGTTCTCTAAATCCCTCAGATGAAAGAACGTTCGCCCGCAGCAGACATAAGAATCAACAAGACAGATTTGCTTTGCAGTCTTGACATCAGAACCATGGGCTAATGTGAGGGTGTGTGAGTGAAGTGAGGGCTCCAGACAAACTGGTTATTTGCTTTTGTCTAAACCCTAAATCCTCCTTCTCTGACTGAGCGTTTCACTCTAACACCTATTAGGTGGGTGTTGCCCTGAGCAGGGGCTCCTCTGTTCTGGTGGGTAAAGGAATTTCCTGATGGGTCTGTCAGGACCTGTCCAGTCTCCAGGGATTCTGACTAAGTTGCTTTGAGTGAACCCGTGACAAGGCACATTAAGTACTATAGGGTTCTCTTGTAAGTGCCTCTCAGCTGCAGTTTAAGAAATGTGCTTGCTACTCACAGTCCCTTCCTTCTGCGTGGAATCTCTCCTTGAGGGCTAGGACAATGGTGCCAACCTGGGGGATGTTCTGTGCATCCTCTCTTCTACCCCTTAGACATTGTATCTGCTTCCAGGACACAACCTCTGCAATTCACTGCTTGGGATGACCCTCGCTTTTCTGTGTCCTCCCTCCCATGGTGTTGCTTGTTTCTGTCCAAAGGCAGGTGCCCCCCACTCCAGGTCCCACACTGGGTCTCCATGTGGGCAGCAGCAGAAACGATGCCTAGCATGGTGATGGACTTTATAAATATTTTCGAGCTACTGCATTTCATATATATTAAGTATTAACCTTCCTTCAGGGCCTGAGCTAGCTGCTAATGAGAAGAAAGAAAGTAGACAAATAATTCTAACCAAAATTGATAAATAGTGCTGAGGGTAAAGTCTAAAGCCTCAAACCCATTGGATTGGCAAGGGTTGAAAAAAGGAAAACACCCAGCTTTGGCCAAGGTGAGGAGAAGCTCTGACAGTGTGTGTAGGACTATAAATTGGTAGGACCATTCTGGAGAGCATTCTGGCAATATGTGACTGAAATAAAAATGTCTACTCCCTTTGGTCCTAAATTTCTAGTTCTAGGAACTTTTTCTAAGGAGATAACCGAACAAGGACAAAAAGCTGTTCACTTGAGTTGTTCTGCAAACATTTACTGAGGACCTACTATACACTGAGCATGGAGCTAGGTACTGGGCAGAGTGTGATCAAGCAGCGGGAGCATGTGAGTGTGGATGGTGTATGTGTGCATGGCGGGGGCGGGGGGAGCACGGCGGTTATGAGAACAGAAGCCCAGCAGCAACCTGAAAGTCCATCCATGGATGGCCCACGCCACATTCTGATAGAACAGAATACTAAGCAGCCATTTAAAACGTTGCTGTGTTATCTGTAGTCACTGCTGGAGGAAGCTCTCTGTGACACTGTTGAATAAAAAAAATGCAAATTGGGAAACAGAAAATGTCTCATTATGTCAAGTGACACATAAATGTCTACATGAGTATATACATAGAGAAAGGTGTCGAAAACTTCACTGTCAGATGTCAGAATGTTCAAAGGATTTGTTTCTGGCTCATGGGGTGCTGTGTATGCTTCTTTCTACCTTTCTGTATTTAATTTTTTTACACAAGCTGGTACACAGAATGCAAATACTATCTTTGTAAACAGAATGAACAAGTGAATGAGTGAATGAATGAGTGAACGAACAAGGGAGAAAGCAAAATAGCATCAAAGCTCAACCAAAGAACCCACTGCCTGGGAAGGCAAAACCCTCACACTCCGCCCTGGAAGGATCTGAGCTCCTGGAGGGTATGGACTAGGGTGGCAAGTGGTAGGTGTGCATTTGTGTAGCTGCCGCCCTTCTCCTGTGTCCTAGGGTGACACTCTCACCCCAGAGAGCCTCACGGGTCTTCTCTCCTCCGACAACTATTGGACCCCATGATTTTCCTGGGCCTCTTCCACCTGGGAGGCTCAGAAAGGCTGCGACCCAGACAACAAGTGAAATAAATCCAGGCCCCATTGGGCTGGAGTTGGCTGGCTAGCCCCGGGTTGTTGTTTCTTATCTGCCGAGGTTCCATTGACCTGGCTGAGTGACAAGGCACAGCTGAGGCGGTTAAATCATCCCCGGCCACACATGTGCTGTCAGGATTATCACAGTGGCTTCGGTCCCCTGCCCGAGACCCCTTTTCCCCAAAGATACCCTTCCAAGCCCGACGCATGGCTAATAAACCCATACCCAAATTGATCTCCCAGCTGTTCTTCAGACGCGCTGCCAGCACCCTGATCCAAGCCAAGCTGTTTGGGCTTGCCACAAATCGGGGCCATTTTTCATCCGGGGCTTTTCATCAGTTTCAGAAACTGTTCTCAGTCAGCAAAGTCTTTGTGTTTAGGGTTTTTTGTTTTTAAGATTCCATTTTTTTAGAGCAGTTTTAAGTTTACAATAAGATTGAGAGGAAGGTGTAGAGACTTCCCATACATCCCCCCTTATCCCTCCACATGCATTGCCTCCCCCATTAGCAACAACACCTATCAGAAGGGTGTATATATATATATATATATATATATATATATGTATATATATATATATATATATATATATATATTTAGTAAGGATGAACCTACGTTGACACATCATAATCCCCCAGAGTCCATAGTTTACCTAAGGGTTCACTCTTGGTGTTATACATTCAGTGGGTTTGCACAAATGAATAATGACATGTATCCATCATTATGATATCATACAGGGTATCTTCACTACCCTAAGAATCCTCTGTGCTCTGCCTGTTCATCTCCCCCCTCCCCACCTCCACCCCTGGCAACCACTGATCTTTTTATTGTCTCCATAGTGTCAGCAAAGGCTTTTCAGTGGAGACAGTAACACATGTTGGCAACGTCATGGGTTTGGAAAACTGGTTTTCTCCTACCACCAGATATGCTGGCAAAAAAAAGACCCTCTCTATCTGTTAACGTAGCTTGGTTCTTCCATGGCTGTGTGATTTGCTCATGAAAAAGAAAAGGGCACAGTGAATGGCCCCTTCCCACAGCTTCCTTCCATCAAATTGAGGCAGAACTTCAAACAACATGGCCCAGATGTGAGAGGGAGGCTGGAAATTAAACACCATTGAACTGCTCAGTGCTAGGCCACTGGGGAAAGAGGAGAGGGGTGGTTCTTTGGAATGAGGTGTCTGGAGGTCCGTGAGGACAAGAGCTGCAGACCACACTAAGGCCAGCAGTGGTACAAGCCCTAGGACCTGTAGCCACAGTGGTGGTGGTAGCAGTGGTGGGAGAAGTAACAATTATAACAACACATATGTATGTAGAGCTTGACCTTTCATAAAGCGGGTGCCCATATATATAATCCCATTAGCTTCCATTGCAAAGCCAGGTTTTCCCTTAGATGCATAGCACCCAGTGGCCATGCAGGGTCCATTTATTCATTCATTCATTCCCTTATTGACAAACACTGAGCTCCTACGTTTTCCCAAGCACTCTGCTAGGTAATTGTATTATCCAGGGTATGCCAGAGAAACAGAGCTGATATGATCTTTATATATAAAGGGAGAGGTTTATTTTAAGGAATCTACTTATGATTATGGAGGCTGACAAGTCCAAAATCTGAAGAGTGGACAACCAGGAAGAGCTAATGTTGTGGTTCAAGTTTGAAAACCATCTGCTGGCAGAACTCCCTCTTTCTCAATGGATGTGAGTCTTCTGTTCTAGTCAACTGATTGGTTGGGGCCTTCAACCGATTGGGCGCGGCTCACCCACATTATGGAGGGCAATCCACTTTACTCACTGTCAACTGATTTAAATGTTAATCTCATCTAAAAACACCTCACAGAAACATCCAAAATAATGTTTGACCAAATATCTAGCACCATGTCCCAACCACATTGTCATCACATAAAATTAAGTATCATACTAATGAAGGCACTCAGCTGAGTAAACTCAGCCCTCAAGAAGATCATAGACTAGTAGTAGAAGCAAGAGTATGTACTAGAATAGTAGTGCAAGATGGGAAGTGATACATGCTTTAAAAGAGACATAGATAGTGCTAGAAATTGGAACTGCATTTCGTTTGGCCATGGGTAAGAGGTAAAGGAGCAAGGGGTTTACAGAAGGCTTTCTGGAGTAGGAGAATTTGAGTGGGCTCTTGAAGGATGGGTGGACTTTAGATGGGTGCACATAGAGGGAGGAACATGGCACTAGGTAGATGGAAGGGCATGAGCAAATAAAGAGATTCGAATCTGTTCATGGAGCAGCTAGGAATGGATTACAGGGGCGTAAAGAACTAACAAGCAATATTGCAATCAAGAAAGCAAAGGCATTGCACCTTGTTTGAAAGTGTTCTTTCTTGTCCCTTTCTGCCTTCCTGTTCCCTGCAATGACTTCTTTCTTTTCAGAGTTATAGGTAACTATGAGTAAGGCAGGCTGTGGGAGGCAGGCATCCACTGCTTGCCCCAGCAACCGCAAAACCCCACCTGCGATTCCTCTCGAGGGAACACTCTTCTCCAATCTCCAGCCCTACTCTTTAGCTCACACTCTGCCATTGGCTCTGAGACGGACCATCTGACCCAGTCCTGAACCAATCAGAGCCCCACACTCGCACTGCTAGAGTGATTGGTCAAGAATGGGCATGTGACACCACTGGGCCAATTATGCCTTGTGGGCGGGTTTCACTCTTAACTCTCAATGTGAGAGGCAGTGGGAGTGAGCCGAGGTTCGGGTGGAGGCTGAGCCTGAAGCCAGCACACTGGTGGGCAGCGCAGAGAAGGGAGAAAAGACGGGTCCCGGCACCTCCAAACACAGTCCTCAGAACACAGAGGAGGCTTCTGCGGGACAGACCGGGAGCTCGAGGTCCACAAGCATCTGGCAATGATGAAAAACCCTCATAGACATATGAGAAACAACGGTTTATTGAACACTTAGTGTGAGTCGAACACTAACACAGTCTGTCATTTAATCGTCCCACCCTTGAAAGGTAGTTGGTCTCACCCCCCATTTTATCGCTGAGAAAACAGCCTCCAGAATCTAAAGAACTTCCTCAAGGACCCCCATCAAAAGGTAGCAGGAAAATCAAGTTTCAAACCCAGGTCTACCCGGCCTGGAACCCCAAGCTCTTGCCTCCTCAGTGGTTCAGAAACACCTGGGAAGAATCTGAGAAAGTATAGAAATCCAGGACACACCCCCCCAGATATATGGGTCACTTGGCCTGGAGGGGGGCCCCTGGCACCCCTACCGGGCAGCCACTGCATGAGATCCTGTAGGAGGCAGTTCCTATTGCTGGCCATTTGCACAGAAGCATGTGACCCTGACCTCCCAAACTCCCAGCAGCCCAGGGCGACCCTAACTTTGACTAAGCACCGCCCTTTGGATTACATGATTCCAGTCACCCCCGATTCAGAGAACTGCCGTGTCATCTAGAGGGAAGTGAGGGGTGGGCAGGGGGTAGGGGGGTAGTGCTAAAACAGGAGACTGCTCCTTCTTTTTAAAATTGCCCTGTCGTTTTTAGAAAATAGGCTGTATATCCATGAAGTAAGGAAAAGCAGCTACAGTGGGAAACTCGGGGACGCCGGCTCCTGGCTTGTCACAGCTATGATCCACGTTCGGTTCCACTCCACTTACAAGCACAGATGTCCCTGTGATGTTCTGGGAGCAGGGTACACAGCTGGTCCCACCACACACATACCACCCAGAGGGCCAGGAAAGGGGCTGGCTAAGGCAGGGCATGCGCCTGACTCCATGTCTGGGGGTGACTGGGATGTTTAACTGTCGGGCAGGAGGGATGGGGGCGGGGGCGTGAGATGGGAGAGAGGTCAGGGTTGTTTGCTTGTTTTCTGGAGTTGGCCAAATGTAATCATTCAGGACTTCTTTTCTGAACATTCCTCTTGCTTAAAAAGAAAAAAAAAAAAAAAGCCTGGATGGCAGTTTTGCTTTTATGGCCTCTCCCATGGGGCCAGCTTTTATTTCAAGAGTAAAACCCCAGCACAAAGGGTAAGGAAGCTTACAAACCTTCTGAGGATGGCTGTATAGCATGAGCTTTCATTAAAATGCTTCTGTAACTCCCGTGTTATCAGGAAAAGACCTTTTGCATTTACTCTAGAAACTCCGGGTTCTTTCTGGTTTTATGATCCTGTGAGTCTCTTGTGCCTAGCACAGTGCCTGGCACATGGTTGGTATTAAGCAATTTTTTTTTTTCAAAGAACAAGAGCAGAAAAGAATTTTGACCAACTGGCTTTTGTCTTTGTCAGCAAGTTGCCTCAGGGACTTCAGTAGTACATGAAATGTGAAATTATTACCAAACTGAATTTTAATGAAACATTTCACCATTGGGGGAAATTTTAAGAAAAATGCAAACGCAAAATTATCCTATGTTTGTTACTACTATTTTAACATGATTTTACAAACAAACTTTAAAACAATGTTCAAAGGGGGGGGGGAACCAGAATAATAGGAGTAGTGCTGGAGAGCATGGTATCTATTTCTAAAATGCAATAGAGAGATGTTTGGACCCAGGACTCAGCTCTTAAGACCTTCCTCTCAAACTGGTCATTATTCAACATCCTTTGGCTACAACCAAAGACAAATCAACCTATCCGTGCTGTATAGCCAGACCACATTTCTTCTTCTTGTCCAAAAGGCTGTCGTTAGGGTCTCTGATAAATATCTCACAAGATCAAGGTCTACCAAGTCTTCAGCATTTCCCAGATCCATATTAATCCCAGCCCCAAAAGCCTTGGAGTGGGTTTGGCATGACTTGTTTACAGTGAACCCATAAGAGTGTCAGGTGATCACTTCCTTCTTCTAATCCAGGGATGCCCAAAGTGTCTAATATTTTTACAAGGGATTGTAATCCTACCAGTCTGGAGTTTCTACAATTTACCCTTTTCTCCTTAAAAAAAAAAAAAAAGAACCAGAAAAACCCTTTCCATTCCTGGCTCTCTCCCACTACTCCCATATCTTTTGATTCCTCACAGGATCCCAACAGCAGCTCTATGGCTACGTCAGCAAGTTTTTCAGGGTCCTAGGGTACAATTTAGCTGAGTCTTGGGAGTGGCACTAAAGTAGCTCCATATGCTTTCACTCTCTTCCTGGTCTTTAGAATCAGTTCTGTCATTCCCTGGACAATTGTTTAAAGGTAAGCCTCTCTGAAGAAGCTAGAAACAAACTAAGCGTGGTCATGGTCTGTTCTGGGCTTCCCCGCATGCTCACATTCTCTATAATAACAGCTACATCTGCTGAGGAACATGCAACATGTTGGACACTGTCCCAGGGGCTTTACTTACAGGCTCACAAGTGATTCTTTCAATAACTCAATGAAGAAGGTACAGTTATTAACCTTATTGTGCAGATGAAGAAACTGAAGCACAGAGAAGGTGAGTAATTTCTCCAAGGTCACACAGCTCAGTGGCAGAGCTGCTACCCAAACCCTTGTCCTTACCCACTATGCTATACTGATCTGTCCATTCTTTGTCACCTTTTCTGAACTTAGCTTTAAAAACCCTTTATATGATGAGATTATGGGAGATGATTTTCAGTTTTCTGTTAAAATTTTTTTTATCTGATGAATAGTTTATAAAGCCTGTTTAGGTGACTCTAGTATCACTGAACGGCCCTGCCTTTATGGAAGCCTGGCCCATCAGGCTCCTCTTCTGCCTCCTGCCTCATGCCCTGTCCGTCCTTTCAGGAACCACAGCCCCAGAGTAAGATGGTGGCAGGGACAGAAGTCTCTTCTCTGGAAGCATCAGCCACAAGCAAAGACTTGATGTTATGGTTTGAACTGTGTCCCTCTAAAATTCTTACGTTGAAGTCCGAACCCCCAGTATTTCACAAGGTGACTGACCTTGTTTGGATGTAATTAGTTAAGATGAGGTCAGTGCCGGAGTAATGTGGGCCCTAATCCAATATGACTGCTGTGCTTATAAAAAGAGGAAATTTGGACACAGACACACACGGGGAAAATACCAGGAGGGGGCTTAAAGAGGAAGACAGGGATCAGGGTGATGTTTCAGGAACCAAGGAATGTGAAGAGTTGCCAGCAAGCCACCAGAAGCTGGGAGAGAGGCACGGAACAGATTCTCCCTCACAGCCTCAGAAGGAACCCACACAGCCAACACCTTGATCTTGGACTTCCAGCCTCCAGAACTGGGAGACAATACAGTTCTGTGGTTTAAGCCCCCCACTTTGTGGCACTTTGGTACAGGACCCCTAGCCAACTACTACACTGAATATCAAACAATAAAGAGGGATGAAGGACATCCAGGTGAATGAAACGCTCTGACTCCCCACTTAGATGCCCCCTCTCTCAGGAAGCCTTCCCAAGGTCCTGACAATGGTCTACAGAAGAGGTGGGCTGGGGGTAGCTCCCTGGCAGAAGAGAAGGCCAGGGGATGGTGTGGAGGTGGGGTTGCAAAGGGTAACGTGCTAGCATGTTTATTTGTGGTGACCTTGGGTGGAAAGATGTGAAGACAGGGGTGGGGAGTAAATCACCTACGAGCCTCCCACGTGGGCTCCATCCCCCACCCCCCAGACTGGGGGAGGTACTCCTCCCACACGCTCCCATATCACCCCCATATTTGCTTTTTGGCTGAAGTCAGGCCCATACCCACACAGCCACTGGGACCTGCGTGGCCAACCACATGCCTGGCCCACAGTGTGGACTTTGAAGGTGGCTGGGTGGTGCTGGTGTGCATGGGGCGGGGGGGGGGGGGGGGGAGAGCCATAGAATAAGAATATGGAAAAGTAGAAAGTGGAGGAAAGAAGAAACAAGATATTTTTTAAAGGTAGGGGGCAAGAAGGGGGAGAAAAGAAGAGTCAGAAGAATAATGTTCAGCCATTTTCCTGATAGGGATCCACAGTTCTTTATCTGATACTATCAGAACCAGATGTTTTCCATACTCAGAACTGTGGGGTTTTAAGAAAGATACAATGGCTCTCTCCGCCTTTAGTGCCATCTTCTTGGAAACCATGCGAACCCAGCAGAGGAAGAAGCGAATGCCCAGGCTAAAGCGGAAAAGAAGAGAGGACGCAGAGGTCCAAGTAAAAGGCTGGCTTGTGCAGCCATGGAAGCCACAGGAGCAGAAATAAGGAAAGCCTGAGGCCAGGGACTGCACGCCTATTTTCTAGAACTTGATTCAATGGATCTAGAGCATCCATCACCATCTGATCGAATGACCACCTTTGAGAAACTCACCTTGCTCAGACCAAAGCAGTCCATTTTGGTCCTTTCCCCTGGACCTGTGATTTTTGGGATTAATTCTTTTTTCCTCTGTGGCTACATGTAATGGGTGTATAGTAAATCATGGATTCTGTTGTCTTAGCTGAAGAAAAAAATGTAAAAAAAGATACTGGGGGGCATAGTTCATGTGGGGTAGCATCCTGTATGCAAACATATGGATATCTCTGGAGCAAAAATGGATGAGTATTCACACAAAATGGAATAAATGAAGACTAAGAAGAGCCCTACATTCAAGTCAAGTCAGATTTTTTTAAGATTTTATTTATTTGTTTATTTATTTGAGAGAGAGAGAGAAAGCACAAGCAGGGGGAAGGGCAGAGGGAGAGGGAAAAGCAGGGTCTGCTGAGCAGAGAGCCTGATGTGGGGCTCGATCCCGGGACCCTGAGATCATGACCTGAGCCAAAGGCAGACATGTGATCGACTGAGCCACCCAGGTGCCCCAAGTCAGATTTTTTTTAAACTTAGGATTTTCAGAGATTCCGGGTCTGGGATGATGTTAATGGAGTGTGGCTCTGTTGTGGAGCAAAAGCCAAGCCAAGACTCACGCTTCTCATTTCAAAGAAGGGAGAGTGCTCGGGCAGAGAGCCTTTCCCTTGTCTCTGTGTTCTAAGGTCATAGTCAAGGTGTGCTTGGGGTGGGGTTCCCAGAAGCACCTATTGAAGACAAACCATTTGTTCACTATATAAAAAAGACAGTGCTTTTGTTCTCAATCAAAAGATGAGAGGCAGGGACAGAAGTCTTCTCAGTGAAACTCAAATCTTTCCTTTAGTTCCAGACTCCATCTTTCCTTCCCTAATAAACCTCATTTCCCTGGGAAAACGTTCTACAGACATCTTCCCAGCTCTGCAGAGCCCAGCTGTCCCAAGCTGCAGATGGTCTGGGCAGTATCTGAATGGAGCACTGGGGAGCCCACAGGGCAACTCCCGGGACCTGCTAAGCATTGAGAATGCTCCCCTCCTAGAGGATTTGCCCTTGAACCTGGCTGAGCTTATTCTTGCACGACTGAGGCAGCTGTCCACATAGATCTGCTGTCACTCAAGGATCACAAAGCTGGTCCAAGCTCAACTTCCTCTACCTCATCAAGGGGTGAGGGTTAGGACAGGGCAGAGGGAGGAAAATAAGATTCAAGGCCAGGCAGGTTTGGCCCTCAGGCTTGACCTTGCCACTTGCTTTGTGACCTTCGGCAAGGGACTTAATCTTTCTAAATTTCAGTATCCCCCCTCTGTAGAAGGGGAATAATGATTTCTCTTGTAGGATTGCTGTGACAATGAGACCAGATGGTATATGATAATATAGGAAAAGCCTAGGCCCTTAGTTTATAGCAGCTATTCCTACATTTGCTGTTCTGTGAACCACCCAGTGATATTCCTGGAACCAGTGGCCCACTGTTGCCCAGGTGGTGTGAGGGAGGTGGGGTGATGGGGGTGGCGGGCTTGGAAGATGTTTGGAGCAAGGCCCCTAGCTTCTCCTGCCCTGGTCCATACTCCCCAAACCTCAGACAATCCCACAGCTTTGGAGACCGTCGAGGGACTCTTCTTAGAAGGTTGTTCTGGGTTTAGGTCTGGTTCCTAGGTCAGGGTTTGGAAGCAGTCACTGATGCTCCCACCAGCACATCTTCGGGTGATCTTGGCTCCCTGGGGCTGGTAGACCTCTACACCTGGCCCTGCCCCAGTGCTGAGCACCCCACAAGCCTGGGCACATCTGGGCAGGGCACAGCCCCTCTGTTCCTACCAAGTCAGCCGGTGCAACGGTTGGCAGTTCTCAGGTCCATCAGCGTCAGGGAGGGGATTCAGCCAACACTGAGCACTGGGGTGGATGCCCAAGATAGCACAAAGTCCTCCTCAGCTTCCAATCCATGTTCGGTTGGGTTCTGGAAAGACTGACCACACATGTCCCTCTTGTCTGTGCTGTGCCCTCCGCTCCTATATCAGTTTAGATCAGTTTGGGCTATATGTAACAAATGAATTCATGACAATAGTAGTTTTAAAAGGTAGCAGTGTACCTGCCTCTTATGAAAAGTGCCTGGAAGTGTATAGCCCAGGGAAAGTTTTGTGAAGCTGTCATCATCAGAGGCCCAAACTCCTACTTAGCTACTCCACCAGACTTCGTGTGTCCACTTCATGGCTCAAGATGGTTGCTTGAGCTCCAGCCATCACATCCGAATTCTGTGTTAGGAATAAGGAAGCACAAACATGTGTATTGCTTCCCTTCCAACGAAACTTTCCAGTGGTCCCACACAATAGCTCTGCTTACCTCTCATTGACCTGACCTTTCTATGTGGCTACACCGAACTCCAGAGCAGGCATTGGAAGGGTGCCATGATTCCCAGTTAAAATTGGGATTCTAGGGGATATAGAAAAGAATATTGGGAATATTGAAAAGAAACTAGCAGTCCCTGGCCAATGCTCAGTAAATCTTAGACAGATGGATAAATGGTGTAGCCCTTTCCAGCCATGCCCTTGGGAGCCCCACCGACCTGAAGGCCAGTTGACCTGTAAATTGCACAGGGTATGACTACGGTCTGAGTCAGAGTCAGAAGGTCGGAGGCAGGCTCAGGAGAGAGGGTGCTGTGGCACACCCCCTCCTCCCCATAAGTAAGGTCCCCCCAGATCACTGCCAGAACTATCCCTGGGCACAGAGGAGGTGACTGTCTGGCAAGAGGCTGTCTGCTGGAGTGGGCATGGCCACGAGCTGACCTTCCTAACTTTCTCTTCACCCCAGGACTTCATCTGCTTGGCGACCGATGGTTCACCATCTACCACCCCAGGAGGCAAAATGTCACCGTGCAGCATGGTGTGCCGGGGTCCCCTGGGTACAGGAAGACGTTCCAGCGGACGAACAGGGAGCTTCAGGCCCAAGAAGGCAGACACTCCACTGAGTCTCTTGAGTCCCGAAAGCCCTGCTCTCACCTCTGGAACTGCATCCTCCTGGGCTCAGAGGTGTAGAATCATCTGAGCAGGTTGGTCTCTAGAGGATTCCAGAAATGGATGCCAAGCTGAAAGCCTCTGCTTCTGAAAGGGGAGGGGGGGCAGGCTTTGGGCAGATCTAGGCCAGCCGCCCACATGCTGAGCAGACAGACTCGGGACTTTTTCCTGGATTCAGCTCCTCAGCAGCTTTCTGTGCTCACAAGCATCTTCTGCCGGCCTCCATCCCGGTCTTGTCTGGGGACGCCAGAGCGCCATAGACGATGACTCCTGGCCTGGGTCTGAATTCTCTGGGTGATAAGATCAGAACGCTATTCCCAAAGTTCACACCCTCTCCGTCCTCAGGAATCAGAGGTGCATATTTGGCTAATAGACAATCCACCTACCACCCCACCATCAACACCAACCCTGGTCTATTCGGAACCTGAGCTTGGAGGTGGGCACTGATGAGGCACAGAACAGGGAGTTCACCTGCTCTGGAAGAGGGCTGACCTCATGCAAAGCACCAGCGTATGCACTTGACACCTATTATCCCATTTGATCTTCTCCTGGAGCCTAGGAGATAAAGACTATCATTATTATCCCCGTCTCACAGATGAGGACAGTAAGGCCAGAACACAGAAATCCCTTATCCTGGTTTCAGGTCAGGAGACCCCACAGGCAGCCTGTACTCATTTACTTTGCGCCTTTCTTGTCACTGATGAGAGGTTATTTTTAAGGGTCTATCTTTGGTTAAAAAAAGAAAGGAAGAAAGAAAGAAAGAAAGAAAGAAAGAAAGAAAGAAAGAAAGAAAGAAAGAAAGAAAGAAAGAAAGAAAGAAAGAAAGAAAGAAAAAAGAAAGAAAGAAAGGAAGGAAGGAAGGAAGGAAGGAAGGAAGGAAGGAAGGAAGGAAGGAAGGAAGGAAGGAAGGAAGAAAGGAAGAAAGAAAGAAAGAAAAAGAAAGAAAGAAAGAAAGAAAGAAAAAAGAAAGAATTTCTGTTCTGTGGGTATGTCTGGATTTCTCTTCAATACACAATCTTTCATTAGCACCAGGTGTGGAAAAGGCTGAGGTTGTGTGAAAGAGACAAGTAGATTTGGGGAGGACAAACAATTCCCCAGAATGTAGCATCATCGAGTTCTGGTACCTCCCATCCACCAAGGGCAGACTTCTAATGAACATTCTGAAAGCTTCACGGTCATGATGTTTCGTCGTCCAGTCCCTGCAGGAAGAAATCCTCATCTTTCCCACCTTGTAACTGAGGACACGGAGGCTTATCTAGATCATCTGGCCCAGATGACACACTTCATAAACGGCAGAACCAGCTCTAAATGGGCATCGGCACACCATGGCCCAGAGCGAGAGCCGAGCAGCCTCCTTATTTTTGTACAGCTCACGAGCTAAGAATAGTTTTTACACTTTTAAATGATTGAAAAAAAAATCCAAAGAAGACGAATATTTCACAACCCATGGAAATTATCTGAAATTCAAATTTTGGTGTCCATAAATAAAGTGTTATTGGAACACAGCCACGCACATCATTTACATATTGTCTGTGGCTGCTTTCGAGTAATTACGGCAGAGGCCGTATGGCCTGCAAAGCCTAAAATATTTACTACCCGTAAATTGACGGGAAAAGTTTGCCTGTCCCTATTGCACGACCCTGTTTGAAACCCCTGTTCCAAAGTGTCCAAGAAAGCTCTGAGGCTGGGGTCACAGTCCTGAGCGCTAGGGTTTCTAAGACCCTTCCCCTCAGAATGAGGCCACACAAGACATCTAAGTCGTCAAACTTCTCTGGGGCTTTGCAGCAAAATAAGGATCATCACGGGGCACCAGGATGGCTCAGTCGGTTAAGCATCCGATTCTTTGATTTTGGCTCAGGTCATGATCTCAGGGTTGTGAGATCGAATCCTGAATGGGCTCTGAGCTGGGCTGGAGCCTGCTTAAGATTCTCTCTCCCTCTCCCTCTGCCCCTCTCCTCGCTCACAAGCACACACTCTCTCTCTAAAAAAATAAAATAAAAAATAAATAAGGATCATCACCACGCCCTGCCTGGCTCCAAAGACTGTCAGAAGATGAAAATTCGATAATGTATGTGGAAGTATTTTGTAATCCGGAAGCACTCTTGAGAAATGGGAGGGATTACTGCGTTATTGGATTCAGAGAAAGGCAGTTGGTATGAGGGAAATAAGCCCGTGGGGTGGAGGGATGGGGGGGAGGGAAATCTACTTTGTTTTTGCATGATTCATTAATAAAACAGACCAAACCTGCTAGAAATGGGCTTTGTCCTAAAGCCCGTGCCCCTGGCTCACATGGTGGCTTGTTGGGCCTTGCCCAGTGGAATGAATCCACCCTCCGGCATTCATATCTGAGGCCGGTGCCCCTGCCCTGAAGTGGCTTCAGAGGGCTTTCCTAGGTCTGGCCTTCTCCCCAAGGAGTGGGCTTCCTCCCCAGGGGGCCTTAAGGTGCTAGGAAGACATCCCTGCCCCCAAAGATGCCCTGTTCTTTCTGCTCACTGGTTTGCCAGATTTCACAGAAATTCACTCCTATCTTTATTCCAAACTTGTTAAAACGTTGAACAGGCTAACAGTCAACCCTACTGTTTATTGCTCTAGTGTGAGCAAGTCAGTTGATCATCTGTTCAACAGATATTTACCAAAGCCCTCCCATGTGCCGAGGAAAAGGAGGAAAATGTCCGAAGTAGATCAATGACCGCCCGCCCCCCCCCCCCCCCCCCCCCCCCCGCAGAAAGGAGGCAATCCAGGGTACGGGCAGGGGAGGCTGGGAGGGCGAGATTGAATCTGGTGCGTCACCACTGTGTGCTGAATTGACCCCATTTCTCAAGGTTTCTAAGCAAGTGAAAGGCGGAGAAGAAAGTGCATCAGGGGTCTCAGGAGGTAGGGTTAGGCTCGAATAGTTTTGTAATACAGAAAGGCGAGGGCATGAGCCACATCTTGAGTGTGAAGGGCTATTTGGGGCTCCTGGTAATGCCGGGGTGGGGTCCATGGCTACAGGGAGCCCCCTCCCATGTACAGGAAACCTGCTGCCTTGGAGGCTCCCACACAAAGGCCAGGCTGGAGCCCAACAGCAGCCCTGCTCTCCGATCTGCGACCCCCACCCCCCGCCTGAATCCCCCCTGGCACTGTGCAGGCCTGACACTCAGCCGATCTTTTAAAAGTGAGAGACAAACAAAACTGTGTGCAGAATTGGATGTTTATTTGCACCATCTGCGTGGCAATACAAGTTCAAGTTGTAATGGCATCCGCTCTCCATCAGTATTAGGGGACCATTTAAACATCCACAGCCATTTACTGATTATAAACACACACTAAAAAAAAGGCGGCAAGGGGCACGTGGCCCCCGCACCTGCTGCCTTTGTGTGCGTCAGTCAATTTCATGCCTAGGAAGTGCCGGGCCCGGCGGGATGGCTGTATATGCAGCTTGGTTGGTTGTGAGTTGTTCTGTTTTTCTTTTTTTCTCGGGGAACAGCATAAACCAAGTTGGCCCCAAAATACTCTTATTGCAAATAGATGGGAATAAATGGAAAATAGACAACAATCATAAATGTAAACCAAAAAAATAAAATAAAATAAACAGCTGAATTTCCTAATGTTAAAAGGTCCATTTGCTTGTAATTAGTAAATTAAAACTAGAGAGTATTTTTACTGGCTTTCAAGCAAAGTCCCAGGGGACTTTTCAAAGGCTCCTGTCTTCCGCCCTCCCACCGACCCCCCCCACCTCACCCACACCCACCCCGGAAGGTTTGAGTCACCGGGCAATGGCCAATGGGGCATACATTGGACACGGTGAGGGCAGGCATGGGAAATTGAAGGAACAAAGAGAACCTGATGCATTTTACAGGGAAAGGAAAGTTTACCCCAAAGCTGTGCAAATGTTCTCTGGATCTTTATGTCTTGCAAACGATTTCTCCACCTCCTTCAGACCCACCCCTGCCCAGTCATGGGTCCATCAGGGACTTCAGCCACAGTTCTGACCTTAATTAGCTGCATGATTTTGGGTCACATTCTGGAAACCTGTGTTCTTACTGGGGACAGCTGAAGGGGCTGGGGTG
Organism: Zalophus californianus; assembly: GCF_009762305.2. Classification (NCBI taxonomy): domain Eukaryota; kingdom Metazoa; phylum Chordata; class Mammalia; order Carnivora; family Otariidae; genus Zalophus; species Zalophus californianus. The sequence goes on from NC_045596.1 coordinate 20,185,088, forward strand.
GGGGTGTTCCATTCGACCAGTGCATTCCCGGAGACCTTTGGATCTCACCTTTCCAGGTTAACTTCTCCAAGGAGAGGAGTTTTTTGTTTGGTTGGTTGGTTTTGTTTTGCTTTGTTCTGTTTTTGGGGTCTCCCCGCGACAGCTTCCTAGCTGAAAGTACTTTCTGCATTTGTGGTATAAAGGACCCATTTATTGCCTAGGACCCGAATTTTTGGAGGGGGGAGTGTAGAAAAGCAGCACTCTTTCAGCTTCTTGCCAGGTCAAAAACTCCAAGTACTTCCTAAGAGTTCCTTTGTCTTTTCTGATGTCATACAGGAGGCACATGAAACCCAGGCCAACTATGGCCACCAGAGCATCACCCTCACTCCTCTGATCAATGCCCGGGGGCTTGTCTGCCTCCCTTTTTCTCTGAACGCTGGTTTTGGATGGCACCCTAGTTCCCACTGCTCATTGAGCCTGGCCGGCTGGAGCCAGCATAATGGCTCACTTAGCCTTCGATACATTTATTTAGAACAAGGCTTCCCTCTATATATCTAGAATGACGACCCCCACTGCCCTGAAGGCCTAATGCAGTTGGGGTTCTAATTCACAGCCTCATGCTGAGGAAGCTGGCGTTGAACTTGTACACGCATATGGACGGAAGTCCATTTCTTAGGTGAACCAGCAAAACTGGGAGCAGGTCCAATCGTAACTTCTCCAGCGTCCTGGGACGTCTTTAGGAGCCCACGCGGAGCACGAATCTCCTCCATGACTCCAGCATCATGTGTCCATGGAAAAGTTGTTAGAAAAACACCATCTCAAGTGTTTTGCATCTCCTCTCTCTGCACTGGTCACATTTTCACTGGTTCCTCAAGCTCCTTCTCACCTCTTTGCCCTTTTCCACTAAAATCTACCCCCAGGAAATCTTATTTGGATCCTGACTCAAATGTAAAAAGAAAGGTAACTAGAAAAATGGGACACTGGCTGCATATTTGATGATATCAAGATATTATTAATTTTTTAAAAGTGTGATAATGGTACTGTAACTTTTTAAAAAAAAAATGAGTCCTTTACTTTGGAGATACATATTGAAATGAGCTATCTGTGAAATGATGCCTGAGATTTAATTAGAATAAGGTGGTGTCGGGGACACAAAATTAGACATAAGTTGATAAGTGTTAAAGCTGAGTGACAGATGTGAGGCTTCATTATATCGTTCTCTCTGCTTTTTTATATGCCTGAAATTTTCTATAATAAAAGGTTTCTTTGTTTTTGTTTTAAATAACCCACTCCCTGGGGCGCCTGGGTGGCTCAGTCTGTTAAGTGTCTGCCTTCAGCTCAGGTCATGAGTTCAGAGTCCTGGGGATGGAGCCCTGCATCAGGCTGCCTGCTCAGCAGGGAGTCTGCTTCTCCCTCTCTCTCTGCCTTTCCCCCCCACCCAGCCCCACCCTGCTTGTGCTCAATCTCTGTCAAGTAAATAAAATCTTTAAAAATAAAATAAATAAATAACCCACTCCTAGGAAACATGTGATAAACTCATCTACACTAAGATGTTGCTAACTGATAAGGACAAATGGCAGCTATTTCTTGATGCATCTGCATTTTATTAAGATTTTATTTATTTATTTTGAGAGAGAGAGTCCATGCGCAGCATGAGGAGCAGAGAGAGAGAGAATCTCAAGGAGACTCTGGGTGCAGAGCCCAATGTGGGGCTCGATCTCACGACCCTGAGATCATGACCTGAGTGGAAATCAAGAGTCGGATGCCAACCAACTGAGCCGCGCAAGCGCCCTGATGTGTCTGCATTTTAACAGGAGAAAACAGACTTAAGACAGAGCAATGAATACAACAGTGGCCGGTCGGGCAGAAAGCAAAGAGCAGGCCACGAGGGAAAAGGCCATGTGAACCAAGAATTCAGAGTGCAGTTGGTCTCGATGTTCTGGTTTTCATCTGACCAAGTAGGATTTAATAAAGATCAGGGAAGCAGAGGCTGAGACAGATCCCTGCGTTTTGTACTTGAGTCCAAGAGGCTGATGGGGAGTAAGGCGCTTCAAAGATGAGCGGGGGGCAGGCTTTGGCAGGGAGAGCCAGCAGACTGCGATGCAGACCCCACCAAATTCAGCCCGCCCTGTGGGGGCTCTGAAGCAAAGACAGCCCCTTCGAAGAATCGTACATCAGGTGGACTCAGGCCGTTGTACCACTGCCTTGCTCAGAAATGGGCCAAAGGTGTGCCTTTGGCTCAAAAACTGAGGTTTGAGCTAACCTTGACCTTAACCTCCCTCATGGCAGGGAGGCAGTCAGCTAAGCACCTTCCCTGCAGCTGGGTAGCCAGTCCTTTCTTGAAGGGAGGTCCGAGCAGGGCCTCTGTGCCGGCCACAACGAACAGGAGTTTGGGGGCTCTGTTCTGGACGGAGTAGAAAGCCACAGAAGAGTTTCGATCAGGCGTGATGGGATTTCATATATAGTGCCTACCGAATCATTCTGACCACAAATATCTGAGGGTCTGTCACGTGCCAGGTGCTCTTTGGGTGCTTGGGATACATGAATGGACGAAACAAAGATCCCGCTCTAGTGGAGCCTATGTTCTAAGCCGACGGACAAACAACAGGACACAATAAATATGTAACTACATAGTAGGTGGACCACCGCTCTTGTGCGTGGTCCGTGGGATCAGTATCACCTAGGGATTTGCTAGAAATGCTGGCTTCACCCCAGACCTACTGATTCTAAATCTGCATTTTAACGAGAACCCCAGGAGATTCTTAGGCACAGTAAAACTGAGGCTCCACTCTCAATTTTAAGACTCTTTTCAGGGGTACCTGGGTGGCTCAGTCATTAAGCATCTGCCTTCGGCTCAGGTCGTGATCCCAGGGTCCTGGGATCGAGCCCCGCATCGGGCTCCCTGCTCAGCGGGAAGCCTGCTTCTCCCTCTCCCACTCCCCCTGCGTGTGTTCCCTTGCTGTCTCTGTCAAATAAATAAATAAAATATTTTTTTAAAAAAAGACCATTTTTAGATACTGTTAAAGTTGGGGGGCGGGGGGATAACCATAGTATTAAAAAGGAATAGTCCGGAGGCATCTGCCTTCAGCTCGGGTCATGATCTTGGGATCCTGGGTTGGAGCCCTGGGATTGGGCTCCCTGCTCAGTGGGGAGTCTGCTTCTCCCTCTCCCTCTGCCCCTCCCCTGCCGCTCAAGTGCTCACTTTCTCTCTCTCTCTCTCTCTCTCTCAAATAAAATCTTTTTAAAAAATAAATAAAAATTAAAAAAAATAAAAAGGATAGTCTAGGTAGACATCACTGAAAAGGAAAATTTTGATTAAAAACACGACGCAGGGGAGGCCTTTAGCCAAGCATCTGGGCTGAGGTATTCCCAGGCAGGGGGCAGAGATATCTGGAACGAAGGCTCGAAGGCAATGTGTGCCTGCAGTGTTTGAGGAACAGCAAGATGGCCAACTGGGCTGGAGCGGACGAGGCAAAGGTAAAGCGTTGGAAGAAGCGTTAGAAAGATAAAGGAGGCAGGGGTAGCATGGCCACATGCTGTTGAACCTCTGGGGAATGCAAGGCCTTGGGCTTCTGCTCAGCAGCACATGCGGAGCCACTGCAAGAGCCTGAGCAGACAACTGACAGGATACGTGTCTTAAAAGGATCACCCTGGATATTGCATTCCCAATAGACTGCAAAGGGGCATGGATAGAAGACAGGGAGGCTCTTTGGGGGGACATGAGAAGGGAGCGGGTACTGCAATAATCCAGACCAGAAACGCTGACTGTTCAGATTTGGCTGGGAGCAGAGGAGGAGGTGAGGAGGGGTTAGATTCTGGATAATTATTTTAAGGTAGATCCAATATAACTTTTTGATGAGTGAGACATAGACTGTGAGAAAGAGAGGAGCAGAGAACTCCAAGGTTTTTGGACTAAGTAATTGAAAAAGCAGAAGTCTATTCAACTGAGAAGAGGAAGGCTGTGGGTGGAACAGGTTTTCTGGGGAAAAGATCAAAGAATCACCCTTGGCATGAGGGAGATGAACGTCTAGTACATCCAAGAGATGATCAGGCAGTTTCATGAGTGTGGAGTTGAGGAAAGAGGTCTACTAAAGATGTAAATTTGGGAGCTGTTAGTCATTCTACTGAATGTGGAAAGTCATCTAAGAATAGGACTAAATATAATGAACTGCTATGCTTGTGGGTCTGCTGGCTGATATGGAAGTCACTGTGGCACAAACCATTTCTGTACATCTCTCCTGAGTTGTGATCCAAGTTCAGGTGCATAAAACAGTGAATGCAGGGGCGCCTGGGTGGCTCAGTCGTCAAGCGTCTGCCTTCGGCTCGGGTCAGGGTCCCAGGGTCCTGGGATCAAGTCCCACATCCGGCTCCCCGCTCCACGGGAAGCCTGCTTCTCCCTCTCCCACTCCCCCTGCTTGTGTTCCTTCTCTTACTGTGTCTCTCTGTCAAATATGTAAAATCTTAAAAAAAAAGTGAATGCATTTTAAATACGTTTCTTAAAAATAGTTCTCAAGTGTAAATGCAAAACAAAAAGAAACTCATAGAAACCAAAATAGCAAATAGAAACCAAAATAGAAACTCTGAAAATAAAAAAAAGATGGTCATCTAAAATCAACCACATACTTTTTAATTTCCACTGGAGAAGGGACAAAAACCATTGATGACTCCCCCTCAAAGAGTTCTACTAAATTAACTAGAAAATGAATATATTTTTATTTAAATCTAGTACAAATTAACTTGATGTAGAACATCATAGCAGTTATTAGCAGAAAGTGCTATCTCAGGTACTGAGCTAAATCTTTACATGTATTATCACCTTATCTAATCCTCAATCCTGTAAGATTGTACCCATTTCACATATGATGGGACGGATATTCAGAGGTTAAATATGTGAGCTCACATGCTTAATAAGTACCCGTGCAAAGATCCAGCTCCAAATCAAATGAGAACTACTTGCAAAATTCAAACAGCACAATTTAAAAATGAAATCTGAAGAAGTAACATTATTTTATTTTCAAATAAAAGATAAAGTGTTTCTTTTAGAAAAGATGAAATGTTTCTATGCATCCAACTTTCTATAGTCAATAGATCCTTTGCAAGAGGTTGCTGGAACGTCATCTCCTTCCTCTTTAAACAACAATAACAAACTAGCCCCCAACCCCGTGATTCATGATTTCCATTGTAAATAGGACTTTTCTTGCTGATTGGTACTGATGACCGAATCAAAAAATGAGCAAGTAATTTGGTGTTCATTATCTGTACTTTCAAATTTGATCTGCAGCAATGATTAGGTAAAATAAGGAAATGCACTGTCAATGATTAAAAATTTATTTCATGTAATAAATTACATAATTTTTATTTTTAAACAGTCTACACCAAAAATATTTTTTGAAACATTTTTTTTCTTTTGGTAAAATGTATAGGGTAGCCGGCTGACATCAGCTTCAATTCCAGTAGGTCGAGTCCCCTCACAATTACACAGTGAAACATAGCTTTTCTTCACATTTCTCTAAAAGATCAAGTTGACACCGCTTGATAAAAACAAAACAGTATAAACACTTCCAGATTTTGCCTAAGGCCTTAGGTTGACCTGAATAGTAGGTGGGATATTATAAAGATATATTCATTAGCCCTGAACTCATCACCTGACATGTGTACACAGCATACGGCCGAAGGAGCAGGAAGCCAAGAAGAAAGGCACAGAGGGATGCGGTGGGGAGGTCTAAGACCTATACACTAAGCGCGGCTATAGAATCAACACGTGACAGGAGAGGAAAAGCTGCTTCCGGGAATTTTTTTTAACTGCTAACAGCATATATACAGTTTTTATCAAATTATTCAGAGGGTACCTAACTTCTGAGATGACCAGGCTTCTGTGTATACAAGCCAGATTATTTTTTCGTTCCAATATAAAGTCAACCTCATGAACGTAAAACCTAACAAAATCATTTAAGGGCCTGGGAGAACTTAGGACATCTTAGGAAATGGGAGGAGAAACCCCAAGCTTTGTGTGCACCAAACGTGTATGTATGCAAAAACCTTTCTCTGAGTGTTACACGAACGAGACTCACCAGTTTGCTGTAGTTACTGTCAACTGTTGGCTATTCTCCCCTTTGAAAGGACACAAGAATTTTACTCTCACGATGAGCTATTAATTTCAAGATTAAAGTAACATCGCTGGTTTAAAAAAAAAAAACTGTCTTTATTTCATTCAAATTGTACTAAAGCCTCTCATAGGCGTATAGTGTACAAATGGAAGCAAAGCCCATGGCTCAGGCCCGATGACAGACACAATGGGGCGCTTACAGAAACAGAACCCCAGGAAAGTCATGTGCTCGGGAGAAATAGCAGAAAAAACTTCATTTATATTTAAATTTACCATTCTGTGCATCAAGTGCCTATTGGCTGAACAGAAACTGTATTCAATAATTCACATTCTATAACTTCATTCAACTAATACAAAAAGCTAAATAGAAAGATTTATGGTTGAACACTGAGCTCCTGAGGCTGGTATCACATATCATTCCCTGATAGAGTGAGAATTCATCAACAGAGGACATAAGAGCCAAACTGAGAGCTGGATTTTAAAATACCTTTCCCTGCTGTGCGTATAAGTAACACATTGTGTAGTGACCTAAAGAATATTTTGTGTTATTCAATTTTCTTTTCTGGGAAGGCTACCACAGTCCAATGACTTTAAAAACCAAACTCCAAAACTCTACCTGAGAGCCTTAATAAGGGCAGTTGGATCATAAAGACAGGTCATCTTAGTCGTGATTGGAAACTGGATCGCCCTGTTGCCACTCTGCCATAGTTCAAGGGTAACAAAGGCCAATTACTTTTTTTTTTTTACCGATTTTACCGATCAGTACTAGCAATGTAAAATGAATAATTGTACGTACATACTTTCTTACACTTATATGTGGAAGTGGGCAAGAGTGAGTAAAAACGACCCTGGGGTGGGAGCGAAGGCAAGCCTGAATGTGCAGAACCTACAGCACCCCTTCAAAAACTCATGAATTCCAGGACCTCAAGGTCAAATTTAAACCATCAGGAATAGCGCTATTCCAAAACCCCTGAAAAGAAAGAATAATAAAAACTGCAGCTGATTTTATGTGCCAGGAATGAAATGTTACAACACATCTACCATTCATATGTGGGTTCATGTAATTTATCTTCAATTAGAATTATTATCTATTCAGCAGCTGATGCCCAAGAACTGCTGATACACTGCAGATGAGAAAACATTTGCTGGTCTCTTGGCCCCGGCCTTCTCAAGCTAAATGATGATCACAAGGTATAGATCTCTTGTTCCAGAAATCCGGCCTGGCCCCCGCGTCCAGGAAGCTGTGCCACCAGCACTTAGTATCTGCAACATTGCTCCATTCCCTCCGGCAGACTCGGGTCTACAACTCGGTCCCAAATTCACATAGAAAACCCCACACCACCTTTTAATCCAGGATTTACTCCTCTGGAATGTGCTGTTATAGCTATTAGAAAAAGACATCTAAAATACTGGAACCCCAAAGATACAATAGTTTAAAAGTAACTTTTACAATATTGATAATTAAGTACCTTATCTCAACAGTCTCGACGTCCAAGGTGGTCAAGCTAGTGTCAAGAGTATTTTAACTTACACACTGACGGGAGTGCTATCTGTCTGAGTTCATGTGTGACATGGTTTACACGACCAAATCGACAGGGAAAAACACAACCCAGAAACCAAGGCTGCATTCTCAACTGCAGTGTTTTCAAAATCATGTTCAGTGGGATGTCACAGTAAGTATTTAATTGAAAAAAGGTTCCACCTTTAGATAGGGACACATTTAAGTAGGTTTCCAAGGAATTCTCAGAGCCTTCAATATGCCGACAGGCAGGTTTACGAAGGCCCAAAATGATCTGCCCGTGGAACACTTTATCCCCCGTGCATCTCATAGGAATACCACTCCACCGAGCACGTCTTGAGAAATATAGCTTTGGCATTTTGGTGTACTCAAAAGCTTCACTAATTCCTCAGGCTTTGAGACATTAGTCTATTTCTTAAAAATAAGCAACAAAAATTGTTATAGCCAGTAAGTCTGGAATACCAGACTAAGAAAGTGAGCATGTGGGAGGGGGGAGGACGGGAATACACCTGTTTAGCCTACTACATCATTTTCACCTCCCTAGCAAAATATACTCAAAAATACTCAGGTTAAGCACTCTTGATAATGGCTGTGCTCAACACTGGAACAAACTAACCAATATGCAGAGCCCGCTTAAAGCAAAAACAGTAGAATAAAGTTTTCACTGGCCCAAATGGAAAAATGCACAAGTGCCATAGAATCTCATGTTTAGAACGGGTAGCCCTGGTAATCACTTAAGAATCCAACGCTGTACAATCTGATAACATTTATAGAGCTTTCTTCTTTGAAGCACTACTGTTGCTGCAGGAAACTTTACTTGAGGAGTTGGTTCAGAGTAGTACTTCCTTGACCTCAGTATTACTGAGATCTGGGGCTTCGTTCTGGGAAGTTGTCTCGTCCACCGTAGGATATTGAGCAGTAGTACCCCTGGCCCCCACCCCTAGATGTCAATAGCATTCCACAAGTTGTGACCACCAAAAATGTCCCCAGATGTTGCTTAGATATAAGCAAATCATCCCCAGTTGAGAACCACGGCCACAGAGTGAAAACTAAAGCTTACGCCTGGACTCTGCTTCCCTGGGGAATGTCCATTTCACAGGCAGACCGTGACTTACACACATCAACATCTTGTAAATAGTTAGCACTAGATCATTCTAACTTCTCTGTGACCAGAAACATATGTAATTTGTGAATGGTAGAGAACGGTTAGGAGGAAGCAGTTTACACATTTCAAAAAGAATTAGAAGTAACTTTACTGTCACATTAGTAAGAATTATCTGAATCATAATACTTAATTGACAAATATTCTAACAATTAGGAAAATCCTAATTATATTTTATCTGTTAAGGATCATAATGATTGAGGCAGTCTAAGAATAAAAAAACATAACAGTCATCAATGGCTAGCTCAGACCGCATTCTGTATCTTGACCAAATATTCTCCATGACATTCTCAATTCTAAAAGCACAAGCCTTATCTTTAAACTGCTTATTTGTACTGCAGCCTCATCACTTCTTTCAAATGATCAAAAAGAAACCTTTCACATGTCATGAAGAATTCTGGTACGTGTCAAGAAGCACATTATCTAGTTTTAAAGCCATCTCTTCAATACCCACATCTTCAGTTTTGTCGTAATTGTCAACCCCAGATGCATTACTCTCTTTATTTTGTTCTTTTCTTACTATCTTTAAACACTTGTCAAGTCTCTTCATGAACAAATCCACATCCTGTGTCTTCATTCCGATGGCCGCTGCAGCATTGAGGTAAGAGCAAGGGTAATGGTTGGCATGTGACATAAAGCCTCGGAAAGTGTGGCCACTCACGGTTTGCACAGACCCAAGAGGCACAACCCTGAAAGGGAAAAGATTGAGTGTGTCTGGTGATGTTAACAGGGTATCACCAAAAACAACAGATTAGCTGTGTTCCTAAGCTTCAGATCTACAGATAAAGAAGTTTAACAACAGTCCATAAACCATGGCCTATGAAAACAGACTGTGGCAGCCTTAAAATAAAATTACACAATACACGGCTATTCTCCGTAGAAGAGTGCTGCCTGGAGGTGACCATTTACTATCTTCCATTAAAGAGCTATAACTTCCAGGAATCAAAGATACCTTAGCACCTTCTTCAGAGAAAAAGGAAAAAAAACTTATTTGTTTTTGTACTAAATATGGAATCTGACTTCACACATATATCCTTCAATGGGATACTGAAATTTCTTAAGTCAAAGCACGTTGACTAACTGCCTTGTATCACCTGCAGTAATCAACAAGCTGGAACTATACCTATCTGATCTGTGCTGTGCAACGGACGGTTTTAAAAGCAAGGATCCAGCAAAACTTCCGTGACTGCGTACAGCGGTGTGGTGGTCAGTAAGCAGTGATATTTGGCAATGGCACATGCATTTTTTTAAGCTTGATTTCTTTGGCATACTTGATATAAGCAGATTTCTAACAGTACTTAAAAAAAAAATGTCAATTAAATCAACCTAAACAAAAAGACAAATAGTGGCAACACTAAAAGCAAGGCCAAGAAAACCATTTTAGAAGCGTCAAAACTATGCTGTATATGGATATAGTTCATCAAGATAAAAGCTGAATTAATCTAAGATTTTTTTTCTTTTAAAAAATTGTCCTTTGATGTGAAATTTCTAATCTCTGGTAGTCACAGAGAAATTCTTTAATAGAGGCACGTAAAGAAGAGTACTTAGAGCAAGATATTTCTTTTCAAGTCATTTTTCTCTGACCTCATCAAATATAAAATGAAAAATGAAATTCATTTTTAAGCCATGTACATATAAGAGCAAAAAGCACATTTTTCAAAGGCAGTACTTAGACAAGAATGGCATAACTTTTTGGTTCAGGAAATGGGCTTGTCCTTAAAAATGTTTTCATCTGAATTTAGTAATGAAGATGACTTATTTCTAGCACCACAATGTGACACCACTGAAGATGATCGAACAAAGGAAAGTAACAATAAAAATTTGTACAGAGAGGTGATGAAACTTTGTTTCTGTATGTCCATGAAAACAGACAAGGTCCCTGTCCTTCTGAGACTGTTTCAAGCACGGGCCTTCCACAGGTGGGCTATCACAGCTTTACACACTCTCCACCTCATTGTTCCTCACCCATGATGAACTCTCAAGCTCAGCATATACCTGGGGGACAATTGTTCAGGAAAAAATACTTTATTACAGTTAACTTTTTGGAAAAGCCAAATAAATCCAGGCCTCTTTCACACATACCTACCTGGCTCCAGAAACCTGTCTGGTAAAAAGCATTGAGCCAAGCTGAGTGATAGCTCTGTCTTGGTGTTCACCTAGTGTCTTAAGTGTCACAGCTGAAAAAGAAAAAGGGATCCCAATGTACCTTGGTTCACCAGCACAAAATCACTCAAAAAATAAATACTTAATGATGGAGACCCTACTTTTGTGTGTGTGTTAAAATACGCATACCATAAATTTACCATCTCAACCATTTTTAGGTGTACAGCTCAGTGATACTGAACACATTCACACTGTTGTGCAACCATTACCACCATCCGTCCCCGTAATTCTTTTCATCTTGCAAGACAAACACTGTACCTACTCAACAGTAACTCTCCATTCTCCTCTCCCCCACCCCAACCCCCTGGCAACATCCATTCTAGTTTCTGTCTCTAGGATTCTGACTACTCTAAGTACCTCAGACAAAAGGAATCATACACTTTTTGTAAATGGCATGGAGACATTACTTTTTATTCATGGTCAAGTGGCATGATTTCATTTTAATGTACCTAATAAATTATAGTAAGGATCTGTTTGCATGTCAGACAAAAAGATGTTAATACAAAGTAACCTACTCAGAACCAGAACAGAATTTCCCTCTCACCTTTCTAAAGAGTGAACTTTCCAATTAAAGATGGAACACTGACACGATCAATATGACAGTTTATTAAAATTCAACCATGTTTTAAGACCTTATAAAATGAAAATGTGGGATATTTTCAGTATATATGTAAGACTAAGTAAGATCAACTTCTGCCCATGAAAATGAGAACTATCTTTCTGAGGTTATGTGGGTAAACTATATTCTCACCACCACCACTAGCTACCATCTCCTGAGGATTTACCATACTAGATACTTTATAATCTCAACCATTTTGTTTTGTTTTTTTTTTAAGATTTTGCACTGAGTGCAGAGTCCAACCTGGGGCTTGATCTCACGACCCTGATATCATGACCTGAGTCGAAATCAAGAGTCAAACACTTAACCAACTGAACCACCCAGGTGCCCCTCACCCATTCTGTAACTATGTGAGGGATCATTATCTCCATTTTATAGATGCGGGAAAGGAGGTTAGAGGTTAGTACATGGCAGAGTTGGGATTCAAACCACACCGTATCATCTTCTACAACATCTACATAGATTATAAACCAGCAAAGGACTAACTAGGGTCGGCTTTATTATAAATCAGTGGTAAATGGTTTTCCATGGAAGCCGATTCCTGAAAAAGGCTTCAGTTACAAATGATTGATTCCTCACTTTCCTTAGATATACATAAAATATGAAATATGTTATACTGTATATATTCACAAAAGGGATAATCATGAAACTTAAAAGTTAAATAGGGGCACCTGGGTGGCTCAGATGGTTAAGCGTCTGCCTTCAGCTCGGGTCATGATCCCAGGGTCCTGGGATCAAGCCCTGCATCGGGCTCCCTGCTTGGTGGGGAGCCTGCTTCTCCCTTTCCCTCTACTGTTTCCCCTGCTTGTGCTCTCTCACTCTCTCTGTCAAATAATAAAATCTTTAAAAAAAAAAAAATTAAATGCATAAAAGTCAACATTCATATTACCTGTTTAGTAGCCCTTGTACTATGTGACAAAAATATATAGTCCTTATACAAAGGAAATTATCATAAATACAGAGTTCTCTAACATAAAGGCACTCAGGAAAACAATCATAGCATTAAAAACAATATAGATTTAATTTCTAATATTATGGTATTTTGCTAACTGGTAGAAACTTTTTAAAAATTTTTATAGAGTTCTTTACTAGTGACTAAATTATTTTGGTTAGAAGCAGGAGTTAAAGTGTAATTTTCTGTATATGCATTATAATACTTAATATTGATTTGGATTCTTTTCAGTGTATACTTTTTATCTCAGAAATACATTAAAGCATTCTTAAAGGCTAAACTTTCTCAATTTCCAGATTAATACTGTAATGAATTTAGAAATATCATTGTAACCAGAAAGAATCCATACTCTTTCTAGAAATACCAGCTCCCTGGGGAAGGTTAAGAAGCACTGATTTTTTTTTCCTTAAGAAAAATACATTACCTAAAGATATGGGATTGTGAGGTGTATGCAACAGCCTTTCATTGTAGTTTTCTGACAGCTTCTTTAGTTGGCTGGACAAGTATGAAAACATCTCCTGCAACAATAAAATGTTACATTTAAAGGAAATCAAATAAATGCTTACTGCCACCTGCCAGATTAAATAAGACAAAATCCGTCTGGTGTGACGTCTGTGCTGTAAATTAACTCATCTACGTGCTCTAGGAGCAATTCTTTCCTTTGATGACACAATATAGTGAGATTCGAAGCTGCCACAACTATCAGAAACCACAGGATTTAGGTAAAGAAGGCAAAGGACCAGCACATTTCCTGCCTGGGGGTTATTAGGTATCTATCACAAATCCATCTCTTTTCAGAACCTCCAGGGTGACCACTCTAGTCCAAGCAGCCATCAACCTGTTCCCTGGACCACAGGCAAGATTCTAAACGATTTCTCTACTAGCCTTCCTGCCCCTCTACAATCTGTTCTACATGCAGAGGTCCTGTGTAGTCTCTGAAAAGCATAAAGCAGATCATGTCCCTCCCGATGACTGACTCCCCTCTGTAAGGATTATCCTAGAAGGCCCCAGATGAATAGCACGGCCAACATAGCCAACTGGGCAACTGTCACCCCCCCACTTAGGATAGCGCTGGCCACATCAGCCTCCTTTCCAACCGCTGAACACGCCAAGCTCCTTCTAGTGTCAGAACCTTCATGCCTGCTTCCCCTGAACTCAGACAGTTCTTCTCCAGCAACATTCCATGGGACCTCCCTTTATGACTTCCCTATTAATGTACTCCCAATCTCCCTCCAACCACTATGTATTCTGGGTTCTCCACTATACTTATCACAGTCTAAAATTACCTCATTTACTTGCTTAAATGAGTACTCACTGTGACTACCTACTCAAAGGAAAACTTGAAAGCAGGGACTTGGTGTTCTTCACTACTGTTTTCCAAACACCAAGAAAAAATGTGCCAGACTTTTCGTATGTAAGTAACTTAGGAAAAAGTTTAAAATGCATTTCCTTTAAATTGCACAAACTCAAAATTAACAATTCCCTCAACTCAAAAGAATATAGCAACTAAAAATGAAAATTTGTATTCTTGGTCCTACTCTGGAAAATAATGTATATCTAATAGTAGAAAATAAAATAAAAATATTTTACATACATGTGCACATATATGTAAGTAGTTTAACAAAGTTTAACAAAATATTGTAAATAAATATTAAATTGGCAACTGTTTGACCTAAAATTATACTTTCTTCTAGTAAGCTCTTTATAAAGTGTTAAAATAAAAATCTGCCCAAATAAGTCTTTCCTGAAGAAGCCCATTTGCACTGACCTCCTCCAAGTCATAGTCAAAACACATAAAACTCTAAAGATACACCAAAGAGCCAATGGCCAACAGAGTTGGACCCAAGTAAAGACAGCAGGAAATGATATTTCTACTTCAAAGGCCACAAAAACTACTTCAGTTTTCTCTAAGGTAAAGGTTAGACAGTCTGATCCTACTAAATCCTTCTTTTGTTAAGAATAAGAAGAGGAAAAGTCTACCAAGTTTGTTAATTATTAATTAGTCTACTTAAGACCACAAACATTTTTACCCTTGTCAACATGGTATATTTTATACTCTGACCTGAAAAAATATATAGTTATACCAGTTATATAATATATAGTTAGCTATTTCCAAAAAAAGAGGAAATGTTTCCTTAGTAACACCCCTAGAGGGTGCTTTTAAACTTACTGATGCACATATGGCTATTAAAAAACTGAGATTTTCATAATATTCCATTGCTAATAACAAATCAGTTTTAACTGGTTCTAGCAATCACTTCCTAATGCCACTAGAATTGTTTTAACTGCACCTAATATCTTTAGACTACAAACATAATGCTAAGGTAACTAAATCTTACACATCACTAGTATATGAGTAATTAGACAAAAAAGAAAATATTTGTGAGTCAAATTCACATCCAACTGCAAATACTCTGTGTGAAAGGTTATGAGAGGTAATCCAGTAAGCAAAGAAGCTTAAATATCTTAATGCACAATATACTGAATCCTACGATATTTGACAGCTTAAGGCCCTAAATGTTCTCCCATTAATATCGTTTAGGAGACTACCACTATTTCCTACACTACTACTTAGCTAAGCAGTTTTTCCCTGATATATTAAAAATACTACAAAACTTGCACTATTTTTTTGCCACAGTTAAATCTATAACTGACATTTATTATAAAATACTTCTGTAAAGGGAGAAATTTATAAGCACCCAAAGCAAATGTATATAGAAAGATCTTACTTAAAAGAAATGAAATATTATTGATTTTCTATGTCTTTTGTGCTGTATTTAACTTAATTTTAAAAGAGTCTTCACCAGAGATAAACTGAACTGCACACCTGAATGCTAATGTCAGCTATATTTCTAGAATAAAAATACAAAACTTTACACCATAGTTCAAGATGTTAATGGAAGGGAAGTTGAATTATATTAAGGATTATCTTTCACGTGGCCTTTCACAAACTGATTTGCAGTCGTAAATCCCAACATTTAGCCTATCCCTCCCCATAACCCCCAAATGTGCGTAATTCACTAAATTTTAAGGCAAAATGTCTTATGTATCATGTTTTCTGAAACATACTGTTGCATGTTACAAGACCAGATGAAAAGAGAACTTCGCAAATTATCATAATACGTCTTGGAGGGTCAGTAATAAATCAAAAGGGAAACATAACAAGTGGTCTAACATGTCCACAATACCATGAAAGGGCAGATGGACAAGAGACTGCGGGTACAGATCCACACACACAGAGGTCCATATGCG
Source organism: Zalophus californianus (assembly GCF_009762305.2). Lineage (NCBI taxonomy): Eukaryota > Metazoa > Chordata > Mammalia > Carnivora > Otariidae > Zalophus > Zalophus californianus. The sequence continues at coordinate 20,200,840 of NC_045596.1, forward strand.
CAGACACCAGTACTAAATGCAGTACACGTTGCTCTGCCTGTGACCAGCCGACAGGACCCAGGCATTCTCAGCAGGCCGTGCATCTCAGGCTAAAGCACGGCTTCCAAAAACTCTTCTGTCGAGGTCCCACAGCCAGGCCTGAAATGCCACCCTTTTGTTGAGATTCAAGAACTCCACTTCTAGGGCGGCAAATCTCCTCATGTTTCCAAACTTAGCTTTGTTATAGGACAGTGTTTGAGGCTGTATGTCTGATGTTCTTCTAGAACTTAGCTTGTCTCCCAGAGCTTCAGCTAACAAATGCTAGCCGCTGGAGCAGCCATCCGTTGTCATTCCTCTTCTGCACTTGTCCAATTCAGCAGATATTTGCAACAATGAATGATTACCTGCTTGCCCTGTTCGGCAAAGCACTCTTCTAAAAGGAAAGCTAAGCAGAATGATGGCCTTCTCCAGAAGCAAAGAGAAGTGAGGAGAAACTTCTAAGACTGATCTTTCTTTTTGCAGAGAGAAACTCATAGAAATGGTGTCTTAAATTTTAACCCCTTTTCTTAAAGGCCTCTTCAGTTAAATTCATGGCCATTTCTCCCCTCAGTGAAGATGTGTGGATCGGGAAGGGGCTAAGGGCAGAGGTTCAACTCACACACACAGTTCCACTCTCTCTGATCCTTTCACCCTTCAAAAAAGAAGGCTTGAGAAGGAGTGGCTTCAAGCTGAGTTCTTGTCTGCCTCTACTGTGAAAAGATAAAGCCCTTTCTGAAGAGATATACTAGATGAAATAACCTCTAAAAATATCATTGTGATGAATAAGGGCACAGAATTAAAAAAAAAATCCTAAGTTTTCTTTTAACACTGCTTTTTTAGTACGCAATAACACTGATAATATAAAAAGGAGCTCTCAGTGATGGTATATAAATAGCTGAAGCAAAATAGCTTTACCTCAGCTTCTCCAGAGCTGAACCGATAAACTATCACGATTAAATTTTCACAGTTCAAGAGCAAGTCCATTTAAACAAAAGAGGCCCTTACTTCTGCAACAAATCCAATAAAAAAACAATATTTATGCTACATATATGCAATTACAGTTTATCGAGGACAACCACATTTTTCAATGAAAAGATCTGCCTGTTGAATGAAGTTGTTAAAGAGTAAACTTTTATTCACTTACAATGAGAGTTCTCAAAGGAGCACTTTAGTACTTTGAAGATTACTTCAGGTAGTCTCTAAGTAAATTCTATACAATGAATTTTAAATATAACCAATTAATATATTAGAGCCTTTGGGATTTTACATACCTCCAGTAGCTAAGAATAGAGGGTCACGAGATCAGCATTTTTATGGCTCCAACGCCCAGCCCAGAGTGGGAAAGCACTCCCTCAATGCTGGATGCGTGATTGGAAGCAGCGAGAAGAGAGTGGTGAGACATGAAGCGCAGAGGCTTTAGAATCACACAGACCTAATCAGACAGTGGCAGTTCTGGCACTTTTTGTGCTCTTTGGCTAAGTACTTAACACCTCTGAGCCTCAATTTCATCTGTAAAATGGGGATAATACCTACCTCACAAACTTGCTTTAAATAGTCCATGAAATAATGAGTGTAATAAACCCCGCAGAGCTCCTGGCACACAACAAACATTCATAAAAGTGCTGCTCACTTTCCACCCACCTACTTTTCCCTCCTAAAAGAGTTTTCAGGTTAAAATAACTAACATTAGTGGAGCGTCGGGTGGTGCAGTCGGTGGAGCATCCGACTCTTGGTCTTGGCTCAGGTCGTGATCTCAGGGCCGGGAGATCGAGCCCCAAGTAAGGCTCTGCGCTCAGTTGCACAGTCTGCTTGGATTCTCTCTCCCTCTCCTCTGCCTGCCCCCCACCTCACACTTGTACACTCTCCCTCAAATAAATTTAAAAAAAAAATAACTAAAAAATAATAACTAACATTAGCTGGCAGGACTCTTACAGACACATGTTAATGCCCTGTAGCTACAATCCTATTCTTGTCCTATCCCTGTGAATCCTACTCTACTCCATCGAGATAAAAGGAAAAGAACAAAGTTCTGGATGTTACAAAGAGAAGTTACCTCTTAACATCTGAGATGGAGCCATCCAATTCATAAATATCACTAGAATATAAAATCTGGCCCATAAAATATTTATACATTGATGAACAAAGTCCCAATGAGAAGCAAAGCTGGGCTACCTGCTGGATCTATTTACCAGTTAAGCTACATATTTCTACAGGTCATTCCCAAAGCAGGTGGATTTTCTTTTTCATGCTAAGCAAAATGTACACATGCATGGATGTCTGGAATCCTCTAAAAGTAGCTGAAAAATTTTAAGTCAAAACCTAAATGTCAAAAATCAGAAGAACCATGGCATCATGGAAATTCTTAGATTCCAACAGAGCACCCCTAAAATCAACAAGTCCTAAATCCTAAGGTAAGGAAATTATTTTGGAAGAGGAATACCTGCTAGAGAGGAAGACCTACTCCCAGAAGTATAATACCTGTTACACACAACAGGTCATCACCTTTTTAATTCACTTCTTTTCACAAATTTCCAACTATAACCATATAGAGAAATATTTCTATGAGAACATCTAATTCATAATGTAAGTCAGTATCAAAAAGTTAATTTGCTCTCTAATTTTCCAGAAAGATACTTATTCTGTGTAAATAAGAGATGACTATACAAAACTAAACCTAGGTGTTCCCAAATACCTTCCACTAGTTCATTCAACAAACATCTGATGAGCATCTACTATATCAAGCAAAGGACACAAAGAACAGAGGGATGAATGCAAACTCCAAGGTGGACACTAGTCTCCCAGACTACCCATAATCAAGGACCAAGTTTCATTTCAGACACCTGATGGTGATTTTTGGGGGCATGCACTCAGATAATCAGCTTAATTTGCTAGTTAAATAAATTTAACGACAAAATCACTCTCAAGACCTATAGTAGTTTATTAGAGCAAATATATAACTATTATTAGTTATCATATATAGTTTCAATTCAAGAAGAACAGAAATAGGAAATACTAAATAGTACACTTGCTTGATACGATAACAGCATATAAAAAGTTTTAAAGTTTCTATCTACATTATAAAGAATAATCTTTAAATGTCTAACTTAAAGCTTTATGTAATAGTCTTATCAGAGCTATTATATATTCCAAAAATCTGCAGAGGGATCATTGAAAGGTAAAGAGCAGCAACAATATAAGAAAAGACTATAGGGCGCCTGGGTGGCTCAGTTGGTTAAGCGACTGCCTTCGGCTCAGGTCATGATCCTGCAGTCCCAGGATCGAGTCCCACATCGGGCTCCTTGCTCAGCGGGGAGTCTGCTTCTCCCTCTGACCCTCTTCCCTCTCATGCTATCTCTCATTCTCTCTCTCTCAAATAAATAAATAAAATCTTTAAAAAAAAGTAAAGAAAAGACTACCACTAGGATAATTGAAAAGATCAGATAACTAACAAGTTATATTATTTTTTTAACGAGTTATATCATTAAGCTTTGATATTTGGGGTATTTATGCAGTCTCAAACTCCATAAAATATTATCTACCTATGTATTAAAATGCTAGGATATTGTTATGTTTCTTCTCCAAGTTTCTGTTAGAGATACAAGTGACCTGTGTGCCCCCAAAACAATGGTTTTCAAACTAGGATGTGCATCAGATTCATCACAGAAGTTTGTTACAAATGCAGTTGTTTGAACCCCACTCCAGACTTCCTGACTCTGAATTTAGCTAAAGGAAAGCCAGTTTGATGAAGTGATGTGGAACAGACTCTCCAATAACTGGCACAGTACTTTGCTTTCTAGACTCAGTCTAAAATACCCTTTACGAGTTCGACAGTTATTTTGGCCATCCATTCTAGTTTATGATGACACCATAGGAGTCTAATAAATGGATGAGTTGTACTTCTGCAGAACAGATGTCGCTTCCTCAGGGCGGCCTTTCCCAACCCTGCCAGAACTGGCTTACGTGCCCCAGCTGGGTTAGGTGCTACATGGTCCCATACCTTCTGCTTGTCCTTTCATAATGCCAAACAGATTTATAATTGTTTATTTAATATCTAGATTTCCCCTGACTATAATTTCCATGATGGTAGAGATTATGTGAGTCTCATTGTGAATTTACTTTAGGGCCTATGCATAAACATTTCTTTGAATAAATGAATGAGCAGAGCAAGGTCCAATACTGCCAAAGTAATGTGAGACCAGACTATAAAGGATCATGATGGCAGGCTAAGGAATATGGACTTTGTCTTACAGGCAACCAGAACCCAAAGCAGAATAACTTGAAGAACTTGAAAATATTAATCTGGCACTCTGCTATAACATAGCAAATTAGAGCAGACTAAGACTGGGGCTCAGGAGAAGAATTAGTCAATTACGGTAAGCATCTAGCTGTGATATGGTAAGGGCCTGAGTTAGGGTGGTGGCAACAGAAGTGGAAAGGAGGAAATGAATGTTGGGACACATTACAAAGGACTCAAGGGTGTAAGAGAAATCAAAAGTATCAGTGTTAGAAATCTATTTTTTTTAAAGACTTCATTTATTTGAAAGAGAGCAACATAGCGAGAGAGGGAACACAAGCAGGGGGAGCAGGAGAGGGAGAAGCAGACTTCCCGCTGAGCAGGGAGCCCGACGCAGGGCTGGATCCCAGGACCCTGGGATCATGACCTGAGCCGCAGGCAGACGCTTAACCGACTGAGCCACCCAAGCGCCCCAGATAATCTAGTTTAAAACGGAAAAGGGAATTTGTTGGTTCATCTCACAGCCAAGTCCACAAGCAGACATGTCTGGATCCAGAGACTCAAATGACTCTTCCATTTTCCCTCTCATATTCTCGAGTCCCAGGAAGGCTTTCTTGGCATGGCCAGAAATATGGCAGCTGAGTAGTTTACTATCTGCAAAGCAGCAAACCCTCTCGCTCTCTAAAGGACCTATCAGACCTGCTGGAAGGACTCTACCTCCACATGCCCACCTGTAAACCACGCTAGCCAGATCACATGCCCACCCCTCTGAGCAAAGCAGGAAGGGAGGCTGTGATTGATAGTCTCAGTAGGATCACCTGGAGTCAGGGAGGGGCCGTTCCCAACAATAGTGATTCTGCACAAGCAAATGGCTTATATCCTTTCTAAAATATAACTGAGTTTTGGCCAGGATCACTAAATTTATTCATTTTTTTTGCCTCCTCTGGATATTAGTAGACCTAAGTCTTCGGATTTAGAGCTATATAAGGTAACTACATAGCTACCAGGCTAGACTATTTATCCATGTAAGAAAAAAGCAGAAGAGTAGAGGTTAAGACAGAGGATCAGAGGCCCAATTGCCTAGCTTTAAGCCCATGTCCCACAATTTACCTCATATATGTTACTTCTCTATCCTTCCATTCCCTGTAAAAATGAGGACAATGGAAACACCTGACAAAAAAATCTGTGAGTTCAAGTATCTTTTCCACAGTGAAACAACCAGTGATAGAAGAGCTAAGGCCCACTGGCATCTAATACAACTAAACTCTCATATAAACAATATAAACCCATGACCATTTTGCTCATCTATAATCAGGCTTCATCTGTCATATGGAAAAAAGGTTCCTTGGAGCATTTATTGAGGTCTTCTCTTAGCTACAACAATCTATGACCACGATGATTACCTTTGGGAGTTTATCAAACGCAGTTTTATTCTAATCATTTGAAAATCTTAGTTAGGTTTATTGGGGCATAATTTACATATAGCAAAATTTCAGAGGCCCAGTTTTCAAGGGGCCCACTTCCATGAATTTGGACAAACATACAGTTATGAAACTACTCCCACTATCAAGATACAGACCATTTTCCCATTCCATGGGTCCCCTCCCTCAACCCAGGACTCTGGAAACCACTGATCTTTTCTCTGTCCTGATATTTTTTGCCTTTTCCGGGGTGGCATATAAATGAAACCATACAATATGTAGCCCTTTGAGTCTGGCTTATTTCATTTAGTATAATGCATATGAGAGCCACTATTTTGTTGCTTATATCAGTAATTTGTTCCTTTTTATTGCTGAGTATATATGTACCCAGTTTGTTTATACACCAGATGATGGACATTTGAGTTGTTTCCAGGGTTTGGCAATTATGAATAAAATCACTATAAACATTGATGTATATAGGTTTTTGTACAGACATAAATTTTCATTTCCCTTGAGTAAATAGCTAGGAGTGGGGTGGCTAGTTTATATGGTGAGCATATGTTTAACTTTATGAAAACTGCAAAAGTGTTTTCCAAAGTTACTGTACCATTTGTGTTCTTACCAGCAATGTCTGAGAGTTCTCTACTTGCTTGAGATCTTTGCCAGTTTGGAGGCAAAGGTTTCCTTATATTAGCCCTTCTAGGTGTGTAGTGGTAACTCCCTGGTTTTCAGGTGCATTTCCTAAAGACTGATGTTGATCCTCTTTTCCTACATCACGTAAATCTTAAGAGATGTCCTCATAATACAAAGTAAGCAATTACTTTCCTATGGACTGAACTGGTGGGGGGAGAGGGGTGACTAGAGGAAACTAGGGAACAAAATTTTTCAACTTCTGTTCCATGTTCATAAGGCTATCAGAGAATACATGTAAAATATCTTAAAATAAAGTACTATTATAAATCTAAGGGACTTTAATTGCTACTAAATGTTAGAAACTTACACAGATACAAAAACTGTACAGGGGCCTCTAGCTCTCCCTGATGGGAGATGAATAAAACATTTTAGTCTGACCCGCCCTGCCAACACTGTCTCTGTCTACAATTTTGGAGTTGTCCTGAATTAATTAAAACAGTTTTTAGTGTTGGAGACAAAGTCCAGTTTTCAAGCACAAATGTCACTTTTCTTTTCACAGCCAACATAATCAATGAGTTCAGCATTCCAGTAATGACAAGGGATGAATTTATTATTTTAGAATGAGAAGCTGGCCAACTTCTGACCGTTCTTCCTCCTGTGACTGACATCTCACACCTATACAAGTCTTCAGACTTCCAAAAACAGAAAGAAAAAACTTGTCCATTTGTCTCTCAAGATCCTCTATCTTTAAGTGATACATGAACTGAATCTTACTAAACTAAGAAGAATCTCTAATGTAGGAGTTTCTCAAAAAAAAAAAAAAAAAGCAAACTCATCTGCCCAAGATCCCTCATAATATCTGAACACACAGGAGACAATGATTAATTGAAAACCAACTGGAGTGATTCCAGATCAAAGTAAATCCCCTAGGACCACACTAGCTATCTATACTCTCAAACTGGCAAACCAAAAGGCAAAAACACCAATAATCTGGAATAATTTTAGTCAAGGGTATTATTTTACACCTGAAGGGAAAGCTTACCTTCCTTTCTTTTAATAGCTTCTTATAACCATTTGATCCAAGTGATAATAAAGTAATAAGGACATCTAAAGAAGGTGAAGCTGAAGCTCTTCCTGAAATAAGATAAACAAGTTAACATTCAGGAAGGGGGGGGAAAAACCTTTAGAAATTAAGATTTATTATAGTAGCCTAGTACAAATGGATTTTTGGTTGTTAGTTATTTTTTCTGTAGAGCAACTGATTTATTTACCTGGATACATTTTGCTGATTTCCTGAATGAAGGAATCATTAAAGCCAGCAATTATAGCGCCACCTACCGGAACCATAAAATTTTTGTCCAAGCTCTGAACAAAAGCATCTATTCTGCCAACCCGAGCCCCCTAGAATGAAATAACATGTAATGTTACATATTGGCTTCTAGGAAAAGAAACAACAACTGCTATTAAGAAGTAAATACCATTAAACAATGCATGAAAAATCGGAAGTAGATCAAATATCTTGTTTTCTTTGTAACAGTGCCAATAAAGGATTTTTAAGTATGAAAATGAGTTTTTAAATGCTGCTCCTCTTATGTGAAAGAGCACTTTATTTGCAAACTGCTTTCATACCAAAAAAAAAAAAAAAAAAATCATTAAATCCTCACAACAACCTTGGGAGGAAGGCAGAGTTTCAACATTAGTTCGGGTGGGAACTCAGCTTTTCACCTTAACGTCGGCTAGGAGAGTAGATTCCTCCCCACGCCTCTCATCTGTGATCTTCCATTTGACAATAAATGCCAACAGTGGGTCCTGCAACTATTAAGTAATTTTAAACACCCTCTGTGAGTTCAAGAGTGGCCACCATAATCTAAGGGACAGTAGCCACTCATGTTGCCAATCAATCAGTTATACATTTACGGCCTTCTCTTTGATGCTGGGATAATCTACTACCTGCATGACTACTTTAAGCAACAAGCTCTGTTCCCACCACCACTCAGATCACAAAAGAGAAAAATAAAGCTTATTTTTAACATCAACTATGGAATTTTTTTGTATACTCTTGGCAATGTTTCTATATAACTCACGTTTCCTAATGTTATAATCTTAGATGATCTCATTCCACTGCAAATGAACTCCAAGTGAAAATCTAATATTTCACTGAAAAATTGAATACTTACTTACCAGAAATGTAAAAACTAAGTTCTAGTCCCCATCCAACATAGTCTGTGACCTTCTATCCAATGTGCTTCAATTTTCTCCTCTTAAAGATAGAGATACTATCTAAATTTCAACTAAGATCGTTTTTTCTTTATCTGTAGCAACAGATTTTCAATCTGTATTCACAATCTACATTCCTATTAATATTATAACCACATTTGACCTTCATCTTCACACTTTCCCTCCACATCTATATCTCAGGGAGAATAGAAGGAGCAGATAGCTGGCCTAATCTGAGAGACCAGATCCAGGCAATAGGGAGAAGCACAAAAGCAGGAAAGGGAAGCCGACTACTCTGGAAGCTACTGCATGATTGTTTAAATCTTAACCTATCCCTGTTGCTCTTCTAATTTCCTCAGAAACTATGATCAAAGAAACTCTCACCATATCACAGGAAAACAGAAAGAAGCATATAACTGGTAGAATAAATAACCAAACAGCACACAAAGTAGTAGAACGTAAAAATAGAGAGGAATTCTTAGAGTTGTCTTTTATTAACATTTAAGTACTGAGATGTGAGAGAGAAATGTGAGAGAAATGTGAGCCTCAATCAGGAGCAGAAGTATTAAGAGAACAATCAATGCCAGACTTTGCTAGAACCCTTCATCACCAAAACACAGAAAGCATAAAGGGCAGCACACGCCGTGTAAAGAAAACAAACAGCCTCACAAAAAACAAATGGTTTTATCAAAGAAACAGAGTGAATAAGCCCCAATTTATACTAGCATATGTTTTAAAAGAAAAATAAAACTGCAAATAAATGTGGAAGGGAAGTATGGAGTTTTTTTTTTTTCATTTTTTTTAAATGAAAACACATTTTTTGCCAGTTTTATTGATATAATTGACACATTATGTGTAAGTTTGAGGTGTATGATATGATGATTTGATATATGCATACATAATGAATGGATTACCACCATAAGTTTAGTCAATATCCATCAAGTATGGCTTAATAAGTTAACTGCTTAGCAAAAAAGAAAAACAAAACAAACAAAAAACAAACAGCAAGCTGGACCCACTCTCACTAAAGTCAAAGGAAAAAAACCCCAGAAGGCTGAAAGGGCTTAAATAAAATAGGGAACATAGGGGCATGTGCTATGAAGGAAAGGGCTGCCATTTATCAGTTCATTCGTCTCCTTGTTTACTCACAAAAGAAGTATCTGGGCACCTATCAGCTGCCAAACATTGCTTAAGGTTCTAGGGATAGTGGTAGCAAATAAAACAGATAACTTCATATAATAATAACTTCTGTCGGAATTTACTGAGAACTTACTAAGCACCAGGCACTGTTCTAAGCACTCTACATTCTTAACCCATTTAACCCTCATAATAACCATATGAGGTCGATGCTACTATAATAGCTATTTTACAGATGAGAAAATTAAGGCACAATAAAATTAAAGTGGCCTGCCCAAGGTCAGAAATGTACTTAATAGCACAGCTGGGACTCAAATCCAGGCAGTTAAAGCACCTTATTGAAAGTCATCCAGGCAATCAAAGACACAGCAGGAACTAAAACTGAGGTAATCTGGAGGAAGAACCCATGTTTATAAAATAAAACATTATTCCTGTGGCATTTCCATTCTTCCAGCTACCCAAGCCAAAGCCCTGGAGTCCCTGAATTCTCTTTTCCTCATACCTCACGTCTGTCTGATTCATCAGCACACCCTGTAAGATCCACTCTCAAAATACATCTGAATCCAACCATGTCTTAACCCTTAACAGCCACCACCCTGGCCCGGGCCACCGACACATTTCACGTGGGCTCTGCAACAGCCTTCCACTCTTGCCTTCCTACAGTCTATTACCCACACAGCAGCCAGAATGAGGGCTGAAAAATGGAAATGACATGTCACTCTCCTGCTCAAAACGACCATACCAAGGATAAATTCCCCAATCCTTAGCACACCTCAAATCTCTTTACTACCATTGCTGTCCTCATTTGTCCTGATCCAGCCATACTGGCCTCCTTCCTTCCTTACAACCTCCGAGCACACTCCTGTCTCGGTCTTGGCACTTGCTGTTACCTTCAGTCTGGACTCTAGAGAGCTGCAGGGCTCACTCCTTCCTATCACTCAGGGTTCTGCTCAAATGTTACTTCCTGGGAGAGGACTTCATGGATCACTCCATCTAATCAGACACCCCCTCCTCAATCCAGAGCATTTATCAAGACCTGTCATACTTATTGTTTACTGTCTGCTTCTGCTCCATGAAGATAAGGATTCTGCTGTATTCACTACCATATCCCCAGTGCCTAACCTGATGCCTGGCACATCAGGGGGAATCCTGTAAATATCTGTTGAAGGAACCGACGAGTAGGTCTGTGAATAAGTGCCCCTCATCCTACTCTCGTGCTCTTTCTCTCTCTCTAATAAATAAATAAAATCTTTCAAAAAAACAAAAAAAAAATAAAATCAGTAAAGCTGAAACATTTTAGTTACAGCTTTCTCCACTGATTGTTTGATTACTACAACACTATCTTCTCCAGAAAGTATTTCTAATTTCAGCACTTTGTTTTTTAAGAGAAAATATGAGGCTGTGAAGTCACACTGAACTAAATGGGCCATTTTGTAGCTATGGGACCTCGGGCTAGTCACTTAATCCTTCTGAGTTTGTTTCTTCATTTGTAGAAAGGAAATAATAAGCGCACCTTAAATTGTTAGGATTAAGCTAATAAACTTTAAAGGTCTAAGCAGGATGCCTGACAAATGGTGGGTACTCAATAAATGGCATTTATTACTAAGAAGAATTATTTTTTTTAAATTGGTTTAGCACCAGGTTCCCTATGAACATCTACTTTTTTTTTTTTAGAGATTTTATTAATTTGACAGAGAGAGACACAGTGAGAGAGGGAACATAAGCAGGGGGAGTGGGAGAGGGAGAAGCAAGCCTCCCACCGAGCAGGGAGCCTGATGTGGGGTTCGATCCCAGGACCCTGGGACCATGACCTGAGCCAAAGGCAGACGCTTAATGATTGAGCCATCCAGGCGTCCCTGCTAAGAAGAACTACTGAGATGAATTAAATCTAACTATAATTTTTTAGAATGTCATGAACAGCAACTAGCACTCAATAAGACCCGAGTATTTCTTTGGTTTAAAGCAACAGTACCGCTACCTCTTCTCTTCAGGGGCAATTTGGTAAAATTAAAACATTCAAGTACTGCTTTTTTTTCTTTTAAGAAATGCTCATTTTGGAAGGTAATACAGTATCTGCAACAATACAGTAACTATTTAAATATCACTCACCCATCTTAAAGTGTTATTTTCTGGTTAAAATTTTAGTAAAACCACTTCACAAATGAAGAGAAGCGATGACCAAGTAGGACATTCGTGACGTACAATTCCAACAGCACCTTTTACATCAGATCCTGGGGCTCACTGTCTTTGTCTTAATCTCTCCAGTTATGCCGCCAAAGTTTCTAGTATTCAAAATTATACTGTGAGCACAACAACACTAAGGACTTCTGGGTTAAATATATAATATTTGAGTAAATGTTTTGGAGCCACAGTAAAGATCATTATGAAGATTTTATAGAAATGTGGGGAGTACAGAAATATAATCTATAAAAATTAAATATATTTTTTGCACAAAGTTTAAAAAAAGTAACATTAAATGTACACAATGGCTTTCACTATGTAAAAAGCAATATACATATAAAAAAAGAGAAAAGAGTGAATACATAAATTATCAAGGGTATTTGTTAGGGTACAGGCTGAGTGATCTACTCCATCCTCACTTTCTGAACTTTTAGTAATGCTGATATATTAACTTTCAAAAGAATCGAGGCTGCTAAAAATTAAAGAGGAGAGGGGGGAAAGGGAGAGGAGAAATAAAAACAAATCACTGAAATAAAATGCTTTTCAAGATTTCCAGTATAGAGGGCGCCTGGGTGGCTCAGTAGGTTGGGCAGGAGTCCTGGGATCAAGCACCGAATGGGGCTCCCCACTCAGCTCAGTGAGGGGTCTGCTTCTCCCTCCAACCCTCCCCCACCCCGTGCTCTCTCTCTCCCACTCTCCCTCTCTCTCAAATAAATAAATAAAATCTTAAAGAAAAAAAAAGATTTCCAGTGTAGAGAATTATACAACCTTTCTCAGCTATCATTCTCATTGGAGAAAATCTAGTCTAGAATTACAATGAAAAAGTTCCTTAAAAACTTAAGGAATAATGGAAAAGGATACAAAAGAAATGATAAATAGTCTTCCTCTGACATAACATGCCTACCAGCCACTCTACCTCTGGACTTCTTACGTTATGTAATCTACTTCCTCACTGGTTAGGCTGATTTGAGTTGGGTTTCTGTTACCTGAAGCCAACTGCATCCTAACCGGTACAACCTTTGAGTAAAGAAGTTAAGCAAATCAGCTAATACTATCATATAAACTACATTTATATGAGAAATGATACTAGTACACTCCAAAAAAAATTTTTTTACCAGCTAGGATCTACAGGGCTAAGAAGCATTCACCATTGCACTGGAGAAGGCCACAGATAATCTCTGAAAAAGTCTTGCCCACATAACACAGACCACATGTGTATCCAAACTGAGTATGTGATTAACACCATTATGCCCATAAATTATATAACTCATACATGGATAATATCTATCCACATCTCAACACAGTATAAATAATCACTGCAAGTAGATATTTCATTTATTCATCCAATTTTTTTCAGGAACCAGTTACTGAGTATCAATTATGTGCCAGAATCTGTCTTAAGTATTGAAGACACAAGAGTGAACAAAACAAAGTCCTTTCCCTAACAGAATCTTAATTCTAGTTACTACCAATAACTAGACAATAAAAAAAAAAAATAAACATCAAATGGTGAGACATGCTATGGAGAAAAAGAACAAGATCAACATCAATTTTAAGAAGCAGCCAAATTTTCCACACCAAGTAAGAAAAAACATTGTCAATTAACATTATAAGATACCACTGAATCTAAGACACCCCAGTTGTAGAGATATTATAATGTGGAAAAACATGTACCTTAAAATAAAGGAGTATGATACAAAATAGGAAAAGGGAGACAAAATGCAGGCAAGAAAAAGGAACCTGTAATTTTAGATAGGGTGTCTTAGAGAGGTAAGAAGCCATGCAGCTCTCCAGAAGAGGGTTTCGCTGTGAGGAAGGAACAAGAGCAAAACTAGGGCAGTGGGCACACCCATGACACAATGGAGGAACAGAAAAAATGTGCCCAGAGACAGCAGGTGAGAGAGAGAGCAGTAGTAAATGAAACTGGAGAAGCTGCAGAGGCCTGAATACACAAAGGCTTGCAGGCCATGGCTATGACTCTTATTCTGAGCACGATGGGATGCCCTGACGTATTTTCAAAATAAGAATCTAAAACAGGGGTGCCTGGATGGCACAGTCTGTTAAGTGTCTGATTCTTGGTTTCGGCTCAGAGAGTGATCTCAGGGTTGTGGGATCGAGCCCTGCGTCAGGCTCCACGCTCAGCACAGAGTCTGCTGGAGATTCTCTCTCCCTCTGCCCCTTCCCCTAACACGCACGCGCGCGCTCTCTCTCTCTCTCTCTCTCTCTCTCTCTCGCTCGCTAAAATAAATAAATAAATAAATCTTTAAAAAAAAAAGAATCTATGAGGTGCCTGGGTGGCTCGGTTGGTTAAGCATCTGCCTTCAGCTCAGGTCATGATCCCAGGGTCCTGGGATGGAGCCCCACATAGGGCTCCCTGCTCAGCGGGGAGCCTGCTTCTCCCTCTCCCTCTGCCTCTGCCCCTCACCCCCCTCCTGCTCTCTCTTTCTCTCTCTCCCTCAAAATAAATAAATAAAAATTTCTTTAGAAAAAAGAATCTAAAACAGACTAGGATCTGGTTGATGCTTATAAGAACAAAATCATAACATTTTTTTAAAACCCGCCAACTCCACAGTTAAACACTAAAATGTTTATAAATGAAGCCATTTCCAGCCTAGGATAATAAGGTAAAGTGATTCCTTAAATATGGAATAAATCATCAATATAGTTTTAAAAATACAATAACACAGTATATTAGAAAAGTGAGAATACTGGTAATAAAACAATCTCAGAAAGTTAAACAAATAAGCTACTAAGTATTTCTATGTTGGTCCTGACCAAAGCTACCAGTCCAATTACCAGCAAGGAAGAGTGACTTCTACTGTATGGATATTAGATGCCAATTTCTAATGCTCCATGAAGGTGGAGATGCCAGAAAGTTGATTTTACTCTATTAAGTAGTAAGAAAAACAAAGGAATAATCTTGCAATATGTTAAAATCATTTTTTCTTGACATATCTTTTTAAACTCTCTTACCTGCTGGATGAGGTGCATACACTTTGAAGACTGCACTCCATAAGCATTGTTGACTATATGTGGAATGCCATAATTAGCACAAATCACAGCCAGTTCTTCTAATCTACAAACATAAATATTCAACAGAAAGACATATTCCTACTGTGCTTTTATAAATTACAGTGTGAAAACTTTCTTAATTCAATAGTTATTCTTAATGTACACTAGGAAAAAAATGGGAAAACTGAAATTTCTACAGCAGTTTAGCATAAAATTCAGCAGCAGGCACTTTAGGATAAACCTAAAAAAGCTTTTAAATTAATGTTACCAATAAATGGGAAAACGGGTATTTATAAAAATCTGTATAGATGGTAGCTTTTAAATCACTTTAAAATTTCCTATATAAAAAGCAAGAAGCAGATTATACTGACCCCTTAACAAGGTGGTATGCTCATTTTTAAATGCTTTTGGTTGCTTATACTAAAGCTAATAGCTGCAAAATAATTAGCATGTCTTGAAATCTTAAGAAATCTTACATTTAACATCTCATAAAGTAAAAAATACATTTTCAAGTAGACTTTAATGTAT
The DNA here is from genome assembly GCF_009762305.2 of Zalophus californianus. Lineage (NCBI taxonomy): Eukaryota > Metazoa > Chordata > Mammalia > Carnivora > Otariidae > Zalophus > Zalophus californianus. Next base: position 20,216,221 of record NC_045596.1, read on the forward strand.
TAAAAAATACAGAACATTAAAATGTTTCAGTACCAAAATAACATTTCCCAACAACTTGCAAACTAAAGAATCTTTTAAATAGCTGCTGGTTTTAAATTCACTCTTATTTTTCATCTGACACTCCTTATATTAAAACAATTTGAGAGTCTAACTCTATGCAAAGTAAGGTAATAAATTTCAACTGGAGTGTAATAAATGATGTTCCTTTGCAAAACCAAATACTACTTGTGACTGAGGCCATTTCTAATAGAAATGTCTTCACATGCTATGAAGCTAAAACTAAATCCTATGATTTAATAAAGTTAAATTTTTAAAAAAATGTTCTTTCTACAATATAAAGAATTTGGAAGCAAAGCAATAAAAGTTCTTTCCCATAAGGATGTACTTCAAATATATATTATATAGTTTTATTATTTGTTTTTGCAAAATACATTTTCTTTTTTACATGCACATTATGTTTTTAAAGTACAGATAGGAATGACATTATTCATCTATCAGAAGTTTTCAATTTACTTCCTTAAAGTATTATGAACTAAAAAGTCATTTTATCATTCATTTTCATAAACCTCACAAATTGACAGAGAAACCTTTCTATTACTCAAATTAATCAGATATTGTTTTTAAAAAATAGACTTTCTGGGATACAAACAAGTATTTTCTTCATAGAAGTCACTTTTATGTTTGTGTACTAATAAAAGCATTTCTTAATAACAATGCTCCTTGAAAGTAAGATGCTATAATAACATAAAGTACTATTTTTAAAAGGAAAAAAAAATCACTTGTGAGTTGTTTTAAATATTGAGAATTCATCAAATCTGCTAATATTTAAAGGATGTATAAAGGTATTAATGAAAGGCAAGGAAAGACAAAAAATATTTTCCATGTGGATCAAATTGTATTATAACTTAGCAGCCAATTTAAGATGTTTGTCAGGTAGAAATGATAACCTTTTTTTTTTTTTAACATATCCTTTGACTGATTTTGCCCCACAATACTCTGTCCAATTAATTAACTGATAAAGACAACATATATATACATATACCTATTCAAGTTAAGACTATAAAGAATAAGCTTAATGCAAAGAAATCAAAATATATTTTAAAGTTCAATAAAATCAGAAACTCAAACATATTACTAATAACTGTGCATCACTATCTTCCTAAAGCTCACTTTTATCAGAAACATTCATTATATAACACAACGAAAAAGTGGCATATGAGAATTTTGCTGATAAAAACCTTTGTGATTTTTTTCCAAAGGAGAGATAATACATGTAAAATACTTAAACCTATACCAAGTATACTGACATCTAAAAAAAAAAACAAAATGAAACAAAACTATCCTCAAGCATAAACAATCTAACACAATACCCATATGCTGTTTTTGGAAATGTGACCTATTTCTATCACATTAAAATTTTTCGAGATAGCAAAATCATCAATGAAGAATGAACAGAGATGTTTATATAATATTATAATGCAAATTTAAAAACTGATTGGTAAGTAATGAATAAACAAGGAAAGCATATGCAATATAATCTTAAAATAGAATTCAGAGTCACAAATGAAACAAGGTAAATTTTCAAGAGCATGGTCTTAAAATTGTCTCTTAAAACATGCCTATAAAATAACAAACAGTAACATACATTCATTAATGCCAAATTGTGTGATTCCATGAATTAAAACTAAAGTATAACTTGATCTTAAAAAATAGCCCAAAGTCCATATAGTTTTTACAAATTATTAGCACTTACTTTCAAAATGTTAAAATGAAACAAAGAGCTGCTGTCAAAACTAGAAATCTGTATTACTATACCCAAACCTATTACATTTTCAGAATAAAATTTGTGGATATCCTTTAAAAAAGTAAACATTTGCTTTTTTTCTTTTTGCTTTTATTTTCTTAAATATATGCATTTTTCTCAAAATGCAAAGACAACCACTGTGTACATTTAAGTGTACATGTGAGTTAATCTTCCAATTAAAAAATTCAAAAGGCAATAAATAACCCTAAAATTTCCTATTCAAAAAATCTGTTAATCTTACACAGGAAAACTAACTGTTCTTACATAGGAAAACTAACTGTAAAATCAAAGAAATGGAGATAGCAATGAAAACAAGTAAATCCAACATTATGCTTAGAAACTTCTACTTAAATAATGAGGAAAAGGTGCAAAGAGATCAGAAATAGAAAAAAGCAAGGAAACAGAGATGCTCTGTGTCTACGCAGGTGATAAACGGATCTCCACTTGGTATTAATTTTTTTCCTTCTTCTGTACCAAATTTTTATTTTCCCAAACCACCATGCTGTTTCTCCACTAGTCCATTCACCTATTTACTGCCCAATGTTACTTAAGCATCTTTGAGAATGAGTATATCTGCATTTCGTTTAAAAGACCCGATGAACACCTAAAGGACAATATTTGCAAATGATTTACCTATCAGGCACCCTTGGAGCAAAACAGGATGTAGTGGAATGAACACACAGAATGGAATCAGGCCCAAGTTCCCGAACTTTAGCCTCCACTGCTTTCAGGTCTGTGCGCAGCTCGTCACCTTCTAAAACATTCTCTATCACCACAGGCTCAAAACCTAACCAAGCCAATCAGAAATCAAAATGTTAGATAAACTAAAATAAGGGAAGATCCTGGAACTCTACAAAGCAGTGCTATTCCACACAAGAACTCTAAGTCTGGTCAGTGAACCCTCCCCAAGTAATAAAGACCTGGCTCAATATTGGTAGGAGTCAAAAGCAGGCCAAAATAACGTGAAGGACTAGTAGACCACAATTAGGACCACAAATCTATTTAACACTTTGATATGACTAGAAAGACTAATTCTGGGAAGGAAAACAAATGCAAATAGAGACCTATAAAAGTAATACACAGTCACTGATGACAAAAAGGATCTGGTACAATTCAATTTCAGACCACAGAAAAGTAAATCTACTCATTTCTCTGGCAACATTTCATTTTTAAGTTCACTTTATTTCAGAGATGGACAAGAATGATAATATAATTCAAGTACTAAAACAAATCACAATCATCAACTTAATATTTTACTCCTAGAGAAAAAGTAATGAATTTTAGTAGCCCAATGATTACTGACCCATCCCATAGTTTAAAAGGGCCTTCTATAATTTAAATATAAAAACTATTTCTCAATTTTCAGTTGAATTAGCACATGATCAAACTAGCACCTGATCAAAGGTCTGCCCGAATAATAACTATGTAATCCTGTATGGTGAATATTTAGGTATCCATAAACTTCAAAAGCGTTGTATGTGCAATATATACACTAAACAATGCACAAAGCACTTAAATAACTAAATATTTCATAATGCTAGTAAGTACTTAGGGTAAAAGTAAAATCTAATTGCTTGAGTCTCACAAACTGGATAGAAAATAAACTTGGGAAATTTTACATGTAAAGTTATTATGTAGTCACATCTTCAGTCTTCCCAAATAGCAAATCTATAGCAGGCTGGACTCATACATTTAGGGGCTATAAGAGATTTAGAAACCATTTAGCTCAACTAACTCATTTCAAAGATAAGGGAGCCAAAGTTCAGGAAAATTAAGTGGCTTCCCCAAGGTCACACAGCAAATTAAAGCACAGTTATGAGCAAGTAGTTTTCTTCTATGTGTTATAATCCATGTCAAGTTGTCTGCATTCTATCTACAGAAATATAAAAACCTGGCCACTATAAAATGATCAATTATGTTGGTTCAGAGATGTCCAGGTTTTATATCTATACCTTCATAGCTTTTAAAACAAACAAAACTTAAATAAGTAGTGCTTCCTAATGACAGCTAATTTTCTATTATTTTTCAAATTCTCTAGACCCAACCCTATTTTTGCTTTCGAACATTTATAATGCAAGTTTTTTTTTGAGAATATAACTATCTTGCTTCCTAAGAATATAGGCTATCCTAAGAAAGGATAAACTGTAAATTTAGTACAAATCCTAATATCTTTTGGAAAATTTTCCAATTTTTCAATATGGCAATCTTTCCCGTAAGTTTGGTAGTAGTTCTTTGGTTAACAGGATGTAAATAAACAGACTTGACAACTTTATACCACTTAAAGTAAATGAGCATATCTTTTAAAAGTCTATCAGTTTCTACTATATGTCCTAATTATGAATCCCTTTACATGAATTTCTTTAGGACTATTTATGCGGTTTAATTACAGGCCAATATAGTTCACTTCATACAACATACTGAAGCTATTCAAAATTAACCTTAAATTCTCAAATTCACCTTGACTTAAGCAAGCTAAATACTAAAATACCAATGTAAAGTTTTTGTCTCACGTATATGTAATGATGCCTGGGTCCTTACACTTTGATTTATGGTAATAATTTATATGTATTCCACTTATGTATATACAACCACCATTCCTGAAGCCCCTTAGCACCCTTTATGCTCCAGGGATTACTGTTGGGTATTTCATAGGTCATCCTGCTTAATATCAAAACAATTTTATGACAGGTAATCATATCCCCATTTCAAAGAACAGGGATATATGATACAGCCATCCCACTTCAGAGTATATATCCCAAAGAATTCAAAGCAGGGACTCAAACAGGTATTTGTGCACCCATATTCACATCAGCATTATTCACAAGAACCAAAAGGTGAAAGCAACCCAGGTGTCCATCAATGAATGAAAGAAAGAAAACGTGAGATATAAATATATACAGTGGAGTATTAACCTTAAAAAGGAAAGAAATTCTGATACATGCTATAACATGGATGAACTTTAAAGATATTGTGCTATATGAAATAAACCAATCTCAAAAGGACAAATACTCTATATTCCACTTACAAGAAGGACCCAGAGTAGTCAAATTCATAGAGACAGAAAGTAAAATGGTGATTGCTGGGAAGTGGAGGTAGTGGGGAGGGAGGAGCTATTGTTTAATGGGTAGAGATCCAGTTTAAGAGGATGAAAAAGTTCTGGAGATAGTGTTACCTAATGATTGCACAACCTTGTGAATGTATTTAATGTCACAGAACCATACATTTAAAAATTATTAAAATTGGGGCGCCTGGGTGGCTCAGTCAGTTAAGCGTCTGCCTTCAGCTCAGGTCATGATCTCAGGGTCCTGGGACTGAGCTAGCATTGGCCTCCCTGCTAAGCAGGGAATCTGCTTCTCCCTCTCCTTCTGCCTCTTCCCCCTCCCCTGCTCATGCTTGCTCTCTCTCTCCCACTCTCTCAAATAAATAAATAAAATCTTTTTTAAAATAAATCAATAAATAAAATAAAACTGATTAAAATAGTAAATCTTATTATGTATATTTTATTACAATAAAAAGGTGGAATAGGAACACAGTTTCTTTTTTATTCATCTACCTCTACATAAAAAGGGGGAATTTTCTACATTATATATGTCACTTCTCTTCTTTTACCTGCAGTGATCATGGATTTAAAGCAGGACTTCTGGTCTATTCTCGGCCATATAATATACTTTGCCTTTGGTCTTTTGTGTCGTAATGTTAAGAAACACAAGGTTAGACTCATACCAGTTGCCATGGGAACTACAAAGCAGTTGGTCACTGTAGGGACACCTAAAAACAAGAAGTAAAGGAGAAATTAGTTATTCCACTGAAAAACCAGCATCCTTCTTGAAGAAATGATTGAATTCTTCAATCAAATGTAAGATTTTTAGACAGTGCTTCCTCCGTACTTGACCTCAGGAAGCTCACTGCCAAATTCATCCTCCAGGCTTATGGCTCTGATTTTCTATCTTTTTCTAAAGGGTTTTTAAAAATATGTCTTTTCAAGAGCCATTTAGAACCTGTTTGGAAAGAGGCATTAATAAAAGATATTAAGCAAAGGTGTGTGTGGCTGGTCACCCAAAAGTATTATGATAATATAATACATACCAGCCAACTTTATGATGTCCAGGACCAAAGAATTGGTAATTTTGTTCAAAAGGCTAGACCCTGCAGCTTTTGGCTGCACAGCAGAAATATCACCCGATCGTCCAATTCCATGAATGAACCTAAGCAAAAAATGGGCCAAAAACTGAACAAAAATACTCGGTGTTCTAAGTAATCCACTGTATAAGTATACAGATGCAATAATCAAAAAAACACCAGAGGCAACACTTGACTATTACAGATACATTTCATAAACTATTAATAATGTAAAAATACCCTAAATGGAAACAAATTCATCAATTACATTGTGGTAGCTAGGCTCCAAAGATGGCCACCATCAAATCCTTTTCTCCCTATACCCACACGCTACTGCCAACACCAAGAGATGGAATCAAATTCCTCTTCACTTGGATCTGCACTGGCTTTAGTGACTTGCTTGGCCAGGAAGAATCTAGTGGAAGTGATGTTCTGGAATTTCTGATTTAGCTCAAAGAAGCCTTAAAGCTTCACCTGGCCTCTTGAAGGGCTTGCTCTTGTGGGAGCACCATCCTATAATCCAGATGCCACGATGGGAGAGGCCAAAGCCACCTGTGGAGGCCATCTGAGCTCCCAGCACTCTATGTGAGTCAACCTGGATAAACTGCCCAGTTGAACCTAATGACTAAACTCTCAGCCAGCATCTGACTACAACTGCATGAGAGACTGGAAGCCATAATCATCCTGCTTAGCCCAGTTAACCCACAGAACTATGAGAGATAATACTAAATTATTGTTTTAAGCCCCTAAGTTTTGAGGTGGTCTGTTAGCAGGAATGGAAAACCAGAATATATGCAACATTAGATTCCCTTCTTTCTTTCCATTTCCTTAACTAGAGCAGTGGATTAAGTTCCAATGGGGATGAGCTGCTATTTCAAATACAGCCTTAATTTAAAAAGTACTACAGGTGACCCTTGAATGGGGAGGCTAGGGTAGGCCTGCACAGTCAAAAATCTATGTATAACTGATTCCCCCAAAACTTAAACTACTAATAGCCTATTGTTGATCAGAAGCCTTACCAATAACATAAACAGTTGATTAACACATATTTTGTATGTTATATGTATTATATACTGTTTTCTTACAATAAAGCAAGTTAAAGAAAATGTTAAGAAGATCATGAGGAAGAGCAAATACATTTACAATACTGTCCTGCATTCATTGAAAAATATCCACATGCAAATGGACCTGCACAGTTCAAACCCATATTGTTCAAGGGTCAACTGTATACACTCCTTGAAAATCAGTGTGCAAATCCATTCATTTTAAATTAGATGACATTATACACACTCAAGATACCTCTGAATATTTTAAAAGTTTGTACTTTATAGTTAGATCAGAAATCCGTCACTCTGGGATTATCACAGAACACTGGTGTCATACTTCATCACCACTGAAACCTAACGTACAAAGCATTTTTTTACAAATATTATAAATCATGTTATCAACCCATTTTAACCATGAATTTTTCATCCAAGTTCTAGATTCATTATCATTGGTTCTGACAGCAATGGTTTTGATTGAAATAAAATTCTACTATCCCCAGGAAAATTTCACCACTGAAAATTTCAAGACAGGAGTTTTTAAAAGTTTACCTATATTTCGCAGAAAACTGGAAGAACAGAGAAATGATCATATTTGGAAACACTACCAATTAAATGGTTAGCAGACTGATAAAAAGCTTTCTAAAATACTGCAAAAGAAAAAGTGACTTAATAATCTTTTTTTTTTAAGATTTTATTTATTTATTTGACAGAGAGGAAGACAGTGAGAGCAGGAACACAAGCAGGGGAGAGGGTCAGAGGGAGAAGCAGGCTTCCCGCCGAGCAGGAAGCCCGATGTGGGACTCGATCCCAGGACCCTTGGATCATGACCTGAGCCGAAGGCAGACGCTTAACGACTGAGCTACCCAGAAGCCCGTGATTTAATAATGTTAAATCAAGTTTAGCATAACTTTCTTGCATCTATTGCAACAAAGAAAGCTATTTATAAAATAGGACTCGGTTTAGATACTGATGAACATTTTAAAGTTCTACCTACGTATCATTCTCCAAAAAAACTTGCAGTATCAGAAAAGAAATACAGCAAACTATAAACAACCTTAACATATTTTAAACTCTTACAACCAAACAGGTTTATTATGTTAAATGTATAGGCAGTATTGTTAAACACCCAGAACATGACAGGATAACTAGAACCTTCACCGGACTGTCTTGAAAAGCAACTACTCAAACTGTTTCCATCTCCCTGTTGCATCTGGTTTATATACCCATTTGAGTAGGGAAGTAGTAGGTCACCAACAGATATTTTATAATTTAACATGATTAGTATTAACACCATGGTTTTTAACAAACAAACAAAAAAACAAAAGGGAAAAAAAGAAAGGCTTTCTACTTTAAAAAAATACCTGTAATGACGCCGAGCAACTAAGGCAGATGCCACTCTCCCTTCCCTTTCTCCCACACCACAATTGCCCAGGAAATTGTTGCTATCCATGATTGCAAGTTCATGTAAAAAAAGTTCAAGTGTACTTTCATCCCAACCATCCTCTGGACACTTGCCCTGGAAAAAAAACAAAAACAAAAACTTGTATTTCAGAAAACCATCCCCTAGAACCGTACTTCAATGAATTTTTTTAAACTCTGCAATGTGTATTTTGCCATGCTTCTTGCTTTCTAAACTTCAGACGTAAATTCAGCACAATGAAGAAACCTCGAAGAGACAAAACATTTGTACACTGCATTACAATTATCTGCAGACTCCCAGAAGGGATAATAAATGAATACGATGACATTTACTCAGTTGAAAACCAGTAAGCCGTTATCTTCAATGAGGATTCTTCAAACCGGACTGCTAAGACTAAGGCTTGTCAAACTTGAGTGCAATGAAAATTCGGGGTACTGGCAGGAACGAGACCTGGGAGGTTCCGCAGCAGTTCTTGGTTCGAGTTTCTATATCCCCCGGTTTACAAACACAAAGCGTTCCCCTTGGGAGTAGTGAAAGACAGAAGATGCGAACTTTGCCCTTCTCGCAAACAAAACAGTAAAGCAACTGGGACTTCCCCTCCCTTCCACATCCCGAAGTCAGGGAAAAACAGTACTCAAAATCCTGGCTCCCACAAGCTCCCTAATAACACTCTCTGGGTTTTGCTGGTTTATGGTGAGGCTGAGGAGCTGAGCCAAGTCAGCACAAGGCACGCCAAGCTGCGAGAGACTCCGGGGACAGGTCTCAACCGACAGACAGGAGCGGGTGGGCAGGACGCAGGACTAAGGGGCGCTGGGCGGAGCCAGAGGCTTCGGGGGGCGCGGCCGCTGGGGAGGGACCCGACAGCCCGGTACCTTCTCCAGAAGCAGCCGTATGAGGTGCTCATGCGAGCGGCGGGCCTCACAGCCCTGTCGCACATAAGCCGGCGACACCAGCCGCTCGCCCGCCGCGAAGCTCTCGCGGTTCATTTCGGCGGTGGCGACAGCGGCGAGGGGACACTCGACACACGCCGTACACGCTTACTGAACCCAGGATGCAACTCGCCGCCCCGACCGTACGGCAAGGCCTTGGGTCAAAAATCTTGTCTCGCTTCTGCACATGCGCAAACCGCCCTAGCTTGTGCACCAGAAACCGTGGACTTGATCGTGTGCCGGGGCGTTCGTTGCGTTTAGCTGGTGTTTGAGAGTGTTCCTGAGACGGACTTGGAGGAAGAATTTTGCACTTGTGCAGAGGGGCTGAGGAAAGTAAAGGGGAACTGTGTGGGCTTCTCCGCAGAAAAACTTCCGTAGCTTGCTCTGTGTTCCAACCCCGTTGAATGGTGAGATTTGCGCAGTCTGTGCTTCAGTCTTACACCATATTTCTCATATTCTAGAATCTTTCCATCCTTACTTTTCGGAGGTCTCAACATGTTCTATTGCCTGACAGCCCGCTCTGAAATAGCAGTGCCTCGCTCCTTTCGTCCTCTGCACTACAGAATTTTTAGCCCCAACACTTATCACCCACCACCTGACTTTACATTTTTTTGTACCCCACACCCACACACCTATGGATGTAAACTTCCTAAAGATACGGACTTGGTTTTCGCTGCTATGCCCCCCAAGCGCCTAGAACGGTGCCCAGAATATAGCAGGAGCTAAAAAAAAAATGTTTTCATACTGAATTAATGAAGAGCTTTGACCATTCAACAACCTAGCGCTCGGTATGGGAGATACAGAAATGAAAAGGTAGGATCCCTGCCTCCAGTTTCCTTGCACTCTTCTCCTTAGGTGAGCCTCCAGTAATTCCTGACCTTATCCGTGTTCAGTGGTGTGCTAGAGTCCACTCGAACTGGTTCATACTTGCTTTGCAAGAGCTGATTGTTAAATGTTCAGTAATTTTGTGAGCTGGTTTTTAAATACAGCTGCTTTTTAACAGTAGATTATGTAAGTTTACAGTAAAGTTAACTATATGAAAGGCAAACGTGGTAAATACACAAACTTATCACTTCCTACTTATGTTTTCTACATTTTACTGTTATCCGCACTTTTGAGATCGTTTACATCTCTTGTATCTGGACAGTGGAAATACAGCATAATGGTGTACTGCTGCACATGGCTTTCCAGCTCCCTTTTTGGTGGCATCATGTTAGAAGTTTGAAATTGGCCATGGTGGGAGTATTTACACCGTGAAAATCAACAAATGCTGCAAATCAGGCTCTGAGCTCCCTGCCACTCCCAGGAATGTTTAGCTACATGTTCCCAGGGTATCGATACCCACCATTTGTCAGCCTGGCACTTGTCAAACTGCATTCCAGATGTTAATTTTCTGTTTTCCTCAACTAGACTGAGCCCGTTTGACAAAGGCAATATTTGATATCTGTGTTCAAAGCACACAGTTCAAAGAACTAAACACATAATAGGTATTCGACAAATATTTATTGAATGGTAGACCATTTGAGAACTTTGTTAAATTACATAGAAAGATAAACCACAAAAATAATGAGAATTTAGCTTATTTTTTTAAGTAAGCATCAGCCTTTAAACTTTTGAAGAGTTCTTATTCCCCAAATAACAACTATTCTTGCAACTTCTCCTTTGGGAAAGTCTTCAAAGCTGATTTGGCGATCACAGGCAAATGTGCAAAAATCACAAGATCCATCTCATTACTGAGTGGACACACTAGGTTTCTGAGCCAGCAGTTTCTCTCACCTTCTTTACTGGTCGTAATTTTGAAAAATCTTTGTTTCTAGAAACTAAATCCATCATCAAGCTCTGCCTTCATATAAGTTATTTAAAAAAAAAAATACAGGCTCTGAAGGCAATTGCGAAAGAAGTGTTCTGAAATTATTTTCATCCATTCTCTCACCCAGGGAGTACTTAGTGAGCATCTAATATCTTTAATAGGGCAACATCAAAATAATTTCATTGCCCTTATAAGACGTAACATGGTTAAAAATAGATCCAACATTCATAGGTCTGAATTTTGCTTGTTACTAGTTGTATGACTTTGGATACGTTACTAATATTCCCTGAGCTTTGCTTTCCTCACTTCAAAAACAGAGACATGGAGGAGATCGTTATGATGATTAAATGCAATGTAATTGCTCAATGCCATCTTCCCCTGATAGACTGGACAAGGACCAGACCCTGTCTGAGAGGATAAGTACCCCCATCCATAATCTCTGCAGCAAGTAGCCCAGGAAGCCAAACCAAAACCCCTGCAGCAATCTTGCCAGAACAGTTAGGACTCAGTTGATGCCTGCCAGCTTCCCAATTTTTTCACTCGCTTCCAACTCAGGACCAAGCAGGGAAAGCCAAATATGCTCTCCCTAAACCAACGATCTAAGATGCTCTTTTCTAGTTAGCCTACCTCCATTTTCCCCTTGCCAACAACCCCCAATCAGAGCACATCTGAACCCTTCCCATTTTTTCACCGTTAAGCTTTTCCACTTCCCTGGCTGCCCTTGAGTCTGCCAAATGCAAGTGATGGTGACTAACTCCCTTGCTCTGGCGAGCTCTGAATGAATAGTGTGTTTATTATTTGGGTGGTCTTTGTTTCTTGCCACAACTTTCCTGGAGACTCCACTGAGACACGGTCTGCGCTGTCCATCACCATGGACCCCAGCCTCTGACCCGATATGGTCCCCACAGACGACCCTTGTACCTTGCTGTGTGTGGCTTGTCACGTCTGTGCCAACATCATCAGTGCTGGGTCTGAACTCTGCTATCTTTGCATTGAGTTCCTCAGCTATTTAGTCTACTTACGCTATCCTTGGTGGAATCAGGCTATTCTTTTTCATCCTTTCTGGGGGGCTCTCTTTTGTAATTTATTTTGTATTGTGTTATCTGAAAGTACTATTTGTCATAAGAAGGAGAATACTAGGGTAGAACACAGACATACGCCCTAAAAGCCTGTTGTTGGAGCCAGCCTCACAGACCAGTGAGTTTGCAGTTCTCACCAGATGGGCATCCATTTGGACAAACGTCACCGTCGGTCACTAATAAAACTGGGTGAGGCACTCCTTCCACCTTGATTTTTTTTTTTTGTCCTGAGAATTTGCCTTTAATTTAGAGAGAGGGCTCACTCTAATATTCTACCTGCCAAGGGGTCAGTGTTTGGAGGGGGCCAGCCCTCAGGTGGGGGGGCCTGACACACAATGAACACAAGCATCACTTTCAACCAAGCTTTGCCGGCTCTCCTGGGGCTGTCCAAGCCTAAATCTGCTCCTCCTCCAGGAAAAACTGCTGCTGCTTATATTCGTTGTCATTATAATCCCAGTTCTGGGGGCCAGCCCTCTAAGTGGCATAACTTCAGCTGTGAGGATTTGCGCCTTCAGTGGCCACTCTGTGGAACATTTGACTTGAATAAATTTTGTATTTAATAGGCACCCTAGAAAAGAAGGGGAATTAGGATTTCTTAGGTCAATGGGCAGCAGTTTTTAATTGGTATACGGAAGACTCCAAAAGAAATTCTGGTTCAAAAATTATTTCATTAAAAGATACTTTGGCCAAAGCTAGTGAGCAATTTGACAAACTTAAGCAACAAGGAACTAGACTCATTTCCTAGTAAATTCTCCCTCTTCTTGTCCTCCACTTGCCTCCCTATATCCAATATCCCTCTTCCTCTTTATCCTTCTCTGTCTTTCCTCACTTCTGTCAACTACGTCTGTCTCTTCCTCTTGAGCAGACCCTCTATGTTTTCCCAAGGACCTCCTAACACCATAAAATGTCAGTTGCCTCTAATGATCCATCTCTCTTATGAGCCAGGTATGCAGGCAACTGTGGAATTTAAACTTTGGACCCAAGATGAATTAAGAGCTATAGTTAAGGACCTCCCTACAAGACCCCCAACAAGACCAGCAACTATTCCTAAAACAATTCTTTTGGGTGCATATGATTCAGGGTTACCTAACCTACATCAGCTTACACACATGTTGGTCAGGACCACAGATGCTAAATCTTGAACAGCAAAAGCTGATTGGATTGACCCAGAGAGGGATCTATAGGATCTTGTTTTCCATAATGAAGCTAGGGTCAAAAAAAAAAAAAAAGGCCTGAAAAGTAGGGCAAAGCCTCTCACCCGTAGTATCCCTAAACATTTCCAACAAAAATTGATTGGACCATAAATTTAATCATGAAAACAGAAAAATGGTAAAAAATATAAGAGATTTTTATGCTAGACTAGAAAATCCCTCTGACAACATTCGGGAGTTCACAAAGGTGTCAGTATAAAAACAGCCCTTTCATCTCAGTCTGTCAATGGAGTTAAACCTGAAGCTGAAGCCTGATTCAAAAATAGAATAGGAAATAGCTCCTTTGCTGAACACTTGTTGGAACATTTAAGAAGGGTTTAGAATAAATGGGTGATGGGTATTAAGGAGGGCACTTATTGTGATGAGCAATAAGATGGGTGTTGTATGTAAGTGATGAATCACTAAATTCTACTCCTGAAACCAATATTATGTTAACTAACTAGGATTTAAATCAAAATTTGGGGGAAAAAAAGAAGGGTTTAGAATAAAAATGAGACAGAATCTAAAACTGTGGTCTTGCAAATCAAACAGCTAGGGGGCACAGCTCCCAAGCAACCATTTTTGACAAGGACATTGTAGGTATTGTAAACAGAAGGGACACTGGCAAAAAGAATGTCCGGTCTTATAAAAGAGAAACCAGGCACAAAGAAAAGCCCTCAATTCTAATCAAAGAGGGTACTCTGAAGAAGGAAACAACTCCCAATATCCTGACTTACCCTTAAACACTCAAGTTGAATAAACATAGATGGTCAACCTAATCAATTTCTGGTAGATAGGGGTGCTACTCTTACTACATTAAACCCCTTGCCTTGCTCAACCTCTTCCTCAAGAGTAAACATACACAAGTAGTAGGTCTTTCGAACAACCCCTAGATTTTTTTCTACCTGATAGCCCTTAACTGTAGCACTTGCACCCTTGAATGAAAAACATTACCTTTTGCTCTGTGATAGCACCCCTGCAAATTTAATAAGGAGAGACTTACTCTGCAATTGGAATTGTAATATTAAATGCTCAACAGAGGAACTATTGAGGTTCCTTAATAGGACTCCTCTATTTATAATCAAGTTGTTATATATATATATATATATATATATATATATATATATATATATATGCCTTTGTCCTCCCAGATAAAAATCTTGCCATCATACCTGACATTCTATGACCTTCAAAGTCCCCTGATGCAGAAAAAATAATTGGAGCAGAAGCCAGAAAGTAGATAGATCCTACCAAACTGCTACCCAACATCTCCAATATCCCTTGAAGCCAGAAGCAAAGGAAGGATCCAAAGCTATAGTTAAAGGTCTTATATCCAGGGGCACCTGGGTGGCTCAGTTGGTTAAGCATCCGACTCTTGATTTCACCTCAGGTCATGATCGCAGGGTCGTGAGATGGAGCCCTGTGTCTAGGCTCTGCATTCAGTGAGGAGTCTGCTTGAGATGCTCTCTCTCCCTCTCCCTCTGTCCCTCCCCTAAATAAAATCTCTGAAGGTCTTATATCCGAAGGTCTTCTCAGACTGTGCACTAGCTAGCCCTTCTAACACTCACTCTTGCCAGTAAAGAAACCAAACGGGTAAGGATTATCAATTTTTTCAAGACATCAGGACAATCACTAGAATTTTTGTTCCCTGCTTCCCACTAGTACCTAACCCAAATATCATCTTGGAATAATTCTACCTAAATTTAGTTGCTTTCTTGGAGTCGATCTTTGCTTTGCCTTTTCCAATGTGCCAATCAAGGAACGCAGATTGCATTCAGTTATCATGTCTCCTTTGTTTCCTTCAGTCTATTACAATTTCTCAGATTCTTCTTGTTTTCATTGACTATGACAATTTTGAGGAATACTGGTCAGGTATTTTCTAGAATGTTCCACAATTGGAGTTGGATATTTTCTCATGGTTAGGCTAGGGTTATTGGTTTTGGAGAACACCACAGAGGTGCAGTGCCCTTCTCATATCAGGTGTACATGATATTCAAATGACTTAATCATTTATGGTATCCTAAATTGGATTCCGAAGTGGAAAGAAGACACTAATGAGAAAACTAGAGAAATCCAAATAAAGTCTGAAGTGTGGTCAAGAGTATGTGTCAAGTTGGCTTCTTAGTTTTGGCAAATGTATTATGGTAAGATAAAATTAACATTAGGGGAAACTGGGTGAAGAGTATATGAGAAACTTCTGTTTTATCTCTGTAATTCTAAAATTATTCCAAAATAAAAAGTTTATTTTTAAAACATTAAGGGGACATTTTCAGATAAAAACAGAGAATTTTCACCAACAGAACAGCAGGAAAGGAAACCCTAAAGGGTGTCCTTAAGGCAAAAGGAAAATGGTTTCAGATGGAATATCAAATGCAAGATGGGTAGAAAGCAACAAAAATGGCAAGTTAATTATGAGTGAGTGTAGGTTAATATTATCTATATAAAAAACTACAGTAACGTGTTGAGGGGTTTATATATGTATGGGATGAAAGCGCTTAATTGACATTTAATTACGGAGGGGCTTAGTAAATAGAGTTGAAGTGTTCTAAGGGCTTTGTACTCCTAGAGTGGCCCATGGAGGTTATTAGAAGGGAGAATCTTGGGCCTTTCTCCAGACTTGCTAAGTCAGAATTCCCATTTCAACAGAGTCCTCTGTGATTTATACACATTAAAATTTGGGAAATTCTGTTACAAAGCTATTTGTATTGTCTCAAAAGAGAGTAAAAGTATCAATTGCCATTAGATTTTTGCAAATGTAGAATTTATTTTGTAATCTCTAGGGTAAGCGATAAAGAAATAGTAAAAGATTACATAATTTCCAAATGAATACAGGAAAAAAGAAAAATAATAAAAAATGATAGGTTCAAAAGAAGGCAGGAAAGAGAAAAAGAAATGGGTAGGGCACATAGAAACCAGTATTAAATATAAGTGAGCTAAATATTCCTTTTAGAAGATGATGGTTATCAGACTAGATTGTTTTTTTTAAAGATTTTATTTATTTATTTGACAGAGAGAGAGACAGCGAGAACAGGAAACACAAGCAGCAGGAGTGTGAGAGGGAGAGCAGGCTTCCCACCGAGGAGGGAGCCCGATGTGGGACTCGATCCCAGGACCCTGGGATCACGACCTGAGCCGAAGGCAGACGCTTAACGACTGAGCCACCCAAGCGCCCATCAGACTAGATTTTTAACAACAAAAGCAATTACATGCTCTTTACTGAGAACACATCTAAAACCAAAAGCTATGAGAAAAAATAAAAGTTGAAAGAAAAAGAATGGGAGAAGATATAACTTGCAAATATTAACAAGAAAGCCAGCATAGATTACTAATATTAGATTTTAAAAGTAGACTTCAAGACAAATGGCATTATTAAACATAAAGAGGAAACTTCATAATGATAAAAGATTCAATTCACCAGGAAGATAGAATATTTCTAAATTTGTCTATACATAATAACATAGTTATAAAATACATAAAGTCGAAGCTGACAAAAGGAAAAATAGACAAATTTACAGTCATACTGGGATATTGACCTGACAGTAAAAGTTAACCCCAAAATTAGTAAAGATACGGAAACACCATGTTTAGTAACTTGACCTAATGTACATTCATAGAATACTATACCAAACTGCAAAGCGTACGTTCTTTTCAAGCTCACATGGAACATTTACCAGAATTGACTATATCCTGGGTCATTCAAGTCACAACAAATTTCAAAGCTGTGAAATCATGCAGAACACACTCTCTGACACAATGCAACCTAAGGATCAATAACAAAAATAAGGCTTATTTGGAAGTTAAACATCCATATATCAAAGAAAATGTATAGTAAAAATTAAAAAGACTTTTGAACTGAATGGTAATAAAAACACCACATATGAAGATTTACAGGAAATAGCTAAAACCACACTTAGAAGGAAACTTTAAAAGTATACAGTAAGGGAGTGGGGGAAGTAGGGGGAAAAGCATATAGTAGGAAAAAAAAGGCTTAAAACTTTCTGAGCTAAGATTTTATCTCAAAATCTAGTAAAAGGACAGAAAATAAACCCAAGAATATGGAAGGAAAGAAATAAGAAAGACCAGAAATCAGAGAAATAGAAAACAAAGAGGAGATTAGCAAAACCATTAGTGGTTTCTGTGAGGAAAAAAAAAAAAGCCACAGGTAAAGTGAGGAGAGTCCAGGTCCAAAGGCCAGGGGAACTGCAAGAAGGCAGTGTGGGGGGAGGTTGATGGGCAGCGAAGGGCCAGGGAGGGAGAGAAGGGGCCAGATTTTCAATGAGGGATTTGAAGTGAAATGCAGTACGTTCTAGAGGAAATCCCCATCCTCCATCTCCCTGTGAAACGCTTAGTAAAATCGTCTTTTCTTGTTAATCCACTCTAGGTTTGGGTCTATTTGGGGGATGCCTTGAAGCACTAAATCCTGCTGTCAGGGCGGTCCCAGAGTGAAATAAAGGCAGTTCAAAAGCACTTGGTCCTTTGATTTACACTAATAAGCATTCCTACGGAGCCCCTGAGCTAGGCGCGGCTCTAACTTTACCTGCAGTGGCTCATCCAATCCTCCCAGCAACACTACAATGCCCGTGTGAGTATCCTCTCTCCACTTCACAACTGAAGAAGCTGAGTGTCAGAAAAGCTGGGCAGGATGGCGCCACTGGTCAAGGGAAATAGCCAGCATTGTGAGCAGGCTTCTGACTCCAGAGCCTGTACTCTCTCCCACTCCCCCACCCTGTCAGTATGTAGTGTCAGGGCTCTGTCCACTGCGATGTGGTTGGAATAACAAGAGTAGAACCAGAACGGGAGAGAGGGCAAGCTGCCCAGAAGTGTACTGAGTCACAAAGCCCGTTAAACTGCATGAACAGAAGAGCACCCCACCATAGTGGTGCCGGGATTCCTTGAGGCTGAAAGTGCAGAAGGCATCATAGACGCCTCTGCTCCAGCATCACTCACACCTCATCCATCAGCAATGTCATCATGCCTCACCCCACCCATTTCTCCCCACCTCCCACGCCCCCAACGTGGACCAGGCCTCGGCCATCTCTCCTTGGACAAATGCAGTGGTCTCTCTGCTTCCACTTTGGCTTATCACCCCTGATCCCACTCCAGTCCCCACTCAGCAGCGAGCAGTACCTTTTAACTATATATCAAATCACATGCTTCCCCTTTAAAGTTTTTCCCATCACACTGAGCATGCAGTCCAGACTCCTGATCTTGACCTGTAAGGCCCTGCAAGGTCTGGGCCCCCACTGACACTGAGCACTGTCCTCCCTCAACTGGTGAGCTCCCACCTCACTGACCTCTCTACAGACCCTGAAACACACCTGTTTCCTTTCTCACCTCAGGACCTATCCACATGCTCTGCCTGCAGCCCTCAGTGATTTTGCCCTCTTCATTTTGCATGGCTGGCTTCCAGTTCCCCTTCGGTATAAATGTCACCTCATCTGAGAGGGCTTCCCTGAACGTCTTATCTAAGCAGGAACTTAATTTGAAGTAAATGCTATATATATTCACTTAAAATTCTTTTATGAATTGCTTATGTAATGTCTAGATGGAAGCTTCTGGAAGCTTCTATTTATTCACCTACTCTTCCTAGCACTTAGCACAGTGCCTGGCACATGGGATGCATTCACAAACATTTTTTTTTTAAGATTTTATTTATTTATTTGACAGAGAGATAGAGAGCACAAGTAGGCAGAGTGGCAGGCAGAGGGAGAGGGAGAAGCAGGCTCTCCGCTGAGGAGGGAGCCAGATGTGGGGCTTGATCCCAGGACCCTGGGATCATGACCTGAGCCGAAGGCAGCCGCTCAACCGACTGAGCTACCCAGGTGCCCCTCACAAACATTTTTGAATGGAGAAATGATAAGAATGGGTTCCAAAGATTGCTTATCATTTGGTGGTTGCTGAATGAACCCAGGTGAGGAGAGAGGACAGAAGGCAGACACCAGGGAACAAATCGGTGACATCTCAGATTATGAGGGCATTTTGAATTGTGGAGGAGATATTTTCCATTGGCAGCTGCAAATAAATAAGGACCGTGCCATTTTGTCATTCCATTCACATGTGTTCCAGAATGTTAGGGGTAAGGGAAATGACAAGTGTCTTAAAGCATGGCAGGACCTGGTTGTCATCAACCTCATTAACAAGGCCTCTTAAGCAATTCGAAGCAAAATAACTTCCACGCCAATGTCAAGCTTCAAAGAGCAGTTGGAAGGAGGGAGGGGATGGGGGAAGAGCAGCATCAGTAACTAGGTTGCTCAGAGAAGTCTCCTGTGATTAGGGGGAAAAAAGTAGTAATTACATTTTGCTGAGACTCAGAATTCAGAAAGCTTGGTCTCGCCTTCATCTTCTCTACTTCAGATAGAGAGAGATGAAATAAAAGTCAATGTGGATGTAGCAGAAGGTAATTTAAGACCTTCCCTGGGATGAGTAAAGCAGTTCTCTCTCCAGAGGGTGGAGAGGTAGGTAGAGAAAGCTGCCTCTGAGCACTAAAACTGCAGAGATGGAGATAATCCCCTGTAAAAGCAGGAGCAAGAGAAAAGCTGCAGGAAACTTATCAGGGGTCTGTGAACTGGTCCAGAGCCTGGGGCTTGCTGACACTTGAAAGAGAGTGAGGACGAGTTTCCCAGGCCTTTGGCACAGAGAGAGAGTGGGTGGTAGAGCCGGGATAATGGTGAGTGGTCAAGCAGCGTTGGGGACAGCAGCTCTGGAATCAGACAGATGGAGTCCATAACTGGCTTTTTCTTTCCTCCCCGCAAGTTTGTGCAAATTACCCAATCTCTCTAGGCCCCAGCTTGTGTCTCGGCGAAAGGGGCATCATAAAAGTGAGGGGAAGGCAATGAGGAATGGCAGGGGCTCAGCCCCGCACGTAGCCCAGAGGAGCGCTCAGAAAATGTGACACCATGATCTCTGCTATTACAGCTAGTCGTGGTCATGGTAGTGAGGAAGCCACTGGACCCCGAGTGTGGACTGGCTCGCTCAGCTTCCTTCTCGACGACCTTACCTGAGGCTGGATAACTACAAACTACATTCTCCAAACTCCTTCCCAACGAGCATTCTAGAAGCCAATTAAGTGTAGCCCATTAGATGTATGTGCATGAGACTTGGAAGGTGGAGGGCATTTTCTTGCTTCTTTCCACTGTGTTGTCATTGGCAAGCAAGGCAGCAGAGACGTGAGGGTTTTTTTGACCTTTTAGGGTCCGTCCTCTGGGTGTCCAGAGGCAGTATGGCTTCCTGACACAAGAACAGTCTCAGGGATGGCTTCTTGGCACCATTGCCCCCACGGTGGTCTTAGAGGTGGTAGCTCCTTTGGTGCATCAGTTCTGCAGTACTCTGGGAGTCAGTTCTAGAAGCCCAGTCTAGAGTCCACATCTCTAGACCTCCTAAAGGTTTTGTAAACGTCTTACTCCCTACACCAAGTCCCTTCATAGTTAAAATACCTAGACTCTTGTCTGTTTCCTGCACTCAATCCTAACTGCTACTCTAGGAGTTTGCATTTCTTTCCTTCAAAATCTCACTTATGTACCACATTTTTTACAAGTGAAAAACAAATTTAAAGCATCCATTCACTTCACCTAAAATAAATAATTATTTTGCCTGTGTTATTCACACCTACAGAAAGACTGACGAAATGCCCTATCCTTGAGTAACTAAGCCTAAGGCATTGTCATCCCCTATGACAGCAGCCCAAACTGCAATCATAATGCTGGGAAGGGAATATCAGAGTCAGCGTTACCAGAATACAGCCAGCTTCACAATCCTAAACCAAGGAAGTGAAGCCCAATCAATACTGACTTTCCTATGGAATGCTGAAAACAGAGGCGTCGAGAGAAAAGAATTTGTCCGGTATTGCCCGAGAAAGATGGAGCACTGATGACTCAGTATGAATCTTCCCATTGGCTTGGCAGATTCAGCCTTTTCATCAAGAATGACTCATTATGCCTCACTGGTGACTGTATTACTTAAAAATAGCCACTCCCTTTGCAATGGGCTCAGATTGTTTTTGGAAAGGGGCAGGAACTAAACACAGCCTGCAACCTTCTCACCTTAGTTTCCCTATTGATAAAAGATCGTGCTGACCATCTGACACCTATGTGGTGTGGTTATCACTTCTCTATCTCCCCAAACACTAATAAGTTAGCATTTGAGACTTTTTTCAAGCCTTGTGAGTCTGAGATCATCATATCAATGATTCAGTTCTGCAGAGCCTGAGAACCATTTCTACAGAGAACTGAGAACCGTTTGTGAACCTATAGACCTAAGTCAGAATCTGAGCTTGACTCTATGAAAGCCCATTAACTCTGGGACTGTCTTCTGTCCTCAAAGCCTGACTTGCATTCCCAAGAAGACAAACATACACTCTTTGGTCAATTCTTAATTATCCGCATGTGGCTTATTCAAAACCACGATTTTCATTCAATTAGGAGACTAACTGAAAAGACCAAGCTCTTGGACTTAAGGGATATGGGTTCAAATCCTGAATCTACAGCTTCCTGGCTCTGTGCTCTTGGACAAATTATTTTACTTCTCTGTTTCACTTTCCTAATCTGTAAAAAGGAACCAATATGAATACCTCCTTTGTACGAGATGACAGATATACAAAAGAACTACACTCAATAAATAGTAGCACTCAATAAATTGTATCAATTGATATTATTTGCTGAATGTTGCAAGAATACAAACATGGGCAAGCCACAATCAAAAACTCTTTTGAAATATCTGATCTAGTAGAGGAGGATGCCATCTGTATTTAGGTAACTATAATAGTCTGAATGAGATGTGCTATATGATTGAAGACCCCATTCAATATAAGACATCAAGCTTAAGCAGGAGGTAGCACTTGAAAGTGGATTAAAGCTCTGTCCAAAAATAGAAAGAGTGCTCCAGGAGAAGGGAAGGGAAAGAGCAATAGTGTGGAGACAAAAACAAGCCTGGTAAGCCTTTCTGGGGAAGGCCTTCAAGGCCAATTTGAACTTGAATAGTTGGATTGCAAAAGCAACCCCAAATGCCTCTGCCTCCCAGCCTCCATACCCTTAGGTAACTGTCATACTGATGCTGAAATTGGTCATGCAATTTCCTTTGACCAGTAGGGTGGATGGTAGCAAATGTGATTCAGGTAGAGGAATGAAAAGGCCTCACACATTTGGACTTACCCTGATGTTGCACATGGAATCTTTCTGCCAGCATGTGAACAAGCCTGCTCTATCTAGTTGGATGATGAGGACAAACACATGGTCCAGTTTCTCTGCATTGCCCCAGTCAACAGTCAGCACTGCTGGGGGAACAGCGACCTGGTGCCCTGCCGCTGGCCCTAGATGCAAGCCTCAGCCCAGTGAAGACCAGCAAAAGAATCCTCAGGTGGGCCCAACCCAAATTATAACCCACAAGACTGTGAGCAAAAGTAAATGGTTGTTGTTTTAAGCCACTGCATTTTAGGGTGGTTTGTTAATGAGGCAAAATCTTGCTGATAACGTGGAACCATTAAAAGGTAGTGGCAGGTGAGAGATAGGATATGCTTTCCGGATAGAAGTACACTTGGAAAATTGGAGGCCTGACATAAATACTAGATTGGGCAGAATAATTATTAATGTAAATAGGCTTCAAAATAAGTAAGTTGATAAGTGATTATTGAGTATGGAAGGTAGCAATTCATGATATCCTACACCCTCGCTGCTCAAGTGTTGTCTACGGGCCAGAGGCAGGAGCATCACCTGGAGCTTACTGGAAATATGGAATCTGGGCTCCACCCCAGACCTGTTGAATCAGAATATGAATTTCAGCAACATCCCCAAGTGATTCTTTGGCACTATTAAAGTTTGAGAAGCAACTATCCTATCCTAAAAATGCAAACTGAACCCACACTGAGCACTCACCCAATCTTTCCTATGCTCGTCAGATTGTTTTACTTCTTTAGATATTTCAGTGTGCCCTCTTCCTTACCTGCTTCCTACCATAGCTTTAGTAAAAAATGAAGAAAGGCAAACAAAAAACCACCTTTATTATTACTAAGTTATATTATCAAGAAACTCATGTGTGTGTGTTTTTCTTGGGAAATTTGATACGGCCCAATAAATAAAACTGCTTTCTCCATCCAGGCTTTGAACCAATTAAGAAATAAGACAAATGATAAGGCAGATAGAGGCCAAAATATCATTTTTATTACTGATAAAGTCTATATCAGAAACATCGCCAAATGGACTTCCTATACAGCATCCAGAATTAGCCAGATTTATCCACAATCAGTGCCAGCCAAGGGCAGTCTCCCCATAGAGAAGGAAGAAGAAAGGCCTGTTTGGGACGAGGGAGAGGAGTGAGGGAGGGACTGGAGAAAACCAGGAGACTTACTCCTATGTAAAAGGAAACACTGAGAATGGTGATATGCATGTGTGTGCTGGTGGTGAGAGAGATATGTTCTGCAAAATGTGGTCAATGCACCTGCTTAAAACCCCGATTCTTTAGAAATGATCTTTCATGATGACTGATTGATGGTATGATCTTCTAGTAAGAGGAAATAATGAAGATTGTAATTTGCAATTTTTTTAATGAGATCCGAGTTTAGGTTGGACGGTAATAACAAAGAACCTCTTTGAAAGTTTATGAACGACAATAGTGCTGAAACTGAGATGAAACCAGAGCAATGTTGATGTGGGAGAAGCAGGGCTTTCTCTATGAAGATTGATATTTGGCTCTGGAGTGGAGAGAACATTCAAACACCACCATGTTGCCCCAGGACCTTAAGTTGCCCCAAGACACTCTACTATTACTACTAATAATGGTCATGATAACAGTGGTGAGGGCTTGCGAGCACTTACCGTGTGCCAAGTACTGAACTACAAGAACAATATTTTATTTAAGCATCACAGGAAGCCAGGGAGGGCATATTTTCATCACCAGTGTTCTCATTTTATGGATGAAATCAAGACGTAGACAGGTCAATAACTCATCCAAGGTCACAAGCTGGTAAGTGGTAGCGCAAAGATTCAAACCCAGGTCACCAGTTCAGTTCTGTGACCTTGTTCTTTTTATCCTTGTTTTATGGTCACCTACATCAATTCCCTTTTTCTAAAAAATAGCTTTTTATAATTATTGTTTCAAGTATGACACATTCTGGGGCACCTGGGTAGCTCAGTCGGTTAGGCACCTGCCTTCAGCTCGGGTCGTGATCCCAGGGTCCTGGGGTGGAGCCCCGCGTCGGGCTCTCTGCTCAGCGGGGAGTCGGCTTCTCCCACTCCCTCTCCCTCTGTGCTCTCTTTCTCTCAAAGAAATAAATAAAATCTTTTAAAAAATAAAAAACATTATTTAAAAAAGTATGACACATTTTTGTTACATTTCAAAAAATTTAGAAAATACAGATTAAAAAAGAGACAAAAACAAGAATCAGCTGTAATTTCCCACAGAGGGATAACCACTTGTTAAACTCATGGTGTATGTTCATCCAGCCTCTCTTCTGTGCATTTATTTACTGGTTTTGTTGTTGTTGTTTTCCAAAAAAGGGAATGTGTCATATATATGTTCTGTTCCCTGCTCTTGACACTTAACAATGCATTATAAATGTTTTCAATGTACTTCTAAACCATGTATTCTTCTAAAATACCATTTTATTTTTTTAACATTTTATTTATTTATTTGACAAAGAAAGACAGTGAGAGAGAGAACACAAGCAGGGGGAGTTGGAGAGGGAGAGGCAGGCTCCCTGCTAAGCAGGGAGCCTGATGCAGGGCTCGATCCCAGGACCCTGGGACCATGACCCGAGCCCAAGGCAGGTGCTTAAAGACTGAGCCACCCAGGTGCCCCTAAAATACCATTTTCAACATCACATTTTTTTCTGTTGTATAAATCCATTATGATGTATTTAGCGAGTCTTCTATTATAGCTTATTTAGGTGGTTGAAACATTTTCATTCTTACAAACGATTCTACGATGAAAATTTGTAGGCTTATCTAGGCACTCATCCTTATTTCAGACACTAGGTTTTGCCTACTCCAAAGCCATTCCCTCTCCCCTCTCTTCCCCTTAAGAAAACCTCCCTTTTTGGGAATCAAAGAGAGAGAAACTTTGGTCTAGACAGCTTTTCTCATCCCCTGTTGCAGTCGGGTGTGGCTACAGGACTGAGTTCTAGCCCATGGAACATAAGCGAACATGAAATGTGCCATTTTCTAGTCCAAGCCAGAAGAAGCAGCTGTGTCTTCTGTTCCCTCTGTCCCCAGCTACTAGAGAGTTGAAACTGCAACTACATTGTGGCCCTGGAGGGTGACTGTATTAGGCAGTGTTCTCCAGAGAAACAGAACTCATAGGATGTAGAGAGAGAAAGAGATATACTATGAGGAATCGGCTCACGTGATTATGGTGGCTGAGAAGTCCAAGGTCTGCCGTTAGCCTGCTAGAGACCTGGCAAGCGAGTGGTGCGGTGCCAGCCCAAGTCCAAAGACCTACGAACCAGGGAGCTGATGGTGTGGCTCTGGTCCAAGTCCGAGCCCAAAGATAGGAGAAGACCCAAGTTGCAGCTCAAAGACAGTCAGGCAGAAAGAATTCTTTCTTAGCCTTTTATTTTATTCAGGCCTGTGACAGATTGGATAAGGCTTCCCCACTTGGGGAGGGCAATCTGCTTTACCCAGTGTACTTATTCAAATGTAAACTTCACCCGGGAACAACCCTTACAGACACACTCAGAAATAATGTCTTACCAAATATCTGGGCACCGGTCCAGTTGACACAGAAAATTAACCATCAAAGTGGCAGAGTGACAAGATGAAAAGAGTCTGGGTGACTTTGATTGCCAATTGGAAGAGAAGTGCTTGCCAGACAGAACACCTTCCTTCCTTTCTCCTATAGGTAAAAAATAAACTATTATGTTGGAGCCAGATATTTTTGCTATGACATGGAATAGCTATTGCTGAAAAACACACATTCAGCAAAATTGTCCATTCGAAATAATGCTTTTAGGAATAGTAGAATTATAGTCAGACCACTAAGCACTTATGTAACTTTGTAACCAGGGCACTAACAAAAACAGTCATTGGGACCTTGAGAGACAACTTGGACAGTCCACGCAAGAAGTTCAGTGTGGTTGGAGGTTGCCTCAAGGCTAAAAAAAAAAAAAAAAATGCAATGTGACCTTGTCACATTGTGGGAAATTATAGAAGTGAAACTTGTGAAATCTGAATCAGCTCTGTGGAATGGGCCGATGACCAACCCCATTTTCCTGGCTTTGATATTTTGTTATAGTTGTACAAGATGTTATCTTCAGAGACACTGAGGACTGAATATATGGACTCTCCCTGTATATTTGTTTTTGTGCAGTTTCCTACAAATCTACAATGTCAAAAGCAAAAGTTTAAAAAAATATATGCAGAAATGCTGTCTGTGCTTCTAGAAACAATATAGTTCTACTCCCACTATTCAAGCTCCTCTTCCTTCGGAGTACGTTAATGTTTTGAACTTGATTTGTTTGCTGTCTATCTAGCCATTGAGAAAGGTATACTTGATCGCATGTGAGATATTTTCAAAATATAAGCCATAGTATATTTAAAGGACAGAGAGTTTTCTGGGAAGATTTGAACCATTTGAACAGACTTGCTCTTGGTGATGTTCAGTTGTATTTCTGGGAAGAGGCTTCTGCAGATTTTTGATGTCCCTGTGTGTAAAGAAGTACACAAGCCTCAACCAAAACAGAGTTGGTGATTGCAGAAGCCCTCAACTCATAGATCTTACCCCTTTGTGCATCACTGGGGTGTTTGTTTAAAACACAGGTTATCTGATCTCCCATTTAGAATTTTAGAAGGCCTTGGCCTGGGAATGAGGTGCAGGAGTATGCCATGTAACTAGCACCCCAGGCCATGTAGCTGGTGCCTGCCTGTCTGAGGATCACTGTTTGAAAACGCACAGGCTTAAATCCTCAACAAGGAGAAGGCTTGCCCACTAGCCTTTAAGTATTTAGTTGAGTTCCTGCTGAAATAGTACAATTTGGCTGAACAGTGAGCTGTGGAAGAGACGAATAGAGGCGATGCTTCAAAGACATGCTGAGCAAACTGAAAAGCAAGTTAAAGCACCGTGACATTGCTTCCAGAAGCCCGGGATTGACAGCAACTGAGAGTCATGCTGCTACAAAGAACATTGGGTATTTTGACTTATTTCAGCAGGGATAAACGTTCGGGAGGAAAATATTCCCCTAACTAGTTCCCTCCTCTGAAGCGTCAGTGTGGAATAATAATGCCTTATATTCAGGCATCAGCTTTCCAATCACTAACTTATTTGAAGCCATCACAAGAGAGATGTTTTAAATCATCTGCCCGTAGGCAAATGGTACATTTCTTGAAATTCCTTGAATGTTGAAAAATGTACTTTTGAAAAAACACATTCCAAGTTCTTTATAGCTTAGAAACATTTCCTTCTCAGGATATTAGGAGATGTCCAGCTGAAATAAAAGTGAATGCAAACGGAGGCAGAAAGTTGGTTAGTAGATGGTTAAGACATCCGGGAAAATTCTATCCCCAAGCGACACTGAGCTGCATTTGAATTTGTAAAAATTATGAGACCTAGGTTTTTCCAAACACTATCCGGGACATTCGTTGAAGAACAGCCTCCTTATTAAACTCTTAGATATTCTGAGGTCTGGTGCATTTTTAGAATTTGGGTCTCGAACATTCTTGGCTTCTCAAAGACAAAGGCCACAATTTATTTGTTTTGTTTATTCTGCATTTAGTACATGATCCAACGTACAAAAGATATTCGATAATTTTGAAAGAATGAAAGATCTCTCCTAGAATGCGCTAACCAAGGGGAATCTGGAATGGGTGGGGAGAGTACCTCCTGGCCCCTTCCTTCTTTCTGCTAATAATTTGCTCAGATGTGCAGAGTTAACCGAGCTAAATGAGATGGTGGTGGGACTTCTGTAGGCCAGAGGGAACTGTGCAGAGTAAGAACCAACAAGCACTCCTCCTAAAGCTGGACATCTTCAACAAAAAAGACCAAGTCCCTAGTCTGGCTGCTTCAATTAGGCATTTGATTCACATACAATTTAAGGTTAATAGTAACAATACCAATGTATTCTGTACCAGACCCTTTATTTGAATTACCCCCATTTAATTCACACAACAATACTATAAAATAGAAATTCTTATCGGTAAGGGACTGTGTTTGTGCTTGCTCATCATTGCATCCCCAGCCACTACTAGGTATTTGAATGCCCAAATAATAATGCTTCAATAAGGGAAGTGTCGAGTGAGTGAAACTCCACCTTTGCAAGTGAACAAAGTGAGGCTCAGGTCATGATCCCAGCGTCCTGGGATCGAGCCCCGCATTGGGGGGGGGGGGTCCCTGCTCAGCGGGGAGCCTGCTTCTCCCTCTCCCACTCCCCCTGCTTGTGTTACCTCTCCTGCTGTGTCTCTCTCTGTCAAATAAATAAATAGAATCTTAAAAAAAAAATAAATAAAGTGAGGCTCAGGGAGGGAAAGAAACTTGCCCCAAGGGCACAGCCGGTCAGAGGCAAAGCTGCAGTTTGAACCCAGGTCAGCCTTCTGTAGAAGCCTGCTGGTCTCTTTCCCTCACTTCGTCCCTGAAGAGAAGATGTGGTTTTGTTGTATAACAAGGGGACTTAAATAATAACCTAATATTCTGGTGCCTGTTTACCAGATTATTTGTATCTTCTGCATAAGACTTGTTTCCTCAAACATGCCAAGGTCATGACTTGGAAGACACGCTGAGTCCCTGAGAAATGACAGACAGCCTGTCCATTCGCAGCGGCATTTCCAAGCGTACAGACGTGACTAAGCTTGTCCGGGTGGAAGGAACGAGATCAAGTGAGATATCCTAATGAAGGAAATGGTACAGACTTAGCTTAAGATGGAAGCACCAGTAAGAGCTAACGGAGTCAAACACATCATGGGTGCTCCGCAGGGAATCGCAAGATTTCATGGAAACCCCACGAGTAACTGAAATTTCCTTTCCTACATACCTTCTACTCTTATATTTAAGGCATATTTACAAAAATTGGTCATATACTTGATCAGAAAGACAACCTCAATAAATTCTGAGAATAAATGTTTTTCTGAGAAAAAAAAAACCTTAAGCAATTTGGGAATGTTAAAACTGAATTTTAAAAACAAAGCAAAATTAAACAAGGAAACAATAAGGAAATGATTTCATACCTAAGCCTATGCATACAAGTAGCATGATACTCAAATGGCAATTTGAATTTGGGTTAATGCTTACATGCTTTCATTATTTGAAAAAAGAATCTGAAAACAAATGAAATAGATAGCCAAGTTAAGAAACTAGAAAGAGGGGCACCTGGGTGGATCAGTCAGTTAAGTGTCCAACTTTTGATTTCTGCTCAGGTCACGATCTCAGGGCTGTGAGGCTCCATGCTCAGCGGGGAGTCGGCTTGGCATTCTCTCTCTATCCCTCTGCCCCTCGCTCTGCTCTCTCTCGTACACACTTTCTCTCTCATAAATAAATAAATAAATAAATAAATAAATAAATATTTTAAAAAGAACAGGAATAGAACAAAATAAAGAAAGTAGGAGAAGATAATGAATAAAGATAAAAGCTAAATTTAATAAAATAGAAAATCAAAGACAATAGACATAAAATACCCTTAACTTATTTTTGGAAGAACATTGACTATTAATAAACAAGTTAGCTGGATAATTAATTATTAGCAAATCAAGCCCAATAGTCTATTGAAAGGATTGTATACCATTTCCATATGGATTTTATTTCAGCACTGCTAGGATGGTTCAACATTATGAAATATACCAGTAAAATTTATTACATCAAGTTAAAGAAGAAAACTGTAATTAAATGAATAGATAGCAGAACTGACCAGAGAGGCCTAATTGCATTCAGCACTGCTCTGGTTTTAAAGCTTATTTATCATCCCTACATCTGTTCTGCTGCCAACTCTCCTAGTAAGAATAAAAGCAGAATGCCCCTGACTGCAACCTCCCTTACCCCTCCCCTCCCCACCAGGAATATTTCTTATAAAACAGTAAGTGCATATTTGTATTAACTAAAATACTATCTGCTCTACTTTCTTCTCGGGCATAAGTGAAGGATTCCCCCATGAAAGCATGTTATTTTACAAGACCTCTGCCTTGTGCACAAGAAATTCTGCAGAAGTCTGTAAATGGGGAGAATGTGCATTTCAGTAAATGGCACCACCATCGATCCATGTACTCAGGCCAAGAAACCGATGAGCCACCTTGATTCTGTCCCCATCCCTAGCCCCTCATATATACATACATATACACTGTAGACTGGGTGGCTTAAAGAACTGAAATCTATTTCCCACAGTCCAGGAGATGGAAATCCAAGATTGGGTGCCAGCAGGGTCAGTTAGGGTGACGACCCTCTTCCTGGCTTAGAGATAGATGGCTCCCTTCTTGCTGTGTCCTCAAATGGTAGTGAGAAGTTCTTCCTCTTCTTGTAAGGACACTGATCCCATCATGGGGGCTCTAACCTCATGACCTCATCTGATCCAATTACCTCTCAAAGGCCTGACCTCCTAATTCCATCATAGTGGGGCTTAGGGCTTCGACATATGGATGGCGGTGGGGGACACAAGCATTCAGTTTATAACAATCAGCAGGTCCTGAGGTTCCAACTTGAAAATACATCCCCAGATGCAGCTACTTAACCCATCCACACTGATCTAAGTACCATAACCCCTCTCCTAGACTATTACAATACCTCTTCACTGGTCTCCTGCTTCTACCCTTTGCCCCACTGCAGTCAGGGTGATCTCTTTAAACCTAAGTCAGATCTGGTTGCTTTCCAGCTTACAACCTTGAATGCTTCCCACTGGGCTCAAAATAAAAGGCACCTGTCTGGGCCTCTGATCTCACCCCTCACAACATGCCTTGCTCACTCCACTCCACCATTCTGGCCTTCCTACTATTCCTTAAAAAACCAATGTTTCTTCCCACCTCGGGCCTTTTTGTTTTAGCCGACTGCTGAGAATACTCTTTTCCTGAATCCTTGCATTACTGACTTCCTTTGGGTTTCTGCTCCATGTCACCGCCCATCTCATCTCAAAACTCTTCACCCTGATTTGCTTTTCTTCAAGTATGTAACTCTGCCTGACATAGTGAATTGTTATCCAGTTTTGTCTGCCTCCCACACTAAAAAGTTCTCAAGGAAGGCAGATACTTTTCTTATTCACTGCTCTATTCCTAATTCCTAGAAGGAACTTGGCTCATCATTGGTGCTCAGTAAATAATTGTTGGATGAATAAGTGGAGATTTCTTCATTGTCATTTCCATAGATTGCCAGGCCCTAAGGTTGGAGGTCTTTGATTTTGAGGCTTGAGTGGGACTGGTTAGGGTCTCCAGGAAGCAGACTCTGAGATAGAACTTAACAGGCAGAAAGTTCATCAGCGTCCGGGGGGAGGAAGAGAAGAAAACAGGCTTGGGCAGTGGGAGAAGTTGAGTTTTGACACAGTCTTAGTAGGAGTCCCCAGCAAACCTACAGGGAATTCTGAAGATAGGTTGACCTTTGAGGCTGTCTCAACTTGGAACAAGGGGACAAGGCAGCCCTCTATAGCTGGTACAGTCCATTTGGACAGCTGAGGGCTAGGGGCCAGGGGCACTCCCAATGGTTGGGGAATTGGTCCCTCACTTCTGAGTGGCACAGCAAAACATCTTCCGCAAATGGGAAAACATGGTTTAACCATGGTAATGCCAAGGAAGTTTATGGCTCTTTACCTAAAGACCTCATAGTATGGCATCTCTTCGCAATGTTACCCCTCTCTGGGGACTGGTTCTTGGTCTGCCAAATCCAAAACTGATGTGAGCTCTGACAGTGTCAGCACATAAAATATGGACTAGTCTTAGTAGTACACTCACATTAACTAAGGTTCAGAGATAGGAATTTATACAACTGGACGCCAATTTATTTTACAACGAGTGATGTAACTTTCATTAAAACTATAGGCATCAGCAAGAATTGCCCATTCTTTCCAGAACCATCTACATACGGCTTCCCAGGCTGTATACTGCAGAACCCTAGGCCTGCCATTCACGTGGACTGTAATGTCCCTCACACACACAACTGTGCAGTGTACCAGATCTGAATAACCAATAGGCTGATTGTTGAACATGGAATCAGGGTGAGGAAAGTCAGATGGGGAGAGTTTAGAAGTGGGCATCAGATAACATGGTTTGAGACATTCTTCCCTACAGCAAAGATGGTGTTGCCAACAGAACCATAATATTATATGAAGTCTGTTGTCCAAGGTTCCATCCCATGTGCAGCTTTGGAAAGTGACCTCCCTTTAATCATGTTTATAACCAAGAGAAAAGGGTACACTTCACAGGCAAGTTCATTGCCTCTCTGCATATGATTCAGTTTCAGTAACCAAATATGAACTAAATAAAATAAGCTAAAGTTTATTTTTCAGTATTGTTCCAATAAGGCTTAAAAAGCATTTTTGTGTTTTCCCAAAAGAAATAAGAAATATATGCTAATATATACTATTTTCCTGATGGTCCTTGGTGTGTAAAACTCTCCGTGCTAATTTAGGTAATTAGGAGACCAAAAAGCTTGCATATAGTTTGATAAACGAAAACTCGTGTTTAGTAATCAAACAGACATCCGTTCAAGCCCCACCTACTAACTTAGCAGTTTTGTGATCCAGGTCTGGGCCCTCTAAGCCTCAGCTTTGTCACCTATAAAATGTCAATAATAATAATAGTCAATTCAGGGGCGCCTGGGTGGCTCAGTCATTGGGTGTCTGCCTTCGGCTCAGGTCGTGATCCCAGGGTCCTGGGATCGAACCCCACATCCGGCTCCCTGCTCGGCGGGAAGCCTGCTTCTCCCTCTCCCACTCCCCCTGCTTGTGTTCCTGCTCTCACTACCTCTCTCTGTCAAATAAATAAAATCTTTAAAAAAAAAACAAAATAATAATAATAATAATAGTCAATTCATAGCATAGGTAGGAGGATGAAATAAAATTACATGAAACAACACAGCATCTAATCCATAATGTATGTTCCAAATGTTAAATATTATTGATTGAGTGGAATCAGGAGTTGGCCAACTTTTTCTATAAAGGGCCAGATAGTAAATATTTTTTGGCTTTGAGGGTCATATCTCTGTCCCAGCTATTCAACTCCGTAGTGTAGTGTAGAAGTAACCACAAATACTGTATAAATGAATGGGCATAGCTATGTTCCAATAAAACTTTATTTACAAAGTCAGGCAGTGGACTGGATTTGGCCTGTGACATAGCATGCCATCTCCTGGCCCGGATGAATGGACTGATTTCATGGCACCATAGTACCATAAATGCCGTATTTTCCCATCCTTTTTATTGTTAACTCTAGGGTTGATGCTCAAGGATTCCAAGGGAGTTCATCAACATCTCCTTGTTTCTTAATGAACATGAAATATCATCAACTTGAAGGGGGAAAAGTGGACTCTCTTCAAGCTCACGGTTTCAAAACCCAAGAGAAAACTAAATTTGACAAGTGTCTTTACTGGACTCAACATATCCAATGTGTCTGAAGAGCCATCTTACGTTTTCAAATGTGCTAACAGGTACCACATAATTAGGTTTATTATCTGTGCAACCACACGTCGCGCTACATTCAGTGTTAGATCTAAGTTCTGCCAGCTGTAAATCTTTGCAGCCAGTAGGTGGCATTCCCATTTGATATTAATACTGAATGCTCAAAAACAAAAACAA
The DNA here is from genome assembly GCF_009762305.2 of Zalophus californianus. NCBI lineage: Eukaryota > Metazoa > Chordata > Mammalia > Carnivora > Otariidae > Zalophus > Zalophus californianus. The sequence goes on from NC_045596.1 coordinate 20,250,295, forward strand.
AAAATTACTGAATGCTCATTCAGTTGCAGCTCCTTCCAACTTGAGGAAATAAGACCCCCTCTACACACACACACAAACATTTCAAAATATTTATTTATAATTAAGGTAAAATAATCATGTTCCCTAGAATATCATCCGAACGGCTTTTTTTTTTTTACTTTACAGTTCTATTTTATTTCTTTATTATGTTATGTTATGAATGGCTTTTATAAATGTATTTAAAATTACTCCTTACAGTCTACAGTAGTAGATTGAATTATGCCTCCTCAAAAAAAAAAGAAAAGATATGTCTGTGCCCTAATCTCTGGAATTTGTGAATATGACCTTACTTGGAAAAAGAGTCTTTGCAGACTTAATCATGTTAAGTATAACAAGACAAGATCATCACAGATGACCTGGGTAATTACCTACATCTAATGACAAGTGTCCTTCAAAGTCACAGAAAAAGAGAGACACAGGGAGAAGAGGAGAAGGCCGTGTGAGATGGAGGCATGGATCCACAGGTGCAGCCACAGGCCACGGAACACCAGGAGCAAGCAGAGGCTGGAAGAGGCAAGGAAGGATTCTCCCCTAGAGTCTTCGGTGGGGGGAGCGCAGCTTGCCAACACACGGTTTTGGACTTCCGGCTTCCAGAACCATGAGAAAAGAATTATCGGTTGTTTCAAGCCACCAGGTTTGTAGTAATTTGTTAGGGTAGGCCTAAGAAACCAATATACTGTCCCACTAAATAAAACCGAGTCAAAAGCAAGGCAGAATGTTTAATAAAATCATGAAGTTTCAAACTCAACTACTTAACCAAAATGTTCAACCTACTGAACATTCTATGATCTTCTGTGCAGATATCCCTGTGAACATGAATGTTTATATCATTTGTAAGACAGAATTATATTGGAGACTTGTGTTCCGACTTCTCCAAAGATAACAAACCTGTGTCTTCTAACATCTTAGCACTCCCATACATCATCCAGGAACCATGAAGCATTCGATTGCCCACGACAACTGTTCCAAGTGCGGTGTTAGAAATGAAGCAGGGACCACATGCAGAGAAACATGCATTAGGGCAGCTCTGAATTAGCTATTCTTGTCTTATGTGTAATGACCTTGCCTAGGCCCTCCTTCAGATACACTCAGCAAGCATTTACGGTGCCCCTGGCCAGGTGCCGAGCCGTCAGACAACAATCACGTATAGTTCTTGTGGTCTAGCTGAGAAAATCAAAGTCAACTGAGAGAGCCGTAAGGAGTCAGATACGGAGCATGTGATGAGTGCGAAAGTACAGGAGCACAAAGAGGGGCACCCCTCACCCAGGGGGCAGGAGGAGGAGGACATGGAACCTGGGCTGAATCTTGAAAGCTTGGTGAGCCGGACTGGGGGGCTGAGACACGTGTTGTGTAAGGGAGCAAGAGTAAGAGCATAGAATTCTGGGAAACTGCCAGAGGGTTGCCAAGTCGGGATGGAGGAACTATATCACAGAAAGGCCAGGTGTGCAAACAGAGCCGCAGTAGTGAAAGGCCTGGGTCAGGGGTTCGAATTTCATCCTTAAAACAATAGAGCGCCTTTAAAAGGTTCTGCACCTGGGTTTACACCCTTTACTGGGCGTTATGATCAGATTGCTTTTCCGAAACATTCACCTGCTGGTTTGTGGACACTGGGTCACATGGGGCAGGGGTAGCCAGGGAAACCAGGTGAAGAGGCCACGGCTGCCATTCGTCCAGACTTCCAGGAAACCTAACAACAGCAGTAGGGGCAGAGAGGAGGAGAAAGTCCAGATAGCATATGAAGGGGCTTGGTCTTAGGACTAGATATGGGGGGCAGGGAGGGGGAGAGTAGTGCTGTGAGTCACTCTGTGGGGTTTTTGAACTCCTGAGAGATTAAGTACTGTCTTTTTATTCATCTCTGTGCCGGACCAGCCACTGGTACAAAACAAGTCTTCAATGTGTTCATGGTTGAACTGGATTTCCTAGGTTTCTATTAGAAACTGAGGTTCCAGGTACTTTCCACCGCACTCCTGGAATACCCTTCACTTTCAAGTATATAAAGCTGTTATGAGAAATAATTTACAGCTCTCAGAAGGGCCTCCTGTTTTTGTTCGTCTGCCCATTTAGCGGCTTCTTCCTGGATTAATGGCCTGGTGCATGAATCACAGTGACTGCCTTTGCAGGATTAAGTGCTAACAGGAGGGTTTGGGAGAACCATCTCTGATGCTGCCCCGGCAAAGGCCAGACACGGCTGGAGCCCCCCACACCACCCAGCCTCCCCCAGCCCCGGGTCTCTCACAGGCATCTGTAACACACATATCTTACTCATTCTATAGAAGGGCCCCTGTTCTTGTCTCTCTAGCTACAGATACCTAGAGAAATTCCTACGACACTGCCAATGGAAGCCTTTTTAAATCATTCTGTGATTGAGTGACCGAGCCAGTGAAGCACGGTAGCCCCGAAGTGCTGGACACAACTGGATGGCGGACTGGCTTCCCGAAGCCAGCGTGCCTCCAATGTGCTTTGACAGACCAGTTTTTACAGCAAGAAGAGAAATAAATAGAAAAGGTAGGACGAAAAGCTATGCAGAAGAGCAGAGGTTACAACAGCAGAGAGTCATTCGAGAGGGAGAGGTGACTTGGGGCCAGGTTGGGCAGAGAAAGCCTTGCAGAGATACCTTGATTAGGTCTCTAAAGACAGGCTTTAGCCCAAGTTTTTTTTTGGGGGGGGGGGGGGCGAGTGCTATTGGCAGTTTGGGCTGGATGATTCATTCATGGGCCATGCCTGGCATAATGCTCACCACCCTCAGCTTCTGCCCACTAAGTACCAGTAGGTCCAAAATTCTCCCTGACACACACATGTTTTCAAGTACCCCTTAAAGGACTGGACTTTCCTGGGGTGTGAACCACTGATGGGTAGCAAAGGGATGTGAGAGATTGATTGAAATGAAGGAGATACAGGCGAGCCTGGGGGGCTCAGTCGGTTAAGCTTCTGCCTTCGGCTCAGGTCATGATCTGGGGGTCTTGGGGTCCAGCCCCGCATCAGGCTCCCTATTCAACAGGGAGCCTGCTTCTCCCTCTGCCCCTGTGAGTGCTCTCTCTCTCTCAGATAAATAAATAAATAAATCTTTTTTTAAAAAAATGAAGCAAAGAAGACCCAGATGTGGAGGAGGGACCCCTGAGACTTATTCTGGGACTGCTGATAGAGCATAGTGCTGTAGTAGAGGATGTGATAGGAAAACAACATCTAAAACAGGCTAAAAAGGAGGTTTCTCATTAAATACCATTCACAGCACATGTTCAAGTGGCCCCAAAAGATCATGTTAAACACTAATGTCAGGTCCAATTAAGAAGTCAAAGGCATGTAGTAGGTGGAAGTGAGCTCTGAATTCAGACCTAATTGAATCCCAGCCTCACCACTTAGTAGCTATGTCCTTGGGCAAGTTACTCATGTTAACGCACTCTGCTTTATCATCTTCAAAATGAAGATCATGCTTTCTCAAAGAGTTGGTGGAATGGCTTTGTGCTGGAGGAGGTCATCAAGGGGACGTGACCTGAGTGACCCGGGCACGGGTGGACATGGGCCATTGGAGGGTCCTCGCTCCTTCCCCTGTGCTTGGAATGTACATTCTGCCCACTATTCCCACAGCAGGAGCCACTTCAAGAATGTAGCCTTGAGAGAGTAAGGTGTTGTTGAGACCATCTGGACTCTACATATGACTGAACCCCACTAAGGTATCTATATAAACTCCTAAGATTCTGGTCACCAGGTGCAGAGATCTACTCATTTTCCTGTTGCCCAAGACAAGTTTTGTCTGTTCAGTTCCTTTGTTTATTAAAATGACCACCTACCAATCTGCAGTAGCATGCCTCTTTCTTCAGTCTCTGCTTGCCCTTTGCAAATGGAGGCCAGTTTTGAATTTCACCCAGGGAGCACTTGAGGCTGCAAACCAACAACCAAGTGATCTGCCACTAAATCTGATACCAAATCTGTTTGTCCTGATACCAGTATATCAAACATTCTTTTTGTAAACAAGTCCTCTAAATTTTGATTGTATGTTGTTCAAAACTAATTGGAAATTTTTTCCTCTTTTTTGTTAATCAAGGTGATACAGTCATTTTAAGTGTCCGGTTTGATGAATGTTTGTAATTTTGTACAATCATTTAACCGCTACCACAATCAAGAAAGTAGAACAGTTCTCCCACCCTAAAAAGTTTTCTTAGACCCTTTTGTATTCATTTATCTCCCCTTACCCTGGCCCCAGGCAACCACTGATGTCCCTATCATTATAGTTTTGCATATTACAGAATTTCATATAAATAGAGTCATACAGTTTGGAATCTTTGTGTTTGACTTTACTTAGTCTAATATTTTGAGATGTATCCATGTTGTTGTCTGTATTAATATTTCCTTCTGGGGTGCCTGAGTGGCTCAGTTGGTTGAATGTCTGACTCTTCATTTCAGCTCAGGTCATGATCTCAGGGTCATGAGATTGAGCCCCACATTCAGCTCTGGGCTCAGCGGGGAGTCTGCTTGGAATTGTCTCTCCCTCTCCCTCTTGCTCCTCCCTCTGCTCTCTTTCTCTTTCTTTCTTACTCTCTCTCTCAAAAAAAAAGTTCCTTCCTTTTTATTGCTGTGTAGTTCTCCATGTTGTGGATACACTGCATTTTGTTTATCCATTCAACAGTGATGGCCCATTGACTTGTTTCCAGTTTGGGTCTATTATGAATAATGTTGCTACATTCACGTACGTGGTTTGTTAGGACATATGTTTTCATCTCTTTCGGGTAAATAGCCAGAAGTAGAATTTCTGCTTGTATGCTTGTATGGTAATGAACATTTAACTTTGTAAAGTAATGCCATACTGTTTGCCAGAGTGACTGTAGTCCCACCAGCAGTGTATAAGAGTTCCAATTGCACCATATCCTTGACAACACTTGGTAGTGTCCATCTTTTTTATTTTATCCAGCCTAGGATAATAGTGGTATCTCATTGTGATTTTAATGGACTTTTCTCTGATGATCAATAAAATTGGACATTTAGCATGTGCTTATGAACATTTCTGATCAAAGTATTTATCAAATCAAGTTCCAAAATTGTTATTGGAAGCATGACTTGTAAACAGAGAGCCTGGAAATTTATCCTTTCCTAAGCACAGGAGGTTCTGAACAAATTAAACAATGAGCCTTCAATGAGTGTACAATATTGATGCTGAAATTCTGTAATTGCATTTTGAAATATCTCAACTTGTAAGATAAACCATTTACTAAAGCACCTATTTTTTTTAAAGATTTTATTTATTTATTTGACAGAGAGATAGAGAGAGAGCACAAGTAGTCAGAGAGGCAGGCAGAGGGAGAGGGAGAAGCAGGCTCCCCGCTGAGCAGGGAGCCTGACATGGGGCTCGATCCCAGTACCCTGGGACCATGACCTGAGCCGAAGGCAGCCGCTTAACCAACTGAGCCACCCAGGCACCCCTAAAGCACCTATTTTTAATTGGACCAATTTATGTTCTGAACTGGAATTAAATGAAATGTAGGAGGCCTATAATTATGCAGCATCATAAGTAGAGACAACTTCTTTGATGAGGTTTTTCTTATGAAATATTTGTCGAAGAAAGGTACTCTCAGTGAAGGCAAAAAAGTCAGTGTTTGTAAAAATATTTGGGCTGAAAAATTTACACATTGCAACATGCAAAAACTTAAAATCGTGAATATCCTTGTATTCATTTCCTAGGGCTACTGTAATAAAACAGCATAAGCAGACATTTTCTTATAGTTCTGGAAGCTCTGGAAGATCACGGCATCAACAAGTTTATTTTCTTGAGGCCTCTCTCCTTGGCTGCCTTCTGGCTGTGTCTTTACATGGTCTGTTCTCTGTGCTTACACACCCCTGGTGTCTCTCCGTGTGTCTAACTTCCTCTTCTTATATGAATGCCAATCAGATTGGACTAAAGCCCACCCTAATGGCCTCGTCTTCACCTAATTACCTCTTTAAAGACCCTATCTCATTCAGTCGTATTCGGAGGTGCTAGGATTTAGGGCTTCCACATATGAATTTTGGGGTGAAATAGTTCAGCCCATAACACTCTTCCTTTAGCAGAACCAGTTTCTGACATCCCTTTTACTTCCATGTGACACACAAGGAAACATGACCGCTAGCATCTAGAGAGGGGTATTAAGTGGACCAGAAACTAAATGCCCTCTGCCCTGCAATCGGCAGTCAGATTGTGTTGTGTGCTTTTCCACGTGTCATCATTGACCTGCCAGACTCCAAAGTCCACCTATTCAGACCGGTAATATCTACCTAACCCTTTCACATTGGCATACCTAAAAAAAAATATATAGTTTTGTTTCTTCCTTTTATAAAGTAATATATGCTCACAGGAAAAAAAAAAGATCAAACACTGGTGAAGTATAATAAGAAAATAAAGTATATAATAAGAAGATAAGGATCACCTCTGAAAACACACCACCCAGTGGTAGCCAGTTACCATATTAGTTGTATGCCTATCAAAATATTGTGTCTTAGGGACACCTGAGTGGCTTAGTTGGTTAAGCCTCTGACTCTTGCTTTTGGCTCAGGTCATGATCTCAGGGTTGTGACACTGAGCCCCACATCGGGCTCCCCACTCATCAAGGAGTCTGCTTGAGAGTCTCTGTCTCCCTCTCCCTCAGCTCCCCCTCATCCCATGTGCACACACGTGTGCTCTCTCTCTCTAAAATAAAGTAAATAAATCTCTAAAAAAATATTTTGCCTATACAAATACTTGTATGCTTTTTAATATAAAAAAATAGAAATCACAACATACATAATTTTTCAGCTTTGTTTTTCCTACTTAATATATTATGGATATAATTATTTCAGTAAATAGATATCATAGGACCTGTTAAAATTCAGGCTGGCCAAACCTGCCTCCACCCAGAGCTAAGTTTTACTTAGACTCATTGCAATGAAGTGGAATTTTCAGGGCCAAAAAGGGCAAAGCCACTCAATGTGAAGCCAAGTCTAGGCAATAGCCCATACGGTTCCAAGCATCTCCCTAAAGGTGAGATGCAGAGATTGCCAAGGGATGCTGGGCCTCAAGTCAGAGAAGCTGTGTTGTGATTGGGAGCAGACAGCAAGCAACCTCTGGTACCCTGCAGGCTTGTGGGGACTCCCTCTCCCAGGCGGGAGCTGCCCTCACCTCTCCTATTGAACTTCCTCCAGGATGAAATTGTGAAACTTGTCCACTCCCAATCACAGTCCTCTTCTCTCATTTAGGACACCAAGGGGCATCTTTCTTCCCCCACCTCTCAAACAGACACATAAAAAGCAACTCAGCACCACCCCCCCCCAACCTAGGAGAACTGTCAAAAAAGAATTTGCAAACATCACACATTCTCCTCCTTTGCTTCAAATACACAGTCCATCTTCTGGGAATTGGGCCCAGGGGTATAAAAGAAAAAGATGTTTGCCCTAGTCTGTTCATTTCATCTCCACAAGATAGGAAAAACTACAGGAAAAAAAGCTCAGCAGCACAATATCCTCTTAAAGAAGTGCTAAATGTCCCACTAATAGAAATTATGTTATAACTGACTTTCTATTTCTAGATATTTCACCTTATTTCCAAATCTATTAAATGACACTTCTGGGAATATCCTAGACATGTATTTTGCACTCATTCCTTAATATATTTCATTAGAATATATTCCTAGAAGTGAAATTTATGGGTTGAAAGGTATACACATTTAAAGTCATAATAACTATTTCTGGGGTGCGTGGGTGGCTTTAGTCAATTAAGCGTCAGACTCTTGATCTCAGCTCAGGTCTTTCTTGAATCATCTCAGGGTTGTGAGTTCAAGCCCCACACTGGGCTCCACACCCAGCATAGAGCCTACTTAAAAAAATAAAATAAAGGGGCATCTGGGTGGCTCAGTTGTTAAGTGTCTGCCTTCAGCTCAGGTCATGATCCCAGGGTCCTGGGATGGAGCCCCACATCGGTCTCCAGGCTCAGCAGGAAGCCTGCTTCTCTCTCTCCCATTCCCCCTGCTTGTGTTCCCTCTCTCCCTGTGTCTCTCTCTGTCAAATAAATAAAATCTTAAAATAAAATAAAGTAAAATAAAATAAAGTCATGATAACTATTTCCAATCTGCTCTCTAGAAATGTTATAGCAGTTTATACCATTTCAGTTATCTTGGGTATATACCTTGAAATAAAATTGAGGATCATTTAGTATATGTATGTTTAACTTGTAGAGTAACTATCAGATGGTTTTCCAGAGCAGCTCTGCCATTTTATATCCCATCTACAATGTATGAGCATTCTGATTTCTCTAGATCCTCATCAACACTTGTTATTATCTGTCTTATAGCTATACTGGTAGGTGTGATGGGCTATCTCATTGTGGTTTTGATTTGCTGTTCCCTAATAATGAATGATGTGCTCGTGTGCTCACTGGTCATTTGTATATCTTCTTTAAAAAAAATCTCTATTCAGATCGTGTGCCCATTTATCAAATGGGTAATCTGTCTTTTTAACATAGAGTTAGGAGTTCCTTATATATTCTGAAAACTAATTCCTTATTAAATATATGACTTGAAAAAATTTCTCCCATTCCATGTGTTGTCTTTGCCCTTTCTCGATAGTGTTCTTTGAAGCACAAAAGTTTTAAATCTTAGTGAAACCCAATTAATTTATGTTTTCCTTGGTTGCTATGCTTCAAGTTCCACATCTTAAGAAACCATCTCCCAATCCAAGGACAAGAGCATTTACCCCTACAAGTCTTATGGCTTAAACGCTTACATTTAGGTCTTTGGTTCATTTTGAGTTGTTTTTTTGTATATAGTAGGAGGTAGGGATCCAACTTCATTCTTTTGCATGTGGATATCCAGTCATTTCAGCACTATTTGTTGAAGACTAATCTTTTCCCCACTGAATTGTTCTGGGCACGTTTGTCAAAAATTAATTGACCATAAATTGGTTTATGTCTGAAATCTCAATTCTATTCTATTGATCTATATTCTATCCTATGCCAGTACCACATAGTCTTAATTACAATAGTTTCATAGTAATTTTTGAAATCAGAAAAAGTATGTCCTTCAAATTTGTTCTTTTTGTTTTTTAGGATTATTTTGTATATTCTGGGTCCCTTGCATTTCTATATGTATTTTTGTAAGACTTTATTTCTTTATTTGAGAGAGAGAGAGCATGAACGGGGGTGAGGGGCACATGGAGAAGCAGACTCCCCACTGAGCAGGGAACCCGATGAGGGGCTCAATCCTGGGAGTCAGGGATCATGACCTGAGCTGAAGGTAGACACCCAACTGACTGAGCTACCCAGGCATCTCTCCATATGTATTTTCTACCATTAATCTGTAAAGTTTTTTCTATGTTGATAGTAACCTTTTATTAAATATATTATTTTTCTTGTATATTGTTTTTTTCTCTTCAGTAATTTTAATACTTAATTAGCTTAATCTATCAATCTTTCATTCACTGTTTTGGGATTTGGCTATAGCTAACTTTTTGGAACATCAGTCTTTGCTCTGTTGAACCTAAGCTAGGCCTTTAATCCTCCCATCCTTGATCACTATGAAACTCAGACTCTACCTGAGTCATGGTCTTGTTACCTTCTTCTTATGTAAATAGTGCAAAAAATAAAAATGGCCAAAAATTTTTTGCCACTCCTCCCATCAAGAAATAAGGCCTATGTGCCCTCCCCTTCAATTTAGGTGGGCTCTGTAATGTTTTCATCAATAAAATATGGCCAAAGCTCACTCTGTGCCTGGGTGTAGGCATTAAAAGACTGGAAACATTCACTTCTTTGTTCTTGGAACATTCTCTGAGAGCCCTAAGCTGCCATGTTAGAAGTCTGACCTCCCTGAGACCACCATGCTCTGTGCGGGATCTCCCAACAGCGTGGGGGGAGGGGGGTCCCAGCCTGCCAGTCATCTTCCAAGAAACCAGACAAGTGAGTGAAGCCTTTCAAAGCAGTCATCCACAAGCTAAAGCCACCAAGTGACCTGAGTTGACAATCATTATGTAGAAGAATCATCCAACTAATCTTGCCTGGATTCATAACCCACAAATTCATGACATATAATTAAATGGTCGTTGTTTTGAGTTTGGCGGTAATTTGTTACACAATGATAAATAACCAGCAGTTAGCTTGGGGTATTAGCCACCCACACACTGGTAAGACAGATGGAGGAAAAAAAGAAGCATGTAATCCTTTAAAGAAAACATTTCCCTTTTGAAAAGAGGAGGAAAAATAATGCTTACAAATAAAAAATGGAAGCTCTGTCAAGCTCTTGTCCTCTTTGCAGATTCTGGATGAAAGATTAAGACTATATGGGAGGTAGAGATGTATAAAAAAGGTGAGGCTTTGAGGAAGTCAAATTAAGGTAGTGGCTTACTTCCTTCCTTTGGTTAATCTCCCTGAATTCTCCTTCCCCATATATAGTCTAGGAAGAAAGTTCTTTTTAGTCCCCATATTTCTAGGATGGAAGAGATCCTAGGAAGCGTAGACTTGGGCTAAATTCTAAAGTGTGCCTTGCTTGCTTTCAATGCAGAATCTACTTTAAAACTGCTTTGGTTGTTGGTGGAAATATAAAGATGCAGCTGCTATGGAAAACAGTATGGCAGGTCCTCAAAAAATCAAGCATGGAATTATTATATGATGCAGCAATTCTACTTCTATGTATATATACCAAAGACCCGAAAGCAGGGTCTCAAAGAGATTTTTGAATACCCACACTCATTAGCAACATTCTTCACAACAGTCAAAAGGTGGAAACAACCCAGGTGTCCACTGATGGATGAATGGTTACATACACATGATGGGAAATTATTCAGCTTTAAAAGGGAAAGAGATTCTGACACATGCTACAACATGGATGGGTCTTAAGGCATTATGCTAAGTGAAATAAGCCAGTCACAAGAAGACAAATACCACTTAATTCCACTTATATGAGGTAGGTAGAGTATCAGATTAATAGAAACAGAGAGTAAAATGGTGGTTGCCAGAGGCCAGGGTGAGGGGTATATCGGGAATTGTTGTTTAATGGGCACAAAGATTCAGTTTTGCATGAAGAAAAAGTTCTGGAGATTGGTTACACAACAATGTGAATATGTTTAACACTACTGAACTGAACACTTAAAAGTGGTTAAAATGGCAAATTTTATGGGGCGCCTGGGTGGCTCAGTCAGTTAAGCATCCAACTCTTGATTTCTCCTCAGGTCATGATCTCAGGGTCATGAGATGGAGCCCCACATTGTGCTCTGCATTGAGTGTGGAGCCTGCTTGGGGTTTTCTCTCTCTTCCTCCCTCTACCCCTCCCCCCAACATGTGTGTGCTCTCTCTCTCTCTCAAAAAAAAGTAATTTTTATGATATGTGTATTTTCCCACAATTAAAAAAAAAAAAAAACTGCTCCAGATTTTTTCCTGGGTGGAGGTTGGAGGCTCTGGATTTTGGAAAAACAGCTACTCTGCTAGGAATACTAAATCCTCAGCACTCCCAAAGATCAATTGTCTTCATTGTACAAAGAACTTAAAAGGGACTTGTTATTTATGGAACATTGTTCAGAAATTATACATTTTTAGCTCTCAAGATTTAAAGAACGGACACTAGTAGGAAGATTTCTTGTAATTTAAAGCTGATCTGTATATATGTTTATGTTTCAAAAAAGTGTTTCTGTTACAGTACTAATTTGTAGTAGCTAATATTGAGCATGGCCCTGTGCCATGCTACATCCGTTAGAATGGGTTAGGTTACACTCTGACTACAACCAATCCCAAAATAAGTGCAATTTCATTTAAAATTAACTAGAGTTTATTCCTCACTCATGCTACATAGGTTGGCCCAAGGACTGTGTTTCAGCATATCATCTTCTTTATCCTAAGAGCCAGGCTGATAGAGCTGCCAACATCCAGAACATTGCCAGTGCCCTATCAAAAGAAAAAAAACAAAAGCATATACCCAGAGTTAACAAAACTGAAAAATTGGAGGGCACAGTCCCCAAGATTGTCCTCACTTCTGACATCAACTGCAGGTTCAGAGGTTCCCCCAAATACCTTTAGGTTCAATAATTCACTACAAGGACCCAGAGAACTCACTGAAAGCTTTTATGCTCACAGTTACAGTTTTCTGTGGGGAGAGGATACTAATCAAAATCAGCTCGGGGAAGAGGCACATAGGAGAGAACCTGGGAAGTTTCCAGACACAAAGCTATGCAGTCCTCAGGATGCATTACCCTCCCAGCATCGATGTTTGATGGTACACACAGAATATTACCGACCAAGGCAGCTCACCTGAGATTCTGTGTCCAGAGTTGTTACTGAGGTTAGAGAGGCATGATTAATTGAATGATTTAACAATTGATTGAATCATTGACTGGTAACATGTGACCCAAAGTCCCCATCCTAAATCACATGGTTGGTCTCTCTGGTATGGTCAACCCCCGCCCTCACCAGACACTTCTATCAAGTAGGACATTGAGCACCTCCTCGAAGCTAAGGGCAAAGGCCAGTCCTTTCTTTGGGCAAGGCCAAATTCTGTGCTACACAGCATATGTCAAAACACACACTAGCCTTTAAAGCTTCCACTCAGAAGGAACATGTGTCACTTCCTATCATATTTTTTCGGCTAAATCAAGTCACAAGGCCGAGCCCCACAACTTCAAAGGGGAGTGAGGAGATACATTCTTCCCCTAGATGATTAGATATAGGTGATCAGAGATCCAGTCTATCATGTAAGTATTTTTATGTGCATTATTCACTTAATTCTCTCAACAATTCCTATTATTATCTCCATTTTTCAAGTAAAGAAACTGAGCCATAGTGAGGTTAAGTGACATGCCCCAAGTCACACGGCCAGTAAGGTCAGGGCTAGAAATGCCTGGTCTTAAGCCCAGGCACTCCACTTCCATAGCTCGTGCTCTTAAAGAAAACTACAGAGGGAAGGAGAAAAGTTCCCATTTAAGAAATCAAAATAAACCAGGGCACTGGGGTGGCTCAGTCAGTTAAGCATGTGCCTTTAGCTCAGGTCAAGATCCTGGGGTCCTGGGATCGAGTCCTGAGTCAGACTCCCTGCTCAGTGGGGAGCCTGCTTCTCCCTCTCCTCCCCAGCTCGTGCTCTCTCTCTCACTATCTCTGTTGCTCCCTCTGTCTCTCTCAAATAAATAAATACAATATTTAAAAATAAAAAAATTAAGAAATGAGAATAAACCTGAAGAAGGCAAGTACGGCTCACAGAGGATGAGGCCAATTTCCTAGGCACCAACTGCCAGTGAAGTTATCATCGCGTCAGTTATCAAGTGCATACTCACCGCCTGCAATTTTTAGAAAAGCATGAATAGCGACAGAAGGAGGCATTGGCCACCAGGAGCATGCAGAGATACCAGCATACTGAGTATCTTATCTCTCTACTAAAAAGATTTAATACTAGAAAGCTGAAGTGAAGTCTCATATCCTTAAAATTCATTACAGCCATAAAAAGCACCACCATATTTTCATGAGCTATTAAAACAAACAGTTAAAAATAAAGCCCAAAAAGAAAAAAAAAATAAAACCCATTTGGTATCCAATAGCCTTCATGTGATCATATTTTTTCATGTATTTGTGAAGCAACAAAATGTGGCTAACTGCACTAGATCTCCTTGTAACTGATTTAGCTTTCCACATTCTCTTTTGCATCCTAAAATAATAAGCTACAATTTCCCTAGCCATATAATTTCTAAATTACATAGACTCATATCACCACATGAAATGCATCCCCTGCCTTTCTCCTCTTCACTTTTCTCAACCGATCTTTCATTTTAAAAATTCTTTTTGAAATCCCCCACAAACATCAAGCGACATGGGCATGGGCATAAGAACAGTCTAAAGGGAGAGTATTAACATTTATTTGGCACCTATTATTTGCCCATCACATCGCATGTTCTTTTATTTCACTTAATACTGGCTCGAACCTTTAGAGCAAGTGTTACTGCCCCCATTTTTCTGATGGGCAAGCCTCAAAGACAGCAAGTCATTGACCCAAGTTTGAACAGCTGTACGAAAGTTGCAGCAGACATTGTAATTGCTCACCAACAGCTAGTTCCTTTTTTTTTTTCACACATTGAACATGCTTCTCGTTTAAAAAGTTGAAAATTCTGAATACACTTTATTTCAGACTTCTTTCCTGCTAGGGCATGAATATATGACAATCTAGCCAATAGGGCCTAAAGGAGAGTCTGCTGGGGAGAGTCTGTTTAGAGGAAAGTTTTCTCCCTGGTTAAAAAATAAAAATCACAGGGGCGCCTGGGTGGTTCAGTCGGTTGAGCATCTGCCTTTAGTTCAGGCCACGATATTGGGTCCTGGGATCGAGCCCCATGTTGGGCTCCCTGCTCAGCGGGGAGTCTGCTTCTCCCTCTGCCCCTACCTGCCCCCCACTTGTGCTCTCTCTCTCTCTCTCAAATAAGTAAATAAAATCTTAAAACATAAAATAAAATTCGCAAAAATAAAAAATAATAAATAAAATTCATACACACAAGAAAGACCCTTCTCCCTACTTGTTTGTGGATCAGACCTTGTAATGATGTGATACCTGGTGCTGCAGCAGCCTTGTTGAGACTGAGGGTATAAACCCGATGTTGAATACTCTAAAACCCTCTAAGGATGGTGAAAAGGAAGAGTGTTTTTTAATGACATCTTTGAAGCTCTTATTTAACTAACCCTGGCACCCCCCTACCTTAGGATTTAGAACAGTGTCTGATGCCTATTAGGCACTTAACAAAGCTCTATTGAATGAATAAATGAATGGTTTTAACTTTTCAAAATTTGTCTTCAAAGAAGATAAAAGAAATATCCACCCAAACTAAATCTTCATCTACCCTGTGACTCAGCAAGTTTAGGTATGTATCCAAAAGAAATAAGTATTATGTGTCTATAACAGACATGTGGAAAAGTGTTCACAACACCTTCACACTGGAAACAATTCAAATGTCCAGCCACAGAATGGATAAGTAAATGAATATTCATGCTTTGGGATACTATACAACAATATAAAAGAACAATATTAATACAATAGCATGGATGACTCTCACAGACATAATATTGAGCAAAAACCACTGTACACATGAGAGTACATATTACATGATTCAACTGAATAAAGTTCAAGAACAGGAAAAACGAATCCATGGTGATAGAATTCAGTGGTTACCTCTGGGAGGTGGGGATGGTTATTAAGGGGCACAGAGCATGAAAGAATCTCCTATGGTGATAAAAATGTTCTACATTTTGATCTGAATTGTGATTAGGTAGGTTTATACACACGTAAAACATCGTCAACCTGTCTATTTCACAGGTGTGCCCCTTACTGTATATGTTATGCCTCAATTATTCCTAAGGCCAAAAAAAGTTTTATTTTTCTTTTAAAGGAGGTATAGGAAACTTTTTTTTAAAAGATTTTTTTTAATTTATTCATTTGAGAGAGAGACAGACACAGAGAGAGAGCACAAGCAGGGGGAGAGGCAGAAGCAGATCCCCCCTGACCTTGGCTGAGCCGGGACCCCGACACAGAGCTCGATCCCAGGACCAAGAGATCATGACCCGAGCTGAAGGCAGACCCCCAACTGACTGAGCCATCCAGGTGCTCCAAAACATTTTTTTACTCAGTATTTATTTAGGGAAGGTATTACGTTAAGTGCTTACAAAATAACCTCCATAGTAACACTATCGAGTAGGCATTGCTATCTATATACTACAGATGCAGATGTGAGACTCAGAGAGGTTAAGTTACTTTCCAAGGTCACACAGCTAATCAATGTCAAAAATGGTATTTGAATGCAAGTTTATCTGATCCCAAAGCCCATGATCCTTTCTCTGGGTTACTATAAAATGTGCAGGCATCTGCATAGCCAACTTTCCAAGGTCATGGAAAGAATCATCGCTGTGACCCAGGAATACTCTCCCAGAATGTGGATTTCTCTATAGAAATTGCCTAAGTAGAACAGAAAAGGCTTTATGTACAAAGATAGTCATTGCAGAATTTATAATAGTGAAAAACTGGAAACCTAATTATCCAACAGCGTATAATTAAGCAAACGATAATACATATATTCAGTAGAATATTAGGCAGTCATTAGAAATTATGCTCAAGAAAGCTTATGATGTAATTTTCAATGGGCTGAAATGGAATAGAAATTGAATTTGCTTTAAGAATACAACCATGAATAGCAAAAATTTTTTAACTTAGGCCTATAGAAAGAAAAAGTCTGGAAGTGTTTGCATTTAAAGAACATTAACAATGTCTGCCTCTGAAGAATGTGATTTGGCAAGGTGGTTTTTGGAGTTGGGGTGGGTGGGGTGTTAGGGAGAGGACAGGTACTTTTTTTTTTTTGCTTTATAAACTCTGCATTTGACTTTTCACAGTGATACGCATAATTTTTTATTGTTATGTTAATCACCATATATTACATCATTAGTTTTTGATGTAGTGTTCCATGATTCATTGTTTGTGCATAACACCCAGTGCTCCACGCAGAATGTGCCCTCTTTAATACCCATCACCAGGCTAACCCATTCCCCTACCCTCCTCCCCTCTAGAACCCTCAGTTTGTTTTTCAGAGTCCATCATCTCTCATGGTTCGTCTCCCCGTCCGACTTGCTCCCCTTCATTCTTCCCCTCCTGCTATCATCTTCTTTTTCTTTTTTCTTAACATATGTTGCATTATTTGTTTCAGAAGTACAGATCTGTGATTCAACAGTCTTGCACAATTCACAGCACTCACGATAGCACATACCCTACCCAATGTCTATCACCCAGCCACCCCATCCCTCCCAGCCCCCACCACTCCAGCAACCCTCAGTTTGTTTCCTGAGATTAAGAATTCCTCATATCAGTGAGGTCATATGATACATGTCTTTCTCTGATTGACTTATTTCACTCAGCATAACACCCTCCAGTTCCATCCACGTCATTGCAAATGGCAAGATCACATTCCTTTTGATGGCTGCATAATATGCCATTGTGTATATATACCACCTCTTCTTTATCCATTCATCTGTCAATGGACATCTTGGGTCTTTCCACAGTTTGGCTATTGTGGACATTGCTCCTATAAACATCGGGGTGCACGTACCCCTTCGGATCCCTACATTTGTATATTTGGGGTAAATACCCAGTAGTGCAATTGCTGGATCGTATGGTAGCTCTATTTTCAACTGTTTGAGGAACCTCCATACTGTTTTCCAGAGTGGTTGCACCAGCTTGCATTCCCACCAACAGTGTAGGAGGGTTCCCCTTTCTCCGCATCCCCGCCAACATCTGTCGTTTCCTGACTTGTTAATTTTAGCCATTCTGACTGGTGTGAGGTGGTATTTCATTGAGGTTTTGATTTGGATTTCCCTGATGCCGAGCGATGTTGAGCACTTTTTCATGTGTCTGTTGGCCATTTGGATGTCTTCTTTGGAAAAATGTCTGTTCATGTCTTCTGCCCATTTCTTGATTGGATTATTTGTTCTTTGGGTGTTGAGTTTGATAAGTTCTTTATAGATTTTGGATACTAGCCCTTTATCTGATATGTCATTTGCAAATATTTTCTCCCATTCTGTTGGTTGTCTTTTGGTTTTGTGGACTATTTCTTTTGTTGTGCAAAAGCTTTTTATCTTGATGAAATCCCAATAGTTCATTTTTGCCCTTGCTTCCCTTGCCTTTGGCGATATTTCTAGGAAGAAGTTGCTGCGGCTGAGGTGGAAGAGGTTGCTACCTGTGTTCTCCTTTAGAATTTTGATGGACTGCTGTCTCACGTTTAGGTCTTTCAACCATTTGGAGTCTATTTTTGTGTGTGGTATAAGGAAAGGGTCCAGTTTCATTCTTCTGCATGTGGCTGTCCAATTTTCCCAACACCATTTGTTGAAGAGACTGCCTTTTTGCCATTGGACATTCTTTCCTGCTTTGTCAAAGATGAGTTGACCATAGCGTTGAGGGTCCATTTCTGGGCTCTCGATTCTGTTCCATTGATCTATGTGTCTGTTTTTGTGCCAGTACCATACTGTCTTGATGATGACAGCTTTGTAATAGAGCTGGAAGTCCGGAATTGTGATGCTGCCAGCTTTGCTTTTCTTTTTCAATATTCCTCTGACTATTCGGGGTCTCTTCTGGTTCCATACAAATTTTAGGATTATTTGTTCCATTTCTTTGAAAAAAGTGGATGGTATTTTGATGGGGATTGCATTGAATGTGTAGATTGCTCTAGGTAGCATTGACATCTTCACAATGTTTATTCTTCCAATCCATGAGCATGGAACGTTTTTCCATTTCTTTGTGTCTTCCTCAGTTTCTTTCATGAATATTTTATAGTTTTCTGAGTACAGATCCTTTGCCTCTTTGGTTAAATTTATTCCTAGGTATCTTATGGTTTTGGGTGCAATTGTAAATGGGATCGACTCCTTGATTTGTCTCTCTTCTGTCTTGTTGTTGGTGTATAGGAATGCCACTGATTTCTGTGCATTGATTTTATAGCCTGCCACTTTACTGAATTCCTGTATGAGTTCTAGCAGTTTTGGGGTGGAGTCTTTTGGGTTTTCCACATAAAGTATCATATCATCTGCAAAGAGTGAGAGTTTCACTTCCTCTTTGCCGATTTGGATGCCTGTGATTTCTTTTTGTTGTCTGATTGCTGTGGCTAGGACTTCTAATACTATGTTGAATAGCAGTGGTGATAGTGGCATCCCTGCCGCGTTCCTGACCTTAGGGGAAAAGCTCTCAGCTTTTCCCCATTGAGAATGATATTTGCTGTAGGTTTTTCATAGATGGCTTTTATGATATTGAGGTATGTACCCTTTATCCCTCTACTCTGAAGAGTTTTGATCAAGAAAGGATGCTGTACTTTGTCAAATGCTTTTTCTGCATCTATTGAGAGGATTATATGATTCTTGTTCTTTCTTTTGTTAATATATTGCATCACGTTGATTGATTTGCGGATGTTGAACCAACCTTGCAGCCCAGGGATAAATCCCACTTGGTCGCGGTGAATAATCCTTTTAATGTACTGTTGGATCCTATTGGCTAGTATTTTGGTGAGAATTTTTGCATCCATGTTCATCAAGGATATTGGTCTGTAATTCTCCTTTTTGATGGGGTCTTTGTCTGGTTTTGGGATCAAGGTAATGCTGGCCTCATAAAATGAGTTTGGAAGTTTTCCTTCCATTTCTATTTTTTGGAACAGTTTCAGGAGAATAGGTATTAATTCTTCTTTGAATGTCTGATAGAATTCCCCTGGGAAGTCATCTGGCCCTGGGCTTTTGTTTGTTGGGAGATTTTTGATGACTCCTTCAATTTCCTTAGTGGTTATAGGTCTGTTCAGGTTTTCTATTTCTTCCTGGTTCAATTTTGGGAGTTGATACATCTCTAGGAATGCACCCATTTCTTCCAGGTTATCTAATTTGCTGGCATAGAGTTGCTCATAATATGTTCCTATAATTGTTTGTATTTCTTTGGTGTTGGTTGTGATCTCTCCTCTTTCATTCATGATTTTGTTGATTTGGGTCATTTCTCTTTTCTTTTTGATCAGTCTGGCCAGGGGTTTATCAATCTTGTTAATTCTTTCAAAGAACCAGCTCCTAGTTTCGTTGATCTGTTCTACTGTTCTTTTGGTTTCTAGTTCATTGATTTCTGCTCTGATCTTTATTATTTCTCTTCTCCTGCTGGGTTTAGGTTTTATTTGCTGTTCTTTCTCCAGCTCCTTTAGGTGTAGGGTTAGGTTGTGTATTTGAGACCTTTCTTGTTTCTTGAGAAAGGCTTGTATTGCTATATACTTTCCTCTCAGGACTGCCTTTGCTGTATCCCAAAGATTTTGAACAGTTGTGTTTTCATTTTCATTGGTTTCCATTAATTTGTTTAATTCTTCTTTAATTTCCTGGTTGACCCACTCATTCTTTAGTAGGATGCTCTTTAGCCTCCATGTATTTGAGTTCTTTCCGACTTTCCTCTTGTGATTGAGTTCTAGTTTCAAAGCATTGTGGTCTGAAAATATGCAGGGAATGATCCCAATCTTTTGGTTCCAGTTGAGACCTGATTTGTGACCTAGGATGTGATCAATTCTGGAGAATGTTCCATGGGCACTAGAGAAGAATGTGTATTCCGTTGCTTTGGGATGGATTGTTCTGAATATGTCTGTGAAGTCCATTTGGTCCAGTGTGTCATTTAAAGTCTTTATTTCCTTGTTGATCTTTTGCTTAGATGATCTGTCCATTTCAGTCAGGGGGGTGTTAAAGTCCCCCACTATTATTGTATTGTTGTCAATGTGTTTCTTTGCTTTTGTTATTAATTGCCTTATATAATTGGCTGCTCCCATGTTAGGGGCATAGATATTTACAATTGTTAGATCTTCTTGTTGGATAGACCGTTTAAGGAGGATATAGTGTCCTTCTTCATCTCTTATTACAGTCTTTGTTTTAAAATCTAATTTGTCTGATATAAGGATTGCCACCCCAGCTTTCTTTTGGTGTCCATTAGCATGGTAAATGGTTTTCCACCCCCTCACTTTCAATCTGGGGGTGTCTTTGGGTGTAAAATGAGTCTCTTGCAGACAGCATATGGATGGGTCTTGTTTTTTAATCCAATCTGATAGCCTGTGTCTTTTGATTGGGGCATTGAGCCCATTTACATTCAGGGTAACTATTGAAAGGTATGAATTTAGTGCCATTGTATTGCCTGTAAGGTGACTGTTACTGTATATTGTCTGTGTTCCTTTCTGATCTATGCTGCTTTTAGGCTCTCTCTTTGCTTAGAGGACCCCTTTCAATATTTCTTGGAGGGCTGATTTCATGTTTGCAAATTCCTTTAGTTTTTGTTTGTCCTGGAAGCTTTTTATCTCTCCTTCTATTTTCAATGACAGCCTAGCTGGATATAGTATTCTTGGCTGCATATTTTTCTCGTTTAGTGCTCTGAATATATCTTGCCAGTCCTTTCTGGTCTGCCAGGTCTCTGTGGATAGGTCTGTTGCCAGTCTAATATTTCTACCATTGTAGGTTACATATCTCTTCTCCCAAGCTGCTTTCAGGATTTTCTCTTTGTCTCTGAGACTCGTAAGTTTTACTATTAGATGTCGGGGTGTTGACCTATTATTATTGATTTTGAGAGGAGTTCTCTGTGCCTCCTGGATTTTGATGCCTGTTTCCTTCCTCACATTAGGGAAGTTCTCTGCTATTATTTGCTCCAATATACCTTCTGCCCCTCTCTCTCTTTCTTCTTCTCCTGGGATCCCAATTATTCTAATGTTGTTTCATCTTATCGTATCACTTATCTCTCGAATTCTGCCCTCGTGATCCTGTAGTTGTTTCTCTCTTTTTCTCAGCCTCTTTATTTTCCATCATTTGGTCTTCTATATCGCTGATTCTCTCTTCTGCCTCATTTATCCTAGCAGTTAGTGCCCCCAGTTTTGATTGCACCTCATTAATAGCCTTTTTGATTTCAACTTGGTTAGATTTTAGTTCTTTTATTTCTCCAGAAAGGGTTTCTCTAATAACTTCCACGCTTTTTTCAAGCCCAGCTAGTATCTTTAAAGTCATGATTCTGAACTCTAGGTCCGACATCGTACTAATGTCCATATTGAGTAGGTCCCTGGCTGACGGTACTACCTCTTGTTCTTTTTGCTGAGGTGATTTTTTTCATCTTGTCATTTTGTCCAGAGGACAATAGATGAATGAGAGAAGAAAATGCTAACAGGTTAACAACGTCCCCAGCAAATATACTCTATACAAATCAGAAAAGACCTGAAACCAGGGGAAAAGAAAGGGAAAGAAAGAAAAAAGAAAGAGAAAGAAAAAGAAAAAGATAAAAACAAAAACAGAACAATACAAAAAAAGCAGAATTTGATCAAATATGATCAGGCTAGTGCATAGATCAGTGCCACACACTAGATTTTGGGCGTATTTTGGTCTGTTAGAAAAAAGTGCCTCCTAAAATTTTAAAGGAAGAAAGACATATATGTACAAAATAAGGGTTGATACAATGAAGGGATGGAAGATGACTGTAAAGATGAAAATTATAAAAGAGTTTATAAAAGGAATTGATAAGATAAGAAGTTGTTTGAAAAAAGAAAGATTTAAAAAAAAAGAAAGAAAAAAAGGGAGAGAATGTGATCAGGCAGGAGACTAGAACAAAGCCATACACTAGTGATTTAGGGTATATTTTGATCTGTTAGAAGAAACTGTATCTCAAAATTTTAAAGAGAGAACAACTTATATATATATGCCAAAAATAAGGGTAACTACTATGAAGGGATAAAATATGACTCTAAAAATGAAAAATAAAAAATGTTTTTTTTAAAAAGGGATTGACAAGATGTTGGTTGAAAAAGGGAAAAAGAAAAATAAAAAAAACAGTTAAAAAATTAACTTTGATGAACTAATGAATCATGGTAAAAAAAAAAAAAAGCCATGAATTCTATGTGCAGTATTCCCCTAGCGCTGGCGTTCTCCCGTTCTCCTTGATCGGTAAACTTGGTCTTGGCTTGCTGGCTGTTCGTGCTGATCTTCTGGGGGAGGGGCCTGTTGCCGTGGTTTCCAAATGTCTTTGCCAGAGGCTGAATTGCCCCGCCCTTGTCGATCCGGGCTAAGCAAGCTGCTCGGGTTTGCTCTCAGGAGCTTTTGTACCCAGCAAGCTCTAGGTACAGCTTTGGAGAAACAGGGTGAAAATGGTGGCCTCCCAATCTCCACCTGGAGGAGCTGAGAACTCGGGGCCCCGCTCCTCAGTGCACCCCCAGAGAAAAGCAGTCACTCCCGTGTCCCCGATCTCCGGCCGCACTCCGTGCTCACCCGGCCTGTGACCGAGCGTTTCTATCTCTGGCACCCGACCCCGTGTGGAGTCTCCAAACCCAGCAGATCCCTGCGGTGCGTTCCCGCGCCGCTCCTCCCAGGGGAGGAAGGGGAGTCTCCCTGGCTCTGCCGCCTGTTGGGTCCCTGCTGGAGGAGCAGTGGCCCGACTGGGCCGCGGATCACAGTTTATGGCAACCCTGAGTTGAGAGCCCGCGCCTCGGCTCCGTCTCTGCAGCCGGCTTCCCCGCTCCGATACCTGGGAGCTCTGCTGCACTCAGGCACCCCTGGTCTTTCTGTGACCCTGGAGGGTCCTGAGTCCACACTGTCCCATGAGGTTTCCACCTCCCACTTAGCCACTGGAGTGACGTTCCTCAGCGGAACCGACTTCTAAAAGTTCCGATTTTGTGCTCCGCGGCTCTAGCACTTGCCAGAAGCAGCCGAAGGAGGCCCCCTCCCCCGCCGTCTATCCTCCCGAATATCGCCTCGAATATCGCCTCGGATTCACTTCTCCGCACATCCTACCTTCCAGTAAGTGGTCGCTTCTCTGTTCAGAGAGTTGTTGCTACTCTCCTCTTCAATCTCCTGTTGAGTTCGTAGGTGTTCAGAATGGTTTGATCCTTATTCAGCTGAATTCCTGAGACCAGACGAAATCCAGGTCTCCTACTCCTCCGCCATCTTGCTCCACCCCCCAATACGCATAATTTTGTAATAAGATTGTAACTCATTAAAAAGAGCTGGCAGGACATTTGTAAAATATTAAAATGGTTGTCTTTGGATAATGGGATCTGAGAGATTTTTAATGCCTTTTTTTCACTTTTCTATACTTTGTAAAATTCCTCTGATGATCATATGTTTCCTTGTATCTGAAAAAAATAAATTTATTTCAATGAGATGATGCATTTGAAAGCACTCTGTAATCTGTGAAGCAATTCAATTATGGGTGATTTTAGAACTACTGTAAAGCATATGAAATGCTGGAGATGCCATTTGTAAGAGCAGAGGGCAGCAGGTCCTCTGTCCTACCGCCTGAGCGCTCAAGCGTTGCCACAGCTGCCCCCTTTGAAGGTGCAGGGAGGCTGAGCAAACCAGCACCGCCCCCCCACCCCACGCCGTGGGACACTTGTAATGTGCAAAACCACAGGCAGGCATGAGCGTTAGAAGAACACCTCCTGGGGCTGTGCTTCCCAGCCCAGGCTGAACAGTAGAACCACCTGGAGGTGATTTTTTAACTGTTTTAAACGTCCTGTCCCCAGGGGCTGCAATGCAATTGCTTGGGGTGAGAGACCCAGGTACAGGTTTTTTTAAGAGGTATTCCAGTTAATACTAATAAGCAGAATGGAGAGTGATGCCTTCCAGAAATGCTGTGGATACGTTTTTCTCCCCAAGTGCAGGAAAGAGTTGTAAAACTCCTCTGGGAATGTTTAACTCTCTAAACAAAAAACCAGAAAAAAAAGTTGCTTTCTTCAAACCAACCTGAGTTTGATTATTTTTTAAGATTCTTAATCCCCACTACTACATTGACAGTTTATAAAGGGCACTCAAAGAGTTAATCTCATTTGATGATCTGATAACGTATGTAAACTGCTAACAGGTGTAAGTAACCTCAACAGCCTCTCTCACCTCAACAATTCTGGGAGGTGAGAGAGGCTGAAGCCATTATCTACATTTTGCCCAGGGGGGAGCTGAGTAGGAAGAGCTCAGAAGTTTCCCAAGATCTAATAACAGATTTGGACCCAAGTACTCCTTCCTCCAACTACAACACGCTGGTTTTGAACTGCAGCACCATTTTACAGAGGAGGTAACTTGAGACCCCAAGAGGAAAGGTAACATGCCCGAGGTAGCAGGACTTGAAAGAGACAGACATGGAAGAAAAGAGAACTAAGAACAGCCAACCTTGTGCTCTTTTTTTTAAGATTTTATTTATTTATTTGTCAGAGAGAGAGCGGGAGAGAGAGAGCACAAGCAGGGGGAGTGGCAGGCAGAGGGAGAAGCAGTCTCCCCGCGGGAGCAGGGAGCCCAATGCAGGACTCGATCCCAGGACCCTGGGATCATGACCTGCACCGAAGGCAGATGCTTAACCGACTGAGCCACACAGGCATCCCCCAACCTTGTACTTTTACCCACTATACTCAATTACCAACTGGTTGTAGTTTTTAAACACCAAGCCCTAAGGATCTCAGCGTTAAAGATAATTTAACGGCAACTCTACTCCAGATATTATACACAGATATTATAGTAGGAGGAATATTAAATAGGAGTTGGCAGCAGTGATTTGCTATTATACTGTTTTATTGAAAACAATTCATTTTACTTAAGATTTACTTCCAGAATCCTTAGTCTGACTAATGACAATCTTCTGAAATGATTTAAAAAAAGATTTTGCTTCCTGAAAAATTCACATAATATATGTGACAGATCACCAGAGTCCATATTTATAACCACAATTACTAGATACAAATAAAAGAGAGCTAGAGAAAGGATTTCATATATGCTTTTAATCAGGAACAAAAAGACCTTTCTAATCAATGTCTTGCAAACCCATTAGTCAAAATCCTAAACTGAAGCTCAAATAATTGAAAAATGAAATGATCCATCTACTCAGGACAAGGAGATTGAAGTCTTATAAAAAAAAGTTGAATGCATATATGGCTGAAAAGGACTGACAGTGCCATTTGGTAATTGGCTAAATAACAGTCATAAACAAAGGGAAGAAATAACTAAGTTGAGAGCAGAAGTCAGGATTTTCCCCATCATTGTCAAGAGGCCACAACACATTCATCCAGAATTTTGATGCGGAATAGAATTGACAATGGTAAAAGGCATTATAATTCATCCATCCATTGTCTATCTGTCCATCCATTCAATCATCCATCCAATAGGTTTAACCACATTGAGTTGCCATTATTTGATCATTTTTTTCTTAAAAAAGAGACAACTTCATGTGGTTCAATATAAAATATTCAGTTAATACTTGTATATAGTATATATACTGTAATATAGTAATACTATTATTCAATGCACTATGCAAGGTTTGGGGAGTAACGGTTGAATGAGAAATACACTCCATCTCTGCAAAACCTCAGTGGGAGAAATGCACACCAACTACTCTTTATAAGAGAGTTATGAATGTACAAAGTACTATGAGATTATACTGATATATATGCATAGGAAGAATATATAGCAAATTGTCAGTAGGAACATGGTTGGTGGGAGTTTATAAAATTATTTTTCCATTTCCTATTTCTATTTTAAAACCTTTTATTCAATGAACATGCATTATTTTGTTCATTGAAAGTTCTTGGAAATGTACGATGAGGGTTGCAGAATTGATGGCTACTAATAAATATGTAAAAACTAAAGGATTTAAAAGTTAAAACAGATGAAGCATCCTAAGTAAAACAAATGAATGAGAGACTGACTATACAAACAGACAATGGCCAGACCATATATAAAAACAGACTCTGACCGACAATTTGCAGCAACCAGCCTGGGAAACCAACCTATTATCTATAGTAACTAACCCAGGAAGCCAAACTTCTATCTATAAGTCAGATCACTATTTCTGTCAACTGGCCATTAAGCTAGACAACAGTCTCTGTAACAATTGACCCAAAACAGCCCGGACTTGATTAGTAAGTGAACTTCCCTAATTTTTTAACTTTGGACCAGCCAAAGACAGCCCAAATACATGGAATGCCCCTAACCAATCATATAGAATGTCCCCTTCTGGTTAGTCTACCCCCAGCTTCCCCATGCCAACAGCCTCCAATCAGGACATACCTGAAGCCTTCCCTTTGTTTCACTATAAAACTTTCCGCTCTTCTGCCTGCCTTTCAGTCTCTGCCAAAGTGCAAATGATGGTGGCTGACTCCTTTGCTATAGCAAGCTCTAAATAAAGACACCTTGCCTGTTCTCATTTGGTTTGTCTTTATTCTGCAGAAGAGAAAGAAAAATAAACTCGAGAGAGCTTAGCACAGAATGCAAATAGCAAAGGTGACAAAGGCATATGCATTTATGAGAAATGAGCATTATAGTAACTCTCCATACCCCACTAACCACAGGGACTAGCTGGGTTCTGATTAAGCCCCAAGAAGATGGAGTTATTTTACTTCTTTGTATTTCCTTCCTCACACCCTCTTTCAACATGGTTTACCCCCAACCCCTTAACCTGGAAAGGAAAATCCAAAGCCACGAAGTGTTTCTGCTGTTGTTTGATCTTTGAAGGCTAAATCAGAATCAGAAAGACCTAGGAACCAAATTGAATCACTAAAATATCAACTCCATGAGGGAAGGGAGCATGTCTGTTCAGCTCAGTTGAATGATTGAAATATACACATGGAAGCATCCAGAGCATAAGCCCCACATGGAATCTGCAAGAAGACAACTCACATGACTAGATCATATCAAAAACCTATCTTACTTCCCTGAAGTCCCCAAACCAAGGCATAGTCAGAGAAAACCGATGATCTAACACACCAAATGTGGCCCAGACAGACCAGCCACACAGGAGCCAAAGACTGGGGTCATCACTCCCTAGTAATTTGTCCTATGATGCTCAGTGCTTAGTTGGATACAGCTGTGTTTCTAAACTCCTTTCTCCCATGCTCACTGGATAGTAAACATGAATCGCTATTAATAATAATTTTCCACTGCGCATCCAGAATAATCCATCCAGAGAAAATTGGAACTTCTTCTTTGCTGAGGTCCAGTCCCATCAATCTGATGCTCATTTTATAGAAAAGCCATTGAGCAAAATTAATGTACCCAAACAAATAGAGTTTGTCCTTGTAACTGATTTCAGAGTATGACAGGAAACAAAAGGCCTGCCTTAATGGCCTCCTCTGGGAAATTTATTTTCAGAACATTGAGTTATTTTCTTCTACTCTACCAGATTACATTAAAACCTTTATTAAAAAAAGGAAGAAAAATAAAATGTAGTTGTCTGTTTTCATAGAAATCACTTTGAGATCTAGCTTAATTTAAATTAACTTGTTATTGTCCAAGTCAAATAATGTTATAATCTCAGGATTATTTTACTTCTTTCCATTTTCCATTTTTTCCCCATTTTCTTCACACTGCCCCCAGCATGTTTTACTCCCAGGCTCTTAACCTGAAAAGGAAAATCTAAAGCCACCATGTGCCAGAAATGAGGGCACCTGAGCCTCTTTAAAATACTACCGTACCTTGCCATGAGATAATACTTTGGACCATTATCCGAAAATTCTGGCCATCTCTTTTCTGCTGTATTTGAAAGGTCAGTGAAGGTAACTGCCTCACTCTCGGTCACTGGAAAAAAAAAAAATGCCCCCTTGCAGTCTCTAGAATGTTCTGTGCCATGTGATATGCCTGCCTCCAGACCTCCTCTACCACAACTGACTGGACCTAAAAGCAGCCCATTCATGGGCTAAACTTTGAAGTGATGAGGCATGAAAAACTATCCAACCAGGAAAGATAGTAACAAAGAAGCCAACCAGAGTGCCCTGTTGGAAATTAGATTTAGAAAACACGAAGAGAGAGTCAATTGGGCGACAGGAAGAGACTCTGGAAACTTGCAAGGAGAAGGCATGAGTGAGCCCATAGTACTCATTGGCAGGGGCCACGAGGTCCGGAAAGCATGACCAGATGAGGAGTGGGCAGGTAGCAGGAAAAGAACAGATGAGATCAGGCAGCGCTGAATCAGCAGGATGGCAGGAATTGGTGACCCCCTGCTGCTGGGGGGCAGAGACAGAAGCTACTTCCTAGCCGGGATTCCCTCAAATTCAGCCGGACTGTAGTTTCTGTCACATGAGCTTCCTATCATCATGCATACACTTAAAAGAGAAACAAACAAACCCACAAAGCCCTATTGCAGGAACCTGAGTGTGAATCCCTTTTTTAATACAAAAGAGCTGGACACACACACTCCTTTAAAAACTAAACTTTGTCACATCTGGTGGACCTTAACCTCCCTGCACAAAAAGGAGGAGCAAAGGGGAGAGGAGGCTGAAGTTATAGCCATGAGGTCTAATCAAGCTCTGCTACTGATTTGTGGGGTAATCACAAGTAAGGTGTTTTTCATCTCTAAACCTATTATTTTAACCATAAAATGGTGTTGCACCAGATGTGTTCCCTTGGTAGCTATTTATTGAGCACATGCTATGTGGCAAGTTCTGTACTAGCTGATGGGGGTAGGACAGAGAACTAAGCACAGTTTTTGCTCTTTAGGCTTATGTTCTAGTTGGTAAACAGACAAACAGGTTATTACAATATTGGATGACGTTAGTGCTAGTTAGAGAGTTTATTTGGTTTGGGGAAGGAGGCCTGCAAAGAAGTCTTCCCCGGGAAATTGAGACCTGGAAGAGGAAGTGGGCATGTTCTGGCTAGACAGGAGGAGAAGAATGGTCAAGTGATGGTTAGTTTTATGTGTCAACCTGGTTAGACTGCAGTGCCCAGTTATTTAATCAAATACTAGTGTAGGTGTGGCTGTGAAGGTATTTTGGAGATATGGGTCACATCTATAATCAATTCATTTTAAGTGAAAGAGATTACTCTCCATAATGTGGTGGGTCTCATCCAATCAGTTGAAAGGCCTGAGAGCAAATGCTGAAGTTTCCCAGAAAGGAAATTCAAGACTACAGCATCAACTCCTATCTGAGTTTCTAGCCTGCTGGCCTGACCTACGAATTTTAAACTTGCCAGCCCCCACAATTACATGAGCCAGTTCTTCAAAATAAATCTTTTCTATCCCTTTGGTTCTGTTTCTTTGGAGAACCCTGACTGATACAGTCCATGTGCAGGTGCAGGTGCAAGCCCTGAGAGAGGAAACCAGAAGGATGGGCTACAGAAAGTGGAGAGGGAAGTGTCCAGAGCTTGCAAAGCTTTGTCAACCCAAATAAGGTTTTTGGATTACATTCTAAGTATCAGGTGAAGCCACCGAAGCTTTAGGCAGAGGAGGAACATAATTACAAATGCAAATTGAGAAGAGAGACATGGAATGGAAGGTCTGGCTGACACCTCCTGTGGCTGGTATCTTTTCCTCCCTTACCTCTTACCTTTGCTCTGGTGTCCATCTCTTCAAGGTGACTCAGGAAAGTGGGATCATATTCCCAACTTCAAGGATAAATTATGATTGTCCAAGTCAGTACCATGGTCTCATTCTCCTTGTCAGAGACTGGTTCCACTGTAGGCATGTGAACCAGTTCTTGGCAATGAGCTTTGAGGGGAGGTCAGTCGTGGGAGACTTATGGGAAAGGTATTTTCACTTGTAGGAATGCACTAGGGGACAGTCTCTTCCTGCTTCTGGATATGGCCATGTCTGGGTTTGAAGCTGCTTACAACAGCTGCATAGCCATTTTCACCCATAAGGGTGGCAGGCTGAGAGTAAAGCCAACAAACTAAGCACGAGCTAAAATGGTAAAGAACCCGGGTCTCTGGCGACAGTGATGAGTCTCTGAGTCAACCAGCTCCCAAACTTGCTCACTTGCTGGCCTTCCTCCTTTGCAAGATAATGAATTTCTTTGAAACCAGTTTGCTTTGGGATTTCTGTTTTTGCTTTCCATGACATCTTAACTATTTGGGGGGCTAGAGTAGAAATACGAGTCTAGTTAAGAGACTATTGGAGTGGTCAAGACAGAGATGATGATGGTTTGGACGGGGCTGGGAGTGATGAAGGGAAAGAGAAGTTGATGACTTAGGAGGAATTTCAAAAGTAGAATCAACAGGGTAAAGGGTGGGTGGATGGAGGGATGGATAGATTAAATCATTAGGAAAGTGCTGTCCATGTTGACAATGACTGTCTTAGTCCATTTGGGCTGCTGTAACAGAAATATATGCTGGGTGGTTTATAAACAATAGAAATTTATTTCTCACACTTCAGGAGGCTGGGAAGTCCAATTAGTGGATCTGGCATGTGGTGAAAGCCCGTTTCCTAATTCATAGGTGGCCATCTTTTTGTTGTGTCCTCATGTGGTGAAAGGGGCCATGGGAGGCCATTTTTGTTGTGTCCCCATGTGGTGAAAGGGGACCCCGGAGCTCTCAGGGATATTTTTTTGTAAGAATACTAAATCCTTTAATGAGAGCTCCGCCCTTATGACCTAATTACCTCTCAAAGGCCTCACCTCCAAATACCATCACATTAGGGATTAGATACCACCATATGAATTTTGGCAGAACACATTTAGCCTATGCTAATTTCTTAATAGCTTAATATGTCATTTGAAAACTTCTTGTGGGACACAAATGATTGCATTGTACTTCTGAGCTTCTTTTGCATCTAATTCATTGGCCAACAATACAAACTCTAAGGTCAAAGTTAAAAATAGTATCAGCACGTAAGTTTCTTTGTTAATCGATGCCAGGCTCCAGAAGTCTAACTGGGAGCAGAAATGACTACGCAGCCACTCTCAAGGATTTCCTCAGAGCCGAGAGTGACCATTTCCAAATGGCCAGAGCTTTCTCAAACAAATAAACTTGTCCTTTATTCTGAGGCCTGCTTAATGAGAAAGCCTAGCAGAGGAGCAGCTTCTAGAAGAGGGTGGCTGGAGGTCATTTAGCATAGGTGGGGCATCTTCATGGATGGCTTGGACAGGTTTGGATATGTTTACGGGCATATGCATCCTGTTCCCTCCTTAGCCTTTGATTGCACCTGGATCCCAGCAGGTGGGCCTGTCACACACTCAGTGAGGGGAGCACTGTGTGAGGAAGCTCGGAGAGCATTCGAGATGTCCCAAAAAATGAATGGAACCAAATTTGGCTCATGGTGTTTCAGAGGCAAATTTTCTGGCAGGTTTCCTTCAACAAAGAGCTTTCATTGTGAAGTTTAGAATCATGGTCTTTTCATCCAAGGAAAAAAGCATAAATCTGGTCACATACCGGAAGCAGTTTTGCCTTTGCTCACTCTGTTTTGTGACTACTTTTTAGATTTGTTAATGTCTTCCTTTTTTGTAAAGCTGTACTAATACACATACCAAGGCTTTGATGGGGGAAACTTCATTCTGATAATAACAGGTGCAAGTTACTGTGATGGCAGTTTATAGTGGATTGCATAGCTCCCCTCAACCCTCCCATCTCCAAAATTCATGTCCACTCAAAACCTCAGAATGTGACCTTATTTGGAAATAGGGTCTTTGCGGATATAATTAGTTAAGATAAGGTCATACTGGATTAGGCAAGGCCCTCAATCTAATGACTGGTATTCTTATAAGAAGAGGAGAAGACACACAAAGATACGCAGAGAGAAGGCTGAATGCAATTAAACTGGCACTTGGGGATTTTAGCTTTTTCTCTGCTGAAATGAAAAAACAAAATTTGAGTTGTCTACATCTATACAGTTATAAAATATTTTAAATTTTTCTTAATATAAGTTGCACAAACAGGAAGTACCAGTGCATTTTAATGAAGGACATGAATTTTTAACAACCACCACAGCTATGCACCCCGTGAACCAATCCCCATCCCTATCCCAAACCAGGATTTTGGAAAAGCTAATCTGACAACTCTTTTCTTAACTCCCTTCTGAGTTCGTCCCTGAGGAACTAGGCTTGTATCCTTTTTGTTCATTCAGGAGCACGGGGCTGACCAACCCCCTCCCTCTTTTCTTGCTGAGCTGTATCGTTCCCTGCAGGAGCTCCTCTTCTCGTTTGGTAGTTGTGATCATCTCTGAAAAGGTCATCATGGCCCTTGGCTGACATCTGAGAACTTGGATTTTGGGAGAGTTCCCACCATTCCTGGTAAGAGTGATTCACTGTACCCAAACTGCTTGCAGAAACAATATGGTTTATGCTGAACACTTGCTTTGCTTCTAGGGATCTGGAGTTTTGATAGATGCTAGGCAGAGGGTGCCTATATGACCAGCCCCAATAAAAACCCTGGGTACTGAGTCTCTAATGAGGTTCCCTCAGAGACAATATTTCAAAAATGTTGTCATACTTATAGTTTGGAGAAGGTATGAGAGTCCTGTGTGATATCACAAGGAGGGAGCTCTTGGAAATGAGTGCCTGCTTTCCTCGGGACTTTGTCCCATGTATCTTTTTCCTTTCTTGATTCTGCTTTGTATCCTTTCACTATAATAAGTCATGATGAGTATGATTATATACTGAGCCCTGTGAGTCCTCCTAGTGAATCATCAAACCTGGGGGTGCTCTTGGGAACCTCCAACACAAATTGTCTTGGTGATATTTGGAGAGCGGCTATCAATGCCACCAAAGAGGAGTTGGGGGTGATGGCTTCTACTACAAAATTCATTTACAGAATTCTTTTAAATATAATTTTACTCATTCATTCATTTGTTCATTAATTTCCAAAACTTTTGTCAAGCACACACTATGTTCTTGTCACTCTCCTACTGGAAACTAGAGGAGGAGAGAGAGAGAACTATGGAGAAGAGAACAACGTATCTCTCTTTGCAAGGGGCTCACATCTTCATGGCACCTTTGAATAGGGACATAATCCAACTTCAGTGGGAGAGGGCTCCATCAGAGGTCAGAGCGAGGGTTTGGGGAGAATACAAGGCAGAGACATGATGATCTCTGTTTAGGAAACTGGTGGGGACAGTATTCCAAAGGAATTGACATGCCTAGGATTTACATGCCAGGTAGATGTGGATCAAGTGAAGAAGAGGGTAAGGATATCCTGACAGCAAGGATAGGCACAGAGACATGAAATAACTGATTCTAGAGAGAGGGAGAAGTTGAGGAGAGCTGTAGCTGGGATGAGGTAAAACATAAGGCTTATGTCAGAGACTAGAGCCCAGTGTTTGGGAGGAATTACATACCATAGTAAATTGTTAGTTTGTTTTTGTGTTTGTGTTTTGACGAGCAACGGGATAGCATTAGAAATTAGTGACAGTGATCAGAATTATGATTCTGAAGGAACTTTCCACTGGTATCCTAAGTGAAGAGAGGCTGCATAATAGAGTGGCTTAAGAAGATGAAGCCAGACCCCTGTATTCGGTGTTAACTCTGTCACTTATGTCTGGGTGATCTGGGACAGATTACTTAAACTTTATATGCCTTAGTTTTTCTACTGGTAGAGTGGGGATAATAAGAACCCCTGCCTCTATAAGTTGCTGTGAGGGTGCATATGCTAAAAATTCAAAGTACATGGAATAGTAGCTGATTTTCAAAAACTGTAGCCTTCATTAATACTGCACTAAAGCAGCATTTTATTTGTACATAAGTTTTTGAGAACACATTCTGCTTAAAGCAAGATCCAATTTTAGTATAAGATAAATTTTGGAAATGACAGGAAACTGGGAGTTAAGTTTTTCTTAAATATATCTGTATTCAAATCACAACATACACATGTAAATATTGAAGTGAAGCAGAATACAGATTGAAGGGCTCATCTAGAAAATCTCTGTGTTTTCTCAACGTAATAATAGATTCCCTATGAAGCAAAAGTTCACTGCAGCTAGATCAACAAAGCCAAAAACAGATTATCAATCTAGTGGCTATTATCAGATTTACTCAAACAGTAGTGTTCTCTGTTTTCTGTACTTACAGCAGTTGAACCACGACCTTTAAAATCACATCTAATTAAAGCTTTCACCTCAGTCAAATAGTTCTTGTTTTTTTTTCCCATTGCTATAAAAACTTTGTAATGCACTAAAATCATTTTGAATGTAATTTTTTGGTTAAAAAAATGCAAATGGTGTGAAAAGGTATACAAAAGTAGAAGCTCCAGAATCTCTTCCTTTTTTTTTCTCAGAATTTCCATATAGAAAGAATTTGGTGTATTTGAAACAGTCTCCCAGCTAACCTAATAGCTATCACTATCACACTCAATTCCATCAAGATTCTCCTGGAGTGCTTGACTATTGTACTGGTTTATTGTGGCTATTGGCATCCCTTGGCTTCCCTGGCTTGTGGCCACATCACTCCAATCTGTGCCTCATCTTCGCATCTGTTCCCATGTGTCTTCTCTCTCAAACCTCCCTCTGCCTTTCTTTTATAATACACTTGTCATTAGATTTAAAGCCAACCAAGATCATCTCACCCCAAGATTCTTAACTTAATCACGTTTGTTGTGATGATCTCATCCTAAGATTCTTAACTTAATCACATTTGCAAAGACCCTTTTTCCAAATAAAATAATATTCACAGG
The DNA here is from genome assembly GCF_009762305.2 of Zalophus californianus. Taxonomy (NCBI): domain Eukaryota; kingdom Metazoa; phylum Chordata; class Mammalia; order Carnivora; family Otariidae; genus Zalophus; species Zalophus californianus. The sequence goes on from NC_045596.1 coordinate 20,285,135, forward strand.
TTCCACGGATTTGATGTGGACATATCTTTTGGGGGAACCACCATTAAACCCACTACAACTACCTTATGTGAGATAGCACCTACCCATTCATACCACCATCATTCTGTATTCCCTTTCCTGCATTGTCCTTTTTCATAGCATGTGTTATAATTTTATATGCTAAATCCTCTTCATTATTTGTTATTGTTTATCTCCCCCATGAGAATGGGAGCTTCTTGAGACCAGAGATGGGTTCACTCCTCTCACTCTAGCACTAGAATAGCACCTGTCACCCAGTAGGGGAATAAGTTTTTGTTGAATGAATGAATGGAGGAACTAGGACGTTTTGAATCTGTGTTTGCTTAGTAAGTATGGTTTTCTACTTAGACTGGGGTGCCTTGGAGGAAAGAAGGTTGCTGATGGAGCCCAACCAGTAGCAACAAGCCCCCCACGGTCCTGCCACGTGTATAGAGAAAAAAGCAGATCTTCTGCCCGCCCCAAACTCTAATCTCACATTCCCTTTCCAGAGGCAACCACGGTTATCATTCTTCTGTGTATATTTCCAAAAACATTCAATGCATGTATATGTACTTAAGATTAATCTTCAACAGTATCTTAGAGTTATGTGTTTTGTTCACTTATTAGAAAAATCAAACTTTTGTTTAAAATCCTTTAAGCTATCCTTAAAATACCTTTAAGCAAAAGTTGTTACCCTTTTTGAGAGGGCTATGGACTCACTGGATTTCCAATTCAATCCAAGCTCTATTCAGACTCACAAAGCCCAGCTTCATAAATGCCCTAAGTCTCTAATCTCATCTTTTGTTATTCTCCACCCTGGAGAGAGCGGAGGGGTGGTCAGGACCTTCAGTAAAAGGGTGAAAATGTTGGCATGAGATTTGTATTGAAAGGCAACACAATGAAGCCCTAGACTACCTATTGAACCCAGTGTCGTGCTTCTCTCTCTCACCACCACCACACCTCCACTCTGTTCTCTCTTTGGTGCCTAATGCACAACGGGCACTCCTCAGGGCCTTTGCTCAAGCTGCCTCTTATGCCAGGATTGCTCTTTCCCCCATTCTTTTCACAAACAGCTGTTTTTCAGCCCCCAGGTCTCCTTCTAAATGTCATCCACCCTTGGGGCACCTGGGTGGCTCAATCGGTTGGGCATCTGCCTTCAGCTCAGGTCATGATCCCAGGGTCCTGGGATCGAGCCCCACATGGAGCCCAGTGGAGAGTCTGCTCCCCCCTCTGCCCCTCTCCCTCACTCATGCTCGCTCTCTCAAATAAATAAATAAAATCTTAAAAACAACGACAACAACAAAACTAAATGTCATCTGCCCTGAGGGCCTCCCCTGTCATCTATTTGCCCAGCAAAGGGCAACAGCTGGATTGCTGAAAGAAATGTCAGCAATTTCAGGTGGGATTTTACTCCAGCCAAGTCTCTCCCCTACTCCTGGATTCTCTTTCTTAACCATCTATCCTGATCTTTGCCCCTCCTACATGACTTCATAGTAGCCTCCACATGGCACTTAGCATACTGTATTGTAACTGCCTGTTTCTTTTTAAGTTCCATGTCTTCATAATCTCCATGAGGGGAAGAACCTTGAGCCCTTTGCAGAGTTCTGTGTGTTGTTCTACAAATTATAGAATCTGGGGGAGTCATAGGATCCCCCAAATTTGTAGACAGTTGGTCATAAATGCAAGTGGCCCAGGGGCCCCCTGAAATGAGGCTGGCATTTGAAATGAGGGCAGTTTTATGGGGGACTGACCCCTTAGCTTGTGGAATCTCTGCTAACTCAGGATGGTTAGTGCCAGAATTGAACTGTGGTATACCAGTTGGTATAGGAATGTCTATCCTGAAACATCCAAAGCCTCCTTGCTTCAGGGTATAAAAAACCTGAGGCTCCCAACAAAGATTAGATTTAAAATACAGGTTTTGGAAAAGCCTCCTTAAACAAAGGCCCCGTAAGATAGCAGCAATGCTTCCTGCATTTTCTTATTAAAGGAGCATCATTTTAAAGGAGATGGCGACATTAGACATGGTGCATTTAGGCCTGTGTTAGGATGTTCTGAATACATAGATATTGTAGAATGAGATTGTGGGAATTGTGACAAATTTCATTTAAAGATCTTGCTTCTTCTAGACCTTACTACTATCGAAAAATGAACCCCCCCTAAGGGAATATGCCATGGAAACAAAGTAAATATCTGTGAGAAATGCTGAAGGTAACAGAGACTTCAAAACTGAGATATTGACACAGGGACATATTTTACCATATTCATGTGAATTTTTAGAAGTCTGCTTTGATCTATTGCAGCCTGGCTTTACCAATTAACTTTTAAGTTAGATGTTTTACATACACTGAATGAGTAAAACCTATAGTTCCAAGGTTTTGATAAGATAAAAGCATTTTAGCAAATAATATCGTATTGGCAAAAGTTCTATAAAAATGTTAATATTTTTATTTTTCCAATTCTGAGTTAAAAAAAAGGTGCCTTGATGTGAGTTACAGTGCAATTATTAATAATTGGATACATCTTTAAAAGCCTTTTTGATATACTTCTCAGAAATTGAGAAAGTTAGGGGCACCTGGGTGACTCAGTCATTAAGCATCTGCCTTCGGCTCAGGTCATGATCCCGGGGTCCTGGGATCGAGCCCCGCATCGGGCTCCCTGCTCCGTGGGAAGTCTGCTTCCTCTCCCACTCCTCCTGCTTGTGTTCCCTCTCTCACTGTGTCTCTCTCTGTCAAATAAATAAAATCTTTAAAAAAAATTTTAAAAAAAGAAAGAAACTGAGAAAGTGAAAAACTCAAAGGAGGACCTAAATGAGGTATCTGATGATTGATCATAAAAAGAATTTTTGGTAATAAGATAAAATACTCTGAGATTTTTAGCACATATTTTGAAAGAAAGATCAAAGATTTGAGTGACAGGGACACCTGGGTGGCTCAGTTGGTTAAGCGACTGCCTTCGGCTCAGGTCATGATCTTGGAGTCCTAGGATCGAGTCCCACATCAGGCTCCCTGCTCGGCGGGGAGTCTGCTTCTCCCTCTGACCTTCCCCTTTCTCATGTGTGCTCTCTCTCACTCATTCTCTCTCTCTCAAATAAATAAAATCTAAAAATAAAAAATAAAAAAATAAAAAATAAAAAAGATTTGAGTGACATAGTTATTATAAAATAACTATATTCATCTCTTTATTTGAACAGATTTTCTCAGCATTTATGTCTATAAAAACTAAAACTACAAATAGAACTCATGCTGAATCCTGCCTTATGAAGCAATAAGTAATAGTCCAGTACTAACACGTAAACTACTGACAAAAATATAGTACCATTTATCTCATTAAAGGATACAGTTCCAGTAAAATATGTCAAAGGAGGTTATATCAGACTAACCCCTTTATGGATAAAAATGCTAAACTTTGGGGAAAATAAAAAAACAATTATTTGAAGATACTGGAAAGAAATCAAAATCAGGCAGGCAGTAATTGAAAGGATGGCCACTCTTCAAAGAATTGAAATACAACAAGTATGATTTGTGCTTATACATCTTTTCATGTGGGGAGATTACTCAGTCTGTACTGTGAAAGGCACCTGGAAGTCAATCAGAAAGCCACAGTCTTAATGGCTTAAGGATGGAGTCTGGCTACCAGAACAGCTAGAAATTGAAAAGGGAAATCCTGAAAAGGAAGGAGTAACAGAGGGAAAGAGCTCCAAAATCTACACATACACCCTACCCAAATTCTTGGTTGACTCCTGAACTCTGCATGAGGGAGACTCCAAGGAGCCCAGCAAAAAGCAACATCAGGATTGCTGAAAGAAATGATCAAAAATTTCAGGTGAAATTTGACTCTAGACTACTTAACTACATACTAGAATATATTAACACTCATCAGAAGAAAATAGAATCTAGAGGCTCTACAATATATCATCCACAAAATCCAATATACAATTTAAAAAATAACAAATATGTAAAAAAATGGGAAAATTTGACCCATAGTCAAGAAAAAAAGTAATCAATAGAAATTGACTCTAAGATAATTCAGATGTAAGAATTAGCAAAGATTTTCAAACACTTTACATATATTCAAGGACTTAAAAATATATATAGTCATAATAAACTAACAGATGGAAAATGTTAACAGATATATAGAAACTCTTAAAGAAGAGCCAAATGGAAATTCTAGTACTGAAAAGTACAACATTTGAAATACACCCACAAGGTGGGTTTAACAGTCAATTAGAAATAGCTGAAGGAGGGCGCCTGTGTGGCTCAGTCATTAAGCGTCTGCCTTCGGCTTGGGTCATGATCCTAGGGTCCCGGGATCAAGCTCCACATTGGGTTCCCTGCTCAGCAGGAAGCCTGCTTCTCCCTCTCCCACTCCCCCGCTTGGGTTCCTACTCTCACTGTCTCTGTCTCTGTCAAATAAATAAATAGAATCTTAAAAAAAAAAAAGAAAAAAAGAAATGGCTGAAGTGTTGGCAAATTTAAAAACAGATTAAGAGAAATTATATAATCTGAAAAACAGAGATAAACCTATTGAAAAAAATTAGCAGAGTCCTATTTACCTTTAGGACAATATTAAAAAGTCTAACATATATATAATGGGAATCCCAGAATGGGACAGGAAAAAGCTTGGAAAAATAATGGCTGAAATTTTTCCAAATTTGTTGGAATATATACATTTACAGATCCAAGAAACCCAAGGAAAACTCAAGCAGGATACATATAAAGAAACTTATATCAAGAGCATCATGCTCAAGCTATTGAAAAAGCAAGGATAAAGAAAAAAATCTTAAAGGCAACTAGAGAAAATGACAGTGCAAACTGGGTGGGTCGGTGGAGGGACAGAATCCAGAAATAATGAAGCGTAGAGGACAATGAAATTACATGTTTAGACTTGAACTTGGAGGGGGAGCAGGGGGGACAACATAATCCAGAATTCTGTATCTGGAGAAAGTATATTTTTTTAAATGATGGTGAAATAAAGATAATTTCAGATAAATGAAAACTTAGAATTTATCACCAGCAGATCTCTATTACAAAAAATGCTTTAAAAAAATTCTTCAGAGGGAAGGGAAATTATACTAGTTGGAAACTCAGATCTTTGGAAAGGCATGAGAGCGCTGGGGGGAGAAAAGAGCTCTGGAAATGGTAAATATGTGGGTAAATATAAAACACTATACCTTGGTTTCTTAATTTCTTTATAAGACATGTAAATGTTTAAGACAAAATATATTCACTTTATGTAAACATATGTGGGTCTAATATATGTGACAATAATAACATAATGTATGGGGGATAAATAGAACAACACTTTTGCAAGGTTCTTATATTTTACATCAGGTACTACAGTATAAACTCTATATACACTGAGATAATTTAAGGATGTATACAGTAAGTGCTAGAATAAGCACTCAAAATTATTGTAAAGAGATTTAGCAGAAGGTCAATAGAGGATTTAAGATGAAATATGAAGAAATATTTATTAACCCAAAAGAAAGCAAGAAAGGAGGAAGAGAAGAACAAAAAAAGGATGAAACAAATATAATACGATTGCAAATGACAGTAAATCTAAATCCAACCACATTAGTATTACATTAAATGTAAGTAGACTAAAAACTCTAATTGAAAGGCAGAAATTATCAGACTAAATGTAAATAATAAAATCAAGAACCAACTATAAGCTATTAGAGGAGATACATATTTACAAACATGCACACATAAAGACACAAACTGATTGAAAAGGATGGAAAAAGATTTATCAGGCAAACAGTAAGCCTAAGAAAAGTGGAGTGGTTATATTACTATCAGACAATATAGACTTCAAGGCAGGAGTATTAGGAGAGATAAGGAGGGACTGTTCATTATAAAAGGAAGGAAGGAAGGAAGGAAAGAAAGGACAGGGTCAAATCAAATCATCAGGTAGAAATTAAAACCCAACTGAAGACATAAAAATCCTGTGTATGCGCCTAATAACACAACTTCAAAAATATATAAAGCAAAACTTTACAAAACTAAAAGAAGAAATAGACAAATCTACAATCATAGAATGTAACCCTTATCACAGTGAGTGATAGAACAACTAAATGTAAAAATCCATAAGGATAGGGGTGCCTGGGTGGCTCAGTCAGTTAAGCATCTGACTCTTGATTTTGGCTCAGGTCATGATCTCAGAGTCCTGGGATTGAGCCCCACGTGGGGCTTGTGCTCAGCCTGGAGTCTGCCTGTCCCTCTCCCTCTGCTCCTCCCCCTTCTCTCCCTCTGTCTCTCTCAAATAAATAAAATCTTTTTAAAAAATCCATAAGGATATACCTGATGGGAATGACACTATCAATACTGAATTGATATTTATAGAAACAATTGATAGTTATAGACCCACTCAGCCACAGAATACACATTCTTTTTATTTTTTTATGTTTTTAAAGATTTTATTTATTTATTTGAGATAGAGAATGAGATAGAGAGAGCATGGGGGGGAGGGTCAGAGGGAGAAGCAGACTCCCCACTGAGCAGGGAGCCCGATGTGGGACTCGATCCTGGGACTCCAGGATCATGACCTGAGCCTAAGACAGTCGCTCAACCAACTGAGCCACCCAGGCGCCCTACACATTCTTTTTAAAGAGCACATAGACTGTTCACTAATGTAGGTAATATACTAGGTTATGAAATATCTCAATAAATTTCGAAAAATGTTTAAATCTTGGTGTATCTTCTCTGGTCACAAGAGAATTAAATTAGAAATAAATACTAATTTCTAGAATAGCCCATAAATATTTGGAAATTACACACACACCTCGAAGAAGTGAGTCTAAGAAGAAAGCATAAGGGAAATAAAAAACTATTTTGAAATGATGAAAACGAAAACACAATAGCAAAAATTGTGAATGCAGATAAAGCAGTGCTTAGAGGGAAAGGCATAGCCTTTTCTTTTTTTAAAGATTTTATTTATTTATTTGACGGATAGAGACATAGCAAGAAAAGGAACACAAGCAGGGGGAGTGGGAGAGGGAGAAGCCGGCTTCCCGATGAGCAGGGAGCCCGATGTGGGGCTCCACCCCAGGACCCTGCAACCATGACCTGAGCTGAAGGCAGACGCTTGATGACTGAGCCACCCAGGCAACCCAGCATAGCTTTAAATAGTTATAGTTTTTAAAAATAGAAAGGTCCAAAATCAATACACTCTTCTACTCTAAGCAGCTCGCAAAAGAAGAGGAAATCAGATACAAATTAAGTAGCAAGAAGGAGATAATAAAACTCAAAAGTCAATGAACTAGAAAACAGAAAATCATTGGAACCCAAAGACAGCTTTGTGAAAAAAAAATTTTAAATGATAAACTTCTCGCTAAATCAGTCCGGGAAAAAAAGAGACAATATACAAACAACCGATGTCCAGGATGTCTGAACAAGAGACAAGGTCTCTACTCTGGTGGGCCTGGAGTGGGGTAACAAATGTTAGTCACAGAAATAAATGTGTGGGTATGAATTGTGGTAAACTCTATGAAGGAATTCTGCAGTGGAGGAGAGACTGATTTAGGTAGGACGGGAGCTCCTGGGCTGAGGTAAATTAACGCTAACCCAGGCGCTCCTCGCAGACATCCACCCCACCTTTCATCTTCCCGCTCCAGCCGCTGCAGGTGACGGCCCCGCCCCGCGCCCCGCCCACCCACCCCCCCGCGCTTCCGCGCAGGCGCAGGGTTGGCGGGAGGTGGGGCGCGACTGGCGGCTGCGCGGGGACAACCGCCCGGCTGGCACGGAGCGGGGTGGTACGCCTGTGAGGTGTCCTCGACCCGACCCGGCGGCTGCGGTCCCCCGCGATGCTGAGGCCAGACCCGGGCAGCTCGCCTCTCTGAGCCGGTCTCAACGCGGAAGGCACAGACGGAGGCAGGCCATGGCGGAGTCCTCCGAGCCCGGGCGGCTGGCGTCGGCGGACGGCGGCGGGAGCCTGGAAGAGGAGGACGACGAGGAGCGGGAGCCGCTGCTACCTCGGATCGCCTGGGCTCAGTCGCCTAAGGGTGCCCCGGGGAGCGCCGTCAGGGTCGTGGAGGCTGCGGGCGAGGAGGGCGCGGCCTCCCCTCGCGAGGCTGGAGACAAGGAACTGCTGCTCCCGTCCTGGGACGCGCCCAGCGGGCCCTCCCGGAGCGTGAGTGTCCTCCGGAGCTCGCCGACCCGCCCGAAACGGAAACGCCCCCGAGTTGCAGGTGCGACCCGGCCCTTACCACCACCCCGCAGCCCTCCCCGCGCGCGCGTCGCCGTCGCCGCCCAGCCCCTCCCGGGTCCCATCTCTGTCCCACAACCAGCACTTGCCTGGGAGGAAAGGCAGTCAGCCGGGCAACCCTCCCATCCGGAGCACCGGCCAGGGGGCGCGTCGCCGGTCGAACCTTGGACCCCTTGCCTTTCTCTCTGCTCCCCCCGTTTCCTCGCACCTTCTCCAGGGGGCATAGGCCACTTCACCGAAGGCCTGTGGTTGTCACGGGACTGATCCTTGGGGCCTCCCCTAAGATTAAGCCTAAACTTTTGAAATCAGACACGGAGAAAAACTTAGCACGGTAAAATGACGTAAGTTTGCTCAAGTTTGGACTTGAGGTTTGGATTAAGAACCCTGAACTATCAGGAAAGTTCCCTGGGTTGTGAATTTGCAAGGCAGATGGATGACAGCAGAGAGATGCACAGCAAGAATATCTAGGTGCCATTGGGACGCGTTTTCAAAACTTTTTCTGGTTAATGTTATTGTGACGTTAGCCAGAGGGGACAGAGGCAGTTGAATTTCTCTAGCTGCCAACTCTCTTGCAAAGTTTTCTTTCTTGAGTCATTTCTATTCTTATACTATAAGAGGTGGACTGGTAGCCTCAAGTGGAAAAGAGGGTAATTGATATGATATGATGTTGAAAACTAGTAAAAGTGTAGGCATGCTCTTGCAAGCATGAGTATTTGTTGATAAAGTAAGTTTTTTGGCAGGTTGAGTCGAGGTAGGCTACTTTGATAGTAAAATGGGGTGGACTTGTATGAATCGTAGCTGGAGATGAGATGGGCTAGTTTATAAACTTATGATAACATCTGTTTATTGGTGGTTGGGATGGTTTAAGCGAGGTGGTATGTGCACTGTGCCTGTAGTAGAACTCCATATGTGATGGCTTGAAGAAAAGCCACAGACAATGTCACTTTAATTAATGCTGCTTAGTTTTCCTGGAGTTTTTAGATTGTACATGTCCTGCTACCGGTACAGTAATGGAGCTCCTACAATTTAAGGAATTTGGGATAGAATAGATTATTCAAGTTGTAGTTGAACTTACATTCAAACATCCGCTCAGGCAGGTAAATCGAAGAGGCCCCAGAGAACCAAACTTTCCCCTTCACGTGTTTCATGAATAAAGCCTTAGCACACTGGTCTGACATGCATTATGCCATTATGTTAGCTAACAGGTGCACTGACAGCATAACATTGAACAGAACAAACATGATGATCACAAATAGACCCACATTCACCTACTTGCGTAATTTGTTTCAGTATTACCTAGAATCCCTTCTGTAAAGTAACTAAGATCTGTGTGGCTAGCTTGCTTTTTTCTACCCTCAAGTTACCTGTGTAGCTAGATTTTAAAAGAACCTAAAACCTTGAGTGTGTTTATTCTGTGAAAGTGAGGTTTTGTAAAAAAAAGAAAAAAGTATTAAGGCTAGAAAAAATAACAGTGGAATAGAATATAGTACTCAGAATACAAATGGGTTACTAAAGAGAATTCCTCCCTTTTTAAATGGTAATAATTTATTTGTATCACAGTTTACAGTTTGCTAAGATCTCTTTTTGTATAGTTCATTAATTCTCACAACAGCACAACAGGTTGTTATTCACCCTCATCCATGTTGTGAGGATTGAAAATGAATAAAACTGTAATGACTAGTCAGTCATAGAACTTCTGCGGTGAGCCAAAAGTCAAGTATACAGGAAGTGGTAAAGCCAGAACTGAGCCTAGTTCTTCTTTTTATGTCCTGCATTTTTCCATTTTGCTGTAGATCCCAAGTATTATAAAATAACTGTTACTTGTGGATTTAAAAATAGTTTTTGAATTGTAAAAAGTATTTTAAAAATTTCAAACCAGTCTCCTAAAAAGTTAGTTTTTGAGTAATATAACTAGATTTTTAAGTTATTTTTTAATGAGTCCATTAACTTTCTTTGCCCTTTACCACCCAGTTCCCATGGAGCCACCTCTCTAGTTCTAAGAAATTCCTACCTTTAGATTGATATTAACATTATTTATCTTATGCTTAATGCATATGCATTTATGCTTAACTATTTTGTTTATGTAAATAGCTTTACATACTCTAGCCAGTGGAAGAATGTCTGTAACCTTCACTTGAGCAAGACACTGACAAAGTCTAGAACCAGCATAAACATAGTGTTGTTGGGTCAGTGTCAAAGTAGAAAGATTAGTGGCATTCCTTGTTCTAGTTGTCATTTTACTCAGTGAGCTGGAGAGTAATAAAGATGATAATACCTATGTAGCAGTATATGTAGGGCAGAGTTCTATGAGCTTCACTTATATTAATTCATAACCAATCCCATGAAGTGACTACTATTTGTTACTCTCATTTTAAGGAAGCACAGAGAAATGAAGTGGTTTCTCAAGGTCCCAGTTAATACAAACCAGGAGCACTTAACAGTTTTGTTGGAGAGCCTACTATTAGAGAATGGTGTTAGAACACACAAAGAACTACCAAAGTAAAAGGAAGTGTGTATGTATAAACCTTTTAATGATTCATGGTGCCTTATAAATGTGTGAACAAAATAACATCATTTAGAAGTAAGGAAGAAAGATGTGAGTGGGAAATAAGGTGATGAAAAAAATAAGATGGTGGTTGGAATAGGAGTATACAAAATGCACAGGAGACGCTTGATGCAGGCAGCCCAAAAATCTGTTCTTTAAAGTTCCTGAGGAGGCAACTTGAGAGGAGCACAATCAGTGTGCCCATAAAGTTAAACTAGTTATTTGAATCAAAACAGACAAAGGAAAACCTGTCTTGTATCTTTTGGAGAAGAGACTATATGATGAATAGTATCTTTGTAATAAAAGTGATGAGTTTCATAGGAGCATTTCTTGTAACTTCCCTGAAACCCATTTTAAAAGAAGAAAATTCTAATGGATGGTGCTATCAGTATTGCTGGATCCGTATTCTAGACACTGATAAGCTGGCTGAATTTAGAGGAAGATATGAGAAGAGTAGATGCCCTGTGTGTCTTGACAGTTCTCCATAGCTGAGCTTTTGAAAGATAGTGAGTGAGCAGCCACTTCTCCCTGTCAAGAGGTCATTCTTCAACCAGTAATGAGAAGACACCTACTCTTCGTTTTCCATTTATTGCCGAGATACATCATTCTCAAATGCTTGAGTGCCTGCTGGGTGCCCGTGGAAATTGAGGCCTTGGGGAAACAGTAGTGACCAGATAGCAGATGCACGTTCAGTCACTCGCCTTGTCCCCACATAGCTTTATAGCCTAATAGTGGAAATGGTCAATTAAAACAGTTCCAACAGCAGGTATATTTGGATGGGGAAAACTGAGGGTTCCATTGAACTGTGCCCTGGATTTAGGGACCAAGGAACACTTAGCAGAGGAAATAGTATCCAATTTGAGACCTGAAAAATGGCTGGCCCTGGAACTCCCAAGGGCAGGGTTCTGATCACCAAACTAGTGAGCTAACCACTTTTCTTTTTAAAAAATATTCCGGTCAGTGGGTAAGATAGAATCCCAACCCCCTCAAGTGAGTAGGGGCTCATTTTGGCTTATTTATTGAAATGAGAACTTGATAATTATCACACGCACCCATATAAAAGATTTGTAAAATGGATTCTCTTATTCTGTTTTCAAGTCTGGTTACTAAAGGACCAGTGATAACCCTTAAGTGTGGTCAAGGGGATAGTTTGTTAATAAATAATTGTCAGATTTATCGAGGGCCCACTATGTACCAGGCACTGTTTTTAAGCACTTGGAATATACCAGAGAGCAAAACAAAGATCTCTGCCCTTCTGGAACTTAGATCCTTTTTTTTTTTAAGTGTTACAAGTGAGGAGATGGAGTTCAAGGATCAGTAAGAATTAGCCCTGGGGAGGAAGCTTGGACTATACATGGGGAATAGCATAGGCAAATGTTGAGAGGATGTGCTGGATATCTTAGGAAAAGTGAGGAGCTCATATAGGACTGGAACTTGAGTAGAAGGTCACCACATCTTAGAGGAGACCGAAAGGGAGTACATAAACAATACTTCATTTATTCAATTAAATATATATTAGGTACCCACTAAATGCTGATCTCTCATCCAGGTGCCAGGGATATACAGTGAATAAAGAAAGATAAAGTTTCTCCATTCTTAATTACTTTCATGGGGTAAATGAGAATGATTAGGAATTAGCATATCAATTGTATTGGCATGACTACAATACTTGGATTATTTATTCTTCTTTTAAGTAAGTTAAATATGCCCAATTGCCCTTTTTGTAGTATTTTTCTTAGCACATACTTTTAAAAAAAAAAAAAAAGATTTTATTTATTGAATTGCAGAGAGAGACACAGCGAGAGAGGGAACACCAGCAGGGGGAGTGGGAGAGGGAGAAGCAGGCTTCTCACCGAGCAGGGAACCCGATGCGGGGCTCCATCCCAGACCCAAGCTGAAGGCAGACGTTCAAGACTGAGCCACCCAAGTGCCCCATTAGCACATACTTTTAAAAATAAATAGCAGTTTTATTTCTGCCTAAATTAAGGCAAATTTTAAATTAAGGTAAATTTATGTTTTGAATTTTCATCATGTTGAATGCATGTAATAGCCCTTTAAATACCTTCCAAAGTATGAATAATTTTTGCCTTGTCTGTCACTTTAAATGATTAATTGTTAATTCATTCTGCAAGTGTGTATTGAGTGCCTGTTATGTTCCAAGAACTGTAAAAGTTCTGGGCATACAGTAGTGAAAGAAATCCTTGTCTTCTTATAACTCACAAAATAAATTATGTATTGGGTGATAAGTGCTAAACAGGAAAATAAAGTGGAAGTTAGGGAGGATTGTATAGGGCCTTGGGGCCATTATAAGGACATGGACTTTTAGTGAGATGGGAAACCATTGGGCTGTTTTATACAAAAGAGTGACACGATCTGACATTGGTTTTTTTTTTTTTTTAAGATTTTATTTATTTGAGAGAGTGAGCATGGGCCAGGGGATGGGGCGGGGGGGCAGAGGGAGAGGGAGAAGCAGACTCCCCGCTGAGCAGGGAGCCCAACTGGGTCTCGATCCCAGGACCCTGAAATCATGACCTGAGCGGAGGCAGGTGCTTAACCAACTGAGCCACCCAGGTGCCCCAGATCTGACAAGTTTTAAAAGGATTACTGCTATAGCTTCTCTGTTGAGTATAGAGAAGGCATGGGTGAAAGACGGAGAGTGGTTAGACTTATAATTATCCAGGTGAGAGTTGATGGTCACTTGAATCACATCAGGGGAATGGAGATGGTTGGATTCTGGGTGTTTATGTAAGGTAGAGCCAGGCAACCTGCTGATGGCTTGGATGTCGGAGGTGAGAGTATAAGATCATGGATGATTCCAAGGTTTTTGGCCTGAGCAGCTGAAAGATTTGGAGTTGCCAACAACTGAAATAGGGAAGCCTGGGAGGGAAGCAGTCAGGAGGGGTGGCGAAGATAAGAATTGAGTATTGGGGAGTAAAGTTTCAGCTGTCCATTAAACATCCAAGTAGAGATGTTGAGTATAGTAGTTTGGAGTTCAGGGCAGAAGTCCAGTCTTGAAATATAAATTTGGGAGTCATCAGTGTTGATGAAGAAGAGAAGAGGACCATGAACTGAATCTGAGGCATTGCAAAGTCAACCTGTCAGGGAGATAAAAATGAGCCAGCAAAGAGACTGAAAAAGAGGAGCCAATGAGGTGGGAAAACCTGGAGAAGGGGGATCCTGGAAGCCAAGTGAAGGAGGGAGTGACCAACAGGGTCATATTTGGAGTTGGGCAAGGAAGGTAAGTTCTAAGGTTAGATTTAGTGATATGGACGACTACATACCCCAACAAAAGTTTTATCAATGGAATGGTTGGGACAGAAGCCTGATTTAAATGGGTTCAAGAGAAAATCAGGGAAGAAAAATTGGAGATGGTAAATATAAATAACTATAGAGGCCTTCTGCTATACAGAGGGTCAAAGAAAGTGAGGAAATGTCTAGGAGTATTGTGGGAGTTAGAGTTCGGATGAGAAGAATTACAGCATGCTTTGTATGGTGATGGAAATGATCCAGTAAAGAGGGAAATATTGATGTAGGGAAGAACTGCTGAAGAAATGCCCAGGAGTCGGCAGGAAGAGATAGGGTCTGGTACACAAAATGAATGAGCTGATCTTGGAATTTAGGTGGTTCATCTATAGTAATAGGTGGAAGGCAGAGGATGTCGTGGGCAGATGTGGTGCAGAGGGCTGATGATAGATTTTTCTGATTGCATCTCTTAAGGCTCATCTGAGAGAGAGGAGGTGTTGGAAATTTGAGAAGAGGGCAGGGTGTGAGAGTTGCCCAGAACAGTGGGAGAGACTATGTACCGGGAGTTGTCCTAGTTCAGACTGCTAGAACAAAATATCATAGACGAAGTGGTTTAAACAACTTATTTCTAACAGTTCCAGAGACTGAGAAGTCCAAGATGAGAGTGCTGGCATGATCAGGGCTGGCTTCTTGGCTTGCAGATGGCCACCTTCTCGCTGTGTCCTCATGTGACACAGGGCGAGAGAGAGCATGCCCTTGGCACTAATCCTGTCGTGGGCGCCCTACCCTCATGACCTCATCTAAACATAATTACCTTTCAAAGACTCCGTCTCCCAATGCCATTCCATTGGGAGTTAGGGCTTCAACATATTTTGGGAGGACAGTCTGTTCATAACAGGAATGTAGTATGCTCCCCAGGCACCATGAAGGGCCCACCTGAGATTTCTGGTGATGAATTTAAATTAAAGTGAGCTATCGGGCATTGTGTTTGTGTATGTTTGTCTAATTGAGTTTAGCTCTCCGGGCCTAGGCATACTCAGCAGACAGTTGAGTTTAATCAGGACTGGTATTTTTCCAGGTGACCATGATGAGGGGAGGGAGGAAAGGAAGAGTGATTATGTGCCGACTGACCATAATTTCAGCTGGCCAAGGAGGGACATAAGGACACAAAGATCAGTTGACAACATGGTAGATCAGTGCTTTGTAGGCCCTAGGGGGGTGGAAGAATTTTTGGATTTACGGTACCAGAGGGAATGAACTAGGAGATAGAAGGTGCTTGAAATTGAAAGGTATAGAGAGGTTGCAGGTATTAGTAATGACAGATTTGAGGTATGACTGTGCAGTTGGAAGTTGAGATAGGCTGGAGAACAAAATCACTGGAAGAGAGGAATCCAGAGTAATGTGAGATATTCATTAGTGTGATTATTTCAACAAATAGGGATTTTGTTTTTCATGTGTCATTACTTGAAGTTTAAAGAGAAGTGGGGTTAGGGGGAAAAAAAGGAAGGAGCCAAGCAACCCATACAATGCTTGATTACATTTTTTTTTTCTGTACCTTAATATCCTAATGCTAATAACTTAACCCAGTATTACAGGTCCCTGTCATGAGCATTCTCATAGCTGGCCTTTCTTTTTTCTTCATGTTCTATATTAACATTGATTTTTTTTAATGCAATAATTGTTGATTCTTCAGCATTGAATACATTCTTGGATGATCCTGAATTTGCTGATATTGTGTTGAAAGCAGAGCAAGCAATAGAATTTGGAGTTTTTCCAGAAAGAATCTCTCAAGGTTCAAGTGGAAGTTACTTTGTGAAGGATCCTAAGAGGGTGAGAATTTCACAGATCTGTAGTATACATAACAGAAATTTTGGAAAACACTAATTTGAATGTGAAATCACTGTGAGGTTCTGAAGATATTTTCCTAATAAATCTGATTGCACCCTTTTCAAAAATAATGATCAGGTTCTTGTTATTTTTAACTAAAGCATTCTACTATTTAGAAATAAAGCTCTTCATTTTAAGTCATAGTTTGGTGTCCTACTATTTTAATACTTGGTTTCAGGCATTTATGGAATACTCATATTCAGCAAAGGATTTGTTGAGTTTATATTCATAAGTCCTTACTTTACAGTAACTATATTAGCCAACCAAAGTAGAAATTTAAACTTTCAAAACGTATTTAATGTCATTTCCAGATCTTTTTCAAAGGCTTATTTTGCCCTAGGAGTATTTTTTCCTGCATTTTGCCAGAGGAGCCTGGGCAGTCTGAAGATTGAAGACATTGGAATGTGACATAGTGAAATGAACCAAAGTATAATTCTAGGGCAGAAGAAAGAAGTTGATATGGGACTTTGTTCCACTTAGTCTAGAATTTTTCAGAAATCTATATTATTATCTCTAAGAGCTTTCTGAATGTTACATAGCCAGCAGTTCTTTTTTCAGGAGTAAAAAAGATTATGATTTTATCCTAATATTTTTTGCAAAGATTGAAGATGTATTTTAAAAAACAAAGTCTTTTTTGAGTTTTAAATGTATATGTAGGTAATGTCAATCTATCAGCCTTTATTCCAAGTATGATTTTGTAATTTGTTCTTGTTGACTTTTTTACTAGAGACTTAGATTTTATTACATTATAAAGCAATTATGTACTTAAAATTATAAGCAATTATATACTTAAAATTTTAAATCTTGTCTAAGGATAATTCACCCTCTAAATTTAATATGAATATATTTTATCAGACCAGTAATAAAGATTATAGACTTGAGATATCCATGAGCAATTTTTTCAAGAGGAGAGAATTTATTTAAAATTGATTCATAAAAAAAAAATGGGAAAAGATTAGGGTAGGAGGATCTCACAGCATAGATGTTCACATGTAGCTATCATTACCTTTGTATTTTAGAGACTACTTTTTGTCATTGGATTTATTAGGTCATTTAACAAATGCTTGAATGCCTACTGTGTACAGGCACTGTACTGAATACTTGGGATACAGCCCTAACAAGCAAAGTCTCTGTCCTTTAGAATGTACATCTAATGAGAAAGTAGATGATAAACAAACATATAATTTTGATATTTAATAGATACGGAATAATAACATCGTTTGACCTAGAGCAGTGGTTTTCAAACATTGTAAATCAGTGTAACCCTTTCATAACTTGGAAGTACAGTAACAAAACAGATGAAGTCAGAGTTGATCTAGTTAAGTGGCATGGGGTCTTAGAGCCCTCTCTCATCTCCACTCTCACCTTCCCTAGTGTTTCTCAGAGCACAGTTTGAAAACTACTAGCCCAAAGGATTATTGATTTTAGATTGTTGAATGAGAATGAATATAAAAACATAATTAAAACTGAACCTCTTAATAGGTAAGGATAATGCCCAAATCTGGTGGGAAGAAATACAAAAAGATTGCTCAACATGCATTTTATGGATTATTGTCTCTCTATATTAAAAGTCTTAACAAAATTTCTACTTTTTTATATAGAAAATTATTGGTGTGTTTAAACCCAAATCAGAAGAGCCTTATGGCCAACTGAATCCGAAATGGACCAAATATGTTCATAAGGTCTGCTGCCCTTGCTGCTTTGGTAGAGGCTGCCTGCTTCCTAATCAGGGATACCTTTCTGAAGCTGGTGCCTCCCTTGTGGATGAAAAGCTTCATCTGGGCATTGTACCTAAAACAAAGGTAAAAGAGAAATTGTTTTTAATTATGTACTTCTAATTTATAGTCTACTTCTCTGTGAACACTTTAGTAATATTTCTAATGACAGAGCCTAAAGTTGAGCACTTGTTTTGGTAATCCAGAGTCATGAGTAATTAATAAATTGATTCTAGTGGAGATCCACATAGTGTCCAAGGGGAATATCCCCTGCTCATACAAGCTTCGATGGTGCTGACAAGAGGGAAAAAAACTAAAATTTAGAAAGCAGAAAAATACTGAGGTTCTAGATACTCTCTTGAAGGTAGAGATAACTAATGTGCTCAAAGGACTGCTTTTTTTTTTCTTTTTAGCCTTTATAAATTTTTACTTGAAGACTTCCTCAGAATGTTCGTTCCTAATTCAACATCTCTGGACGATTACTTCTTGCTTCCACTGGCCAGTTTTAGGCTGTCCCTCCCAGAAATATATGCCATTTAACTGAGTTTGCAAAATCCCTAAGCCTTTCTATTTTAGATTATCTGAGACATTTAGTATAGGGTTAAACTCTGCTAATTTATAGTTTTAGAGTACATTTCATGTAGTATATGAGTAGAAATACTGCAATGCAAATTCTAATAACCATTTTTCTAAAACTGTGTGTTTCTAGGTGGTTTGGCTTGTCAGTGAGACATTTAACTACAGTGCAATTGACCGTGCAAAATCTCGAGGCAAAAAGTATGCTTTAGAGAAAGTGCCAAAAGTAGGTAGAAAATTCCATCGGATAGGACTCCCTCCTAAGGTAAATTACTGTGCTAAGTTTTATTTGGGGGGCAATTCAGCATGTATTACCTGAGCACTGTGTGCTGTAGGTGCAGATAGTATAGTAAATAAAATGGGTTTTTCATACTCAAAGAGCTTATAATGAATAAGCCATCTCAGTGCAATATGATAAAGCTGTTAGGATGGTTAAATGCAGGAAGGTCAGAGATTGGGGAGGGTTGTCTCACTCAGTTTGGATGGTTAGGGAGTGTTTCCAAGAGGAGTTTGCACCTTTGGCTTTTTAAAGTAAAGGCTAAATGCACAGGTCAAGAACCAGACCTGGGTTTCCCTCCCAGCCTCTCTACCAGTTAGCTCTGAGACCTTGGGCAAGTCCCCTACTCTCTAAGCCCTAGGCTCTATAAAACGGGGGTGAGAAAAACTACCTCCTGGGGCTGTGAGATTAAATGAAGAAATTCATGTCAAGTACTTGGTATGGTACCCGGCACACAGTGTAGTAAGTGGTAGTAATTATGTTACTGGCTACATACTAGATTTTGTTCTTTCTTACCACTTTTAAATAAACCTGAGGAATGATTAGCAGCTAACTAAGCAAGAGTGGGGAGGATTCATGGGAAAGCATTCTAGAAAAACTTTAGGCTTTTTTTTTTAATATATTTTTGATTTTCTTTTGTGGTTGCAATGCATTTGTCTAGATAAAAGAATTTGAATAAAAATTCATGGTTAACATAAATTGTTTTTAAAATTGTACTCCAGGTAAGCAGGAAGTTTGGAAATTTTTACAAGGCCTATTATTCCTTGGATATGCTGAAATTAAGTGTGACTAAAGAAGGATATTATTATTTCCATATTTATGACTACTAGGACTTATAAGTGCTTTAAAGAAAACCTTTTAGCAATAGTTAAAATTTCATGCCAACAACAAGAACATAGTGTTAAGATAAGAAATAGATTTTCTTTGTGGTAGTTTGTATTTATGAGACCAACTAGGTGACCTGTATGTCCTGTGCTGTAAATACATGCATATAGTAATTTTAGTGACAGAAATGCATTTTAAAATGGACGTATTTTCGAGGAAAGGATTTTCTTAAAAACCACTATAGAGTTTATGATTGATTGATTAGTTCTTTAAAATTTGTGACAGTATCTGTAATCTGCAGAGTCAAACAATGCATTCTTTTTTTAAAATAAAGCTATATTCTGTATTTTATGTTGTAAAGAAAAAATCCTAAAGTATTTCTTCCATAAGATAAAATTGCACTGTTATTAAATGACCAGGATAGCTGTACTATTTGGCTTCCATAATTAAAGTCATTTTAATGAATATTTTTAGAAAACAGCTTTCTGAGTTGAGATTATCACCTTGAGAGGCATTTTCTTTTTTAATTATCCTAAAATAGTCTCTATGCGCCTCAAAAGCCTAGGGTTGAGCATTTTTAATTTGCTATGTATTCTTTATGTGATTATTTAAAATTAGTGTATAAAAATGGTTTTGGTAAATGTGGCTTATCTAAATTAGTGTTAACTCTGTTTCTTACCATGTTTATATAACATTTTATGATGATACTACTGAGAAATTGAAAAAGTAATCCCTTTTTTCTTGTACTTTCTTTTCTAACTATAGTTCTTAAAATTATAGATTGGTTCCTTTCAGTTATTTGTTGAAGGTTACAAGGAGGCTGAATATTGGCTTAGGAAATTTGAAGCTGACCCTTTGCCTGAGAATATTAGAAAAGAATTTCAGTCACAGTTTGAAAGATTGGTTATTTTGGATTACATCATCAGAAATACAGGTATTGAAGTTCTCTTATTCGTTCACTCAAATCTTGTTAGCTTGCAAATTGTATTCAACTCTTTATTTTTTTTAATTTTACTTATTTATTTGAGACAGAGAAAGAGCAAAGCAGGGGAAAGGGCAGAGGGAGAGGGAGAAGCAGACTCTCCCCGCTGAGCAGGGAACCTGATTCTGGGCTGGATCCCAGGACACTTGAGATCATGACCTGAGCTGAAGGCAGGCGCCCAACTGACTAAGCCACCCAGGTGTCCCCGTATTCAGCTCTTGATGCAGAAGTCTTGAGGCTACTTTTTCTCTATCTGCCTTGGAAAACAGAGATGTAGTACTGACTCCCCTGGGCAACCTGTACTGGAGAGCCTAACTCCTAGCAGGCTCCTGCCCCGGTGATAGAGGTCAGTTCCTGTCCCTACTGGGGAAGTTCTGGGCAGTAGGTCAAAGCCAGAAATGTTATCTGTGTAATATGAATAATTAAAAACTTGATTGTGTAAATTACTTTAGATGCTTCTTTTGATGTTAGGTGACTGTTAGTATAGTCTATAAATACATTATACTCTTAATTTTTTCTGTTCTAGAAGGGAGCAGTGATGTCGATAATCTGAAACAGTGGTTCCCAAATGTGGTTCCCTGGACCGACTGGGTCAGCATTATGTGGGGACTTGTTACATTTACATCTTCTCAGAGGAGTGCACCCCAGTCCTACTAAAGCAGAAACTCTGCAAATGGTGGCCACCAGTCTGTTTTAACATGTCCTCCAGATAATTCTGATGCACTCTGAAGTTCTGGCTCAAAATGCTTGCTCATTTATATTGATTTCTGAAAAAGCATTATTATACTTTTCCAGAGTTACCTTCTTAATTAATATGGTCCTGGATTAATGTTAAAATTGATGTAGAGACTAGAGAACTTCTATAGACATTAGGTGAGAATCTACCCAGAAATTTGCCTGGCAATAGAGGTAGATGTTTTTTCTTCCTAAGGTAAAGAGAAGTTATCCTTGATTTTAACAAACTTGATTTAATAGTTCTTTTTTTTTTTTTTAAGATTTATTTATTTGAGAGAGAGAGAGCAAGAGAGAGAGAGAGAGGGAGAGAGAGAGCAGGCACTGAGCAGGGGAGAGGAGCAGAGGGAGAGGGAGAAGACTCTCCACTGAGCTGAGATCCTGAGGTGGGGCTCAATCCCAGGGCCCTGAGATCATGACCTGAGCAGAAGGCAGACACTTAACCGACTGAGCCACCCAGGCTCCCTGATTTGATAGTTCTTGATAATAATTATACATACCTCACAGAGTGGTTGTAAGGATTAAATGAATTAGTACATGTTAAGTACTTACAACAATGCCTGGCACAGAGTAAACTCTCAAAAAGTGCTAGCTAACATTTGTAAGTATTTTTTAGTTTGTGTGTGTTAAATTAGAGCTTTTAATATGTAAACATAGGCCACAGATAACCAATCAAGGTCTTAAAAATCAAAAGGTGACTAGATTATTCCTTTTTCTATTAAGCTATGATATCCATAAAAAATGAAGTAACAGATTTGTTTTGTCTTGAAAGACAGGGGAAATGATAATTGGTTAATCAGATATGAAAAGCAGAAACAGGGAAAAGAAATTAAGGTAAGGAAATTTCAAAATTATACCCATACAGGCACAATCAATTTCTGTAAAAGATTCCTTAAATTTTATGTTATTCTTCATTTCTTCATTTCCTTCATTTAGATCCTTGATTTTATCTCCTTTTTCTGTTTTTCTCATCTTTTTTTCTTTCCTTCCTCTGTTTACATTGTGTTTTTTAAATTCTATTTTTCTAAATCTATGTAGCTTTTATGTTGTATTTTTTTACAACTTTTTTTTAGAACTTGTAAAATTTGTTGTAGAACCACTAGATTTATTTTGCCTTTATGTAATAAAAATAAAGGCTTCTGGTATTTTTGGTCAGCATGTTTATATTTTAGTAATTCGCTTCTTTCTGAGTCTTATGACTACTCAATAATGTGGATGAATCTAAAAATCCTGCTGAGTGAAAGAAGCTACACAAAAAGGGAACACACTGTCTGATTCCACTTACATAAAAATCTAGAAACTGCAGACTAATCCCTGGTGACAGAAAGCAGACCATGGTTGCCTGCAGGTGGGGCAGAGGGAAGGAGGGACTGCACAGGACACCAGGAAACTTTTGGTGAAGGTTTCACATCTGCAAATGCTTATCAAATTGTATACTTTAATATGTGAAGTTTATTGTGTGTAAATTATACCTCAGTGAAGTTGTAAATAGAAAAAAAAAATGGCAATTGTAGCAGAAATGGGTTTAAAATACACACATAAATATACACATTCATAATAGTTTCTAAATATATTTTATTGGTATATCTTAAGCAATTAGATTTTACTGAAAACTTCATTCTTTTAAGTATTTTGTGCATTTTCGTTGAGGTCAGATATTTGATATAAGCTAAAAGAAACTAACCAGACATATGTCAAACAGACCTTCATGCTAATACTTTTAATTTTATCTTTTTCACCTTTTGTTTTTATGTTGGGCACTTAATAATGGCAGCCGTCTATCTTTACATAATAAGTACTCCTTAACATGAAAACCCTCTTGCTCTCAAGGTCTTTGTTTCAGCTATGGAAAAATGTAGAAGTTAGGAATGGCCTACATTCTGTAATGAATAGTATCTTGAGATTCCTTCTACTGGACCTTATTATATTTGGTCTTTGGGTAATTTTATTTAGAAACATTTTGTATTTGGACTAATTATTTCTAGGGGACCCTAGGAAAGACTAAATTTTTAATAAGGTAGGTTTGTTAAGTTCTCTTAAAAATATCAGTATTTTACAAATGTCATACATTTAAGCAGTGCATATAGCAATAAATTACCTGGAACAATATATTGTTAAGTCTTAGCATTTCCAGGTCCTCTTCCCCAAAGAGGAAAAAAAATGAAACCATTACTATCTAAATTTATAATAACAAATTAAAAAAAACAGTGATTATGAAATTCTTACTGATTTATAAGACAGTTTCTTCCTTTTGAGGGTAAAAATTTGTATTTTCTGGCAACTTATTTTTTATTTTTATAAGCTCTTCAAATAAAATGTCTTTAAACCTTAGTAATTTTTAAAAATTTATTTAATACTTGATCTTTTGGAAATATTCATACAAATTTTTTATCAGCAGACCATTTTTTTCTTCTTTAGGAAACGCAGTGGATTGATAATAAAGAATCACTTATTAAAATAGCTGCAATTGATAATGGTCTGGCATTTCCTTTTAAGCATCCTGATGAATGGAGAACATGTGAGTATTTAGAACCACCTATAGATTCTATGATTAGCCTTTTCCAGAATAAGAAGGGAACAAAAATTACAGATATCAAAAAAGGAGAAGAAAACCTGGGTGAAGGATAACCATTGATTAGGGCTCTGGTCTAGAGTCTGGGGATACAGAAATGTGTATTGCATGGGCCTTGCCATGTATTGTTTGCTTAGCTTTGAATGACTGGGTCTGGTTTTGGTTTTTTGGCTTGTGTTAGTCTTCTAGAATAAGTTTTTAAATATTTACAAATTGGGAATCATCTATTTTAATATTTGGGTAGAACTTAACTTTAATGTGTTGGGTAGTATTCACTTACAAAACAGTTTAGACTTACCTACCCCCTTCCAAGTGAGTAGTGTTTTATCTACCTGTTCATTCTCTGTGGTTACTGGTCTGGTTTGCTACATCTTTTTGAGCTAATTTTTGACATTTTTATTTTGCTTAAAATTGTTCATGCCATCTTGAGATCTAGATTTATGGGTACAAAGTTTTTTATAGAATTGTCTTATAATTTTAAAAAATCCCCTCTATGTATATTAAGTATTTAGGTGTGAAAGGAAATGATATCTAATTTGCCTTAAAATATTTAGGGGGAGGGAAGACAGGGATAGGTGAAACACGTTTTGTAAAAATTTGGGAATAGTTAGATTATTCAAAATATAAGAGTTCATTGTACTAGTTTTTAAATTTTTTTATATTTCTGAAATATATGTAATATATTTTTTAAATAATCCCTTTATTGAGGCACCTGGGTGGCTCAGTCGATTGAAGCACTCAACTCTTGACCTTAGCTCAGGTTTTGATCTCAGGGTTGTGAGTCTGAGCCCCACATTGGGCTCCATGCTGGGTGTGGCGCTTACTTTAAAACTAAATACAAAATAAATAATCGCTATGACTGTGCCTTTTTAAATTCCTACTGTTTATTAGTGGGCTTTTTTTTTTTTAATCAGGCTTGCCACAGACTTGTCTAAAGCATTGGCCTTATTACACTTACTTATTTTCTACTTTTTTCAAAGATCATTGGCCTTGTATTTTTTTTTATTTTATTATGTTATGTTAGTCACCATACAATACATCATTAGTTTTGGATGTAGTGATCCACGATTCATTGTTTTCGTATAATTGGCCTTGTATTGATCAGGTTTTCATTTTGTTTGCTTTTTCTCTTTCACTGATTTGTGTTTTCCATCGTTGTTCTTTTCTTCTGTTGTGTTCATCGTATTTTGCTTGCCTATATATTTTTCTGTAGGTATTCTTTTGGCTAAGCCATAGATTAGGTAGGGGCTGCTCTGTTGTTCTGCTCTGCATATTCATACTATCAGATTTACCCTTTGGCGGGAGTAATTTAGGAAGATTTTGTTTGGTTTTACATTTTCTATGTCAGTTGATTTTAAAAAAAAAGAATCGGCCATTGTCATTTTCAAGTTTTATTGCTTTGTGATCTGTGAATGCAGCTGCGTGAATTCTCTTTGAAATTCGTTAGTAATTCCTTTATCATCTTGTAGATGGCCAGTTTGAAGGCACTTGAAAAGAATGTGTGTGAACACAAAGTTCTGCATCTGTCTATTAATTAAAGTTTGTTAGTTGTTAGTCGAATCATAATTTTTTTTGATCTGTTAATTTTTGACAGAGTTGAAGTTCACTGTGATTGATTCTGGCAATTTCTTATTGCATTTCTATACGTTTTTTTGCTGTGTATTTCACATACATAAAGGCTCAGCATTTTATCTTGCTGGTGGCTTGTTCTTTTATTAGTGTGAAATATATCCCACTTTATCCCTCAGTGTTTTTTATTTTTCTTATTTTATCTGTTGTTACATTGCTACACCTCATTTCTTTTTATTAGCATTTACCTGGTATTATTCTATACTTTTATTTTTTACTTCCATCATATTGTTTTAAGTATATGACTTATAAACAACACTTAACTGGATATTTTTTTTACCCAATCTGAGATTCTTTTAATAGGTATACTCAACTCTAGTTAAAGTCTCAATAAATTACTGATGTGTTTGAACTTTTCCTGCCATCTTGTTTTTTTCTATTGACCATAAATTCCAGTTGTTTTTTTTCCTTTCCTATCTTTTGTTGAACTGACTTAAGATGTCTTTGTTTCATTGGTTTTTTTCCTCTAATAGTTTGGAATTTATATGCAAATCGTATTTTAAAAGTGTTAAGTTTAAGGTGCCTACAATACATCTGGGAAATTGTGCCAAGTATGCAGATGAGAATTAAGGATCTGGAACTTAAATAAGGAATTGATGTTGAGGATATAATTTTTAAACTGTCACCGTGGTGGTGGTTACTGCCCAGGGAGGTCATGGTGAGCAAATACCATCACTAGGACAATGTGAGATACAGAAATACTCAGTAAATGTTTCATGAATGTTTAGCAAATGAAGGAGAGAAACGGGGACTGGTGTCATTGCAGACGAAAGGAAAAGCCAGCAAACGAGAGAAGTGGCTTAAAAGATAGAAGGTACACTTTGAAAGAGTAGTATTTCCAAAGCCACATAGAGAATTTTACAGAGGGAGATGATCAAGAACAGTACTACTTGATACAGAGACATTAAGTAGCATGAGAACAAATGGGCCTTTGGAGAGACTCTTACGAAATGACTGGTGGTCTTAGGGGAGAGAGGTTTTTTGTTTGTTTTGTTTTTTTATTAAAGAAAGAGTGCACTTGAGCAGGGGAGGGGCAGAGGGAAAGGGAGAAAGAATCTCCAGCCGACTCTGTGCTGAGTGCGGAGCCTGATGCCTGGCTCAATCCCACAACCCTGAGATCATGACCTACGCTGAAATCTCGAGTCAGATGCTCAACCAACTAAGCCACCCAGGTGCCCCTAGGTGAGAGAGTTTGAATGGTGATAATAGAAACTGAGGGATAGGGATTGGAAGTAAAAGCAGGTGGTCAATTCCTGATGATTTGTGAGTAAGAGGGCAGGGAAATGTCAGCCATGGTATTTGATCTGGGGCTGTGAACAAATTATAGGTGTCCCTTAATTTCCAAACTCAGGAACCAGAGATTCAGATATATTTTTGATGTAGGGCTGTTTGAGATAGACTCATTATTGAAATTCTTACTCTTTACTATTTAAAACTTAGGAACCTAATTAGTTCCAGTAATACCTTCCTGTGCCTTACCGTCTACACTTGATCTTAGCCAAAAGGCTAAGAAGTGATTGTGCTTTACCATCTAAATTGACCAACCAAACTTGGAATCAGGTGATCATTCTCTGATAACTTCTTTCTCTCTCTCTCTCTTTTGTTAGATCCATTTCACTGGGCTTGGCTTCCTCAAGCCAAAGTCCCTTTTTCTGAGGAAATAAGAAACTTAATTCTACCATATATTTCTGACATGAACTTTGTGCAAGATTTATGTGAAGATCTTCATGAACTTTTTAAGGTAAACAAATTTTTAGTTAATTATTGTGGAAAATGAAATAAATCTTAGAGGAGATTTTCTTAATAGAGCTAATTGGCAATTTACTGCTTCTGGTATCACTACTTGCAGTAGAACTTGACTTAAAAAGGAATTAACAGTTTTACCTTACAGGAGCATAAATTTGTGAAGTTACACTGATTATGAGTGTTCTCTGAAGTGAAATTGTATTAAAACTTGACAAGTTGTTTTCTTCAAAAGTTGAATTTTTACAAAAGTACTCTATAATTTATAATAAATGCTTGGTGAGCTGCTATGATTGAGTCCTCTCAAAAGAGCCTAAACCCATTGGCTGGAAGGTCATTTTAAATCCTTTTGGAACCAGTTGGAGTATAAATAAACTATTCTTGTCATTCTAGAGGCATCCAAAAATAAATCAAGGAAAAATACTTTTTAAACGTTATTTTATCTATTAGGAAGGCGTCAGAATGGCCTTACGTGCTGAGTTGAAGAGTTCATTTCTTTTCAAATATTTGTTTCAAAGATCTTGATTTTTGGAATTATAATAATGTGGGGGTTTTTTTCTGTTCCACAAAAGACTGACAGAAGATTTAACAAAGCCACTTTTGAAAGTCAGATGTCTGTGATGAGGGGTCAGGTAAGTTAACCTTTTTATGATCTTGTTCATTAACTTTTTTCTCCATGGTGACCCAAAGATGCAGTTCTTTTATGCTGAACCAAAATAGCTCGTGTGATTAAAAATGAAGTGGATTTCAGTAGCGGCTTTCCTCATGTTCTAAATTAGATATTTTTTGACCTTTTTGTTTATTGTTTGTTAGCCAGTTTCCCCTCCTGTGAATTCTTTGTCCTCATTTTGATAACTGTTTTCCCCAGTGTTAACTATATTTTTCCTCCTATCTACTTGCTTGGATGTTCCAATACCAAGTTCCGTTGCCTGTTGATTGTCTTTCTCATAGAATGTGTTTGGCCTTTCCCGGAGCAGTCAGTGAATCACCACGTCACCAAGGTTGAGCACTGATTGAGGCATAAAAGTACTGATTGTAACTCAGTCGTGTCACTCCTTACCTCCTTTACTTAGGGATACAAGGTGTTAGGTCTGCTGGTGTGGACCTGTAGGCTGGCTGACCTACCGATAATGTCTGGTCCTTCCACTCTATTAGTAGTATTTAGATTCCAAAAGGAAGACTTGACATGAAAATAAATTAATGTAAATAATTTTGTAAATATTGTAAACAAATAAATTACTGTAAACATTGTCTTTTAGTGACTTACTAATTAACTTTTTCTTCCTAAAGTATGCATTTAATTTTAAGGTAGCTGTTTGCTGCATGCATACCTGGGGCAAAGAAGTCTAGTTTTTGTACTGATTATTACATTATATAACTTTAACAAATATATATAATTAAATTAGAAAATCATTCATTCACCAAATATTTATTGACAGAACTAGTGCCAGAAAGTGTTCTGGTGATTGAAATAAAACCATGAGCAAAACCTGGTTCCTTCTTTCCTGGAGCATGTGCTGTGATGACGAGGCCAGGAGTCAGGGAAAAGAGATGGATTATTACTTCATACACCTCTCTGTGCTCCATTGTATGTATTCAGTCCTTTGCTGGAATCATAAGTTTTAAATAGTAAGCGAAATGGCTGGAGAAGTAGGCTATAGCCAGATCTTGGAGGCTGTGAGTACCAGAATACAGATTCCATGTGGAAGGGATTAGAGCCATGAGAGATTACCATTCAGAAACGTTGTGATGAGACAATATTTCTAGAGAGGACATCTCCTGGGTTGCTTTTGTGAACTCCCTGAACTTCTGCTAAATTCTGTTTATATGTGCATTTTAGGGTGGGGACAGGCAATAGGATTTATATGTCAGCAAAAGGAGTCTCTAACCCAAACAAAGATTAAGGATCACTGCAGAAGGTGAGGCTGGACAGTGAGGTGTAGATTTGCTCAGCAGAAGAGGCGGCTGAAGCCAGGGAGCCTTGCAGGGAGGTGAGTGAGGTAATTCAGGCATGTATGAAGGGCTCAAGTGATTGGTGATTATAATTATGTTGAAGAGTGTTACCATCCCAAACTATAATTGAGCTAAGTTTTCTGGCATAGATAATTATGCCCTAAGTTGACCCATTCGCTTGAAACAAAATTGATTTATCAGTATGCTCCATCTTCAAGAATTCTCTTATCCCTAAAGATATATCTTAGGAATTCTTTTTAAGGAAAAGCTGTAAATAATTGTGTCAGCTTTAATTGTGGATTAAAGTTAGTACCTGAGGAATTTAAATATAAATTTTAAAATGCTTGTCTGAAAAGATATGGGGACATTCCAGTTCTGAGGTCTTGTCACAAAGCTAGACCAGAGGCTACCTGCTATTTTAAGTTTATTTATTCATGTCCTGTCTCATTCACAAATGAGTTAAGGTATTACACAAATGTGTATAATAAGATGTAAAAATGACAAGCTCAAGATCTGGGGAAAGAAAAAGATAAAATGATGCCTTGGCTATATGTTTTAATTTGATTTTGTTTTAGTTTTTTTAAATCTTAATTTGGTTTTGTCTTTCTGATAGCCAAAAAGAATAAGGTACCCTGACCATGTACATGATTATATATATATAGCTTTTTGGTTTTAGCTGTTTTTTAAAAAAAGGTTGTCTGAAGAGTTAGATAGTATTTTATGTCCTAAAGTAAATCAGTGTTTTGAAACAGAAGCCTAACAAACAAAAACAAATAAAAGCAACCTATGTTCCAAGCAACAAAATCATTATTCAGCCGGTTCCTTAACTAAGTCGAAATACTTATTTTATTTCTATTGTTTATAATTTTCCTTAAACCTCTTTGCCCCCCTCCAGTTTTCCACTTAACTTCAGATTTGTGCTTTGGTACAACCAAATCTTTTGCCCTAGTTTATGGTAAGTTTTTTAGTTTTGCACACATAATCAGTGACATGTTCTAATTCTTCTCCTAAAGATGTGGACTGGAACTAAGAACTTATATGAAGGCATTTTTTTTTTTTAAGTCTGGGACTGGTAATGTTTATTAAAGTTAAAGATTTTGAATGTTACTTTAAATACAGTAAGTCATGATCAGGGTCAGTAAGATCATTCATTTTGTTTTATTATTTTTTATGTTTCAAGTTTTTGTTTAAATTCTAGTTAGTTAACATGTAGTGCAATATTAGTTTCAGGAATAGAGTGTGGTGATTTATCACTGACAGACAACACCCAGTGCTCATCACAAGTGCGCACCTTCATACCCATCACCCATCTAGCCCATCCCCCACCCACCTCCCTCCATCAACTCTCAGTTTGTTCTCTGTCGTTAAGAGTCTAAGATCATTCATTTTGTGTTCTATCTGTGCCAGGCATATTACTATTACTGTGCCTGTTGGGAACACTGGACCTCGGGACATATTTATGTGAAATGTATTTTACATGTGGTCTGAAAAAATGGCAGAAATAATAAACTGCCCTAGGAATACACAGTGAACACCTATTCAGTGACTTTTAAACCAGAAGCTCATTTGCAGACTCAGTAATAATTGATGTTGAAGAAAAGAAAACGAACACTTGAGTAGCTCCTGAGTACTTTACCCCTGTGATGTTTGGTATCACTTATCCTTACAGCAGCTCTCCATAGTTCTCTGCGTTTTATGTGGAGGAAGCTTGGCTCAACGGGGTTAAGTAACATGTTGAGTCTGTAAAATAAGGAGCTCTTCGTCTGGCACATCAGCTACATTTGGGCATTGCCTCTGCCTGCGACCCTTCCCATCTCTTCTCTGGATGTAATGATCTTGTAAGTGGTATCCTGACCCCTTCTCCTGTCTCTCTTTCACAGTAGTCCAGAACCATCTCTCTGAAAGCACATCTGATCATGTCTCCTGTGACGTACGACTCCATGACTCCTGGGTGTGCATTGGTTCCAGTGCCAACTTAGAGCACAGGCCACGGGACCTTTGGCACTCTTCCTGCATCCATCCCATGCACCTGCCTTATCTCTGGGCAGTGGTGGCTTCTCCTAAGCCTGGCCACTCCTAGCCATCCTTCCCTCCCGTTTCCCATTTCCCAGTGGCACCCTCATGTGCCTTCTTACCACTCCTCAGTTACCCTTTCTTCTTCCTCTGGAGGACGGTTTTCCTTCAAGCTCCAGCCCTATCTTCCTAGGCTCAGAGTTCTGTTTTCTGCAGCGTTCCCTGGAAATACACTGGTGTCAGCCTTGACTCAAAAATCAGATGTTAAAACAGCATGTTGGGCATATTACTATTGCTTACTATCGCTTAAAATCAACCAGAAAATAGGTGTGGTTTTAGATAGTACAGTAATTCTTATACCCACTAAAAATTTGAGGACCAGTGAACTAGTCTAAAGGAGAGCAAAGTCTGTATGTGGAAGTCTGTGAGTTTATATCATCTGCCTTTGGCCTAACCATCACATCCCAGTTCTCAAATGTGGCATCGATGGAGACTAGAGTGTTTCTCCTTGCCTGCAGTGCTTAGTCTATTTCTAAAAATAGTCTTCTCTGATTTATATATATAATAATATATTTGTTTGTTCTTTCAGAAATGAAAAAATGGGTGATATCTAGGGGAGGGGGTCAGATTTTAAGTCAGGGCATAGGTCCACTGTTGTTAAAGTGTTTATTGCTTTTTATTCTAGTTATTTGTTCATCTGGCTGTTTGTTTCTAGAATGTGTGTACTTTAAGGGCTCACATGGGTTTTTTTCTCCTGTTCAATCTTCTCTCTGCCCCAGCACAGCGCATGCTCTGTAGATGTCTCTTTAATAAATAAATCCAAGATCATCAAGTGTCTTCTCAACTTTCAAAGAAACATTAATATTTAGAATAGTTTCAGGATTGAGTAATTTTTGCTGTTATATATTTAAAAATTGTTAAGCTTGTAGAATGACTTTCATTTTCTTTATACCATTTTGTTTTCCAGATTCTCTACAACAATCATGTCTTTAGAGTCAGGAAAATATTAGATATTACTTAAATTAGTGTGTTTAGACTAACATTTTTAGAATAGAATTTTTAAAACCAGAAGAAGAAACTAATAAATGTGCCCACATGTATTTTCATGATAAAAACAATGCTTATAAATGTGAATTTCATGAATTCTTTGTGTCTTATTATCCAAGTATAGCCAGTTAGAGCACAGGCCACGGGACCTTTGGCACTCTTTTTAAGGGAAGATTTTAAGGGATTTTAAGGGAAGAACTTGAAAGGGATCCTAAAACATAAATACAGTGAGTAACTACTATAGCTAGTAAAGGTTTATTTCCTGAGGTGTTAAATAGTTCAGATTTTCTAGGATCTAAACCGTCAGTTTTATACTATTCAAAGTATTTGAATTTTATTTATTAGTATGGCTTTATGTTGAAACCTTTATGCTATCACTATTAAATAATCTTTACAAGAACCACTAAAATGCATACTATCTGTATATTAAATATTTTCAAATACCTGAAGGAGACATCTTTGTTTCTAAAGTATGTAACAAAGGGAGTTTTTTACCTGATATGCAGGAAAAAAGAAAATGAATTATTAAAATTTTATTTTATCTGAACAGAGTAGAATAGGCTGTAAGCTATGCATTGAGTTTCATAACCTTATTTATGTGCTCAAGTAGCAATTCTGAGTATGTTTAAACATGGAATGTAATATATTTTATTCTTCCTAGTAAACTCTTAAATGAAACTTTATTTTAAATGGCTACCTTCCCTAAATCTTTAACCCCTTTGCCTTGCCTCATGCTTTCCCATCACACTTTTCCCCTGTAATACTTGGTATAATTTACTGATTCATGCTTAGTGACTCCTCCCCCTGCTAAAATGTAAGCCTTATGGAAGCAGGGATTTTGTTTGTTTTTTTCCTGTTGTAGCCCCAGCGCTTAGAGCCTAGCACGTAGTAGGCATGCAATAATTATTTTGTTGGATGAGTGGATAAGGCAAGTATGTAGTTAAAAGCAGACTATTGTTTTTAAGTTTTTATTAATTCCAGCTAACATACAGTGTAATATTAGTTTCAGGTATACGATTGAGTGATTCAACCCTTCCATACAATACTTGGTGTTCATCACAAGTGCCCTCTTTAATCCCATCCCCTGTTTCCCTCATGCCCCCACCCACTTCCCCTCTGGTAACTATCAGTTTGTTCTCTATAGTTAAGAGTCTGTTTCTTGGTTTGCCTCTCTCTTTTTTTCCCCTATGATCATTTGTTTTGTTTCTTAAATTTCACATATGAGTGAAATCATATGGTATTTGTCTTTCTCTGACTTATTTTGCTTAGCATAATACTCTCTAGCTCCATCCACGCCGCCGAAAATGGCAAACTTCATTTTTTCTTATGGCTGAGTAATAATCCATTGTGTGTGTGTGTGTGTGTGTGTGTGTGTGTGTGTGTGTGTGTGTGTGTGTGTATATATTCCACATCTTCTTTACCCATTCATCAGCGGTGGCCATTTGGGCTCCTTCCATACACTGCTGGCGGGAATGCAAGCTGGTGCAGCCACTCTGGAAAACAGTACATAGGTTCCTCAAAAAGTTAAAAATAGAACTACACTATGACCCAGCAATTGCACTATCAGGAATTTACACAAAGAATACAAAAATACTGATTTGAAGGGTTACATGCCCCCTGATGTTTATAGCAGCACTATCAACAATAGCCAAATTATGGAACAAGCAGACAACTTAGACCAGTCTTCGTTTAGCTTCTATGTCAAATGGATAATGTGGAGCCATTTACTTTATTCGGTCTGTTGGGCATAAATGGATGAAATAAAAATTATAGTTATGAATAAATGGTTAAAATCGTGTCATTGAACTGAAGGAAGGTTTTTTTATCTTATATGAACTAGTGAAAATATCTCTTCTTTGCACAGATCTTAAATCTTACCCAGGCACTGAAAGACAGGAAGAGTCCTGTGCAACTGGTGCAGATGCCGTGTGTGCTTGTGGAACGCAGTCAAGGTGGAAGTCAGGGTCGAATCGTGCATCTGAGCAGTGCGTTCACCCAGACTGTCCACTGCAGGAAGCCATTCTTTTCCTCCTGGTAGCAGATGTAAGAGTAAAAGAAACAAACCGTTTGGCACGATATTGTTAAAACAATACAGTAATGCAAATCTGCTGTTCAGAGCTCCCATTGCCAAAACCTCAAATAATGTAAGTCTTTAAAAGGTTATCTTTTGAATGTAATCAAAAGTTTACAGTCTTTTTGTCCAAATATTAAATTTCTATTTCAGGGAAGCAGTGATAAATCTCCTATATGTATTTTTGTAGAAAAATTGTATTTTTTGTTGTTGATGTTAGTTTAAAAGGTATTTCATGGTTTATACGTTCTGAAATGACTGTAATTACTTTAGAATTCCAAGTAGAAAAATAAGGTATTTGTTGACTTTGAATAACTTTTTATATTCTTTTTTAAACATTGAGAAGGATGTTCATGTTCACTCTTCTTACATTATAAAAGGCCTTTGAGGGTGAAACTGCTCTTACGAACTTTAATAAGTGGTTAATAGAAAAACAGGTAAGAATAGAGCGATGTTGCCTTAATTGAAAAAGCTGCTATTTTAGAACTTGAATAAGTCCCTAAAGTGACCATTGTTAGGGACCAGAAAGTTATATTTTCGTTGAGTAAAAAGTGACCATTTTATTTTCTGTACTTCAGAATATTTTTGGTCAATTATTTTGTTATAGTAAGGAAACAAATCTAAAGATATTCCCCCTTTTTAAAAAAAAAAAATGGAAACACTCAACTGAGACTGGAGGGGACTAACATGAAATTAAGGCAGATCTCCAATATTTTGAAATTCCAAAATAGCATTAAAAGTCCCTTTTGTTTCTTGTATGGGATCAGTTACGCAATCAGTTAGTACTTTAGAGTACTGATCTTACTCAGTTTATAGTTCAGTTGGTATTAACTTCACTGAAAAGTAAACCATACCTCAAAGTGTATATTGGATTGCATTTTGGGGTTCTAGGGCGTAAGTCCTTAAAAATAACAGTCATATTGTAGGGTATTTGAAATTACCAGTGTTAGTTTAATTAACAGTCGACTTTAAAATATCAGCCCTAACTAACGGGGAGCATGACAAAGATAACCGTAAAGTCATTTATATCTGACTTTGAAAATCAGTATACCAGACATCCTAGGACTTTGTAGCACCTTTAACTCACCAAGTGATTTAAATTGAGACGAGCCCAGTCCAAAGATTTGATTACAAGGAACCAGAAGCTTCATTCTTTTCTTCAGGCCACAAACAAGTAACATTACCACTCAAACTAAACTGGCAGTTTGAGGTCTGGGCCTTTTGGTTTTTTAGCTTTCTGTCTTGTGATTTTTTTTTTTTAATTAAATATTTTCGTGTAAAAAATATTTCATGAAGGTTAAATTAGGGCAGAAGACAGGTCTGCAGATCCCCCTTCCTTCACCTCTTTCTCCTGGTCTCTGTGGATGTGGCGAGTAAGAACACTGCTGCCTCAGTACACGCCCCCTGGACACTCATGGTCCCCTGCCTCCCCTGAGCTCCTGCCGTCTTCATGCTGAGAGCATGGGAAACTGACTGGAAATTCAAAACTCAACTACCATCTTCAGATAAATACTAGTGATTAAAATGTGCCTTTTGAAGATGTGTTCTTAAATAAGTTGTTATGATGTGAGTACTGCTTTCATAAAATGGTTTTTTTAGTATTTTGAGAATTGCTATATTAATTTTTATAATGGAAAACTTAGTAAATTCCTACTGTTTTATATCCTGAAGTTAAAAATAGTGTGGAACTATTTTTTAAATGGCCTCATCAGGCTAGAACAGTAAAGTTGAAATATTTAAGATATGATCATAAGTCAGAGTACATTGGTTATATTTTGTAAATTTTCATGAACTTGATTCTTATTTAAATATTGTGTTAATTTTTTTCAGTGAGTGTATTTATAGTGTCAAACTTGGTAGACTAATCATTGCTTAAGGTCACGGTTCTCCTGAAGTATGTATATTGAATATTTAGAATATTTGTGAACACATTTATGTTTATGAATGATGCCAAACCACCATTTCCCTCATATATTAGTGGTATAGTTTAATTCTTTAAAATTCTAAAAGCCATATTTAACTGGAACCTTTATAATTGGAGACATTTTACTTTTGTTTAATTATATGCTTTCTTATTCTCCCCTGAATTTGTCAGTGGTTGGAGGCTGTGGAAAACCTTTGGAAGGTTTTTTGCAGACTTGAAAACAGTTTGAGTCACAATTTTTTTTTTTATTTAAAGTTCTGTACTGATGGAATTAAAGCCTTATTAAAAACAGATAGCGAGTGTTCTTTAATCACATTACATCCGAAATCCTCTTACAGACGCATGAAGAGCTAGGCAGGGTCTTACGTTTGATAGTCTGTCTTTTCTCCCAGAGGTGCTTGGGCAACAGTACAGAGTTGTGGCAAAGATTCGTAGTGTCGCTCTTACCTCTGCCCAGCCTCTGTCGCAGTTCGTCCGGGGCCAGTGACACGTGGGGACGAGTGATCAACGTGACTTCCAGATCTGGCAGTAAAACTCACTGCCTTCACCTGCAGTGGCCATGATTGACCACCTCTTCTCTTCCTGTTGGCATATATACAAAGAATTCGCAGAATGCCTGCAGCCGGGGCCTGTCGGTCATGGCTTGGCGAACCACCAGGAGAGCATGCCGACTGATGTGAGCAAGAAATAAGTGCTTGTGTTGAGTCACGGAAGTCTGGAATTTATGTGTTGCTGTAGCATAGTCTGCCCCATCCTGGGCATTATAATATAACAGAAAAATACAAATTATTTTAAAATAAAGAATCAATTTTAGGAGGTGCCATGGTAGCAACAGCGGGTGGTTTTTTAATCTCCCCAAACCCCCAGGCGCGATGTTATAGCAAAAGAAGAAAACACTGTGACACCATCTTCGCTAAAATTAGGTGGTAAGTAACCCTGTGAATCCCAGAATCTGAGCAGTTCGGGCTAAAACCATCAATAGCAGTAAGATCACAGGGGAACAGAGGTTTTAGAGGAGCGAGCAGAGGCAAAGTAAGGGGACTAGCGGTGTGGTTCCAAAACCACAGCTGAAACAGGGCTGTTGAGCATTCGACTGGCAGCTGGGAGTAGGAGCCCGCAGAACAGTCGGAGACTGCTAGGCCCACCTGGTCTACAGAGTTCGCAGAAGTAGCCCTGGGGAGCATGTGGGTCAGGCCTGAGGGAAATGATGGGTGTGGAGCACACATTGGCAAAGGAAGGACTGCGCGGGGATGGGTAAAGGAGAGAAGGTTCGGACGCGGATGGAAGAGGGCACCCAAGGAGACTGAATATGGAAAGTACTAACACGGTACACAGAAAACCATGTTCTCCAACTCTGCTTAGTAACTGCAGCAGAGAGAACCCTTGAACCACAAAATTAGGAAACTATTCTGCCCCACCTCACCTCCTACACAGGAATCTTCTAAAAAGACAGGGAAATCCTTCTCACTTAACACAACCACATCTTACACTGTGCTCTAAGAGAAGGATAACGACCTGTATGACATACCCACAGAAAGCGAAGATACCCAAAAACATTGGCAAAGCAGAGGAAATCTGTGATCTAATATTTTTAAAAATTATGAAGAAATTCAAGGAATGATAGAAGCTTAAGAAAGAAGGCTAACATCAATATTGGAAAAGCTCAGATTAGATAGCAAGCAACAGGAGGAAATAAAATGAGAGCTGACAGGGCTCAGAGCAAATATTAGAGTTAAAAATACACTTCAGAAATAAACTGGAAGGAATACAAAAGCAAATAGACAACAAATCCACAAAAACCCTATGGCAAACATCATACTGTCGGAAAGTCTCAAGGATCTGTGTTAGTTTTCTATTGCTGCTGTAATAAATGGGCACAAACTTTAGTGACTCAAAACCAATACAGATCCTTTATCTTAAAGTTCTGCAGGTTCGAAGTCTGATGCAGGTGTCTCAGGGCTAGAATCACCCCGGGCTAGAATCACGGGGTGAGCAGGACCGCATTCCTTTCTGGAGGCTCTAGGGGAGAGAGTCTGTTTTCCTACCATTGCCAGTTTCTAGAGGCTTCACACATTCCTTGACTTAAAGCCTTCTTCCTCCCATCTACAAAGCCAGCGACAAGAGGTTGAATTCTTTTCTCATCACATAGCTCTGACACTGACTTCTGCATCCCTCTTGCATTTTTAAGGACCCTTGTGATTATATTGGGTCCACCCAGATGACCTAGGTTTTCTCCCTTTTTTAAGGCCTGCTGATACACAACCTAAATCCATGAGCAACTTTAACCTCCCTTGGCCATACAACATGTTCCCAAGTTCTGGAGAGCAGGACGTGGGCATTTCGGGGACGCTATTATTCTGCCTTCTGTACTTTCCCTCAGATCGGTTGTGTGACAAGGATGCCTGCTCTCGGTGCTCTTGCTCAGTATTGTACTGGAGAGCCTATAACCAGCGCAGCCAAGGCCGGAAAGAGGCAAAAGGTAGGAGGATCAGAAATTAAGAAATGAAACAAGGAAACAGATTTCCTTGAGTTGGGATCCAATCAAGTTTTATTCATTGCATTTGTTTGTTCCATCTTCTAATCTAGAACAGTTCTTTCACTTTCCCCACAACAGTAACTTTTGGAACATCCTCCCTTCTGAATTTGTCTAATTATTTCCTCTTACTGTTTAGCTTCATCTTCTATTCCCTACGTTTTCTATAAACTGGAGGTGAGATCGGAAAGCTTGATGCAGTTCAGGTTAAACATTTTGACAAGACTATTTCATAGATGACTCTGCACATTTCATACTGCATTTACATCAAGAGTTAGATAAAAGAGATCTCATTTTTATTGAAGAATTCATCATGGTAGGGGAGGAAGTCCCAAAGGAGCCAGAAAGCTATGGCAGTAGGAACTCTGTTCACAAATCAAAAAATATTCTTGTCTGTGCAGAGGGTGGTTAGATTCCCCCCGCCCATTTCTTTGAAAACTTAATTTTTGTCCCATCTTCTTTATCAATGACTTTTTCTAAGTTAGCTCTCTTTTTTGATGATGATGATGATGATGATGAAGGATGGATGATAATGATGAGTTGGTTTTCATCAAGCAAATGTACTAATCTGTCACAATATCAAGAGAATATTGTCATGAGTGATATTCATTAAGCCTAAAATCTCAAGAATAAAATTCATAACTTACAACAAAGCTGTATTTCACTTCTGTGAGCTTTCATTCTTTGCTGTGAGCTATTTTGCTATTACTCGATGCTTTTCATAGGAAGACCCCTAAATATTAAGTGGGCTCATGGATTGAACAATGTAAGTATATAACAAAAATGAATTTATCTAAGCAAACTGCATTATTAATCAGAATCATTTTATTCAGTAAGTTTTTAGCCTGTTTCAAAATCCATGTAAAGAGTTCTTTGAGAAAATAAATCCTTAAGCTTTAGAGTTTTTATTCTAACACCAAGTAATGCAATAGATTTGACTTTTGTCATTTCAAAATACTGTAAACTTATGTTCTAATGTTGCTTATCTTCAATAAATGAAAAGTCTGCCACGATTCTCTTTTGACTAAGAATTTTAAATTGGAATAGACTTGTGTTTAAGTCCTGGCTCTGCCCCTTATTAGCTCTGTGTCCTTGGACAGAACTTGCAAATTTCCCAAACCAGCTTTCTCGCCACATGTAAAATACACAAGCTAATGGTAACTTCAGAGGTTTGTAACAAGGACATTTAAGACACATTTTGTGAAAAGTGTGGTACAAATTCTGGTAGTTAGCGGCGCCTGGGTGGCTCAGTTTTGGTTAAGCAGCTGCCTTCGGCTCAGGTCATGATCTCTGGGTCCTGGGATGGAGCCCCACGTCGGGCTCCCTGCTCAGCGGTGAGCCTGCTTCTCCCTCTCCCTCTGCCTCTCCTTTGCTTATGTGCTTTCACTCTCTCTCTGTCAAATAAATAAATAAAATCTTAAAAAAAATTCTGATAGTTATGGATTGGGTTTCTATCCAAGCATCTGCCTGTATGCATTAATGGCATTTTTGGATTTTTGGCTTTAGATGATGAAATAAGGCTATATCTGTGTTTATGGGTTTGGATTATTGCATAAAGAGAGTATGTGCACGTGCAAATATATGGATTTGAAAAACATCTTTCCTGGAGCATGGGCCACAGATTTGGATTCAAAGGGCTATCTTCAAGCTCTCCGTGGTGTGTGAGAGGGAAAGGCACCTGAGGTCACTGGATGAAAGTAAGCAATTTCTCCAAACCTGATCCTCTAAGAAACTAAATGACATCTCAAAAGGTTATTTGTTTCAAATCCTGACGCCAAGTTCCAGCCAGTTAAATGCTCACGTGTCCGTCGATGGCTGTTACTTCTGCCTGTGGGTTTTTTAGACCTGAAAATTGAAAGCATGTGAAATCAAAAAGAAGCAGTGAGTCTACTCTGTATACAAAGAGGCGTTCATTTTTCCTTTGACTCCGAGAAGCCTGGCTGCTCCTTGGCTCTGTTACACAGTTCCACCTGACAGTTCAGGCTTCTGAAACCATGGAGGCTTGCGGAAAGAGTGGGAAAAGCAGATAGCCCTGCCTTTCCCAAGAGTCAGACAGTCGTCCACACATTCAGGGCTGATCCCTTGGCTGCCAGGGAACCGGTTTAACCGGATTCAGAGACGCTCATGCCTGAATGCCTGTCAGGACAAATACGAAGGCCTTTTATCTCAGTGGGGCTTTGGGACCAATCCAGAGAGCT
This sequence comes from Zalophus californianus, assembly GCF_009762305.2. Classification (NCBI taxonomy): domain Eukaryota; kingdom Metazoa; phylum Chordata; class Mammalia; order Carnivora; family Otariidae; genus Zalophus; species Zalophus californianus. The sequence goes on from NC_045596.1 coordinate 20,325,799, forward strand.
ATTCTATCCTTCAAGTGCTTGTTTTTAAATTGCACTACTTAAAGGTAATCAGGAACTGTATTTAAACCAACGTACTGGTTTAAACCAAGATCGCCACTTCCCTAGCATGGGTGTGTGTGTGTGTGTGTGTGTGTGTGTGTGTGTGTGTGTGTGTGTGTGTGTGTGTGTGTGTGTGTGTGTGTGTGTGTGTGTGTGTGTGTGTGTGTGTGTGTGTGTGTGTGTGTGTGTGTGTGTGTGTGTGTGTGTGTGTGTGTGTGTGTGTGTGTGTGTGTGTGTGTGTGTGTAAGAGAGAGAGCATAAGCCAGGGGAGGGGCAGAGGGAAAGGGAGAAGCAGGCTCCAGGCTGAGCAGGGAGCGCAATGCTGAGCTGATCCCAGGACCCTGAGATCATGGCCAGAGCTGAAGGCAGACGCTTAACCGACTGACCCGCTTAACCCCAGGCACCCCCAGCATAGTTTCTAAGCAAGTTAAAATCTATAGCTACACTATCTATCCGTGCTGCGCGAGAGGAGTTGGAAATGCCTAATTCCGGAATCACTAGCTAAAATGCTGCTCATTTTTCCGGATAGCATCCCCTTTGATACGTTTCAAGGATAAATATTAAGTTTCAAACACCCGTGGTTCGGAGAGGGCAAGTTTCATTGTTGATACAGAAATTTAGCATAATCTGTAGAAGAATGCAGTTAAAAAAAAGAAAAAGCCTTTGACTCGGACTTGGAAACGTGTTTCATATGTAAATGCTTAGTATGACCTCATTGTTACATTATAACAAAGTAGTCAGATGGCACATGCTTTCTTACAATGAGTACACTTAGATTTAAGATAAGTAAGGTTGAAAGGTAGCAGAATAGGCCACTCCCAAATATGGCACTTTGGCATAAGGGTGATCTTGAGCTGAAGGCAATTGAGAGGACGCAGATCTAAGAAGAGCCCTCTGCCTTCCCCCCATATTTGCCTAAAAGCAGGACATAATATGTAAAGATGCCACCCCCTCCACCCCCCATACACACACACCTACAAGGACAGAACTTACTGCAGACAATTCTAGAGCCTTCCTTACCATTGTTTCCCCATATCCTTGCCTTCCCCCAGTTTGGGAAGTTCAAAATCCTCTTCCTTTGTTTTGTCATGTCTCTAAAAATACACCGTTCTTTTGTGAAGGTGCTATCTAAGCCCCATTTCTAACCAGCCCTTTGAGACACTCATCTCTAAGCTCCCCTGTGTATGCTGGACACACCTGCTAATGAACTTCTGCTTGTTTTTTCTCTTGTTAATCTGTCTTTTGTTAGTCTAATGTTGGGGCCTCAGCCAGAGAACCCAAGGTGGGTAGAAGAAAAAGATTTTTTTCCTTCCCCTCCAAGGTCAACTAGATTCTAGTGGAGGTTCTATTCATAATTTGGGGTGGTATTTGAGTTTCCCATGCATGTATGTTATGTGTGTATGTGTGAGTGTTTATCTAACAGCGCTACCACTTATAAAGTCCTTACTTTGCCATGGGCTGTGTTGAGTGTTTTTCATGCTGGACATCTTCTAATTGCCCATCCAGATCTGCTTTCCACTTTTCCCCTCCTGCTCTGTGCTCTGGCAGGCTGACCTCCACGGACGCCGTCAACAGGCACCCCCACATCTCATCTCTGTTGGTTTTTGGCAGTAGGAACCACTGACAGATGAAAGCTCTGGGGTCCGAAGGGGGAGACTGAGGTTGGAGTATATACCCCCCAGCTTCTTCCCTGTGGGCTTGTCATGGTTGACCGAGGTCCTGTGCTGAAGGTCATGGCTCTTGTAGGCCTGCCCCTTCCGTGTCTCCCCTCGGCCCTGGAGACCCAGGGGTGGGAATGGCACCTGCTGCTAATAGCCCTAAGAGAATGCACAGTCCCTGGGGAGCTGAACAGAACTTAGCCCCCAAGCTGGTGAACAGCCCCCTTATAAAACACCCCTCCACTTCCCCACTGGAGCATGTCCTCTGTTTCCTGCCAGGATCCTGAATGGCCCACACATGATCTCATTCCATCCTTCCACCAAGCCAGAAGATTTGTATTATTATCCCCATAGTATGCCGGAGAAAGTCTCGGAGATGTTAAACAGCCTGTCTGAACTTACATAATTCGTTTGTGGATGACGGGGCAGGATTTGCAGGAAGGTCTTTGTGACTCAGTCGTACTGCCTGCTCCTCGCCCAGCTGGACGATATTGCATTACGTCTGTGGCCCCAACCTTCTCCCTTTGTCCTCTTTCTGTAAAGAACGCTTTGTAGACCCCCTTGATTGCCGTAAAATGGAAATTCATACATAATAGATCTACCTCAAAGCCTAATTTTAAATAAAATATATAAAATTTTTTTCTTTTGTTCTTTTCTTTTTTTAAGTAGGCTCCACACCCAGTGCAGAGCCCAACATGGGACTTGAATTCGCGACCCTGAGATCAAGACCTGAGCTGAAATCAAGAGTTGGACGCCCAACCGACTGAGCCACCAAGGCACCCCTGTAAAATATTTTAAAATAAGAGGACAGTTACTCTTATTTTAAACACATATGGAAACATGTGTTTCATATGTAAATGCTTAGCATGACCTCATTGTTACATTGTGACAAAGTAGTTAGATGCACATGCTTTCTTATAATGAGTACACTTAGATTTAAGATAAGTAAGGAAAAACTGAATTTTTTACTTATACAGGACATTTTTATTAAGACTTTATTTATGTGAGACAGAGTGTGTGAGAGAAAGAGAGCATGAGTGGAGGGTGGGGGCGGGGGTAGGGGCAGAGTGAGTGGAAGAAGCAGGCTCTCTGCTGAGCAGGGAGCCCGATGCGTGACTCAATCCCAGAACCCTGGAATCAGGGCCCAAGCCGAAAGCAGGCGCCCAACCGACTGAGCCACCCAGGTGCCCCTATATAGGACATTTTAAAATCAGAGCTAAATTAGGAGATTCGTGTAGGATCACTCCTAAGCTGGAATCGATTTTTTTTGTTCAAAAATATTCACTCTATCCCTCCACCTCCAAGGCAGAAGAATACTTTTATTTTTCCAACCCTTGATTTTTGGGCTTGCCAATGTGGCCTACTTTGACCAAGTGGCATAATAGCAGACAAGACAGGATTAAGGCTTGAAAGGTGCTGTGCAGTGGGACTTGCCCTCTTGTACCTCTGCTCTGATCATGAGAAGAGCTCCTCCCAGCTATCTGCTGGCCCTGCAGCCTGGGCCCATGGTGAGACACCTGGGGCAGACCTGAGCCCGACCCAAGTGCAGAGCCGAGCCCAGCAGACTGAGTCTGAAGCAGAACCGCCCAGCTGAGCCCAGCCTAGATCAGCCAACCCCCAGCCAACCTGAGATGCATGGGGGAGAATGACTGCTCTTTTTAGCCCTTTGCTTTGGACTGGCTTGTTCCCCAGAAGTTGCTGACAGATATAATATGATAACTGTAACAGCTATAAAGGCAGGTACAGAGGGATTGTTTGGGGGGCACTCAGATAACATGAGCCATGTGGCTATCGTTCATGCGAGTTTTCCGCAATGGTGAATGATTCTTTTTTTCTATCTGGACAAAAGCAGAGTATAATTTCCCCCTTGATAGGCACAGCAGTTGCATTCCTGGCATATTCAGGTATGTTAAAATGGTACAAAAATATTTTGTGTTTGTGTAAATCAAAGTTAGATTCTAGGTTCAAATAAGTAGAAATATGTTATTTGCCTACATACATGTCTTTCCAGATTCTAAAAAAGGGTTGTGCAAGACTTAGTATAATTCATTCTTAGTGGCATGGGACTGTCCCAACTGTTACAAATCATTTGGCACCTAACCCCTAACCTTCCAAATTCCAGTAGGGCCCCCCCAAACCCATGACAACCAAAAACACCTCTGCACATTTCCAAAATGCTCCCTGGGAGATGGCATGGCCCTTGTTGGAATCACTAGATGAAGAGACTCAGTGGTCCCTTCTGAGTCTGATTTTAGTTGCCATTTAATTGGTAAATATGTATTAAATGTCTGTTATGTGTCAGTACCGTGGATAGACGAAGAATATACAATCACTGCTGTCAAAGGGCTTACAGTGTAGAGGGAAACACAAGCCAGCAATCAGACAATTTTAATGTGGAGTGATAATTAAAACCACTGAGGTACATTTGGGCTGCTGCAGGAGCACCTAGGAGGAGCACCCAACCTAATCTTGGGGGCTCGGGGCTAAATAAAATCTTAAAAAAAAACAAAACACACAAGTAGCTTAAATAAATGAGGGTTTATTCTCACATAAAAGAATTGTAGTCAGACCAGTTCCTCCTATCTTTTTGCCTTCTGTCTCTCAGTTACCTCAAGGTCCAAAATGGCTGCTGGAGCTTCAGTCGTCACATCTGCATTCCACCAGAAGGAAGGAAAAGGGGCGAAGAATAAGGAGATAAATCTCCCAGTGGAGTCAGTTCCTTTAAGGGTCTTACAGGGGACGTCTTCTTAGTCTGGAGTTGGGATTGACTGATGGTGGGGTACAGTAGGGCTCGCCTGAAAGCAGGCAGTGCCACGGGGCTGGTCATACACCAAAGCTCCCTGTGCATCAGGCTGAGGATCGACTCCGGCTGCAACGACATCTCTGCCTCAGCACTACCCTTGCCCTTTCCAGCTCCCCTCACTTCTTTACAGGGTTTTTCCTTCCAAAGGCCACTTGCAAAAGAATCTACAATCCAGGGTCTGCGTGCAGGAAGTCCATGTTCATTTTTAGCCTAAATCTGCCTTCTTATAATCTCACCTGGGATCTGGAATACATGGAATTCTCTTCCTTATAGTGGGTCCCTCAAACATTTTGAGCACAGCCACAAAACAATAGTGTAATAACTAACGTGTACATATCGCTGGGCTGTTGACAGAGTGCTCCATGTTCTTTTTGTCATGTCCTCCAATGCGCCCAGTCCTTGATGGTAGTCATGGTTATTTTTACAGGCGAGGGCACTGACATTCAGATAGCGACCTCCCCAAAGTCACTTGGAAGATAAACGGCAGAGCTGGGCTCTCTGGGAGGAGGACTTAAGGCACCCGACGAGGTATATTACTTTGCTAGGGCTACCGTCACAAAGTGCCACAAACTGGGGGGCTTTAAACAACAGAAATGTATTCTCTCAAAGCTCTAGGGCTGTCAGCCGTGCCATGCTCCCTCCCAAGGCTCTAGGGGATGATCCTTTCCTGCCTCTTCCTAGATTCTAGCCACCCCAGGCGTCACCTGGCTGGTGGCTGCAGGACTCCCATCTGTGCCTCCCTCTGTCTTCATGTGGCTTTCTCTGCATGTCTCTCTGTGTCTTTTCTGCTCCTCAAAAGGACACTTTTGTCAGATTTAGGGCTCACTGGAATCCAGGAGGATCTCACCTCTATCCTTAACCCATTACATCTGCAAAGACCCTATTTCAAGGTCACATTCCAAGGTTCTGGGTGGGTACAAATCTTTGGGGGAACACTACTCAACCCACCACCCATGGAGCTTTGCTTTTCATAGATTTATTTATTTTTAAGTTTCATTTCTTTTCTTTTTTAAGATTTTATTTATTTAAGAGAGAGAGGGTGAGTGAGAGAGCACAAGCAGGGGGAGCAGCCAAAGGAGAGGGAGAAGCAGGCTCCCCGCTGAGCAGGGAGCCAGACACAGGACTCTTCCCAGGACCCTGAGATCATGACTTGAGCTGAAGGCAGACACTTAACCAACTGAGCCACCCAGGTGCCCCTTAAGTTTAATTTCTCTGTGTTCCCAGGACCAGTCACTGTCACGCACGTTAAGCGCACATTCTCTCCTGCCCCTTGTTCTCAGCTCTCATGCTAGAGGGGCGAGCGCAGGCAGGAAGAGACGAGTTGGTACATCCCCTTCCGAGCTCCTGGAGTGGTTCCCAGGGGCTCCTTGTCTCTGCTGTTCTCTGAGGCCCCTTCCCCCTGGGGCTCCTGTCTGTCTGGCCCCAGGATGCTGGCCAAGCCCGGCACATCAGAAATGACTAGCGAGGCTCAGTAGCTTATCCAAGTGTTCTTACTTTCAGGGTGTTTGGTGTCCTTGCTGTTTCTCAAAGATCTGAGGAAAACCGCATGAAGTCCCTTTGGATCCAAGTCCTTCCCCAACCAGGTTGTCAGAGTTCATGCTTTCCAGGGGTGGGGAGAGGTTTGGTGAGATTTTCCCTCAGAAATAAAAGCAGAGAGGGAAAGTCAAGGGGATGCATGACTCTCTTGGTCAAGGGGTTGCCACAACAACACCACAGACCCGTGGCTTAAGCAGCAAAAAGTTATTTCTCATAGTTCTACAGGCTGAGAAGCCCAAGATCAAGGTGCTGGTAGATTCAGTCCCTGCTGAGAGCCTGCTTCCTGGCCTGTGGGTGGTCTGCTTCTTCCTGTGTTCTCACAGGGCAGGGAGAGAGAGAGAGAGAGAGCCAGAGAGAGAAAGAGAGAGGGAGGGAAGAAAAGGGAGGGGGAGAGGTATGGAGGGCGAGCAAACTCTGGTGTCTCATTCTCTTCTTATAAAGGGCATCACTCCTCTTTGGGGGCTCACCCTCATGACTTCATCTAAACCTAATTATATTTCAAAGACCTCACACCATAACATTGGTGGTTAGAGTTTCAACATATGAGTTTGGCGGGGTTTGGGGTGGGGGGGGGACACAATTCAATCCATAGCAATGACCCTGTGAGCAGGGAAGTTAGGATCCATAACCAGAGAGCAGAGACAGCCACGGTGAAGTCTTTGTAGATTTCCTTTGTTTTTGATGGTCTCTCCCGACAGTTTTCCCTTTAAAAAGAGATAGGTCTGTGGGGTGCCTGGCTGGCTCAGTCTGTAGAGCATGCGACTCTTGATATCAGGTTCGTGAATTGGTGTAGAACTTTAATAATAATAATAATAATAAAATAGGTCTGTGTACTTGCTTTGGGGCAGCAAGAAGAAGGGCAGGTGGGGAGACAGGGTTCCATGACAAGGGCCAGAAAAGATAGCTGCGGAGGGGGATAGGCAGACTGACAGGGGGTGTGGCAGAGAGAATGGAGAGCAGGGTTGGCTGGTCTTGACTGGCAAAGGGTCTTGAGGAATATTAATACACAGATACATCCATCCCATATAATGGCTACAGCCATAGAGCCATAGAGTTGGCATTCTTGGGTGGTGATTGATAGAACCAGCCCCATCTCAAACTGGCTTAAGGAGACAGAGGAATTTATGACCCATATAAGTGAAAATTTCAGGCATGGCTGGATCTAGGTGCTCACATGGTATCCTCACACATTCTTATTTCCTAGTTCTGCTCTGGCCTTTCTGCCAAGGCAAGTGCCCCTTAAGTGGTGGGAAACCACAACAACCATAACTACCATAAAGACAACAGCCACATGGTTGCTTCAGTGAAAGGTGCTTCAGGGAGGGATTGTACCACTGGCTCCACCTCTTCACCCCCTTCTGACCCACGCCCTTTGCCAGGCTTGCAGCGCTTGGCCACGTGACTCGCCTGACCCAAAAGCATATGGCGGAAGTGATGGGGGAGCTCCAAGCCTAGGCCTCCTGATGCTCGTCCCTTTCTCTTAACTCTTTTTTTTTTTTTAAGATTTTATTTATTTAATTGACAGAGAGAGAGAGAGAGAGAGAGAGAGGGAACACAAGCGGGGGGAGTGGGAGAGGGAGAAGTAGGCTTCCCGCCGAGCAGGGAGCCCGATGCGGGGCTCGATCCCAGGACCCTGGGATCATGACCTGAGCCGAAGGCCGTCGCTTAACCAACTGAGCCACCCAGGCGCCCCCCTTTCTCTTAACTCTTGTGCTCTGGCCATTCCCATGAGAAAGACGTTTCCAGGCTGGCCCACTGGTTCCAGGAGGGGGATGAGAGACACATCAGGCAGAGATGAATTACCCCTGCCAAGGCAACCCTAGACAAGCCAGTCACCTGGCCCAGCCAAGATGGGAAGGCTGAACCTGTGTAACACGTGACCAATCAACATGACAGATGCCACTAAGATGACAAAATTTAACTATTGTAGTTTCCTTCCCAACCATTCCAGCAGAGGCCCCCAGTCATCTGCCCAAACCCAAGCCAGCCCCTCTGGCCCTTTGTATTTCTCCCACTACATGGGCTAAAATTGGGGAGGGTTGGATTTCCAAAGGGAAACTGGGGGTCAGTTACAGAATACAGAGAAGTCGCTCAGCTGTTACTTACCAAATACTCCTTGGGCTTGAACCATTTTCTCTGCAGTAGCTTTGGAGTTGGGAGTGCTTCTACCCCACTTACCAAGTAAGGAGTGAGTCTTCCTGGTCTCTGTGGGAAGCTCAGGGGTTTGTCCACATCCTCAAGAGGGGGAGTCGCTGAATCCGAGCTCATTTTAGCGGCTTCAGAGATTTTGCTCTGTGAGACGGCGTGTACCCAGGGTATGTCTCTGCGCTCCGGCCTCAGGGACCCATTTCCAGCTCTGCCACTGGTTTCCTTTGAACCTCCTGCTGATGTCCCTCAGCTATCCTCTGCTCAAGGATTTTCGTGTACAAGTAGACAATAAAAAGAAACATTCCCAACTTACTCTTGTGAGCTCCTATTTATGCCCCTCTCAGCAGATATTCAGAGTACATGACTTTTACCATATATGTCTGAATATAAGGTGAGGTGGTGTTTGGTTTTTTTTCTTACCAAAATTATGCCCCAGAAAAGAGGGAACTGCCTCATTTTTGAAACCTTCACATTTTTTCACACTAAGTTGTACTCTCTCATTTGCCTTATTTGGGTCAACCCTTGTCGTACTTTTACTGTTTGGGGAAGGTTACCTGTAAAGCCTGCAAATCCATACTGGTTTGGCCTGCTTCTATAGGTCACCCCACAGAATCAGAGTTATTTAAGAAAGATTCAGAAAATATAGATTCAGTGACTATTTTTGGTGGTGTGATTTCATGAACTCAACTACAAATTTTGTAAAGAAGTCTTTCAATGATCACAAATCTGTACCTACAAGAATTTTTTTTTTAAAGATTTTATTTATTTGAAAGAGAGCAAGAGTAAGAGCGATCACAGAGGGAGAGGGAGAAGCAGACTTCCCACCGAGCAGGGAGCCCAATGTGGGGCTCCATTCCAGGACCCCAGGATCATGCATGACCTGAGCTGAAGGCAGAAGCTTAACCAACTGAGCCACAGGCACCCCTGAAATTGTATTAAACTTGTACATGCACTAAACCTGCGGAGAACTGACATCTTCACTATGTTGAGTATTCTTAATGTAGTAACACAGTCTCTACATTTATTTAGGTCGTTGATTTTTTTCATTAACATTTTGTTAATTTTTCATTAACATTTTATTGTGTTCTGCATACAAGTCCTGTACATATTTTGTTAGATTTACACCTAAGTATTTCATTTATCTGAGCAGTTGTAAGTGGTGTTTTATTTCTAGTTTCGGTGTTCATTGCATCATTCCTAGTACATGGAAGTATGATTGAGTTTTGTATGTTTGTTTACCCTTGCAACCTTGCTGAACTCAATTTCAGCTGGAATTCTTTTTGCAGATTCCTTAGCATTTTCTAAGGAGACAATCATGTCATATGCAAAGAGGGAGTTTTATTTCTCTCTCTCTCTGATGTATAAATGTTGATGAATATGCAACTATAACGTGCAACGGGTAGCGTGGCCCAAGAGGTAGAAGAGAACAGTGTGACTCTGACTTTGGGAAAAAAAAGAAGAGGATGTTTTCCTCAAACGCGGTTGCTGCAGCCATCTCTGTTGTCAGGTGCTGGTGGTGGTGATGCTGCCTTTTGGTCTTAAAACCCTACCAAATCTTTGCTCCAAAGAGTCATCTCATCTTCTGGCTGTATTCTTATGAGAGGAAGGTACTTGAGGTGCTGAGGGTAAAGCAGAAAATAGGTGAGCTTATTGCACAGATCCAGTAAATTGCCTGCAAACACCCCCACCCCCGGCCCCTACTACCAAAACCCCTACCCCTGCCCGCCCGCCAGGGATCCCATAGTCGCAGCCAGGGCAGAAGGGACTGCTTTTCGGGGCTCAGTTCCTCCTAGGCGCGCGGGGGCGCTGTGAGTCCTCGCGCGGCGCGGCGGCACTCTTTCTCAGCCTCCTCGGTATGGACTGAGGCTTTCGGGACGGTGGCGGGAAGATGGCGGCCCCCGGGGATGGGCTGGCAACAGTGGAGGCAGAGGGGATCGCGGGGCGCCAGGCGAGCTCAGGAGTGGAGGCGGTATTTCCTTCCGATCCCGCCACACCCGCCCCGCTGTGTCCTCACGGTGGGTGTGCGTCTGGGCTCAGCCGAGCTGTCGGGCGCGAAGGGCGGAGGTTAGCCTGAAGGTGCCTTGGGCTTCTTAGGGCTTCCAGATTTGTATCTTCCTCGGTTTCACCATGTGTGATGCCAAAAAACGCCCTTTCCTGGGGACGTAGTGTTTTCAGTTTACTTAAGAAACTGTCATAGAAAGTCCTCACAGTGGTGGTTTTTGCTCCGTGGCTGTTACATTTTTTTTTTTTTTTTCCCTCTCAAGGGAAGAGGCAGAGTCTAGGCAAAGGGGATGCATGTTAGTAAATCCATTGCCAAGTACTTGGGGATTTCATTGGTTGTTTTGCTGTCTTTTTATTTTAAAAAGTTAGGAGGAAGGATAGCATGAATTATTGCTCAGAAACCAGACCCAGTTTTTCTCTAATTTGTGGAGAGAGGATGTGCCCACATCCGACTCCAAAAGCTCAGATTTTCACTGAAAGGATAACTGGGTGGAGGTGGCAAAGTGCTCCGTTCTCTGGATCCCTTCCATATTTTTCGTCTCAGGACCCAGATCATTCACCGTGTAGACAGCAACTGACAATGGCATTTTCTTTCTGCAGAGACTAGTTTTCAAGAGTTATGCCTCAAGTAATCAGTGCCTAAATGTGATGGGGGAAAAAAAGTAAACAGTGGGCTTAATTATGACAAATTGTGCATAAAACCAAATCAAATTTTATTTAAGGGCAGTGAAAACTAGGAACTCGATGTAGATAACTACTGTTTGACATGTTTTTTTCCCCATTCTGGAACTAGGACCTACTCTTCTGTTTGTAAAGGTGAACCAAGGGAAAGAAGAAACACGGAGATTTTATGCCTGCTCAGCCTGTAGAGATAGAAAAGACTGTAATTTTTTTCAGTGGGAAGATGAAAAGGTATATCAACTTTTTAGACATTTTAAAAAATTTTTGATGTATGTGACAATTTGAGAATGTCTAAACCAATAAAAACATGCAACTTGAGCGTTAAATGAGGTAAATCTCTTCAGATAGATGAAGATACTGTGCTTTTTGATTCGACAGACTGGAGTTTATACTTACTCTAAACTTACTCTGAGTGCTGATGTTGTAAACGACTGTCTCAAAGACCGTTCCCTTTTAAGACTCTGAGGTGTCAATACTGGGTGGCTGATCTCTTATTTGCAAATACAAATTTCTCCCTAAAGAGTTTAGGTTGTGATCATTCCAGGCAGTGTTTTAGAAAAACATTTTTTTTTAAAGGTTTTATTTATTCATTCGAGAGAGAGAGAATGAGAGATAGAGAGCACGAGAGGGAAGAGTGTCAGAGGGAGAAGCAGACTCCCCGCCGAGCAGGGAGCCCGATGCGGGACTCGATCCCGGGACTCCAGGATCATGACCCGAGCCGAAGGCAGTCGCTTAACCAACTGAGCCACCCAGGCGCCCCAGAAAAACATTTTTTTTTAAACATTTGCATTGAGCATCCCTTACAGCTACTGTATAACCGAAGAAGGCACTTAGAGATATAGTTATGAGCTTGGTATCCTCTAGGACTCCGCTCCAGTTCAAGTTTCTGAAAGTTTTGTCTTGAAAAATTTCAGCTTTGTTAGGTTTATTAGAAAACCGTCTTGTTTACTACAACTCTTCTGCACACGTGTTAAAATCACCATGTGTAAGATAATCTCTCAGTGCTTTAATATGTTAGGTATTGCTTCATACTACTCTAGAACTTTCCCAGTTTAATGTGTTTTGTTTTTGTTTTCCCCTGAAACAGATGCTTGTTTACAACATTGAGCTGCTTTAATTGGCTTCTTGATGTCAGAATGTGATACCAGTTTTTCTAGGATGATAGCAAGTTTGATAGTTTATTAAATGGTGCTTTTATTCCTTTTCAGTTGTCAGGAGCTAGACTTGCTGCCCGAGAAGCTCATAACCGAAAATGTCAGCCTCCTCTATCCCGAACGCAGTGTGTGGAAAGGTGCTGATGTGTTGTCATTTTTATTTATTATTTTTGTTTTGTTTTGTTTTTCCCTGTGCCTTTGCACTTACTTTCATTTAAAAAAAATTATTTAAAAAAATAATAAAATAAAAAAATTTATTGTGGTAAAATATATGTAACATAAAATTTGCCATTTTAATATTAAGTATACAGTTCAGTGGCGTTAATTATATCCACAGTGTTGTGCAATTTCTACCATTACCTATTTCCAAAACCTTTTCATCACCCCAAAGAGAAACTCTGTTACTATTAAGCAGTGACTCCCCATTCCAATTCTTCCCAAATCCTGGTAACCTCTATTATACTCTATGGATTTGACTATTCTAGCTACCTCATGTAAGTGGAATCATATATTTGTCCTTTTATGCCTGGCTTATTTTACTTACCATGTTTTCAGGGTTCATCCATGTTGTAGTATGTGTCAGAACCTCCTTCGTCTTATGGCTGAATAATATTCCATTATACACACACACCCATCTTGTTGATCTGTTCATCTATCAGTGAACACTTGGGTTGTTTTCCTCTTTTGGTTGTTGTGAATAATGCTCCAGTGAACATTGGCATACAAATATCTGTTTGAGTCTCTGTTTTCATTTCTTTTGTGTATATACCTAGGAGTGGAATTATTGGATCATATCATAATTCTGTGTGTAGTTTTTCGGGGAACCACCAAACTCTTTTCCACAGTGGCTGCACCATTTTACATTTCCCACCAGCAGTGTACGAGGGTTCCACTTTTTCCACATCCTTGTCAACACTTATCATTTTCTGTTTTTTTGGTTATCTTAGTAGTTGTGAAGTGTTGTGTCATTGTGGTGTTGAATTTTGGGTCTCTAATGAGTAATGATGTTGATTATCTTCATGTGCTTATTGGCCATTTATGTATCTTCTTTGGAGAAATGTCTATTCAAGTCCTTTGTTCATTTTTTTTTTTTTTAAGATTTTACATTATTTGAGATAGAGAGTGAGAGAGCACAAGCAGGGGGAGCAGCAGGCAGAGGGAGAAGCAGGACTCGATCCCAAGACCCTGGGATCACGACCCGAGCCAAAGGCAGACGTTTAACTGACTGAGCCACCCAGGCATCCCCCTTTGTTCATTTTTAATAGGATTGTAATTTTTGTTGATGAATAGTGGGACTTCTTTATATGTTAAGGGATGTTATGCCCTTAACAGATACGTGATTTGTACAAACTCTCCTATTCTGTAGATTGCCTTTTCACTTTCTTGATGATGTCCTTTGATGCACCAGAGTTTTTAAATTTGATGAAGTCCAATTTATCAGATTTTTGCTTTTGTTTTCTTTGCTTTTGATGATATAGCTAGGAATCCATTGTCATATCCACTGTTAGGAAGATTTACCATGTTTCTTTTTTGAAATACTAAAAGAACTAAAACATTTTTGGAAGTTGTGAACATCTCTTTTTAAAAAAGCTTCATTGTTGAAATGCTTTATTGGGTGACTGGAATTGAATCCTAGGTTTAATTCTTTGGAGACCTGTGAAAAGCCACCTTCTCCTGTGTCGTAGGCCTTGTTCGTAAATGCTGGGAGAAGCTCCTTAAGAAGGCCCTGGTCTGGGTTGCTGGTAACAAATAGGTTTTTACTCTCAAGGCAACTCCTTTAGTTACCTGGGCTGCTATGTTCAGAAGGATTCTGAGGTCTTATCTGTGTTAAGTGGAAAGGAGAACTGGGCTCTCTTAAAAATACCTTTCTTGAACTTGTTACATTATGAAGTCTTTTGATGGAGGAGGCTGTTTCTTAAGATAACTTGATCACTCCTAACCAAAGTACTTAATCAGTGATAACTACTTACTACATGGAAATTCAATCAACAACAAAAAATATTTACAAGGGACTTAATGTAAATTGAGCACTACTGTGAGCTGGCTAGTGTGCTGTGTTTGACAGGAGAATTATGTAATCTTGCTAAGGTGGTTCACTTAGATGGGAAAATTAAGACCTGGTGAAGTTGAGTGACTTCATTAAGCTCTCACTATTAGAATGACTTAGCAGTGACTCCGACTTATGCCTCTGATTTTAAAATGTTGTTTTTAAACATAAAAGCAGATCGTAATTAACATATGTGTAATGATTTAAGGAGATTTAAGAAGATAAAACGTGAGTTATATAGAGATAAATGAGATTATCATAATGACATAAAATAGAATATCAAAGTTGCACAAAGTAGAAAATAGAAAAACATCACCCATTGTTTCTCCCTTTGAACCCATCATCTTGTTCATTTTGTAGTATTTTCTCCTGGCCTTTTTTTTTTTTTTTTTACCTGTGCCGAAGTTTGTTTTACAAGATCGTAGCCATAATGTATACATAGTCTCTTGTACTTTGCCTTATGGATTTTATCTGATAAGCCTTTTTTTATGTTATGTTACCAAGGATATTGGTAATTCAGTTAAACTCTATAAGAAAATCTAGGTGATCTTGTTTCCTTGTATAATAAAATTTTAGTCTGGAGCTAAACCACTGTTCTGTCTTTGTACTGCCAGGGTGTGTTTTTTGATAATAATTTTGGAAATTCATATTTCATGTTAATTAGAAAATAAAAACACTGGCTAAAATGTGAAGTATTAAAGAATTTTCAAAAGGTCATTTCTTGGAGGTCATACTTTCATCTGTAATCTAGTGCTGATTCTTGAGAGCAGGTCTTAATAAAATAATTCTCAACATTTTAAATCATCTGTAACCCATAACCTTGGATTTTGTTGCCCAAGCTTGCTTGCTTACTTGCTTCCTTCCTTCTTTCCTTCCATCCATGTATTCATTCTTTATTAAGGGCTCAAAAAGAACTTAAAATGCTGGTAGTGGAGTTGAGATATGCAAAGATAATGCAATGCTAAGAAGAGTGTGCTAAATGTAGAAAATATTGATAGGAAAAACTGAGTGCTCTGGAAAGTCAGCAATGACGCAGCTACCTCATGCCATCGCCGATCAATACAGTTTAAGGACTTGAACAGGTTTTGAAGGGTGGGGAGAGGTTGAAGCTTTTTGAAATGTATCATTGATTTCGCTGCCTCACTTTGGGATTGATGCTGTCATGCTTGTGTAGGGGCCTTCTGTGGAGTAAGACATTTGAAAGCAGGCTTTCCTCTAAAAATTTAAACTTGCAGCTTTTTAAAATCAAAAGTTTACTAACTTACTCTATGTTATTAACTTCTCTTAGATGAGAAAATTGAGACTAGCCGTTCATCATTGTGTGTAAATGAACCTAAGGATGATGTACTATTACTTGAGATTGTAACCGTTTTCGAAGTTAACTTTCTACAACTCAGTCATAAATTATCTTATGAAATCCGTAGTCCATTTGAAAGTATTAAAATGCATTTAAACATGATTCTTGTTCTATAATGCAAACCTTCATCTGTCGCTGTTGAAGTCACAATAGCTTTTCATTGATAATTTCTTCTCCAAATTGTTAGAAAGGAACTGTGGTAGCTAGTAAGATAAATTGGCCCGCGTTACTTGATTTTTATTATGGAGCTGGCAGTGCTCCGCAGATGTCTGGGTGCGCTACAGAACAGGATTTGATACTCTTTTTTTTAATCTCACTCTTTGAACCATGCTTTATATTTCATGTGTTCAGTTGACAGATTTACATCTTGTGTCTGAGATTTGACTTCCTGATAGTTTTTAGCTGCCTCTTAACGCCCTGAAATGTCATTCTATTATGTAGTATGTTGGCACCTTATTGTGACCTATGAAGTCTTAGAGAAGATATATTTTAATGCTAAAATAAGCATTAATTTATGTGCATCCATATAGTTTTGTTTAGTTGATATTTCATTTGGTTATGTTTTTTCAGAGCTCATTTAAACTCAGATTTTCAAGGTCTGCTATTAGGGAAATGCCATAAACATAATTCGTCTACTCCAGGAAAGGCAAATGGAACATCAAACAGAGATCAATAAAAATGACATTTCAAAATGCTAGCCTGCAAATTGTGAATCATGCTGAGCCATGCAGTGGAATGAATTTCTTCTGCCTGCCGGGTATGTGTAGAAAGTACAATGAGAAGAGAGCGCTGAGTAAGCCCCAGCCCTTACGCGCTCTCATGTTCTTCCTACCATACTTCTAAAAAACCTTGTTTCTGAATGTTAAATTTAAAGCAGTATACTTGAATGATTATGATGTGCTTTTGAATAGAAAGAAGTATGCCAGAGATCTCCCTTTATCTTTTGTCAAGAAAAGGTTAATAAACTAGCAGAAAAACTTTCTGAGAAACGGTTTTGACAAGGCACAAAGATATATAAGTGGAGGTTCATTTAACAGTATTCTTCTTTTCCTTTGTTTCAAAGTAATTAAACTTGGTGTCCTAAGCACCGTCAGAGAGTCCTGTGTATGAGCGAATTGTACCCCGGTCCTTCATGGTTTCAAACCATCTTTCATCTCTTCCTGGTGTTTTGGCAGCTTCTCCTGCCCTCAGTGGGCATCACTTGGTGAGAGATAGGCAGTCCTTCTGATTGTGTTTAAGTAACAGAACCTGACACAGCTTTACCTATGGGGATCTTCCTTCTCTTTTTTCCTTTAAGGCCCTTGATTGTTGTTGTCATTCTTTCAAGAATGAGTATTTGCTTCCCTAATATGAAACGTACGCTCTGTTGCTCCGTTTTAGTTCCCGACTACGTGTATAATACTTTGGCGTTTTGGGGACTGAAATTATAGGTGATGGCAGTGACCCTCGCGTGTAGTTCCAGCAGTGCACCGTGCTGAGTTGAGGAGATGACAGCATGAAGGGCTGGGACAGGTTTGCACGTGGGGGGACCATCCCAGCTACGTCATGACCTCTGTCTGGCTGATGGCATTACATACCATATCTCAATGTCATAGATGCTAAAATGTGAAAGCATATGCGTCTTAGAAGCGATGAAATGGAGGGACACCTGGGTGGCTCAGTTGGTTAAGAGGCTGCCTTTGGCTCAGGTCATGATCTCAGGGCCCTAGGATTGAGTCCCGCATCGGGCTCCTTGCTCAGCAGAGATCCTGCTTCTCCCTCTGCCTGCAGCTCCCCCTGCTTGTACTCTTGCTCACTCTCTCTTGCCCATGCTCGCTCTCTCTAGCAAATAAATAAATAAATAATCTTAAAAAAAAAAAAGAAGAAGCAGCGATGAAATGGGATGGCTGGATCTTGCTCTGTGATCCAGTCTGATGGGCTTTCTTTTCGTGGGTAGATTTAGCTCATTTGCAGAGTGGATATAACAGGCATGCTTGATCTTGGTTTTGCTGTATTATTTTATGCTTTCTGGTTTTCTTCTCTGCTCTCTTTCACTATGTGGCATATGTTCTCTTTTTTTAATGTGTATTTCTTCTATTTTTTTGTTCTTATGGTTGCCTTTGTAGCTTTTTATGCTATATTTAATCCTTCTGTTTTTTTTTTAGATTGTCTTCATACATCTAAAAATGAGAAATGATGAACTTGTATATTTCATCTTCTCATCTCTTTCTCTACAGTCACCATCCAGTTTTGGTTGATTATTTCTTTTTAGGGATAACCTTTATGCCTTTCAATATTGCTTACAGCTTTTACTTGATTTTTCAGTTTTAAATGTTATCATTTGGCCTCTGACTCTTAACACATGAGAAAATCAGTATACTTACATGATCTCCCACTTTCTCTGCGACTTACCCCACCTCTTATATTTGGATTTATATTATTTTCATTTTATACTGTAACTATAATACTCATATTGTTCTGTTTTTATTCTGTGGTTAAATGGATTCGGTGCTTACTGACAGCCCCTTCGCTGTAGTTCCTTCATTTATCTCCTATTTGGCTAAAATTCGTCCTCTACTGTTTTTTTCTTTTTAAATAAAAGCCTTAAAGTAATCAGAAATTGTATTTATTTATTTATTTTTAAAGATTTTATTTATTTTTTGACAGAGAGAGACAGCAAGAGAGGGAACGCCAGCAGGGGGAGTGGAAGAGGGAGAAGCAGCCTTCCTGCTGAACAGGGAGCCCGACGTGGGGCTTGATCCCAGGACCCTGGGATCATGACCTGAGCCGAAGGCAGATGCTTAACAACTGAGCCACCCAGGCGCTCCTAATCAGAAATTTTAAATCAAAATCCCTATGTGGCTATTGTATGGTTCCGTTGACATGAAATATCCTAAACAGGCAAATCTGTTGAGACAGAAAGTAGATTCATGGTTGCTAGAGGCTGGGGGTTGGGGAATGGGGAGTGACTGCTGATGGGTACAGGGTTTCTTTTTGAGGTGATGAGATTGTTCTGGAATAAGATTGTGGTGATGATTACTCCATGAACGTTCTCCATGAACATTCTAAAAACCACTGAATTGTACACTTTAAAAGGGAGATTGTATGGTACATGAATTAAATTTCAGTAAAAAAATAAAATATGTGGCAATGGAATCAAATGGCTCAAAAACCAAATAGAGGCTTTACAAAGAACAACACCCCTGCCTCCACCTGTGCATTTCCCCTTCCCCAGAAGCAACTATAGTCAGCTCTTTTGGCTAATTATTTTAGAACTTACCTTCCTGTCTCTGAAATATAAAACATGCTCATACTGCTGCTTCTTGATTTATCAAGTTTTGAAATTATCTATTTCCTGTGAAAGTTGAGCGTTTGTCTTTCTCTCCTGCCATCTCCCCTCCACCTACCCCCCCATCCATACCTTTTTCCTACCCCATTTGAATATGGTTATATCACAATTTTGGTTAGATTCATGTTTTAGTGTTTGCATTATTATAACCATATAAGTGCTGCTCAGAGTTAAACCGTGTACTAAATCAAAATAAGTTTTTTCTTTTCTACACAGCTTTTTGTTTTCTTTGGAGTTAATGATAGTCTTGGTTTTTTTTATTATTGTAGCTGCTGTTGGCTTATTTATGTGCTTATCACTGCTTCAACTGCAAACTCTCTGCCAGTTGTCTAAATCCTTTAAGAACATTCAGATATAGCATAATCCATTGGTTTCATCTTCTTAGAGAAATCTGTCCGAGGGCTTTCAGAAATGCTCTAGTCTGGAATGTCCCCTTTACCTGGCATCCACCTGTCCGTTAGGTTCTTCAGTAAGGACCCAAATTATATGATTACCTAACCTGCGTTCTTCCAAGTCCCAAAATATTTGTTTACTTCCTTTATTCTTAAATGGCACTGATCCAACTATAAAATTATTCAGATTACATGTTTTCCTTGGGACATTTGCGGGGTTGCTTCACATCCTCCAGAGCAGTACTTCTTAAATGATCTCTGTGAAAGGATCAGTCTTTTGTTTGCTTGTTTTATGTTCTTGTTTTTATTCTCTACCCATTGGGATCAGATACTTCTGTAAATATAATGAAAATAAATTACTAGGAAAGAAAATGAAAAGAAGAGAAGACATATTACTAAGCCCACATTTTTTTATTAGTTTGAACAGACATAAAAGTGCTCTAATTGGTACAAAAATTTCTAAACATACAAAAATTTCTAAACATACTCTTGATATCTGTCTTTGTCTCATCAGGAACTGGTAACAGTTGACTGCCAGCACCGGTGCATGGCCAGTCTGTGAGGAACACTGTTCTAGAGTTAAATTTGGTATTGTACAAGTCTGATTTTTACCACCCAACAATTTTGAAATCTGCATTTCTGAAGATACCTTTATCTATGCTGATACTTGGTTGATCCTAGGCAGATGATGGAATTCTAGGTTGGAAATATTTTTCCCTCAGGATTTGGAAGGCAATGTTCCATTTACTTTTGTCTTCATTACAGTTGTTGAGAAGTTCAAGTTCAGAAAGTTCATTCCTGATCTCATAAATGATCTGTGAGCCATTTGATCCCTTTGTCTTTTTTTTTTTTTAGAATCTTACTATTCCTACAGGTGTGACATTTCATGATAACCTATCTTGATGTGAGTCTGTTATATCCTATTTTGCTGGGGATTAGATAAATCCTTTCAAACTGGAAACTCGTGTTGTTCAGTTCTGAGAAATCTCCCAGATTATATTCCTGTTGCCAAAGAATGAAAAACCAAATCGCATGTGATTTAGGGCTGAGTACAACCCATTTCTTGCTTAGTATTTTCTGGGGTCATCTTTGCTTGTTTTCTTTGAGTTTAATTCTTGCCTTTTCATTAAAGCACTTTTAAAGATCTTTTATTATGGAAAATTTCAGGCATATACAAAAGCAGAGAGAATGGTATGAAGAATCTCCCACATCCACACACAGCTTCATCAGTCATCAGTATGTGGCTAATTTTATTTCACTTGTACCTTCTACTCTGACCTTCAGTGTAGATATTATATAATTTTACCCATAAATACGTTTCTATGTATCTCAAGAAATAAGGCCTTTGAAAAAAACATAATCACAATACTGTTAAAATACCTAAAAAAATGAACAATTCTTTAATGTTACATAACATGAAGTTAGTATTCACATTTCTCGGATTAGCCTGTAAATGCCATTTTATAATTGGTTTTACAAATCAGGATCCAGGCAGGGTTTATGCGTTGTAATTGTTGATATCTTTAATCATTTGTTGAAGAAACAGAGTAATTTGTCCTATAGAATTCCTCACATTCTGGATTTGTTGATTGCATGCTGTAATGTTTAACTTTCATTCTATCCCTGTATTTCTTGTAGTGCTATTATCAGACTCAAGTTCAGTTTTAGGGGGCAATACTCTTTTGTAAGTAATGGGGTATATTTCCTTTTGTATTACATAGATGATGTCTGGTTATTCACTTTGTGTGATTTTTGAGATTGATCATGTGCACATTAGCCAGTCTATAAGCAGTACAATTGATTTTGTATATTAATCTTCTATCCTGTAATCTTGATGAGTTTACTTACTAGTTGTAGCAACTTTATTTATTTATTTATTTATTTATTTATTTATTTATTTGAGAGAGAGACATAGCGAGAGAGGGAACACAAGCAGGGGGAGTGGAAAAAGGAGAAGCAAGCTTCCTGCTGAGCAGGGAGCCCGATGCGGGGCTCGATCCCAGAACCTTGGGATCATGACCTGAAATGAAGGCAGACGCTTAATGACTGAGCCACCCAGGTGCCCCATCAACTTTTTAAAAAATATTTCCTCAGGACTTTCTACATATATGATCATGTTATCTGTGAATAAAATTTTTATGTTTCCTTTCCAGTCGGTGCCTTTTATTTCTTTTTCTTGTCTCATCAAAGTGCTTGGAATCCCAGTCAGTGTTGAATAGAAATGGTAAAAGTAGACATCTTTGCTTGTGTCCCAGTCTTGGGAGGAATGTGTTCAGTCTTTTACCAATATGGTGTTAAGCTATAGGTTTTTCTCAGATGCCTTTTATCAGGTTGTGGAAGTTCTCTTCTGTTCCTAGTTTTCCGAGAATCTTTCTCGTAGATGAGAAAGTGCTTTTTTTCTGCATTTAATGAAATGATATATATATATTTTTAAGATTGTTAATATGGTGAATTGCATTGATCAAATGCAAACATTGAAGCCTGGCATTCCTGGGCTAACCTGTACTTAGTCATGCTCTGTTACCTTCTTTATATACTGTGGCTTTGACTTGCTCAAATTCCGTTAATTTTTGAGTTTGTGTTTATGAGGTTTATTGTTCTTTGGTTTTCTGATAACTTTTCTTTTGTTCTTGTTTGGCATTGGGGTCATGCTGGCCTAATGAAAGGAATTGGGAACTGTACTTTCCTCTTCAGTCTCCCGGAAGAATTTGTGTAGAATTGGTATTGCCTCACTGTCTTCTTTTTGGCATTGTTTCCAGTGAGAAATCTGATATTATTCTTAATCTTTGTTCTTCTGTACATGTCTTTTTTCTTCTGATTTTAAGATTTTCTCTTTTTCACTGATTTTGAATAATTTTATTATGATGCATCTTATAGTTTTCTTTGTGTTTCTTGTACTTGAGGTTCTCTGAGTGTCTTGAATCTTTTGATGTAATTTTTGGAAAATTTCAGCCATAATTTTTTCAAAATTTTTTCTGCCCACCTCCCTTGGGGGTCCATTTTCATGTATTTTGGTCCCTTGGTGTTTCATTTTGGATAATTTCTAAGGCTGTGCCTTCATATACACTGTTCTTTTTTCTGTGATGTCTAAATTGCTGTTAATCCCATCTAGGGTATTTTTCAGCTCAGACAATTAGAAAATATCTTTAAAGTTCAATTTGGGTCTTTTTAATATTTTCTATGTTTTTACTTAACAGGCTCATGCTTTTTTCTACTGCTTGAACGTGTGGAGTATAGTTACAGTAAATTGTCCTGATGTCTCTGTCTACTGATTATAGGTAGCATCTCTGTCATTTCTGACTCAGTATGAACTGATTGGTTTTGTTGGTTTTTATTTTGCCCCTAGTCATGGGTCATGTTTTCCCGTTTCTTATATCCGTGGTACTACTTGATTCAGTGCTGGCCCAGTGTCCATTTTACCTTCTTGTATCCTGTGTAGTTTTTATTCCTTTACATATTTTTGAGCTTTGTTCTGGAACACAGTTGTTACTTGGCTATAGTTTGATACTCTTGAGCAGAATTTGGCACACTACAGGGCGCAGGCCAACTCTAGTCATACCTGTTCATTTACATTGGGTTTGTAGTTCCTTTTGTGCTACAATCACAGAGTAGGTGTAACAGAGAAACCAGATGGCCTGGTAATAAATATTGAGCTGATCCTGTACAGAAAAGGTTTGTCGTTCCTTGCTTTTGAAGGCTCACCTTTAGGCTTTTTGGCAAGACTAGAGCACCTTGAGGGGTAGAGCTAATTGCCCCCCCACCCCACCCCCGAGTTAGTTACCCTCTTCAGCACCGTACCTGATGCTTGTGCTTTCTGAGGCTTCTCACTCGGGCACTTTGGTAGACAACCATTCTGTATCCTGTTGGGTGTCTGGCGATTGTCCTACCTGCTCCTTTCCAGTGCTTCTCTCCCTCGCTCTGGGTTCTTTCTTCACATGCACATGCTGCTCAGTCGTCAGCGACCGACATGAGGGGAATCATGGCAAACCATGCAGCTCTTTCTCAGTGTCCTGTCCAGAAAGGCCTGTGGGCCGCATGTATGTATTCTCCAGTACTCGGCCCTGTGAATTCTAGCCGCCCTTGCCTCCACCACTTCTCAGCTCTGCCTCATCAGATCGTTGAGCTGTGTTTGGGTTCTCCGAGCCCTGGTAACTGGCTCTCCACAGGCAGTAAACTGGGCAGGTGTAGACTCCCTCATCTGGTCCCTTCTCTCATTCGCTGTTGGGCTTCTGGTTGTCCATTATGTTACTTTGTCTGTTTAAAAAAATTTTTGAGGGCCAGGATGGTAAATCTAGTCTCTGTGACTCTATCATGGCTGGATATGGAGGTCTTCGACCCTTAGCATTTAATAACGAAAGGTAAATTCAGTGTTTCTGTTGCTGGAGAATGTCCTGGTTCTTTCTACTGCATTTCATGTCTCCTAAGACGTGAAATGTCTTAGGCCCTTTTCTCTACTGACATTCTTACTTTGAATTACTATAAAATTTCCCCTGATACCGCTTTCCCTTTTCTTCCCAGCCATAGATAAAGCTGTCAGAAGCACAGTTATCATGGAAATAGAAACATTTAAATTACTGGCACGATAAGCTTATTTCTTGCTGTAGCCATTCAGAATATCGATTTGTCACTGCCTTGGGTGCTTTGAAGTGAAGCTGTGCTTAGATATAAAAAGTTTTAAAACCCACTTTGATTCTATGTGAAGTTCACAGTTTTTACAGTACAGTTCTAGAGGTTAGTTCAGTTGAAACTCTGTGACTCTTCTTAAACTGTTAAGAATCCTTTAGTGCACTATTTGACATGCTTAGATTTAGACATTGCCGACCTGCTGTAGGCCTCAATATTGTTGTTTGTTTTTCTTACTCTGATTTCATATCTGGTACAGCATATACAATATCAGCAGTTTTAAAATAACGTACCATGATTATTTTCTCTCTCTAATTATCTCTAATAAAATGAAAGGAGAAAAAAAAACCAAAGTGGTAACTTTGAAATCAGATAGGAGGATGACTTGAAAGAGATCAAATGGGCTCAGTATGGTTTTTTTTTTAAGGCTTTGGATATTGTCTTGCTTTTTTGGGGATGAGCTTTTTCAGAACTGCTTTCCTCAGTGCTGCTAAGAATAGAGGAACTTTGTAGGAACAGTTTTTCTTTTAGGAGGTAATTTCTTGCTAAGTATGCCATAAAAAATTGAAGAATGACCTTAATTTCTCATTTGAAAATGACTGTCACATTGAGCCAGACTATTTAACACTTCAAAGTTAGAACACATGGATTTGTCAATAAATTTAAACGTGATAGTAGTCTCCATTACTACTAAGTTGTTTAAGTAATATTTTATGTTCACATTTTAAATGGATATTGATCCTCATTCAGTGACTGAATTGGAGCATCTCAATTCTTATAAAATTGCTGATTCTTTTCTACTTTGTAGGTATGCAGCCGGACATAAATTCTAGCCAACATTCCACAGATTTTTTTTTTACCTTGGCTTCTTTACATGGTACTCTTAAGGAAGTAATAGTACTTTGTGCATACTAAAAATAGCAAACAAATTGTCTTTAAAACCACAAACTTAAAATATATTACTTTGTGTTTAATTATATCTTGAAGGTACTCGAAGTTTATTGCGTTGTCCCTGTCTCAGAGAAAGTTTTGTCAACGATGTCAGCAACTGCTGTTGCCAGACGATTGGGAGAAGCATCAGGAGCATCGAGTAGTAGGCGATATTTCTATCACCCAGTTGAAAAGGCCCAGTCAGCTTCTTTATCCATTGGAAAACAAGAAGACAAATGCCCAGTATTTGTTTGCTGATCGGAGCTGTCAGTTCTTGGTAGACCTACTTTCTACCCTTGGATTCACAAGAGTACTGTGTGTTGGAACACCAAGGTATGTTATATGATTTTTTAAAAAACTTCTATGCCCAGTATTTAAACTGTAAGAAAAAATTATGAAGTAGTTATTTACTATGTTCTGGGACATAGCGTTGCAGTTTTAAATATACAAGAGAAGTATAAAGCACCGTCCCTCTCTTGAGGAGTTTGTAATCTATATTACATTTGAGAGAAATCTTTATAGATTTCTGATATATGATAGGAGATTCCTTCTGATTTGATTTTTTAATTGCTTATAATTTTAGACTTCTCCTTTTCAAGCAAGTTCTACCTTTTAAAAAAATATTTAAAAAACTGAAACCTTGGTTATATCTGCCAAATTCTTTTCAGTGTTTCATTGAAATATTAGAAATACCAGGAGAACATTGATGGGGTTGTTTTTTTGTTTTTTGGGGTTTTTTTAAGATTTTATTTATTTATTTGAGAGAGAATGAGAGCCAGAGAGCACGAGAGGGAAGAGGGTCAGAGGGAGAAGCAGACTCCCCGCTGAGCAGGGAGCCCGATGTGGGACTCGATCCCAGGACTCCAGGATCATGACCTGAGCCGAAGGCAGTCGCTTAACCAACTGAGCCACCCAGGCGCCCGGGGTTGTTTTGGTTTATTTGCTTATTATCTGTGGCATTTGTAATTCCTTATTAAGTTTGCTTTCATTAATTGTTTTAGGTTGCATGAGCTGATCAGATTGAAAGCATCAGGTGAAAAGAAGTCTAACATTAAAAGCCTTTTATTGGATATTGATTTTAGGTAGGTTTATAAAGTATGATATTTATTCTTATTCGTTGTCTCCTGTTTCTGTTTAATGTTTTTCTCTTATTGTTTATTACCTATTACAATCCTTTAATGTCCAGAAGTAGTAATTGGTTAGAAGCCACCTTTTTAGTCATATAAACTGCCCTTGTAATCTTCCATATTTCAAACAGGAAGGCAGTGGATTTCTTTTTTTTTTTTTTTTTTTTTCTTGCTGGGTGTGCTTCCTAAATTTTTTCAGTGAATGTGTCTCATTGACTTGGGCTTGTAATTTAGAGAGAAATTCTTACTGAATGAAATTTCTTCTCATACACTTATTTTTCAAAGATAAATTCCAGGATTTTATTTCATCATGATGTTTTAATATATTTACTTTAATATTTAATTAGTTAATTCATTTTAATTCATTTTATTTGTTCTCATTCTTTTAATAAATTTTATTTTAACACATTTTATTCATTGTAATTTATTTTAATATATTTTACCAGATGATGTGCATATTGTCTTTCACTGGATATAGCCTGAGGTCAAGGGAGTGCAACCAGGGAATAGACAGGTCTTACAGCAGAGGGTTAGCAAACAGGTGGAGTCTGTGGGAGAGGGTCAGAATTAAATGGCATCTGACGTGTTGGGACAAACAGAGATGAGACTGTTGGAGGAGCACAAGTTGTGGTTCCCTTTAGGTGGTAATTTAGTAGCATATGTGTCCATCCACAGTCTCCAGGATCCTATAAACTTGGAGTAGTCTTACTACTTTCTGTAGTTGTTTGAATTCCACAGATTGTGGTGAGACTCTAAAACACTGTGTTGTTAGTATCTTTTACCGGTATATTGAAGGAGGCAGGTACTGTGTTTCCTTTTATTTAATCTGACAGGGTCTGTTTGGCCAATATTCCAGTATTTATTGGAGAGAACCTATGAAATTACATGTGCTTTCTCTCTAAAAACAAGGTGGACAGATTTTTGAAGTGTAAAAAGTCACAACAAGAAGTACAGCTTTTATAATTTATTTTTTATTTTTTTTAGATTTCCAGGTCAACTTTAGGGTGTCTAGTAGAAGCAGCTACATTTCTCAGAAAGAAGCCACACTTTCTGTAGCCTTTCATTCCCTGTTAACAGGACTAGCACAGTTCACTAATCTCTGCTTAACATGAGTGATGCTTGGCACAACGGAATTCCAATGGTGATAATACAGACTTTTTAAAGAGAAACTCAATTTTTTTTCTTAAATTGAGATACAGTACCCTGAAAACCCACCAGGGTTTAAAAACCCATTAACGTGTATATGCCAGTGGTTTGCGGTATATTTGTTATGTTTTGCAGTAATCACCCCCATCTGGAACGTTTCTGTCACACTGAAAAGAAACCCTCTCCCTAATTCCCCCTGATGATCAGTGATCTGCTGTCGTCTCTGTGGGTCTGTCTGTCCTGTGTGTGTTCCATACATGGCATCCTGTCGTATGTGACCTCTGCTTGTGGCTTCTTTCACATGTTGCTGTGTTCATCCAGCTCATGGCACGTAACAGTACTTTACTCCTTTTGTGGCTGTATTGACGTTCCACTGAATAGATATATCAGATTCTTGTTTTACATTCCTTTCCTAAAGAATGACTGCTAAATTACTGTAAATGTATTATTTTAAATGTAGAAGTTTAACTTTGGGGTTCTTATCGTAACAATACAAACAATAAATGGTGTTTGCATTGAGTGCTAGTCCCCTGTGAAACCCTGCTCTACCTCAGTCAGTCCTCACAAAAGCCTCCCCTGTACAGTAGGTGCTGTTACCCTCCTCATTTTCCAGACGAGAAAATCAAGGTACGAAAGAGGTGAAATAACTTGACCTCACAGTGATGAGTGGCCAAGTCAGGATTCAAACCCAGTCAGTGTGGCTCCAAAAATTAAGATACCCTCTGGAAGTAAATTTGCTTTTGAACTTGTATATAAGCCTTTTTTAATATAGCCCATTTCTCTGTTGTCGTCCTAACGTCTCTCCCTGTCTCTGTCTACCCCCGTGCCTATTCCATGAAGATTCACATGAGTCAGTAACGGGTTTGCAGGTTATTCATAGATTTAGAATAAGGCACTCCTTCATCGGGCACATTTCATTGGAGCCCTGGAAATCTGTTTATGTCAAAGAGGACGTATTGGCTCACATGATGAGCTTAGGATATAGCAGGCCTCAGTGCAGGCGAGGTCCTGGGCCTTGCGCATTGTTGTTTGGGCTCTGTCTTTCTCTCTCCACCTCTCGTTCTGTCTTTCTCTGGATTGGCTCTATGCTCCAGTTTACTTCATGCTCCCTGCCAAGGATTTTGGCAGCAGTAGCTTTCAGCTTCTGTAGTCTCAGCTTAACTGTCCAGGAGACATGGCTCTCTTTCCTGAGAGCCCCAGCAGCACAGCTCCTGGGAAGGACTGGCTTGATGGGGGCCATATGCCTGTTCCAGAACCACCTATGTGGCCTGGCAGGTAGGGTGCCCACACGTGGAGTGGGTTCACCAAAGGAAACCCCTCTCTGACCATAGGTGCATCACACACACACAAACACACACACACACACACACACACACACACACACACACACACACACAAGTCACATGTCCAAAACCGAATTATTTAACATAATGAGTCTCAGTTGTCGGTAGCACTCACCTTCCTCCTTTGGGACTTTCACCTCAGTGAAAATGGTACAGTGTTATCTCATAGTATGGTTCTTTGAAGTTACCATATAATTTGTATTCTGATTTCATT
The DNA here is from genome assembly GCF_009762305.2 of Zalophus californianus. Taxonomy (NCBI): domain Eukaryota; kingdom Metazoa; phylum Chordata; class Mammalia; order Carnivora; family Otariidae; genus Zalophus; species Zalophus californianus. Next base: position 20,354,326 of record NC_045596.1, read on the forward strand.
CAAGTCAAGCTTTTTCTAAGCTAGTTGTGGTGGACTGGTTTATACACAACCTAGAAAAAAATCAGTGATTCATCTTGACTTGTTCAAATTTCAAGGATCTCTGGTTTACTTTTTTTTTTTTTAAGCTTTTTAAAGAGACATGATCTTTAATTCTGTCACCCAAAACATTGTGGATGTTTTTTTTATGACCTTTTTTATGCATATAAACATTTTAAAAAGTAAGAATCAGATAGTCTTTTTTTCCCCACTATGTATCAGGCATATTTTTGTCTTTTAAATTGAGACATATTTCACATAGAAAAAAGAGGTTTTTAGTATTATTCACAAAGTTGTGCAACCATCACCACTACGTAATTCCAAAACATTTCCATCATCTTTGATGGAGGTGTCTCCATCAAAGTGGTCCCAATTACTGACCTCCCCTCTTTTCTGAAACCCTCTCCCACCCCTTGGCCACCACTAATCTATTTTCTGTCTATAGATTTGCTTATTCTGGATATTTCATAAAAATGGACTCATACAGTATGTGGCCTTTAGTATCTAGCTTCTTTCATTTAGCATAGTATTTTCAAGGTTCATGATGTCATACCTTTTTATGGCTGAATAATACTCCATCTTAAGGATATACCAAATTGTGTTTATCCATTCATCAGGTTATGGACATTTGTGTTGCTTCCACGTTTGGCTATTTTGAATAATGCAGCTGTGAACATTTGTGTGCAAGTTTTGTGTGAATGTAGGTTTTATTATCTCTTGGGTATTGTGTTAATTTGTTAGGGCTGCGATAACAAAAGAGCCATAGGTTGGGTGACTTAAACAACAGTAATTCATTGTCTTAGTTATGGTGGTTGGAAGTTCAAGATCAAGGTGTCAGTAGGTTTGGTGACTTCTAAGGCCTCTCTCCTTTGGTTGCAGTTGGCTTTTTTCTCGTGTTCTCACATGGTCTTTCCTCTGTGTGTGTACAACCCCGGTTTCTCTTTCATAAGGACACCAGTCATCTTGCATCACAGACTCCCCTAATAACCTCATTTTATTTTAATCACTGTTTTAAAAGCTCTGTCTCCAAATAGAGTCATGGTCTGAGATACTGGGGGCTAGGGATTCAATAGATTAATGTTGAAGGGTTACAGTTCAGCCCATAACAGGTATTTATCTTAGGACTGGAATTGCTGGGTTACGTGGTAACTGTACATTTAACTTCCTGAGGAACTGCTAAATTGTTTTTTAAGGTGACTACCATTTCACATTTCCACCAGCAATATATGGGTGTTCCAATTTCTCCATATTGTTGTCAGCTCTTGTTATTGTCTGTTTGTATTTTTAAATTATTTATTTAATTTTTTGAGAGAGAGCATGAGTGCATACAGGCAGGGGGAGAGGCAGAGGGAGATGGAGGGAGAGAATCTTAAGCAGGCCCCATGCCCAGCGTGGAGCCCAATGCACGGCTTGATCTCACAACCCTGAGGTCATGACCCTGAGATCATGACCTGAGCTGAAATCAAAAGTCAGATGCTTAACCATCTGAACCACCCAGGTGCCTCTATTGTCTGTCTTTCTAATGTGGTATCTCATTGTGATTTTGTTTTATATTTTATTGATGGCTCATGATGCTGAGCATCTTTTCAGGTGCTTATAGGCCATTTGTTTATCTTTTTGGAGAAGCATCTATTCAATCCTTTACTCATTTTTTAATTGGTTATTTGTCTTTTTTTGTTGTTAAATTGAAAGAATAAATATATTCTGGATACTAGACCCTTACCAGATATATGATTTATAAATACTTTCTACCTTTCTGTGGGCTGTCTTTTCACTTGATTATGTCCAGTTTTCCTCCTTTTTCTTTGGTTGCTCATGTTTTAGGTGTCATATCTTGCCAAGTTCAAGGTCGTGAATATTTACACTGTGCTTTCTTTGAACAGTTTTATGATTTTAGCTCTTACATTTAGGTCTTTGATCCATTTTGAGTTATTTTTTTATATATGGTATGAGGTAGGGGTCCAAGACCTTCATTCTTTTGCATGTGACTATCCAGTTACCTCAGCACCATTTGTTGAAATGATTATTCTTCTCTCATTGAATTGTCTTGGTACCTTACTGAAAACCAAATGGTCACAAATGTATGCATTTATTTTTAGACTCACAGTTCCTTTCATCTGATCTATGTTTATCCTTATGCCAGTTCCACACTGTCTTGATTACAGGTGTGAGTATTCTTTTTCAAGATTGTTTTAGCTGTTGTGGGTTCCTTGAATTTCCATATGAATTTTAGGATTAGCTTGTCAAGTTCTACAAAAAAGCCAGCTGGAATTTTTATAGGGATTTTGCTGCATTTTTTTTTTTTGTACCAGTTTGGGGAATAGTTTTAAATATTAAGTCTTCCAGTTCTTGAACATAAGAGGTCTTTCCATTTATTTAGGTCGTTTTTAATTTGTTTAAACAATATTTTGTAGTTTTCAATGTACAGATCTTGCATGTCTTCTGTTAACTTATTCCTAAATATTTTATTCTTTTTGTTGCTATTATACATTAAATTTTTTTAAATTTCATTTTGTATTGTTCATTGCTAGTGTACTGATTTACTTTTTTAAAAAAATTGTGATGAAATACACGTAGGTTAAAATTTACCATGTTAGTTATTCACATGTATAGTAGTGTTAAGTAAGTTAAATGCCTTCACACTGTTGGGTGCAACCATTCACCAGAACTCTTTTCATCATAGCTGAATTACTTTTAATTTGAAAGATTTACATAGACCCTTAACTCTTAATTTAAGCTATATGTCTTGTAGTTTTACCTTTCTTGGGCCTGTATATTGAAATCTCCTGCACAGAGTAGGGGATGTAGATAAAGTTATTTTGTAACTTATTGAATATACTGATATTTTTTTTCTTTTCATATCAATAAACTTCTGTGGATGTGTGGAAACAAAAACTGAAAGGGTTGTATTAGTTAGCTTAGCTTCTTTTATGCTGAGTCAGTTCTGTAAAAGGTTGACATTGGGTATTAAGAGAGAGCTCGTTGGGGCACCTGGGTGGCTCAGTCGGTTAAGCGTCCGCCTCTTGATTTCAGTTCAGGTCATAATCTCAGGGTGGTGAGACAACGCCCAGCGTTGGGGTCTGTGGTGGGTGTGGAGCCTGCTTAGGATTCTCTCTCCCTCTCCCACTGCTCTCCCTCCAAAAATTAAAAAAAAAAAAAAAAGAGAGAGAGCAAGAGAGTGAGCTCATTTATTGAAACACATTAGTGGCCAGAATCAACTGAGTCTGTTGTCCATACTCACGATATTATGGGGTATGGAGTTGGTTCAGATTTCTCACAAGGACCACAATTAAATCAGGAACAAGTTCCTATGTGAATAGAGTGACAGTGAGTAGTTAACTTTTGGCACTTTGACTTTGGTTTGTTGTTGCCCTACAAAAGGTCTGTCCAAGGCTTCAGAGAACTAACTACCTCAACTCCAGTGTTACACATGCTATAAATATCCTCTTCAGGGGGTCTAAAATATGAAGTTAACATTTGCTAAGATGGATTTTTATATGCTCTAATTTTAGCATGAAAGATGTGAAACTCTATTTGGCAAACTATCATCCAAATAAAGTTATATCAAAAAAATGAATTTCTTAGGTTCATTTCATGGACTAATTTTATTCAGCTCTTGATTACATTTCCTGTGTATAGAGCATGTTTCACACTTGGTAACTGACTCTCATTTAAAGAGAATGAATGGCCAAATTAAATGAATGTCCTTTTGCAGTTTTCAAGTGCATGCATTTCTGATTGGTTTTGTTTGCCTTATTCAATAGAGAGAATAATTCTTCGAGGCCAATTTCATTTTAAGAGGGTAATGTTCAGTGATTTTTCATAATTTAAAATATGAAAAATTATGCTCCCTTGTTTGTATCTGATGGAAACTCAGAGCTGAAATCTTGGCTTTTTTCTCTCTGACTCTGCCTACTGCTGCCCAGAATGTTTTAGACAAGTGTGCTGTGCTGAATTTTATGTAAATAAAATTTCTTTTTTAATTTTTAAAAAATGACTATTGTGTCTTTGAGAAGCAATATGAAAAAGTGGAGAGGGGGTAGAAATATATTTTAAAAGGGATTGTATTTTCCTTTGTTCACACTTACAAAGCAATATAAGAAAGAAGAAAATCCTCAAATGATAGTTGATCCACGGCAGTACTACTATTGAGATATACCTATATATAAAATAACTGCTATCTCTATATTAGTTGTTTGGAATTGAGTTAATTAGGAAGACATTTGTTTACTAATGGTAATTGACATTTTCCCACAGGTTTTGGAATGTTCATCAGGTTACAGTCTATAGTTTAAATGTATTTTCAGTTATCTAAACCTTTTATTTCTTCAGTGCAAATTTATGTTTTATGAAATTAGCAGATGTACTGACAGTATCTCAAATGATATTAAGGGACATGGTACTTAGAATGAACAGCTGTTCTGTCTCTACAGAACAAGAAGAAAGGGGTTTAGATTATAGGAGAAATTTTGGTTGGACATAAACATGGTTCCCTAATATGAGGAGCATTAAGACATAAATCTTTATAGCTGATATTTATTAAAATAGTGATGCCTAACATTTCAGTATATGGTATGTAGCTGCTTTGTGTTAAGCACTTTACATATATTATCTCACTTGTATTTACCAAGTCCTTTGGAGTAGACACTATTATTTCTTCCATTTTGTAGATAAGAAACTCAGGCTCAATAGGTTAAATAACTCACTAAGGTTACATAAGTACTAAGTGCGACACCCAGGCTTTTTTTTTTTTTTTAAGATTTTATTTGAGAGAGAGAGCGTGTGAGTGAACACGGGGAGGGGCAGAAGGGGAGGGAGAGGGACAAGCTGAGTGCAGATCCTTTTGTGGGGGCTCAGTCCTACGACCCCAAGATCATGACCTGAGCCAAAATCAAAGAGTTGAATGCCTAACCAACTGAGCCACCCAGGTGCCCTAAGACCCAGTGTTTGAAACCAGACCATCTGACTGTAGAGCCTGTATTTTTTTTTTTCTAAAGATTATTTATTTATTTATTTATTTGACAGAGAGAGACACAGTGAGAGAGGGAACACAAGTGGGGGAGTGGGAGAGGGAGAAGCAGGCTTCCCGCGGAGCAGGGAGCCCGATGCGGGGCTCGATCCCAGGACCCCGGGATTGTGACCTGAGCCGAAGGCAGACGCTTAACGACTGAACCACCCAGGCACCCCTAGAGCCTGTACTTTTAACCATAGTGTAATATGAAGAGAATAAAGCAGGGCTGCCCGTTAGATGAAATAGTCACCATGGGTGGTAAGACAGTTATGGACGGTAAGGGAGGAGTAGAAGTAGAAGCAAAGTGCTGCTCTCACAATTTGGTTAAATAAGTTGTGTAAAAAGCATGTGTCCCTGATTTTTTTCACTAGATTATGAATTCTGTAAAAGGATGATGTGGTTCATATGTGAATTGTTTATAGCAAAATTTTGTAAGTTCAGAATCCTATTGTGATAACAAACATTATACAAAAAACTCAGAATTCAGCCAGAACTACCAAGACCCGTATATGTAAAAATGGGGAAAGCGTGGAGACAGATAATTAAGGTGTAAAGAAAGCTCAGTCTTATAAGAAATCAAATAAATGTAAATTTAAATCATAATGTGCTATAAATTTTTAGTAAATTAGCAAAAATTTATAAAATGTTAATGCCCAAAGCTGGTACTCTCATTCATTACTGATTGCATTTTAAAGTAGTATCTTAGAAGAATAAAATGGTTCAATCAGTAAGTAAATATCTCTCTTTCCTGGCACTAATTCAGTAAATATGAAAGGCATGTACTTATTTTTCTTATATATTGAGAAGCATATTTTATTGAGCTAATCTGCAATAGACAAATGCTTTGTATTAAATTTTTTTTAACCACAGAAGAAAATAATTAACAGCTGTTGAGCAGAAATGTTGATTCAGTGTTTTTCTTAAAATTATTAAGTATGAGGTGTATTTTAATTGCCAACCCATCTCAAACTTAAATGGCATAACAATCAGTGCTCTCATTGTTTCTGTATTATTCTGTGGTCTGAAGGAACATGTGAACTTTATATGTGAGTCTTCTGTAGTTTTGTCATTGGCTTATTAACTTGGGAACATAACTGAAGTTTGATATTCATTCATTGTGACTGACTCCCTGAGATTTTGGGGAAGTATTCTTTATATTCCAAAACACTAAGGAATGATGAAATTGCTTTTATTAAAGGTGTGATCTCATAGTTTTAAAATTTAGTTTGTATTTACTTACTATATAGCCATAACTGGACAAATAACTACAGTAATACATTATTTTACAGGTATTCACAATTTTATATGGAAGATAGCTTTTGCCATTATAACATGTTTAACCATCACTTCTTTGATGGAAAGGTAAGAATTACAACCGTTATCCTTCTTATTGTGGAAGAACGAATTCCAGAGTACCTCCTCTCTTATTAGAGTCCCTCAAGATCGAATCATGGCTGTTCCACCATTTATTGATTGGCATTTTTTTTTCTTCATCTACTGAGTGTGTAACGAGCATCTAGAAGTGAACTGTGCTGTTCTTCTTTTGTGACTTTTCACTGCTCTTTGGATACAGACCCACTTTCTTACCAAGGCTCCCAGGGCTCTGCCTGATCTGACCCCTGCCACCCCCCAGTCTGTCTTGTTCCCGCTCTGGGGTTTGTGTTTGTGTTCCAGGTGTATGGCTTTCATCTGGGCCTGGCTTTGGCTTTTCTGCCAAGTGGGCTTTTACCCATGCCGTTCCCTCTGCCTTCGTCTTCGTTAACTTCACCTTGTCCTTCAAAGCTCTGTTACAAGTCACCTTCTCTAGCCTCCCCTGACCCCCAGACAAGGTCAGGCTCTCCTCTGTAGCTATATGATACTATAATTAAAAAATTCTTTGGGTAGTTGTTTGATGTCTGCCTCCCTGGTAAATGTCATGTCCCAGTTAAGGGGATTTATAGTTTTATTAAACTAATTCTTAAAAATTAGACGGGGTCAAGAGGGACCCCTAATCTGTTAACTCTGGATGATAATGATGTGTCAATGTAGGTTCATTAGTTGCAGCACATGCACTGCTCTGGTGGGGGGATGGTGATAATGAGGGAGGCCGTCCATGGGTAGCAGGGGGTAGCTTCTTTCAATAATATGATGTTAGTAATGTCACTGTAAATAAACAGCATAGCAGAGCTGATACTTCTCCTAGTTTGAGCTCTTTGCCAGTTGTATTACAAAATAAAAACTATACCTAACCAAGTAATCACACCTGACAGGAATTGGCCGCAACTGTTTGAAATGATCAAGACTACCTGAAGCACATATCCATATATGCACGTGTATGAATTTTTTAAAAAATTGTAAACCATGTATAAGTATATATTGTGTTTTAAGATGTTAATTAATGGTAGAACAAAAACCAAGCAAAACTAAAAAACTACGTATCTAGGAAATGAAAACAAATTTTAAATTGTTGGTTGGGACTGGAAAATCAGTCTCCTGGTTCAGTCTAGCCAAGGATGCACTCCTTCCATGAGACTCAGTCCGCATTGAAATATATATTTTTTAGCTGTGATAGCCATGAAAACCAAGTATTGAAATAAATAGCAATTTAGAATTAGACATAGTTAGTTTTCCGAAGGGCTTATGTGGTCAATAATTTCTAGGATTTAAGAACTGATTAGATGAATGTGAAGGAGAGAGGAATTGCAAACTCACTTGACAACAGACGATGGTGGACTTCTCAGCTAGGCCAGTGGTGATGAGGGAATGAGAGAGGTGGGTTCAGTAGGCATTTCACAGATGGACACTGGAAGACTTGGTGGTAAGTGTCCTGGGGGAGAAGTCAAAGATGACTTAGTGGTCCAGCCTGGCTTTGTATTTCATTCTTCAAAACAGGATAGGAAAGGTTGGAAGTGAAAATTGGAAATGTTGAGTTTGTGGGGCAGGTGGAATATTGATGTAGAGGTATTCAGAATGGCTTCTTGAAACTCTGGGGCCTCAAGCTCCAGGGTGTGGTCAGGGGGCAGGTGCAGTCAGGGCCGGCGTCAGAGTAGGTAAAATAACCACGTCTGTATTACTGGTGGATGCTGCAGTAGTGGGTTGGGTTTGTTTATGTGCTTGTTTTTCATACCATGACTTTGCTTTCTATCTTGAACAGTAATGGTGAGATAAGAGTGAAATGATGTTTGAATACCTAACGGTTGGCTAACCGTTGTTTATATTTTAAGAATGTAACATGTAATTAGCCTTTTTCTAGAAAATTCTTTTTAACTTTTATTGAAAGCTTATGGAATTACCTTTTAAGCTTCTAAAATAATGGTTGGAATAAGCTGCCAAGACTGAGCTCCACTTTATTTTTCCCAGAAGAAAACAGTCGTCTAGCTCGGCTTTTCCTTTCTCTATATTTTAGGAGCAGCCTCTACATAGCAATGCGACCATAGAGACTGATCTACAGTAAACTATTGTCTTGGATGATTTTACTATCTGCCCTTTTTCTGCCTAGTTCCTGAGTCAAGGTTTTCAGTGGAGGCTTACCATCTACTTACCAATCACTGAGTATTTAAGTGTCTACCAGGCGCCTATGAAGGTGTGCAGGGTGCTTTGGGGGATATAAGCTTCTGTTGAGGCCCGTAAGCAGTTCACAGCCCACTGGATTAAAAAGCAGGAGTTCCTTTTGCAGGATTTTCTCATAGAAAATCATATAGTCTTTCAGGTAATAGAAAATGCCATATGCCTTAATGATCAGGGAGGTTGAAGTATGTACAGGGCATGGTTATTTAAAGTACCAAGCACTTTTGGGGCGTCTGGGTGGCTCAGTAGGTTAAGCGTCTGCCTTTGGCTCAGATCGTGGTCCTGGGGTCCCGGGATTGAGCCCCGCATTGGCTCCCTGCTCAGTGGGGAGTCTGCTTCTCTCTCTCCCTCCCCTTATGCCCCTCCCCCGCTAGTGTGCGCACCCACACACTCTCTCAAACAAATCAGTAAATAAATCTTTAAAAAAAATAATAAAGTACCAAGGACTTTTTTCGTGATGATTGAGATGGAGGGAAGAGGTAAGGCACTGTTGACACTGGCGGCATAAGCAAGCATCTGGTTTCCACAGGTGGTCAACATCAGGACCCTCAGCAGGTCCCGACTGGACGTCACACCGTTGATTCTTACCTGGAAACAAATGTACTCTATTGGTTTTTTAATTTGGCTAAGAGTGTAGGTTTCATTTACTTGTTTATTTTCTTTTCCTACCTTTAAGTCTAAGAACTGGAAGGTTTTTCAGTAACATCATCTGTATTTTAAGTCCTTGTTCCTGTAGGCAGGTTAAGGAAGTGCCAGGCAGCACTTGAAAAATGATTAACCTTCCTGACACACCATCCCTTGCTCTAGGACTTCCAGTAGGAAGTTAATAAAGACTCTCCTCGGGAAAGCGGATTAGGATGTTGTCGTTTTTCCTCTCATCAACTGAGTCTTCTAAATTGATTTAGTAGTAGAGTAATATATATTTTATTATAAAGTACATATGGGTTTATTAAAGTTTAAAATGCCATTAAACTTTAAAGTCGTAGGCTATTTTGTATACTGTGCTGATTTGCTTTTATAGGTGAGTGCTTGAAAAGGACTACAAAGTCAGTGGGACTGGAGTTGGTATTATAGGTATATCTCTTATTATCTCTTCTCCTGAAGCAGAAAATAATAAACAGACAGTGCGTAATGTTAATTTTACAATGACTAAAAACACTTCACTTGGTCTGTTGGGAAAATGTGTTAATAGCCTGGTTTCATGGCCTGGCTAAGCTTTGTTATTTATGGACTTTCATTCGTTTACTTACCGTGCGTGTCCGAACACGTCTGTCCGGTACCTGCTGCTCAGCAGCGTGTGCGAGGGTGACTGGTAATGTGTGAACTCGTGGTGGTGGACAAACCGGACAGGGAAAAAATAGGTCTTACTCGTCTTTGTGTCTCCAGTGTTTAGCTCAGTCCCCGCTTCTGTTTGTGGGATTGAATTAAGCATTTTAGATAGTCTTCATGGGTAATGAGTTTTTCTCTCTCAGGTTACTAAATTTAGTTTTTTAATTTAACCATTTGAAATGTGTAGTCCTCTGATAGTGATGGTGCTTGAATTTGCAATTTTAAAAACCCGCTTATCAAGGAACCCAAAAGATAAAATCTCTTGGGGGCTGAATGGGAGAGGCTTCAGGATGTCACTGAGGGACTCTGGGGTGGCAGGATGGGTGAAGTTTCAGTACAAACAGTGGGAGTGAGCCTAATGCATTCTCTGAATAGGATGGAGTGCCTCCCTCTAGTCCTCATTTAGAAGTGAATTTTTATTTGTTCCAGGCTGCCCTTGAAGTATGCAGAACATTTTTACAGGAAGATAAAGGTGAGGGAGTCATTATGGTGACAGATCCTCCTTTTGGTGGCTTGGTTGAACCTCTGGCTGTTACATTCAAGAAGTTAATTGCTATGTGGAAAGAAGGTCAAAGCCAAGGTGTGTAATTTATTACTTACTGCAGAATAAACATGTATCTGTGTATCTACTTCCTGTCAAATATTAGCAGAGCTCAGTGAATCAGAGCTCTGATAAAATATACATGTCTTGGGTTCTTGTGTTTTTTTTGTTTTTTTTGTTTTTTTTTAACAGGCTTATTTGAGAATGTGGCAGACTTCATTATCATGATACACTTTGTATTATCCTAATCACGTGTTCTCAAAATGACTTGTAGGTGAGCATAAGGGGACATTATGAAGAATAGCAGTAAACTGTTGTCATTTATTCAATAACTATTTACTGAGTGGCCCCTGTTGTAACAGGTACTGTTTAGGTGCTAGAAATAGAGTACTGAACCAGACGGACACATATTCCTGCCCTCATGGATCTTACATTCCATGTTCCTAAAGTCTTGCGCACAGCTCTAAGAGGGTGCCCAGCCTCTGGCTCAGAGCTCTAAACTGTGCCAAGATTTAGGTAGGAAGATCGGTTATGCACTAGCCTTACAGTGGTTATCAGTGACAAATAGACACCCACATAGTAGAGGTGGGTTAGTGGCTGGGTGTTATTATTCAGCTTAAAGTGGCTTAGGCCTTCAAAATATTTTATTTAATTAATTGTGTAATTAGTTGGTACAATCTTTTTAGTTTCCAGCTTGCAAATTGATAAACTGTAAGAGTGTCAGGAATTTGTGATCGAGCTTCTCCTTTATTGTGCTACATAAATAGTGTGCTTTGGAGACAGAATGCAAAAGAAATCTAAAACATGACTCAGTGTTAAGTATTCCACTTATTTTCAGTTCTTAAGTCCACTGATCAGAATGGATAAAGTCAGTGTTAACTGAGGAAGCAATGAAGAACAAATTACTTAAATCTTATGGCTTCAGTTGCCCTGTCTGTAAAATGGGATTGTTAATTAATTAGTGATATCTTTGCCTTTACCTAGAATATAGTGATTATGCGTGTAAGGATCACTTTTATATACCCTTTATACCTGCGTTTAGATGTAAAAGAATGTTTCCATTGACTTTTGGGAAAGGTCAAGTTGTAAATGGCATTCTGGTAAATGTTCTCTTCTTTTGTATGATTTAAGTACATTGAACAATTGCAATTTCTCCCAGTATTAGAAGTATTTCAGTTACAGCTTTTATTTTTTTAAAATATCAATTTCTTATTTTCTTTTCCTTTTTTGTGGTCCATTAGATAGCAGTCACAAAGAACTACCCATATTCTGGATTTTCCCTTATTTTTTTGAATCCCGAATTCGTCAGTTTTTTCCGAGCTTCTGCATGCTGGATTACCAGGTATAGTAAATATTTTGTTTTCTGGCACAGTTGATGGATATGCCTCTTAAATAAATACTCTGATCAGACTGTCCATCGATTTTAGGAAATTAAACTATCATAAGCTGTATTAAACACTAAAATTGTACCATGTATTGCTTAGTCCAGAGGTTCCTAAACGTAATTCTTAGGGGTGTTTATTAAAGATATAGATTCTTAGGTACCAAAATACACCTACTAAATCAAAATTAGAAGGTAGAGCCCCAAGAAAGCACATTTTACCGAGCTTCCCAGGTGACCCTGCAGCGCGGGTAGGTTTTAGACCCACTGACCTAACTGACCCCAGAGTCATTGTTATGAATAGTTTTGTCTGTTCAGAGGTTGTAGAGAAGTCAGTCGCTTTTTCTGGTCAGTGCAATGTCAAGTACACTTTACTGTACCACTCCGAGGATGCTGGCGGCTCTGAAGGGAGGTGTGTCCAGGTTGGCAGGTGGCAGAGGAGCAGAAAGGCTGAGGCCTGCGTGTGGGGGCGAGAGCGCTGATGTCCGGGTGGAGCTGACCGGCCCTCCCTCCCACCTCTGCCCTCAACTCCTGCTGCTTTAGTATCCACTTCCTGCTATTCATTTCCTTGGGTTCTGAAGTTAAGCCCTGTCACCAGCACTGTGTGGGGCTGCCAAGTGGCCACTGCTTCCTCTTTTGTAATGACATTTTTCTGTTTGAGCTTTCTTAGCAATGGACTACCTTGATGAAGGCTTTTCAGCCCTGGAACTGAAAATGAACATGTCTTCACTGCCTGTTCCAAGCTAGCACTTGGATCTCATCTTTCTAATCTTGAAGGCATTTACTATTAGGAAAATTACCTAGAAATTCTGAAAGAAACAATGTTACCAAAAAAATGAGAGGACAAACCCCTACCTGCCATTCACCCCAAGTAGCAAATATCCTAATTTGACACGTTCTACAGGTTTGTAATCATAGCAGATGAGTCCAAATTTCGCTTTCTTCACTGTCTTATGTAAGTAAGTGTACATTTTTAAATGTAGCTCCATAAGCTTTGTGCTTTTAATCACTTTATTTTTTTTTTAAGATTTTATTTATTCATTTGACAGAGAGCACAAGCAGGGGGAGGGGCAGGCAGAGGGAGAGGGAGAAGCAGGCTTCCCGCTGAGCAGGGGGCCCAATGGGAGGTTTGATCTCAGGACCCCGAGATCATGACCTGAGCCGAAGGCAGATGCTTAACCAACTGAGCCTCCCAGGCACCTGCTTTTTAATCCCTTCAAATTATTTCTTAGCAGATTATATTATCAATTGTTAGCATTGTTTTTCTTAGACACACAGGTTGCTTCCACCTTTAAGGTACTATAAGTAACACTGCCATAATCATCTCTTATTCACATAATTTTTTCCATATTTTACATAACTTCCTTAAAATAAATTTCCAAAACTGAAATAGAATTCCAAAAATTATGTTATCAGATTTAATGGACATTTTTATGGCTACTGAACCATATAACAGTTACTTTCCAAAGTTTATAGCACAAGCCATTTTAACCTTGACTTCTTGAGCTCTGCGTTAGGTAAAATCCACATCATAATTCTTCCCAAATCTGGTTTACTTTCCTTTTTAGAGCACATAGTTTTCTGTTTCTTGTCTGAGGGGTACTTCTAGTATTGACATTTGCAGTGCAGAGATAGCAGACATATCCTAAAGATGTTAACTAAATAAACTATTTTCAGTTGGCAGGAGCGCTTGCTGCCTTCGACAGTGAATAATCATCTAGAACAATGTCTGGCACAGAGTAGGTGCCTTACACATGTTGAGTGAAAAATAGCGTGAACTCCGGAATTGAAAAGGAACTGGGTTTTAATCCTGGTTCTGCCACGTACTAGTTAGGCCTACACATTTTATCTAACTCTCTGCAGCTCATGTGACCTGTTAAAAGAGCAGAGTAATACTATACCTGCCTCATAAGGTTTTAGGAGTTATATGAGACAACACATGAAAAGGCTTAGCCTTGTCCCGAACACACAGCAAATGTAGACCAAAGGTTATTGCTCTCAGCACTGTCCAGACCATTCAGATAGTCCCTGGGTGCGGGTAAAACTCTTCTTCGGGGCTTTTTTTTTTTTTTTTTTTGTATAGTATATGAAACATAGGGTCCCTCGGAAAACTGTTCCGTGCACATTTAGAAATGAGTTTTCACTGCAGGCAAGAGTGTGAAATGGCAAGGAGGCCAAAGAAGGCAGATCCAGAGTAGAGTGGATGAGAGAGGTTCATGTGGAGAAACCAGCCATGGCTTGTTTCGACGGTCTGTGTTACTAGAAAGGAGCTTGTGGAAATACTGGAGTCTCAGTTTTGAGAAATAGTTCCAAGGTCCAAGCTTATTAAAAATAATTATACAATTCAGTGTTCTGGTGAAGAAAGTTTCTAACTATGCTTTATCAGACAGGGTATCAGACAAGGTGAAAAGCAGTCTTTTTAGTAAAGAGAAAGCCAAACTTTGGGTGCCTGGGTGGCTCAGATGGTTAAGCGTCTGCCTTCGGCTCAGGTCATGATCCCAGGGTCCTGGGATCAAGTCCCACGTCAGGCTCCCTGCTGCTTGGGAGCCTGCTTCTCCCTCTGCCTCTCTCTCTCTGTCTGTCTTTCATGAATAAATAAAAAAAAAAATCTTAAAAAAAAAAAAGAGAAAGCCAAACTTTGAAAGGAAAAACTAGAATAAAATCTGTGAAACAAAACAGATATTCATTTTTCCTGATTTCTACTAAAGATAAGAACATTACTTGCCCATTGCATGCTCAGTTGGAGAAACTGATTTCACCATATCTCCTATTGTGTTCATGAGCCTTATTTGTTGTACCTCACCTTGATGATCTTTCATGCTTTTCCTAATTTCTTTCTTTCTTTCTTTCTTGAAAGTTTCTCTGGATTTATTATTATTATTATTATTCTTTCTGAAACTTTTACTTTTTTCCTTTTCTTTCTCTTGTTATTTTAACCTTATTTTGTAGTAATTTCTTTTTTTGTATATTAGCTGCCTTCATCAAATGAAAAATTTGAAAGTCTCTTGTCCTCCTTCACAGGTCTTTTGCCATACACCTTGATTAGACCTTCTTTCTCACATTGCCTAAGATGATTATAAGCTTCCAAACCACAATGCAGTAAAAAAAAAACTCCAAAATCACTAAATCTCTTTTTTTGAAATACTTTTCAGGTAAGAGGGAGGCAGAAATGCCGCAGATCTTCATAAAATAGAAATTATGTAGACTCTTCAGTGATAAAGGCACTTGATGAGTACAGAATAAAACAGTCATCAGAGACCTAGGAAAGCAAGAGTTTTATTTGAGGGCAGATTAGAAAGGAAGGATGTGATAAGGAAAAGAAATTTTGACCCAGAGTCAAAAGTGTGAGTCCTAGCACACTGCCTTTTAGAGGCTCTTTAATCTTAAGAGGGAGAAGTCAGTTTATCTTTCTTGGCCTCTGTTTCCTTACGTATAAAATAAAATGATTGAATCAGGAAAGAGATGGCAGATAAGTTTCACTTTTAGTGCTTTAGTGCTAAGCCTGATAAATTGGTAGTGACTTTCTGGAGAATACCAGGCTCAGTGGCGGGGTGGTGGTGGGGGTGGGGGGGCGGGTAGTGTGTGATTGATTAGTGATGTCTGCCACAGGCCGGGTTTGGGCGTGGTAGAATTCAGGTCCTGAATTTACCATATCTGAACTAGATCTCCTCACTTTCCTTCCACCAGGAACATGCTATGATCTCTTGTTCCTACTTCATCTGGGACATTTGTGTGGATTGTTAGAAGTAGAGGCTTTTTTTTTTTTTTAAAGCTATCCCTCAAAAAATCATCCTGTGTAGAAAACTGTTTTTCGGGGTTAGTTTCATGTTCAGAAGTGAAGATATTTTGACAGGAATTTCTGACAAGTTACAGGATGACAGCTGAAATTCTTAAACACAAACATTTAATGGGTTTGGAGTGACAAGGGCCATAATATATACATAATATACATATATATAGATATAATTTTAAATAAGAGGTAAGTGCGATATGGGGAATATGACTAAAAGACCTTTTTGCTCTGGTGGAAGTTGACCGATGGCGATCTTTTGATGCACTGAAATTAAATAGAACACAATCCCGAGGGAGTTAGGAAAATACAAGTACTCTGTCTTCATCTTTGTTTCCCGACCGGATGCCTAGAACATAGTAGGTGCAAAATAAATGTCTGTTGACTTGAACATCTTGGTTTCCGTATAACTGGTTTCAGTCTCATGTCACAGAAGAAATTTGCGTATAGATAAAATTAAAAGTTAAGAATTGCAGAGATTCTTTGCTTTCCCTCATTTCTATACAGTACTTCATCACATTAATCAGTTCCATGGGAGAAATTTTCTATTTGAAAATGCCTCTCATCATCATTGTGAGTGAAATGTCAGAGATAATGATGGAAAAATGGTGTATCAGCTCTACTACTAGTGATAGGCAATTTGCAAAATTGTGTTTGCTTTACAGCACTTCCATAGGACATTTATTTGTGTGGATGAAGCTATGAAATATGGATGTATGTTAGAGGTACATTAATTTACCCTAGCAGCATGCGTTTTACATACCATATGTTTATAGTTAATTCGCACAACAAACCCGCATTTAAAAATAATAATAATCTCAATTAGGTTATGCAAAATCAAGCAATCAACCACCTTCCTGACACATACGTTCTCTGACTCCTTGGGTAACCATAAAGAGATTGTTCTTTCTTTCCTTCTCTTCCATCTGCTATCTGTTGTATTGCATGGAATCTTCCATTTACTAGAAATCTTCCTAAGGCCCTCTTTTCCAACATTTAAAGATCTTTGAAAGGTTCTCTTGGGAAGAATTTTTTTTTCTTGTGACACTCACATGTTCAAAATATCTTTGTTGAATTTAATAAAGTGTCATATATTTATAAATTATATAGAAGAGTGCATGAGGGAAAATTATGAATTTAAATCATTTTTTAAAAACTACTTAATGGTACTATTTTAAGGTGATTTTGAAGTAAAATCTGCTTTTGTATCTTAGCCTCTAACAGGTGACATATATTCATAGAATTTTAAAGTTGGAAAGAACCATGAGGGGTGTACTGTAGGCTAACTTCCCACTGTAATAATCCTCTCTGCTAAATTCATGACAAGCCGTCACCCAGCCTCACTTGAATGCTTTCAACGAGCAAAGTCCTGCAGCCTTACAAGGCAACTCAATTTATTTAATAGCTCTAATCGTTGGAAAATTTTCTCATATTGAGATAAAATATGCTCCCTATTAACTTCTAACCATTGGTCCTCCTTCTGTTCTCCAAAGCAATAAAGGCTAAGTCTCATTTTGATTCCACTGACACCCCTTCAGTTATAAAGTAGCTATCAGATCCTCCTAGTTTGCGCTTTTCTGAATAAATTCCCCCAAAATGTTAAACGTCAAATCCTCTTTATTCCCATTACTTTTGGTGGAAATGAACTGGTTTTATCAGGGTCTCCCTTCAAATGCAGTGACTGAATGCAGGGCTTCACATGTGATCTGACCTCATCCTTTGCTTGTTATGTTATCACTCTTCCATAAGGGCGGCCGTGAGCCCATGCCAGCTTTAGTACAGTTAGCCAGACTGTGGATTCACCATGCTGACAGTTAACCAGAACCCCCAGGTTTGGTTTGGTTTGGTTTGTCCACACTGTCCCTTGTCTAGCGGGGCCTCCTTGTATGGCACTTACTTTCCCCCCCACTGCTAAAGCTTATTGATCAGTCTTCCTGAACTCGTTCACCTGTTAAAGTGGTAGCCGTGGGCAGGGCCGTACGGAGAGCTTAGGAATTTCTCATTAAAGCCCTCTCTTTCCATTGTCAGTAAGTCCTTACATTTTTGTGCTTTGTTTATTAAATAGATCTAGCTTGCGAGCCAGTTCTTTTGAAAAATTCTTAAGCGTATTCTTGTTTAGAATCTAAATAGTTCATTATAACGTATTTGAAAGTTGGGTTCTACCTTTACTTACTTCATAAAAATCTCACCGTATTCTTGTGGATAATCTAGAGCAATGGTTCTCAAACTTTAGTGTGCCAGGAGGGCTTGTTAAGAATACAGATTGCGGGGCCTGACCCCCAGTCTGTATTATGAGGTCCTTTGGTGGGGCGATAATGTGCTTTTCTAACAAGATCTCAGAGGCGACGCTGATGTTGCTGATCCAGTACCTGCACTTGGAGAATTAGTGTTCTAAAGAAAGATGGACTTAGTGACCAGGCGGATTCAGAGCAGGCTTAAAACCAAAGTGAGAACGTGTGTGGATAGCAGAGAGGTTGGAGAAGGAGACGAGAGCAAGAAGCTAATAGACATTGAGCCTGTTAGCTCCAGCTTCCTTTCAGGATGATCTGCCAAGGCTGAAAGCTGAGGTAGGGGTCTTGAGGAGAGGTCAGTGTCCAAAATAGTCACAACTGTTGCTGTGAAGCTCTCCCTTCATTTGCATCTTTCTGTCTCTACCGTATGCCAGGCCCTGAACTGGGCATTGTACACACATTGTCTCACGTAACCTTCCCAGATCTCTGAGGCAGGGCTCAGTAACCTCCATTTCCAGGTGAGAATTATGTAAATTTGCCTCACGGCGCAACAGGTGAGTGGCAGAGCCTCTCTGGTCCCCAACCCTGTGCTCGGCCAGGACATGAGGGGTCAAATGGTGAATGGTGGGGGGCGTCAGAGTAAGGCTGTACTGAGACTCAGTGACCTGCGAACTGACAAGTAGCCCATCTCACACACAAAAATGAAAAGCCCCCACTGAGGCATCACACATCTTCAAGGGTGGATATTCTTTAGCGTCAAAAGCCGAACTTGTAATTCCATAATAGGCCTTCTTTGTGAAGTCTGTTGTATTGGATAAAAGATTATAGTTGTTCTCTTAAGACCAGGCAATATGAATTTATAACAAAGTTTACCTTTTTTATAATGAAATTTCACTGCTATAGAGGCCTCTCTGTTGATTAATAAGTAAACTCTTGCTCTTAAGAATTTCTTCTTAAATACTTTGGTTTAATTCCTTTCTTGGCATCAGCTTGTTCTTTATTGGTTAAAGAATCTTCATAGATGTTTTACTCCTTTGAGTAAATTTTCTTTTTCAATTTTTTAAACTTTCTAGGTAGATTATGATAATCATGCACTTTATAAACATGGGAAGACAGGTCGAAAACAGTCTCCTGTGCGTATTTTCACCAATATTCCACCCAACAAAATAATCCTTCCTAGCGAAGAAGGGTACAGGTAAGATCCTAGTGGGGCTCCATATATCCAACAGGAAAATGCTTTTAATATTGACTCATATAGTTCTTCTGCTACCTTTAAATTTGGTCTCTAATTTTGAATTGTATTTGGATTACACTCCATTTTTATAACAAGTGACATTATTTATCTGCTCTGTGAATCTTCTTGAAAATATGCAGCTGACTTAAGTCTTTCTTTCCTCCTTAGATTTTGCCCTCTGTGTCAACGATATGTTTCCCTAGAGAATCAACACTGTGAGCACTGTAATTCTTGTACCTCCAAGGTATAGTTTCTACAGAATGCATTTTTATTCATATATATTCATTTTATTTTAGCTTACTTGTTTCATTACATTTGCTTAATGTTATTTTTTTAAGAGATTTTTTTTATTTGAGAGAGAGAGAGCACACGCGCAAGCTGGGGGGAGGGGCAGAGGGAGAAGCAGACTCCCCACTAAGCAGGGAGCCTGAAGCGGGGCTCAGTCCCAGGACTCGGGGATCATGACCCGAGCTGAAGGCAGATGCTTAACCGACTGAGCCACCCAGGAGCCCCTAAATTCACTTTTATGTGAGGTACTGTATGACTGCTAAAATCAGGAATATTTCAAATAAGGCATGAGGTGAGTGCTAACCTTTGTTGAGGGTAAAATTAAGATGTTTCAAATAAGGAACTGAACTATGAGATACCGTCCCTATTGTGATGAAATAATAAAGAACATATACTGTGCACTTTTTATGTCCCAGGACCTTCCCTAAGGGCTGTACATGGATTAACTGAGTCACTCTGCACAAAGCCCTAGTAGATAAGTACTCTCCAGTTTTTACAGGTCAGGAAGGACAGGGACATACCTCCTACTTATTGTTTTAAGGAGGTGGGATGACCCGTAAGGTGGCCTATTTATTTTAACTAAATCCAGTCAGAAAGAACAGGTGAAGTTTAGTTTGGCTGATACGCACAAATGATTCTCCAAAGGAAAGGCTGTATTTTAATAACTATCATAAGGTACATTTTGCATAACTTTACAATTTTATTATTGGTTATACTTGTTTTTAACTGTGGTAGCACATCTGATTACGTGTATTTTCAATCAGCTTAGATACTATCTGTGTTCTTTATTTAAAAAAAATTATGCCCAGGTCATTTTTATAAAGCTCAAAATGAGGAAAACAAAACTTTATTATTTACCACATAAGTGGTAAAAATAAACAAAAGCAAGGAAGTGACGATCACAGAAACCAGAGTAGGTGTTACTTGGTGGGGAAGAGGAATGCTGGATTGGGAAGAGCTACCCGCAGGAGCGTCTAGGGGCCTGACAGTGTGCTCTTGACCTGTTGGGATTCATCAGTGTGTACTTTATAAGACCCGTTAAACTGGACATGTAAGTAAGTGTCTTATATACTTTTCTAGGTAGTTTTATTTCACAGATTTAACATTATCCAAACAGTATCCTATAATCTGTATCTTTTTAAATTATATAAAGTTCTCAAATATGAATTTCATTAAGGATTATGCTGCACAGACAAGTAAAAGTTATGAATCATTAATTCTCTTGAAATTTTCATCGAGTCCTTCTTTGTGCCGATTGGGTTGCTTGAACTGGAGTGGACGTTCAAGATCATGTAGATAAATCCCCTAGTTTTCCAGTTAAGGAAATTGGGGCCCAACAAGGAGGCATTTGAGTTGAGTGGAGAAATGCATAGATTAAAATCAAAGTATTTAATTGTGAAGGAAAGTGAGAAGTAAGGAATGAATAATTTACACAGATTTTAATAAGACATTTTAATTTTTAATTGTAGAACTTGATTTTTAATGATACATTAAACATGATTTAAAAATTCTTTTTGTAGGATGGCAGGAAATGGAACCATTGCTTTCTCTGCAAAAAGTGTGTAAAACCTTGTAAGTATTTAGACTCAGTGTTTGAGATCCTATGCAAACATTTCAGAGTTTTTCTTCACCTAAATGGGATTTTTATTTAATTGTATTTATGAGAGAAAAAAAATTAATATAAAGACCTGCATTGATTTACTTGCTTTTTAATTTTGGCAGTTACCAAAATACACACTCTCTCTTTCATAGAGAGACATGACTTTGTAACCTGTTCCAGTGTGGCATTTGGTTTGGCTCATTTTTTTAGGGCTTTGTGTCACTCAGCCAGACCCCGCTGTGTCAGTGGGGCTCTCTGCTCATGACTCATTGAAGAAGGGCTGCATTGGTTGCCATGTATCAGAAAGAAGTTAGTTGCTTTATGTGGGATTCCAACCTCTTAACCTTGGCGTCTTTAGCCAAATTATAACCAGCTATGCAGACCAGTCACAATATTTGAAGTAAACACTATTCATGCTTCCCTGTCATAAAGGTTGATCAAATGAAAAATTGTATTAAATGAACTTCTTCTAAAACTTAATTTTTATTTTATAGCCTGGATCCACTGTAGCATCTGTAGTCACTGTGCTCTTCCAGATCATTCTTGCGGGGGCCCTAAAGATGGCTGCTTTATTTGTGGTGAATTAGACCACAAACGTAGTACTTGTCCTAAGATCGCTGCATCTAAGAAAGTGAACAAGTAAGTTGAATTCTTTTATTGCCTAGAAGAAATTTTCCTTGTGTGTCCTCCACAAAAGTATACAATAGAGGATTCAGAAGTGCTGAATTATTTGCTGTTTTTACTGTTACTTACTGTTTCCATAGATGAGGGGGTGGGAGGGCACGAAGATGAGTGAAAGAGCTTAACATTTTACAGGTAAGACATGAAAATCACCAAAGTAGAAGGTAGAAACTGATTAACTTTTTATCTCCTGTGGTTCATGTGAAATTATAATTTGTGGGGAGAGAGTCCGGCCTCTATTGACAGACATGATATTTAAGTCAGGACAGATCAGATGCAGACGTGTGACAGCAGGCGAGGCTGGAGAAGGCATTTCAGTTGGAATGTAGTGTGTAGTCCCACAGTGAACACTTCGGAAAATGAAGTTATCTCTTTCAATTATATCAGACCTTCTAAGAAACATTGACTATTTAAATATGTAAAATTTTAATTTTTACTCTTTTTTTCTATGCTTATTTTCACCTCTTCCACCAATATTTGGTGTTGGTTATCACTCAGAACAAAGTTATACCAATGACAACAGCATATTTAGAAAAACCATTGCTATTTCAGCTGGGCTCATGTGAATGATTACGCTTAAAAAAAAAACAACTAAAAGGGATGATAGTTGAGACTTCTTGTTTTATTGTTATGAAAACCAGATAGCCAAATTTAACATTATGTGAGAATTGGGATCAGCATAAAATTTTTGAGCTATCTTATAACTTGTGATAAAAATAATTTCTTAGTATTAGAAATATCTGATGTTACTGTAACTATTTATGATTGTATTAGAATTCTTTTCCATTTGTTCATTTTTTTTTTTTGGTCAGTGGCAGTTAGTTTTTCCCATTAAGGCCCAGCCATTTGAATTCTACCTACCGTTTTATTTTTCCATTACTTTTCATCAAATTTACTTTAAACAATTATTTCCACTAAGTAATCCAGGGTAGAAATGGAAGTTTCTAAATTAAGAAGTGTATTGAAGAATCTTATAAGAGATTTTTCTTAGAAACCTTTAAGAATAGGGGCGCCCGGGTGGCTCAGTCATTAAGCGTCTGCCTTCGGCTCGGGTCATGATCTCAGGGTCCTGGGGTCGAGCCCCGCATCAGGCTCCCTGCTCTGCAGGAAGCCTGCTTCTCCCTCTCCCGCTCCCCCTGCTTGTGTTTCCTCTCTAGCTGTGTCTGTCTCTGTCAAATAAATAAATAAAATCTTAAAAAAAAAAAGAAACCTTTAAGAATAGAGGACCACCTAATAAGCTATTAGTCTGGGATTATTGCACCAGGTACAGGGTAATTCTGGTTGCAAACAGAGTTAGTGACATGCTCAGACTTTTAGTCTGTGATCTTATGATACAGGGAAACTGAATTTGTATTTTGGTAATGTATTGTAGGCTCTTTGTTGGTCCTCCATAGCCTGGGCTAGTTGGCTTGGTGGTATTCTATTGTTTTCATTGAAGGAAACCATTTAGTATCTTTCAGTATTAGATTTTATCAAGTTTAATTCAAGGAGCAAATCCATTAGGATGCAGTATACCTGAAAAATCTTAAATAGTATTACTTTTTTCTCTCAGAAAAGACTCCTAAACTCCTGTGAACAGTTACCTTCGGGTATTGCTTTCAAAAAATTTTCCTAATGAAATTGACAAGGCAAAATGTTTTTTTCTTTACAATAGTAAAAAATAATTCTAATCATCTTTTTAGCATATGTGGCATAAAAGATATCTCATAGCTCTCTTATATTAACTTGTTTTTCTTGAGTTTAATTTGCCTTTTCTCCTGAACTGGAATGGTGCTGGCTCCCTCTTGTGGTTAATCGTTTTTATCAGTACATAAATACCTATAATTTAGAGGACAAACACTAGGTCAGTTCAATTTTAAGGCAAAACAAAACAATGAATTGATTTATACTCAGGCAGTTCAATTTATACTCCGTTGACAGACTTTATCTCTGGAAAGTTTGTTTATTCATATTAAAATGAATATTTTCTTTTGCTTTTGTTTACATATCTACTAGTGAGGTCTGGTTCATGTTTAGTTCTTAAAAGTGGAAAAGCCAAAGAAAACGTGTTTAAATTTTGTATACATACACAGCTTCATTGACTGTGCCATCAAGAGATTCTACTTCATTAAATTTGCTAAGTCATCACTTACCAGGGCATTAGCCTTCTTAAAATAATGGCTGGAGGGAAAGGAGATTTACGTAACATACACAGAAGAGTATAAAGATGGCTGTGGTATTTGTTTTATTTTTGAACTGATAGTCTATAATCCAAAATCTAAATATGGAAAAAGGGAAAGTTGTCAAGCAAAATTCTGAAGAATAGTCATGTGGTGCCCCTAATAATAGCTAATATTTGTTTAGTGATTACAATATGCTTAGCACATTATATATCTGAATAATTTATAGCAGACTATATAGTATCAAGGTAATTAAGAGCACAGGTTCTAGAATCAAGCTGGTTCTGCTACTTCCTCATTGGAGGATTTCATAGCCTCAGTTTCTTCCCCAGAAAAAGAGTTGGGGGAAGGAAAATGAAAGGTGACATCTGCCTTGTCTCAGTCTCCCAGATCGTTGGGGTCAAAGATGATGCCCACTCATTTTTGTATTTCCAACACTTGCTATGTATGTTGTGTGAACCAAAAGTGAGGCCAGAGTTTGCTCCGTGGAGGGATTATATTCTGCTTATGAATCGCAGATTTGGGTCCTGGAAAGATAAAGAGTAAGCTTTTCCCCAGGACTTGGGGTTTAGGAGAAGTGAATCTATGATATCGCCAGTTACCCGTGGGGATTTTCCAGGTTTGCTGGTGCTGGCAGCCCCAGCCCTTTCTTCGGTGTGCCATATGATAAACTGCATGATTCTGCCGGCTTGGAGAAAGTGAACGAACAGACCAGTAATCTTTCTCAGTTGTAGATCGTCTGTAACTTAGTTCAGAGAGCACCAAAAGCTAAGGATCTGTGTTGTCCTGGTGTGGTTTAGTGTCTTCAGAGTGTGAGTTCCAGCTCGTTCATTGTGAAGCTAGGCTTTCAAGAAGACAAAGACCACAAAATGTGGACATCCTGTGTGGCACCTGTCCAGACTTTTAGACCCACTGAGGAAAGGAAAGGAAAATTAGTTTAGGGCTTATAAGATGGGCCTCTGTAAGTGTTGTCCATTTGTGCATTGTGCTATTTCATATCTCTGCCTCTGCTAACTGCCAAATGTATTGGTCCTTTTCCTGAAAAACGTCATTCCAGGATTTGGAGACCGAAGTGCTGAGCTGAGCCATACAGATGCACTGAAACCAAAACAATAGCAAGGAAACCTCCTAACTCACGGGCTTTCCTATTTTTAAAATTTAATATATATCTCAAATGTTATTTGAACACACAATCAACATAAAAATTATTGCCAAGATACTTTGCATTCTTTCTTCAACATCTGGTGTGCATTTTACATTTAGAGCACTTCTAACTCGCTCCTCGCTCTCACCACATCCCAGGTGCTCTGTTGCCACACACTGGCTAGAGGCTACCGTATGGTTCAGCACAGCAGTGGTTTTTCCTGGCTTGACTCTTTACCTCTGTGGTGGGTTTGTCCCAAATAAATCTGTAGTAACCGTCTTTCAAAGAAATATCTTTACTCAAGCATTTTGCTTAGTCAGGCCTCTCACTGTCTCCTTGTTATTATGGTTAGGATCTTGAGGATTTATGCTTATGATACAGTAAATTCTTTTCCTTCTGTTTTCTTATTTGGTCAGCTGGTTAATTAAATTCCAACATAATTACATAATTCACTATGCTTATTCTACAAAATAATTTAGCACCTTGTTTTTCAGAGCTGTCAGAAAGCAGAAGCAAAGAAAAAGTAATAAGATGAAAATGGGGACCACTAAAGGACAATCCATGAATCATACATCTGTTACAAGGAAGAAGAACAGGAGAGAAAGAGCCCATCAATATCTTTGCTCTTAAATGTCCAGTGACTTGAGAATAAGAAAGATTTATAGTCCAACCTTTGATGCCATTTTCTGAAAGTGCCACACTGGACTTAAATTCTGTTGCTTTCAAAGGTATGCACCTTTCTAAGGCAGATAATAGGCAGGTGGTATTTGCTGGTTTATGGACCCTTCTCCAGCCTCTCTGGGGACCTGGGGAGGTGTTGCATCCTGAACTGGTTGACCAGATCTCTCTGTGTGCCTTTTTTTCTCTCTTTAAATCTCACCCAATCATATGATTTTGGCCTCTTTTGAAAAATGGGCAAGCGTGTTCTTTTGCAGAAAGTGTCAGAAGAAAAATGAAAGTGAAAACTTGAGGTCTTGTTTACATTGAACACGAGTATGTTAAATTAGGTCCAGAAATGTTTTAAGTTAAATATCAAAACGTGTGATGACGTAAACCCCACTTGCAAAGAAAAGTACAATGAACAATTATTTTTTTTTTTAAAGATTTTATTTATTTTGAGAGAGAGTGAGAAAGAGATTGAGCACAAAGGGGGCAGGGTCAAAGGGTGAAGCAGACTCCATGCCAAGCAGGGAGCCCGATGCGGGAGTTGATCCCGGGACTCCGGGATCATGACTCGAGCCAAAGGCAGTTGCTTAACCAACTGAGCCACCCAGGCTCCCCTGAACAATTATTTTTAGACAAAGATAATGGGAAGAGTTTTGACAAAGCTAAAGATATAAAGATTATAATTATGATTTTATTATTAAATATTTGTTTCTCAAGTACTTTTTACAGTATCCTTTGATGTAATAGAGTCATTTAAATGTTGTAGGATGAATGAGACATTTAGAGTTATGACTTGCTGTGTCATCTCAGTGTCTTTTAACCTAAGCAGTAAGGTTATTTCTTTGTAAAAGTAATAGCAGAAGGCAGGAGAGTTTGGGGATTAAAACCTCTCATCTCTGTTGGGACGAACCCTTCCTGACTCTGTCCTTGACCAGGTCATTCACTCGCAGCCTGTTTCTTTGTTATTATGTAATTATTTTATTATATAACAGTAGTTATACCACAGGCTTGTTTTCGGGGTGACGTTAAATGAGGCACATGTGCCTGGCTCTCAGTTGTGTTGGTGAGAAATGTTAACAAATGTTAACCAGCAGATAGCTGGAGCCCTCATGGTAATCATCTGGTGGTCCAGGATCATAGCAGGGAAGGGACTGGGCTTGAACTCTGAGAACAAACAGTTCGTCTCCCCATTTCTCTGCTAGGTACCTGACATGATCGCCTTCAGATTGCATACTTTTGAATTGCTTGCATTTGCATAATGACTTTTCTCTTATTCCCAAACAGCTGCTTTAGAGCAGGTTTGGAGGCATGCTTGCTTGGGCTTAGCTAGAGCCCTGGGAGTGAGGGTACAAGAGCTGCACCCCATCTGGCCTGGAAATTCTGTCTGGTCTTAAAGTTAGGACTGTTTGATGCTTGATGTGGAAGGCACAAGCGTGGCCCTGATCAGTGGATAGGGGCGTATATCTGGCGGCATCAAAAGATGAGCTAAGCCCCCTGGACTTAACAAGCATCAGAAAACCCTTCCCTTGCCCCCTTTTCCACGTGGGTTGCTATGGTGATCAGAGGGATGGATTCAGAGGTGACTGGGTGAGATATGAACCTTTTGCAGAATCATTGTGAGTGTTCCCCCCACCCCCGATTCAGCCACAGGCCTAGACTTTACCTGACTTTCATGTTGTCCCCCAAAACCATGGTAAAATCTCTTGAAATCTCCCCTGAAACTCAGACACCTGAGGGACCATGATTCCTGAAGAACTGGGTCCTGCTGGCCAGGGGTTATCATCACCCCATTTCCTGAGTTCTAAGGTACCGTCAATTGTAAAATGCACTGTTGATGTGATTGTAGCCTTTCAGGGGGAGGAACCCCATAGCTCATTAATTTTGTGCATTAAATTTTAGGGGTATCCTGTTTTCAGAAATACTGAAATGTGAAAAAAAAGTACACCTTAGAATTGAAATAGGGTATTACTTATAATCAGGAATTATGTACTTTAAAGCTTTAACTGCTTAGGAAGTTAAAAATAAGAGACTTGGTGATTCTGGGGCCCCCTGGGTGGCTCAGTTGGTTAAGCGTCCAGCTCTTGATTTCGGCTCAGGTCATGATGTCAGGGTTGTGAGATTGAGCCCCATGTTGGGCTCTGCATTCAGCGGGCAGTCAGCTTGAGCTTCTCTACCTCTTCTCCTACCCACCCCCCACCCCGCTGCCAATCAATAAATCTTAAAAAAAAAAAAAGAAATTTGGTGATTCTGTTCTTTGTTCAATTAATACTAATTTTAAGGATTTTCTTTTCTCAGGGCGTAAACTAATAGGATGTAAAAATGTCTCTGGGAGGTAAAGTGGGATGGGAGATGAAGTCATTTGTTCTAATTAGAAATCTGCATATCTGAACATTAAGATACCTACTCAAAACAGTAATAGAGGAAAATCCCTAAATTTGACACATAAAACTTTCTAAGCTTTTTAAAAGGATGTTTTTCTTAAATTATGACAGCTAAATTTCATTGCCCTTCTTGCTTATGTTACAAAATTTAAGGAAATCCAGAGTTACTTTGTAGGCCCTGAATGATCAGATTTCAGGTTTTTCTTACATTTAGTTTGGTATTTAGACTAATTTATTTCTTCAGTATGCCCCACTGTTTTCATCTCACCCTCTTCTTTCTGTTTGGAGTGTTTCCCTCCATATGCCATGTATTAAAGTCTTAGGGAGCCTTCAGGCCCTGGCCCAAGTCCCACTCTCTTTGGGAAGTCTTGCCTGAGTCCCCGCTACCAGCCGGTACCTTCCTCTCTGAAGCCTGGGTGTTCGGCAACCACATTTGAGGCACTTTTCATGTATTATTCTGTGATTAGATTTACAGATTCTACTTCCCCCAAAGATTTCAGTTTCTTAATGTCAGTACCCATTTTATACCATCTTATATCTCTCATGCATTATAGGTGCTCAATAAAAATTTGATGAAAGCATGGAATTTTCTAGAAGTTTCCAGATGGTGGGTGCATTAGTTTTAGGGCTGCCATAACAAAATATCAGAGACTGGCGGCTTAAATAACAATAATTTATTTTCTCCCAGTCCTGGAGGCTGGAAGTCCAAGATCAAGGTATTGGCAAGTTTGGATCTTCTGCTGCCTCTCTCCTTAGCTTACTACCTTCTCACTCTTCCCATGGTGTTTCTTCTGTGTGTATGATTCCCCGGTATCTCTTGTATCCAAATTTCCTCTTCTTACAAGGATACTAGTCAGATTGGATTAGGGCCCACTCAATGGCCTTATTTTACCTTAATTTCCATTTTAAAGGCCCATCTCCAAATTCAGTCCCATTCTGAAGTACTGGGGGCTAGGGCCTCAGCATTTGGATTTAGAGGATACGAGTCAATTCTTAACAGTAGGCATGCCTAAGATATGGAGAGGACTTGGTCTTTGCTCTTTCTTGTATTTATTTTTCATTTTTATTCATTTATTTTTGTTAAGTATGTGGGGCTTGAACTCATGACCCCTAGATCAAGAACTGAGCTGAGATCAAGATCGACCGACTGAGCCACCCAGGCTCCCCTTGGTCTTTTCTCTTTCCTATAAGGACTGAAAAAAGGAAGACAGACCTAAACAATATTGGCAGGTATTTAGAGTCAGTAGGAAGACTGTCTTGATACTGAGGGTTTAGATGTGTGTTTAAGGTTGGGATGTGCTGTGTGAGCAAGATTGATAGCCTTTAAGCTTAGAATAATTCAGCTTCCAAAGTTATTTTAAGAAAAACACTTAGGTTGATGTCTGGTCCCTTCAAAGTCATCTACAAAATACGAGGCATCTAGGAGAAGTTTGACTAATTTTTAAAGTAAAATCACAGCCCACAAAAGGTCCTGATGTGATGCTATCTCCTTCACAATGTCCTTGTTGGTGTCTCCACTGGAATAGTATATATCTTGCCAGTGAAATAAAAATATGTGTGTTTGTGTCTTTTCATTTCTTCTTCTTTAAGGTACTTAAAGTATGCTCTGTATTAGATCGACTTTTTTGTGCTTATTTCCCCTGTACAGATTAGAAGCTCATTGGTAGCAGGGGCCTGCGGACACTGTGGTGTGTGTTCTCTAGCTCCTAGAGCTGTGCATTGCACACAGTGACGTCCGAGACAACCAACTGCTGCCCACGTGACTTCACCGATCCCCCCCCCCCAACGACCCCAGGAAGCAGGTGGCCAGGTTGACACATTTCCTCGCCCACCAGGTGGTAGCTGCTCGTAAATCGGGACTGAGTGAAGAGAAATGCCATGTCATATACTGCTTGAGGTCTCAAAACCTTAACTGTGCCACATGAGGACGAAGCTAATACGCTTAGAGCTGCCTAGGTAAGGAAAGCTTGCCCAGACTGCAAAGGAAAATCCAATTTCACTTATTTGATGGGATTTTAATTGGGACATTAGGACAGGGGTCACGTTAGTCGAGGGTCGGCCAAGGTCATTGCAATCAAGTGCAGATAAGATCTTGACAATTTGATTTCAGGCGGTTTAGTATAAATGTTAACTCAGCAAGAGGGAAAGCAGCACCCAGCGTGAGCAAGCGTATCTCAGAGCTCTGAGGAATGAGTTTTATCCCGTTAGCTGGACGGTCACAAGATTCTCACACTATTTAGTTGCTTAGTACCACTGCAGACAGAAGCGTAATAGCTGCTGGTCTCTAAGAAACTGAGCCTGAGGAGATGGGCCAGTTTCTTCACCTGTGAATGTAGGGGCGAGGAGTGGGAGAAATCAGACTTAAATCAATGTCTTATGGTTGGACATCTAAGTTGTTTGCATTTTTTCACTCTCGTAAACAACCCTATGCTAAACATACTTATGACCAAATCTTTTGTTTCCTTAGGATAAATTTCTAGACATATGAATACTGGGTCTGCAGCTCTTACTAGAACCTCTTTCTTTGGATTGGAATTTCATCAGTTGGTCTCTGAATTTCTTTTGCAGAGACAAACAAAACACCCCAAATTTAGACTCTCTGCCAGGAGGGACCATCTCCCAAATGCCTTTTGTACTTAAAACTTGGGTAATTGTGATTGATTGTCCTATTGAACAGTGTTGATTGGTTGCATCAGCAGGATCTTTCCCATCCTCTCCATCATGTGCCTGCCGTGGGGTTTGGGAGAGAGATGACTGCAATCCTCTCCAGCTCTTGGGGAGGACTTTTAATTGGGCATAATTCCATACCCTTTACCTGTGACTCATTTCAGGTAGGCTCATGATAGGGGTTGGTCTAATTACAGCAAAACTCAGGACTTCAGTCTTGTGATTGGTGAAGAGGTGTTTTTTCTCTCTCTGAATGCAGATGCATGTAGATCCAGTTGCTGTTGATAGCTTTCCAGTGACCACGTGGGGAGCCAGACTTAGGATGATGTACACCCTGATGACTCCAGGTTGCTAGATCTAGCCTGACCTGAAGTTGGCCCTACTTCTGGACTTGTAATTTACATGGGCCAATACATTCTAGTTATTACTTCTGCCACTTTAAGTTGGGATTTTTTGTTACCTAATAAATGCAACCATGGTAGGGCAAGAGATTCCAACACCAATTTTCTACATTTATCTCTTTCCAGCAAATTCGGTCAATTTCTTATTTTGTATGTTTCACCTATTTTATGACTTCAAAATAGACCTCTCACAATAACAGCCTCTCACATGGCCTAGATTAGTCACATCCCACATAGTTCCATCTCCCATTCTTGTATACAGTGATTCCCACATCTTTGCTCAGGCTCCGACTTTTCCCTTTCGAACCTGCCATTCCAGGTGCCTGTTGGTCATCACAGATGTGCACACACCTCCACCTGAACATAGTCCTCACTCAACTCCTCTCCTCTGGTCTGCTTTCCCTCCCTTCCCCTTCATACTTCCTCATTACCTCTGCTCTGATCCAGCAACAACCATTTCTCTGTTCCCTGAGTCTGCATACCCAAATATCCCAACCTTAGTCTTGACTATTCCCGTGCTTTCATTCCCTCAGTCTAATCAATAACCAGTTCTTAGTATTCTACTTCAGAAACGTCTGGAATTGTGACTCCCCCACCGCCACCTAACTAGTCTTCCTGCCCATCTTTACACCTCCAGTCATCACCCCTGTCACATGAGTTCAGGTCCTGAATAACCAATGAACCAGTGTGATGCAACCAACAATATGCGCCCCCCTCCCCCCATAAATCTGTTGACAGCTGCCTGGCCATTCCAAAGCCAATCCTATACCATTTCTATCTCCTGCCCTTGCCTCCTTAAAAAGCACCTGGGTATTCTTCCCTTTTCCTCTTGATTCTGTGCCACAGAAGCATAAGTAAACCAATTTGCCAAAGCAATGTTTTCCTTAGAGAACGGGGAAGGCAAAGAAAAGGAGTAAGGCCCAAAATATCCTTTATGGGTCAGTGGGAAAAGAAAAGGCTGGAAACACTGTGTTAGTGGCTACTTTGTCCTATGACTACTTTGGATAATTCACAGTGTCCCCCAGTCCCACCAGTATACCTGTGCTATGGCCACATAAAGTCATCTG
The DNA here is from genome assembly GCF_009762305.2 of Zalophus californianus. Taxonomy (NCBI): domain Eukaryota; kingdom Metazoa; phylum Chordata; class Mammalia; order Carnivora; family Otariidae; genus Zalophus; species Zalophus californianus. The sequence goes on from NC_045596.1 coordinate 20,386,479, forward strand.
CTGTTCCCTGGCCACATGTGGAACTCCACTGCTGTGCTGTTTCCTGGGCTATAATACCTTCTGGGAAATTCTCCTCTGTGAATGCACTACTCTCCTCTGTCTGGTAGTACTGAGTGTATACCCCTATTAACAGTCCTTCTCATGTGTTTATATGAGGGTTCATAATCAGGATAAGTTTCAAGAAAATGGGCATTCAATTTCCGTAAGAATGTTAGGTGGATGGATATTGCCTACCCCATCCCCCCGCCACCCTAGCATCCAGATTATCCATTACTGCCACCCCAGAACATTAAATAATGCCTAAAAATGCATTTTATGAATAATAAAGGCAAGTCCATTCTCACCTTAGAAATGTTGTCTCTGAAACAGCCAACAAAACCAGAAGACAGCCGACAGAATGGGAGAAGATATCTGTGAATGACATATCAGATAAAGGGCTAGTATCCGAGACCTATAAAGAATTTGTCAAACTCAACACTCAAAAAACAAATCAAGAGATGGGCGGAAGACATGAACAGACATTTCTGTGAAGAAGACATCCAAATGGCCAATAGACACATGAAAAAGTTCGCAACATCACTTGGCATCAGAGAAATAGAAAACCACAATGAGATACCACCTCACACCAGTCAGAATGGCTAAAATTAACAAGTCAGGAAATGACAGATGTTGGCGAGGATGCGGAGAAAGGGGTACCCTCCTTTGGTGGGAATGCAAGCTGGTGCAGCCCCCCTGGAAAACAGTATGGAGGTTCCTCAAAAAGTTGAAAATAGAGATAACCTACGACCCAGCAGTTGCACTATTGGGTATTTACCTCAAAGATACAAAGGTAGTGACCCGAAGGGGCATGTGCACCCCAATGTTTATAGCAGCAATGTCCACAGTAGCCAAACTATGGAAAGAGCCTAGACGTCCATTGACAGATGAATGGATAAATAAGAAGTGGTATATATATATACAATGGAATATTACGCAGCAATCAAAAATTGAAATCTTGCCATTTGCGATGACATGGATGGAACTAGAGGGTATTATGCCAAGGGAAATAAGTCAGAGAAGGACAATTATCATATGAGCCCGCTGATATGTGGAATTTGAGAACCAAGGCAGAGGCTCATGGGGGAAGAGAGGGAAAAATGTAATGGGATGAAACCAGAGAGGGAGACAAACCATAAGAGACTCTTAATCTCAGGAAACAAACAGGGTTGCTAGAGTGGAGGGGGATGGGAGGGATGGGGTGGCTGGGTGATGGACACTGGGGAGGGTATGTGCTATGGTGAGCGCTGTGAATTGTGTAAGACTGATGAATCTCAGACCTGTACCCCTGAAACAATAATACAAAAAAATAATAAAAAATGTTGCCTCTGGAAGAATTTGGGGGTCGTGCTAAATTGCAGCAAAGGCAAGGGGAAAAGCCTGTCTCTTGAGAGGGAAGCAGGTTAGGCATCAGGTAAGAACAGTGCCACAAAATAGTGCCTCAAATATTTGCTGCTGAATAAATGAGTCTACCTCTGACACCTACTTCCCAGGGGCTAGATCCAGATAGAGGGCAAGAAGATGGGGCTTGTTAAACTTGGAGATTCTACCACTTTCTCCTTTGAATAAGTGAAAAGTAGATGGTTTTCTACCATAGATTTTAAGTTCAAGATTCACAGGATGATATGGTCACATTCCCTTAACCGGGGTCATAACTTATGTCAACTTTTGAACATGCTAACATTTAAATTTGTCCTGCATAAAGCAGCATCTTATTGTTGGCCAAGCTGAACTGTAAGCCTTTTAGGGCAGAGCCCATGCTCCGTGCATTTGTGTAGCCCAGATTCTTTCTCCTGGTAGAGCCTCAGACAGCTGTAGGATAAATCCTGGATGAGCCCACAGCCCTCATTTATTACGGTGGGGCTACCACCACCAATGAGTTGTTGTGGCTTAATGGGATAATCAAGGTATTTGCCTACTCAGAGGTTTTGGAGCAGGGCCCTCCCACCTTGGCTGCAAACTGGACTCGCCTAGACAGTTAATAAGTACTGGCTCGCATTCCTTATCAATTCTCTTTTAATTGATCTGGGGTGCTGCCTGGGTTAGGGGAGGGGTTTAAAAAAATAAACTCTCCAGGTGATTCTACTGAGCAACTGGGACTGTTAACTACCCCTTTAGAGGCTGTCAAGGGAGGCTCCAGCCGATCACGACCTAGTGTTTGCGTTCCTTTTCTTTTCCTCGAAGTCTCTGAGGCCTCACCCCCAAACCTAGGCCCGCCCAGTGACCCGTTAGCAGCGAATTTCCGGGGAAACGTACGAAGCCAGCGGGCGCGCGTACACACGTGGGACCACGCCTTACCTGCGGGCGGGAGTGCGGCCTCGGGAACGCCCCGCGCGCCCCCTCCCCGCGCGCTTTCTGGTCCTCTCGCGAGGAAGTCCGGGCGCCGGAAGTGCCTGCAGCGCTCGGCGGCGGGGCGGCGCGGCGGCGCGGCGGCGCGGCGGCGGGGGCGCGCGACCCCCGGAGGGAGGGAGAGGCCGCCCGGGCCGCGTAGGCCGCGGAGAAGGGTCTCGCAGGTACCGCCGGGGTCGGAGCGCTCGGGGGAGGGCCGGGGCGGGGCGGCCGCGGGATGCCCCTGCCGGCCTCTGACTGGGGTGTCATTGCAGGGCCGCCCCCATGTTGCGCTTTCCGACCTGTTTTCCGTCCTTCCGGGTGGTGGGAGAGAAGCAGCTGCCGCAGGAGATCATTTTCCTGGTCTGGTCACCCAAGCGGGATCTCATCGCCTTGGCCAACACGGCGGGCGAGGTGAGTGAGCCCGACCCGACAGCAAGCGCGTTGCAGCCTGGCCCAGCCTCAGTTTCCCCTTTTGTGGACTCGCTGGGCCGCCTGTGGACCCCGCCCCCTTCCTTTCCAAGCAGCTGTAAACCTTAGGTGGAAGTAGAAGGGAGCATATACAGAAAGGATCATTTATGTGCCCATTGCCCGTATTTCATGGCGAAAACAACACTTTTCACACAGCATAGTCGCACAGCCCTGCATTCCCCGAGTCTCTTTTAGTCTTTTGTTAAATGGGCTTTTTAAAAGCCCATAATGTGTCACTCATCAACTAGACATAGTAGATCCACAGACCCTGTCCTGAATTTGCTTACGGTTTCGTAACAGAACGAAGATGAGTTACTGTCATACCGGAGCTGTGAATGTGCATGCATGTAGCTGCCACAGAGGATAGGTTAAAAAATCCAGAATCTCTTGTCCAGGTTTCCTACTATGGATCGGATCGCCACCTCCTATTAAAAATACCTTTACATTTAGGAAGGGAGTGATGCTTCCCGGGGTTCCTGACGCAGTGTACCTGAGTGTTGGCACTTGGCGTTTCTAGTTCCTATCACACTAGGCTTCGTCAGGTATACCCACTGCATCTGCCTTTCTCCTGAGAGTCCTGGTTACCAGGCAGCCATTGTGTGAGGAAACCTTCAGCTCTGCATCTTTCCTCCTTTGGCCTTTGGGCAGGTTTCCTGAGAGTTACCTGGCCAGGTGAGAGTTGTGTTGTGTGCAGACTGGCGTGGCCACCAGGTGGTAAGGAATACTTAGCAGCCTGCAAAGCTGCCTCGCTCTTTTGACTAATAGCTTCTCATCAGGCCTTGATGTCTCCTTCCTCAAGGCCCTCCGTGATGTCTTCTGGTCCCTCTCCTTTGCCACTGCGCCTTGGAACTCTTCATGCTGTACAGAGGAGAGCCAGAGCAGCAGGCCAGAAGGGAGAGAATGGGGCATCGGTGCGACTAAATGTGTGGATGTAATAGTGGGCACTTGTTTCCATTTCCTCAGTGAAGAGAGAGAGTGCTGTCCACGAGTGAGGATGGAGAAGAAAATATTGGAAGTTTGAGGGGAAAGGCGGGGTATGAAAAGCTGACAAGGCAGGCGGACTAGGGACACTTACTAAGATTGCTGGTCAGTGTTAAGAGCCATGGAGGTTAGTGGTCTTGTAGTTTGAGGGAATCTAGTGAGCACGGTTGTGTCTCTGCTGTTCTGTTCGACTGCGTGGGTGTAGGCATGGTTGGGTTTCACCAGGGTTGTCGTTTTGCAAATGTGACATAGCAAGAAAGATGCAAAGGAGTTAAAGTTACATGTCAGAGGAGCGATGGTAATGATGATCCTCGGATTAAGTATGGAAGTGGGGGCTTGTGTGAGTGAGGGACAATGAGTAGGTGGAATCAGTGGGTTGTAGGACTTGGTGAGGTTGAAGAATTGAAGTTGGGTATTCGTAGGGATGAACTAGAAGGACAGAGACAGTGATGGAAGGTGGGAGGTTTGAGACATTATGGCAGCACTTGTAACTGTAAAGACAAGATCAAGGGCATGACCCCGGGAGTGATTGAGGTGAATAGAAGATGTGATCATTGGAAGAAAGGTAGTTGGGCACTGAAAAGCCAGGACATCATAGCTCTTGAACTCACCAAAAATGGGGATGAATAGTGTTGGAAAGCATGAGTGAGTCAGACAGGAGTCCAGATCTTCCAGGAATGAGGGGGATGGCCTAGGGGTCTTTAGGGAACTGCAGTTAAGAGGGGTAGTGGGTGGTATGGTGTGATTGCATATGATTCAGAGTTAGAGGATTTTAGAGAAGAAAAGTCATCCAGAAATGGCATCGGGGATCAAGGAAGAAACCACCTTCATCTCCTGGCCCAGTAGAATGGGGAACATGGGATGCAGCACGGCTATCACCTGAGAATCCTGCTGGAAAGTGGTGTCCTTGGGTGAGAAGCACATTTCAGAGAAGAGAAGGAAGATGTGGGCATCTTGATGATACCTGATTGTGAATTTCAGAGGGCACAGAGGAAAGGTTTTGGAAATAAGGAATGGCAGAGACAGGCGCGGAAAAGAGCACTGTGTTTAGGGAATGAAGGATTCCCTGTGGGGGCCAGTGTACCAGGAGTGAAGAGTGCTGTGAGCTAAAGGTGGGAGAGGTGAAGCTGTGAGTGTGGGGACCTAAGAAGGTGTGGGAGGGTCTGCAGGGATGCATGCAGTTCCTTATTTTCAGTGGTTGTGTAGAGGATGGAGTAGGGACAGCCTTATTTCTGAGTCAGAAGGAGCTCTGGGACACATCTTGACCCTAGGAATTTTCCCGTGTGGAAGTGGAAATTTAGAATGGCTAAGTGACTTGCCCGAGACCTATGGCCAGTAAGCAACACAGCTGAAGTTCCATCCCAAGGTGTCCGATTCCAAGTTTGGTGTTATTTGACTATTACAGCTACTTTTCTGTGATTTATGTTCCTTATTTCTTTTTCTGTCATGATCTTTTTGGACAACCTTATTTCTTTCTGAAAGATAAGTCTCTTATTGACATAGAAGATGGGAAAATGTATAGAGTACAGGGTTAAATTAGGTCTTGTTTCACCCGTCGCTTTGAATATACCTTCAGTTCATTCAGACCTTGTTGTCTTCTAATTTCTTCTGATAGCTAAATATTATGCTTAAGATTATTTTTAAAGATTATAGTGAGGATCTAGGTTTATTTCAGTTTCGGAAATGGATTTTTAATTTTTTGCCATTGTATCTCTTTTGTCTTAGGTTTTACTTCATCGACTTGCAAGTTTTCATCGAGTTTGGAGTTTTCCACCAAACGAAAATACAGGAAAGGAAGTGACCTGTCTGGCTTGGAGACCAGATGGCAAACGTAATGATAGGATTCTTTGAAAATACATTATTATTATTATTAACAAAAAGTATTTTGTAAAGAAAGCTTATTTCCTGAAAGAATTTATTGTTCTTATTATATTCTTATATACTAAATATCAGCCTGGGAGCTTTGCTTTTTGGAAGCTTTAAAGTGTTTTCATAGAGTTGAGATTAATTTTACTGTGTTGTTTCTTGGCTGAGATCTCTCTAAAATGAAATTTGACTTCTTGGCAAAGGTAACGGTAAAATAAAATCTGGGGAATGTACAACATACTTAGGCTTTGCTCTTGGCACTGTCTTGTCCTGCACTGATGGCCCACGTTCCGTCTACCATTCACTAGTCCGTCGAGTACCACGGTGGTCTTTTCTCCGCAAGATGTGTGTTAACATTAAACGTGTAGCTCATAAGTATTCTCTTGGCACGAATGCTTGTCCCGCCTGAAAGACTATTGGCTCTGACCCCATTCCTTCCTCTTTCTCCTCCTGCCCTTTATTTTGTAGCTGCTTACGGCTTCCACCTGTTGTTTTTACAATGACAGTCGTGATTTGAGCTGCTGTACACATAGAGTCAATACAGTAAAATGCTATAAATTATACAGCTTAAAGTTCATCTGTTATCATTGGTGCTTTAAGGAAAAAAGACTGAATCATTTTTGTAAAATATGTATTCCTTATTGCTTAATTTTTTTCTGGTAAATATAAATGAGTCTGTAAAAACACCCGGAAAGCCTGTTCAGCTCTCGTTTTATCTTTTAATAAAAAAACAAAGAGTATGTGTAAAATTAGAGGACTTTTATAAGTAACATCATGAGATCTTGCACTATTCATCCAAAAACACCAGAATCTCAAAAATAAATCATGAAAGTCTGTGTGTGTTGACATGTATAGAAGTAGATGAACTTTTTATCATTAAAAAAATATGCCTCGTGTTTTTGGACAGTGAAATAAGGTTTTTGGGGTAATGATTATTTCAAGATTGCTTTAAATTGTTTGAAGAAGAGGAGATGTGGGTTGCCTCACATCTTGCAAAATTGTGTGTCTTGGTATACCGTGAAATGCATAGCCCTCTACTTAGAAATTTTTAATTTGATGTGTTAGGAAGATGTTAGTGACCTGTGTGGAGAAACTGTACTAGGTAATTCAGCCACAGTGAAAGAAACAAGACTCATCAGCGTTTGATGGTCTTGTTTCCCATTCAGGGTTAGGAACAAAAGGGAATATTGAACCTTCTAAGAACTAAGCAGATGGAATCGCTTCTCACCGTTTGGGCACGTTCACAAGACCAGCATATCTTGGTGATAGGATATTATTGTTTGTCTGTTGAGACCTATTCTGTATCTTCTGCTTGGAAGCAGGGCCCCAGTCCAGAGGCTTTGATGTGGAAGATGTGTAAGACATAAGGGCAGTACACGAGAAAGTAGTAGGTCACTCATGAGAGTTTGAGCCTTTGAAAATAAGCTTAGATGACAGCATAACTGCATGTAAAGATAGCTTTCCATTTTTAAAAATATTATTTAAAGGAAGGATTTTTGGGTTAAATAATTTCTATGATGATGATGCATTTAAAATGGTGAAACGGGGCAAGAAGTGAAATAGCCATTTCGTTTTCATCGTCTCTTGTTTCAGTTTTGGCCTTTGCTCTTGCGGACACCAAGAAAATCGTTCTGTGCGATGTAGAGAAACCTGAAAGCTTGCACTCCTTCTCTGTGGAGGCCCCGGTGTCTTGTATGCATTGGATGGAAGTGACGGCAGAAAGCAGGTAGAGGATGGAGTAGGGGGACGACTCCAGCAGCCGCCGTGGGACAGCTGTGCGCCTGCCGGGATTAAAACGCACTCTTGGGAGGATCTGAGTGCTGAGCATGGGCAGGCTGCATTTAACTTTGGGTTTTCGGTTTATATGCCTGAAGGGCTAAGATTTTTCTTTGCTTTTTATTTTTAGTAGTTAATATCAGTGCTTTGTACTTCTTTCTTTTTTTAACTTAAATTTTAGGTAGTTAGTGCAATATTGGTTTCTGGAGTAGAATTCAGTGATTCATCACTTACATACAACACCCAGTGCTCATCACAAGTGCGCTCCTTCATGTACATCACCCATTAACCCATCCCCCACCCACCTCCCTCCATCAGCCCTCAGTTTGTTCTCTGTCACTGAATCTTTATGGCTTGTTTCCCTCTCTCCCTTTTTTCTTTCTCCCCCTTCCCGTGTGTTCATGTTTTCTTTCTTAATTCCACGTTATGAGTGAAATTCTATGGTAGTGATTTGTACTTGCAAGTAATAGAAATTAAAATTACTAATTAGCAAATTGAGGTTCTTTGTTCCTTTTTGCCACCCAATTCTTTCAGAGCTTGGGCGTTTTTTTGCATCTTCAAAATATCCTCAGAGTACAAAAAGTGCTAAGTTGAGCACTCTGGGGTGTTTTGTTTTGTTTGTTTAAAGATTTTATTTATTTGAGAGAGCGAGCATGAGCAGAGGGAGGTGCTGAGGGAGATGGAGAAGCAGACTCCCCGCTGAGCAGGGAGCCCGATGTAGGGATGTGGGGCTCCATCCCGGTACCCTGGGATCATGACCTGAGCTGAAGGCAGATGCTTAACTGACTGAGCCACCCAGGTGCTCCTGAGTGCTTTGTTTTGATGCTGAATGAGTTCTTTCTGTGTCTGTGGTCTTGATAGTTTCCTGGTCTCATGAAAGTAACTCTGCCTAGTCTACATTCAAGTCATATACCAGGTTTGCAGTCAAGATGGCCTAAAGAATAAATGGGTTTATCTAATAGTGAAAATAAAAGTTTTTTTTTTTTTTTTTTTTTAGGAAATGTGATAATTTTCTTACCAATAGTCTTTCCTTCCTTTTTTTTTTTTTTTAAAGATTTTATTTATTTATTTGACAGAGAGAAACACACAGCGAGTCAGGGAACACAAGCAGGGGGAGTGGGAGAGGGAGAAGCAGGCTTCCCGCCGAGCAGGGAGCCCGATGCAGGGCTTGATCCCAGGATCCTGGGATCATGACCTGAGCTAAAGGCAGACGCTTAATGACTGAGCCACCTGGGCGCCCCAGTTTTTCCTTTCTAATAAACTTTTAATTCAATTTCAAATTAACTAAAGGGGGAGTCTATAAAAAATTGAATAATAAGGATCTCACCTGGTGTTTGAAATTCATTATAGATAAAACATTTATCTATAGTTAATGCATCATCAAATAATCCAGGGTTGCAAATGGTCATGTGAATTTATCAACGCTTAGAGGAACAGAGTATACCATGTCATTTCTGTCCCATTCAAGTTACCTGCTAAGTGTATCCCTAACATACTTTCTACTAATAGTTTAGAAGTATAATGTAGAGATTCCAGGATCTCTCAGGACACCAAGTTTGTGTTAAAGTGGGAAAAAAATGCGTGCCAAGTCACCTTTTCACTCATTTATTACCACCCTTATTTTGAGGTAGAATTGAGAAAAGGGAATAAGCAAGACTATTTCAAAATGCGTGGTGTCGTCTTAGATACCTGCTGGATTGTCAAATCCCCAAATGTGTATAAACCATAGAACCCACAGTTAAATAAGATAATTACTGCAGTGTTCTTTAAAACCCATTCTTCCTTGGTACTCATATGTATTTAGATGGTTCTTAGATGAGAGTTAAAAAAATCATAAATTCTTGGGACGCCTGTGTGGCTCAGTCAGTTAAGCATCTGCCTTCAGCTCAGGTCATGATGCTGGGGTCCAGGGATCAAGCCCCATGTCGGGCTTCTTGCTCAGCGAGGAGTCTGTTTTTCCCTTTTCCTCTGCCCCTCCTCCTGCTCATACTCTCTCTCTCTCTCTTGCTTGCTTTCTCTCAAATAAATAGAATCTTAAAAAAAAAAAAAAATCCTGGGCACCTGGGTGGCTCAGTTGGTTAAGCGACTGCCTTCGGCTCAGGTCATGATCCTGGAGTCCCGGGATCGAGTCCCGCATCGGGCTCCCTGCTCGGCAGGGAGTCTGCTTCTCCCTCTGACCCTCTTCCCTCTCGTGCTCTCTCTCTCTCATTCTCTCTCTCTCAAATAAATAAAATCTTTAAAAAAAAAATCCTAAATTCTTAGTATCTAATACTGAGTACATAGAGAAAATTATTTATTAATATTTATTCCTCTAAGTGTGAAGTGGCTGGGTTCCCCCCGCCCCAGAAACAAGGCCCCTTGTAAATGAAGAATTTCCTATTTTTTTGTTTGTTGTTTGTGATTATTACAATGACTGCTTTATAATAGTAAAATATGTGTGGCATCTGTTTACTTGGTAATGTATATAATATGTAAAACTGGGCAGTTTTTTAAAAAAGTACTTTTTAATGGAAAGACAAGTAAAATCTTTGGTGTTTTAGTAGTGCTTCTTCTTGGCTTTTCTTTTCAGTGTTCTAACATCCTTTTATAATGCTGAGGATGAATCAAATCTTCTCTTACCTAAACTACCTACCCTGCCTAAAAAGTAAGTATCAGAGTTTAATTTCATTGGAATCCATCTTTTGCAGATTTCTCTTTCCTTTAACACTGTGATGATTTTCTCATGTGTTTTTAAAAATATATTTCTATCGCTTTTTACACTAGTCTCTGTTTTTCTCTAGTTACAGCAACACCTCAAAAATTTTTAGGTAAGATATGCCTTTTTTGTTTTCAAGTAAAATAATCTTTTATTAGTTGAAAGATGTAGTTGAAAGGTAACCCAATTATTTTTATATTTTAGTGAAGAAAATTCTGATGAAATTATTAAGCTTTTGGGAGACGTCAGGTAAAGTTTGCAAATATCTTAAATAACAAGTCTAATTTCTTAAAGTTGGTGTTTGATATTTGAGACAAGAGTTCAGAGTTTCAAGGGCAGTTCCTTTATGTGTCATGTTATTTCCCTGCTGACAAACACCACTGAACAATATACAGACATTAGTGTCTGTTATTTACTTGTTTGTATTGTGTGGTCTTTGATTGTGTCATGTTCAATAATACTATAATGTACCTTTGTTTATTTTAATAAGTAAAGGAGGTTAGATGTTACTAGAGTTTCTAAAATTAAAATTAAATATTTCAAGTTTTTTAAGCCCTTTTAATACATTTAGCATCAGAGCCGTGAAACAACTAATGGCACTTTCTATTAGATGGAAAAAGGATTGTGTTGTTATTGAGAGTATATAAATACAGTAGTTGTTAAAATACTATAGCCCTATTTTACTATAAACCGATGTTTTTTAGGCTAGAGCAAATTTATGTTCCTTTGAAAAAAGGAAGAAGCCCAGTGTAATTGAATATTGAGTATTGGTGAATTTGTTTGGGGTTTCAGTTTCCCCGCAGGGAAGCCTTAGCATGCAGATTATCTGAGAGCAAGAACAGTTTATATCTTGGTTTAAGAACTCGGTCTTCTCTGATGTCCTCAGCTTGTTACATTCCTTTTAATTAGGCTTAATATTCTTGTCCTCGGAGGAAGCTCTGGATTTATTGAGCTTTATGCGTATGGAATGTTCAAAATTGCTCGAGTCACGGGGGTAAGTTTTCCTTTAAAATTTTCCACATCATTTCTCTTAGAATATACCACCTAGAATATACCAGCTAACTGATTTATGGAAAAAAATTAAAACACGGGTATTTTTCTCAGTTTCAGTTACTGGAGTTATTCATTTTTAAATGTTAAGAGGATAATTTTATTACTAAGATAAAATAGTGGTGATAGGGTATCTATGAAGATCAGGTACTATTAGTGGAATTAGTCAACTTTTTCTTAACAAAAAGATTGACATGATACACTTGATTACGATTCAATGGTTTTCTAGTCTGTAGTCAGGGCTAGAGCTACAGTTTGTGACTGGAATGTGACGAACATCATGAGGAGCGATCTTCTACTTAGGACCAGATCTGTGCTGGTTGCTAAGTCTCGGTCTTCTCCACAGCTTTTCCGTCCTATTCTTGCCATTTCTGAGGAGAAGAGGATGTATTGTAGGCTCTCCAGCCCTTGATTTGGACCCCCGATGGAGGGGTGTGTGTCCATGAGGGGTGTGGACTGGGGGGGACAAACACCTTCCCTCCTGCACATGCGTGGAAGGCGTCAGGCATGTGTGTTTCTGCTTTAGAGAGTTCCATGAGTTTCTGTTGCCTGTATTATAAGCAGGTGCAGACTAGCAATAATACTAAATGGACCAGGGGATTTGACTCTTTTTTACAGATCGTTGGTACTTGTCTTGCATTGTGTTTATCCAGTGATTTGAAATCATTGTCAGTGGTCACAGAGGTTTCTGCTGGCGGTGCTTCGGAGGTCTCATACTTCCAGGTAAGTGTGGAAATCTGGTAGCAGCAGACAGTAAATTCATTTTTTAAAGTTGTTATTAAAACAAAGCAAGGAAAAAAAAAACCACCTTGGAGCTTCTAAATCTCATATATAGAATCTTACTCTAGTGAACACTTTATTATTCCCAAGGCCCAGTATAGTTTTCATAAAAACAGTGTTTTGATAGTTTATTAATGACCATGTTAATTGGTTGCTATACCAGTTTATCTTTGTGCCAAGTATTCTTTTTTTTTAAGATTTATTTATGTATTTGAGAGAGACAGTGTGAGCAGGGGGAGGGGGAGAGGGAGACAGAGTGAGAATCCCAAGCAGATTCTGTGCTGAGTGCAGAGCCTGTCATAGGGCTCCATCTCACCACCCATGAGACCATGAGGGGTTGGACGCTTAACTAAGCCACCTGGGCACTCCTCTATCAGGTGTGTTCTTAGGACTCTGATCCTAAAAATAATAAAAGCTAATATTTATCTGTTGTTTAATATGTGCCAAGTACTGAGTGATTCAGTATAATTCATTTGAATCCTCACAGCAATCTAATAGGTGGGTCCTATTATTATTCCTATTTTATAGATAAGTAGAAACGGCAGAACTTGCTCGGTATCACTCATATGGAAGTGATCCTGGGCAGTGTGGCTCCAGAGTCAGTGCTCTTCACCAACACATTCCCTCTTGTGTAAGATGGTCAGTTAATGTTGGGAAAAAGTGGGGCGCCTGGGTGGCTCAGTCTGTTAAGCATCTGCCTTCGGCTCAGGTCATGATCCCAGGGTCCTGGGATTGAGCCCCGCATCGGGCTCCCTGCTCAGTGGGGAGCCTGCTTCTCCCTCTCCCTCTGCCTGCCTGCCTGTCTGCCTACTGGTGATCTCTCTCTCTCTTTCTGTCAAATAAATAAATAAAATCTTAAAAAAAAAAAGTTGGAAAAAACCTTTTGCACTGTTTATATTGTAGATTGTGGAAACTGTGTGGGCTCCTTACAGTACTTAGAGTGTGGCCTTGCCTTTAGGAAAGTCTTCCTTAGATTTTTTTTTTTTTTAAGGTTTTATTTTTAAGTAATCTCTACACCCAACATAGGGCTCAAACTCACAACCCCAGGATCAAGAGTTGCACTCCACCAGCTGAGCCAGCTAGGCGCCCCTTCTCTAGATTTTCATGCCAAATAACCCAGCCACTTAGCTTAAGGATGCATGAATTCTCAAAAGTAGAACAAAAAGATGCAGGATACACTGTGTATGATGCTTTCCAGTATTCATTGTTGTATTCAGAGCATCGGGGAACCCTCGACTTCCTGATTCCCCAGAATAGTTGGTCATATTTACTTTTCATCTTAAGGTTCTGTGAAAATATTTCTAGGATTACATTTGATGCTGTAATAAAATGATACACTATTTCTTTGAAGTTTGTAATGGATATTTTTTTAAATAACAGCTTTATTAAGATATAATTCTTATACCATTATAATGGATATTTAGCTTGTGTTTATCAGTAGCCTATAGTTCTTTAAAAACTTTTTATGTATATTTGTAATCATTTTTTAAATTTCTCATAATAGTGTTACAAAATAGATTATTTATCTAGCTATGGAGATGGCATTGCTAACCTAGAGAGGTGTGACCTGCGCACACGTAAACATGGCAGATTAGAAAATCCTAAAGTTCTGTTCTTTTAGTCTCGAAAGTACTAGTCTCAAAGGTAGCAGAATTCAGACGTAGTCTTTCTGATACATACTTAGACCTTGACTCTTCTAAATTGTAGGATTTTTTTTTTTTTTTTTTTTTAGCTGGGACTGATTTATCTTTAAAAGAAGTGTGTGTGGTTGTAACTCACTTTATTTTGATTTTACAGCTTGAGACCAATCTGTTGTACTCTTTCTTACCTGAAGTAACTCGGATGGCTAGAAAGTTTACTCACATTTCAGCGCTTTTACAGGTATTTATTTGTAGCTTGTTTTATGTGAATATTTACTCTTAAGTTTCTAACAGTCTATAAATAAAACACTTGCAAATTTTATTCTGTAAAGCTAACTGTGGTATAAAGTGTCTATTCTCATAATCTTATAATGTCCATTAACAAGAAAAAGGAATTTAATTGAAAATCTATTCCCACCAGAAAAGAAAAAAGTAGTTTAAATCTTTTAAAAATAATCCCCTAAGTGAAATAACATTCTGGAATTTGAAAAGGCGTACTGCAAATCAAGCATTATGGGAAACAGCTATCATATCAGTTCACTCTTGTACATAAAAACCCACCCCAAATTAGCCATGGTTCTGTAGGTCAGTGTCTTAGTCAGCCCACAGTTTGGGCTGGGCCAGCTAGAAGGTTCTGTTGATCTGGGCGAGCTTCAGCTCTTCGCAGCCCAGCCTGGTCCTGTGTCAGTGGCCAGCTGGCTGGTCTGAGTGTCTCTTAGCCGCGGTGGCTCCACATGTGCCATCTCCCAGCAGGCTAGCCCAGGCTCGTTCCTGAAGTGGCAGCCACAGCAGGGGTGTCAAGAGTGCAAGGGGGAACGTGCAGAGCCTTTGGAGACCTTGGACTCGGTGTCCCTTCTGCTGTGTGTCGGTCATGGCAAGACTCAAGGCCAGCCCAGATTCAGGGACTAGGGAGATGGAGTCTGCATCTGGATAGAGGAGCTACAAAGAACTGCGGCTGTTCTTTTTCCGTCTGCCACAGCCCCTGACTTACTTGATGTCAAAGATTTCTGCACATCGGTGTCTTTTTAAGGATTCTGTTTGAAAATTGAATAGCTGACTCAACCAGCATTTTGACAGTTCGTGTACATGAAACATACATATAAAAAGCTGGAGGATGTCTGTTTTACCAGATAAAAACTTAATTTCTGAATGTTTGATAGTTAAGTGGTTATCAGGCATTAGCTGTGGTCTTCTCTTTCACAGGGTGAGTTAAAAATGATTGAAAGTAAATTCTGGATTTCTTTGAGATAGTTGGCAGGAAGAAGCATGTATTACTTAGCAAATTGATTTATGTAGTTTCTTTTTTTTTTTTTTAACTATTCTGATAGCTATTTTTTTTTCCCCTTCTTGTTAACAGTATATAAATTTGTCACTAACGTGTATGTGTGAAGCCTGGGAAGAAATACTGATGCAGATGGATTCTCGTCTCACCAAGTTTGTGCAGGTAATGTTTCTGAGGTTTCCCCTGGAAGGAGTGAAAGCGGGTGCGCTGTCCTCATTGACTTTCCTAGCTACCTGACGGATACTGGTTGGGTTTGTAAAAATTGAAGGTCAAGCTTTCAGATGGCTGGGTCTGATCGCACACTGTTTCCCCAGAGAGGAAGGGCCCTCCTCGCATTGGAACAACCTAGGTGAGGATGGGTCTGTGAACTGCAGCAGGTGGGGCGTGGAGAGTCAGGACGGGCGTTGGAAGAGCTGACTGGCTACTCTCCACGAACCGATAGTCAGATAATCAGTTTAAATCAGGATTTGAAGGAAGCAGAAGGAAAAGGAAGGGAGTCATGCTCCTATAGTTTTAATTTTGAATTATACATATGGTTATAATTTCAAAAATATATATCATGATGTTATCCATTTTGTCTAGGAGAAGAGCACAACCACCTCTGTGCAAGATGAATTCATGCACTTGCTGTTATGGGGAAAAGCAAGGTAGTAAACTCATATTAGGTGCTCTTGCTTTTTCTTCTTTTTTACAGTAGTTTTTTATTTTGAAAGGAATTCATATTCATTGTAAAAAAATAGAAAATTCTGGTACATAATAAAAATAGTATCTATTTTTCTAGATTTTCTATGCATTTTTTGTAAATGTAATCATTTTCTGTGTCTATAATACATATATGTATTTCTAAATGTGTAAAAAAATTTGTTTTTTTATGGTCCCGTCAGTCTTTTCCTTTATGGTATCTGCCTTAGCGTTATTCTTAAAAAAGACTTTTCCCATCTTAGGAGTATTCAAAAGATTGTGTTTTCTTCTAGAGTTTTTTTAGAGTTTATGTTTTATTCCATCTACATGTTCCAGATGTGATTTATTTGGTTATATGCTATGGAAGACTAACTTCTTTTTTTCTGAAGGTTTAGATAATTGCCCAGCATAATTTATTGAGTATTACACTTTCTCCTTATGGATCTGAAATGCCATTTTAGCATTCAGTACATCTTAAATATACTTCAGTCTGTTTCTGGACTTGACTTTTCCTGTTTTCTGTCCCTTTGTGACTACAACAAAGTTTTAATTTTTGTTGGGCTATTTCTTTTTATTTTGCTTAAAAATGTTGTTTTTACTTTTATAAGTTTTAAGTGCTGCATTCGCATTTTGAATAGAGAAGACTAAAAATACTTTCTTTTTCATTGCAGTGCTGAACTTCAGACCCTCTTAATGAACCAGTTAACAGTAAAGGTGCAGCTAAAATATCTCTGTCTTTAAATGGCTTATGTGCACATTCTTGATTTTTTTTTTAGAGCAGCACACAATATCTTACTTATATGCTAAACATATTTTTTTCTCTTACTTAGGGCTTAAAGAAGCTTGGCCAGTCTATAGAGTCATCATATTCTAGTATACAGAAATTGGTTATAAGTCATTTACAGAGGTATGAAGGTGATGTTGAATCTTTGGTATTGTGTCTACATGTACTTAGTGTCAGTGTTTCTTCATCAGCTGGCATTCTCTTTTTTTTTGAGACTTTTCTAGCTAAAATTGTTGCATTGGCACTTGAGGGGAATCTTGGAGTGCCCAAGATATAAAGAGTCAGTAATGGTAAATCTTGAAATAATTTTCAAACATCTGTTCACCGGGTTAGGCTCTCTGTCTGGGCTTTTTTCCCCAGCCAGACAACCATGAGGTATATTTTGAAAAGGCATATACCTTTTTTTGTTTGTTGTTTGTTTGTTTGTTTGTTTTTTAAAGATTTTATTTATTTATTTGAGAGAGAATGAGAGCACGAGAGGGAAGAGGGTCAGAGGGAGAAGCAGACCCCCTGCTGAGCAGGGAGCCCGATGTGGGACTCGATCCCGGGACTCCAGGATCATGACCTGAGCCGAAGGCAGTCGCTTAACCAACTGAGCCACCCAGGCGCCCCTTTTTGTTTGTTTTTTAAGATTTTATTTATTTGTCAGAGAGAGCGCACAAGTAGGGGAGCGGCAGGGAGAGGGAAAAGCAGGCTCCCTGCTGAGCAAGGAGCCCAATGCGGGACTCGATCTCAGGACCCTGGGATCATGATCTGAGCTGAAGGCAGATGCTTAACCAGCTGAGCCACTCGGGCATCCCCATATACCCTTTTTTGAGCAGAGAAATGATATTTATCATTTTACAATGTACAAAGCATGTTAGTGTGTTTTTGCATTTAACACTTTGGCAAGGTATTGATTATGATTATCCTCCTTTTACACAAGAAGAAACTGAAACCCATACTGGCCTGAAGTTACTGTCACTGCCAAACTCTGTCTCTGATCTATAGGTCTCATGCTATTTCTATCCACAGCTCCCTCAGTGAAGCAGTTTGCATGTGGCTGCTCAGAGTTTGACTTAAATTTTGATAAATCCCTTTATGCTGAGTTCCCTAGCCCTTACTGCATCACCTCAGCCTTGGGTCACTGCAGTGCCCTTTGGCCTGGTTTCTAATCCACAAATATATATGTGCCCCTCAAATGTATTCCCCACAGCAGATCTGATCATGTTACTCTTACTTAAAAACTTCCAGGGCCTTCCTCTTGCTCTCAGGACCAAGACCTTTGCATGGCCTTTAACACACCTGCCTCTCTGCTTCATGCACACTGGTGGGCTTACCAGACTTGACATTTTTTTCTTCCTACTCAGGGCTTTTGTGCATCTGTCTGGCCTTCTGGAACACTCCCACCTTGCTCTTCACTTGAACCCTTTAACTCAAATCTCACTTGCTCTGAGAGGCCTTCCCCAGTTCCCCGGATTAGGTCAGGTTATTCCATTACACCTGCACTCGTGTGCATTTTCTTCTAGGCATTTATGATAGTTGGAATGATATACTGTCTGATGTGGTTATGAGTGTTCCCCCCCGCCCCATGAGACTGTTAGTGCCGTAAGGATCCTTTCGCTTTGTTCACTATTGTGTCCGCAGTATGTAGCACAGTGCTGACTTAAAGCTAGAGCTTAATACATGTTTGTTGAATGTTAAATACATAGCTTTTGGGTAAATAAGATGACCATATGACTGTCTTCAAAGTGCCAGGGCTAACTGTAGAACATAATGTGATCTTGTAAGATTAAATCTTACGGTCATGTATTTCTCTCATTTGTCCAGATGGCCAAATGGTTCTGTTACAGCTTTTAGAGAAAATTTTGAGAAATGATCATTTCTCATAGAAAGAAAATTAAAGTTATTCTCATTTTTTTATTTCTGAAAATTTGGAAATATTCAGGCGAGGTAGTAGCTGTCTGCCACCTTGATGATGGTAATAATAACTTATTTCTGCTCTGTTTTGATAGTGGCTCCGAGTCTTTATTATACCATTTGAGTGAACTGAAAGGAATGGCTTCATGGAAGCAAAAATATGAACCTCTTGGACTAGATGCTGCAGGAATTGAAGGTAGTAATTTAATTTTTCAATAGAATACATTAAACACACTTTACTTACTAGAAAAATGATATTTATTTATTTCTCTTTAGATGCTATTACTGCTGTGGGTTCTTTCATACTCAAGGCAAATGAACTTCTTCAGTAAGTACTGGGGATATCTGGAATCATTGACCTGAGAATATTTTATTCTCATAAACAAGAACCCAGCAAATTGTCATGATTTTCTTAAAATGGGTTTTATACGCTTTTATCAAAGTTATTGCCTTTACGTGATTAAAACAAGCCAATAACACAGCCATCTTATCAGTTAAAGCAGTATTATACTCTCCCCCGCCCCCCACCCTCACTCCAGTCCCCTCTCCAGGAGGAGTCCTTTTAACTCCTGTAACTGTTTCTGTTTTTAGTTCTTCTGCAGCTTACCTCCATACTTCTGAGTTGTATAACTGTACTGCATTTCTTTTATTTATCCAGTTTCAGAAATTCTTCTTCTGTGTTTGTTTTTCCTAGACTTTGTTTTCTTCTTTCTGCCTTTATCACATCCTTAGATTCTCCCCCTCTCTGCAGGGCAGGATCACGCCCTGGGGCCCCCTCAGTCCCTGATGGCTCCTCTGGCCTCCCCCCCCACCCCCACCCCGGCAGCCCTCAGGCAGGCACTTGGGTGCTTTCTCTTAGGTCCGGACTTCATGATCTCCTTTGCTTCATGCTTCCTTTAATCACTTTGTTGGGAAACATCCTCCAGTAACTTACTCAGGAAGTAGCTATGAGACAATAAACTGTGTGTCTTTTCTCCTACCTTCACACTTGATTGATGGTGTCCAGTGGGTATAGGATGATGAAGGGGAAATCATTTTCTCAGAGAACTTTGAAAGTATTGCCATCAAAGCATACGATGGTATGCTGGCCTTTTTGTGACTGATGGAAGGTCTGGTGCTTCTGATTCTCATCCCTCTGTAGGGGTTTTTTTTTTGTTTCTCATCTCTCAAAGCTTCATTTTTTATCCTTGATATGTTGAAATTTCACAGTAGTGTTTTTAGATATGGGTCTTTTCATTGTGCTGATAATAAGAAAATACCATTTGAACCTGAATTCTGTTATTATTTTGGTAATCTCCTTTTCTCTTTCTCTTTTTTTTTTTTTTAAGATTTTTATTTATTTGAGAGAGAGAGAGCATGAGAGGAGAGAGGGTCAGAAGGAGAAGCAGACTCCCCGCTGAGCAGGGAGCCCGATGTGGGACTCGATCCCACGACCCTGGGATCATGACCTGAGCCGAAGGCAAGTCACCTAACCACTGAGCCACCCAGGCGCCCCTTTTTTTTTTTGAAATTAGATTTTTGTTCTAGAGACTTGGTTGGTCAGATATTAGGCGGTGAACTGATCTGTGTCTTCTGTTTTTCCTCACATATTTCTCATATCTGTGTCTTTTCTGTTTCCTGAGAAATTTTCTTGACTTATTTACCCAACATTGTCATTCATCTTAGACATTTATTGAGTACTTAACTATATTTTAAACCTTATTCTAGATGCTGAGGATATAGCAGTGAACAAAACTGCTAAAATCCTTATGGATCTTATATTTTAATGTGGTGAGATAGACAATAAAGAAATGAATGAATAAAATATATAGCAAGGCAGATAGTGTAAGTAGTGGTGAGAAAAACCAAGCAGGGAAGCGGGACCTAAGGGATGCGATTGCTTATAGGGCAGGCC
Organism: Zalophus californianus; assembly: GCF_009762305.2. NCBI lineage: Eukaryota > Metazoa > Chordata > Mammalia > Carnivora > Otariidae > Zalophus > Zalophus californianus. The sequence goes on from NC_045596.1 coordinate 20,406,642, forward strand.
TCACTGAGATGGTGATGTTGGAAGAAGTGAGTCATTGATATTTGGTAAAAGAGACAGCAAGTATGAAGGCACTGAGTTTGGAGCATGCCTTGAGAGCCACTGTAGCTGAAGTGAATTGAGCAACAGAGTGTGAGAGAGAGAGGATGAGTTGAGAGAGGAGGATGGGCCATGTTGTATAGAGTCTGTAGGCAGTTGGAAGGACTTTGGCTTTTACTCTGGATATAAGAAGCGGCAGTTAAGGTCATGGAGTGAAAGGATATGACTTAGGTTTTTAAAAGATCCTTTTGTTATTTGCTTAGTTTTGAGAATAAATTAAAAGAGGGCAACGACAGAAGCCAAGAGAGAAATGGTGGTTAGAATCCAAAGAGGTCAGTATCTGGGTATGTTTTCAAAGTAGAAATAATAGGATTTGCTGAATGATTGTGTGTGGATGGTAAAATATAGGAGTCATGGGTAATTATGAGTTTAGGTCCTGAGCACCTGGAAGAGTAGGATTGACATTTACTGAAATGGAGAAGGCTTGGGAGAGAATATATAAACTGTATATGTGTATTTTATGTTCCTCAATATGGGTTTATCTGGTATTTTTATGATTAGATTCAGGTTATACATCCCTGGCCAGAATACTACATAACTGGAGGAGTGTCCTTCTCAAGGTGTCACATCCAGAGGTTGTGTCTGCCCTTTCTTAGTGGTGTGAATTTTGATGACCTGGTCAGTGTGTCAGCCATATTAAATTTGAAATGTCGGTTAGATAATCTCATGGAACTGTCCAAGACATTGTTGATCATGTGAGACTAGTATTCAAGGGAGGGGTCCAGGCTGGAGATGTCAGTTTGGGAGCCATCAACACTTTGGTGTTATTTTGGGCCATGAGACTGGATGAGGTAGTAGTGAGTGTGCTTAGAGAAGAGGACAGATCTAAAGACTTCAGCGATGGACATTTCAACGTTTAGAAATGGGGCTGATGGGGAACTAGCAGAGGAAACTAGAGAGGCAGACCAGGAGAGTGGGTGTCCTGTAGGCCAAGCGATGGAAGCATTGTAAGAAGGAATGAGGGATCGGTTGTCAGATGCTGCTAAGTCAAGTAAGATGAAGACCAAGAATAGAACAGAAATTCAGAGTATTACTAGAATTGATTATTGGTGACCTTGATTGGAGCCATGTCATGGAGTCGTGGAGCTGTTGGGATACAGAATGAGAGCAGATGCAAAGAAACAGCAGATGTCGTCTCTTGAGGAGTTTTGTTGTAGTTGAAAACAGTTGTTGGGTTTTTTTAATCTTCTTACAATGGGAGCAGTTAGAGCATATTTATATCTGATGGGGTGTTCTGGAAGGGGAGCGATTGATGGTGGGCGGAGGAGAGGATTGCTGGAGTAAAAGTACGGGAGGGGATGGCCATGTGGTGCATTGTGGAATGGGCTGGAAAGATCGTGTGTCCACAATTGCGGGAGAGAAGGCTGCGGAAACGGTCACAGACGCTAGTATCCGGGCCCATGGGGGCTTGGGGCAGGTTCACTTCCAACTGTTCTTACCATCTTAATGAGATGAGGCAATGTTCTGTCAGCTGGAGGTAAGGTTGGGGAGGTGGTTTAAGAGTAAAGGAAAAGCTGTGAGCCGGTTGTCTCGGGCAGTGGGAGAAAGAACGGGAGAAATAGGCGGATGCTGCTGGTGCTAAGGGCCACTTGGGAGCCCTTGTGAGAGTAGAAGTGACCCCGGTCAGCGTGGCTGTTGGCTTTTCTCCAGCTGGGGTCAGCCAGCTGCGCCGGGGCACAGAGCAGGTGAGCACTTAGATTTGCTAGGCTTCATGACCAAAGTGAAGCCAGAGTGAGGGAATTAAAGCGAGGGCATGATTCAAATGAACCTGGAATTTGAGCTGGTTTGGGGGGGAAGTGGGGACACGGTGTGAGTGGGAGACAGGGAGGAGAGGTGGGGAACCAGTGGGCAGTAGTCTTGGGGAGACGAAAGCTGAGGTGCTGGAGGGAGGTCCCTGGGAAGAGAGGTGGTTGTTGGTGAGTGGCATGCTTGACATTGAGAGTCAGAGAGGGGGTGCCCTGGTGGCTCGGTTGGTTAAGCATCTGCCTTCAGCTCAGGTCATGATCCCGGGGTCCTGGGATCGAGCCCCACATCGGGCTCCCTGCTCGGCAGGAAGCCTGCTCTCCCTCTCCCACTCCCCCTGCTTGTGTTCCCTCTTTCGCTGTGTCTCTCTCTGTCAAATAAATAAATAAAATCTTTAAAAAAAAAAACCAAAAAAACCAAAAGTCAGAGGGTTCACGTTGGCAGTGCTGGGGTCTAAGCTGTCAGCTTTGGAATCAGTAGTCAGGTGAGGTGGAGGACGTGACCGTTACCGGAACCTTTGCATTGAATTCTTTATCGCAGCAGCCCTAGTCTTTCAGTTTCCAAATGTGTTTTCTTACTTCTTTAATCATTTCTCAGAGCTGTGCTCTTGCTTTGTAGATGACATCTTCTCAAATCTCTGAGGACATTAATTAGATATTTTTAAAAGCCTGCTGTTCCCTGAATGATCTCCCATTCCTGGGTCACTTTTCTGTCTGTCTTGGTGTCTTGTTTCAAGCTCTCTTCTGGTACCTGCTGCTCCGGTGTTTACTCATGTTTATTCATGAGGCGATTTGAAGTTGCTTGGAATCTGTGCGGACAGGGGCAGCAGAAAGCCGGCTTCGGTGCCCTGTCCGGGATGTGCAGAGCTGTGCCGTGGGCCACCAGTGCCCGCACGGAGCTACCTCGGTTCTTCCCAGTTTACGTGCTTTCTTGGGAGAACCCCGTTCGTTCGTTTTCGTTTGGGAGATAAACCCGTAGGCGTTCACATTTTGGGGGAAAGGACATACTGACTGCTCTGTATTTCAGTTTGTCCTCTTGTGTCCAGCCCCGCGTGTCATCCTGAGGGCTGCTGTCAAGCCTGACGTTCCCAAGGTTGAGTGTCCCTGGGATGTCGCAGGCCGGAAGTCTCCTTGCTGGATGTCCTCTCCGTGTCCTGCATGCGGCCGCCTCTGTTGAGCTTCGTCAGCCTCGTGTCCTTTCTGACATTTCTGAAATTAATTTCTTTTCTACCGTCCTTTTTGTTGTTGTGAGTTAATAACACACCCCTCCCCACCGGTCCATTATCATTTTAATGGGGTTTTAGAAGGTAGAGGTTGGAGACACACTTGTGTTCAGAAGACAAAATGAGAGGAGAGATGACATTGCTTTTCCCCTGTGTTGAATTATTTTTTGGGTCACCGTATTTGCAGAGAGTAAATATAAAATATTAAGCTTTTTGTGATCACTTTTCAATATGAACGCAAGGTAGTTTATTTAACTTCTTGCTCGCTGGTGGTAAGTTGAATATAGCATTATTATTTTAGATTATAGATGAAGAAATTGAGGTGGTGAGAATTTTGATGTTCGCCTGTAGCAGAGCAGGGATTGCCTTCCGGGTGTGGGGAGGGGGTCAGAGTATTGATTGGGAAAGACAGAAAGGAACTTTTCTTCCCTTTTCCCATTTTTGCCATAAGAGAGTTTTGATTATGTTGCTTGGTAACATCAGAAATGTCGCAGTCTTTTTATGTCAAGTGTTTTACTCTAGAGAGCTAGATTAATGATACTGACCCACCGCTCATACTAGTATGAAACTAGTATGAAAGGGCTTTGAGATTTAGGAAAGAAAAGTACAGGTATTACTTGCTGAGTAATTATCTTGTAGATGTGAGCTTAAAGAGATTTTTTAAAAAGTGATACCCCTGTCCATATTTAGAGACAGTTTCATCAAAATTACAATGACTTCCACTTATAAGTATTATAATACTTAAATTTGGGGGGTCCATTTCTGTAAAGCTTAAGGAAGTTCAGTTTTTGAGATCAGTTACTATAAGCATCAAAAATCAACTTCCAAAAATAATGTCCACTGATAGCAGAGGCAGTGACATAGTACAAATTTATGATCATGACTTTCTGTTGGCGTTGATGTTTTTTCTTACTGACCAGTATTTTTTTAACTGAGAATAATGCTGAAAACGTTTTTTTCCCCAACTTCTTTTATTTGCAAAGTGGGAAAGGATTTCATACTTTACTGAATGCTGGGAAAGGCTATTACAGTTTGTGGTAAGGTTGTTATAACCAGTCAGAGCCTGAGTCATTTGCTTTATTTGTGAAAAGAACCAGGATTTGCTCTTCTGAAGCTTTATTTTTAGGTATGTGTTTGATTTGTAAAATCAAAGGTTTAAATGTCCTCCAGATAGGATAAAAGAGAATGGTAAGGAGTATTATATCCCACAACAATTGAACGATGATACATGAACCACAAATCATAATTTTATTTCTGGTTTGTTTTTATGTTTTCAGAGTTACAGATAGTAGTATGAAGAACCTCAAAGCGTTTTTTTGCTGATTTCTTTTATCTTTTCAGAGTTATAGATAGTAGTATGAAAAACTTCAAAGCGTTTTTTCGCTGGCTTTATGTGGGTAAGTTAATTTAATAAAGCATTCTTGTTATCTTAACACTTCTTTAAAAATTGTGGGAGTATCAATTTAGAACATTTCAGTTATTCTGGTAAAATTTCAAGTAACCGTACGAGTAGAACAAATGGTATAAATGACCCCTCTGTACCCTTCACGGGTGTCAGTGGTTTCAACACGTGGCCCGCCTTCCTCCTTCTGTACCACCAGGCCCAGCCCCCCCAGATGTCACTTGTAGCACTGATTGTCCCTGTCACTCACTGCTGATGGTTAACATTTTTTTTTTTTAACTTTGTAACTTCTCCTTAGGTTAAAATAACACTTTTGAATCTCTGCTATGTATTAAGCACTGGTAGGTGTTAGGTTTTTTAAAATGAGAGGGCGGGAAAAGCAAAGATCTGGCCTCTGTTCTTGAGTAGCTTATTTTCTGTTCTGTTTCTTGATCTTCTGTTTCTAGATGTATGCCATCCGTTAGGGTAGCCAGTAGCCACCTGTGGCTCTTTAAATTATTTGAAATTATAGGGCACCTGGTTGAATCAGTTGGTTAAGCAGCTGCCTTCAGCTCAGGTCATGATCCCAGGGTCCTGGGATCGAGCCCTACGTCAGGCTCTCTGCTCAGCGGGGAGCCTGCCTCTCTCTCTCCACCGCTTGTGCGCGTGCACTCTCTCTCTTTCTCAAATAATAAAATCTTTAAAATAAATAAATTAGTTGAAATTATGTAAGCTACATACTTAGTTCTTTAGTCACACTATGCACATTTGAAGTACTCTGTAGCCACACACTGTCAGTGCCACATTGAACAGCACTGAACAAGAAGTTTCTAGCATCCTTTCCATCAGACACTTGTGCCCTAGCTAACTAGAATGCAGACCACTCGTTGCCTTTCTTTGTGTCTCCACAGTGTCTTTTCATTTGTAGGTAGTTAACCAGGATTTATTGACTTGATAGTGTATTAATGCTTACTCTACAGCGTGTGCATATTTTATGTAGGTCCATTTGTACTATTTTTGTGACCCCCCCCCCCCTTAATATCTTTGAAATAATCCAGCATACATTCCCTTCCAACACAGGCAAAATTTAGTTTTAAATGGGATTTATCCCATGTTTGTTAAAATTCTAAAGAGTAAATAAAATAGAAGTTAAATTATCTGTAATGTGCTCATATCTTTTAAACAAATGCCCAAATCTTCAATTCTGGTATCTTATAAACAGACTTTGTATTTGTCAGCCTAATGTAATTGCTTGTGATAAAAAAAAAATGGGATCCGCAGATGTTGGCGTTTAAAATTCTTCACTTTTTTCTCAAAACCGTACCAGTGCTAGCCAGAATGGGGAGCCAGAGTGTTTATCAGGCCAGCCTGTTTAATATCAGAGATGCTGATTAGAATAAATTACGATATTAAAACTGAATGAGGTCTTTGAAATAATTTTCTTTTACAGAAGAGGTTTGGTTTTACTTGTAATTACTGGAGTAGTTGAGGCAGCTTATATTCTTATTGCATGTCCTAACTAATGAGAAGTCTGATTAGAAGAGAAATGAATTACTGCTCAGTCCTTATCATTAGAGCAGGGCATTACAGAAAGCACGCTGGATCGGAGAACCAGAGACCTCATTATAATCCCGGCTCTGCCACTCGTTAGCTGTACGGCCTTGGTTTGCTCCTTTGAAAAATGTAGGCTCTGAAGGCAGGACTGCTTTTATACCATTGTATCCCCAGCACCTATAGTATGCTCAATGAATAATTTTTGGACAGATGAATGAATGAATGAATGAGTAGACTAGATCATGGCTTGCTTTTCAGATAATTTAGAAGTTTGAACTAATTAAGAACAGTTTCTAAAATAATCTGTGTTTGCAGAATCACATCTAGCATGTTTATTCCTGACCGAATGCAATTAAGAAGGACATTCAAACACTGTGCAGAAACATGTGCAGCATTCCTCTTGACTTAGGTGAACATAATATAAAAACACAACCCTCAGAAAGTACAAAATGAATCGTCTGCAGATATTAAAGAGTCTGTAAACATATGTGTATATAAGTGTATGTATATACATGAAAGTCTTAGTGTAAATATCTTTGTGTTGCAAAAGACCCAGGGGAGAGAAACAAGTTTGTTTGGTATTCTAAGGCTTTTGGAGGAACGAATTGCTTGCAGATTTTAGGAGAAGAAATGCCCTGTGTTAGGAGAGGAAAGAATCCGATCTGCACACATCGCCTTCATACAAAGCATCCGTCACATCGGTCTGTCCAGAGTGGCAATGGGTTGAGTTGAAGGAGAAAATAAAAAATAATAGTTTAGTAGGATCATTAGACCAGCCATTTTGAACCTGAAAATACAAGTCAAATTTAAAGTCTTCATGCTTTAGTATTTAGAAGGAAAATGTTTTCTTTGGTGAAAAGATTTCTTTGGTTGAATATTGAAGATTTAGTCCAGTGAAACACATTTAGTCTTTGAAATGTATCTATATTAAAATTACGTTTGTAGCTTTCCTTTAAAGACAGTTTTTTTTATTTCTGTTGCCAGCAATGCTGAGAATGACGGAGGACCATGTGCTTCCGGAGCTGAATAAGGTAGTATGTGGTAGTACGTTTTCCAGCGTGTTAATGCCGCTCTAGCTGAGCTCAGCTTGGCTGCTTGTCTTGGTATTCTTACACCGTTGCCAGTTTACAAGATGTCAGGCTGTAGACGATAAATACAGCTTAGTAAACCCTTTTTTTTTCCTTTAAGAAATTTGTTTTATTTTTCATCACACAAAATACCTTTACCATGGCTATCTAATTTTATAATTTTCATGTTTATGTAAGATTTTGTAACCTGTATTATGTAGGTGCTTGTATTCTTTACCTTCCTTAAGTTTTGAATGCATTTTTATTTCCTTGGAAATCTGGTACTTTAGATATTAGTCCCAATGCTGGTGTCTGGTAAACAGTTTTTCTGACTACAAGGATTGTGACAAGTGGCCGTGGACTTTCCTTTAAGTAAGAACTTTCAGACTAGGGCAACATTCCCGCCTGATTTCTGTGTGAGCATCACTGTTGACTTGTAGGTCTTCACTCAAGGCAAGATGACTTCTCTGGACGTACAGTCTCCTCTTCCAGAGCAGGGACCCTGCACACACAGTCTTAGCACAAGGCCTAAAATAATAAACAACTTTAGGCCATAAGGAATTCTGTAGCTACTGGATTAGCTGATTGGAAAATGGGTTTAAAATGTTTAATTACAGGCTTGTCAGAGCCTCAAGATTTCATATTTTCACAGTTGTGTAATCTTTTGGATTTCTATTGATGTTTCTTTGAAGCAGTGTTGCCTCTTTGTATCATGGCTTTTAGTAGATAGTAAAAAAAAAGTCACATTTATTGTTACAAAAATATAAGATCTATTGGGAAGCTTTCTTTTATCTTGATTTGTTTTTCTTTTCCTTTTTGGTTTTGATAGATGACTCAAAAAGATATCACATTTGTTGCCGAATTTCTTACTGAACATTTCAATGAGGTAGGAAATTGGTATTTATATAATTTTTCTCTTTTTAAAGAATTGCAATAAACCTGGGTAACGGTGAGAAGTAATCACATTTAATCTAATTTAATTGACATTTTTAGCAGTTGTACTTTTTAAACTATTGAACTAATTAATGGCAATACTTATTTTAGAGCCTTTATAAATTCAACTTTTGTTTGGATATGTGTCGTCCAATCCCTAAAAGAAAGATAACTGCCACTAACAGCTCTCTCAAAAAATAAAGACTTTCGTTAAGCTTAAGAATTTTTTTCTTTCTCTTTTGTGAGTTGACTTAAGAGTTAAACTATGCTTATTCTTTCTAGGCTCCAGACCTTTATAATCGAAAAGGAAAATACTTTAATGTTGAAAAAGTTGGTCAGGTATGGGCTTTTGATTGAACTTGGTTATTACTTTTTTTAGAAATTATTAAAAGCTGGGGCGCCTGGGTGGCTCAGTTGTTAAGCGTCTGCCTTTGGCTCAGGTCATGATCCCGGAGTCCTGGGATCGAGCCCCACATCGGGCTGCCTGCTCAGCAGGGAAACCTGCTTCTCCCTTTCCCACTCCCCCTGCTTGTGTTCCCTCTCTCACTGTGTCTCTCTCTGTCAAATAAATAAAATCTTAAAAAAAAGAAATTATTAAAAACTAATGTTAAAACTTTAGCAGTGTTAGTCTTTATTATTCAAAGTTTCTGGAAAATAACACAATGCCAGCTTACACAGCAGCCCTGTTCTTTTAGTAAAGTAACCAAAAAGGAGCAGTTTTAGACTTTTGGTCTCAGAACTGTTATATTCTTTTTTTTTTTTAAAGATTTTATTTATTTATTTGAGAGAGAGAATGAGAGATAGAGAGCATGAGAGGGAAGAGGGTCAGAGGGAGAAGCAGACTCCCCACTGAGCAGGGAGCCCGATGTGGGACTTGATCCCAGGACTCCAGGATCATGACCTGAGCCGAAGGCAATCGCTCAACCAACTGAGCCACCCAGGCGCCCAGAACTCTTATATTCTTAATAATTATTGAAGACCCCAAAGAGTTTTTGCTAATGTGGGTTATCTTTATCAATGGTAGATGTTAGTAGGCATTAGAAATGAAACAGAATACAAAATTATTTAAAAGTAACAATAGTTCCACTTAACCATTACATGTTAACATAAATATTTTTAATGAAAAATGACTATGTTTTATAAAACAGCTTAGTGAAGAGTGGCATCGTTTTGTAGTTTTGCAAATCTCTTTGCTGTCTGGCTTAATAGAAAACAGCTTCTCATTGCTTCTTTAGTCGGTTGTGTTGGGTTTCTGTGGTCAATGTATGTAAAGAAAATCTGGCCTCACATAGGTTTTAGAAAGGGAGAAGTATTGTAATGGCTTTTTCAGATAATTGTGGATGTTTTTTGATATTATACCAAGTCTTGATAAGAGATAGTGTCTTAAAGGTTGGCTTTAATGTGGAATCTAAAATTGCATCAGTGAACTTTTCATACTCTGATACATTAAAATCCATTCATCTGTCTTGTGCTTCGAATGGATCTTTTACCCATGCATGATTTTTTGTAATATTATGTATTGGTCGTTTGGAAAATACTGGTTCATTGAGTTATGCAGATCTTCCAAATGCTGACACATTTCCCCATGCAGTAACCAAAAGTCAGATTTTATGAATATCCGTACCAATATCATCAGAAAATTTTTAAGTACTGTGGCTGTCAAGCACACAGTGGCAGATTTAGATTTTCCAAAATTTTAATTTTTGCCTAAATGTTTAAATTTTATCATTGGCAACAAATACTGCCAGTTGTTTTTCTTAATGTGACAGTCTTGCTTTATTTTCAAGAAACTGTCTACCAAATATCCTCGTACGAATGATCATAGCTTATCTACCAGGCATTCTTTCAAATAAAAATGGAATTCCGTTAACAGCAACAAAGTGCCTGGCTTACCCACAACTAAAACAATTTCTTAAATGTTTTTCCTCATGGTCGCCATTGTACTTTGGTATCGGTAAAAGTTCTCTCATAGAGAACAGTAAAAAGATTTGTACTCCAGGGTTGAGATTTAATAAAATTAATTATTTTAATAGCTTCATTAAATAATAAGTGAAACCGTCAGTAAGTGGCAAAAAGGAATACAATGCGCACTAGTATGGCTTGAGGCCACCACCTTGCCTCCCAGTACCAGCAGTTTTCCCCACCTGTGCTTTTGGCCCTCAGTGCAGACGTCAACACAGTTGAAAGGGCAAATACCATTCTGACATTATGAAAGTAGTATTGACTGCATTATTCCTTAAAGCATCTTTGGGGCTCCCAGGGGTCTGTCGACCACACTTTGAGGACTATTGCCCTGGAGTAGATCGACAGTTGATACTTTTAAAATTAATTTATAACACACACACACACACACACACACACACACACACACACACACACGCATATAAAAGATTAAAATGTCCTTCATGAAAATGGAACACAAAATTTAAACTCAGTGCGTGGTCTCTGCATCCATAGCATCCTGATCTTCCAGAAGTTTGCAGCCTGCTAAGTGGCTTGGCATTTAGCGGATTTTGGTCACTTCACTTGGAATAATAGCAATGCAATTTCAGAGCACTTGGCAGTAAAACAGAATCACTTTTTAAATAGAATAATGTTAACTATAAAGTCTGTGAAGCCTTCTTCTTTGTTTACAACATTTAAAATTTTGATTTGGTGTTAATTCTAGTACTTGAAAGATGAAGATGATGATCTCGTGTCACCGCCTAACACAGAAGGAAACCAGTGGTATGATTTTCTTCAAAATAGCAACCACCTTAAAGGTATTTAATGAACTTAGTGGATTTTGACCATGTTTATACTTGCTTTGAGACCACTATATTAACTATGAGTGTTGCTGGACAATTACTGAATATTTATTTCAGGTCTTTAGATCATTTGTGCCTATTGTTTTTGATTAGAGAAACAGCAAAATAACAAATAGTATATGACATTACCATGATAGAAAACATTCTGAAATTAACTGCGATGGGGTAATATTGCTTATTCCCAGGTATTCTTACATTGTCTGTTTTGTACCCTATAAAAAAAATAGGATATTGGGAAGAAAATTATAGAGCCTGCTAGTGAGAGAAGTCTTTGGCTGATTCCAATCTGTTAACTCCTAAAAGCATAGTGATGCTTAACTCTTCTCCTGAGATTGTAGGTTTGTGTGTATTTGTGCCTTTCATTCTCTAGGATCTTGAATGTTGGTATAGGAAAATGATCCAGCATTACTCAGGATGCAACACAAAATAGCAACCACTAAATATATCAGAACTTCACTATTGTAGATGCAAATATTTTTGAAGTTGTATTTCTTTGCTTTCTCACAGAGTAATCTGATCACAGCCTGTCAGTTTCTTAGGTCCCTAGGGTAATAGCCCCTCCCTTAATGCCCCCAGGAGCCTAGGGGGTAGACACCTGTTATCCCCATTTCCTAACAAGGAAGCTGAAGGTCAGAGAAGGCCCAAGATTACACAAGCTGGTACCTGATGGAAGTAGGGTTCTGCTGACCTCAAAGCCTGAGTTTTTAACTTGACTCGGTGGTAACCTCTGCCACTCTGTCTGGTTGCTGTTTATCTGAATAAATGAATGAATGAATGAGGATGGATGGGGGAAGGAGAGAATTCTCTGAAGCTCAGAACTTGGCTTGCTGCTCTTTTGTTTTAATGCTAGAAGTCCAAATTCTTTTTCAGAGCAGGACATTTTGTATTGCTTGAGATCTATTAATGTCAGTTAGTTATTGAATGGAGGGAGAATAAAGCTATTGCTGTTTAATCAGGATGCATCCCCAGCCTGAGGAGGGCTCATGGCAGTGTGCCAGGAATGGTGGCACCTGAACCCTGTCTGGGAGTGGGCTAATACTGGTCCTGGACTTGGATGGGCTAAAAATAGGCCCTACCCCTTTTTTCCTCACATCTTCTATGACTGAACAGGAAGGCCTAATCTTAGCTAGGAGCATCATATTTAACCAAGATAACACTTCGTATTATTAACTCCCATCTCTTAAATGCTCAAGGTTTTTTTAGTATGTGAATTGGAACAAGCTCATTAATTCTCCCGTTTCTTAGTCTAGTGTGAAGAAATACAGACTCTCATTATGGAACTGTTTCTGTTTTTTTTTTTTTTTTTTTTTAAGATTTATTTATTTATTAGAGAGAGTGTGTTGGGGAGGGACAGAAGGAGAGGGAGAGCGAATCCCGAGCAGATTCTGGGCTGAGCATGGAGTCCACTGCAGAGCTCAGTCCCACAACCCTGAGATCATGATCTGAGCCGAAACCTGGGCTCAGATTCCCCACCGACTGTGCCACCCAGATGCCCCATCATTGTGGGACTGTTAAGAAAACTTTCACGAAACTTCTTTCTAGCACTTTGCAAAAATCATGTGCTAACTATCTGCTACATGTACTTTCTCAGGGTACATGAGGGAGCGTCGGTGTTGTACGATGGGTGAATGCTGGTGCTCTGGGCCGCGGGGGTTGGAACCTGCTCTACGACTTCCTCGTAGTGTGGCTGAGAGCAGACCATCTAACCTCTCTGTGCCCCAGTTTTCTCCTCAGTAAAACGAGGACGATAGTAGTGCCTCCCTCGAAATGCTGTTGTGAAGATTCAGTAAATGTAGGTAGAGCACTTGTTGCCTGGCTCATGGCTCCTGAGCAATCAGGATGCTATCATGTGAGCTGTTGTTACTCAGAACACTTTTGACACTAAAATGGGAGGTTTTTCCTCCTGAGACCAATTCTGACACCGACTGGGTGTCCTGCAGTTGCGTTCTGATGCTAACTACCCAGACTCCACAACTTCCATGGCTCAGTCCCACAAGACTGCCTCCGCTTCCAACTTCAGGCCTAAGGATCGGGTCCCTGGGTGGCCCACATTTCTGTCCCCACAACCCCTCACCGCCTTTCAGGTTGGTAATTTGCTAAAATGGTTTACTGCTTTATTATAAAGATACAAGTCGGAACAGCCAAGTGGAAGAGATGCATAGGGCAGGGTATGGGGAAAGGGGCTCAGAGCTTCCGCGTCTGCACTGGGCATGCCACCCTCCCAGCAGCCGGAAGCTGTCTGTTCAGGGGTTCTTTATGGGGTGCGATGGATTAAACCATTGATTCCTGGTGATTGGATTCAACTTCAGCTCCTCTCCCCACCCTGGAAGTTGGGGGATGAGGGCCAAAAAGTCCAGGCTTCTGTCGGGGCTTAGTCTTTCTGGTAATCAGGCTTCATCCTGAAACTATCTAGCGATCTACCCAGATTCGCCTCCTTACACCAAAAGATGTTCCTGTCACCCCTATCACTAAAGAAATTCTGAGGGTTTTAGAAGCTCTGTGCCAGGAACCAGGGACAAAGACCAGATATCTTTCTCTGCTCCCACAGCATCTGTCACCTGTGGGGAGCTTAAAATGTTAACTGATTAAAACCCATTTTGTCCAGCATAGCTGGGATATGAGATGCCTCAAGTGAGGGAAGCCTACAGAGCTCAGGAGAAGAGGGTGGTGGGCCTGGGAGCCCGAGGGTTGGAGTCACAGGTGTGGATTCTTCATCATTTTCACACTGGACAAATTGCCCAAACCTCCTGAGCCTCATTTTTTTAATCTGTTAAGTTGGAGAGTGCGGTGCTTACTTTTACAGCTGTTGTGAGCAATAGAAGTAACAGATAGAAAGGAATCTCGCGGAATCGCTACCAGTGAACGCTGAATTATGTATTACTTTCTACTGGTAAAGTAGCCTTTTGAAAAGTAAAGTGCTTATTTACATAGCACTAGGGTCTTGTCTCTTGTTTCTGTTTTTAGTATTACACTCTTGGAAAACAATACTGGACTGCTGTTGTCACTCCACTGTGGCAGAGTAGAGAACGAACTCTATTATGTGTCTTGTGGTTCCCAAATCACCCTTTCCTTCTTATACCCAGCAGAAGCATACTGTCAGATTTGGGTGGAGAAAATAGAAAAGAGAGTATCGAGCTGCTAGGACTCGGCCTGCAGTGGGTGTGGTGGGTTTTAGTGGGCCAGCGGCAGGGGATGAGGAGAGAAAGGCGGGAGGCCACAGTCATGTGTGGTGAGGTTGTGTGCAGGGATAATGAAGCGACCAGGGAGATAGCTGCCGCCAGAGATGCGGTGCGGGCTGCCTCAGACAAGAGATTATTTTCTCCTAATCATTTGGTTTAATATAGCTTTGTGTTTTTGTTTCTCTTCTTGTTTGAAACCAGAAAGTCCTTTGCTGTTTCCATATTATCCTCGAAAATCATTGCATTTTGTGAAAAGGCGGATGGAGAACATTATTGATCTGTGCTTGCAAAAACCAGCAGTAAGTTTGAAAAAGAAATGCGTGCCTTTGTGGAGGAGGGAGAATATCTACAATATGGGGCTCACTTATGTAAACGATCACAGTTACTCAGGGGAGCCATATGAAAATGCTGCTATTCACCTTTTGGCTAACAAAAATGGCAGGCTCCTTGGGCTCACCCTAACATTTCCTCTTATCGTTAGTTTCTTACATAAACTAAAAAGTGAACAGATAACAAGGTTATTGAGAGTGTTGGCTTCCTTATTATCTTATTTGTTCCCAGAACAAACTTCTTGTAAATGGTCTTGGCTAGAGAGCTGTCTTGTGTCTAGCGCACTGCCGCAGGAGGGCAGGTCTGTGCCTTGAGACAGGGAGATGGGCTGGGAGTTCTTAGTCTGTGCTTCTTTCCCGTGTTCTTTTCAGAGTTTCTTCTGTCTCTTTTCCTTGCTGTTAGGACTGTCATTGAAGTTTCTCATGTGAAAGCTTGGTGATCTGGATGGTTTTTTACTAGACTTGAGCAGTGAAGGTCAGGGACTTTCTGTAGATGTAGAATACATACCTGTGTGTATGTAAATGCTTTAATGGGATTGTTTTAATCTATTTTATTTAGGATGTCATTGGAAGATCGATGAATCAAGCAATCTGTATTCCATTATATAGGGATGCTAGAAGGTAATTATGTTTACTTTTTGGGTGGTAAAATTCAGCGGCCAATTTAATTTTTTCTTACCTTTTTTTCTTTTTTTTTAGTCAGGACTGTACACGCAGATTATTCAAATTTCCCTTCCTGTAAGTGTGTGTTTCTCCCCATCTCATGCGAGCAAAACAGTTTCGTTCTCTACTGTGACAGCTGACTATCATGTTTTGACATTAAATTTTTTTCCTTAGGTGGAATAATAAAACCTCAAACCTACATTATCTTCTTTTTACTATTTTAGAAGATTCACTTTATAAAATGTGCATCTTAAGGAGACATACTGATATTTCTCAGTAAGTATTAATCTAAAGTTTGAGTTCGAGAATGAGAATGTATTATTTTTAATAATAAACATACAGTTTCCCTCCCCTACATTTTGGAGTTCAGTTAAGCTACCTTATGACTTTAGGCTTGTCGCTGAACTGTTCTTAGTCTTAGTTTTCACATCATTAAGAGGATAATGCCAAATCAGGAAGCTATATGATCCCTTCTGAGTCTAGATTATTAATGGTGTACAGGTATAGCTGTGACTTGCAGAGTTTCTTTAGCGTTAGGAAAAATACAACAGTGGAACACTCAGGATATTATCTCATGAACTTGTAGCTGTTCAAAACCGTGGTTTGGGTTCCTTATAGAAAGGATTTTTGCCTCAGGCTAGGTATGCCTTTCATTAAACAAGAGGCCTGCCTATAGAGACTTCTTTTGAGAATCTGAAGTAAAAGTTCTAAAAAATAAATCTCATACAGAATACGTGTTTCTCAATGTATTCGTTTTTAGTATCTCAAATGGTTTTTAATGTGAATTTGAAGGAAATGTTTTGAGACCCAAGATGGGGCCAAAGAGAAGTAATTTGGTTGTCCCAATTGTCCTTAATTTTATAAGGTATCTACCTACTTGAGTGACTAAGATTTTAAAGCAAGTTGTAATTTTGATGGAGGTTTGTCTGTCCAGGTGTTTAAATTAGCTGTCACTGTTGCAGAATGAGCATAATGGTATTTTGGGTCTGGGACTTGGCAGTTTAGGTAAATATACTAACACCGACAATCATATTCTTTCAAGCATTTTGATTATTGGCTATCCAGGTTGTTCCACAGTCTCTTTTTTCTCCCCTTCTTTCTTCAAGATCTGTAAGTAACGGTCTAATTGCTGTTAAGTTTGGGAGCTTCACATATGCTACAACCGAAAAAGTGAGAAGAAGGTAAATCTTGAATCTTGTTTGGATGAGATTTTTTTTTTTAAGGTTAATTTTTTTTGTTTTAATATGTTTTTAAATGTTTATTTATTCATGAGAGTCAGAGAGAGGCAGAGACAGAGGGAGAAGCAGGCTCCTCGCCTAGCAGGGAGCCCGATGCAGAACTTGATCCCAGGACCCCGGGATCATGACCTGAGCCGAAGGCAGACGCTTAACCATCTGAGCCACCCAGGTGCCCTGGTTGAGATTGTTTACATGTACAAATGATATGTACAGAAATGTGGTTAGACTCAGGTACAGTGATGATGTCATGCCCACGAGGCCTTTGTAACTTGCAGCAGAGGGCACAGAATTGCTCACATAGCTTATACTTTGATTGACTTCACAATTGAATAGAACCTTACTGCCCTTTAGGGGTTTATAGAGCCCTGGTTTCCCGTGATTGATACTTCTGAGCTCCCCTGTCTGTTATGAAAGCAAGGTGGCTCCAGGGGGCATGTGGCTGAAGTTCCTATTACGACCAACACTAACGTGAGGTGGCCTCATTCCCCCTGCTCTGGGATGTTCTTAGGATATAAAAGGGTAACAATACCAAAGTTGTCCCTGAGGCTGTGGGGTGGACACTCATCACAGGCCAATTTTTTTCTCACTCTCTTTTCCTTACATAAAAGGAGATTTTTATGAGAATGTCTTTGAAGTTGTTGTGACTTTTCCTCTGTCAGTCTTATTTTTACTTCTCAGTCTAGTTAGCTCTGTTTGTTTAGGCAGTATATCTACAAGGTGCCATTCGTGGAATTTCCACAGCCTTAAGGCCTGACTATTGGTATCAGGAGTTTTCTGGAACTGTGAACCAACCTCACCCTCCCAGATTTTTCTTTTTTCATGATGACCTGTTTTTAGGGCCTAGTTCTATTTGTGAATAATCACTGCAATCGGTAACTGATTTTAATGCAAACTCATGATGTATTTTTAGTGTACTAGTGTAGAATGTCACTTGGTTTTTGTTGTATTAATTTTTTGCGTGGTACCACAGTACTTCCTCAGTAGTCCTGATCATCTGTGATGTAACAGAACGTCCTTCACTTCTAGTGCCTACAGCTGCTTAGACGCACAGTTTTATGATGATGAGACCGTAACAGTAGTTCTGAAAGACACTGTGGGGCGCGAAGGGAGAGATAGACTCCTGGTCCAGTTGCCGTTGGCTTCAGTGTATAATGGCGAGGATGCTGCAGAATATCAGTTCACTGGGGCTTACTCCACAAGGTAACTAACTCATCAGTAAGAAAGTCTTGCTGACCTAACGGTTAAATGCTTTTGAATGTGTATTGTACATTCTAGCTCCTTAGGCATGCTAGACAGTGCTTACTAGGGATAGGAAAGTCAGCTGAGCAGAAGTACTTTTCTTTAAAAAAATACTGACTTCAACAGCTCTTCTGCCCTTTTGCTTTACAAATAAATCAAGAGTATTTGCTCAAATAAGGTGGGGAATTATTTGGAGTGGTGAATGGGACTTCTATGCTATTTTTAAGGGTAGCATTAACCCCAGTTAATGATAGAATTGGTTATTTTAGATTTGCTCCTAGTGGTTTCCTTCTAGAATTAGGACGTCAGTAGCCACATGGAGGTACACAGCTAACCCTAACCCTTCTCTAATTTAAAAAATGTGTCTGTTTGCTTTCCTTGAGCTGGAATCAGAAACCTTAGTAAGGCACCATTCTGGCTATTTGGAATTGCAGTATTTTCCTAGGATATAGGAAAATACTTTTTAAACAGTGGCTGATAGAATTATTTTGGAAATGGGAATATTGGTAGAAATCGAACCCATGGTGGATCCTAATACTACCCCTTGTAACCAGGGAGAAGATCGCCTTTTCATTCCGGGGTTGGTTTTTCCCCTCTCCAGGCTAGATGAACAGTGCAGTGCTATTCCCACACGTACCATGCATTTTGAGAAGCATTGGCGATTACTGGAAAGTATGAAAGCTCAGTATGTTGCTGGGAACGGTTTTCGCAAAGTGTCCTGTGTGGTAAGTATTTACAGATTGTTTACTGACTGAGAGTAACAGGAGGAAGTGACTTTGGATCTATAAGGTCCTTTCAGAAAGTGTAAACATTTTGTGGTGTATTGCTTTTATTGATTATGAACATGTTGTAGTCTTAGCTATGTAGCTTTCTCATTCTCAGAAAGCTGACTGAGGAATACAATTCTAGATGTTATTTATTTATTTATTTTTTGAGTAGTCTCGACACCCAACATGGGGCTCGAACTCGTGACCCTGAGATCAAGTATCTCATGCTCTTGCGACTGAGTCACTAGGCACCCCTAGATTTTAATTATCATGAAATTGTCACTGTTGTATATAGAGATTCTTCTCCAGCAAATGAGGCTAAGTTTAGTGATTTTGTTGTAAATTGATGGGAAAATAACTTTCATACAAAGCCATTCTTTAAGCTTCTGATTTCTTATATATTATGTATTAGTTCAGCCATTAATTCAGAGAGTCTTTATTTGACCTTTTCTTCTCCAGTTAAGCTCAAACCTCCGTCATGTAAGAGTATTTGAAATGGACATAGATGATGAATGGGAGCTTGATGAGTCTTCGGATGAAGAGGAGGAAGCCAGTAATAAGCCCATGAAGATAAAGGAGGAGGTGCTGTCGGAGTCAGAGGCGGAGAACCAGCAGGCCAGAGCTGCTGCCACAGCTCCAGATGTAGTCATCAAGGTGGAAAAACTTGACCCTGAGCTGGACTCCTGATCTAGTTTGCCCTTATTTTGTATGTTCTCGGTATGTCAGGGAGGACATGGGAGATGGACAAAGATGTTTTGGACCACTTCTAATTTTCTTTGTATAACAAAGAAATAAACCATACATTTTATTTTTCCTTATTCTGCCTCAGCTTCTCAGTAGTAGAGTCACTATGATAGACTTTTTTTTTTTGCTGAGATTGCTTTTCAATACTGTGTGCATGCAGAACTCATGTTTAAAGAAAACATAAATTGAATGTGAGGAAAATTTCAGTCTTTTCTCTTAAAAGGTGTCAGGAATCATTCCTATATCAAGCAGAAATTACATTTAAATAGTCATTCATCACTGGAAGTCTTGATGCTTTAATATTTTAAAAACGTAGATAACATTTATTCCTCCTTTTCCATCTTCCCCTTTCTAGTTGATTCTCAGTCTCCAGAATGCTTTCCAGAATTATGTTTTCAAAGTTATACTGCCTTACTGTAATGCTAAATAAGCCAGAAGATGGATACTGTCCTTATGATCTAAACAGCAAAAACACTGCTTGACACCTACATAATTATCTCATTTTGTTACTGGATTTGAGCTCTGAATCCTTTGAATTGGCAGCATTTAGATGTGTCTTTTTCCTCTGTTTATAATTGGTCAGAGACACATGGTGGCTTTCTGTGCAACGCCTTATGAACACAAGAAACATGGGATCAACTAAGTCTAACTTAACATTAGTGCAAATGAGCTCCTATTGATTTCCTGGTGCTCATTCCTAAAGTTGGGTAGTATTCTCATGAGACTTTCAAAGAGTTTCCGTTTTATATATGAATTCTAGTATCAGTTCACCGATAAATGAAAGCTTCACTTTTTGAAGCTTTAAATATCTTCAGGCAGGAAAATATACTATAACCACATGAGTGGGTAACTGCCGGATTCTGTGTCATTTGTCTGTTTCTTTAATAGTACCTGTTGCACTTGGATTTTAGGTACATCATGCTTTAGATACTCCAGGTACCTCAGTTGGTCTGATCTGTGTCGGTTTTGAAGGGAAAACTGACAAGAAGCCACTGTTGTGTGCGTGAGCTTGGCGATTAGAACTATGATCTTCAGGATCCTGGCTGTGACCGCGTGCGGCCTTGCACATAGCAGGCCTCGAACACGCTTAATATGTAATTTACATAAATGCTTCTTGGTGGTTGGTCAGTTTCATGGCATTGTGCAGATGTCTTGAATTAGCTTTTGTGAGCAAGAAAGGTAATCTCTCAGGCAACATTACAGCTTGTTAGATTAAATTGCAATTTCACAATGAGCCACCAGTTCTTTATTAGACAGTAATCTGCCCCATGTGACTTCAGCATGAAATTTATAAAGATTTTTTGATATGTGCATGCTTGCTTTCTGCAGTTCCAGCCTGTGGATGAATTGAAACCGAGACTCCCACACTCTGCCATCATCTTGAACCAGGCATCGGTACTAGTTCTACTGATGTACTAGCTATCCCTTATCATCGAGTTAAATAATTGTGAATCATTCCTAATTTTAGGAGGATAGTTTCTTCATTAATGATTTTAATGTATATGATAAATGATTTAGGAGCTGGATTTGTATTATATCGCAGTAGAAAAGTTTGAACTGATATCTGAATTCCTTTTCAAGTTTTAATAAGTGGAGTGCAGATAATCTGTTTTATCATTATATTTTTAGACGTAGGCTGTGATTTCCACACTGTCAGAAACTCTGCTTTTAATACTTAGAATTTGAGCATTATAGACTATCACTTCTGGTTTATTTAGCAGCAGGTGTGGAATTTGAGTTTTGAAAGTGGGACATGTGGGATCCTGAGTGCTGGGCACTGGCACACACAGGCTGTGCGTGGGGTTCTGGGCCCTGACCTCCATAGAGTGGAGATAATCAACTACCTGTCTCAGGGTTTGAGGACCAAATGGGTGTCCTAGAGCTTTGTGGTTGGCACACAGGAGACACCTGATAAAGATCAGCACTTAATAAAATTCTGTGCTGCTCTTTTCCAGGATAAGATGTGTTGATATTTTAGGAATTCAAATAGCCTTTTTTTTTTTTTTTTTTTGGTGCCCGACTTAATGGGATTGTGATAATAGTCTTGCTAATTCTCTGGCTCTGTAGGTTTGGTTTTTTTGTCCTTTTGTTCTTGATTTTTTTCCAAAATAAAAAATTTTACACTTAGCAAAATGCTAAAACATTTTATCTTCTTTATTTAGAGCATTTGAATATAAATGTGAAGAAAACTATTTATTATAGTATAACCTTGGGTTTATGACCCCATAACTAAGGAATGCCTCTTAGATATAGGTACAGACATAGATGTCTGAGTTAATCTAAATACTTGCAGTTCTCGAGGAAATCCAGCAAGCAAATGTGCTACATACTTCTAGAGGATGCCATAATTGAAATCGTGGGTTGCATGAGTTTTCCAGGGCAAATCAATTTCTTTGGTACCTCTTGCATTTGTGACAATTATTATAGACTGATTGCATTTATTAGAATATACATTTGTCCAATATACCATTTTTCATTCTCACTGAGCAGAGGGAGATGGTACTTAGGATTATACTAAGTCAAGGTCACAGAAACCTTAGAGCATGAGAGTAAGGATTATTTTAGAGCAGGAAGTAGTACGTGAAGTCTTAGGAATATTCAGTTTAGAAATTCTCAATTATTAAAGGGTTGGTCCTAAGAAAATGAATTATTAATTTATAGATAATGTTTTTCACTTTCTGGGCTCACTGGAACAGGATCTTCCATGAAGCACACACCATCACATCAAAACTTCCTGGGCCGGTGATTAATAATACACATTTATGGGGGCCACCCAAGACCACTTGGAATGTGGAGACAGGGCCCAGGCCTGCATTTTTAACAGCTCACCTGATCTTATGCCCACTGAAGTTGAGAACCTTTATAGTCTATGGAAGCTATTTTTTAGTAATTAGACGTTTATCATTTTTTAATTAAAAGCTGCTCCCTTAGATGCATTGAAAACGGATATATTTTTTTCCTTACAGATGACCCTGATGTGATTAATTTTACATGCAACATGCTCACAGTTCTGTAAATCTGTTTAAACAACGGCGGGCCTAATTATCCCAAGTCTGGGCACTGCAGCGTATAGAACCCAATCCCAGAAGGCCACAGTTCAGCCTTAAGCCCACGTTCCACCGAGTAGTAGATGCCAAGTGTGTCTGTGTGGGCCAAGCAGGCTGGCTAACCGGTGATTACGGCTCATCAATGACACCCTCGCTCTGGGGTGTGCAGTCAGACTAAGCACACAGCACCCCCAGGCGCTAAGTGGCCTGTGTGGTGGCTGCGGTACGGGTGGTCAGTCCACCCCGCGGCATGGCCGTGTGACACTGTGCGGACTGGCTCCATAGATGCTTTCAATGTTAAAACAAGGAGACAAGTTTGTAATTCGTGCCTCCTGCCCTTCCAACTGCCAGTGTTCCCATATCCCCCCAGCCAGGCTGGAAACCTTAGGAACTGTTTTTATTCAGTTCTGTATTCCTGATTCCTGTTGCAGAGTGACCATGATTATTTTAATTTGTATTTTTTCCACTTTTCAGATAGCAGAACTGGGTATTTATTTTCCTTTTTTTTTTTTTTTTAAAGATTTCATTTATTTGAGAGAGAGTAAGCACAGAGAGAGAGGCAGAGGGAGAAGCAGACTACGCTGAGCAGAGAGCCTGATGCGGGACTCGATCCCAGGACCCTGAGATCATGACCTGAGCTGAAGGCAGACACTTACCCGACTGAGCCACCCAGGCGCCCCAGTAGAACCGGATATTTAGGAGCCCAACTAGATACTATAAACTGATACCCACGACTGTCAGCATGTCAAATGATGCGGCGAAAATGTTCTCACATTGGTAACATGTTGCTTCCCCTTTTTCCTTCCACCACTTAGTTTGCACCACTGTGTCCTGCCCGCCTGTTGCAGGAAGAGGTGTGAAGGATAAAATTTAATATGTGTATGGTACGGTTTGCTGTCTTAGCTTGTAAAGTCAAGATCTCTGAGTCACAGAGTGCACATGGAAGGGGCGAAGACCATGGCCGTGGGGTCCTACGGGGTGTAGAGCTCATTGTCTCCCTGCTGGGGGAGGAGCCATCGGAGGAGATGTGGAAAGAGTGGTCCCTGGAAGCAGGTGGAGACCCAGGTGACGCCTTTAACGGAAACCTGGTCAGGGGAGCCTTCATGTCCAGTGCTGCCAAGAAGTGGAGGAAGGGAGTGATGAGGATTGGCTAGTATGTCTGAACACTTGAGTCATGGTGGTTGCATCTGCAGCAGCTTTCAGTCCTGTGGGCATGTTGCCCCCGCAGTCTTCCCTGGCAGCCATCTTGGGACTTTCCTCTGGCACATACTGGCTTTCTTTCCTCTTCTTGGAGGAACCGGATTCTTTCTGCCGTTTGCAGAGCCTTGGGACGTGCCGTTTGCCAGGAATGCCTTTCCCTAACACTTCACAGGCTTACTCCTCACATTAAATTCCTCAGCCAATGTCTTCTTCGGAAAAGCCCACTGAGTTTTCAGGAGTCTCTCCTCCCCTTCCCTGTCATGCCAGATGTCCTGATTTGCAGTTATGGCCTAATCTGGTGCTTATCTTATTGCCTAAATTGGATTATAAACCCTGTGACAGAGATCATGCCCATTTGTTCACCTCTTCATACCCAGTGCCTACCGTAGTGCCTAGCACATGGTAGTTGCTCAAGAAATACTGGATGATCGGCTTACCAAACATCCTAGCATACAGCAAAGTGGACACTGGTTTGAGATCTGAAAGAAATTATCCTGAAATTTTAACATTACAGTGCTTCGAATTTGTTCACAAATGGGTGGTACCCCCAAAATTGCAAACTGATTGACAGATTACATTCGTCTCCATAAAAACTATCATGGTTGGCCCAGGCTGTGCCCCTGAAAGTGACAATTACCGATCTTCCGGGAGCCTCTCCTCCACCCAAATACTAGTGACCTTACACCTAGATTTCCAAATCAGAATCCCTCATCTTCAGCTTCCACATAAATTTTAAGGCCTCTGTTTTTGTAAGCTTAAGAAATCATGTATTTAAAAGATGACTTTTAGTTAAAAAAAAAAATCAGTCATGACACCGACAGGCATAGTTTCCCAGGGTGGCGGTGGCAGGAGCCCGGTGGGAGTGGGTGTGGGTGTGGGGCAGGGGTGAGGCGAGAAGCAGAGCTGCCCACGGGGGCAACGCACGAAGAATTTTGCTGAAGAGTAGGAGGGGGCATGAATGGCATCAGGGAGCTTTAAAAAAGACCGATGACACAAGGCATATTTATACATCCACAGCAGTGACGTGCTGAAGGGGGAGAAACTGACCATGTCTCGAGAAAAGGGGAAGCGTGAGAGTGAAATCCTTAAGAAGGCAAAAAGCCTGAGAGCCAGCGACCAGGGGAGGGCTCAGCATTGGGCTGGAGCACGATGTCCCTTGCACCCTAACGGGGGCTGTGTGGGGACACAGGCGGGCGGTACGTACAATTTCCCCTGGGAACTAGGTGTCACGGTCTCAGCAGAGAGCCACGAGCAGTGACTTCCCCCCTGCTTGCTGGGGAACTGGGAATGTCGAGGGCGCCCTGGAGACATGGTGTCCGTTCCACGGGATCATTTTCTCCCGCTGGGGTGTTGGGTTTAATCCGGGTTTGGGTTTTGTCAGCCCATTACGACCAGGCAGAGGGGGCGAGGGTGTTGGGAAGGTGGTACCACAGTGACAGGGCGGTGGCTCGGAGGGTGGAGAATTGTGGAATTTTGGAATCAGCGGTGGGAGCACAGGGAGAGACGGTGGCTGGAGAGGGCCATTTGCAGTGACCCTTCCAGAGGAGGTGGAACGCCGCGTTTCCTGCAGTGCGACTGTGGTGCTGGGGGCTGTTCCCCGCCCCCCCGCCGCCGGCCCCGGCAAGGAGGAGGGACTCACCAGAGCTGGGTAGGTCAGGAACGGAGTGGCCAGGGTTTCAGGAAGGCCGTGACAGTCACCAAACAGTGACAGCAGTGATGGTGGGGAAGGTAGGAGGGCGTGGACCTGAGGTCACCCGGGAGTGGCAAGGATAGGAGTGATTGCGACAGAAGAGAACCGGAAGCTGTCTGTGCTTCCAAAGGCCTGGAGGGAGTCAGCGACTCACTTACGGTCACTTGGGGGCTGGTGAGGCTGGGCTTCGAACCTAGGCAGGCTGAGGCCCAGCCCGGCTCCCGAGTCCCAGGCCAACTGCCCCAGAGGAGCTGGAAACACGTGCCCACGCTTAGAGGGATGCGGTGCAGCATAAGATATGAAGCCACACGTGAGCGTGGAGAGTGTAATTCGCGGATCAGCCACAGGTTAGTACTTCTTCCATCTGGGCCATCCATTAAAGGCTGTAGCTGAGGTGAGATCAGAGGCCGCAGCTGCCCCCGCTGGCTCCAGGAGGCCGTGGCTCGGGTGGCCGTCCCGCCTAATCCTGTCCTCGGTGCATGCTGTTGGCGGAAACAGTTATGTGGCAGAACATGGCGACTGCTTAGGACCGTGGGCTCGAGTGAGCCCTGGCTCAAGGGCCAAACAGGGCCCCGGAGGAGCTCACACTGAACCATCCGCCTTCCCCCCGCCGTGTGAAGGTGCACGTCAGCGTCTGCTGGCTCTGCGTCTGCAGACCTCGCCCTGGGAACCCGTGGGTCTGCCAGGTTGTATGTGAAAATCCCGAGTGCTTGGGGTTGCAGGCGCTCTGGGGCCAGGTCTGAGGCTGGTCGTGATCAGAGGGTCCCTTCCTGCACCCGTGGACGCCCATCCCCTTCCTCCTTGTCTACATGCGGCTTGTCGAAGTTCTCCTACGCAGACGTCTGTCCCAGAGGAGGAACAGCATGGGAAGGACCGCGGGATCCCGTAGAATCCTCTGATTAGCTCTGCGATCAAGGCATTGCTACCCTTATTTTACAGAAAAGAAAATAAGTTCAGAGGGTTTCGCTGTGTCTCAATCGCAGTCGTAGGTGGTAGAGCCAGGATGCAAAACTGACGATCGAAGCCCAGATAACAAAGATTGCTAACCGTGTTTGAGGGCTTGGTAGGAGCCAGGCGCCATGCCCAGCACCGCTCGTGAATAGGGCATTGATGCCCCGCCACAGTCCCACAAGGCAAGTGCTCTTACTGACACCATCCCTGTTTCACAGATGAGGAAACTGAGGTGGAGGGCAGTTTTCTAACCTGTCCATGGTAACGACACGGGCAGCAGGGGGTGGGGTAGGGGTGTGAGGCCAGGCGGTGTGCTGCAGGGCCCTCGCATCTGGGGTCTGTGTTGTTCGGAGATCCCCCTCCCCGCGCCCCCCCCCCCCCCCCCCCGCCGCCACCAGCTGCCTTGCCCACAGCCATCTCCTGAGCACGGTCTTCCCAGAGTGGCCTGGTCACCATCATATCTGTGCCTCGTGGACCGATGACCACGAGGCTTCCGCTCAGGCTGAGCCCCTTCATTCAGGATTGCTGTCAGCTCTGTGAGGAAACAGGCCGCGAGGGAGAGCAATGCTTTTTCTCCTGCAGACATGGGGGTGGCAGGTGGTCGAGTCAGGACACGAACCCCAAGTTCTGACCCCCAAGAGGAGGGTGGTTTCCTCCCAGGCAGTACTGCCCACAAGTAGCCACCCGTGTCGTCTTCCTTTGCCTCCTGAGGAGGTTCTGGAATGTGTGTGGCCCAGGTGTCAGCGAGAGAGCCGTGCTTTCTCCCCAGCAGGGCCCAGTTCATCAAGATTGTGTTGCATTTCGTTGGTCTGCAGACTTGCAGTGGGTAAGGGCCCACAGAAAACGGAGAGCAGGCGAGCTTGGCAGGGGGCGGGGGTGGGGAGGCAGGGAATTGATCCTCAGAATGAAAACATGGGCCAAGCAGAGGGCGGATTTGCAGTTTGCGGTGGGAAAACCATAGAAACCAGAATGGTCAGCTGTGAACCCCGAGGAAGACAGCCTCCAGGAAATACAAACTAGGAAAACACACTTGGGCCATTAATTATAGGCTAGAAGCTGTGATAATGCAGTGTCAGGCAAACACCGGGGACGTCTTGTGTCTTTAGACAAAGTAGCTCAGAACATCACACACCCATGATCCTATTTACTCTCCCGACAGGCAAAGGGGGGTTTGATGGGGTGAGACAGGCTGGGGGGTGGCAGAGCGGGGCATATAACAATGCAGCTTCCATTTGAGAAGTGGAAGTCAAAGGAACAAATTTGCAGATTGGCTCAGCAATGCCACTCACTCAAGATCCGTGCCCCCTGGGAAGCCCTGCCCCTGAAACTGGTGGGGATCTGGGCCCACTCCAGTTCTGTTTGGGAAGCCACAGCGCCCCCTGGTGCCTGAGAAGTCTAACTTGAGCCCCCAGTGGGCCAGTGCCTGAGGCTCCCAGCCCGCAGGGCCAGGTCCACAGAGCTGAGCCATCCAAGGTAGGAGGGACTGCTCCCCACGGCCACGGCCACCACCACGGCCACGGCCACGGCCACGTGCATTTCTGAGGGTGCTCTATGGGAATGCCTCCACCCAGGAGGGTCGCCAGGCAGTGCTCTGCCAGGGATGGACATCCCAGAGGGGGAGACTGTGTGGGAGGGTCCCCGCCCGGAGGCGGGGTCCCTGAGGTCTTCTTGGCTCGCCGGTGGGAGGATGGTCGGAAATCCCAGCAGAGGGCAGTAGTTGACTTGTTTGCGCAGTTCCTGTGAGGCTCGGTTGGGCGACAGGTGGGTGTGACCTGGGGCCTCGTGTGCGGAAGGGCCAGGCTTAGTTGGGGCTAAATGAAGACCAGCCAAGTGAGCCCAAGCAAAGGCTGTTTACTCCGAGCAGGGGGTCAGCTGCTGTCACCTGTGTGTTGGCAGAGAGACTCGAAGGTGGTTGGGGGGGGTGGGGAAGCTTTGTAGGGGAGCCGAGGGTAGGGTCCTGGCCGGGAACCTGAAGGCGGGCAGCCTGGAAACTGGGCAGCCTCTGGGACCCGTGCGGGGCGCAGGTTGGGCGCTCTCTGGTTGGTGCCAAGTCGGAAATGGGAGCAAACACTAAGGAAGCTGCTGGTTAGTGATCAAGTCCCGGCCACTTGGGGTGGGTTGGTACAGGCGTTATCGTTTGGCCCCCTGGATTGTCACTAGAGAGAGCAGCATGACTTCCTGCAGGAGTGACGGCTACCAGGCTGGCTTCCTGGGCTGAGCGTGGTGGCTGAGGTGCTGGTGTCCTGGGCAGGCTGCTGCAGGCTGTGGGTCAGAGCCCCCCTTTTATATACGGTCCGGCTGCTGACTATCCATCTGTATGTTCAGGCTGTCACCCTGCTGTTGCCGCCTGGGGATTCTGGACAGGGGTTTCCATATTTTCACGTCACCCTGGGCCACGCAAGTGCCATCCTTCCTGTGTTCATCTTTGGACTCATGACCAGGCAAGCTTTTATGTGGTTTTGGGGGCAGGTGATCGAGCTGCAGTTTTCAACTTTTACTTAGAATGGGAGACAGTACTGTCCCCAAGTACTGAGGGCCTCCCGGGGGGGCCCAGGCCCGGGCACCGAGGAGAACGCCCTCGGGGCCTGGCTGACGTGCCCTTTTCCTTTTCAAGCTGGCAACCCCTCCGGTTTGCTCTTTCCATCCTGCCGTGGCCAGGCTGTGTGAGTCTGGGCTGTGTGAGTCTGCTGTGGGTGCGGGCCACAACGATCATCTACTTCGGCTCCAATCTTACTAATTTGGGTCCTGTTCATTTTAAGTAGAGAAGTTTTGGTCTATTTTTGAAAAAAAAATTTGCTAAGCCAATGCACTGTACAAAAAGTTTGCAGGGAGAAGGGTAATATTTCATCGGTTGCCAGGAAAATTTTCAAGGACCTCAGCAGCACCGTGTTATATACAAAACCAGTGTAAAATCTTTTTTTTTTTTTTTACAAGTGTAAAATCTAATTTCAAGGCATTCTTTGGCTATTCCTGTGTTGGAAGAGGTCATTAAGAGGATGTGACCTCTGGTTGACCCATGAGCTGGGCCCAGGCAGTCCCAGGCTCCCCACCCCCTTCCCTGACCTTGGAATGTACCTTCTGTCCACCGTTCCCACAGAGGGAGCTGTTTCAAGGAGGTAGCCTTGGTGTTGAGACCATCTGGATGGTCTATGTAACTGAACCACGTCAAGGTCTCCACATGGTTTTACGGATGTAGTGGGCAGAAGTGGTGGTGGCAGGGGCGGGGGGTGCAGATCTCCTGGTCTTGCAGCTTTATGACACCTGCCACCTACCAGCCTGGAGTGGCCTGACTTTCTTCAGTCTCTCTTTGCCCTCTGCACATGGGGCCAATTTTGGATTTCACCTGGGCAACTCCCAAGGTTTGCAAATCCACATCCTGGCAGTGGCTCTCCCGGCCCACCACTTGTCCACAGAGCCACGTCAAGGCCCCCTGAAATTCTCAGAAGCAAGAAAATGGAAACTTCTTACAATAATTTGCTAATTTGGGCTCACTGCAAAAAAAAAAAAAAAAAAAAAGCGGTGTGTGGCTTTTTAAACCCTTGCACAGAAGTGTTGAGGCTTCTCTGTCTGTATTGGTCTCTGCTCCCCGTTACAGTTCTCCCAGGGTCACCCAGCTCCCCTCCATCCCCCGCCCATGCCAGGCCCTCTGTCTTACCACCCTGCACGAAGGCTGCCTCCTCAAGGAGCAGTCCCCCAGCCCCTTCCCCAGTCCTGACAGAGCTCTGGGGGGCAGACGGAGCCAGCTCACAGGCCACACTCTGCCACTTAGTAGCCACGAGGCCTTAACCAGTCTGCTTAATGTCTCTGAGCCTCATCTTCCTCGTCTGTGAAATGGGACAGTGGTCCTGCACCGCAGGGACCCAGGCCCAGACCCACATTCTGTAAACCTGCTCACTTGCGGGGCTAGCTCTAGATCATCACCGTCACCTCGCTGCTTTGGTTCAAGTTTGCTTTCTGGTCAAAGAAAATATTCCCATTTCCTATTACTTTGGACATCTGTTCTGGCTGTGCGTGCCCTCCAGACTCTCAAAGGGTGACAGTCTTTTTCCACTGAGGGGATTCAAGAGAATATGCCACCGGGGGCTGTGGAGCTGCCAAGGAGGTCCTCCCTAAACTTGTGGAAAGGCAGCGGTTTGGGTTGGAGTAGAAATGTGGCCTCCCCCGTGGCCTGCCCCGTGGCCATTTTCAAGGAGCAAGAGCTCATTTGCATGCACAGGCCTGAGGGAAGGAAGAAGCCGCCTTACTCAGAGTCACACCTCCGAAGTGGAGTATCCGGGGGAAGGGACGTGGACACTGTAAATGGCATGGATTAGTAACCAGCAGCCAGGGGCACTGCCGCCTTCCTCCACAGCCAGTGTCCCCCCTCCCCAGTCCCCCCGTGACGCTATCAGTTTCAAGACTGTTGCATCTGGCTGGTCCTGGCGTGGGTGACTCGTGGGACAATGTGGTGGTGATGCTTTGCAAACGCCTGGTGCTTACCTTGGTGCCGAGTGGCCAGAGAAATGCAGTCAGTGCGGGCGCCTGGGTGGCTCAGTTGGTTAAGCGACTGCCTTCGGTTCAGGTCATGATCCTGGAGTCCCGGGATCGAGTCCCACGTCGGGCTCCCTGCTCAGCAGGGAGTCTGCTTCTCCCTCTGACCCTCTTCCCTCTCATGCTCTCTGTCTCTCATTCTCTCTCTCTCAAATAAATAAATAAAATCTTTAAAATAAATAAATAAATAAAAGTCTTGCTTTCTTTAAAAAAAAGAAATGCAGTCAGTGCTCACTAAATGCCTTGCCTGGCCATGTGTCCCCTGCCCCAGTTTCTTGGTGACCTCGATCTCCACCCCCCACCCCCAACTCGGTACTTTGCAGCCTTCACAAAAGTCTCTGGGAAGCCTAAGGAACACCTGAGTGACAGACTAGAAAACAAGACTCAGATGCACTTTCTTTTGATTGAACCAAACCCAAGGGTTTTTCAAACACAAGTACCAGGCGTCTTAAAATTGATGTGGGAGATGACTGTCAAAAAATGTACGCAAACCAGGCCGAGCCTTTTGTCCTGCTCCGGTCTTCCCGAAGCTGTCACGGCTGGAGCCTGCACCCCCTCCATCAGCACCCCAGGATCCCCTTCACCTCTGCTTCCTGGATCCCTTCCCTCCTCTTTCTGAGTCAACACCCCCCGCCCCCCGTTTTGGGGGGAGCACATTTTCCAGAAGCTTCCTGAGGAAGGGTACATGACAGTAGACTTTGAGACATCTTGTCTCTGCAAATGTCTTTGCTGTGACATCCATTGGCACTTGGGTTGGGTGCACGTTTCCAGGTTAGAAACCGTTTCCCCTCGGGGTTTAGAAGGCGCTGCTCCCTTACCCTCTCCCAGCCGTCTGTGTTGCCGGTGATCTGTGCTTCCTACGTGATGACCTGGGTTGTGGTTTTGTGTCTGTTTTCTCCTCTGGATGCATTTAGCATCATCCCTCCCCCCCGACCCAAGTATTCTGAGATCTCACTGATGGGTTTCCATGTGGGACTCCTTGCATTCATTTATTGGGATCTTAATGGGGCTTTTGTCTGGAAAGCCAGGCCCACCATTTACAAAGAATAATAAAATATGCAGTAGGCTTTGCTGTAAATTCTATATGGCCAGTCGATTCGCAAAGACTGCTTTCCTTGCTGTTGCTGAACTCTTACACTGTAACCGGCCGTTAGCTGCAATCCAGGTGCAATTGGACAAAATCGGATTACGAGCAAATCCCCGTTTATTAGCCGGTTCAGCAAAGAGGGTGTTCGTGTCATCGCCGAACACGTGTACTTCCGGAATGGTTGTTGCTTGATGTTTCCGTTTGTGTTCAAGAGTAAGACAAAGTCAGACAACGAAGTGCCTCACAGACGCAACGGGCGTAAACAACCTCAAAAGCACAGAGAATAATAGTAACTCGTAAAATGTTACAAACTGATGAGAAGTAAGGCATTTTGAGAGTTCCTTACATTTGTTTCTAATACAATTTATTTAATTGTAAGTTTACATAATGTTACTTTTTTCTTTGTAGCTGTGTTTAGAAACCACCTTGACAAATTCCTGAAAATTTAAAAAGTGGCTGTCACAAGTCAGAATAAGACGGCCCCCGCTCACCACTGCAACCTGTGTCCTTCAGCTCTGAGACTTAAAAAAAAAAAAATTATGATTTCTTGATTTGTTTTTTCTTCCCTTCATGTTTGTCTGTTCTCTTCTTCTGGACTTTGTGTGAACTGATTTTCTTATTTTTAAAATCTTTTTTCTCTTTCTTTTTAAAAAATCTCCTTGCTTTTTGGCTTTATTTTCTGAGAGATTTCCTCAACTTTGTCTTCCAGTCTTTTAATTTTAATTTTTTCTAGCATATTTTAATTTCCAAGAGCTCTTTCTTGTTCCTTGATTATTATAATTTTCGTCCTCCACCCCCACCTTCTTCTGCGAGATCCTGTTCTTGTCTCCTTGTCTCATGGGTATCTCTGTCTTGTCTGATGTCCCTGAAAATGTATGTGATTGCAGTGTGTGTGTGTGTGTGTGTGTGTGTGTGTGTGTATGTAATTTTTATTTCCAAGTATAATCTTTAGCTTGACTTTGGACACATGGTATTGGAGGTGCCTTTGATATATCCAGGTGTGGTTGCTGGCTGTCAGGGGTGTTCAGAAGAGTGGTTTAAAACTGGAATATAGGGGCACCTGGCTGGCTCAGGTGGTAGGGCATGCGACTCTTGATCTCGGGGTCATGAGTTCAAGCCCCATGCTGGGTCCAGAGCTTACTTAAAAAGAATTAAAAATGAAGAATGAAAAATAAAAGTGGACTATAACTTCAGAAATTGGCCTGGGAGTGATGATCTAAGGAGAGAACAGAGAGTAAGACAAGCACAGGGTCTTGGTAGAACCATAGACCTCCCAGATGTGGGAACTCTGCGAAAGGGATGGACCTGCAAAGGAACCCAAGAAGGAGCAGCTGGGGGGTAGGAGGGAGCCCGGGCTCACAGGTGTCAGAGAAGCCAGGTAGAGCCTTCAGGAAGGAGAGGTGGTCAACCGTGGAAGATCCTGAGAGGCCCAGTAAGATGGGGAGTGAAGACTCCTCAGGTGAGAAATCCCATGGAGTAGTTAGTGGCTTGTCACTTCTTTGTTTTTTAAAGATTGATTTATTTATTTGAGAGAGAGAGAGAAAAAGAGAGTGGAGTGGGGGGCAGAGGGAGGGAAAAGAGAGAGAGAGAGAGAGAGGATCTCAAGCAGACTCCCCACTGAGCGTGGAGCCCAATGCAGGGCTTGATCTCATGACCCAAGACCATGACCCGAGCCGAAATCAAGAGTCAGATGTTCAACCGACTGAGCCACCCAGGCACCCCTGTGGCTTGTTGTTTAGACCCAGGTGTCTGCCTCTATTCTTCATTTCCGTTTTATTCCATGACTTTGGAGCTCATACTTCTGTGAGAGGCAGTATGTCCACATCAACACCCTCCTTCCTTTCTTGCCCCTCCTGCTTGTCCTCCTCACACGCATCCTCATCCTTAACACCTACCACACGCGGCCCTGGGGACTGCATCCCCTTAACACCGTGTTGCCCTTAACAGGATGCACAGACAGGCTCCTGGGTGACAGTCGCGGTGCTCCGAGGACACCGTCTTTAAGCCTCAAGGCGACGCTGTGGTCAGCGTTTCCTAGCAGAGTCACGGGCTCCAGAGGTAAACTGACTTGCCCAGAGTCACCCCTTGGGGAGGGGTCCACAGCAACCCCAGCCTCATCGGAACAACTCTGAAGTGCTCCCAGCTCTTTCCTTCTTAACAGCACGTTGCTGTGAACGGTGGACACTGAGGCCCAGCACTACTGTGTCGAACCCCCATGCTTAGGATGTTCTGTCCTGCTTTATGAGGAAATGTCAACCCCTTGGCAAGACCCACTTTAACTCCTCAGGGGGGCTGTGACAAGGGTGAGAAGTCACAGGTCTTTGGTCTCAGGCTAACTGCAGGCTGAGCTAAAGAGAGCTCTCAGGCCCTTCCCTCCCTTGCATTCCTTTCCCCACTTACAGACACAAGCCTCATCGTCCCTCCTCCCATAAAATGGTGGGTAAAAATAGTGAGCCCGGGGCTTGCTTTTGAGATCCCACCACCTGGACAAGTGTTTATCCAAAAGCATGAAGATGTTGGGTGGACCTGTGGTGTGAGGGTGGGCTCCAGGCTTGGACCGGCTGGCTGTGAGGCCTGGTGCCTCCCCAGCCTCCTGGGAGGCCTTGGCTAACTCATGAAGCCTTGGCTCCTTCAGCTGGAAACTGGGGGCAGAGAAGCCTTACCCTTCAGCTGGGCCTGCGGAAGGTGTCAGAGAAGTAGGTGAGCCAATGGGTGGAAAGCGTGAAGCTCCCCTTGCTCTCGGAGAAAGTGCTCAGAAATGTCAGCTGCCCCCGTTCCTCCCTGTGGGCAAGGGAAGGGGTGAGAACTCTGGTGGTTCTAGATTCCCCCCCACCGGTTCCACCCCTCCTCTCCCACACAATGCCTGGGGAGTGACCTTGAGTAAGTCACCTAATTTCTCTGTGCCTCAGTTTTTTTATCTGTAAATTGAGGATTACCATGCTACGCACTGCAGAAGGTTGTGAATACGTTTTTTAAGATTTTTTAAAAATTTATTTGAGAGGCGGAGGGTGGGGGGAGAGCAGAGGGAGAGGGGCAAGCAGACTCCCCACTGGGCAGGGAGCCTGACGTTGGGCTCGATCCCAGGACCCTGGGATCGTGACCTGAGCTAAAGTCAGACACTTACCCGACTGAACAACCCAGGCGTCCCTGTTGTGAGTATTGAATGAGTTAAAACATGTAAAGTGCCTGTTACAGGTCTGTCTTGGCCGGATGCCCCCACATCGGCAGTCGATTCTGTAACAGTGATGCTGGTTATTTTGCACGCGGGTGTCCTCTGTGAGCAGCGCTCCGCTGGGCACTGTGTGGAATTCATAGTCCTCACACTCCCTCTCCCAGAAACCGAGGGACTAGCATATGATAGAGGACAGAAAAGCTGTGAGAGGTGTTAAATAAAGATACAGGCTCAAGTCTTTTTAACATTTACGTGAGAACATATGTACGTTCAGCTAGGAGCTATATGATTTTTCTATGCCTTCTGGCTAGGAGTGATTTTTTTAAAATAATAAACATTTATGTATTTTTTTCCTAAATTTCCAAAGTAATATATCTTTGTGGTAGAATATGTGGAAAATACAGAAAAGATCAGAAAAGCAAATAATAAAAACACACCCACAACCCATCATCTAGAGAGAATGCACCTGGATATTTATCCATCCAAGTTTGTTTCAAGTCCATACATATATTTTAGTAAGACTGAGATCATACAATACATATTATTTTGCAACTTGCTTTTTTATTCAACAGGATATTGTGAGCGGGATTTCAAGGGACTCGGGCTTACATGTCTTTGAGGCTCCTGTTGATGTTTAGAACAAAGTTTTGAGCCTCTTGATCAGGATTTCTGAAACTTGAGTTAGTTATGGGCTCCTTTATTGGAAAAATTTCATGGACCTCCAAGAATCTTCCATCAGTGAACCTTTGGGGTATCCTTGGGACCCAGTCTGAAAGCAGTATATTAGATGGGATTGATAAATGAATAGAAGATGAATAAATGGCACTTTACATGTTTTAACTCATTCAATATTCACAACAGGGGCGCCTGGGTTGTTCAGTCGGGTAAGTGACTTCAGCTCCGGTCATGATCCCAGGGTCTTGGGATCGAGCCCCACATCAGGCTCCTAGCCCCGCGGGGAGTCTGCTTGTCCCTTGGCAGATGGCCACACAGGGTCTATTAAAAAGGCTTCCCTTATGTTGGACGAGGGTGTTTGTGGCAGTGATCCATATCTGTAAGTGCAGGTATGGTCCAGACCAACAGCCAAGCATGTGCCGTTCCTGCTACTTGCCATCCATTCTAGCTTTTGACTCCTGTTCAGACTCCTATTTGTTCCTATTTGTAGCACCCAGGCTACTCCATCTGTAGGTGTTTTCAACTATCCATGACTCTAGTCATCAACCTGCTCCGCCAACGTGAAAATATGTGAGATTGTCTATACCATTCTAACCCAGCACCATTGAAGCCTATATTTATCCTGTATTCCTATTAAACTAATGGTGTCTTAAAATCCTTCAGTGAAGTATTACATACATTAAGAAAAGTAAGCACATTATCACTGTATACTCTGATGAATTATCATGACCTGAAAACTTCCAGGTAACCAGCCCTCAGATTAAGAAACAGGATATTGTCAGTATCCCAGAAGCCTCCTCAATGCCCCCTCCCCAAAAGGTAACTCCCATGCTGACCATCCATTACTTTTGCCTGCCTTGAACTTCATATAAGCAGACCTATATGCACTCTACATTTTTGTGATGTGTTTAATTTCTTTCTTTCAGCATCATCTTTGTGAGATTCATTTGTGTTATGTGTAGTGACAATCTGATATTCTCATTGGCTTCTCCTATTCCATTGTCTGAATATACCAGAATTGATTTATCTATTCTATTGCTGATAGACATTGAGTTGTTTTCAGCGTCAGGCTATTCGAAATGAAACGACTGTGACACTCATGTACATGTATTTTGGGTAACACATATAAGCATTTCTGTTGGCATATACCTAGGAGTGAGTCATGAGATGTATGCCAACAGTTTTTCCAATGGTCGTACTGCAGTATAGGAATGTTCCAACTGCACCATCTCTTTGCCGAGACTTGGCATTGTCCCCCTCTTTCACCTTGGCCTTTCTGTTTGGTGTGTGGTGCTATCCCATTGTAGTTTCACATGCATTTCCATAGGACTTGTGAAGTTGAACACCTTCTCATATATTTATTGGCCATTTGTAAGTCATCTTCTGTGAAGAGCCAGTTCAAGGGTCCTGCCTGGGGAAATGGGATGGGGAAGAATCCAGAGATGGCCCAGGGTAAAGCAGCGAGAACTTTGGGGCCACCATTTTATTCAAAACTGTGGTATCTGTAAGGACTGACTCCAGGGTCACTGGGAAATAAAACCCCATTATTCTGAGATGTCCCTAGCTGCAAAATTCCTTTGTGTGACATGGTGCCTTCCAGGGGACTCGATATCTCACGTGAGCTGGGATCCAGAAGGCAGGTGATAGCTCATGAGGAGTGTGTCCTAGCCTGACTCATGGAAAGGCTGCTGTTTGTCCTGGGCCATTGGAATGTCAAGCTCCCACCACCAGTTGGAGCCAAGCGTGACTCTGTAATACTCCAGAAGCCGTGTAGACTGTAGTGCTACTGAATCTAAGAGAATCAGCCCTGCCGGGCCCGAGTCATATATTTGGTCAGACATAACATAATCCTCCCCATTCTACTGAGTCTCATTTCAGTGCCCAGCCCACCCTGTGATGCTTATTAAAATGATGAACTCTAACACCTCTCTTATTCTTCTCTATAGTTCTATTTTTTAGAAATGTTTTAGAAATGTTAACATAAAATTGTTACATAGATCAACCCGTTTATGATAAGCCAGCAATGTGGTGGAGCTTCTAGTGGATTTTCAGGTCCTCCAGCCTCCGCTGGGTAGACTTCACTGTCCCAGGGCCAGGCACCGCCGGCCACCGTTTTCATGCAGGAACCACAGTGCCGGATCCCTGAGGCTCATCTTTCCATTTGGTTTTGCCACAGAAGGCACAATGGAAACCAGTTCTGTTTTATGGTTTTGGGGAATCTCTGGAATTTTAAATGCTGTCTGGTTACTTTTTTTTTTCTGATTAATGTTGTATTGGGTTAACCCACATTAAAATATTTCTAAACATTCTCCCATTTTAAAGTGCTGTCCTGTGCTGGCTTAGTTCAATCTTCTTCACCATTTTCCTGCACAAGGCACCATTCTGGCTCCCGTATTTCCTGTGGATTCTGACCTTCTTGGTGCCTTTAGCCAAGTCTCTGCAAACCAGATCTGAGCCCAGGGAGCTTCTTCTCTTTATTTCAGATGAAGCAGATAATCTCCCCTGGTATGCCGTGGTGTAGACGGAGAAGCACCCAGCTCAGGATCAGACTGTGCCCGTCTGTGTCTCAGTGCGCTACATAACCAGTTGTGCAATTTTGAGTGAATCGCTTTCCCTTTTTTGCTGCTCAGTCTGCTCACCTGTAACATGGGTCTCTGCACCCCACGAGGAGAGGGTTCAATCAGATAATTGATGCAAAAGCAAACCGTGAACCTGAGGTTACCAGGCAAATGTGAATTACGTTTTACATTGAGGCGTGGAACTGATACACTTGGTCAACCAAACCAATGACAGGAGACCTTGGCAAAGTGTCAGGCTTGGGGGCCAGAGGCAGGGACAATGGAGAAGGCAGTAAGAGGGACATGGAGTAGACTCTGGAAAGGCAGTGCCTAGAGCTCTTTTAGGAGTGAAAAAAACCTAAAAATCACAACTTACAATGAGAAGTACGATTTTCGAGCCATCCAGAGACTCGTCTGCCAACCGGGGCATCGTTTCTCTGTAGTAAAACCATGTGGGATGCCAACTTTTGAGCTGTAAGTTGGCTGGCTTGCCCGAGTCTACCTTCTGGTAGACTCCAAGGCTGCCTTGGAGTGCTGTGTGGGCCTGGCCGCCGAGGGCCTTCAGTGGTTGTGTTTGGTTTCTGCAGAAGGGGAACACCAAGGCCATGGTGAAGGTCCAGCTTGAGAAAGAATCTGTTTATTTCCAAAAACAGGAGAAGAAGAAGAAATAGAAAGGCTGAACGATCAACGAATCCATTTTCCTGATGCTAATGTTACCAACTTCTCCAGGAAGTTCTAATGTGGGCAACCCCAAAGTGATAAGAAAGCATCATCGGCACATTTTTTTTCTTCCTGGACTGGGGGGAGGGGAAGGCAGAGGGTGTCCCAAGTTTCTAGGAGAGGAGTCAGCTAGTCAGCTGTGTCAGCCTCAACCTCCTCACCAGGGGGTTTCACTCCCACTTCTGCTTGGTACATGCATGGAGGACCCGGGTAGGCCATGGTCAGGGTCCTGGGCCGTCTCCTTTCCCTGCACCGTCTGGCTCTCTGCCTGGGCTCCCCCAAACTAGAGGGGATGTGCTTGGGGGTCAGGAGCAGCTCAAGAGAGTTCTAAAAAATTCAAAATTTTACTTTTCCCTGTATATGCACACTTGGGTATTTGCACAAAAACTAATTAGCATGGATTACTTTTGTAATTTTAAGAGTAATATTAAGAAAAATAAAACTCAGGAGATTTGGCTGATTCTTTCTCTTACTCAACCAACATTCCCTGGGCACATGCTGGGTACCAGGCTCTGTGCTGGCTCCAGCAGATGCAAGATGGAGACCCTGGCCTTGCCCTTGAGCAGCTGGAGGAGGACACAGATGGACAAGTACCTAAGTGAGATAAGAGGTGTAGAGGCTTGAGTACGGGAGGTACCAGACAAAGGAGTGAGAGGGGTAGCCTGGTCTGTGGGAGCCTGGGAAGGCTTTGTCAGGATGTAGTGCTCAAGCTGAATCTAGAAATAAGAGCAGGTTGTCCGTAGACAGACAAGGTAGGGAAGGGCATTCCAGACAAATAGCACATTCTGTTGTGAAGACTTGGGGCCTGTCAATGACTGGGTCACCTCCCCAGCCCATAAGTGTTCAGTGTGGCTGGAGTATTCTTGGAGAGAGGAACAGGACATCTGGCTGGCGAAGTGGGCAGAGACCAGATCAGGGAGAGACTGTGTGTCATGCTAAGAAGTTAGGATGTCATTTATTCATTTAACAAACATTTATCGAGCACTTCCTATGTGCTCTCACCACTGTGGGGACTGGTGATACATATCCATTGACACTCCATCCTTGCCCTTATGGTCTTACGTGCTCATGGTGGGAGGGATAGACCATGAAGTAAAGAAATGAGCAAGATTATTTCAGATAATGGCGCTTCTTATAAAGAAATGTGAAGCAGATTAAGGAGCTCAGGAGGAAGGAAGGAAGAGGGAAGAAGTTGCTATTTTAGGTTAGGCAGGGCCTTCCAGAAAAGATCTGAATGAGGTGGGAGGGGAGTCCAGTTGAATATCTGGGATAGATTCATTCCTGATGGAGGAAGCAACATCTGCAACGGCCCTGTGGTGTGTGCAGGGGAGCAGGGAGGGGGCAAATGGGGGACCTGGGTTCCAGCGAGTGGGGAGAGGGCAAGTGGGGGACCTGGGTTCCAGCTGGTTTCTCCACCGCTGTCTGCACAGGGTTGTCACTTCAGAGGTTATAACACTGCACCCCCCCATGCTTTGAGTGGACACCCTAAGGGCTCTGAAATCCAAAAGTCACGTATTGATTTTGGTAACTAATTTGGCACCAAACGTGACCTGAATTTGGTGGCCAAACCTCACCTGAACAGTTCTTATTTGGGCTTCGGTTCTTATTTAGCCCACCGAGCATGACGATGAGTCTGTTTTACTGCCGAAGTATGAACGTGTTGAATTGTGGCGAGCTATGTTGCAATGTTTAGTTGCGGGTGCTGTCCTGGATCCCCCTGAGGTGTCACAGATCATGCCATACCAGCAGTGCGTGGACTCTCTCGAATCGGAGCCTTTAGGATTTTGTGGTTTGTAGATTGGGGATGTGGATCTGTGTATGTCTTATGACAGGGAAACAGTGGGGCGTCATGCCTCTCCAAGTCAGGCCTGGCTTCAGCTAGCACGTACTGGCTGCGTGGTCTTGGCAAGCCCTGTAACCTCCTGGACCCTCTGTTTCTTCTTCTGTAAAATGGCAGCCAGGACATTGCCCCATGACAAGGGCTCCCCCTGGCTGTCTCGCTCCCTGCACCTCTTATTAGCTCCTCACAGGCCCCTCTTCTTGGACTGCTTCCCCCGCAGATGTCTCCATGCCTGGCTCCTAGCCTTTGTTCAGATGTCTGCTCTGCTCAGAAGTCACCGCCCTAGAGAGGCCTCCTGATCCTGCAGATGAG
Organism: Zalophus californianus; assembly: GCF_009762305.2. Classification (NCBI taxonomy): domain Eukaryota; kingdom Metazoa; phylum Chordata; class Mammalia; order Carnivora; family Otariidae; genus Zalophus; species Zalophus californianus. The sequence continues at coordinate 20,447,386 of NC_045596.1, forward strand.
GCCCTGGACTCCCTCCCACGCCTCCTGTCTCAGTCCTGCCTTCTCCCACGCTCCCACTTTGCTTTTCTACCAAGCATGTGTCCCCACCTGCAATTACATCAGCTGATTATTTGTTTCCTTGTAAATCGCCTGTCTCCCTGCTAGAAGGTGAGCTCCGAGGAGGCAGGGAGTCATTGTCAGATTCACCGCCACCTGGCCAGCAGGTGCTCGGTGTGGGAGCACAGTGGGGGGTGGGGAGCAGCCCCCTTTGTAAAGGGGGCCTTGCGGAGCCCAGGGATGAAGGCCGGCAAGGCCAGGATGGAAGGACGGACTCGCCCCCCCCTTCCCGCCCTCCCGGGGTTCTGTCTTGTCCTCCTGTGTCACCTGGAGTGAGTGAGTTCTCATCTTCCCTCTAGCAGGGGGTGGAGGAGGCAGAGAACCAAAAGTGTGGGAGTGGGGGTTTCTGAGGTCGGAAACAAAGGACCACTTTGGTTTTTCTTGTCAGGACCCAAGGCCAAGCTGATTAGATATGTCCTTAAAGGCCTGTTTAGTGTGGATTTGGAGAAATAACTTGGAGGGGCATTGCTTTCTGCCCCAAAGTGAAATTCTCGAAATCCTGGGGGTTGGTCTTTGCTTTTGGGAAAGGCAGGCAACAACCCCCGCCCCCCCAAAACCTCCCAAGGGTGGAGATCAGCTGAGGGCTCGGAGGGGAGCCAGGCCCTCTGGGGGTGACAATGACAGGAAAAGCCTTCGCTTCTGCATGGATGTCCTCAGGCTTCCCGGTACCAGGGCCTTCCAGAGTTAGCTGGTGAGGAAGATGAGGTTTTCCGGACTCCTTTTGTCGTGCTCAAAGCCTCTCCAGGGCTTACGCACAACTAAGTCAAGTGTTTTGGGAGGCAGGTTGCGTATGAGATGGTGCTTCAAACAAATTGAAGCAAACACTGTATTTAACAAGGGTGCGTTCTCCAGGACTCCAGGCCGGGCTGGGGGGAGCCTGGGGTGGCTTTTAGAGAGCCTGTGGGGAGAGGTTAGAGGAGGTTGCAAGTGTTTAGGGACAAGCGAGCCAAGTTAGTTAATTAAGGGGTGATGAAAATATTCAGCCCTGGGGGCCCAGAATGAGATTCATGAAATATTAGAGACCTTGAAAATTTATGCAAGGTTCCAGTGAGCAGAAGAGCAAGTAATCTAATGAGCACCCGTGTACCTGCTACCAGGTTTATAGAATTTTAACATTTTGCCCGATTTTCTTCAGTTTTAAAAAAAGCAATACAGACACAATTAGAGCCCCCTTCTGTACCCTTCCCTGATTCTTCCCTCTCTCCCCTCCCTCTGAGTTTAGTTATTATTCCCAGGCATGTTTTTATATTATTAATACAAATATTGTCTCCCTAAATAATTATGCTATTGCATGTGGTGTTAAAGTTTACATATCTTAAAGTTTTTTATTCTATAATAATTATATATATATATATAATCTCTAATGTGTATGTATATATATCTATATATACATACACATTAGAGATTGTTATACCACTATATACAGCCTGGTGCAACTCACCTTCTTTTTTTTTTGCTCAACATTATCCTTTGGCCATTTGCCTGATGTTGATACACAGAGCTAGAGTTCAGTCACTTCGTGTGTGTAGAACATTCCATCGTGTTAATACATGGCAAGCTGTTGACGCTGTCTTCTGCCAATGGGCATTTAGGCTGTTGCAAGTTTCTGCTATTACAAACAATATGTTAATGACCATTTTTGTCCCAGTGTCCTCGCACTCTTGCTAGAGTTTCTCTAGAATATATATCTCAGAGTGGAATTCTAGTTCAAGTGCTCTGCAGACATCCCACCGTCCTTAGTCCTGCCAGATGGATCTCCAGTTGGTCAGTACCCATTTACACCCTCAGCGGAGCGTCAGAGTTCCTCTCTCTAGCTCCTCACCACCTCTGTAGTGTTGCCAAAATGTTTCACCCCCTTGAGGGGAAGGTTCCGGGCCCTGGTGCCCCCCACAAGGGCTGACAGCTGAGGACTCCTGGAAGCTGAGGAGGGCCCTTCAGTCGTCAAAGGGGAGCAGAAGCCCGGGATACCCTCCCCTTGCTCCCCTACCCGTCTCTGTCACTGAGTCCCCGAACCTGTGCCAGGCCAGTTGGATTGTATCACGTGGGCTCCCTGCTTGTATAAAGTAACTGTAACCCCTTTAGTAAACTCAACTCAACCCTCGGGGCATGCCACCCCTCTCCCTCCCTGAATGATACACTTCTTGAGGTTCTAAAAATAATTGTAATATTTAGGAATACTACTATCCTCCATCGAGCTCTCGCCACAAAAGGGGAAACAACGGGGCACCACGAGGTGACACTGAGCTCTGAACCAGGCCCGCCACTGGGTTCGCTCGGCAGCCACGAGAGCGGCCCACAGGGGATACAGCTGCCGGGCGGGGCAAGTGCGCCAGTTCCACACCGCAGACCTGCGCCGGGGGGTTCCTGCAGGTGACCCGAATCTGTGGATTCCCGGGGGCCACTGTACCCCCCTGAAAGCATTCTCCGGGAGCGGGAAGTGATAGTACAGGTGGGGGGCAGAGAGGCCAGCAGCCCATCCAGTCCCTCCCTTTGGGGGCTCCTGGCGCTGCAGTGCAGTAGGGCGGCATCAGGGCCCTTCCCGGGGGGGGGGGGGGGGGGGCGCCCTGTGCAGCCCGTCCACAGCCTCACAACAGCATGCAATGGCCTGCCTCGTCTTCGCCCGGTGCCCTGGGTGTCCTGAACCAACAGTGCAGAAGCTCCGGGCGCCCTGGATTCGGCAGACCTAGGCTCAAGCTCTGTCTATCCTTAGTCTACCCTGCAAGGCTCCGTGGCCCAAATGGCAAGTCATCTAAACTCTTCATGGGTTCAAGGAGGGTAGACGTGGTGCCTTGGCACCATCACTTTTGCTTCCTAATGTCTGGCTCCTTCCTTGAAATTGCTCTCCATGACGCCTCTCCCCTCCCTCCGTCCCTCCCTCTCCCCTCCCTCCATCCCTCCCTCTCCCCTCCCTCCATCCCTCCCTCTCCCCTCCCTCCATCCCTCCCTCTCCCCTCCCTCCATCCTCCTTCGCCCCTCCCTCCGTCCCTCCCTCTCCCCCTCCCCTCGTCCTCCCTCGCCCCTCCCCTCGTCCTCCCTCGCTCCTCCCCCGCCCCGCCCTCGCCCCTCCCCCCGCCCCGCCCTCGCCCCTCCGTCCCTCCCTCGCCCCGCCCTCCGTCCCTCCTTCGCTCCTCCCCCTGTCCTCCCTCGCCCCTCCCTCCGTCCCTCCCTCGCCCCTCCCTCCGTCCTCCTTCGCCCGTCCTCACCTCCCTTCCTTCCCCTCCATTCCTCCATCTCTTCTTCTCAACAGCCATGGGGCCAGGCAGCCATGGAGGGCTGGGCGTCTGGGATAAAGATGACTGGGCCCAGGGCCCAGCAGGGTTAGCGGCAGGTCACCAGCAGGGGCAGTCACCTGCCGGCCTCGACAGAGGAGCCACTCCCGGGAGGCCAGGAACGGCTGGCCTGGACTGCAGCCTTCCCTGGGGAGGTTACAGCAGGAGGGCTTCGGAGGGGGAATTCATCTCTGAGCAGCGAGCCAAGGCCCTGCAACTGGAGAGTCTGTGCCCCTGACCGTGTGCTGGGGGGCGCCTGGCCTCATGGCTCTCCCGGAAGGAAATAACCACTGAGCCCTTTAATGGTGCCTCTGGCCTCCCCAGCCCCTGGTCTGGGGGAGGAGGAAGAGACTGAGGAGGGTCAGGAGAGTGCGCCCCCCTCCCCGCTACCCAGAATCAGTCTTCTGCTCCCCGGGTGGGAGTCAGGCCGAGCTCCCCAGACAGGGCGGTGGACAGAAAGGCCAGACTCTGGAAGGACATGAGGACCCACCGGGCCCTGCAGGTCAGCACCGTCTTGGTTGGGGAGCTGGCCTGGTTCGGCGTGGCCTCTGGGCAAAGTGCGAACCCAGACTTTGTAAACTTTGGTTTGAACTCGTGGGATCATATAGATGTCTGGGTTTCTTGGTGAACACTGTTTCAGAAAGATCGAAGCCATGTGGGTTTGCTAAGAAGAAAGAGGAGTGTTACCAAAGCAGGCTTGTCAGAGAGAGAGAGACAGACAGTGACAGAGAAACCGAGATCCAGAGAGAGAGAAAGAAGGGGAGTGAGGGAGAGACAGAGACACAGAGAGGGAGACAGAGAGAGACAGAGACAGGGAGACAGATAGACACACACACAGAGAGGGAGACAGAGAGACACAGGGAGAGAGAAGAGACAGAGACAGAGAGAGACAAAGAGAGAGGGAGAGACAGAAGCAGAGACAGAGACACACAGGGAGAGAGAGAAAGGAGACAGAGAGAGAGAGGCAAAGAGAGAGAAGAGACACAGAGACCCACAGAGACTCAGAGACAGCGAGGGGAGAGAGGCAGGGGGAGGTGGCTCCCTCTAGTGGACAGCGGTGGTGACAGCGTCAAACAGGAGCAGTTAAGACAAGGGGATTAGGAGGTGGAGCAATGACCCCGAAGAGCGACAACCCTGGCGTGTTTCCGCTCTTGGGAGCCGGGACGCACGGCCCTCCGTGGCTTCTGTGACAAGCGACCGCTCCGCCCTAGCCCCTCTGCCCCACAGGATCGTAGCACACACTCTTTGGATGGCACCGTGAGTCCTTTATCAGCAGGAATCCATTTAATGATAACAACCCTGTGAAGTGGGAACTCTTGTGAGCTGTGATTTACCAAGAAACAGAGGCACAGAGAGGTTAAGTAACTTGCCCGGGAACACACAGCCAGGAAGGAGAGAGGCCAAGGGCCGCGGGCTGCAGAGTCTGGGCCCTGACGGCTGGCTGGGTGGCCCGAGGTGGAGGGGTGGGTTTCTCCAGGCCTCCTGTGGTGTGTGGCCACGGACGGGACAGGACCGCCGGCGCCGTGTCCCTCGTCACCCCGGGCGTTAGGGCTGCCCCAGGCCTTTACTCTTTCGGATTCTTCTTCTCATCCGGTGCCCTGCGGAGTCGGAGGCCCAGGCGCTGCTGTGGCCTCCTCTGTACAGATGGGGATGCGGGGGCTCAGAGAGGGACAGGGAGGGGCTGTGGGCGAGGTCCTCTGGCTCCTCTCGGCCACTCTCCCAGGCGCCCCACAGCGGTGACCCCGAGCCACTGCTGCTCCCCACGAGGCCCTCTCTCTGAACCAGCTTCCTCTGCCCCGAGGCCCCTTGTCCACCCTCCGAAGTCGCTCCGCTTCACCCCGGGCCCTGGCCTCGGAACTTTAAAATCTTGGTGGAAGTGTGACAGCTTCTTTCGTCTCTGGGCCTTCCGTGGCCTGGGACATGCGAGATAAGGGAGGCGGGCATGAGGAGTTGGTGTTTCATGGGGACAGAATTCCAGTTTGCAGCATAAAAAGTTCTGGGGCGCCTGGGTGGCTCAGTCGGTTAAGCGTCGGCCTTTGGCTCAGGTCATGATCCCAGGGTCATGGGATCGAGTCCCATGTCAGGCTCTCTGCTTGGCGGGGAGAGTCTGCTTCTCCTTCTCCTTCTGCCCCTCCCCCTGCTTGTGTGCACTTGTTCTCAAATACATAAATAAATAAATAAATAAATTAATAAAATCTTTAAAAAAATGTCTGGAGATGGACCATGGTACGGTTGCACAACAATATGAATGTATTTTGTACCATTCAACTGGTAACATTTTTTAAAAGTGGGGTGAAATTTTCCATTATGAGTATTTTACCACAATTTAAAAAATAAATGGAAGAACAACTAACTGAATGAGGTTAAGTTCACGCTGGATGCAGTAGAGGGAAACATCGGGATGAAGAGAGAATGAGACCTCACGGTGGGAATGAAGCAGCCAGCCGGCAGCTGGGGTGCCTAGGAGGGCTCTGACCAGGCAGAGATGGGGGACGGGCCATCCAAGTGAAGGACAGTTTGGGCAGGAAGCAGAGGGGAGAAGACTCGGCCTCACCTCGAGGAACAGCACGTCATTCGGTGCGGCCTCATTCCAACTGTTGGAGGAAGAAAGTCACAGAAGATGGTCAAGACCCAGGGAATTTTGGCTCACATTAATGGAGCACTTCCTAGAGACGAGGTATGAAGTCACCAAACCTATCAGTACATACCCATTGGCATGGCTACTATGAATAGAAAGAAAGAAAAAAAGAAAAAAAGTAAAAGAAGGAAAGAAGGAAGGAAGGAAGGAAGGAAAGAAGAAAGGAAGGAAGGAGGGAAGGAAGGAAGGAAGGAAATAAGTATCAGCAAGAATGTGGAGAACCTGGAATCCTCATACACTGTTGGTGGGGAATATAAAATGATGCAGTCACTTTTGAAAATAGTATGGCAGTTCCTCAAAAAATGAAAAGTAGAATTACTATATGATGCAATAATTCCACTTCTGGGTATACATCCAAAAGAACTGGAAGCAGGGTCTTGAAGCGATATTTGTATACCCGTATTCATCGCAGCCATATCCACATGGCCAAAAGATGGAAACATCACAAGTGTCCACTGATGGATGAATGGTTAAACAAAATGTTTATAGCAGCCTGGGGAGGAATTATTGTTTCTCCTGGGATATGAGTGTGTGTAGATATCTACACACACATACATACAATGGAATATTTATTATTCAGCCTTAAGAAGGAAGGAAATTCCGGCATATGCTACAACATGAATGAACCTTGAGAACATGATGTTTAAGTGAAATAAACCAGCCACAAAGGGACAAACAATGTAAGATTCCATGTCTGTGAATGAAGCACCTGGATTGGTGAACCCCCTAGAAACAGAAAGTTGGATGGTGGTTGCCAGGGGCCAGGGGAGAGGGGCATCATTGTTCAATGGGCACAGAACTCCAGTTTTGGAACATGAAAGGGGTTCTGGAGATGGATGGTGGTGATGTTTGCACAACAATGCGAATGTACTTCATGCCACTAAATAGTGCACTTGAAAATGGTTAAGATGGCAAATTTAATTTATGTCTATTTTACAGTAAAAAAAAACCAAACCTCTCAACAACTCTATGATTATTCCCATTTTATAGACGAGGAAACTGAGGCATAAAGAAGTTAGGAGACTTTCTTAAAATCACACAGATGATGAGTGACAGAGCTGGAATTTAAATCTGGGCAGTCAGCTTGCTGCAAATATCCATATGGCCTATCCTGGCTCACTTCAGGGCTCTGCTCAAATGCCCACCCCGCTTCCACACCCTCCCTCAGCACCCTGCATAAAATAGCAGCTGCCCCTGCCCAGCACACCCCCCCATCCTTATTACCCTGCTTCAGTTTTTCTTCTTGGTACTTCGTATGAGTTGGCTTATACTTATTTGGTTACTTTCTTTTTTCTTTGAGAGAGAGAGAGGGTGGGGCAGAGGGAGAGGGAGAGAGAATCCTAGGCAAGCCCCACACCCAGCGAGGAGCCTGACGCAGGCCTCGATCTCACCACCCTGAGATCATGACCTGAGCCAAAATCAAGAGTCGGATGCTCACCTGACTGAGCCACCCAGGCGCCCCTGTTGGATTACTTTTTAATGTCTGTCTCCTGGCTTCATGATGGCAGGGAATTCGACTTTTTGTTAACTGCAGTACTCGTGTCAGGGACATAGCAAGTGCTCAGTAAATACTCGTTGAGTGAATGAATCAAACATATATTGCGTGCCTTCGATGTGCCAGATGCCAGAAACGTTAATATGTCTGTGAATTCTAGTCCCTGGCTCCAGGGCTCCTGGTCCGGTGGGGAGATGGACAAGCAAGCAGATACTTACAGTCCTGGTGCCCAGCACGGCCTGGGTGGGAGCCTGGAAGGCTTCCTGGTTGGGAGACAGCCCCCCGAGCTTAGTTCTGAGGAATGAGTCAGGGATATCCAGGTGAAGAAGAGGAGGAAGGGCTTTCTAGGCAGAGGAAACAGCATGTACAAAGACCTGGAAGCAGAAAGAGCACCGACCTTTGGGAGAGCCCCACCAGTTAGTGCACGGGAGGTGGGATGACGTCGGAGTCATTGAGAGAGGCCCGGGCAGGCCCTCAAGGGCCGTGCTGGCCCACTAGCGGACCCCCGACAGGTCTGGAGAGCTGTTCTTTGCACGGTCTCATTCCTGCCTTCCTATGTTCCAAGGGGATGCCTTGGTTTATATTAGCCCCATTTCCACCTCGGTGGGGCCTGGGATTCCATCAGCGATGTTTAGAGTCCTATAAATACAAACCTCACCCGGGAAGGGATGGGACGTTTATCAAGCTTTGCTCCCTAGTGTCTGAGTCTTGCTTTGCCTTAGCAGTGGAATCTGCACAACCACCCTGAGCGGGGAGGAGGAGAGAATGTCTTGGCGGGTCCTTCTGGGAGGCCAGGACACTGGTGCGCAGCTGGGGTTAGGGCATTGCTCAAAATTATACTGGTGCAGTCAGGATTCAAACTCCAATCCACTGATGGCAGAACCTGGCTGTTCCTGCAGCACAGAGGACACACTTCAGCAGTCTGACCCCTCCTGACTCTCGGAGCCCCCTGCCAGATTCGGTCACTTGCAGCGTCTCACCCTGCAGCCACAGTGGAGCCTGATCCCAATATCGGGAGCAGACAATCAGCTGATGGCAGTTCTTCTTTCCAGAACCTCTCAAAAGATTGTGAACCATGGCTAACACTCTTCTCGGCTTTTATCAGCTAGCAAGGGCAGTGAAGGACCCCTGGGTTTTGCTGATAAAACCAGGGATCTGGCACCCATCCTGCAGCCTGGGGAGGAATGACTGTTTCTCCTGGGATGATATGTCTGTCTTTTTTGCCAGGGATTGGCCAGGAAAAGGCTGCGTCATGCATGTGGCATCCACAGCGGAGCCATGAGGGTGTGGGTGGAGCAAGGGTGGTGGATGCAAAGGAGACTTTTTAAAAGATTTATTTATTTTAGAGAGAGAGAGGGCGGGGGGAGAGGGGCAGAGGGAGAGGGAGAAAGAATCCCAAGCAGATTCCATGCAAAGCCACAGTGCAGGGCGTGATCCCACGACCCTGAGATCATGACCTGAGCTGAAACCAAGAGTCAGATGCTCAACCGACTGAGCCACCCAGTCGCCCCACAAATGAGATTTAGACACTGAAACGGCTCTTCTGAAGTGGAGACAGAGGGCAGGGTTGGGCATGTAAAGTCAGAAGTGGATGGGATGCCTGAGGGGGTGATGTAAGATCACCTTCCCCGTGACTCATGGACACAGTGCATTTCTGTGGTTGAAAACTTCCCACCTGCCCTCCAGGGAGGGACGAGGTCGGTGCACTGGGCTCCTGGGTCTGGATGAGTTATTTCTCTGCAGGGACTGTTGGTGCCGTGGGGGGGTGGGGCGGGGGGTGGGGCAGGGCGGACCAACAGGTGCACCAGTGGCAGACGGTCTGTCTTCTGGGAACAGTGAAGAAAAGAGCTGTCAGAGCTCTGTGGTTTCTCTGGGGGACGAACTCTTCGTCACAGTCAGCTTGAGGAGGGAAAAGGACATTGGATGACCCAGGGTGATCCAGGACCCACCCCTATGGTAACTGTATCATATGTTCACTTATATCACTCTATATCACTAATTAAACAAGAGTATATTGGCTTTGTTTGCAAAGCTGTGAAGGAAAGTGTCCACTTTTATCAACTGGAAAGTAACTTTTCAATGGCTATTTTATAACTTCTGACTTCACTCCTAATGTTTGCCATGGTGCCCCCTGGAGCCCCCAATTATTGACACACTCCCAAGTAAAAACCAGGCTCTAGCTTGAGGACCCCATTTCCCCTGTGACTCTCTGCACCCCACACCCAGAGTGGTTGATACTGTCTGTGCTTTCATGGGGTTTTTTAGTCCTGTTGGGGCTCTTCGCCTCTCCCAGGGCTCACACTTGCCCCCTCCTTGTCTTGGTCATTTGGTCACCTCTGCATGATCTCCTGGGGCTGCAGGCACCTGGATCACCATTTTCTTTCCCAAAGCTCAGTGTCCTCTCTTGTTCTCCTTGAGAGCAATCACACTCCATTTCCTCCCTTCTGAGACTCCCCAAACCTCCTTCCCATCCTCATGCTCGCAGCTCCCCCATGCAGCTTTCTATTTCGTTGAGAAAATATACACAAACGGAAAAGATGCTCTTTTTTTAAATTATGTTCAGTTAGCCACTATATAGTACCTCACTAGTTTTTGATGTAGTATTCAATGATTCATTAGTTACATATAACACCCAGTGCTCATCACAACACGTGCCCTCCTTAATACCCATCACCCTGTTACCCGCTCCCCTCTGAAACCCTCAGTTTGTTTCCCGGAGTCCATGGTCTCTCAGGGTTCGTCTCCCTCTCTGATTTCTCCCCCTTCAGATTTCCCTCCCTTCCCCTATGGTCCTCTGTGCTATTGCTTATGTTCCACGCATCAACATGGATGGAACTGGGGGGGGGGGGCGGGTTATGCTGAGTGAAGTAAGTCAAGCAGGGAAAAGATGCTCTTACCAGCCTCTGTTGGCGCATCTGCCTCCGCTCCCACAGCATGGATGACCCCTCCACGTTCTTTCTGGACCAGTCCTACCAGCCCTCACCCCACATGGGTCTCCTTGTTCCTGTACCCTTAGGTTCTCGTCCTCTTCTGATTTCTTCCCGTCAGCATACAAGTGTGCTATAACACCCCCAATTTTAAATAAAAGAGCCTTCAGCTGCTGCCCTCTGTCTCCGTCTCCCCACCCTCCCCCTGCCCCATGAAACCGGAAGCAACTGTCTACACTTCCTGTTCTCTCCTCTTTTGAACTTGCCCCAAACTCTCCTCCGTTTCCACTGCTGCCTAGAAAACTAGCCTTGTCACGCACCCCGGTGATCTCAGCAGGGCCAGATCCAGGGCTCATTTCTCACTTCCGACCATACCCTACCTCCCCCACTGCAACCAGCTGCTAAATCTTGCTGATTCTGCCCCTTGGACCTCCTGTCTGCCCCCCTCCTTTATCACCACTGCCCCAGCCCTGGCTCAGCCCCTGGGCCCTGTTCACCTGGCCTGTGGTAATAAACTCCCTCTTTACCTTTCTCCCTGCCGGTACCCGTCCCCTCTCCAGATGTTCCGACCTCCCCAGCAGATGCCAGAAGGACCCAAATCACCTCCGAGTTCCCAAATCCGATGCTTAGGAATTTTTAAACTTCTCCTTTTTTTTTTTTTTTTTTTTTTGGATCACTCTATTGACTACTTTTCCTTGAAATGCTCTCCCACTTTAGATGCGTCACTCCCCTGCTCAAAATTCGTCAGTGACTCCAGCCGCTGTGGGACCCGGCACAATCTCTTTTTTGTGGTATGCAGGGTTCATCTCGGTGCGGCTCCTGACTACTGCTAGGCCTCACCTCTTTATTCGTCTTCCCAGCTCCCATGGTCCCCCCAGTTGTCAGCCTCTCACCTGTCTGCATCTCCGGCTCACGTGGTCTCCTCTGCCCAGTGCCTTCTCCTTCCCCAGCCTCCGTGTCCACACACCCCACTTTCCATGGGCTTTCCTTTTACAGGATTGCTTGCACTTCTCTCTTCCCACCAGACCCGAGCTTCTTTTCTCGGTGTCCCTAGAGCCTGGTATGACTTGGCCAAGGGTAGGCAGTCAGTCTGGGTATTGAATGGGTGGATGATGAGATGGCCCATGAAGGAGGCACTCCACTCTTCAGGAGCATTGTCCTGGTGTTTCCACGTGGCACATGGCAGGAGTAATGTGATTCCGAGGAACTTCGTTGAGGATTTTGATTAGACTCCCGCATATCAACAAAGGTGCTATTGGAACTTTTTGTTTGTTCTACTAGAATCCCATCAGTCTTTACTGAGGAACAGAGCCCAGCCTCCTGTAGGGTGAGGGGAGGCGAGCTTGGATATTCCAATCCATCTAATTAGTGTCCTTGACAATGGACGGCCCAACAGCCAAGGGGAGAGTGGATGAGGGGAGCTCTGTACAGAGTAGGGCGGAGCCCCGGGCTCTGGAAGCTGGAGTTAGGTTGAAGCAAGTCAGTGGAACAAACAGATAGCCATGGGTCCACGGATTCTCAGACCTTGGAAACACATGGATTGATTTAGCATCCCAGACACCCAGTGCCCTGCAACTTTAAACATTTCAACAGCTGACCCTGCTGAGTCTGGTGCAGCCTAATCTTTGTCACTCTGGGTTGTAACTATTGTGGACACTTTGTCCTCCACACAGATGGGAGAAGTAGGGGACCTTTAGGGCAGTGCCCAGGCCCTGGTCCATCTCCTAGGACCTCACTGAGTTGATGGTGTTCCGTGGATCCCCCAATAAAAGTTTGTTGAATGAATGATAAAGCACCGGCCACCTATTATAGATAATTTAATAGGCACTGTGAGGGATATAACAATGACTGGGGAATACTTCCTTCCCTCAAAGACCCTACAACCTACTGGAAGAATAAATGTGTTGATTTGAGCTTAAGAACCCTGTGGAAGAAAATTCTCTGCCGTGTGATTCTGAACCTATCCCCGAGGAAAGGTGAGGTCCTCTTTGGAAGTCCTGATATTGGTTCTGCCTCCCTGAGGCAATGAAAGAGAGGTGAAAAAGGGACTGAAAGTCTCTCTGGTGGCTTTGTTCCTGCTACAGTTTGGGGACCCTCGTGGGGTATCCCGGGGTGATGGGGTGTGTCGAGGGAAGGCGTGAAACACAACTGCCTTGATATTCCTTCTTACGCAAGTGATATCTTTTCTTTGTTGACATTTGCAAATCAGAGATAAGTAAAAAGGAAAAACGTGCCCCAAATCTTATCATTCAGAAAAAAAAAACAAAACAAAACTCTGTTTATAGTTTGGAGTAGTTTTAGTCTTTTTCAGAAACAAGACAAAATCTTTATTGCTGTTTTTGTTTTGTGTACAGGGATTTTTGTTGTTATTACAGAAGCCAAGAATGGTCCTAGTAGAAAGGGTGGAAAAGATAAATAAGTAAGAAGGTTTGCCCTCAGGCTCACCAATGAGTTCCAGTGTTAACATTTCTGAGTGTTTCCTTTGTGTCTTCCTTGCTCCTTCCCTCCCCACTTTAGTTTCTGACAGAAAACAAAACAAGGAAAACTCCAACGTTTTTTCTCTTTATGCTGTACCAGATTAGAAAACACAAATAAGCAAATAAATGAATACAAATAAAAAGAAAGAAGAGAAAAATGATCACAACCATCAGGTCTGTTTCCGAGCCCATCTGTGTCTCTCTGTCTCGTTCCTTCCCTTCCTTCTCTGGTTCTTTATCTTTCTTCCTAGTTTTCTTGAACAGAAAGGTGAAGCCCTGGGCTCAGTAGAACACACAGCTAGCTATCTTGAACTTGCTTTTCACCTGATGCCCACTTTTACCAGTTTGGGGAACAGAGGCTGAGAAAGAATGGAGCCTACATGAGTCTCCTCACTGACTATAGAAATAAGAATCGATTTTGGAGGGACCTTTTGTGCTCCTTAAAAAAAAAAAAAAAAAAAATCCAGAGAGGAGGGCTTGGGTTCAGCAATGAAGGGTAAGCTGAACTTGCCTCGGGGAACTTTGTGGTTTCCTGATGCATGAAAAGGAGAAGGGACACTTCTTTTCATTGATTTAAACAAAAATACTAACTCTTCAAATTCTTTTGACAACCTTGGCTCATCCATGCGGATCCGGGAAGACCTAGAAATGGGAGAAGACGTTATGGGGGGGGAATCCCCCCAGGCGTCTGCGGGGGCACTGGGCTGATCGAATGGAAGTCTCTTGGCCATTCCACCCAACCTGTGACCAGCAGGAGTCCCAGGAGGGGCACGCTGGGGCCCTGCAGTCACTGGCCTGTGTTGACAGTCCCTCTGGCCCACCTGCGCCCCCTCATCTCATCCAGCAGGCTCCTGTTAGGATGTGCAGTGCGCTCTATAGACCCTGTGCTGGGCTCCCCGACAGCTGGGCAACCATCACGTGGCTTCTGTGCTCATCACTGGAAACATGGCTTGTTCGCTGTCTTCCCTCCACCCTGCCTCCCACCCCTTTTGCTTTGGGCCAGCTATTACTAATTTTATTTGAAAAAATGAACCACTATTCCTTTTGGAAGTTTTAAATCTTTTAATGAAGCTACAACAACGCTTTTCACAGCCGTATAAAGTACAGAGCTTACGAGGCCAAAGAGGGCTGCCATATTTCCCTCCTATAGTCAACAGAGGGGATTGAACCCGAGGGATGGAAGAACTAAGAAGCCAGACAGGATGGGGCGGCCCCGAACACGGGTTAGCAACAGCAGGATGCTCCTGCCATCCCCAGAGACCTGGGAGATGGTGTCACTGGAGCCCGGGGGCGGGGTCATGCCAGCCTAAGCCGGAAGTTGCTGGATTTAAGGCAGAGATGTGGCCACTGCTGAGGATGTTGCCCCAGAGAGCAGAGAGGCCGAGTAGAGAAAGGGCTTCCTCTCCAATGGCTTCGCTCCTCAGTCTCTTGCCAGTGTCTTCCGTTGACTAACCTAATCTTTCTCAACCTTTTCTCTATTTTCGTCTCCCCAAGGGGACATTTTTCGCCTAACTGCCTCTCCCCCTACAATGTTCATACCCTGGAGAGGCTATATATTGATTTATGTATGGCATATATAACTGTGCTTTATACTAAAAAGAATATGATTTTTTTCACACCACCTAAGAACCAACTTTTGCCCATGTGGGGGTGATCTGGCCCCCATTGAGCATGGATGGCAGAAAGCAGCTAGCTCAACCCCGTTGTGGAGGAGAGGAGAGCCCAGGAAGGGCGAGGAAGGGACTGCATCAGGCGTGTCGGAAACTGTCATCTATCCTCACATGTTTTTGATGGTTTGACTGGATGTAGGATCTGGAATAAAAGTCATTCCCCGTCAGAAATTTGAAGGCTTTGCTCATTATCCTCTAGCTTCCAGTTTGAAGTCCCATGTGTTACTGATTCCCAACTGGGATGCTTTTAGGATTTTCTTTTTAACCCTTTTGTCCTGAAATTTCATGACGATGGGCCTTTATATGGCACTTTTTATTATTTATTTTTGTATTGAAATGTCATGGACATATTGCATTGTGTAACTTTAAGGTGTACAACCTGTTGATTTGATACATTTATATATCACAATATGATTACCACTGTAGTGTTAGCTAACACCTCTGTCACTTTTCTATGGGGCAGTTTTTTAATTCACTGTTAGGTACTGGATAAGCCCCTTAAATCTGGAAAATGTTGTTCTTCAATTTGGGGAGCATACTCTTCTTTCTTTGATAAGTTTCTCCTTTCTATTTTCTCTGTATTTTCTTCTTCTATTGAACATATGCGCATATGTAATCAATCACTATAACTTTTATTTCCAAATGCCTTTTCTGTTTTTGGAGTATCTCTTTTTCAAGTACTCTGTTCTTGTTCCATGGGGCAATCCGTTCTCTTTTGTCTTTGAGATTTTGTGGGCTCTCCAAAGTTTTCTTCTGTTCCCTGAGGTGCCTCTCCTCCCAGTGAGTTTCTTCTTGGTGTTGGTTTTGTCTCTGACTTTCTTGTGGGAGGCCTTCCTCGGATGTCTGGTGCACCTTGAGTGCCTGTCCATCTTTAAGAACGAGGCTCTAACAAACCAAAGGGAGGACCGGGTTGACCTGTAGGAATCATGGTGGGACAGCTGGGCAGGGGCCAAGGTTTTTCTTTGTCAAGCCTCCAAATGTAGCACGTGTGGGTCTTTTCTCCTAGGCTGGTTTCTGAGCTTGATCCCTCTGGTAAAGTACCCCCCAGCCTTTAACCTGGGGCATGCAAGCCTGGCTGCCAGTGTTCTGGAATCTGAGGGTACGTGGGAATGTGGGAGCATGAAAGGGGATGGTCTCACTTTTCAATAAGTAGAGCTCCTCTTACCACTTCTGTTTTCCACTTGTGCATGGCTTTTCAACTCTGTCTGCTGTGCTCCAGGCCATTTTCCAGCTTGACTTTTTGTCTTAATTGCTCTAACTTTATTCTTACCCCCTAGAGTTCACATGAAAATAGGCAATTAGGACTCTGTGACATGAGTGTAGTGATAAGCACAGGTGGTATGGGGAGCTCCAACAGTCAATGCCAAAACTGGCCAGGCTTATGCAACCAGGTCAGGGAGGACTTCCTGGAAGAGGTGACATCATGGCCCTGCAGGAAGGTCTGTAAAGAGGTAATTTAGGTTTCCTAGAGAGGTTTAGGTCCAAGGCCAGGGGGAGAGGGGAATCAGCTTAGCCTCTAGGTTTACTGTGGGGGCCCTGAGCCTCTAAAGCTCTCCTGTTTCTTCTCCATTTTCCCTTCTTCTTCTGGCCAAGCTTTAGAGCTCCTCTGAGGGCCTGGCCAGAGAGGTCCAGAGGGCCATGTGGATCAATGGATTCCCCCAATAGAACCACGATGCCTTTACTGGTATCCATCAAAATAACTCCCAGATATCCCCAAATGTCTCAGCCCTTCATCCATGCCCCAAGGTTCTGGGGAGGGGGGTGGGGGGAAGTGTGGGTCGAGTGGGATAAAACCCAGGCCCTAGGAGCATTGTCTTGAATGTTCCAGAAAATGTGGGTTGCAGAATGATGGGTGTCATTATCACTACTTGCCCTAGAGTTGGCCACGGTGTCCCCAAAGGCCCTGGTCATTGTTTTCTGACAGGTAACAACAGCCTTGACTATGCTATGTGCATCGTGTGGGCTGGCTGGGTCACTCATGCAGGTCTTCACTGTGACCCAATTCGGGGCTCTTTAAAGGGCATCCCACAACCATTCAAGCATTACTTGTGGCAGTGACTTTTTCCGGCTGGCTTTCAGGTGGGATCATCCTTAGCCATGTGCCTCAGGAAATGCGTGGTAGGAACACAAGGGTCTGGAGAGCATAGACCAGAAAAGGAACAGGATGTCACCACGGATGGCTTTGCAGACCCTGGGATTCAGGGCCTACTCTCGACCTCGCTCCAGACGGAATTAAATTGGTGCTTGGGCCTGGAAGGGAGGTAGGATGAGGGCTACAGGCTTAAACTGTATTGCCCGTCAGAAACTCAGACGGACTAGGAAAGGGCTTTTACTCCCAATTTCCAGGTGATGATAGTGCTGGAATCAGCAGGATTTGTCCAAGGTCACAGCACAAGTTTGGAAGTCATGGTTAACAGTCATGGTCTTCTGACCTCCAGTCCCTTCCTCCAGCCAAGTTTAAATATCTTCTCTCATAATCATCATTAACATCATCAAAGAGATCACACAACGATACCGTAACACAACTGGTTACTCAGTTCCTGCTCAGCACTGTGGGGTATTTTATATACACGGTCTTGAGAAACATTTTGGCTGAATATCATCAGGACAGATAGCAGGGGCTCCTGTCTATATATTATGAACCAATTTTTCAGACATTGCCCTTTTTTGAATCTGTGATGGACAAAGTGGGTCAGAAATACCCATTCAGCACATATTTATCAAGTTGCAACTACAGTTCAAGGCCCTCAAGAAGGTCACGGTCTAGTGAGACTGGAGAACCACACAGCAGACCAAGCACAAGACAGAGCTGATCCCAGGGTGGGGTCATGTGGGGGCATAGCAGAGGGGCATCTAGACTGGGAGAGGTGGCCAAGAGATGTACCTGAACTTAGCCTTGAGGGATGAAGTTCACCGGATGAAGGGAGATAGGCAGATGGGGAAGCAGTGATGGTCGGGGGATCCATAAGGACATTCCAGGACAGGAACTGGCACCTGTAAAAACATGGCGACCTGCGCCATTTTTGCACCCCAGTCCAACAACACCCGCTACATCGAGATTTGGGATAAACATTTGTTGGATGAATGAGTGATCAGATACAGATGTGATTTGATTTGAGGACTGATCCCCCAGGCAAGGTCTTCCCTGCTCCTTGAGTTGTTCTGCATTTGATGTGGTTGGAGTGGGCTGTGCGTGCACTCAGTCGATCCAGGGAGACACTGAGTTGCTTGGTCCCAGTTGAATCTGGGACAGGAATGGCTTGGCGGGACTTTTTCAGCCGAACATTAATGTTAATTGGCATCTGAGTGTTGGAGGAAAAATTCCTGCAAAAGCAGTCCCAGGTGTTTCATGAAGCCTGGGGAGGGGTTGGGTATCGCAGGGCTATTGCCTTTGCCTGGTTTCAGCCCCAGGAGGGGACGTGAGTGTGGGTCACAAGTAACCCCTAACAGCTCGGCTTCCCCTTCACCTGGCATAGGGGCCGGCTTGCCTGCTTCCTCTCTCTCTGCCTCGCTCCCATGCTCAACTCACTTGGTCAGCACAGCCTCCCCACGCAGTAGGTGCAGTAGACAAAGAAACTTGGTCTTGGAGAGCCGACGAGACCGCACAAGGCCGCTCAGCTGCGGAATGGCACAGCTGGCCTCCGAGCCATGACCTTCTCCTTTCCTGAGCGTGTTCTAGCATCCACCCCCTACCTCTCCTTTTCACACACCAGCGGAGGCCCTGCTGGATGCTGGGATAGCCTTTCTCTCAGTCAGTGATGGTTTCATTTATTTATCTGCTTGCTTGCTTCTTGTCTTTTATCCTGCACTACAATGCTCCTGAGAGCTGGGACCTCTGCCTGGTTCATTGGTGTGTCCCCGTGGCCTCGGATGGTTCCAGGCACACAGGACTCTTCCAGTAAATCTTGAAGGTGGGGGGATTTGGACCTTTTTTATTTTCTGGCTGTATCTTTTATGCCTGGAATGGTGCACATCATAAATATTTGTTGAGTGAATAAGGAACAAATGCTGGAGTTCAGGGGATACAAAGAGGAACCAGCTTAGTCTTCTCTGCGGGAAACTCACAATTGCGTGAGGGAGACAGGCATTAGCCATTCTTGTTGGCTGACCATTGGCCACATGCTGTCAGTGCTGAGATGTTTAGAGGTGTTTCTCCAGGGGCTCGGGATGAGACAGGAAATGAGGCAGACAAAATTCCTTGCTCACCAGCAGCTGATGTTCTCCTGGAGTCACGTGGTTTTTGTTATGCTGTTCAATGAATCGGGTCATGGCTTGTGAAAGGACCAGCACCCCTTCCCCCTTCAAGAGCGGGGCCATGGGTCCGTGAATGAACAGAGATTTGCTGAGCCCCCTGGAAGACAGAGTCTTTGCTGGATGCCCACTGCACACAGACGGAAGGCCAGGGCCTTGAGTTCAAGAAGTCGGGTGCAGCTGGGGAGACGAGAGACCCACAAACACTGGAAGACGCCTGGGTGCTCACTGGGCCTGAGGAGCAGAGAGGATGGAAAGTTCCTGCAGTTAGGTCGTGCTGGTCAGAGGCAGGAGAGCACTGGCCGCAGCATGTGGGTTTGGAATCAGGGGCCAGGATTCAAGGCCCCTTATTAGCTTCGTGACCTTGGGTGCTTGACTCCACCCCTCTGAGCCTTAGCTTCTCCATCTAAAAAAATGGGGGCAACAATACCTCTTAGATTGTGAGATAGGTTTAGGACAACACACGTGTCCAGCCCTTAGCACCTGGGGGGGGGGGGGCACATGGGAGTTGCTCAGTGAGCCGTGGCTGGGGCTCAGAAGTCAGGGGTCATGGTGGGCTGGCTGGGGGGCATTGTCGTGGCTGGCTGAGAAGCCTGGCTGAGGCAAGGCAGGTTCTCTGTGAGGGAGGGTCTGGGGGGCCAGTGCGTGCAGGGCTGGCGATCAGACTCAGCCCCCAGCACCCACCAGAAAATCCCGATTAATTAAGCTTTTAACAACCCATTACATTTGGCACCTAGAGTTTTATAATACGGCCTATTGTGGCAATAGCTTCAGGTTCATTAGGGTTTGCACAGGGGGAGACTTTGACCAGAGGTCATTTCATGCTCTAGGTCAGTGGGTGAAAGTCCACGTGCCCTTGGGAAACCCACTCACTGTAGGATTGCCACAATGGGCTCGGCACCGACCTGGCCCTTCGGACCCCTGCCCTCAAAGCTCGCTTCCTGGAGGAAGAGACAGATAATAGATAAACCACCCCACAGACAGTGAGAAGTACTCTGAAGGAAAGCTACATAGTGGAGGAGCAGAGAAATGAAAAGCAGAGGGTGTGCTCCTAGGGTGGTCAGGAAGGGCTTCTGAGCAGAGACCTGGATCCAGCCAGGGAGGGAGCCAGGCATGGGGCGGATCAGGGCACGTGTTTGAAAACAATTGTCCAGCAGTTGCCGGCGTCCAGTGGAATGGACGGCCTCCAGGCATGTGAATGCCTCTGAGTATTCAAGGGGTGAGCTCCTTGTATCGGACAAGGAGGAAGATGGATGGTGTCAAATGGTCGAGCCATGTGGGTATCAGGGGAAGCTCAGTCCTGCACAGACAAGACAGGAAGTACCAAAGTCGAGAGATGGGAATGTGCTGGATCTGCTCAAGGAGCAGAGAAGGCGGCAGCGCGTCAGGATGGCTGAGAGAGGGGCCCGCGTGGCAGGGGTGAGGCTCAGATCGCATAACACCTTTTAGATCAGGGGAAGGATGCCGGGTTTGTTCTCAGCAGGATGAGAGCCACGGCGGGTTGTAGGTCACGAAAGGCTCATTCCACCTGTTGCTTGGAGAGTTGGCAGGAGGCAGGGAGGCCAGTTAGATATCATTGCAGGAGTCTCCGTGGGGCTCACGGTGGTGGGGACCAGATAGAGCAGGTGACAAGTGGGAGGTGGGCTCAGGCACACACCTCCAGTGGGCGTGGGTGGATGGCTGGTTCTGCGTAGGGCTGGTTGGGGATGGTGTCCTTTGTTGGTGGGGGGTTGGCTGTCACCCAACACTGGGGTTGTATACACGCCAAGCCCCGTCTTGGATGCTTTGCCCCTGTTGTCTGAGCCTCTTGCTCTTCGATGACTCTGACCTGCTTGGAGGTCCCCCGCCTCTTGAGGCTCCTCCAAAGAAACGACTGGATTCGTTGACTCCCACTGCTAGAGCAAGTGCCCCACAGCCTGGGTGGCTCAAGCAACAGAAATGTTCCAGAGACTGGAAGTCTGAGATCAAGGTGTTAGCATGATGTGTTCCTTGGGACGGCCAGACCTCTCTCCTTGCCTCGCAGATGGGTGTCTTCTCCCTCTGCCTTCACACCATCTTCCTCCTGTGCGTGTCTGTGTCCAAATCTCCTCTTCTTATAAAGACACCAGTCACATTGGGTTAGGCACACGCTAATAACTTCATTTTAATTTAGTTACCTCTTTAAAGACCCTAGGGCTTTAAAAAATGGGTACAGATATCTCCGGATATGGCTACATTCTGGGGCACTGGGGGTTAGGACTTTGACAAAGGAATTTTGGGTGGGACACAAGACAGCCCATAGCAGTGACCCGTGTTCCCTGGGATGTGGTTTTGTGCTGGTTTGTTTTGGTTTACCTCTATCTCCAAGAGGCTGGGAGAACATTGCCCCACTTCGGGCTCCTTTCCTGTTGGCTCACTCCTTCAGTCGCCTGGACCTCCATTTCCACCTCTTTCCCTGCCTGAGCTTGCAAACTGCCCCCAGAACAAGCCCAGGGTTGCTGGAAGCCGGATATTGTTTCTGTCGTCTGCCTGCCGCCTTCTCATTCACCAGCAGGCAGCCCCAGCCCCAGCAGTGGGGGGTACTTTTATAGGCAGGGGTGGCCCAGTAGGGTCCAGGGGGCTTTGTCCTCAGTTTTGCAAGGTGTCAAGCCAGATCTCGTGGCAAGGCTGGGCTCTGGGGAGTATGGGAAGCCTGGTGTGCTCTGGTGTTTCCCTGTTTGACCATCTCAGGACCAATATTATCCTAACTTTCTTGTGCTGTTGATTTTGGCTTTGGATGAGCAAAAGTTCTATTGTGATAAGGCCAAGGGTGTAAAGTGAATCACACAGTATCTGGTGAGTAATAGACCCAGGTATACAGAACTCTTATTATTTCACTCTGTCTTTATGAATTTTTCTTTTTTTTTCTGTTTTAAGATTTATTTTATTTTAGAAAGAACAGGAGAGTGAGCAGGGGGAGGGGCAGAGGAGGGAATCTTGAAGCAGACTCCCTGCTGAACGTGGAGCCTGGCATGGGGCTCGATCCCAGGATCCTGAGATGATGACATGAGTTGAAACAAAGAGTCAGACGCTCAACCGACTGAACCACCCAGGCACTGCTACCTTTTTGCTTTTAGAAAGGGACCTGGAAATGCTCACATCCTCTGAGGCTACCCAGTATGCTCACACCATTGAGTTCCAGGCCACTAGCATTTATAGATTAATCACTATTTGTACCCATCACCTGAACTACCCCCATCTGTACGACATGGACATTTTCACCCTCTTCTGAAAGGTGAAAAAATCTGAGACTCAGAAAGGTGAACTGACCTGCTCAAGCCACACAGTTAAGGGGAAGAGGAGGGATTGGAGCACTCTGATGTCTCTTCTTATGAGGGCACTAATCCTATCTGATCAGGGTCCCACCCTTATAACCTCATTTAGCCTTAATTCCTCCCTTACTCCAAATATAGCCACACTGGGGGTTAGGGCTTCAACACAGGAATTGTAGGGAGACACAATTCAGTCCAGAGCAGGTATTTGACATCAACTCAAGCATTTGCCACATTGTTGAAGTCAAGACTCCAAGTATGCATTCTGAATCAGGCAGAATTTAAGATATTTCAGACACAATCATGGGGAACTCTAATTTATCATTTAGCAAACTATGTCCTGGGTGTTGGGATAAACAAGATATTCCATCATGTGAATAGGAGGCACTTCCTCTTAAAGTCTTTGGGGTTAAAAAGAAAGCACCTCTTCAAAGAGGGCACTCAGGGCTGAAAGGGTTTGGAGCTGGACTAACACTGAGCTGCTGTCGAATTTGGGGCAGGCTGCCTCTCATCTCTGCACCTCCATTTTCTCTGTAAATGGAAATAGAACAGCATCCTCAAATTGTTATGGAATTAAATGAGATCTGTGGCTGCTATTATTATCAATAACAACAAAAACCATGCCCGGAGAAAGTGTTGCCAGATGCCCAGCGAAAGGTCTAGAAAGGGCTACTAAGCAGGTGATTTTGTGGTGCTGGCTGAGGAGAATGGAGATTACCTGAAAGGCAATGCTGCCTGATTTAGGAGCAATAGCTAGCTGGCTTTGGCTGAGCAAGGAGGGCAGTAATACCCCCACTTACCAAACATTTGGAATTTATATGCGGGGGGGTGGGGGTGGGTGGGCGGGGGGGGGGAAGCGGGATTTAGAGGAATTTGCACCCATTTAAACCATTAATGAATAATCTTTCACTATAATGAGGGAAAAAAAAGATAAGCTTGCCTGAGAATCTATGCCCTGAGGCTCACGGCTTTGTTCACCTAACTTGCCGGGAGCCCACACTTGACCTTGGAGGGACCTTACATCAGTTCTGGGGCTCCAAAGTGCCTGGTTTAACAATGTAGGAGGCCAGAAGTCTTCGGTTGCAGGGCCCCTGTAGGAGAGCTTTTGTGCATTTTCTCAGAAGTTAAGAATGAGGTGGATGACTCATTAATGGCCTGATTAAGGAATCCTTCTAGGAAAAACAAAGGGAATGAGAGAAACAGATGAAACATTCATTTTCTTAGCCTGCTTAAAGAGCCAGAGAGAATGGCCTGTAAGCTATATTTCTTTACTAGGAGAAAAAATGGTACTGAATTTGGCTCAGAATGTCCTTGTGTTGGGATAAAATAATAGTTTTTCTACTTAATGTCTGTTTGACCGCTTCCCTTTCTCCAATCTTTTTACTTCAAATGTGTGAGGGGTGTGTTCTGTGCCAGTCTTGGCCGATCAATAACAGGGTTTTTTTTTTTTGGACCAGTCCTTTAGGATCTCTTTATGATCGCAAGATACCCTGTAGCAAAAACCATAAAACTTTAAAAAACCAGGAAACTTTAAAAAAAAATTAAGGTTTGTTGCTTACAGGACCTGGAAATTACACAGCATACCTGGGGCCGTATAGCAAGGTCTCTGGGTGGTGTGTGTGTGTGTGTGTGTGTGTGTGTGTGTGTGAAAGAGAGAGAGAGAGAGAGAGTGAGCATAGTGGGGTGTGAGAGATGGTGGTTAGGGTTAAGGTTGGGGAGTTCTCCTTTTGTTGGGGCTGAGCATGGGGACCTAGGGTTTCTCAGGCTCACTCCTTATTGGTGAATTTTAAATGTAAGAGCAGGGGCGCCAAGGTGGCTCAGTCAGTTAAGCGTCTGCCTCTGGCTCAGGTCCTGATCCCAGGGTCCTGGAATTGAGTCCCGCGTTGGGCTCCTTGCTCAGCAGGGAGCCTGTTTCTCCCTCTGCCTGTTGCTACCCCAGCTTGTGCTCTCTCTCTCTTTCCAGATATACAAATAAAATCTGAAAAAAACAAAACAAAACAAAACATAAGAGCAGGAGTTTAAAGTGTGGCAAGAGCAAAATCAAGTGGCCCAAATAGTCTGTTATCAAAATCAACCAAAATCTCTAAAATAAAGGAGCGTCAGTGTGGGGAGGTGGCCTGGCTCTTTATCTCGTCCTGTGGCCGACCATCTCTGAAGTGGGTGCCTTGGCAATCAAAACTTAAATCAGGCACTTGCATTACAAAAAAAGAGAAAACCCAACCACTGGGGCTTGGGCTTGCTTGCACTACAAGGTGTTAAGCAAGGGACACTGGAAATGGCTGGCTGGGACCAAGCCATGGGAAGAGCTTGCCTGAGAAATGTGAGCTTCTCTCTAATTCTGTTTTTTTCTTTTTTTTTTTTTTTAAGATTTTATTTATTTGAGAGAGAGAGAATGAGAGATAGAGAGCACGAGAGGGAAGAGGGTCAGAGGGAGAAGCAGGCTCCCTGCTGAGCAGGGAGCCCGATGCGGGACTCGATCCGGGGACTCCAGGATCATGACCTGAGCTGAAGGCAGTCGCTTAACCAACTGAGCCACCCAGGCACCCAGCTTCTCTCTAATTCTGTACACAGTGGAAACGCATGGAATTTTTTGGAGCAGAAGGCAGTGTACTATTGGCCGAGGAAGGAGTTTGGGATCTCATCTGACACCAGACTTCGATGGAGAAGCTTTCACTGGCTGTTGTGGTCCCATGAGCTGGAGTACTTTGTCAACCACAAGACTGGTTTTGGGTCTCTCCCCCAGCAGAGTCCCCTTTTGGAAAGATTAGTCAGGCCAAGGCATACAGGCTGAGGTGGAGTGAGGACCCAGGGGGGCTGGGGCCATTGCTGGCAGGCCATTGTTGTGAGCAGGGATCAGGGCGGCTGAGGAGGGCAGGGGTACAGGGAGAAGGAAGGGTGGATCAGAATGATGTCACAATTGAGGCAGTGTCCATGCGACAGAGCATCACTCGGAATGGAGAGAAGACAGCCAACCACTGCAGGGTTCAGGGTGGGTGATGGGGAATTATACAGCACGACACCAGATGCCTGGGACAAAGGGAGCCTTAGGTCTGGGGGAGAGGAGGATGTGTTCATTGTGGGCCATGTTGAGTTGAAGGTGCCTGGGTACACCAGCAGGGAGACGTACCAAGGGAAAGCTAGGGGAGCCATTAACGCAGGGCAGAAGGTGGTCCAGACTCCAGAGACGAGAGGTGAAGGACTGACTACAGTCTCTGAAAAGGGAAAAGCAGATGCATACCCCGAGAGCCAGACCTTTGCGTGCAGAGTCTGAGCGTGGCCTTGAATTCATTTCCCTTGGGCGAGTTGCCTGACCTCCAGCTCTCTCCTTACTAAAACTGGGGCTAAAAGCCAATCCCCTTTGTTGGGTTGTTACAGAGAGTAAATAATGCACTAAATGTTAAACTCTTGTTTAGACTCGTGCCTGGCACACAGCAAGCACTCAATAAATAGGTAATCTTAGAATTGGAAGGTGAATCACAGGGGCTTGTCTACTTGGAGGCTCCTCAGAGGAGCTTCCCTCTATTTATTTCTTTGGCTTGCTGTGGCTCTGCCTAGAGTTTACACCCCAAAACCAAACGTGGACTTCTCCAGTATCCTGGGAGATAAATTAGCATTTGAATGAACAAAGGCTGCTCTAGGAAGCCACGGTCATTCATTGACTTCAGATCTCTGGCATTAATAACAGGTTTCAGTACCTGAAAGTGTTGCCCAAATCCAAGAGTCCCTGCTTCGCAATGCAAGACCTGTGAAAGCCAAGCATGCCGATGGACATGCAACTGCCTCAAACATATTCACGTACCTGTGACTCATGGCTTTAACCAAGATCGATTACTTCACTTGTAAAGACATACAACCCATTGATTTTGACTGTGGTCAGAGAAACCAGTCATGATGAATGAATCTGGCCATAGCTCTTCTTAACAATGTCACAGGTAGGAGCTCTGATCTTTCTCAACTGGAAATGGGCGCTTGTGCATATTAAAATGCTGGCATTTGGGGTGCCTGGGGGGCTCAGTCATTAAGCGTCTGCTTTTGGCTCAGGTCGTGATCCCAGGGTTCTGGATTCGAGCCCCGAGTTGAGCTCCCTGCTCGGCGGGAAGCCTGCTTCTCCCTCTCCCCCTGCTTGTGTTCCTGCTCTCGCTGTGTCTCTCTCTGTCAAATAAATAATATAAATTTTAAAAAATAAAATAAAATAAAATGCTGGCAATCACAGGACACCAGCAGTCCCCAGGCCTCTGGCAGGATGCCATCTTTGCTTATTGCTTTAATAATTGAATGTAACTGAAAGGTCTTTTCATATCTACTAAATATTTATGAGGATCGGCTGTAAGTTAATGAAACATTTTGTTTGTTTGCTTTAATAAACAAATAATCCAGAGTAAGGCATTCAACTGACTGAGCCATTTGGAAGGGCCACTTTGACATCCTTGGGGATACTCCAAACACTCTGGAGCATCTTTTTGGGGATTGCCTTCCTGGTTCTTGGTACCTTCTTTCAGATATCATTATTGGTGGAAAATTTTTTCCTTTAAAGGGAAAAGGTTTTGAAAAGACATGAAGGTCGTTGCGATTTCACTGAAGTCATGCCATTTTTGTTCAAAGACAAGGTGTCACAAAAGTAACAAGGCTATTTTTCTTGCCTGGATCATCTCCTGGTTTGGAAGGCAATCTTTAGGGAGGAATTCTAAAGCACACTTTCCAAGATGAACCTTATTTTTTTTCCAGAAACAACTGTCTTCTTCGTAGATGACCAGCTTGTCCCAGTTTGCCCGGGAGGGTTTGGTTTTAACCCTGAAAGTCTGCAGTCCCGGGCAAACCACGGCAGTTGGGCTTCCTACTCTGAGTCCGGCATATTTCTCTAGTCGACAGGTCTTTGATCCTGTCCCTGTGACATGATGGTCCAAGAAATTTTCTCATCCTGGTTTACTTCCCGTGGGTATAGGCTCCTAACATACAACTGATTTCAGTGTGTACATGGCAGCAGGCTTCTTTGCTCGTGTGTTGGTTCGTTTTAAGACCAGTCTAGTTGAACCACGTGTCGTTGAACTTCACGTTGTTATTTGGCGCAGTGTTTGGAATTCTTTTGTGATTTGTAGCTGCTGCCTCTCGGCACTGTTTTTGCTTAAGAGGAGCCAGCTTGTGGGGTCCAAAGAGTAGAGTCAGATTTCTAGACCAGGGCTCCATTTATTAGCCACGAATCCCTTAGCCTATCTGCATCTTAGTTTCCTTAACCAGCAAAAGGAAACATTATTGCTTTTACTATTTCCTAGGGTTAATGTGAGGATGAAAAGAGACAATATATGTGAGTTGCAAAGTTATTAATTTTTAATGATTAATTTAGTCACAATTTATTGAGTGCCCGCTACATGCAAGACCTTCTAGAAACACATAACAGACACACATTGCATGTTTATGTATCTACATGACTGACCACTAGGTGATATTTGTAGTGCTGTAATAGTTATCTGAACAAGGTTCTAGGACTTCAAAAGAGAGCCAGATTAATTCTGCTTGGGGCACACCTGAAGTCTGCCCGGAGGAGGTGAGGCTTGTATTGGATCCCGAAATCTGACAGAGGAGAGGCATGAGCAGGGACAGGGAGGTGGGCATGTTTGGGGAGCTGTGCATTCAGAGGGAGGCAGGCTGGAGCCGGACCTTATAGGACCTTAAGTGCTAAGCTGAAAACTATGAACTTTGACCTAATCAAAGCCTAATCAAAGACCAGTTATTGAAGTGTATTGTGTTCACCCAGGAAAGACCAGGGCAGAAAACATGAGTATATATATTCGTGTTTATTGTCCATTTCCCCCACTATAACGGAAGTTCCACAAGGCAGGGCTTTCGTTTCATTCTTTACTGTAGACTTGGGGTCAGACCAGTGCCTGGTATACAGTAGGTGCTCAACACATATTTATTGATTTTAAATATGTAAGTAAAACAAGCTTGCGGTCTTTCCCACTGACTATGGGAATCAGCTGGGCAATATGGTCAATCGGCGCCCATTTTCATGTATGGATTAAACGTGCTTCATTCTAAAAAGCGTTTGACGTGGCATTAGAAATATATACACAAAGAATGATTCAAGAAGACAGAGATAAATCAGACCTAGAGGAAAAAGAGAATTGAATAGGCTACTGAAGCACTGAGAATCAGTAGGCAGATGCGGGTGTCCCCGGGCTCACTAACATTTTCAAAGCGGGAAGCCAATGCCTGTCTGAGCTGCTTGACAAGCCACGGCAAGGAAGGAACCGTGATCAGCTGTGAGGTCCACAGTCCACCTTAAACAAAGATGTCGCACTCTCAGAAGCGCCCTGGTTCTTTTTCATGGATAACGACAGCGCTGAAACCATCAGCTTTAGTCTTCATGCCATTTGCGATGGGGCGGTGGCGGGGGAACTGCTTGATAGCCCCTTGGCTGTTTTGGACGGAGCTTAATCTACTGTGTAACAACATTCATTGACGCTAAGAGGTGACAGGAAACTTACCCGAACCAGAAGCAGCTGGTGACAGGTTAAGTGATACTCCCTCAAGGGCAGGATTGGGTAGGTAGAGGAATGTAAACAGTCAGTTCCGGTCCTAATGTCCCCTTGAGAACATTTATCAATCTCCAGGTCTTATCTCCACTAATAAAGAGGAAAGTTACATGTTGTACACCTGAAGCAAACATCACGTTATATGTCAATTATACTTCAGAAAGGAAAAATGAGGGAAGTGAACGAAAAAATCCAGCAGAGGTTGTTGAAATCTGCATCCTCTGAGTGTTCTGCTTCCTTTGATTTATTCAAGTGCTTTGGAGGTACCCCTCAAGTGAGAGGCTGAAGTAGAGGTTTGGTTTGGCTGATGGTGTATTTTCAAGAGAGTGAAACCAGGCGAGAAGGGGAGAGAAAGCTGATTCGACAAGTGATTTGAAGGTGGTTTGACTCCAGTAAAGAATGTTCTTCTTTACAAGATGTTTGAAAGGATTTTTGAAAAAGGGATACATCCACATGGTAAAACAAAAATTCAAAGGGTGCAAAAAAAAGTCAACTAATAATGCTGCCTTTTTGTATATTCTTGCAGAGATACTCATATTTGCACACATACATAAACACTTTTTGTTATATAAGTGAGAATTTATGATACAAACTCTTTTCTTGCTTTTTTTTTTCCCCACTTAGTAAGTCTTGAAGAACACTCCCCAGAAGTTCCTATTAAGCTACTTTATTCTTTTAAAGTGTGGAATGGTATTCCATTGTATGAGGACCGTCATTTATATATCCAGTTTCCCAGCTGGATATTCGCTGTTTCCAGTGTTTTTGTTTCAAGCAGCACTTCGATGAAATCAATGAAATTGGAATCTGCATCAGTCAGGGTTCTGGAAGGAAACAGCACTGCAACTAAGAAGACTCGCACTAAGAGACTTATGAAAGGGACTTCCTGGCAGAGGTGTGGGCAGGGTGAAGGGAATATCAGTGGAGCGGTGCCTGGGTGGCTCAGTCGGTTAAGCGTCTGCCTTTGGTTCAGGTCATGATCCCAGGGTCCTGGGATGGAGCCCCCCCACTGCCCCGGGGTTCCCTGCTCAGCGGGGAGTCTGCTTCTCCCTCTCCCTCTGCCCCTCTCCCTGCTCATGCGCGCGCGTGCGCTCTCTCTCAAATAAATAAATAAATTCTTAAAAAAAAAAAAAAGGGAATATCAGTGGATATTGAGGCACCCAGGGACTGACAGCATCAGGAAGCTCTTACCACCCCCAGGCCCAAAGGGGAAAAAAGGGGCCTTGGAGCCTCCAGAGAGTGGGAGCACCAAGGAAGGGCTACTGGGCAGGCAGGAGCTGTACACTTCCAGAAACACAGCATCAAAGGACGGTGTGGTTCCATCACTCTCTTCCTGCCCTGCAGTGTCTTGCCAGTGCCCCCCATTAGCCAAACCCAACTACAGAGGCCAGGTGGCATGGGACCTAGGTGACCAGAGTCGTCACCCTCCTGACATAGAGGTGGGCACAGAGAACAGGCAAGGGATCTGGGTTGGGAGTGGAGCATATGTACAACCTAGAAGAAATTTCTAGAAGTAGGATGGCTGACTCAAAGGTGTATGCATTTTTATTATTGTTTTGTAAGTCAGTATTCATTTAAATTTACCCTTTTTTAAGTTTTCCTTCCCTTTCTGTACTTCTGTATTTCTCTTGGGAATAATTTTCCTTTTAGCAGAAGAACATCCTTCAGGATGTCTTTCAGCGCCGTTCTGCCGGCTAAGAAGTCTCGGTTTTGCTTGTCTTTGAAGGGTACTTTAGTTTAGTTTTGAAAAATAATTTCATGGCGCATACCATTCTAGGTGGACAGTAATTTTCTTTTTGCACCTTGTCCTCTGAGTTTTATTGTTTCTGTTGATAAATCACCTCTGAGTCATAATGTTGTTCCATTGAAGGTCCTCTTTACTTTCAAGCTTTTCTCTTTCTCTCTTTCAGCAGTTTGACTATGATATGCCTCAGTGTGGTTTTCTTTGTTTTCATCATGATTGGATTTGGTGACCTTCTTGAATCTGAGTTATAATATATTTCATCAGCTTCATCAGAAAATTCTTGCCTGTTATCTTTTAAGATATTGCTTCTGCCCTTTTCTCTCTTTCAGTCTCCAATTACATAAATGCTCTTTTTCACCGTGTGTCATTTGTCTTTTACACGCTTTTCTGTATTTTTCATTCTTTTTTCTCTTTGTCTTTAGTCTAGATATTTTCTATTTTCTTTAAATTCACTGATCTATCCTTTCTGGGTCTAAATCTGCTCTTAAACTTACCTAGCAAATTTTAAATGTCCACTTACCGTTATTTTTCAGTCCTTGTGTTTTGATTTGATTCTTTTTTTGTAGATTGTGATTATCTGGTGAAACATTCTTCGTCTGTTTTATCCATTGCTTTTTGCTATTTAAAAAGAAAACATTCATTTGTAGGTCTATTTCTACTTTTTTTCTCCTCTTAGTTTTTGCCCTTGTCTCTTAGCGTGTCTGGTAATTTTTGAATGAACAACGAACATACTGTATGACAAAATGTTGAGACTACAAAGGATGTTGTCTTCCTCCAGAGGGAGTAATCCTTTTGTTAGCTGGTCAGGGGGAGTGGGCGTTGATCATCTTAAGACGGTCAGAGATTGGGCCGACTTTAGGCTAGGTCGCAGTTTTGACAAGCTTCTAAGAAATAGCTCTATTTCTTTCCACTGTTAGGATAGATCTCTGCAGGGATCCCAGCTGTGAATCTGGGGGATTGAGCAGGGATCCTCTCTTTTAGTAGGTCTTTTTTTTTTTTTTAAGATTTTATTTATTTGACAGAGAGAGACAGTGAGAGAGGGAACACAAGCAGGGGGAGTGGGGGAGGGAGAAGCAGGCTTCCTGTGAAGCAGGGAGCCTGATGCGGGGCTCAATTCCAGGACCTCGGGATCATGATCTGAGCAGAAGGCAGACGCCCAACGACTGAGCCACCCTGGTGCCCCTTTAGTAGGTCTTGAATCTTCTACTTGCCCTGGCACCACTGTGAGATTGCCAAACCCTGCTTTTACTTCCTGAGGCTTTCTATTTGTCTTCTTAGCCTCCTGCCCAGACAGCTTCAGAAGGTAGCAGATGTCTTCTGGGAGAACCGGTAGTGTTGAACTCAGTTCATTTAGAAAGGCAAAGTAGATATTTTGGGACATGTAAGGACAGAAAACTTGGCATCCTCAGAGTCTCTGGGAAAAGACTACTTGGGGCTATATTCCAGTAACATAAAAAATAAATACAGGAAACAAGAAGATGAAGGTTATGAGGACCAGTGCAAAGCCAAGAAATGTGTAAAGTTAGTGTTAAATCTAAATGAGAGGCATAATGTAAAAAAAAAAAAAAAAAGAAGAGGAAGAAGTAACAATCTAGATCTGATGGGAAATGACTACAATGTGAGCAGAGGTGAGAGGGGGCGTGAAACTGTGAAGTTTGCTATCCTATTCAAAGTGAGAGATAATGCTCATTTTTAGGTAGTTATGGAAAATTGGGTATTAAAAATCTAAGGGTGGGGTGCCTGGGTGGCTCAGTCGTTAAGTGTCTGCCTTCGGCTCAGGTCATGAACCTGGGGTCCTGGGATCGAGCCCCGCATCGGGCTGCCTGCTCTGCAGGAGGCCTGCTTCTCCCTCTCCCCCTGCCTGTGTTCCCTCTCTCGCTGTGTCTCTCTCTGTCAAATAAATAAATAAAATCTTAAAAAAAAAAAAAAGTAAGCGTAGCCATTAACAGGGTAGATATAGGATTTGTAAGTTCCTAACCAGAAGCATGCAGCGGGGAGGCGGGGGGTGTAGACATAAAACTGATCCAACCAGACCAAAGGAAAAATATAAATAGAAAAAGAAAAGAAACAATAAGAAAACATAAAAAATTGCAACACATAAAAGAGGGTGGAATGGTTCCAGATATAAAAATGAATTAAAGGATACAAATCTTTTCAATGGAAAGGATTTTAAAATTTTAAAAAATAGTTTGAAAACTGAGAGTCACTTTGAAAAACTCAATCCTAACAAATGAAAATCAAGAGGAATTGGTGAAAACTGTATGTCAACACAGCAGATAATTTAGGTGAAATGAATAAATTCTTAGAAGACACAAACTACTGCAACTGACTCAAGAGTAGAAAATCTGAATACACCTATAACAAGTAAATATACTGAATTAGTAATGTAAAAACGTCCCAAAACAAAAGCCCAGGTTCATGTAGTTTCACTAATGAACTCTACCAGATATATCAAGAATAATTAATACCAATTCTTCACAAACTCTTCCAAAAAAAAAAAAAAAATAAGTGGAAGGGAACTTCTCAACTCATTCTGAGGCCAGCATTATCCCAATACCAAAAACAGACAAAGACATCACAAAAGAAGACAACTATAGACCAATATCTCTTATGGACACAGATATAAAAATTCTCAACAGCATACTAGCAAACTGAATTCCAGCAACATACAAAAAGGTTGATACCCCATGACCAACTGGGATTTATTCCAGGAATGCAATGCTAGCTCAACACGTGACAAGCAATCAATGTAATATACTATTAGTAGAATGAAAGAAAAAAAAATCACATGATCATCTCAATAGATGCGGAAAAAATTTTTGGCAAAATCCAACACCCTTGCATGATAAAAACACTCACAAAACTAGGAATAGAAGGGAACTTCCTCCACCTGATAAAGAGCAGCTATGAAAGACCCATAACTGATACGCTTAATGGTGAAAGACTGAATGCTCTCCCCCAAAGATCAGAAACAAGACAAAGATGTCCTCTCTTGCTACTTCTATTCAACATGGCACAGGAGGTTCAGGCCAGGGCAGTTAGGAAAGAAGATGAAATAAAAGGCATCTGGATTGAAAAGGAAGAAGTCAAATGATTTCTATTTGCAGATGATATATTTTTGTAGTAGATTAGTGGCTGCCTAGGGCTGGCGGTGGGGGAAGTGGAGGGGAAATGGAAAGTGACTACTAGTGGGTACGGATTTCTTTTTGGGATGAGGGAAATGTTCTAAAATGGATTGTGGCAATGGTTTCACAACTCTGTGAATATTCAAAAACCACTAAATGCTACACATGAAATGTGTGAATTATATGGTATATGAATATTATTTCCACAAACCTGTTTTTTTTTTTTTTTTAAAGAGGAAATAGGTGATTTTCCAGGAAGGTTAAAAAAATTGACTTGTGAAAAAATGGAAAACCTGAATAGTTGAATAATCCTAGAAGAAATTTAAATATTGGAAAATTTATCTCATCCCCACCCTTCTCCCTTCAGCCTGAGAAAAAGATACTAGGTCTAGAGTATTTTAGAATCAAGTTATATAAAACCTGTAAGCTATTCCAAACATTATGTAAATTATTCCAGAACACAGAGAATGATGGGCAACTTCCCAACTCACTTGACTTGGCTAGTATTACTTGATAATGTAATGAAATGAGATGATGATAGCATAAAAGAAAAAAGGACAGAGAAACTATGGACCAATATATTGATGAGCCAAGATGCAAATATCCTAAACATCACACTAACAAATTCAATCAGTAAAAAGCCAGTAGAGTTGATTCCAAATCTTCAAGGATGGTTCAACATCAGGAAATGTATTAAGAAATCCTTTCCAGGAATACATTTATGGAGAAAAAATTCATGATCATCTGAATAAATGTTGAAAAGTATTTAACATCTAAGGTATAGAGTTTCAGTTATACAAGATGGATGAACGCTGGAGACCTAATGTACAGCATGGTTACCACAGTTAACAATATTGTATTACTGTCATAGTATGTTACTCAAGTTTTCTGAGAGGGTAGAACCTAAGTGTTCTCAACACACAGAGAGAGAAAATGGCTACCTATGTGAGGTGATGGATATGTGAATAAGCTTGACTGTGGTGATCATTTCACTATAAAAAATATATTTTATATATATTGTAAAATTATATATATTATAAATATACATATTTATATCTTAAGTAGATACAATTCCTGCATGTCAATTATACTTCAATGAAGCTGACTAAAAGGGTTTTAAATTTAAGACCAATACCTGATTAAAAGTCTTAGCAAGTTTGGAAATGAAAAAATTTACCTTAACTTTATAAAGGATATCTTCTAAAAGTCTATATCAAACATCACATTAATAGTGAAAAACTGCAAGCATTCCTGTTAAAGTCAGGAATAAGATAAGAATGCCCACCAGTTGGGGCGCCTGGGTGGCTCAGTCGTTTAAATGTCTGCCTTTGGCTCAGGTCCCGGGTCCTAGGATCAGGCTCCCTGCTCAGTGGGGGAGTCTGCTTTTCCCTCTCCCTCTGCCACTCCCCCTGCTTATGCTCTCTCGCTTTCTCTCTCTCTCTCTGTGTGTCAAATAAATAAATAAAATCTTAAAAAAAAAAAAAGAAAAAGAATGCCCACTAGTACCACATCTGTTCAACATTCTAAAATCCAGCCAGAGGAAGATAGTTTCTCAGAAAAAAAATGTAAACATTTCAACAGAAGAGACAAAACTGCCATTATTTACAAATGATATGATTACTTGCTGAGAATCCAAGGTAATAAAATTTAAAAAGTCTATTAAAACTAATGAGTTTAATATGAGTGCTAGATATAACATCAGTGTTAAAATATTAATAGATTTTTCCATATACCACCAATAAGCAATCATAAAATGCCATGAAAAAATCTCATGCATAAAAATATCCAAACCAAACCAAAACAAAAAGCCAAGGAATGAATCTGAAGAATGTACAAGGACACAAAAGGACTTTTTAATAAATAGACATCTTATGCTCCAGGATGAGGATATTCCATGTTGTAAATGAACCAGTTTTCTATAAATAATATATAAACTCACTGTCATCTCAATAAAAAAGCCGATGCAATTTTTCATGGAACTCAATAGATTCTAAAATTCATCAAGAAGAGAACATGCAGAAGAATTCTAGTGAATAAAAGGAAAAGAAGAATAATAAGGGATGGAGAACTTATTCTAGATATATCAAAAGCTTCTTCAAAGTTATTGTAATTATAATATTGTGGTATTTTTACAGGGATGATAAAATAGATCATTGGACATGAATGGAGAATCCAGCAATGCATTTAGACATGAATGGAGATCTCTCTATATAAATAAAGTGTAATTGAGGTCCGGGGGAAATGGATGAGCTATTTGACTAATGATATTGGGATAATTGGCACTCTATATGGAAAAAATAAAGTCAGATCACTATTTTATAACACATCCCAAAAACAAATACACACACACACACACACACACACACAATCTAAAAAGTACTTGAAGAAAACATAGAAGAATAATTTCATAATAAGGATATATGGATTTGGGAAGCATTTTTTGTTGTTGTTGTTGGTTTCTTCGTTTGTTTGTTTTTTGGGAAGCATGTTTTAAAGCAAGACATAAAACCCCAAAACCGCAGCGGAAAAAATTGACAGAGCTTTGAGTATACAAACATTTAAAAATTTTGCATGATGAATAAATAAACAAGCAAAATGTGAAGACAAGTGTCAGATGAAGAGAAAATACTTGATGTATTATGGATACTGGATAATACTTACAACCTTGGGAATCTACTGTGTGTGAGACCTTGTGGGGGACACTTTCATTTATGTCATCTCATGTAACCTTCAAATTGAGTCTCTGAAGTAGAAGTGACCTACCCATTTGACAGATGAAGAAATTGAGGATGTGACATTTTAAGTATTTTGCTTAAACCTCACGGCTCAGAAATAAGTTGGGATTTGAACCCAGACCTAGCCTGACTCTGGCCTCCTCTGCCACTTCTATCCTCAGGAGCTAGCATGATTTCTCACCCCTTAGAGTCACTTGACTTATTCTTGGTGGTTTTGATTTGTTTGCTTTTGGGTATCTTGTCTGGGTAGCGTGCTTCTGGTAGTGGAGAGGGTCCTGAGGTGAGGATGGACAATGGGCCATGATTCCATGACATGCCTTCTCATGAGCTCTTGGGGGACAAATACAACTTTCTTCTTTGGCTTTTGAGTTTCCTGGGGTGCCCTTATTATCAGCCCTTGGCTCAGGGGGTGAACTAGGGGGAGCTGGGCGTGGTTGCCTCCCTTTGGTCCTGCCATGCACGCCCACCCTCTTCCCCTTTTGCATTTACTCCTGACAGGAAGAGCAGAGTTAGGGTGAGCCCTCTGGAACTCATCTGATGGTACCGCGGGTGGGATAATCCAGGGCTCTGCCTGACTGGCTTGACCTGCTCTTCCGTTTCCTTCTTGAGTCCCCTCCCTGCTTTGGCTCACTTCTTTTCTGACTGATAGATGTGGGCTGTCCTAGGTTGTTGTGAGAGGGGCAGTCATCATATTTAGAAAGGCTGACTGCTTGCTAATAAGCATACCCCCCACCAAGAGCTGAATTGGGGATTTAGCAAGCCCTGTTCCTCTCAGCCACGATCCCTTTCTCTCTCGAGTAAAGCCTCCTGTGCCTTCTTACTCCTAGTCTCCTGCCACAACAAGGTCAAGTTCAACTTCCTAAAGCACAGATTTTATCACATTTCTCTCTTGCTTTAAAACCTGTAATAGTTCCCCACTGAATTTTCAAAATGAAGTTCACAGATGTTACATTGGGAACCAGGAAGGAAATATTAGATATTCTATTTATACTTAATCCAAAAATTAAGAAAGAAATTCAGCTTGGGTAATACATCTCTAATATACTGATTGTTTCTGGGGCACCTTCTTAGTCCATCTGTCGTGTGGTCCTGCGTGTGCCCACATCGGGAATAGCATAACATAGAGGGACTAGGAGACGAAGACACACGTTCAGTTTACTGGGAAATACTGCAGTTCCCATGAGCCTGGTCACATGGATGGATTTCCAAGCTCCTTCCCCCCAACCCCAAAGGATACAGCTCAGAAAAGATTCTTAGAAATGGAACAGGCAGGACTCTTTGGATGTAATCATGAAAGTCCCTTTAAAAATGTCTTCTAGGATTTTCCTTCCCCTGTCCTGTGAATGAGGACACAGGCATGGCATTTCTCCCTGTCTTCATGCCTCCGGCCAAGGAGGTGGTTGTGGTGGCCAGCTTCTCTCCCTGTAAGCCTTGCCTCTGTGAGGGAAGAGAGCTAAGGGGTGGAGAGGTCTTACTCGGCTGGTGCTGGAATAATCTGACCCTGTGCTCTCCAGACATGGGAGATTTTTGAAGCTGGCTTTCTTTCGTGGGCACTTCTGTGGGTTCTCCAGAATTCCTGTGCAAGGCCTGCCCCCCAACAACTTGGGGTGACAGAAGTGCTTCTTCTGCGCCTTGCTGCTCCCCACCCAGCCTCAGTTTCTACCTCCAGTGGTTCCAGCCACTGCCTCTTACCACCTGGGTCTTGCTGGCTGAAGGCCGCCATCTTGGGAGGACCCCTTCTAAACTGGCCCAGGTCAGCATTCTTATTGGCAGTTCTTATGGCACCAGGCTGGTCCTGGTGTTAGAGGGGCGTCTAGGCCCCCTTTTGGCCACGCTGCTGGAGGAAGAGAGAGCAGTGCCTTCCCTAACTTGACCAGAGAGGCTTAGGCCAGTCCATGGAGGCCAAGTTTCAGGTTTCCAGATGCTTCCTCACTAAGCTGAGGGTAGGAGGGTGCTCTCTGCCAGCCCTCGCCCTTGATATGCCAAGCACTCTAGACGCCATCACTGTGGATGGAGCGGGCGGCTACACTGATCTTACCACCAGGCTGCCTGTGTTCAAACCCTACCTCTGCCTCAGTCCTTGCGTCAGCTTGCACACGTGGCTGGAAATCCCTGTCCCTCATTTGTAAAATGGGCATAACATGAGTCCCTGCCTGGTAGGGCTGTTGTACGCTCAGTACATTTCCAACAGCTAGAACGTTGGAACTATAGTACGTGGCACTATAAAGCACCTGACACTATAAAATATTAGCTATTACTGTCTTTATAAAAACAAGACCTTTAGGGGTAGAACTTCTATAATACTTTACAATGAGATGGTGGCGTCTCTGCAGGGAATGCTTTGCAGCAGTGATACGGTGTTTATTTCAAAAATTCATTTTTTAAGTTTTAAAAAATGATTTAAAGAAAAATATGAGCTAGCCAAAAGTGCTCGGAAACAAAGCAAAAATTGTGAAGGCGTGCCTGTGACTGGTCTTGGAAGCCACAGGTCTGGCCTCTGAGCTCGCAGGGGCACCCAAGGCTTGGAAGGGGCTGACAGTTAGCCTCCGTGCCCAGGGGCTCACACAGAAGCAGTTTACTTTGTTATCTGAGCTTGCCAACTTTCCTCAAAGGTGAGTTTTATTTTATTTATTCTTATTTTTTATTTTTTTAAATTGAACACCTTTAGTTAGAAACAAAACAAAAACTTGAGCACGCAACCCCACTGTATGTTTGTTTAAAATTATATTTGTATATGAGAGCAGAATAAGCTGGTAGTGATAAATATAAACTCTGTAGCCAGACTGTGGGGTTCAAATCCCAGCTCTCCCACATGTAAGCTGGGTGATATTGGAAGGTTCACTTGACTTGTCTGTGCCTGAAAAGTATAAATAATAATACTACCTCATAGGGTTGTTGTCTAGGTTAAATGAAATGATGTGTGTAAGATTTTAGAATATTGCCTGGCATTGGGGGCCTAGGTGGCTCAGTCGGTTAAGCATCCAACTCTATTTTATTTTATTTTATTTTATTTTATTTTATTTTATTTGAGAGAGAGAGAGAGAGCACAAGCAGGGGGAATAGGAGAGGGAGAAGCAGGCTCTCTGCCAGGGACCCCCATGTGGGTCGCAATCCCAGGACCCTGGGATCATGACCTGAACCGAAGGCAGATGTTTACCTGACTGAGTCACCCAGGTGCCCCAAGCATCCAACTTGTGGTTTTGGCTCAGGTCATGATCTCAGGGTTGGGAGATGGAGCCCCACATCGCATCAGCTTGGTGCTCAGTGGGGAGTCTGCTTCTCTCCCACTCCCTCTGCCCTTCCGTGCATGTGCTCTCTCTCTTTCACTCTCTCTCTCGCAAATAAGTAAATAAATCTTAAAAAAAAAAAGAAGAAGATTGCCTGGTATGGAATAAGAAACTCAGTAACATTGTGTGTTAATAGGACTATTGTGTAATAAAATCAGTATATTATAAAATACAAAGAAAATAGAAAAAAAAGAAAATTTAAATTTAGATGAAAAAATAGCCATAGAAGGTCTAATATGTCGAAACCTTGACATTCCCAGATTATCTTGTGAACCCTGGGGCCCATTCACTTCCACTCGGGAGACGACTGGCATCAGCAACGACAAGAACATACCATGATTCTTGAGGTACCTCGTAAAGCGTGGAGGACTGTGGGTGGATTTCCCCACATGTGGATTATGTGCTCTCTCATTTCTACCCCAATCTCCTGGCTTCTCTGCTTGTAAACAGTAGTCAGGTCAGGCTGAACGTGGGGTTGGTGAGTCCTTGGCGGCCTGGCCAGTCCTGCCTCATCATTACTCAGGATGGAGCCGTGCCTGGGCTTTGCTCTGTGCTTTGTCTGTGCCTCCCTAGGCGTAAGCAACTCCTACCCAGCTTAAAGCCAGGGAGCTTTAAGCCCATGGGAACAGCTCCCTGCTAGTCTGTGCTGTGAAACCAGCCATCGATTTAATCAAATGTGATAACAGCTGATTAAAACAGAACTGCCTAAGCACAGGTTGGTAGCATGCTCACACTGAGTCTCCTGCTCCCGGCAGCTTCTCTTCTTCACACTTGGCCAAACTAGAGAGCTCCGGCAGCCAGGGGACCGAGGACCCTGGAAATCCTCAGAGTGGCTGGCTTCATCAGGACTGGTTGAATGACTGGCATGGGGGGAGCCCCAGCGAAACCTTTGACTCTGTCCAGGGAAGTGGTTGGTGGGTGTTCCAGGAACAACGGTGACTAGTAGACCTAGTGGGAACTGGGCCTAGTTACTGACAAGAGATCTCCATGGACCTGCAGAAATTGTCCCAAATTCCAGCTGATTTAGGTCAGATAATTTTAGAGTTGTAAAGGGCCCCAGGGACCATCTAGTGGATTCCATGCCTGGCTGCTTATGGGGTCATGGGGGAGCATTAAACTTTTTGTGGTAGCTTAGTTCACACAAGACAATGTAACCGTATCATTGTACATTTCACCTAGCTTAAAAAACCAAACTTGCCCAGTACAGCTGAAGTCCCTGGGTGATGACTCCTAATTGGCTCTCCTTCTCCCTCAACCCAAAGGTAACCTCATCCAGAGTTGAGTGTTTATCATTCCAATTAGGGAAAAATTAAAAAATAAAAATTATCTCTGAAGATCTGGATCCAGTAGACCTGAGATGATGCTCAGGATTTTTTTATAAGATGTATGTATTTATTTATTTATTTGAGAGAGAGAGAGAGAGAGAGAGAGAGCAAGAGAGAGCACGAGTGGGGGGAGGGGCAGAGGGAGAGGGAGAGAAGCAGACTCCCCATGAGCTCGGAGCCAGATGCGGGGCTCCATCTCATGATCCTGAGATCATAACCAAAGCTGAAATCAAGAGTTGGACACCTAACCCACTGAGCCACCCAGACGCCCCAGGAATCTGGTTTTTAAAAAGTTCTCAAGTCCCTTCGATGATGCGTCGGAATTGGTGGATACCCATCATCGCTGAGGTTTGGCTGAGTGACCTGAGTGCTAAAGCTGGAGCTAAAGCCTCAGAGGTCCCACCCGGTGGTGCCACCTCCCCTCTATGGGCCACTGGGCAAGGGATAAATGCTGTCTAAGCCTCAGTTTCTTCATCTATAAAAAAGAAATAAGGATAACAAAATCCCTTGATAGCTCAAATGTGCCTATGAACCTGTAAAAGGCTACACTGACGTAGGACTCAAGGGCTCATGCCATGGGGCTCATCCACCCTAGGGGT
The DNA here is from genome assembly GCF_009762305.2 of Zalophus californianus. NCBI lineage: Eukaryota > Metazoa > Chordata > Mammalia > Carnivora > Otariidae > Zalophus > Zalophus californianus. The sequence continues at coordinate 20,488,844 of NC_045596.1, forward strand.
GCCTACCTATTGATGGGGAGCTCATTCCAGAAATAGCCCATTTTTTGGGTGGGGGAAGCTCTGAGATACAAAAAGTCCTTCCTCACCCTGGAAGAAGTCTGTTCCCTGCAATTTCCTCCTACTGGATTTAATCCTCTCGCTGGGGGTCTGTGGCTGAAATGTAATCCCTAACCTGCAGACCTCTAAATTACCTCTGAGTAATTTCAGACAATTGTACCCTTTCTCCCCTCTCCATATCTCAGCTGTAGGCGTCTAAACACACTGTCGACTGAGAAGGTCCCTTTATGATTCTGCAATATCCCTCCCTGCCAAATTATTATGGGCATGGCTGCAATCCAGCAAAGCTAGGGAGGTGGGTTCCAGGGTTAGTAATTCAAGAAGAGCTGTTTTGCCTCTAGTTAATTAAATCACTTAGTTAAATTAATCGCCTATGCTCTGGTAGCTACTTACTAAAGAATCTACTTAGTAAAGGCATAACATTCATGGAGCCCTTTTTATGTGTCATGCACTTTACTAAGTGATTTGTAGGCACTTAGCTCTTACAATAAACCTGAAATTACTCCCGTTTTACGGATGATGAAACTGAGGCACAGAGAGGTCCAGAAAGTGCCCAAGTTCATGCAGCCAGCAAGTGGCAAGGTGGGGTTTAGGCTCAGGCCTGGCTGACTCGGAAGCCTGCATGCCCATCACCGTGGCATCACCTCCTGAGCTGGTGGCTTGCACCATGGAGGGAAACAGCGGAGGTAGTTAGAGCATGGCTGGTTCCTCTTATTTGTGGATCATCTCCCTTTGCCTTTGGAACATTCCCTGCTCAGGCAAGAGCTAAATGCTCTGAACACATCGACGACACCCTACGTTTACCTAATCCTCATCAGATTCACAGAAGAGCTTTGAACTTCCGGCGGAGACAGCTTTACTTCTTCCCCATCGTGCATCCTGCCTCTTCCCTCCCCTGGAAGGCTGAGCGACTCTTGAGCTGCTCGTAGGTTTGGAGTGAGACTGGCGTCCCTTCCTGTCCTCGCCCTGCTCTCCCAAACTGGGGGCACCTTGCACTCGTTTCCCTGCTGAGGGGGCCTCATCGAGGAGGAGCTGCCGGGCTTTGGAGCAGCAGAGTTTCTGGCACCCAGGGCAAGAAAGCTTCCCGCCTGGCTGGCCCTGTGTGACTCCTCAGACAGATATTCCTCCACGCCCGGCCTGCCTGCCCACAGAAAAACTACCCTGAAGGGAGTTGAAAGGATAGAAGGATGTCACCCTCAAAAAGCATGCCAGTCCAGCCCCACGTACTGCCCAACAACCTGCCCCTGAGTGCCTGAGGTGGTTCATCTTGTAGGTGAAGCTGTTCAGAGAGAACAGTGTTCTTTGTAACGTACTGTAAGCTGAGAAGGTGATCGGGAACTCGCAGTGTGTGTTGTGCAGGTGGAGGATAGTAGACTGTGCACCTTCCTTCAGGGTCCATTTCTAGGTGGAAAACTTATTTTACCTCCACTCAGCAGCCTCCTCCTGGACTAGAACAATGTACCAATCCCAGAACCCTGTTCGGCGCTGACTCCCACCAGCCCCCAACTCCCCTGAGCTTCTCTTTGTCAGTCTATAGAGCAGGCTCCTGGGGGCAAAGTATTTACCTCTTGTGGGTGTGGTGGGGGCGGGGGAGGGACCAATGGAAGAGTTTGGGATCACAGTGGGCCAGGCAAGAATAAAATGTCATTACTGTTGGCAAATGCAGCTTCATCTCTTTGGCCCAAACTGATGGGACACTTTTGAGATGATCCCTTCCTTTAGGTTTTTATACTTAGCTGTGATGGTTAGAAGTCTGCAGTGATTGGTATATATTTGACATCATGTATTACTTGCCTGAAAATACTCCCCAGGAGCAAGGATGTAAGGCCAACTCTACTTTGCAAACAAAGCAAAGCAAAACAAAACAAAACCAAACCAAAAGGAGTCTGTCTCTGAACAGAACCACATTTTTTTTAATGATTTTATTTATTTGAGAGAGAGAGAGAGAGTACAAGCAGAGGGAGTGGGAGAGGGAGAAGCAGGCTCCCCGCTGAGCAGGGAACCCAATGTGGGACTCGATCCTAGGACGCTGGGATCATGACCTGAGCTGAAGGCAGATGCTTAACTGACTGAGCCACTCAGGCACCCCAAGAACCACATTTTTTTAATCATTTTTTTTTTTTATACTATGACAAACAGGGCCAAACTGTTTCCTCCTATCAAAACAACCTAAAGAAGCTGAAAGAAACTTAGGTAGATATTCTAAAATGATTGAGACCCAGGATTCCAAAATAGTCTCTGACCTGGAGCTAAAGCAAATTGATATTTCATTCTGAATTGATTGATACTAAGAAGTTGGACAGTCTATTTATAAGAATAGGTTTTGTTTTGTCTTGAGGGAAAATTTCCGTACTGAGAAAGGTACATATCTAGAGTGTACCATTTGGTGACTTCCAGCAAATGCATAAACCCATGTACCCTATACTCCAATCAAAACAGAGTAGCTTCAGCGTTATAGATTTCCATGTACCCCTTTGGTTGGTTCTCATCCTCAGAGATAACTAGCCACTGTTCTGATTTCTAACACTGTAAATTAACTTTGTCCTTGGCATTTCTTTTCTTTCTTTCTTTTTTTTTTAAGATTTTATTTATTTGACAGAGAGAGACACAGCGAGAGAGGGAACACAAGCAGGGGGAGTGGGAGAGGGAGAAGCAGGCTTCCTGCGGAGCAGAGAGCCCGATATGGGGCTCGATCTAGGACCCTGGGATCATGACCTGAGCCGAAGGCAGACGCTTAACGACTGAGCCACCCAGGCGCCCTGAGCCACCCAGGCGCCCCTGTCCTTGGCATTTCTTTTCTTTTCTTTTCTTTTCTTTTTTTAAGTAAGCCCCTGGGGCTTGAACTCATGACCCTGAGATCGAGAGTCACATGCTCTACCGACTGAGCCAGCCAGGTGCCCCTGTCCTTGGCGTTTCCTATGAGCAGAATCCTACAGTACATTCCCTGTTGCTCAACATGCTTTTGAGATCCAATCATGTTGCAGATGGATCAGCAGCTTCTTCTTTCTCATGTCTGTATGGTATTCTGTGATATGGATGTACACAGTTTGTTTACCCGTTCTTGAAGGCTAGTTTTTACACTTCTACAAGTCATGTATAGGTGATCATACATAAATCACTCATCTATTCATCAGGCAAATGTCTTTTTCCAGAACTTTCTCTAAGCCAGGTGGTGTTGGAGGCGCTGGGAAACTGTGGCGAACAAGACAAAGCCCTTGCCCTCATAGAGCTTTTTTATTCCTGTGGCGAGAGAAGCAATATACCAGCAACAGAAACCATGCGCAGGACGGCGGTGAGAAGTCCTATGAATGGGCTTGATCTCTGCAATGGCAGGAAAGTGGCTTGTTCAGCTTGGGTGGCTGGGACCAGCCTCTCTGAGGAGGTGACACACAGGTGGCCAGGTGAAGGTGAAGACCCAGAAGAGGAACATTCGGTTCTAGAGAACAACTGGCTCAAAGGCCATAAGGTGGGCCTGGAAGGGCCATCTCAGTGTTGAAGGAACAGGAACAAGTCAGGGGGACTGGAATGACATGAATATGGGCGGAAGTGGCAGGAGATGGGGCCACAGAGGAAGAGGGTGGAAGCAGGAGGTATGTGCGGAAAAGGAGCTTGGGTTTTATTCCAGGAGTGACGGAAGGCCAGTGAAAGGTTGAAATAGGGAGTCAGATGGTCCGATTTATAGTTTTAAAAGGCCGTTCTGTCCAAGGGTTGGGGAGGGGAGTATCTGTGAGATCAGTTAGGAGGCTTTTGGAGGGTGTGTGTGAGATGGTGGTGATTGGGGTGAGACCATTGCCAATGAGTAAGGGGGCATGGGTAGGGGGAAGGGGTAGGGCCATGATAGAAAGAGAGGCACCAAGGATGATGACTCCTGGGTCTTTGGCCTGAGCAGCACCATCTTCTGAGATGGGTAAGACTCAAGGTGGTGTTCAGCTGAGAGGGGTTGGGGGACAGGGGTCAAGAGCTGTGTTTTGGCCAGGGTCGGTTTCGGACGCCTGTTAGTCATCTGCAATCGGATATGTCTAGTGGACAGTTGGGTATGCGTCATCAGGAGCTCAGCCGAGAGGCCCAGGCTGGATACAAAGCCATGTAAGTCCTCAACATAGGATGGATATTTAGGGCTGAGGGGCTAGATGAGATCACCTAGGAGGAAAATAAGGATTAAAGACTGGGTCCTAGAGAAGAACCAGCAAAGGCAGCTGAGCAGACAGATACAATTGGGTCTCTTACTCTCATCTCTATAGCTCTTGAAAATTCACCAGCGACTCAGCCATGTGCTTCATTATTTGGGCTTCCTGGCAGTCCTGTTGAGATACTCAGTAGAACCTCTGTTGCAAATTGACCTAGGCTGATTTGGTGACACATTGGTACTAGGTTCTCTTTGGTAAATCTGGTAGCCCCGGGGAGTTAGAAGTAAGTGAGGGTTAGCTACTCACCTACAACCTGGATAAAAGGCAAGAAACAAAATATGTATCAGACCAAATGTTACTACACAGGTAGATATTAGCCTATAGGCTCAGAGGAGACCTACAGAAGAGTCCTACAGTGGTTCTGTGTGGGACATTGGGTGTTTTAGGGGATCAAGCCTCTGGTGCCATCCCTAAAGGTTAAGGGCGAAGGATCTAGTAAGGCTAGGAAGTGTCTAAATATCTTATCTTGTATTTTACTCTGTATATGGAATGCCACTAATTCTATCAGTGGAGCCCATTTGGTACATCCATTATGCAGATCAACAAGTCACTAATACCCCCCATAGAAACTCATTCTGACATTCATTATGTGGATTAACAGAGCCTCTAAGTGTCATGATTGGACATAAAAATAGAGGAAGTGCTTATAGTTCTGTCCTCTGGGGTAGAGTCTGTGGGGTTTAGTGATCGCTCACCAGGCCTGGAGTGTGCAACCTAATCAGGGTGGCTGATTGTCCCTTGTCGTGCCCTTTAACGTGCCCCCACATTCGTATCACACTGACTTTGCTGAAGTATTTTATTTTATTTTTTAAAGATTTTATTTATTTCAGAGAGAGAGAGAGAGCATGAACGGGGTGACGGGCAGAGGGAGAGGGAGGAGCGGGCTCTCCGCTGAGCAGGAAACCCAACACGGGGCTTGATCCCAGGACCCTGAGATCATGACCTGAGCCAAAGGCAGACGCTTAACGACTGACCTACCCAGGCGCCCCTTTCTGAAGTATTTTAAAGTAAATCATTAATATCACAGTAAGATTTGTACAATTAAAGGACAACCTGAGATAATAGAAAAAGTCTTACGTTTAGAATAGTAAAAATAATAATAAATAGATACTAAGGACCGATTCCTTATTCTGCACAAGGTGTTGAGCTAAGTTCTCAGCACGAGTGTTTCATTTAATTTTTACAAGCACCCTGGAGCGAGATGGTATCATCTCCGTTTTCTGGATGAGAAAATGGAGACTCAGAGAGTGACTTGTTCAAGGACAGCCTGCTGGTGTGCACCAAGAGATGACTTTCAACTTGGCTCCAATTCGGCAGCATGTGTTGTAAGCACCGATCTCTGCTGCTTGGGTTCAAGACCCGGATTTGCTCTTGGAAAAGTTGCTAATCTTGCTCTGCTTCAGTTTCCTCATCTATAAAATGGCGGGTGTGGGGGGGATGGTAACGGATGAGCCAATGCATGTGAATAAGCTCCCTAAGCTGTGAAAATGTTCCAGTGTCAAGTGCCACCATTGGCATGACCCCCATCCTCTTCCTGGTCCCTCACTTAAGTGACACAAGGCTTTCTTGTTGACAGGAGTGTGGCTGGGTGTGTTTTGTGCAGTGTCCAGCATAACCCCTTGGCCCTATCTTTCCTTGATTGTTCTGCAGCCTGAACAGCCCAAGGCATTTCCTGGAAAGTCACTGTGCAGACTATAGTCCCTTCCTGTTTCTTAGAAGCAGCCCCAGGCCATCCTCCTTGGGAGGGCAAATTTGCCTCCTGGTGATGGGTGGGCCAACTCTGGTCTTTCTCTGGCAGGTGTGTTGGGCATCTGTGAGGGCACATGGGATGTGTTGTGACCTCTCACAACACACCTGGAGGCATGGAGAAAGATGAGCTCAAATCCCACCCCTGGAGCTTTATGCGCCTGTTCATTCATTCATTCATTCATTCAACACATGTGAATTTAGCATCTACCACTAGGTGAGGAGAACATAATGGTGAATAAGCTGACATAGCTGGAGCTAATGGTCTATTGGGAGAGAAAGACAATAAAACACCTAGAATAAATAAATTCAATGGAGTGAGCCAAGAATGCATATAAAGTACCCGGAGAGCTGCCTTATCATAGTCTTGGGGAAGTCAGGGAAGGCTTCTAGGAGGAAAGGTTGTTTAGTATGAAAGAATTCAGCCAGTAAGGAGAATGAGGAGATGGGAGAGACTTGCTTGTCATGGCTTTTGGGTGTGATTTAGGCTTCATAACTGAAATGCATTTGCATGAAAATTGGAAGGAATCCACTTGGGGCCATGCATAGAACAACGTTGCTCATTTTCTGCACTATCTTCCAGCATCCAGACACCAGCTCCCCGGGCCATCTTTTCTGCTAGATTGGATCTCTCAGGTGTGGTGTGGTTCTAAATCGCATTTGATGCTTGAATGAACACCCGATGCTTAAAGAGGTGTGTTCGTGGAGCCAGCAGCTCTGGGAGGGGCTTCTTTAGTCCTGTCTTCCTGATGGTGGCAGAAACGCAGCTCCTCTGGCAGCTACTTCTGCATTGCTGTCCCCAGCACCATGGTCTGGGGGTCTTTCTGGCCTCGAGCTCACTGCTCTAGACCTTCCAGCGAGTTTTACAAATTCTCTTTTTAAAAATTGAAACATAATTGACATATAACATATACCATGTCTTGTATTAGTCTCAGGTGTAGAGCATGATTCAATATTTGTATATATGGTGACATGGTCACAGCAATAAGTTAACCTCTGTTAGTATACCTAGTTACAAATTATTTTTCTTGTGATGAGAATGTTTGAGATCTACTCTCAGCAATTTTCAAACGTACAATATGATATTATTTTTAAAAAGATTTATTTATTTGTTGAAAGAGAGAGCACGTGAGTGGGAGGAGGGGCAGAGGGAGAGAGAGAATCTTCAAGCAGACTCCCCACTGAGCACAGAGCCTGATGCGGGGCTCAATCCCAGGACCATGAGATCATGACCTGGCTGAAACCAACAGTAGGATGCTCAACCAGCTGAGCCACCGAGGCGTCCCATGTACAATTTGATATTATTAACCATAATAACCATTATGAACATTACATGTCATGACTTATTTATTTTATAACTGGGAGTTTGTACACTTTGACCCCTTTCACCCATTTTGCCTACCTCCCACCCCCTGCCTCTGGCAACCACCAATTTGTTCTCTATATCTATAAGCTCAGTTTAATTTTTTAAAATTTTAAATTTTTTCATATTCCACATATAAGTGAAACTATACAGTATTTGTCTTTCTCTGACTTTTTCATCTAGTATAATGCCCTCAAGGTGCATCCATGTTATAAATGGCAAGACTTCCTTCTTTTTTATGGATGAATAATGTTCTGAGATATATAGAGATAGATATATATACACACCAGATATTCTTTGTCTATTCATCCATCAATAGAGATTTAGATTGCTCCCACATCTTGGCTACTGTAAATAATGCTGCAGTGAACATGGGAGATGCGTGTATCTTTTTTTTTTTTTTTTTTGAGTTAGTGTTTTCATTTTCTCTGGATAAATATCCAGAAGACGAATTGCTGGATTATATGGTAGTCTTATTTTTAATTTTTTTTTTCAGGAATCTCCATACTGTTTTTTATAGTGGTTGTACCAGTCTACATTCCCACCAACAGTGACAAGCATTCCTTTTTCTCCACATCCTTGCCAACACTTGTTATTTCTTGTGTTCTTTTTTTTTTTAAACTTAAAGATCTTGATGTGATTTTTTTTTTTAAAGATTTTATTTATTTGACAGAGAGAGACACAGCGAGAGGGGGAACACAAGCAGGGGGAGTGGGAGAGGAAGAAGCAGGCCTCCTGCTGAGCAGGGAGTCCAGTGTGGGGCTGGGATCCCAGGACCCTGGGATCATGACCTGAGTCAAAGGTAGACGCTTAACGACTGAGCCACCCAGGCACCCTATTTCTTGTGTTCTTGATAACATCTATTCTAACAGGTGTGAGTTAATAGTTCACGGTGGTTTTGATTTGCATTTTCCCTGATGGTTAGTGATGTTGAGCACCTTTTCATGTACCTATTGGCCATCTGTGCATCTTTCCTGGGGGAAATGTCTGTAAATTCTTTTTTTTTTCCTATTCTTTTTTAAAATTTAGATTCAATTTATTGACATATAGTGCATTATTGTTTCAGAGGTAGAGTTCAGTGACTCAGCAGTCTTATATAATACCCAGTGCTCATTACACCATGTGCCCTCTTTAATGCCCATCATTCAATTACGCCATCCCCCTACCCCCCTCCCCTCCAGCAACCCTCAGTTTGTTTCCTATGAGAGTCTCTTATGGTTTGTCTCCCTCTCTGATTTCATCTTGTTTTATTTTTCCCTCCCTTCCCCTATGATCCTCTGTTTTGTTTCTTAAATTCCATATATGAGTGAAATCATATGACAATTGTCTTTTGCTGATTGACATTTCTTTTTTTAAAAAAATTTTTAAAGGTTTTATTTATTTATTTGTGAGAGAGAGAGAACAAGCAGGGGGAAACGGCAGGCAGAGGGAGATCATGGGATCATGACCTGAGCTGAAGACAGATGCTTAACCAACTGAGCCACCCAGGCACCCCAATAAAAAGAATTCTTAATGATATATTTCATGTTTTTTCAGACTAAGTCTTGAAAATTCAGTGTTTAGTTTTTACTTACAATACATTTTGACTCAAACACAAAATTTTCATTGGATATATTCGATCTCTGCTGCATTTTATAAAATTTACAGTTGAAAAAGTAGTTTACGTACCTAATATATTCCAAACAAAAATTTTCACTAACCAAAAACAGGACCAAAAGACAATATTTCTTTAATATTTACATCCATATTGACAAAACCTATTCATCTTCTCTGAAAGAATTAATTTGACTTTGAAACAAAAGAATATCAGTTTCTTTCTTTTTAAAGATTTTATTTACTTATTTGAGAGTGAGAGAGAGAGTATGAGCAGCGAGAACGAGCAGAGGGAGAAACAGGCTCCCAGCTGAGCAGGGAGCCTGATGTGGGGCTCGATCCCTGGGATCATGACCTGAGCCAAAGGCAGACACCTAACCGACTGAGCCACCCAGGCACCCCAGCATATCAGTTTCAAAACGAAATCTCTCCAAGTTAAGTTAATTCACCAGCTCTTGGGCCAATTCAGAAGCCTACTGTGTAAGTTGAAAAGCACTTAAAACTTATCCATGACAATGAAATGTTCCTTATATTTTTTTGTCTTTATATCTAATTTGCATAACATCTGTCAATTACAATGAAAATAATTTGCATACTAATCATTTATAAAAAAGTGTAAAATCATTATTGTTGATTTGTACTATAAAAGTTTCAGTTTCAATGTAAATTCTCATCTCTGTCTATGTCACAAAAAATTTTTCTTACCTTGGAATTTCAAATTTAGCTCATTCATATGCAGTATGATTTTGATGAGAAAACATAAATCATATAGCTATTTTCTGTCTTTGATTATTGAATATTTGACAAGTATTCCTTTGTTTCAAAAATCTCGGATTGGAGTTAAAAATTCCATAAGTCTTTGTAAAACTCTTCCATGACTCAAACACAGAACATTGGCAAAGAAGAAAAGTTCATTAAAGTCATCTTCTATTTCTTTCATGGGGTTCATAAATGAGAAAATTTATAGTATTTAAATGTATATAATAAACAATTTGAACAACTATATCCATAATGCCTTTCATAAAGTCTGCTGCAGGAAACTAAGAACAAATATTTTCAATATGTATTATACTGTGGAAAAAGCAATAAGGAAAATACTGGTTTCTTATTTGAAAATTCCCACAAATCCAGGGGTGCCTGGGTTGCTCAGTCGGTTAAGCGTCAGACTCTTGTTTTTGGCTCAGGTCATGATCTCAGGGTCTTGAGATTGAGCCCTGCATTGGGCTCTGCCCCACGCGTGAAGCCTGCTTGAGGTTCTCTCCCTCTCCCTCTGCTTCCAACCGCCCCCCCCCAAAAAAAAAAAAAAAAAGGACAATTCCCATAAATCCAGATTTTTGACCTGGCATAAATGGAACTACCATTTGTGGTGATAGAAACTAATTTTTTTTCTTATCCAGCTGGAATACTTCTTTTATAGCATGTAAAAAATTAAAAATATCTATGCTGTGTGTTAAATCTTTTAGGCTGTGAATTGGCAACATCTCTTCATAAATTGGAAGTCCTTTGAGACAAAATGTACCCGAAGTATTAATTGGGTGGTGTCTATTATATGACATGACTCATCTTAACCTGAGGAAAGTAATTGTGATTTTTCAAGTTTCTTGATTGGTCTTTGCTATTGTTAGAAAAGCCTTGTATTTTATGGGCAATTATTTGGTGACTTAGTGGAAAGGTTTTCACTTTTTATAAAATACTTCTAGTCTTTTCTCAGGATCTTTTAATAATATTTTCATTACTGAAAAATAATTTCTTTTACCAGTTCTTCATCTAAAAGCATTTTTCTTTTGTGCAAAAATCCAAGCTCTTAAAGCTGGCTAAATTTATAAGCACAGATTCTGTTTAAATTTATTTTCAAAAGTTTAAAAAGTTCAAAAAAATTTTTTAAATAAAAAGATTAGTTTTTTGTTGAAATTTAATTGTTTTTAAGCAGCTAATTTCATTGATTTTTTTGGACCCATTGGAAAGAAACTTGTTATCAAATTCACTGTGCATTTGCTGAAAATGTCTCTTAATATTGTCAACTTTATCGTCTTAAAATTTTGTTTTATACCACGATCTGCTGCAGCAAATTGCAATTGCTTTTCATTGTCTTTGTTTCCTGCTTTACTCTTTCATGTAGTACCAGCTTCTGCATCTCCACTCGATTCTGAATCGTTAGTATATCTTCATTTAAAATGTTTAAATTTGGTGGGGGCACGTGGGTGGCCCAGTGGTTAAGCGTCCAACTCTTGGTTTTGGCTCAGGTCATGATCTCAGGGTCATGAGATGGGGGCCCCAGGCTCCGCCTGCTTAGGTTTCTCTCTCCCTCCCCCAGCCCTCAAATAAATAAATAAATCTTAAATTTTTTTTTTTAAATTTGGCTAAACCTTTTTTTAACTAGAAAAATTTAATTACATTATGATTAAAATAATATTTTACAATTTAATTAACAATTATGATTTACATAGGTATCTCTGTACCCTTATTGTCTGCAGAAAATATTCAAAGAAACACATTATGTTATGTAGGTGCATTAGAGAAAAGCCATTTGAACTGGAACAATTCATTGACAAGTTTACATGTAAACATGACATCTGTGCTCTACATGTGCACTATAATAATAATATATTGCATAAGGCAGTGGTTAAAATGAAATGTAGTTTTAGCACAACAATAACATCGTATCAATGGCAAAACAAGAGTTTTTCTCACTCCAATAAGACTGTCCCGAGTCTCACCAGCCTCATTTCAAATGCTCAGTGGTTCCCATCCTGGTAGATGGTGAATCTCGGTTATGTAGTGCTCTGAATATCAGGCTAAGGAATTTGACCTGCATCCTTGGCAATGGGGGTCATGAGTATGACCTTCAGCAGAGGGTCCTGGGAAGAATGTGGTTCAGGAAAGTTAAGTGGTGGATGGGGAGCTGGAGAGCCCAAAGGTCAGGCAGGGACAGAAGTCTGGGCTTGGGTTCCTAAAGGTGTACAAAAGTGATGGGAACACGGGAGAAGGTGAGTTAGATGCTATGGGGCCAAGAGAATTATTACCAGGCCTTGAGGACAGGAAGGTAGTGGAAAAAAGGATGCATCACAGTTTTCTGGTCTGAGTAGCTGGAGAAGAAAGGGATAGAATACCGTCAGCTTGAAGCTGAGTTTAACTGGCTCCTTTTCAACTTGTATTTTATTTTTTTGTCTGCTTGGTGCCAGCCCTGTGTCAGCCTGTGGGGATCACAGCACCTGCTCCCCTGAGCTGGAATGAGAATGACTGTTACCCTGACTCTGTGAACTCAGTTCTTGGGGTGAATACTGAGGGAGTAAAGACTGAAGAGTAAAACCCTACATAAATTTGACCTTGTCTCCCTCTCTGTGCACCTGTCTTGAGAAAGTACTCATTCTTGAAGTGTCCCTGAAACATTTTCACGCACACATAATTTTTCACCTAGATGGAGTTTTTAATGATTTGTGATTCAAAGATCTGGCTGGACTATATATTTGCTATGCACACTTCTACCCTCAAATCAAATACCTATTATGTACACATGTCAGGGGAAAGGCAGTTTACAAAACAAATGTTCAGTAATCTTGCTTGCTTTTTTTTTTCTTTTCTTTCTTTCTTTCTTTTTCTTTCTTTCTTCTTTTTTTTTCTTCTTTCTTTATTCTTTCTTTTTCTTTCTTTCTTTTTTCTTCTTTCTCTTTCTTCTTTCTCTCTTCTTTCTTTCTCTCTTCTTTCTTTCTTTTTTCTTCTTTCTCTCTCTTTATTTCTTTTTCTTTCTTCTTTCTTTCTTTCTCTCTCCTTTCTTTCTTTCTTTCTTTCTTTCTTTTTTCTTCTTTCTCTTTCTTTTTCTTCTTTCTTTCTTTCTTTCTTTCTTTCTTTCTTTCTTTCTTTCTTTCTTTCTTTCTTTCCATCTTTCTTGATAATCTAAAATATGCATGTGTATTTTGAGAAAAACAATAGAAGTTAATGAAACCGACTCAGAGGAGCTTCTCCTGGTTTTCAGCCTTGCTCCAATGATCCCAGCCCTCAAACCATAGGCTCCTTGGTCAGAGAGGCATCACGCAGGGTGTTTTGGAGGCTGAAAGAGAGGCCAAAGGCCCAGGTGGACAAGAGGGTGGTGCAGGGGGCCGAATGCCGCGAGAGAGGCTAAGAAGAGTGCGTGGAGAGGGGTGGGGACAAGAGTAAGAGGGACTGCTTGGGGCTGGGCGGTGAGTGGTGGCAGATAGCTAGGACACAGCCTGTGGTATTGTGAGCAGCTCCAACTTGGAGAGAGGAGCCAGACGAGAGTTGAAGCAGTGGGGCCACAGTGTCAGAAATTAGTTTTCAGTAAGTCCGTTGGTGGCAATACAGAGAATGTGGGGTGCATGCGTGCGTGAGTGTGTGTGTGTGTGCGTGTGTGTGTTGGGGCGCGGGGAGGTAGGAGAGCCCAAAGACAGGGAGAGCAGGTAGGGGGCTGCTGAACAAGTCCGGGGAATGACAATGAGGATCAGACACAGAGGACTATTGGGTTTCTAAGGACCTCTTTAAGGTAGAAGCAACCAGAATTGATCACCATGATCTTCCGGGAGAAAAATAGGACTTATTAATCTTTGTACTCCTGGTTTTCTAGTACAGTATCAGATGTGCATTCTTCATTCATGTATGCATCCATCCAACAAACACCAATTAGGGCTCATTGTGAGCCAGGCCCGTGCTGGGTTTGGGTGACTAAGACAGATGCCACCACCTCACGGATTTGGGGACAGACATCAAACCAGTAAATGCACAAAAGGAAATGTGATCATTTCCAATTCTGTTAGTAAGTATTATAAAGAAAATTAAAACAAGAGAATGTGACAGTGGGTTAGGGGAGGAGATGGGAGGGTGACCTCAGATCCCCTGGGGCTGAGTCTTGAAGGAACCAGCCACACAGCAGTCAAGACCCCTCCTGCCATTACTGAGGTATATGTTGGCCATTGTTGATACTCTGAGCAGGGCCAGTTACTCTTTTTCCTAAGGACTTATTTCTAAGTTGCAGTATGGCTTGATGTAAAATGTACAAATCTAAAGGGCATAGCTTGGTTAATTTTTATACTTTACTTTTTAAAATATATTTTACATATTATTTTCATATATATAGGTCACCACCACCCAGATCATATATAGAACATTTTCACCTCTCCAAAAGATTCCCTTATGCCCTTCCCAGTTAATACCCCAAACGTGACCTCTTCAGACACCCATCATCATCAGATTTGCATGTTATTTATTTTGTATAAAGGGAATCATTTAACGTGTAATTCTTTTGTTTTCATCTGGATTCTCCCACTCAACATTGTACCTATGAGGTTCACCCACAGTGCCGTGTGTATCGGTAGTTTGTTTTCATTGCTATATTGCATGCTGTTGTACAAATAAATAGATCATTTAAAAAATCTATTCTACTGCTGGTGGGCACTTGAGTTATTTCCAGTTTGGGGCTATTATGATTACAATTGCTATGAATATTATGCATATCTTCTGGTGAACATAAGCACTCGTTGCTGTTGGTTATATATTGAAGGGTAGAATTGCTAGTTCAGACAGTAGGTTTAGATTTAACTTTAGGGGACACTTGCAAATAGTTTTCCAAAGAGCTTGAATCAATTTGCACCCAGCCCACAATGAATGGGAGTTCCCGTTGCCCCACATCCTCAAGGATGGATGTTTCAAATCTTCTCATTTCACCCAGTTTACAAATCAGGAAACTGAGGCTCAGGGATGCTAAAAAAAAAAAAAAAAAAAAACACCCAGGAGAACGTAGCTAGTGAGAGGCGGATCTCTACTAAACTTGTATTACTGCAAATTCAGTGTTCCCCATCACACCACATTGCTTACGAGGATACTAAGTAAATGGTAGAGGTCATGAGTATCCATGGAATTCTAAGAAAGGTGTGAAGATCTGCTTTCAGCAGAGATGGAACTTGAACTTGGTCCTTAAGGACAGAAGAAAGCTGAAGGGCCCCGGGCAGAAGGGCAGACCTGGCTAAAGGCAGAGAGAGAATACACACTGTGTTATTATACGTTTGGGGATGCAAGAGGTGAGGTTGCCTCTCACTCATTTGAGAACCACTGGTTTGGTAAGCATCCTTGTCTCAGTGGTCTTCCCGGGTTTCTTGATTGCTGCCATAATCTTAACACCCAAGAAGTCTCCATTCCTGGCTCAATACACAAATCTCCTCTTATTGAAGAGAAGGCTAAGGCCTAGCTGAGCTCACGCAATCTGACTCCCTTCTTCCTCACTGTTTGAGTCTGTTTGGCTGCTGTAACAAAAACACCGTAGTCTGGGTAGGTGGCTTAAACAACAGACGTTTGTTCCTTACCATTCTGAAGACTAGATATCCAAAATCAAGCTGCCAGCCAGTGTGGTAAGAGCCCTTTTCTTGGTTTGTGAACAGTCACCTTCTTGCTGGGCTCTTAGAAGTTCTAGTCTTTTTTTTTTAGATTTTATTTATTTACTTGACAGAGAGAAAGAGAGCACGAGCAGGGGGGAGCAGCAAGCGGAGGGAGAGGGAGAAGCAGGCTCCCAGCTGAGAGCTGAGCAAGGAGCCTGAGGTGGGACTCGATCCCAGGACCCTGGAATCATGACCTGACATCTAATCGACTGAGCCACCCAGGTGCCCCAGAAGCTCTAGTCTTTTCCTTTCTTATGGGGGCATTAATGCCATCATGGGGGCTCCACCTTCCTGACCTCATCTAAACCTAATTACCTCTCAATGGCACCACCTCTAAACTCCATCACACTGGGGATGAGGCTTCCAATATGTGAATTTGGGGGATACAAACATCCAGTCCATAGCACTCCTTCTTTATTCTGTTCAATGAACACTATTTGATTCACCTTTATTCCTTGTGTATTTCGGGTGAGCAAATCTAGCCTTTCCAATAAGACCTTAGTCCCCCTAAGGGCAGGGGCAGGAAGTGTGCCCCTCTTTTGCACATCTGAGAATCCCTAATGCTTTCTCAGCACATAGGTGATGGGGAGATTGAGCATACCCTGTGTGGCTCACGGGCTGATGAAGTCACTCTTACTGTCAGCTTACCCATGAGGTCTGATTCCTTCCCTCACAAATCTATGTATTGCCCACTTGTGGCTTTTCAAGTCCCCACACCAGCAACTTATCAGCTGTTTGGACTCCTGTGATGAATTAATCTAGGTATAATAAACTGTGCCTTTTCTTCCTTATTATTTCTCATAGCTCAGTGCATTTGGGAAAACTCATAAAACCAATTGTAATTCATTATAAGCTGGAAACTGTGTCTGGGAGAAAGATACTAAAAATTGCACACAATTTCCTCCCAGGTCCTAGTTCCTAAATTTTGCTCTGTGCATTGATTCCCATCTCCCTTGTTTCTGGCCTTGAACCTCCCTTGAAGCTTGATCACAACTCGGCTCCCTCTCCTTCTCCTTCTTGAATAGGGGTAGTTTCTCTATTTTATGATGAAAGCTCTTTTCAAAACTGCTGTGAGTGGCCTCCTTGAGCTTCTCTGCTCTCATGGTTGCACTACATCTCTTGGAATCCATTCCTCTCCTGGCTTCCTGGTCCTATTATTTCACCTGTTTCCTATCGGCACATGGACTCATCTCATCCGACCAAAGTCAGCCTTGCTCTCACTCACATTCCCTTCCACGCTCTCTTCTTGCCAAACCTTCCCACTCCAAGCATACTGGAGGTGACCACTCCCTTTTTCTGTTTTTTTTTGCATGAGTTCAGACTACAGCTTAGGGGGAAAAAAAAAACTTTATTTACTTAGACCAGTGTTAAATTTACAGAATAACTGAGCAGATAGTACATAGAGTTCAATATACACATCCCACCTCCACCCCACACTCTCTCCTATTATCAACATCTTGCTTTCGTGTGGCACATTTGTTACAACTGCTGAACCAGTACCAATACGTTATCATTAACTATAGTCCCTAGTTTATGTTAAAGTTCACTCTTGATGTTAGGCACTTCTGTGGGTTTTCACAAATGCTGGTATGACATGTATCCATCATTACAATTTCTTATAGAATGGTTACACCAAAATAACAATCCCCTCAGACCATCCCTTTCAGGAGGCCTTTTTTTCTCCATGGAACTTCATCTCCACCTGACAAGACTCTGGAGTTGAATAATAATAATAATAATAATAATTATTATTATTATTATTATTACAAAATAACAATAAAAACAAAAATAATAAAAATAATAATTATTATTATTATTATTTGTATGTTGGTTGTCTTTCCCTCACCCCAACACTTTCTAGAGTGCAAGCTCCACGAAGGTGCAGATTTTTATCTATTTTGTTTGTTGTTGCATTTCCTGGCTCCTGGACCATTGTCTGCCACATTGTAGGCACTCAATAGATATTTGTTGAATGATGAATAAATTAATGAATGGATGAGTGACTTAATGACCATTTGGAGCTGAGTAACACGTTAATCTATGTGTCCTCTTTGTTAGTTGTTGAGAGTTTTGTCGTATAATGTGTTAGAAGATATTAAAACATTTATGGATTCCTGCCTATCTGAAAATGGCCAGCCAGTTCTGATCAAAGTGGAGGGACCCTGCTGCAATTAGTTAATCATACTGAAGGGTGTTGGCAGCTCTGGGGAGATCCGCCATGTTTGCTCGGAGTCTTATCCTCTAGACTAGTGTTTCTCAACCATTTTTTTCATTATTGTCCCCTTAAGGAACTTTATTAGACACTTTTCCCCAAATACCCATCCCTCTTAGGAAATTTTAACACCACAGATGATACACTGTATACTCATTTGTGTGCTATGGATATCTATGCTTTATCCATACAAAGAGCAAGATGTTTTTTGCCCCTTTGGAGTGATGTCACCCCTTTTGCGAATGCATGCTCTCAATAGTCTTACTGATGACCTGGAGAGAAAGACGGGAAAGGCATGCTGACAAGACTCAGGGGGAACAACACTGAGATGGGTGGGGAATATAACAGATGGCAGAATCCAGATTCAAAAGTATTTAGAACCATTAGATTCTCACCAACAAGCTTTCAATATAAACTCCCGTACCCAAGTTCGAGAATTCAATTGCATGGAGAGCCTAGGGGAAACCAGCTTGATGGGTTGCGTTCACTGAATGAGAATTTGTTTTACTTGGCAAGTGCTGGATTCACTGTGTTCTCTACAGTCATGTTACATATAAAGAAACCTGTTCTGTTCTGGGAATGGAACTAAAAAAGGATCCTACCAAAGTTGAGGATGTCCAGAGGGGAGTTACTGAGGCTCTGAGACATTTGGAAATTGTGGCCAATAAGACTAATCTCCCCAGACAGGGAAAAGGGAGGCAAAGTTGAGACAAGATGGCTATGTTTAAGTGTTCTAAGTATTGATGTTTGGAGCTGGAAGTTGGCTTCTTTGGCCTAATTCCATAGTGCATGGCATGAGCTGAACATAATGGCTGCATGTCATACCTCCCGTCCCCTACCTCCCTGCAAAGGTATTAAAGTCCTAACCCCCACTACCTATAAATGTGGCCTTTTGGAAATAGGGTCTTTGCAGATGATCAAGTTCAGATGAGGTCATTAGGGCAGACCCTAATCCAATATGACTGGTGTCCTTACAAAAAGGGAAATTTGGACACCAAGACAAACTAGCATAGAGAGGAGTTGTTGCAAAGACATAGTGGAGAGGACAGCCATCTACAAGGGATGCCCAAGACCACCAGAAGCTAGGAGGGAGGCACGGGACAGATTCTCCTTCACAGCCCTTGCAAGGAACCAGCCCTATCAACACCCTGATCTTGGACTTCCAGCCTCCAGAGGTGTGAGACGGGACATTTCTGATGTTTAAGCCCCCCAGTCTGTGGTACTTTGTTACAGCAACCCTAAGTAGGGTCAAAGGGTAGGAACTTCAGGGAAACAGCTTTTAGTTTAATGAAGGCTGGAAGTGAGAGGCAAATTCATGTAGCTAACTGCGCAGTTAGCTCATGCATGCTCACCAAGGGCCCCAGAAACAGGTGTTATTGGCATCTCCATTTCACTTACTGGGAGAGGGAGGCTCAAAGATAGAAAGCCACTCTCTCAGACTCGTGAATGTCAGAGCCAGGCTTCAGATTAATATATTGATTCTATTTCAAAGTCACATCCTTTCTATGAAGCCTGACTGAGTCTGGAAGACAGGGGAACAAGGTGCACCATGCCGATGAGCTGGGGCTGATCAGGCCATGGGTGGTGACTTCCGCTCAAGGTGGTGTGAGAAGGACAGCAGGTGCATCCTGGGTTGGAAGGGAAAGATGATCATGCATCCGGAGTGCCTGGCCGCTGCTGTATTTTCTCCTTGAGTTCTCCTAGCAGCGCTGGGAGATGGATAGCAGTTTCCCCATTTCACAAGTGAGAAAATTGAGATGCAGAGAATTTACAGAATTTACCAAAAGTTACCACCTAGTGAGTGAGTGGAGAAACGGGGCTGTGGTCCATCTGAGTGCAGAGTCCTGCCCTCTCTCTGCCTCCTGCCATCCTCCCCACTCTGTCTGCCTCGCCCCAGGTGCTCTGTCCTATGATTGAGAATAAATAAGTCCCTGCCCAGAGGAATGTTTGCCCTCAATCAGGCCAGCCAAGTTCCTGATGCCCAAATGTTTTGCTACTTTGTGTGTTCTGCTTAGTTACAGCAGAGTGACCGTGATCGGTAACTTTGCTAAATGCCCAGACTGTGTAGCACAGTATTTAAAGCTGTGGATTTAGACCCAGGCTGCCTGGGCCTGAAGCCTAGTTCTGCCTTTCACAAGCTCTGTGTACCCTTGGGCAAGTTGTTTAATCTCTCTGTGCTCGGTCTTCTCCCCTGCAAAACACGTCCTATGCTGAAGGTACCCACCCCATAGATTTCTTGGCCGGCTGAGCTACATTCTCACACATAAAGCACTTGGAGTAGCATCTAGCATGTGCCAAGCTCTCAGTGCTACCTGTTGTTGTTACTTTTCTTTGTGAATGCCTAACATACCTCTGTTGGCTCCTGATTTGAGCTTGTCGAGGGGACTGCATTTCCCATAGTAACAATAAAGCAGACAAATTAGAGGCAGGAAAGAAATGCAAAAAAATCTTATTAGAAGGGAAGGACACTTTAAAAGTCAGAATCCACATAAAATGAAATAGCTCTTATTTATTTTCTCCCCATGGAGCGTTTTGTCTTGGACCTTCAAGAGGCACCTACAGTAATTTGCAGTTCCAGTTGGTGGTAAATCCTTAAAGGGCTATTGTCTTCTGTCAGCTCGTTTCCAGAAGACACACAAGAGAAACATCCCCCAGGATGGCAGGATCTTTTGTGCCTTTTATTTGTGTTGCCTCTTTGGCTCAGTCATGGGTGAGTCTGAGCAAGTAGGCAGTATTTAGTTTGATATAAGGACCCAGAAGGGACTTACCACTTTGTGGGGGGCGGGGGGCATTACTCCAAATGGTCTCAGCGGAAGGAATGAGTGATCACAGAATGTTTTTTTCAGAGTCTTGGGAAAGAGCTCTTGTAATTCTCAAGCTCACTCTGGCTGTCAGGTTCTTGCTCGCTTTGGATTAGCCTGGGGTCACCAAGGAGGAGCTACAGCTCTGAGTCCTGGTTCTATCATCTAAAAAAGGGAATCACAAGACCTGGTGATTTCACCAATTCAGCTTTCCCCTTTTCTTTAAGGGAGGGTGATTTGGGCAGGGCTGGGGGCGGTGAAGAGTTTGCAGGGAGCGAAGTTACCTGGGAGAGGCGACTTTAAGTCACTAACACTTTAGTGTGAATCAGTGATTTTACCGTCCTGCTACTATTGACTGATGGTATTCTCTCAGAGGTATCTATGCGCTCTGTGCCAGGTGTCCTGCTAGACCTCGGATACCGTGATTCATGTGGTCCAGAAAGGGATGACAAAGCAGAAACTCCCAATGATGAGGCTGTGTCCGAGGGGTTAAGGGCAAGACTGGAAAGAGGCTAAGGGACGCTGGGAGCAGGTGGGTATCTCTGGCTTCTAAGAAAAAGGGACTCATGGTCTGAGTGTTAATCTAGTAATAGGAATTAGCCAGATAAAGAAGGAGAAAGAGAAAGTAGAACCAGGTTGAAAGCCCATCTTATGTAAAGGCTGGGAGATAAGGACCCTAAGAGTCCAAAATGCCCTTCACTTGGGCCGGGGGGCAAATTTCCAGAATTGAAAGGCTGATCTCTCTTTCCGGGGGCTGGGGGAGGTTGAGGGTGAGATAATGAAGGGGAAAGTTAAACTTTGTTTTTTTTCCTAGTGAGCCTATCACACCAAAACAAATAGTGTGTGTGTGTGTGTGTGTGTGTGTGTGTGTATACAATTACATGTATGTAACTAACCTTTCCCAAACGCTTTAAAAGCCTTATGAAACTCCCCAACTTTCTAGATCAGGATCCCTTAGAGACCACTAGGTAAGCTGGTTAGGGTCTCAGGTATATGTCTGAAGGTATATGGAGCACCAGAGTCTCCCCTTCATACCATGTCACTGATTGATTTCAGTTCTCTCAGGAGGAGAGAGAGAGAGAGAGAGAGAGAGAGAGAGAGATGGAGTTGGAGAAGAGAAATAGGATCCCAGAAAAGGGAGAGTTGCGCGAGGGTTTGGAGAAAAGCTAAGGAGAGGGGCATTTCCCTCTGCCAGAAATCCTCCCCTGTGCTCAGCTCCAGGAGCTGGGTCCATGCAATCCTCCTTGTAGTCACCCAGCAGCGCCCCACTACCCCCAGCAGCCTGAGACAGGCTCTGGTTGGCTTCCCAGATTTTTATGGAGCCATTTACATTCCCCCCAGCCCCCTTTGCATCTGGCACTAGACAGGACTCTTCCTTAGGCACGATCCAGAAACTGAAAAGCCAACCAGGCACAGTGCATTCAGTGCATATCATCGCCAAGAAAGCAAGGACTCGGTAATTCATAGCACGCCTCCCACTTCTGCCCACCTGTGACTCCGAAGTCACCCCAGTTCATTCAGAGATGAGTGGCTTTCATTGTGCACAGGTCATAGTGCAGATTTATTTGTGGATGAGGAGAGTCACATTCCCAGACAGGGAGGGGTCATGATAATTAATTTCCAGAGACAACAGCTACACGTTATGATCTCGATAGTTCTCTTGCCAGGGAAGCTGGACTCAACCCGGCAAATTCAATGATAATGTGTTATCTTCAGGTTTCCATTTCTCGGATGGAACAGGTGGCCTCGCTGGGCACAGCTAACCAAATTGCACCCCCGACATTGCTAGTCAAGTTTCCCCGTTTGGATCATTTACAGCTGACCAGGTTTATTGCTGCTAAATTTAACTTCACGTCAGACAAGTTCCAGAACGCGCCCACCATATTGGAAAGGGCAGGAAAGCAAGCCACTGAGGCCAAGTGTTTGGACCTTCTCCAATCTCTTCACAGGTACAGGCAATGGAGGCATTAGAAGAAGACACCATGCCATGCTATGTACGTGATAACCGCTTAACAACTTAATAGCTTATTTTGATTATTTATTTTCAGAAGGGTGGAGTGATTAATGCAGGCCCCGGAGGCAGCTTCTTTGGGTTGAGATCTTGACTCTGCCATCTCCCAGCTGCATGACTTGGATGCAGGCCCTTAACCTCCTTGCCTTATCTGAAAAATGAGACAGAAATTCCCCTCGGTTTTGAGGGAGTTAAATGAGTTAACCCAGGTGAGCCACTTAGAACAGTACTCAAAAAACATTAGTCATTGTTCATTATCTGTACTGTGTGAGGACTTGTGGCCAATTAGAAAGGTTGACCCAGTGCGGGGCCTGTTCTCTGGAAGTCACAGGAAAGAGTTACTGGAGACTTTTTCTCCTTCTTGGGTGGTCCTACAGAGACAGAGCAGGAGATATTGTGGGGACGGCCAAACCTCTCGCCTTCCTAAAGAGGGGGCTCCCTGAAGGAGAGCAGTTTTGGAAAAAAAAAATTTAATTTATTTTTTAAACTGAGGTATCACTGACCACATATAGTAAAGTGCATATGTATGTTTACACCCATGGAACCGTCACCATGATCAAAATGTAGAAGGTTCCCATCCTCTGTAAGATTCCCGTGGGCCTCATCCTGGGCAGGAGGCCGCCCCTCCAGGGACTCTCCTCACTGACTTCTAACTCTGAAAAACAAACTGAGGGTTCTCGAGGGGAGGGGGGTGGGGGGATGGGTTAGCCTGGTGATGGGTATTTTTTTTTTTTTTAAAGATTTTATTTATTTGAGAGAGAGAGAATGAGAGATAGCACGAGAGGGAAGAGGGTCAGAGGGAGAAGCAGACCTCCCGCTGAGCAGGGAGCCCGATGTGGGACTCGATCCTGGGACTCCAGGATCATGACCTGAGCCGAAGGCAGTCGCTTAACCAACTGAGCCACCCAGGCGCCCCCTGGTGATGGGTATTGAAGAGGGCACATTCTGCGTGGAGCACTGGGTGTTATGCACAAACAATGAATCATGGAACACTACATCAAAAACTAATGATGTAATGTATGGTGATTAACATAACAATAAAAATTATTAAAAAAACATATATTAGTTTTTCCTATGCATGAACTTCATAAAAATGAAATCGTGCCTGTGGTTTGCTGGCAGGTGCTTGACAACAGGCTCTCCAACACTGGTAACAATGGTAAAATAATAATTATAAAGCCTGGTTTTGTGGCTTTTGTCAATCTCCCTGGCAATCGCCACCACTGATTTGAAGCTATCAAGGTGAGGTCATTGAACACTGAGCTGAGAATGGATGTGCAGTGAAACAGTTATAAAGTACTTCCAGCACACAGATGCAAGCGATGTAAATTGTCTCAAATGCATAGATAATAATATAAATGTACTAAAAGAATTAGGCAGTGAAGAGGTTTGAGAATTTACTACTTTTGTTTTAAATTTAATTTACTGAGTTGTAAGTTTATATCATTTGATTTTTTAACAAGGCTGCATTTAACAATTGGCTTGCAAAATTCCTGAAAATGTAACAGTTAGTGCTCATGACTCACATACCATGTCGTCATCTTTTGTGTCTGACTTCTTCACTCAACATAATGTGTGAGTTTCATCCTTGTCCATCTGGGTATCAGTCATTTTGTGTGTGTGTGTTGCATGGGTACACCACAATTTATTTATTCATTTCCTGTGGATGGCCATTGGGTAATTTCCTGGGTTTTTTGCTACTAATTAGTAAGCTGCTGTGATCATTCATGTACATGTATTTTAGCGGACATATGCTCTCATTTCCCTTGGATATGTACCTAAAAATGGATTTGGTTTGTCTTTAGTAGATGATGCCAAATTTAGTTTTACCACTGGTTGAACCAGCTTACCCCTCCATCTGCAATCTTTGAGAGTTTCCCTGCTCTACTTTCTTGCCAATGTTTGGTACTGTCAGGCTTTAAAACTTTAGCCACTCTAGGGGTGCCTGGGTGGCTCAGTCAGTTAAGCGGCTGCCTTTGGCTCAGGTCAGGATCCCAGGGTCCTGGGATCAAGCTCCTGTCGGGCTCCCTGCTCAGCGGGGAGTCTGTTTCTCCCTCTGCCCCTCCCCCCTGCTCATGCTCTCTCTCTCTCTCTTTCTCTCAAATAAAAAAATAGATCTCTAAAAAAAAAAAACAAACAAACTTTAGCCACTCTCGTAGATATGTAGGGGTTATCTCATAATATTTTAATTTGTGTTCCTGATAAGTAATAGCGTTGAGTTGTTACTGGGTTTTGCCTTTTGTTTTCCCCTCCATTTCAGAGGCAGAAATTCAGTTTTAGAAACGGTTCCTGAGATTACCGGTGATCTTACTCAGCTTTGCCAGAGGCACTGGCTGCTATTCTGGAATTTTCGAGTGAGCACTGGGTACTTGTTAACACCTTGGCTGTCACCAAAGGGGCTATTTGTGACCAGAGTGACAGATCCTTCGGGCCAAACTAGGTGGCTCTTGACGGTGCATGAAGTCCCTCCGGGGGTGCCTTTCAGATGCTGCACTGGAAGGCATATGGGATTCAGACCCGGAAACCCTGAGATTCAGGTTCTAGTCTGCCCTCTTTCAGCCGCAGGACCTTGGGAAGTCATATAACCTCCGAATCCTCAGTTTGCTCATGAGTTAAATTGAATAAGTGCTACTGAGGAGCCTCAAAGAGACATAGAGAAAAACACTGTAAAACAATGAATGGATGTCAATTCCAATGTCATCTCTATGGGGGTCAACAGGAGAGAGGCAGTGGTCTCCCCGGGAATGCTGGAGCTGGCTCTCAAGGCCTCCTCAGGGAACCCCATGCCCTGGGAGATGCTTAGCTGAGTGTATAATGAGCCCTCAGCCCCTAGTTCTAAACCCTAACTGTGGAAAATACCAAGGCAGGAAGAAGGCTGACTTTAGCGGTAGTGCCTGGAGGCCTCAGCCATTAGCCAAGGCCATTCAAGGGACAGGCAAAATAGCGTGATGTCCTATAATGGGGAACCAGGGCCCAAGGAGCCAGGTGTCCACCGAGAATGGGAGCAGAGGGTGGTCTGAGGTTTCTGAACACACCACACCCCGCAGAAAGGTGAACTCCAGTGAGCTGATTTTGGCAAGTGCTCCTTGCCAGTGGAAAGTTTGACATATTTTCTGATTCTAAAAATCATAAATCCTAACTAAAGGACATGTGGGAAACCCAAAAAATTATTAAAAACAGAAAAACTATGGTCTCTAATTCCAACCCTCCATGTCGATTATTGTTAATATTGTACATGTACATATCCTTCCCGTTTAGCATTATAATATGCCATTTGTAACTCCTGAATGTCATGTTCTTAATGGTTGCATTGCATTCCATTTTGTGGATATATAAAAAATCACATAGCCATTTGTAGATATATAAAAATTTATTTAACAACCCCAAATGGTGTTCTCTATCTGTCCTCTACTTAATACTTGCTGATACTTTAAGATTTACTAATCTTGCACAGCTTATGGTGCTATAGGAAGAAATTGCCAGAACTTGCCTAGTTATCCCTTTTTGAGCATTAAATATCCCACCATGAACATTAATGCCTGCCTAACAGTTGCTTATGGACAAAGAAGTGACTCTCGAAGTAAACAGGAAGAAAACCAGAAGTCCCAAAGTGGGGACTTTTACGTTTCTAAAATACATAATAGTGTTCATTCATTGTTCCTTTATCTTTCATTGGATTATTTTCTCAGACATTCATCATTCCATATTTTTTAGAGCCAGCCATATCTCTATTCTTGGCTTGGCTCTGCCACTTATCAGCTGGGAGGCCTTATGCCAGGGACTTATGTTTTCTTGGTTTCTTTTTTCCCCATCAACAACATGGGTTGCAATGTGTCTCAAGGTTGTTATGAGGATTAAACCCAATAGAGTACACGAGGTACCTTTTCCTACCTGCCCCTTGAGCTGCCTCTCAGTTGGTTGAGACTATGGCAAGCTCTAATGAATCATGCACCCAGAGGACTATAAAGTCAGTTTTGCTGAAGAGTGGGAGACACAGGCAATGCGTCTGGTGGCAAGTAGGGTCGCTCATAAAATCAAAGCTAGTGGCAGAAAAACTCGGTCTTCATTCCTTCTGATAGCCTCAAGTGTCTCTTGCAGGTTGTTTGTCTAGTGGAGTTCAGAAAGCCATGCAAATATTTCTGACCCCTCACCAGGCACTTGGAGGTCAGACAGAATTTGAATTTCATAGCTGCACTTTGCAAAATGATACTTAGGATTCTTAATGTTTTCCCCTGGAACTTTCCGAGTGTTACTTGAGTGTTACTTGAGATTTCATTTCATCTGTTTCTTTCTGATTCTTTCCAGTAGTTTTCTGGAAGAATAAAGGAAGAAGCCCTTTTGAAGTCTCCAACACTAATGATGTCACCTAAGTGACTTCCATGGGCCATTAGGCAGCCAGTCAGCTGTATTTATGTCCTTGCTACCAGCAGGATATAGAATACAGGGGAAAGAGGGACCATTCCCTCCTGCTGGTCCGACATTCATTAATACATTGTTAACTGCAGCTCCCATCTAAGAGACAGGCTTCTTTGAAAGATTCATGTTCTTTTTCATATATATAAAGGACAAAAAACAAACCACCTAGCCCTTCCAGGAGAGAAGACAAGGAAGGATGTGCCTTGTGCTACTCCTTGCCCCCTGCTCCTTCTATTTCTGCTACTCTCTGTGAAAAAAGGATTTCTCCATTTCTACCGCAAATCAGACTCCAGTGTCCAGTACAGGGCAGTGATCGCATTTCCTTCGTGCGTGGATCCGTTTGACACCCCAAAGGCATTGGGGAGACGGATGCCGTGCAATCTCTATCACCTTTTGCATGATGGAGTCAAGACTATCACAGCTTCCTCACCTCTTTGTCACCCTCGGCCTTTGGTCCTCCACTGAGCCCGTTCCTGCCAAGATCACAGGGTCAGGAGACCCTCTGGTCACAGTTCTGTCCTCATCGTAGCTGCTTTCCCCTTAGCCCTCGGAGCCTTTGACCATTCCTTCCTTCCCAAAATGCTCCGCTCCTTAGGCTTCCTGGTCAGTGAATATTCCTCCCTTCTCTTGCATGTTTGGCAAATCCTCTCACGCTCCTTTGTGAGTTGCTCTTTTCTCTGCCCATTGTTTAACTCAGTGGTTTCCAAACATTCTTTTTGCAGTGAAATCTTTTTTTTAACAGACGAAACTTTATGTACATCCAAGCCCACTATAAAAAAAAAAAAATCCAGAACACCACAGCTGCTGTGTTTGAACACGAGGGCTGGTGGTGCAGGGGTGGCACCTGTCCCTCCCCAGCTCCTCTCCCAGAAGCTCGGAGGGCACCTTTCCTGATCCTGGGGCTCTGAGAAGTGCAGTTTGCAAACCACCGAAGTTTGCAAACCACCGCCTCAGCTGCTGAGATTCTATAGCACCTTTGACTTGGCCTCTTCCTCTCCCTCCAGAACACCACCTGGATGGCAACAGTTACTATCCTAGAAGTAAGAGTAACTATCCTTCCTCCAAATGTGGTGGGGGTGCGGGGGTGGGGGGGTGCGGGGGTGGGGTGTTAAACCACACCCTATAAATGACACCCTCTTCTTTTCTATTATTCTCTCCGCGCTTCTTTCAAGCGATTGAGAAATGAGACACAGGAGACAGATAGTAAAAAGTCAGCTTTATTACTGACCAGGCTGATGAGAGAACATGACTTTAAATCTGTGGCCAAAAAAGGCTTGCCATCCTTTCCAGAATTGACTCGCCCACCAGCCCAGTGCTGCGCTAGACTTTGAAAACATCTCTGTCTGGCTGGAAAACAGTCCAGAATGTATATATCCTCCAGTAGGCTTCCTCCACCAGAGAAGCTGGATGGGTGATGTCCTCCCCACAGCACCAATCAAAAAATAACTCCTCCTTGGGCGCCTGGTTGGCTCAGTCGGTTAAGTGTCTGCCTTCGGCTCAGGTCATGATCTCAGGGTCCTGGGATCGAGTCCCGCATCGGGCTCCCTGCGCCGCGGGGAGTCTGCTTCTCCCTCTGCCCCTCCACCCACCCGTTCTCTCTGTCAAATAAAGAAATAAAATAAAATAAATTTTCAAAAGTAACTCCTCCTCTTCCCACAGGGAAGAAGCAGGAAGGGGTGGGGACAGAGACCAGGAACATTGCCCCCCACCAATAGGGTGGTTCCATTCCCTGAGGTGCTTTGTAATGGTTGGGGTGCTAAGGTACTTAGTGGGTGGGGCCGGTGGTGCTAGGCATCACACCATGGGGAACAATCCTGCACGTTGAAGAACTCTGCCTAGTCCTGCAGGTGTCCCACCAGACATTAATACAGGTGAATGATGGTTCTAATTACCTGTGTCTAGAGCATAACTCTGTTGTTACGTAATAAGAACGCTTTTTTGCAGTTTTTGTTTTTTATTGAAGGTGTCACAGTTTTGATAAACATTTTACCCTGAATTTTCTGGAGAAGTACATATGACGAGAATTGAGTATTGATTACAATTTGGTGGATTGAGGACTTATCTGAGGATTGTTAATATTTCAGAAAAATATGTTACTGATGATAATGTCTGCTATAGTATTTTCATGTCATTGTCACTACTGTATTGCCAGTCTCGTTCGCCGTTGTGTTCACTGTGTTTCCGCATATAGGTACTGACATCTGGCTGCTTCATTTCCGCTTCTAGTAAACTTGTGCCCCAGCATTTACATACTGAAATGCATTTTATTCAAAATTACCCTCTTTTTCCCTCTTATATTATACTTAGGGTAGTATCATCATTTTTAAAAATATATTTTTTTCTGGGGCCCCTAGCTGGCTCAGTCGGTAGAGCAGGCGACTCTTGATCTTGGGGTTGTGAGTTCAAGCCCCACTTGGGAGAAGAGATCACTTAAAAATAAAATCTTAAAAAAATATATATATATATTTTTCCTTAGGCAGATTATATTGCCTGTGCATACCCTTTTATGATAGCAAAGGTGGTGCTGCAAAATATTCCTTCTAAAAATGAGGCATGAGTCTGATACCATTCTAGGGGAGGACGCTCATGGAAATACGAGGTCGAAAAATGGAGTCGTACCCACAGGGTGATTTTTTAAAAATTCAGATTTCTGGGCCCCATCCCAGGCCTGCTGAATTGAAGCCCTCAGGGGGAAAGACCAAGTTTCTTCTAAGGCTTAGAGATCCCTCTGTTAGGTGACTGCTGCCTACTTCTTCACCATGCTGTGCTCCAGGCTGCCTCAGACGCAAGCAGGTCCTGGAAGGTACCATGCTGTATCTTTTCCCCCAGGCTCTGCCCTCCCTGTGCCTCCCCTACTTCTCCAGAAGTTTCCCCGACACCCCTCTGGGCTCCCAGGGCATTGCTCATCCCGAATTGGATTCTCTGTTCGTTTGCAGCCTCTGCCCCCAGACCTTAAGGTCTGCCAGGGGGAAGGCCATACACTCTTGGTCTTTGTAGTCCTCACGCCTGGCCCGGTGTAAGCATCTCTCCCCCTGATGCCCTGCACAGGGATTTGGATATACATCTTCACACCAAAACAAACATCGTTTATTTGGAAAGCTCTAAATCTCCACCCAACAGGCATTAATGGGGACAAAGGATGGGATCGCCCATCAAAACTCAGGTGAAATAAAAATCTCAGAAGGAAATCTTTCCTCCTGACATTATTTTGGGAGACAGTGTCTTTTATTCTTCAGCGTCTCTGCCAGAAAAGCAATCATTAAATTAGTCATCGAGGCGAATCGGGTCCTTTTGAAAGCGATCTTCATGGCATGTAAAGGTTTATCAAAGTTGACATTATTCCTGATACCGGAGCAGATTAGTTTTTATAATTTAATACTTAATCTGTCCACAAAATAGAATGAATGAAGAAAATATCACTGCTTTCTGGATACCAAGGTGAACAAAGGCCTTGATGGGTTTTATTCTCTCATTACCTTATCAAGTGAATGAAACTTGAAAGCCATAAAAAGGGACTCATGAAACAGTGCTCCTTTGGGTTTACATTTCTAATCCCTTAATTACCAGCAGCTCCAAGGCCTCTCTTGACTTCCTGCTGCATGATAGGGAAGGAGCTGGGAGAACGGTGGGCGGGACCTGACCGGTTCTCCTTACCCGCAAGTCAGAACAAGTGGGGTAAAGGCCATGGAGGTCAAGCTGGCACATCGGACTTGTGACCTTACATCACTGAGGGGCCTCTCCAAGGCACTTCTCTGAACTTGTTTTCTTCACGGTAAGATAGGAGTGGGAATGTCCACTTAGCAGAGTTGTGGCAAGGACTGAATGAGTGATGAGTCAATGACCCCTGAAACCAAGGAGATACACAATAAAGGTCAGCCACCTCCCCGTGGGGACGGAGACTGCCATGCGTTCTTTTCTCCTACTCCGTAAGCATTACCAACTTCGGCCTGAGGCCCCAGAACATCTCATTTCTCCGTCTAATTAGATCTCTTGGTTAGAATTTGAGTCCTCCTCAGAAAGTCTCTGGGCTGGTAACTGCATATTATCCCAGTGGGAATAGGGAGATTTGGGTGTTTAATAAAAACCATGCTTGTAGCTCAAAGGGTGGCAAGGCCAGGGTGAGATTTTCTTCACCAAGAATTGCAATTTTGGAAGAAGTTCAGCCTTAACTTTTACAAAGACCCCAAATTCTCTTTACGGAAAGAACCCAACTCCACAGTTCACCAAGCCTCAAAGCACTCTGTTATTGGTTGGCGAGGATTAACCCATGAGATACCTGGTGTCATAGACCAGGACAAAGATCTTCCCTGTGGATCATCAGCAACCTGAGGACAGGGATGATGTCTGTCTCTATACATCAGTACCCCCTAAGACAGTGCCTGATGCCTCTTTGGTGTTCGAAATACGATTGTCAAATGAACGAGTGAATGTGTCTCACCCATTCATGGAATTCTAGTATCGAAATGGACTTGCTTCTTGGGCCACATCATCAGTGACTTTATGTCCCCCAAGGCCTTCTGTAGCCTAAATAATTTTTCATGTGTTAGCCTGCTGATGGTTGGTAAGCCTATGGTATTTTGGTGGCCATGTACCTACAGAACCCAGTTCACTTTTGCCTCGGTGAATCTCACAGTTCACCCTTGATGAGACAGCTAGAGGAGATGTGGGAAAATTTGTGCCAGTGAGAAAGTCACTTAGAGCCCCAGTGAAAAGAACTTAATGACCTGCAATCATTCTGAGGTCTGAGGGCAAAGTCTCAAGTCTCTTCCCTCCTGAAGCCAACGCTTGCTTTTCCAACCTTCTCAGTGCTTTTGTAATGAGTTCCTGTTGTTGTTCTTCATGTTGAGATTCCTAGTGAAATACGGACCATTCAGATAACTGTTTAAAGCACTTACTTTAGTAAATGAGAAAATCTGAGAAATGCCTCTCTCTGTGTTAATTTTACCAGATTTATGCCTTGGGAAGACATTGGATGCCATTGGAATAGTTAGGGAACCAAATATATAGCGATTGGAACAACCTTATCATTATTACTGGCTCTAAATTACTCTGGCTCTTTTCAGTTGAGATACTGTAGGAAAATCTCAATTAGCTGGACATCAGCCTTCCGGGAACGTCAAGTCATTTGGTTAAAACACAACACAACACGATAACAAAACTTAACCTAATTCCTGTGGGGGATGGGTAGGTATGCTCCGTGCTCAATGCATGTTTGGTCTACATTTTGCATATTACTATCCTTAATATCTACTTACAGCATTAAATAATGAGATGTGAGATGAACCAGGATGGTCTTAGGCCCTGCAGCTTCTGCGATGATGGAAATGTTCTAAAATTGCACTGCCCAATAAGGTAGCCACCACTATCTACTGAGCATTTGAGATGTGGCTGGTGTGACTGAGGAGATGAATTTTTAATTAAATTACAATAAAATTTGAATGTAGGTGTAATTTAATGATTAGAAAGCCCAATTCTGGAGCGTCTGGGTGGCGCAGTTGGTTAAGTATTCGACTCTTGGTTTTGGCTCAGGTTGTGATCTCAGGGTCGTAGGATCGAGCCCTGCAGAGGGCTCCACGCTCAGTATGGAATCTGCTTAAGTTTCTCTTGCCCTCTTGCCCCTCCCCCACTATAATAAATAAATACATCTTAAAAACAAGAAAGCCCAATTCTATTATATTTGGTGTAAGAAATACTTTTTATTATGAAATGTTTTAAACATTCAGAAAAGTCCAGATAGTATTATAAACCACCAACTAGATTAAATACCTTGTTAACCTTTTGCTGTATTTTGCTTCAGATAATTGCAAAGAAATAAGATATGAAAGACGCAATTAACGTTTTTTTGCAGCCCTTCCTTTTCTCCTCCTTCCGTTCCCAGAAGCATGTGTATCCTTCCCATCCATGTTTTGGTAGTTTCACTATTTATAAACAATATGTAGCATTGAGTGTTTAAACAAATAAACAAATGGCAGTTATACTGTATATATCATTCTGAAACTTGCTTTATTTAACTTTTTGGGCCCTAGCCACATTGGGGCCCTATCCACATTGATACATAAAAATCGATTTTATATATAAGTCAATTTTGTTTGTTCTAAACTCTTCTAGAGAGTTCCAACTTACACTGCAATGTATCTATCTACTCGTCTAAGAATGGTAAATTTGGGTTGTTTCTAACTCTTTTTTTGTTACAAACAATACTGTGATGAACCTCCTAGTATATTTTTTCCCTGTGTCTATGTGGGAGGATTTCTCCATGGTCATTTATATTTCTTATGATTACTGATATGTGTGGACTTGTTTATACCAGATTATTATTTTTTTTTTCTATTCATCATGATTTTTCTCTGCTTCTCCACCCACCTCTTTCCCCATCACCTGTTTGGAAGTTATACATTCGATTTCTGCTCATTTCATGGTTAACTGTTAGCATGCATGGTTAAAAGTTTAGATGTAATCAATAGCCCTATCATTTCTCAAACAATACAAGGAACCAAGAATATTTTAACTCCTAAATCGCTCTCCCATCTTCTGTGTTATTGTTGGGTAATATTTTGGCTCTACTTAAAAAAAAACAAAAAAACAAAAAAACAAAAAAACAACTCCCAGTTGGTCATCATCATTGTTACTGTGATTTTACATTCAGAATTATTTAGATTTATCAACTTTTTCATCAATTTCTTGGCTTACCATTGCTTTTTGAATCCTACCCCTTCCTTCTGGGTTGAGTTTCTTTCTTGCTGAGATATCACTTTTGGTATTACTTTTAGTAAGGGAATGTTAATGGTAAATTATCTTGGACTTTTATGTCCAAAAATTCTTTACCTATTCACTCCTGCATACTGATTTGACCTGGACCTCTAATAGTATCTCCTGGGGTCTCTCTCCTTTCTCTGGATCTCCTATTAAATGTATGCTGAATTTTTTCATTCTATATTATGCATCTCTTAATTGCTTTCATATTTCCCACCTCCCAGCTGTGAGCTGCATTCTGGATGATTTTCTCAAATCTACCATTCAGTTCATTAGTTCTCTCTTTAGATGTGGGTCCACTGAGTTTTTAATTTTAATGACTCTATTTTTTGTATTTCTAGAAGTTCAGTTGATTCTTTTTTTTAAATTTTACAGCCCCTCCCTTGGTGTTGTGTTCTTTCACTTTATTTTTTCTTACTTTAATGCATTTTATTCCTTTATGTTATTGCACGTTCAAATTACATGATTTTAAGATCCCTTTAAGACTGCTTTATATCTGTAGTTCTTGGTTCTGAATTTTGTTGCATTTGTCATGTTTGCTGATTTTCTCCCACAGTGATTATTTACTTAATGGGATTAGTAATTTTTTATTGTGAGCTCATCTTCACTGGGAATGGTTTTCAATGGAATACGTGTACTTGGTTGGGATCCTGTAGATTCCAGGCCTGTTTTATGTAAATTTCTCAGAATGGGTTCTTGTGCTTCATTGATAGTATGGATTCTGATCAGGTGCCTGTGCATGACGCAGATGGAAGTTCTGGTTTCTTTGGGGTGGTGTTTTGTTTGTTTGTTTGTTTGTTTGTGTTTTTGTTTTTTACCTTCTCTGGCCCTGAAAGATGTTTGACTTCCTTTTCGCATCACTGGCCAATGAACAGACTTCTGCTGCCTGTTGCAGAGTCAGAGAGCTTTTGTGACTCCCAACTTGAGGCAGGAGGTGGCTCAGTTCCAGCTTCCACCTCTCATGGGCTGAGATCCTGGTTAGTTGTTTCCACACCAGTCTCTGCCACCTGGTTCCAATACTCACGTGGACTCTTTTCCTTTTAGCTCCAGCTCCCTGCTCCAGATCTTCAGGAGAGTCTTTTCTAGTTTTCAAGCTTGCTCAAGTATTTAAACATTGGGGGGAAGGGTTTAAGTTGTATCCAGCATTTGTATGTGATGGGAGTAGAAGGGTCTGCCAGTCTGCAAAATGAATTAGAAATACAGTAATCAACTCTTCCAATTTTGTTCATAGGACATTACTTGTTCTTTTTGAGCCTCGAGGTCTTATAATTGTACATGAGAATATTAGTACCTACCTAACAGGATAGTTGTCAAGGTCAAGGAAAGGAGATAATGGAAGTGTTACTTAGATGTCAGTTAGGGTCTTGCTGCCCTCCTAAGTTTATTTTTTAAATTGTTTTTAAATTTAAAGTCAATTAATTAACATATAGTGTATTATTAGTTTCAGAGGTAGAGTTTAGTGTGCCCTCTTAAGTTTAGATAGAATGCCCTCGAATCCTCTTCCACATGAGGTGAATGGGGAGGAGGTGGTGCTTTACATTCTTCCGCTCACCTCTGCTTCTGAATTTTAGCATCTGGTGAATTTGCTGTTTAGGAGTTGCTTCTATGTCCTGAACAAGCTATTCCTCTCCAAAACTCTGTTATTTCATATGAGAAAATTTTATAAATACCAAATAAAACCCACAAGCCACTCATAAGGCACTGTGTGCTCTGTACCAGACACAGGGAAGGACATTGTTAAACTGAAGACTGAGGAATCCCTTGGTCATTTCACCATCTTGAGATCCATCCACCTGCCCTGTGGACCGACCTTCCTCTCTGCTCTGCCCGTTCCCGCCTCTCTTCCTCATCCCTCATCTCCAAGATTACTTCAGAAACCCACATTCTTCTCAGTTCATGAAGCAGAGCAGTTGGGCTCTCTCTAGTTTTGAGCACCAAATTTACTTCCCTGCTCATTTTGCATAATTGAACTAAGGTGCTCAGCAGAATAGGACTCTCCAGATACGAGACTCCCTCTCCTTGGAAGGAAGCTGTTATTTTAAATAGCAAGTTTTTCATTCCTTTATATCTGTAAAGCCCATAACACAGTGACTAGCACATAATAAACACTCACCAAATGTTAGCTATCAGAATTTCCACTTCTAAAGACTGTGATTCTAAATTAGATTTAATGACTGACTAAGCAAAACTGACTTAAAAGGGGAAGTGTGGGGACCAAACACTGACAGTTCCAGAGTTCAGTTAAAATTATTTGTGAACTACTTGCATGTCTGTTCCATGGCTAGTGCCTATGAATGAAGAAATCTGAGATGGCTGGGTACAAGTCGGGCATGATAATTTGGAACAGAGAAAGAAGGAAATAAAAACCAAAAACGTGTCCTACAAAGGGGCTCTTAACTTCATTCATAACCAGGGAAATGCAGAGTGAAACCACAGGGGGATACCGTTTTACGATCACTAGAATGGCCAACATTCTGGCAAGAGTCTGAGAACACCAAGCACTGGCAAGGATGTGGAGTAACGGTGATCCCCCTTCATTGCTGGGGGGAGTCACCTTGGGTGGCAGTTTGGTATCTGGCGAAAGTGAAGCGCCTGCCCTTCTAGAGAAATTCATACACATGTATACCTGAAACTTGATTAGAACGGTCATGTCAAGATGGCGCAAAACAGCCTCAAACTGGAATCAACCTGAATGTCGCTAATGGTGGGGTACATTTGATTCTATTCTTGCCATGACATTCCATACAGCGGTGGAAATGAACATAATTTACAGGTGCACATGGATAAACCCTGCAGTCAGAATCTGAGGGACGGGAGCAAGTCCCAAAGGACGTGTAAAGGATGAATCTTTTATATATAGTGCAAAAGTAGGTAGAACTAAACTATATTCACAGCCAGTTCTTCGGTGCTCCTCTCTCCCCTGCTCCCTCTCTCTTGCCCTTGGAGCAAGGTCTTCATTTCCTAGCACAAGTCCCGTTCTGAGCGTGCTTACACCTCTTGCTTCTCGATTCCATTTGTTCATACATTCATTCAAACAAGTACAAAGTACCAACTCCACGTGAGGCACTGTTCTTGGTGCTGATGGCAAAACAGACAAAAATCCTGCTCCCATCCCGGAGCTAACTATTTTTTGGCAGGGGGTTGGACGATAAGTAAAATGAACAGGTAAATTTTATAGTATAGTAGAGACTGATAAATATGATGAAGAAAAATAAAGCAAGGAGAGGTTTTGTTAGATGGGGTGGTCAGGGAAGAACTCTGCAAAGGTATAATATTTATGCAAAGACTTGAAGAAGTGAAGGAAGTAGCTATGTCAGTATCTAGAGGAAGAGCTTTCCAGGTGGAAGGAACAGTAAGTGCAAAGGCACTGAGCTACTTCCTTATCAATCATCATTTTGGAATCTTATCAACGTCTACTCCAAAAATCTCTAAATGTCCTCTCACTGTTGGATGGTTCTTGCCACAAATAGAAGATTCACTCCGTGTTTTACAACCCCAAAGAAAAACTTCTGTAATTTGTGAGCCTCAAATTGTGAATGTGTGTGAAGGAATAATCTTGGCGTAAAGGAACACTTGAAGTCCTATTTTGTTATTTCATTAACTTACAGCAGTTCCTTTCAGCGAGCATGAGTTACCACACAGAGCACGTATGGGAGCTCTGGTGGACAGAGGTTTTGATTTTTGTTTCCGTGACTCTGTGGACTTGAGCAGCTCACTTAATCTTCCTGTGAAAAAGATAAAAATAATGCCCGTCTTTAAGTGTTGTTGTGAAGACTGGGAGAAAACACAAGTTCGCATCTTTGTGGTCCTTCAGTGAGACTTACAATGTTTCTTTACATAGATCTCGTACATTTTTTAAGTTGTTAATATCCTAGGTGTGCTGTATTTTTTGTTGGAAGGGAAAATTCTAAAAGCTCCCAGTGAGAAAAGGCAAATGGCTTAATGAGAAGTCTGGAGTTCAAGTTCACGGCTGGTGGAGTGGCTCCACAATGTTCTCTGTGCTTCCGGTCCTCGGTCTTTCCTCCACGCCATCCTTAGCGTGTGGCTTCTGTCCTCATGCTTATTGCATTGTGCTTGCTATTTCACTCCAGCCTCAGGTCCCTGTAAGGAAGAAGGAAGGCTCGCATGACCACTTTTAGACCTTGGACCGTCCTCTACAACATCACTTAAAATGCCTGCCTTTGAATAGGTGTGCCGAAATTTATTTACTCTTTCCTCATTGGTGTGTTTATTTCATTTATATATATATAATATATATTAAATAGTATATGTTTATATCAATTTTTATTAATTATATTTCTATATATTTCTATAATATATAAATACATACTATATAACATATGCACTATATATTATATATAAACAAATGTATACTTATATATGATCTATATGTGATGTATAATGTATATACATATGTATGCACATATTTACTACTACTAAAAACATATAATTACTACGATGACAAATATTATTACAGTATGTATACATTAACAATGTTGCAGTAGACACCTTTGCAGCAAAATCTTTGCACGTATCCCAGATTATTTTTATTTTTTTTTTTAAAGATTTTATTTATTTATTTGACAGAGAGAGACACAGCGAGAGCAGGAACACAAGCAGGGGGAGTGGGAGAGGGAGAAGCAGGCTTCCCGCTGAGCAAGGAGCCCGATGTGGGACTTGATCCCAGGACCCTGGAATCATGACCTGAGCCGAAGGCAGACGCTTAACGACTGAGCCACCCAGGCACCCCCCAGATTATTTTCTTAGGACAAATTCCTAGGAGAAATATCTTTGAGGCAGAGCATATGCCTATTTCCAAGACTTTTGATGTGTTTTGCCAAATTGTTCTTGGGAAATATAGAGGTTTCTACTCCTTCCAGAGCTGAATGGGAATACCCTAGCACATTCTATCCATCTCCGTCATAACACTAGCCATTGTCAACTTTATTCAATTTCATTTAAGTCATGTGTTCATTTAATAAATGAAAAGTCATATTTCATGATTCTACTTTCTTTGGTTATTAGTAGGTCGATCATTTTTTTTTTACATCTTTTTGTTCAGTTTTTGATATTTTTTAAAGGTTTATAAGATAGCTTTGGGGTGCCTGGGTGGCTCAGTCTCAGTTAAGCGTCTGCCTTCGGCTCAGGTCATGATCCCAGGGTCCTGGGATGGAGCCTCGCATCGGGCTCCCTGCTTGGTGGGGAGCCTGCATCTCCCTCTCCCTCTGCTTGTCGCTCTGCCTACTTATACTCCGCCCCCCCGTCGAATAAATAAAATCTTTTTTTAAAAAAATAAAGGTTTATAAGATAGCTTAAAGGCTTCCTTTTATCCTTCCAGCTCCAGTAAATCATATGAGAAAAAGAATTAATATATACTATATGCTGACATTGACTCTTAGTGCTGTCCAGCAAAATAACTTATCTGTGTTGCAGTCTTTAAAATCTTGCTTTATGTTTGTTAATGTCTTTGGTTAACACCTGTATCATTTTAGTGTATTAAGATTAGATCAATCTCAACTATAAACATAAAATAATAATAGTCTACTAAAGTCATAATGTTTCCTGCTTACATAGTTTGTTTCTTGGGAGATCAAAGAACTGTGATAGTATTATTTTAATGAATCATTTTCGCTACCCTACCTGTTATTCCATCGAATGGATGGTCATACTTATATCACAAAATTGTTCCTTGTGTATCCGAAATTTGAACTGAACTGGGAGTTCTGATTTGTTTTGTTTTGTTTTCTCCAAATCTGGCAGCCCTGCATGAGGAGGGTCTGGAGTTTGAGATCCTGGGTGGGCAGGTCTGTAGGGGCTGGAAAGACCAGAAGCCGCAACAGGCAGAGGTTGTGAGCCGATGCCCAGGAGATGAGAGTCCCAGACCCTTTTCCTCCAGCACCCACCTGGCTGCCAGTTATGGATCTGAGCCCTCCCTGTGTTGGGGACTCGGGCAAGGGGTGTGGCAGAGGTACCGCTGGGCCCCTGAAGCTGAGCTAGCACATTCCATCCCCAGAGAGATTCTATTTGACAAAAGAGCTTTGGAGGCAGACTGTCTTGACTTCGAATCCCATTCCTTCTTTTAACTGGCTTTGTGATTTGCAGCAAGTTGCTTAAGTTCCTAGAACCTCTGTCTGTGGGGAGAAGAAGGGCAAGGAGGGAAGCAGGGCGAGCAGAAATATTGATGACCAGTGGAACCATTGCACCAGGCCTGAACTTCAACACCGGACTCTCGTTGAATGATCTCCTGTAACAGGACAAAATAAACCCAGACTCAAAGGTCATCATAACGTTTGCATGAGATGATGCTTGAAAAGCACTTAGCAGAGTCTTTGGTACCTGGCAGGCAGCCAAAAAAAGAATCTGAGCCTTGAGGCAGCAGGGATTCATGGAGGTGGGGTGGTTACTCTTGGGGTCCACCTGAGAGCCCCTGGAGAGAGTGACAGCAATAACAAAGCGAGGCAAGACCGCAGGCCCGAGAGCCTGGGAAGTGTGGTGTTTGGTGGCTCAAGGTTTGGACCCCTTCAAAGGGAAGTTATTTCTGTTTTTTCTATACCTGTTTCCCCCTGGGAATGAGAAAAATTCAGTGAAGGTGATGTGGAATGTAGTTGGAAAGCCAGCAGCCTCGGTGGTGCCAGGGGAGGCCCAGCTCCGTGCAAAGCCAGCCGCCTACCCTGGTTTCCCAAGCACAGGAGTAGAAACATGAGTTGCCTGGGACATCCACGTGCTTTATTGCAGGGGCCAACAAAACCCTTGACCAAGGCTTTTATAGATCTACCAGAGCCTCAACAACTTCCTCATGATTCAAGATCTTATTGTAAAGCTAAAGAGTTACCTATTTGTAAATATTTTCCCAAGGGCAGGTGTAGCCGGCCCAGCCAACCCTGTCCCCAAGGGCTCCAGCGAACAGCTCAAGGGCTTTCCAAACTCCTCAAGAAGGAGCTGGTTAACGGTTAAGTGGGGGATGAACTTAAGGGACCAGGGGAAAAATTAGGGCTTCTGGCTGTGTGGGGTCCTGTCATTAGCCAGACAGGTGGCATCTCTTCCTCTGGATCCTGACCCAAGCCGTTGTCATGCACCCTGACCGGTGTGGTCTAGGAGGAGCTCCCTCCAGCTCACATACAGATGAGGGTGTGGGAAACACACCCTTTGCCTTTTCTTTGAGGGTATGACCTTGACCCAGGAAATGGCATGAGCTGAAAAGGATAGGCTACTTTCAGGGAATGCGTCTCAGCCAGTTTCTTTTGGGGACTGCTGAACCAGGTAGAGGTGGGCATTTGTAAGAAAAAGCAGGGAAGACAGCTGCTAGAAACAGGCACCGTTTGAGGTCTAAAGAAGGCAGTATTTCCCAGTGTTTGGGCATTTGTGTTCTACCTTAGTGATTTTTGCTGAATCCTTTTCATGTCTAAGCTGTTGTTTACTTAATCTTTCTTAAAATTGACTCTGTATTTTTACTTAAATATCACCCCTATCCTCAACTTAGGCAATGATATCAATGAAATTAGGGGCAAAGTGTATGATTTCTTTCTAATATACATTTACTGTTAGAGATGCACACTATGAACTTAAAGAAGTGTATCTGTGTGATCTTTAAGATCATCCCATGCAATCATAGCTAAGATTTATTGAGTGTTGTGCCAGTCCGTTCATGGGTATGACTTCGTTTATCGGTCACGGCGAGGTAAGGAGGGGGAGAAGAAGGGCACTAATGATTTCTATTGCCATGTGAGGATTAGCTGGCTGACATTTGCAGAGTGCTCAGAACTGTGTCTGCTGGGGAGAAGGCATGTGTGAGGGTTTGCTAATAGTATTGTCATTCTGTCCATTTTACAGATGGGAAGGTGAAGGCAGGTGTAGGGATGTTAGATTGCGCAGCAGGACCTGAGCTGCTGGAAGGCTCAGCCAGGACTCAAACCCAGACACTGAGTCCGGAGCCTGGCCTCTGATCCACCATGTTGCCCACCTTCTGTTTATGGAAGTACAACCGAGGGACTGGGGCCCAACCCATGTGGGATGCATGCTGGGTGACCGTCACCTGGATGCAAAGAGGTGGATCATGGTGCCCACTTCCATGGCCAGTAAGAGAAAGGCGAGGTGTTTGCAGGAGGAGCAGAGGGTGGAGGAACCAGATACTGTTCAGAGATGCTGGGACCCCACCTGCTAACCTGGCCTGTAACGCCTGGCCAGGGACAACACCCAGGGAGGAGGTTGCGAAGAACTGAGAATGAGTCTTTGTCCGTTTGGGACACAATCTCTAGAGAACCTATTTCCCTGCACCGTTCCTGTAGTTCAGAACCAACTGCTCCAGCTTTGAGCAAAGGCATCAACAAAGAGTGAGTTGCCTACATATTCTGCGTGCCTAATC
Organism: Zalophus californianus; assembly: GCF_009762305.2. Lineage (NCBI taxonomy): Eukaryota > Metazoa > Chordata > Mammalia > Carnivora > Otariidae > Zalophus > Zalophus californianus. The sequence goes on from NC_045596.1 coordinate 20,530,728, forward strand.
CTGAAGGAGGTGGGATGGGGTTTTTGAACCCAGCCTGTTCCGGAAGAGTACCAGGCCAGACTTTCTGAAGGAGCTTGCCAATGTCGTTTTTGATCTTTTGGAGAATAATCTGTTTGGGGCCATCCCAGAGGCCTTCATTTATATATGAACATGTTGATTTGGTAAATAACACAGTCCCACCTCTTCTTTATAGCAGACCCTACAGGACCTCAACCCCACATTGGAGCCCAGTGTCGGTGACTCTAGGGACCACAAGGTGCCTCTCTGCGGGCATCAGGTAGTCAGAATTGGAGCTTTTCATTAATTTAGATTCCCAGATAGCACCTAAATAATGTACTGCCTATGCCACATGCATTGTTCAAGTATTCAGAAAACGTTTTTGCTGTCAGACACCCTGCTCCCTCTCTTCTGCCTTTCAGAGAAGAGCATTCATTATAAAACTTCATTTAGAACATGTTTCTAATACAGATTTATCCCAACACATTGAACTAGTTTTATCATTGACTGGCTCCAGGCAGAGCTGTGACATGGGTGAAGTTCATCAGAGTCTCTGCCCCTCCTCACCCCACTTCCTTTCCAGAATCTTACTGCAGACTGTTGCCCTGTGGCTGGTCCCTACCGCCCCTGTCTCCCTCAATGCCTAATAAGAGTAGCCTACTCTACACCAGGGACCTTCCATAAACCATTCTAGTTCTTACCAGAGACGCTACGATGAGGGGACTGCCATCCGCATTTTATAGATAAGGACCTCAGGCCCACCATCACCTGGCAAACAGAAAGGCTGAGCTCAGTTCTGAATGTGTCTAGCCCAGAAGCAACAGCTCCTGCCTTCAGGTGATTCTGTCTTTCAGAATAAGTCTGCCAAACGTAATTTGTGAATTTGTGAGGAGTCCACTGACTTCTGCTCCTACTTACCAGCTAACCCGCTGCACAATCTTGGGTGAGTATCTGCCTTGCTCTGAACCTCAGTGTCTTAGTGTGTTTGGACTCTTATAACAGAATACCATAGACTGGGTGGGTAAACAACGAACATTTATTTCTCACAGTTCTGGACGCTGGAAGTCTGAGATGAGGGTGCTAGCCTGGTCAAGTCCTTCGTGAACACCCTCTGGCTGGTTTATAGACGTCTGTCTCTCATTATACCCTCATACTAGAAGAAAGATCATCTCCTCTTTTGAGAGAGAGAGAGAGAGAGCATGCGTGTGCAGAGGGAGGGGCAGAGGGAGAGGGAGAGAGAGAATCTCAAGCAGAGTCTGCCCTCAGCTGGAAGCCCAATGCAGGGCTTGACATGGGGGTCAATCACACGACTCTGAGATCATGAGATCATGACCTGAGCCAAAACCAAGGTCAGATGCTTCACGGACTGAGCCACTCAGGCGCCCCTCTTGTGTCTTCATGTAAGGGATTTTAAGATCCATTCATGGGACCGATCTTATCCATGAGGTTCCACTGGTGTGACCCAATCACTTCCCAAAGGCCCCACCTCCTAACACTATCACATTAGGGGTTAGGATTTAGCTCGTGAATTCGTGGGAGGAACACAAACATTCCATCCAGAACACTCAGTCTCCCTACTTATGAAATGAAGGTTTCAAATGGTGATCCCGACAGCCCTCTAGGTCTAAAATGCTATGATTCTACTGGGTGGAGATTCTGCTCATTCACCTCCAGCGCCAAGTGTGCTGTCCAGTGCCTGGTAAAGCTGTGGTAAATGTTGACTGAACATATATAAGAAAAAAAGGCAAGATGCTTTCTTTCACTAAAAGCACATACCCTCTGAAGGTTTCCTGACAACAGATCCTCATTTTTGTGTTCGATTCAACCATGCGATCAATGGTGGGGGGTGGGGGGGGCGGCGGTTGGTGGGACAGAAGTTGGCAGCAAACGGTGCCTTCTGGTCTCACTGCCCTGAAGGCTCTGGTCCACCTGCATGCAGACACCCAGGTGCCTGCAGGAACTGGAGAACAGAAGGGGATGCGCCCCGGCTCTGGAAAACATTCCTACAATGGCCTGCCTGCCGAAAATTAGCTTTCCCTCTCAGTTTGGTGCTTCTGATCTTCCATCCTCAATAATTTTTTTGGCTTCCCCCCATCTGCCTTTCTTCATTAGTTCCGTCTCAGCTTTCTTTCCTGCTTGGGGCAAATAGACACACCTGGATAGGAAGGATCCCCTTCCAGCCAGTAGGAAGAAACCTGGGCATAATGAGGAAAAAGAGTCTTGTTAATTTTTTATTAATCAGGCCTAATGAGGTACAGCTTGTACATAGTAACAGACACATGTTTTAGGTGTGCGGCTCTAGGATATTGACAAATGTAGACAGTCGCGCCACTACCAATTAAGATACAGAATATTTTCATCAGCCCTAAAAGTTCTTTTATAGGAACTTTCTCTTTGTGGTCAGTCTCCGCCCCGGCCCCCAGGCCCTGGACAACCACTGTTCAGGATTTTGCCTCTAGAGCCTTGTGTTTTTTGGGGGAAGGTGACAAGGCAGCTGTGGTTTTTGTTTTTAATTACACCTTCCACTGGCTCCCCTACAAGTGTCTGGAAAGAAGCTGCTGTTTAAAAATTATTTATATGCCACACTCTGGATCCAATATGGAGATGAGGCAGTCATAAAGCCCCAAGTCCCACAGTGAGAAAGATCACCACAAGGACAGGCAGAGAGTAGACTGGTTCTAGGAGTCTCCTTCACCTCGTTTAAAAAAAATGTTCCAGGGGCGCCTGGGTGGCTCAGTCGGTTAAGCGTCTGCCTTCGGCTTAGGTCATGATCCCAGGGTCCTGGGATCGAGCCCTGCATCAGGCTCTCTGCTCAGCGGGAAGCCTGCTTCTCCCTCTGCCACTCCCCCTGCTTGTTTTCCCTCTCTCGCTGTGTCTCTCTCTGTCAAATAAATAAATAAAATCTTGAGGGAAAAAAGTTCAAATCTTCAAATAAATTGCAAGAATAGGACAATGAGCACCCCATGCCCTTCACCTAGATTTACAACTGTTAACTTTTTTGCCATATTTGTGCTCACGCTCTCTCTATGTCTATCCACCCTTATGTATTTATGTTTGTTTGTTTATTTTTGATGAACCATTTGAGAGTTACCTGCAGACATCACGACGTGAGTGTAGCTGCTTTAGCAGGTATCATAACCATTGTACGATTGTTACCCTTAGTGAATGTAGCACTGATGGAGGGCCATTATCAATGTGGGATCGGGTCATGATGTCCTTTCTCCAGGTGTCCCAACAATGTCTTTTATAGCTGTTTCAGTTTTATTAAAAATTTTATTTATTTATTTATTTACTTGCTTATTTATTTATTTAGTTTTGAGATAGAGAGGGTGCATGAGCGGGGGGGGGGGGGGCAGGGCAGAGGGAGAGAGAGAATCCCAAGCAGGCTCCATGTCCAGCTCAGCGCAGAGCCAGGCCCCGAGATCATGACCTGAGCCACAACCAAGAGTCAGATGCTTAACCGACTGAGCCATCCAGGTGCCCCAATATATCTGTTTCAGTTTTTAAAAAACATTTTAAATCCAGGATCCAGGAAAGGATCCCGGGTTGCATTTTGTGTCTTTAGTGTCTGGATGCTTCCACAACCCCCCCAGCCCTGCTGCTTCTTCCTCTCAGTGTTGCTATGAATCTGAAACTGCTCTAAAAAAGCAAAGTCTTAAATAGATAAATAGAAGAATATCCTAGAACTTCACACCCATGAGGATGGCTGCTATCAAAAAACAAAATGACACGAATTGGCAAGGATGTGGGAACCTGGAATTTGTATGCGCTGCCGGTAGGCATGGAACACATTACAGCCTCTCTGAAGAATGGTGTGAACTACCATATGATCTGGCAATTCCATTTCTGAGCATATAGCCAAAGGAATTAAAAACAAAGATGCAGAGATATTTGTACATCTACGTTCACGGGGACGGGGGCTCTAATCCCTCTCAGTGTTGATCATGGGACAGAAGTTATGGTGCCATAGGGCCCACCTGGTACGACTTCTCTCTTATCTCATTCAGACATCAAGGAGAAGGGCCTCCCTATTCTTTCAAAGAAACAAGCAAATCAAGGCAGAATGATTTCTAAACAAAGAAGAGCTTCTAACATGAAATGTCCTGGAAGCTCCTGTTCTTTCCCTTTGCTACATAATGTGGCCTCTCCCTTCTAGAGGCACATCGAGACCTCAGCACACCTTGCCCGAGAACAAAAGACAGCAGCAGTCTTGGGCTGTTCCCCACCTGTGCTCCCCTGGAGGAGGCAGCATAACTGCGGGTGCGGTCATGGGAACCCACAGCCAGAAGGAGATTTTCCTGAGAGCTGCCCACACCCCTCCCCCCACCCCGGGGCAAGTTCCCTAAACTCTGCAGTTGAGAGAACTGTTTCCATCTGTGTTTGGGGATAATAATATTTACCTCCCATGGCTCTTGTAATGGACAGAGGTAATATATGTAAAATATTGGGCAGATAGTAGGTATTGAACATTAATAATAAGGCTAATAATAGCACAACAGCCACCACCAACTAAACAAGCTATTCTGTGCCAGATGCCATGCTAAACACGCTCTGTGCATGGCTTCTTTTAACACAGAGATCCCATTCCAGAAGCATTGTAAAATAGTTCCATTTTACAGGTGTGAACACTGAGTCTTGGCCCATTAAAATGGCCCCAGTCTGGAACACTGACAACACCAAATGCTGACAAGGATGTGGAGCAACAGGAACCCTCACTCGTTGCCGGAGGGGAATGCAAAATGGCGCAGCCACTTTGGATGACAGTTTGGCAGTTTTCCTATAAAACTAAACATACTCTCACCATTCCATCCAGCAATTGTGATCCTTTACCCAACTTTGTATTTACTCAAATGAGTTGAAAACTTTTGTCCACACAAAAACTTGCTTATGGATGTTTATAGCAGCTCTATTCATAATTGTCAAAACTCGAAAGCAACCAAGATGCCCTTCAGCAAGTGAATGGATAAATAAGCTGTGGTACATCCAGACAGTGGAATATTATGCAGTGGTACAAAGAAACGAGCTGTCAAGCCATGTAAAGACATGGAAGAAACTTAAGTGCATAGTACTAAGTGAAAGAAGTCAATCTGAAAAGACTATATACTATATTTTTCCAACCATATGACATTCTGGAAAATGCAAAGCTATGGAGACAGTGAAAAGGTCTGTGTTTGCCAGGAATGGGATGGAGGGGTAAAGGGAGAGATGAACAGGTGAAGCACGGAAAATTTTTAGAGCACTCAAACTATTCTGATAAATACATGTCAGTATCCATTTGTCAAAACCCACAGAACATACTAACACCAAAAATGAATCCTAGGGTAAACCATGGACTTGGGGTGATTATGATGTGTCAGAGTAGGTTCATCCTTGGTAAAAAATGTACCCCTCTGGTGAGTGATGCTGATAATGGGGAGGCTATGCATGTATGGGGGCAGGGAGTGTATGGGAAATCTCCATGTCTTCCTCTCAATTTTGTTGTAAAGCTAAAGCTGCTCTAAAAAAATAGTCTTAAAAAACAAAAACAAACAAAAAAACTCCACCTGAGTCTTAAAAATATGTTTCTACTTAAGCCACACAGAGAAAGTAGGAAGGTTTCAGATCAAGGGCCGGCTGTCTGACTCTGGAACCAAGTTCCTAGATCCTTAATTGCTTGGCTTCATGCCTTTTCAGATGAGGGAAATACATACATATATTCTTTTCCAGGGAAGTTGTACAGAGGAACTGGGCATAAACTAGAGATCTCTGTTCATTCTGGGAACTTGGGAAGGTCACTTTCCTCTTTGGGTCTTAGGTTTTCTCTCTGTAGGATGCCAAGAATACTCCCAACACCCTGCTTCGCCTGGGACAGATTCTGATTGCTCTTGTCACTTCATCTCTTCTGGGAAGCCCCTTGGGCACCCTTTGTGATGGTCTTTGGCAACAGCATCAAGTGGCATTTATTGTGGATCTAGAAGGCTCTGGCAGGCTCTGGGCCAGAGGGTAGAAAGAGGATGAGCCCTGGCTTTGAAGAGAGGCTAATGCGGGCACAAGTACTGGCTCTGAACCTTCCAAATACCTGTGTGACCTTGGGACAGGCTTTTAACCTGTCTTCACCTTGGTTTCTTTAACGTGTGAAAGAGGCACAGTGCTTACCTTACCAGGTTGTGAGGGCCCATGAGATTGTGTCCGTAGCAGCACTTTAAGACTATAAAATATTGTAGAAATATAAGCTATTCTGAATCGTGCACATGCTCTTTTTTTGTGTGATGCAGAAACATCAAACAGGTCTACCCTGATGCCATTTGGAGAGCCATATAGGAACTTTCAAATCCCTTTCGACTCTGATTTGATCTCAGCAGAGTAAGTTGTACTCATGCTGTAGGTTCACAGGCCTCTTTGCTCCTAACTTAAGCAAACCCCAGGGCCTTTGCACGGCTGCCTGAATACTCTTTCCCCATTAGTATCGCTTGCCCTCTCACTTCATTCAGGTTCTGCTCAAAGCTTCCCTTAGCAGAGAAATCTTCTCTGACTTCTTTATTTAATATACACCCCTCCCCCCACCCCATGCCCACCCATCACTTTCACTCTGAATTTATTTTCCTTCATAGAATGTAGCTCCACCTAACCTATTTTATGTAACTCATTACTCTGATCCTCCCCCAGATGTAAGCTGCATTAGGGCCTGCTGCTTGTCCCTGGTGCCTGACACGGAGTTATTTCTCAGGAAATATTTATTGAATGAATTGAAGAGACAAAGAAGCTGATTTAATACTTCAGGGGCATCAGGGTAGACAGGCAGGGCCAGCTTTTTGGATCTGGCAGGGTTGCTTAGAAGCTCTTTCCTCCTTGGACCCCCTGCGTCTAGGGTTCTGGAATGAGAAAGCAGCACTGCCTTTGGACAACCACAGCTTCTTCTCAAATGATATTGACTCTGCCTTAGTTCCGAATGGACCTAAGACATCTCTGATCTCTGACCACGCACCAGGCTGTTCTAGTTAACTTGCCACTCAGTCGTCAGTCATTTCCTCCTCTCCGTGACCCTTCCCATGTTTACCAACTACTACAACATTTATTAATTACCTCCCGGGAACCTAGAATGGTGCTAACCACTATGGATGATTGAGAGGAATGTAAAGTGTCTCATCACCCTTGAGGACGTTGGAGGCAGAATGGCCTCGTGGTTCAGGTTGGGAGGAGTGTTTACCGATGATAGTCTAAGTTTAAACCCTGTGTTTAGGGGTGCCTGGGTGGCTCAGTCGTTAAGTGTCTGCCTTCGGCTCAGGTCATGATCCCAGGGTCCTGGGATCGAGCCCCGCATCAGGCTCCCTGCTCCACGGGAAGCCTGCTTCTCCCTCTCCCACTCCCCCTGCTTGTGTTCCTTCTCTTGCTGTGTCTCTCTCTGTCAAATAAATAAATAAAATCTTTAATAAATAAATAAATAAATAAATAAACCCTGTGTTTACTACTTACTAACTGTAGGACTTGCACGAGTCACCTAAACTCCCTATACCTCAGTTTCTTGATCTAAAAAGTGGGAAGACTAACAGTATTTCCTTTCTAGGGTAACATGAGTTCATGAAGGGTAACCTGGGCACATGGTTACCACCTGATAAGCTTTAGTTGTTTTGTTGGATTGTACTGTGGAAGGTGAAGTAACAATCTGCGGATCGGTGACTCAGCGCGATATTTATACACACATGCATGCCCCATACGCCTGGGTGGGGTGGAAAGAGCATTGCTCCGGGGTCATCCGACCTAGGGAGGAATGCCCGCTGGTCACCGGCAAGCTGTGAGACCTTGAGCAAGCAACCAGACCTCCTGGAACTCCCGGTTCCTCTTTTATAAAACACAGACCCAAATTTTTCCTTAATAGACTATTCGTGAAGATTTACTGAGACGCCCGCTCTTTGCCCCATCAGTACCTATTGCAGTCCAGGAATCCCAGTGTGATGGCAAAGCCTGTTCTGACTGAGTGGGAATTGGATATTGGAGAACCAGGAAGACTCCATGCAGCAAGAGGGCTTAGAATTCTGATTAAAAAAAAAAAAAAAAAAGAAACCAAAGAAAATGTGTTCTCTCAACAGGCAAAAAGGTAGAGGATAATGGTTTATTTAGGGAATGTGTTAACATCTGTGTTATGAAGATCCTCATCCGATAAGCCAATGTCATAGAATTTTAAAAACCCAATCACGGGGAGGGACCAGGGGGCTGTGTAGCTCATTGCAGAAACCCTTCCACCGTCCCCCAAAATGTCATCCCACCTCTCCTTGAAGACTTCTAGGGTGGCCAATTTACTGTCACATGAGGTTTCGCTTTTGATCAGTTCAGCTCTCAGATTTGTCCCAAACTCTTCCTTCTTTTCACCTTTCACCAGTCCCTGGCAAAGCGCATTTTCTCATTTCTTCTCCCTGCGACTTGGCAGGGATTGAATTTTAATGGTAATCTATTGAGCAGATTACAATGTTTAAAATAGGCCAGTATTCAGACAAATCAATACTAGTAACAGTTTAAATAAAAAAAGATTTCACAAAGCACCCATTTGTGGTGGTTTAATAGCAGTCTGCAAGGCAGGATGGAGGCGCCAGTGGCTAACCCTGGCCATGATAACAGGAATAATGTATTTGTCAGTTACAACAGATTTCGTAGTATTGCATCTCACATCCCGTTCATTTCATCAACATCACTGAGCATCCACCAGGCTGTGGGAGGCGGTAAATTCAACATAAGTGGCTTTCTCTTTCTGTTGCTATTATCACTGTTTCGAGCCCCACTCATAAGATGTGAATATAAAATAACCTGATCGATACTTTTAACAAAGACTTGGGGCAGCGGGGAGCAGCCTACATTTGAGCTGGAAAGTCTTGAGGCAGGGCTGGGACTAGGGTGTGGAGAGAGAAGTACCTGGACACAGACGCCATGGAGGTGCTTATGCTCAGGGACCCCACCCATCACCCCAGTCCCAGCCCAGCCATCCTGCCTCTTCTGGGTCAGGCAGTGTGTGATTTGGTGCATAAAAATGAGGTATGTGGTCTTGCAGGTCACCACCTGCGAAAGTTTCACTTTCAAACAATGCTTCCATTGTTCACAGGTAGGGACTCTCCCTTGAGAACTATCTTCAGAGCCTGCAGTGCATTTTGGATACCAGTACACCCTTGAAGATGGCAAAGCTTAATCTTCTGAAGGTGGATTTGATATTTGGACGTAGACACAAACCATTGGTGGTCAAATCTGGAGACTGATACAGAGTAGACACGCCATGGAATGCTCTTTGGGGGTCAAAAGTAGATTTTTAGGAGTGCCTTGTAAATTGGCGGCAGTTTTCAATGAGGAGTTGCAGAATGTGATTGAGCTTTTGCAACCCATTCCAAATTGAAACGTATCTCTGAAGGTAACCGCTCTGAAGCCAACACTCATCCTCTTAGGAAAGTTTTGGAGTGTTTATCCTAAAAGTCACCCCCATTACTTTCTAGTCAAACCTTGTGTTATTAAGTGATAGTAAATAGAAACCATTTAACTTATCTCCGGCCTTTTTTCTTAAAGGTTGGAAGTCTGGGAGAGATTACATAAGAACAACATATTACAAACTGTAGATGTATTTGCTTTAAAATTCATGGAGTAGACCCTCAAGAGAAATGGAACGGAACTGAAACATCTTAACTTTTAACTTCCCGAACTTGTCAACTTCTCTTTAGTTTGGATACAATGTTTAGTGTTGGGAAAATCCAAAGTCAAGAATCCTTCTTGGCCAATCATCTGAGTCAAAGCATTTACTGAAGTACTCGGAAGGGGCTTAGAGATAGAGCGGAGAGGGCCTTTGGAATATTTCTACTGCTGATCTTAGTTGGCAGAGAAATGAAGGAAGAACTAGAGAGCTTGCCTTCTAACCAGTAAGACAGTTCCAGGAACTCGGACTCATTGACTTCGATTGTGGTCATGGCCCTTGGGCCGAAGGTGGAAAAACAGAACTCATGAGTTTCATTCCTCAAGACCACACTGATTTTGCATGGGGCTCTTACTCTCTCCAGATTTCCACTCACCCATTTACAAGTCCTCGCTCCAGAACTCTCAGTGCTGGTGAGAACCTGGCGGCCTCAGATGTCAATCACTGGAATTCGGTCCCAGCTTTTTCAGGCCTGAGTCCGGTTGGCCACTTCCCGGTGGCATGGCCTCTAGATAGAAGTCACCCCTAGCTGTGTGTTCCCGCCACTCCAGTTTCCAGGAAATCATTTGGTTCAAGTCTTCAGAGAACTGCAAGCTTCTGAACCCTCTGATTAGTCTGTAAATTGGAGCCTTGGGCACACATGATAATTAATTATTTGATAGTGGAGTATTGCTAATGGTTTTATGGGTAGGCAACTATGTGGGGTGCTTTAGAATTGGTTCTAAGCCAAAATAAAAAAATCATGCGCCTTCCAGATATTTTGAAAAAAGGAATTCTATTTGAATAGAGGGAATGATAGAGGGAAAGTCCAAAGGTTTCTGCTTGGAGGGGAAAGAGGAAGAGAACAATACTCTTTGAGCACCTACTGTGGGCTGGGCACTGTCAAGTGACTTTCTACCATGTCCTTTTTGATCCATTGCTATTAGAAGTTAGGGCTATTAGCTTGGCAGAGACTCGGAGAGGTTAATAAATTTTGCACAAAGTCGCAGAGCTAGTGAGTGGCAGAACCGCAGTCTCAACCCAGAGTCCAGCCAAGCCTGGGGAGTGTGGAGAGGTGGGGGGAGAAAGACCCGTCGGTGGTGGAGATGGGCAGAAAGGAAAGGAGGATCTTGTGCGGAGGTAAGCGCGTTTTGGGGGATATGATGCTTTGAGAGAGGAAACAAGGGAAGAGGTGGAAAATGAAGGGCCAGGAAGGTAAAATGAACTCCCCTGCACTCATCATTTCATTCAACAAATATTTGTAATTTAAGCTGTGCCATCTGTCCGGAGCCTCCGCTGCACAAGGTGTGTGGCAGGGGAGCGGAAGTAAAGAGCTATCTAATGTGTGGGTCAGCATGAAAACCCACGTACAAGGTGTGTGCATAGGGCCCCTGGTGGTGTTGACATGAGGGTTACACAGAGGAAGTTAAATAGATGTAGTTCTTGACCCCTGACCCTTGACCTCTAGTAGCAGATTAGCAGAATCCTATCTCAGCTGCCTACCTCCAAGCTGGGTGATGGAGGGCTGGTTACTTTACCTCTCTGGGCCTCAGTTTCCTCACCTATAAAAGGGGATAATAAAAACAGTACCTACCTGGCCCATGGGAACACTTATTTGGGGGCCTGAGCTGAATTCTGTAGCTTAGAGCCATGTTCCCTGCACTGATCTGCAGTAGGAACTTAAGACTTTTATGATAGAGATTCAGCCCACTCAAAACACCTGGATGGAAAAGATGGGTGTGTGCATGTGCCTGTGTGTGCACGGGTGTGGGTGTGCCTTGCACACGTGTGTGCACGTGTTGCTGCCTCTCTCCGTGGCAGAGCAGAGTAGAAAGCTGAATTCTCTTTACCACGTACATGCCTGGACACACAAAGTCCAGATCTCGTGTCCCCCCATTCTGGGCTGGCAATACATTAGAACCCATCCCCAGGCAGCCCTGGGAGACATTCTATGGTGGAAGGGAGACCCTTAGGAAAATGTGCCATTATCCCTCTTCTGGGCGACTCTCGGAGTCCCTAGCCCCCCTGAGGAAGCCAGGCCCCGGTGTCTTCTCTCCTGTGCCAACAGCAGATATGCCAGAGTTTATGGCCACAGCCCCTGCTCTCTGCCACGGTGCTGGTTGACTGGGACCCTGTGAGTGGGGCTGCATTGGTATTTGTTCAGCTTTTCTGACGGAAAGATCGTCTAGGCCCAGGATGGAAATTTAGGTCAGCTCTGAGGTGGACCCAGACTGAATTCCAGGCTTCACCCAGAATCAGGACTCTACGAGTGAGAAGGAACTGAGGAGTGTGTCTGGTCCAGCCTCCCATTGGGGCATCCCTGGGAGGGATCCTGGATTATGTTTTCCCTTAATCTGATTGCTCAAGGGACTCTGGTTTGGCCTGGCCTTTGCAAGTTTGGCTTCCTCTGCCCTGAACACCCTCTGCCTCCACCTTGAGTAACCCCAACCCTTCCATCAAGTGTTGGCTTAGACACCACTTTCTCCAGGAAGCCCTGCAGGATTTCCTCAAGACAGGCAGTTGCTTCACCTACTCTGTGGTTCCCTCTACCCACAATTATCCTCTGTTAGGCCACACAACATCATAGTGTCCTTGTTTGTTTAATTGTCAGTTTCTCCTTCCAGATTGTAGCCCTGGAGGACAGAGACTGAGTCTGTCTTATTCACTCCTGGAGTCCTAGTGCTTAGAGTGGGGGGCTCATGGTAGGTGCTCAGGGAATGTTTGTTGAAACAAATGAGGAGCTTGGGCAGGTTGATCCTCTGGGCTTGAAGCAATAGAGGTGGCCTAGAACAGTGCAGAACTTTGGGGAGAAGACAGACAAAAGAGAGGGCCCCTGGGCACTCTGCTTCTACCCCCTCTACCTGGTGTTTTTTTGTTTTGTTTTGTTTTTTTTAAGCAGACAGAAGTTCAAGAGCAATAAGCTATTTAAATAGTTTCCTATTTAGATTTCCCAAGCCTTGGCCATTGTGGATTGACCTTATCAGGGTTTGAGTTGAGCATATTTGGCTACAAAGAACAAAGATCCCTTGGAGTCTCCTACGCCTCCCCCGCCCCCCAACCACCACCAAAAAAAAAAAAAAAAAAAAGAACTGATCTCGGGTCTATACCTGTAGTCATGTTGGAGACAGAATCTCCTGGAAAGTTGAGAACTGGAGCTGCCGTGGAGTCCAGGCTCCCTAAGAATAGATCTGTGATCTGTCAGGCATCTGTTTCCAAGATGGCGCCAGGGACCTCTCACATCCAGAAATTCATGGATCTTTGCTTTAGAGTGGTCCTGTCAATGTGGTGGGGGCTCTCCCTGTGTGCCCACTCCTTTCTATCTCCGTGAGTCTGATCGGGGGGATGCTTTCCCAAGAGAGGCAGGCACAGATCCAGATCATCACGTCATGCCGGGCATAGACATGGGCTTCAGGTCAGCTAACAGACTGACTGTCCCTGGGGGTAGGATCCACTCTGGGTCCAGTGAGTTGTCCTTTGGTGAGGGGGAACACAGAAGGAAGCAGGTACAAAATGTGGTCCCCCATGCCAGCAGGAGCTGGTGGTGGATGGGCCCAGCAAACATACCCAGTATCATCCATTAGACCGAACTTCTACTCATCTCCCCACTCAGGGCTCCTCTCCGAGGCCAAAGCTCTGATCCAAATTTTACCGATGTAGTCCTCAGTCCTACATCATAAACATCAGAATGTAGTATTTCTTGCCTTCCTACAGGCTGGGTGTCAAGATGAAAAAGAAATAATAATTCTAAATCTCACACAAGGGCTTCGGAGATCAATGAGGTAATTTATATGAAATAGTTTGGGCTCCCGGGGAAACAACGTGTGGCATAAATTTAGGCTCTTTCACTGGATAGCCCCTGTGCCAATAACTCACCCCAGATGATGAAAAACTCTCTTGGCCGTACAGAATGTGCGGGCTGCTCTCTGAGTCCACAATGGAACATTCTGGCCGTGTGTGGACTTGGTCGAACCAGGGTGCAGACACCTGTCTCCAGTCTTTTTCCTTACAGGACGGGACATAAATAAACAGGCAGCTGCGTTTGGGATCTGTAATACAAGGGCCTGTCTGAACGATGCCTGCGATCACACCATCAGACTCACAGTGGCTTGCAAACCCAACTTTAGACGCCGAGGATCTGTTTCTCTTGTGAATCCAAATAACTGATGTGAGTTTCTTGAAGCAATGTGAAAATGCCCCGTTGCCATCACTGAAAGGCCCAGCACCGTGCAGGTGCCTTGAAACTCAGCACTTCTATACCAGTGATTACTGCTCTATCATGGGTCCATTTATGGAAAAGGAATGACCATTTACTGAGCACCCCCTTTTTGCCGGAACTAAAACTTTCCAAAAGAGTTGTTTATGCCCATGCTCTCCTACCCTCCTCTTTTGAGCCCATTTCAGTTGGGCTTCCGACCTCACTGCTCCAGGGAAACTGCTCTGCTAGAGGCCAGCCATGACCAATGTGGTCTTCCAGCCGATGGCTGATTCTCTTCCTTCATGGGACTCCACCTGTCTGCAGCATTTGGTACCATTTCTCACTCTTTCTTGCAACACTGCCCGCTTGGCTTCCAGAACACCACATCTTCGGTTCCGTCTCCACACTGCGTGACTCCTGGGGCACCATCTGCCTTGACCAGAGTTTGGCAAACTAGAGCCTGCAGACCAAATCCAACTTGCCACCTGTTTTTTGTTTTTTGGGTTTTTTAAAAGATTTTATTTATTTATTTTAGAGACTGGGGAGGGGGGGAAGGAGCAGAGGGAGAGGGACAAGCAGACTCCGCACTGAGCCCAGAGCCCGATGTGAGGCTTGATCCCACAATCCCGAGACCATGACCTGAGCCAAAATCAAGAGTCGGGCGATCAACCGACTGAACCACCCAGGTGCCCCCTGCCACCTATTTTTAGAAATAAAACTTTATTGGACCTCAGCCATGGCCATTCGTCTACGTATCATCTATGGCTACTTTCATGCTACAGTGGCAGAGAGGAGTGGTGCCAACAGAGACCAGATAAAACTGAAAATATTTATTTATTTATTTTTAAAAGATTTTATTTATTTATTTGAGAGAGAGTGCCCTAGTAGGGTGGATGAGCAGAGGGAGAGATCATGACCCGAGCTGAAGGCAGATGCTTAACCAACTGAGCCACCCAGGCGCCCCCGAAAATTTTTATGATGTGGCATTTTCTGGAAAAAGCTTGCCGACCCCTGGCACAGACTCCTTGGGGACCCTGGTTTTCCTTTTGCCTCACCCACCCCTCCTAGTCTTCTTTGCTTTTTGTCCTCCTGTCCTTGACCTCTAAGCCCTGGAGTCCTTGAACTCTTCTCTTCTCTGTCTATACTTAGTCCCTGGCTGAGCGTAACCAAACCTCTGGGCACATATACCCAACTGTCAATTCCATATCTCCACTTGCTTGACCAATAGACTTCTGAAACTTCAACACGCCCAACACTAAGCTGATTTCTGCTCTGCAAACCTGCCCCTCCTGCAGTTTCCCTCTTTTCCATCAGTGGCAGTTCCATGCCTCCAGGTGCTCAGCCCAAGTCCCTGAAACAACCGTCATCGCTTGCCTGCAATATTTCAATGGCCTCCGACTGGTCTCTCTGCTCTTGTCCCTTACAGCTTCTTATCTCTGCACCGGACAAGAGGACTTTCTAAACAGAAGCCAAACATATCCTTTCGTTGGCCAAAATCCAGATCTTCTTTCCTGCATCCTGCCACTCGAACATCTGTCCGACTTTATCTCCTTCACCCCACCTGGCTCACTGTGCTCCAACTAAGATGCTCTCCTTGTTACAGGAAAGCAACGAGCAGGCTCCTGCCTCAGGATCTCTGTTCGGCTGTTCCTTCTGTAGGAACCCTTTCCCCCCAGATATATGCATGACTTACTGCCTCATGTCTCCTTATCATGAACCTTGCCTGATCCCCCTAAATCAAAGAGCATCATGTTCCCACTGCTTCCTGTCCCCCCTCCCAGCATCATCATCTGCTCTACCCTATTTGTTTACATGTTTCTTGTTCATCTTGCCCCTCTTGGCTGTAAGCTCCACAAAGGCAGACCTTTGTCTTGTTCATTGTGCAGCCCTATTGCCTAGAATAGAGATTGGCCTATAATAGGTGCTCGATAATTATTTAAACGTGTTTGACTTCGTATGACTCTGTGAACCCTATTTTACAGCTCAGAGTATTGAGCCTTAGGGAGATTAAGGCCCTCGCACAAGGTCAATTACGCTAGGGGTAAGGCAGAGTGGAATTTGAACCTGGAGCTATCTGCCAAGTCAAGGCTCGCTCGGCAGGTTTGTGTTGGTCTATGAAGTGGCTCTGAGGATTGTTCTGTGGAAAAAGAGTTGTTCCCAGGGCATAAAGGATTCCAGGACCCATTGATAACTCATTGTGAGTCTTTGTCTGTCTTATCGTATTTATGTTTTGGGTTCTGATCACCCTGAGGGTTTCGGGTATGTATGTCTGAGTCCTTTAAGTTGACCCTAACATAAAATTTCCATTGGTTGGGAGCCTGGGTGGCTCAGTCGTTGGGCGTCTGCCTTCGGCTCAGGTCATGATCCCGGGGTCCTGGGATCGAGTCCCACATCGGGCTCCCTGCTCGGCGGGAGGCCTGCTTCTCCCTCTCCCACTCCCCCTGTGTTCCTGCTCTCACTGTCTCTCTCTGTCAAATAAATAAAATCTTTAAAAAAAAAATTTCCATTGGTTTACACCATCAGGAAACTTTCCCCCTCCTCATTAACCTACACCATCAGTAGGTTGGTGGGAATTTACCAGTCTTTTGTGGATGACCAAATGCCTGGAATTTTAAGGGTTTTTTTTTTGTTGTTGTTTGCTTGTTTTACTTTTTTGTTTGCCCTTTTGCCCTTCTCTAATGTAGTTAATGAGCTCTAAACATATGCTCAAGTGGACCAGGCTAGTTTCTAGTTAAAGAAAGCTGTGGTAGATTTAGATTTGAACACTTTTTTTTTGATAGGAAACAACTGATAATTTATTTCTAAGTTTGAAACCAACCTTCCTTCTTCCCTCCCTCCCTCCCTCCCTCTTTCCTCCCTTCCTCCCTCCCTCCCTTCCTTCCTTCCTTCCTTCCTTCCTTCCTTCCTTCCTTCCTTCCTTCCCTCCTTCCTGGTCTTCAAAATTCTGGTTTCCAGAATTAGGAGACCTCACTGTGCAGTGCATTTCCCCCACTTCCTATGGGATAGCGTGACAGTCTCCTTCAGTATGGCCTGAGCAGAGGTGTGCAGGCTCCTGCAAGGGTGAGGGACCAGACGCCCAGGCTGCAGGCCATCAGGAGAGGCTTGGGTCCCCTCCCCTGACTGACTCCTGCATCCCCTGCAGAAAGTTCCACCAGGCTTCTTTCATTCCTCGCCACCGTCAGCCAGGTCAAGTCCTTCTCTTCCTTTCCAGTCACTTGAGTCTTCTGCCACCCCTTGTGGTTGTGGTTCATTGCCATCATCTTCTGGCCCTTGCACGTCGCCCACTCCAGAGGCCCTTGTGGTGCAGGGCACCCCCAGGGCAGTGGCCTGGGAAGGCGCATTACACCCTGTCCTTGCGCTTGCATGTGCATGTGCATGTGCGCGCACACACACACACACACACACACACACACACACACCGGCTAGCCACAGGCATACCGGCGGCCCTGGACAAACAGGCTGTCATTGTCAAACTTTGCTCTGGGACTTTGCCTTTAATCCCTGGGCCATGCCAACTCCACCTTCTCCCGGCCAGCAAGGTTTGGTTTGGTTTTTAATCTGATTGCAAAGTGTTTGACTTCTTGAGGGATTTGGAGATCACAGGGGTCATGTGAGGAAGGAGGATGTCAGGGAGAGATTCCACCTGCACCCGATCCTGACTGCAAGCTTCCTGACTGTTCTCTGCACCCTCATCCTCATTGCTCCTCTTAATTTCAGACACAGGGCGCATGATTTGGGGTAGTCGTTTGTGATAGGGTTTTCTAGGCTCTTTCTTCTCTCCTTCTCTCCCTGTCCTAGCAGCATCTCTCCCTTTGACCTCTTGACTGATGTCTGGAGGCAACATGGCCACGTGCTCAGTAGCACGCACAGGCGCGGGTTCGCGTCCTGGCCGGGCCGCACACGGGCTGGGGGCCTCAAACACCAGTGTTGGAAGATGGAGACGAGCCATCACGGCACACACTCCAGAGGGCATCTGAGGCCTGAACGAGAAGCGCTCGCCCATCGCTGAGGCCCGGGCACTGTCATTGCTGCCAGCTTGGCTGATACTATTGTTTGTGAAACAATGGAACTTTCCTCTAGAAGCTTAAGGGGCCTCCCAGGAGAACAGGCTTGAACCTTTGAGCAGAATCAAAGCGTCTGCTTGTTGGGGAAGCGTCTAGGCTCAGGCAGCAGATATTTATCTACTATGCATTATTATAAGGCATTTAAGGCATCACGTGACTATCGCTCATAGCCGCATGGCTTCCTTGCCTTCTTCACACCTGGAAACCAGAACGCGCAGTTGCCTTTCGGTCAAGGACTCAGTCTAGAAGGCCTCTCCCTCCCCAAGCTGTCAGTTTGGAGCATCCAGAAAGACTAGAAATCATGGTGTTTGGGATACGTTATTAGACACATAGTATGTGCCACTCGACTGGGCTAAGCATGCTCCTGCACACATGATCTTGTTTGGTCTGCACCACAAACCCATGAGGTGTTTTGTGACCGACCCATGTATAAATGGGGGCATGAGGCTCAGAGAGGTTAAGGAATTTGCCCGAGGCCACACAGCTTGCGATGGGCCTGCATTAAG
Organism: Zalophus californianus; assembly: GCF_009762305.2. NCBI lineage: Eukaryota > Metazoa > Chordata > Mammalia > Carnivora > Otariidae > Zalophus > Zalophus californianus. Next base: position 20,549,112 of record NC_045596.1, read on the forward strand.
CCCCAGATGGATCCAACACCAAAGCCCAGGCCCTTGCTCAATCCATTCCACTGCATCCTACTCATTCCTCAAGAAGCAGCCCGCTCACACTTGCAGTATGTTGGGTCACATCCTGCTTTCCTCTTATAGCCACGACTGGTACAACACATGACTGAATGAAGATCATCTTTGCATTTTGACTTTTTACAACACACCTCCCAACAAAGTCTTCTCCTAACTTCCATTCTTTACACTGTCTGTGAAGTTACCTTTTCACCTGATTCACTTCACATTCCTTGTTCGGGGTCACGGTACCCTCCTATGAGGAAGAGAGCCGCAACATGGCTCCCAGAAACTCCCCTTGGGTGCATGGCTGCCTCCAGCACCCACTGGGGGTCCCCATCCATAATCACTTCATGAAAATATGTATGTGTGGTGTAGGGTAGGGGTGCCACATCTAGAAAAGGGGCCAGCAGGTGTTGGCTACCCAGCTGCTTCAGTATTGATCGAGAAGTCTCAGAATAATGTGAAATCAATGCCTACATTTTACAGACGAGAAAAGGGTAGGAGTCATGGCAGGATGGACTAGAAGGGGTTGCACCTGACAAGAGGGAGAAGCAAGGAAAAATCACCTGCAGGAGAAGATCTTGGAGGCATGCCCCAAACCCAGGACAGGCTGATGCAGCTGAGCAGCCCCGGTCTCGGGAGCCTCACGGGATCTGAGTGCTTGTCTGGGGGCAGGCTGAGTCTTGCACAGCTAGGTGGCATTGGGCCCTGGCTGGGAAAGTCTCGCTACTCTGGGGCCGGCGTTCTAGGAGAGGGGGCTCAGCCCTGGTTCTGGGGCAGGAGATACAGGGAGAAGTCCGGATGAGTGAACCCATCCTGTCCCCACGCTGCACTGGGCCTGAACATAAGGGCTCTGTCTTCAGAATCCACACTGAGGTGCTTGTTAAATTCAGATTCCTGGGCCTCTTGAGATTGAGATTTAATGCTTTGGGGACCAAGACATCTGCATTTTAATGAGAGTCCCTGGAGGTTCTGAAACGGAGATCCATAGGACGCATTTGGAGACGGATGGGGGTAGCTTAGAAGAACTTTGACCCTGCTCCTGGCTACCAGGTCCCTCTTCATCCGGTTGCCCATCAACTACTACTGTTTGGGGTTGTACCACTACTAGTCTTACTTTCACTGTTTGGGGGGAGACAAGTTCCTCCTTGGAACTGGCCACTGGCCTGGATGGACAGAGCAAGGTAGAGGATGCCGGAGTGTGGGGAAGGGGCTGACTTTGGGGGGCCATATTTGCCTGAGAAACAGCCCCGCCCTGCTAGTGCCGGGAGCTGCTGCAGGAAGCTTTGGCCTCGGAGGTCAAGATGCAGGCTCTAGCTCTGCGACTTCCACTGACCTCCCAACCCAGAAGGCCCTTATCTCTAAAATGGACCAACATATCCATAAAATGGACCAACAGTAGGGGCGCCTGGGTGGCTCAGTCATTCAGCGTCTGCCTTCGGCTCAGGTCAGGATCCCAGGGTCCTGGGATTGAGCCCCGCATCGGGCTCCCTGCTCGGTGGGAAGCCTGCTTCTCCCTCTCCCCCTCCCCCTGCTTGTGTTCCCTCTCTCGCTGTGTCTCTGTCAAATAAATAAATAAAATCTTTAAAAAATAATAAAATAAAATGGACCAATGTATATTTTTAGTTTAGATGGTCACTGAGCAGATTCTATGAAGAAATGTATGTGGAAGTATTGAGCACTGCATGTGACAAGTTTGACAAAGGAAAATCATGGCTACCAACGATGACCGACATTTCAGAGTCCCCGCTGAGTGCCAGGCACAGCCCCTGGTGCTTTACAAGTACAAACTCATGTTTGCCCTAGGAGGCAGCTGCTGTTATTATCCATGTTCAGGAAAGAGCACAGAGACGGGAAGCAACTTGTCCAAGATCACACAGCAAAGACCCAGGCCACCTGTCCCTAAAGTTTGTGTTGCTTAATGGTATGCTGTTGTGACACTGGGTGAGAGCCCATTTCATTTGCGTCCTCCCCCTGCCCCCAACCTGTGTTTTTGAAGCATTTGGAAGCCACTGACCCTTGGCTTCAAATGACATCTTGGAAGGAAATCTGTTATAAAAACAGATACACATGGAGCAATTTGGGCTGAAAGGCGGTGGGGTGGGCCACAGCCTAGCCCCTCCACTTTCCTTTCCCCAGCACCCAGAGGAGTCCCGCGGGGCATGGGTCCAAAACCAGAAGAGCAACATCACCTGAGTGATAACTAATTGGAGCTTAAAGAGTTCTTGGAATTTGGGATAGAAACACATGAGTTGTTCCTGACCTCAAGGCTAGGACCTTATCTAGCCACCCTGGTAATGAATACACCTGCACATACTCCCTCCACACACACACAGGCGCGCGCGCGCTCACGCACATTCCCACATGCTCTCTCACACACGCTCACCCACGGGCCTGATCCTCTGCACCCCCCACTCCTGTATTGTGTGCGATTCCGGTTGAGTGAGGGGGATAGGAGCTCCCAGCCTCCTCAGTGCAACCCCCCCGCCCCCCACAGCGGCCAGACTCGCCAGCACCCTGCCCCATTACAAGCCTTTTCCTCCCAGGCCCTCTGTAAACAGGCGGCCTCGTTAAAGCCCATTTCACAGATGCAGAAACTCTCCTCACCGTAATGACGTCTCATGGACAGTGGCCTTTCCTCTGTGGATCGTAGAGGACTCCTTCCACACACTAATTTACAGGCCCAGGGGAGGACGCACACGCTGCTCCTGCCCCTTGGCAGCCCCGGAGAGAGGCAGCCGCGGAGGAGCCTCGGGATGAGGAGACCAGAAGCACAAAGCCCACTTCCCAGTGGAGGAGGCTGGCTGGCTGAGGGGACCGAGCGTGTATGTCTGTACCTGGACCCCAAGGCTCCGGGGAAGGGGCTTAGGGATGGAGAAGAAGCCTGCGGAAGAGTACTTGTAAAATACTCAAGAGAGTGACAACTGTGAGTGGGGTCCCTTCCCTGCATGATAAACATGGTTCCCACAATGCTCCAAATTCCTTTTTCTTTTCTTCTTTCTTCTTCTTCTTCTTCTTCTTCTTCTTCTTCTTCTTCTTCTTCTTCTTCTTCTTCTTCTTCTTCTTCTTCTTCGTCTTCTTCGTCTTCTTCGTCTTCTTCGTCTTCTTCGTCTTCTTCCTTCTTCTTCTTCTTCTTCTTCTTCTTCTTCTTCTTCTTCTTCTCCTTCTTCCTTCTTCTTCTTCTTCTTCTTCTTCTTCTTCTTCTTCTTCTTCTTCTTCTTCTTCTTCTTCTTCTTCTTCTTCTCCTTCTTTCTTCTTCTTCTTCTTCTTCTTCTTCTTCTTCTTCTTCTTCTTCTTCTTCTTCTTCTTCTTCTTCCTCTTCTTCTTCTTCTTCTTTCTTCTTCGTGGGAGTTAAGGGCAATTTTTAAGCATTTCCCAGCACACTGCTGTTTGGAAGATGGAAGTTTCTCAGCCAGTGAAGTAGGGTGCTTCAAGATGATGGTGGATCTTAAAGCCACGTGTATAAGATGAATGGAAAGGGAAGTCGTGGAAGTGCTGGTTTGGGCCTGGGGCCACCTGGACATGAGCTATTTCAGAACAGGGCCGTGGAAAGGAAGACGTTGTAGAGCCACCCTATAACAACGTGGCAGTGGGATAGAGGGAACATGGACAAGAATGAAGCTGTTTGCCTTCATGGTTTTGAGCTGGATTTTCCAGGGCAACATGGGAGATGTTTTTGACATGCTTATGCTCGGGGCCCCACCCCCGATTCTGAATCAGTTGGCCCAGAGTGGGGTCTGATGTGGCCTCCAGTGAGACCCCAGAGGAAAGCCAAAGCTGAGAATCACTGTTCTAGACCCTCGGTGCCCCAGGTGTGATCCCCACCCCACCGCCCCCAGTACTGGTGTCCCCTGGAAACTTGCTTGGAATGCAGATTCTCAGGCCCCTGCCCCCACTAGGCCCACTGAATCCACATTTGTATCCTAAGTGCTTCTCAGACTTTAATGTGCCTAGACATTATGGGGGGAGGGATCTGTTTCAAGTGCAGTTTCCGATTCTGATGTAGATATCTCTGAATGCTAACTCTGAGAGGTGCTCCTGAGCCCTGCAGCGTCTGGAACTCACCAGGCCCTCACCGTGACTCTTACCCTAACTCTAATCCCCACGCTACCCTGCAAAGCCGGTGGGCTGGCACCATCTACCCCACCTGAGGGGTTCGGCTTTACAAAAGGAAGGCTGAGGCTTGGAGCCCTAAAGCCACTTCTTCTTGCTCAAGGCAAGACTCCAGCTCATATGCGACCAAGTTGGGACTTGGCACTGCAATTCATGTGGCATCAGATACCACATCACATCAATTAGGGTCTCAGACCTCTGGTGACTGCTTGCTAGATGAATGGCAGATCAGCAAACTCCGTGAAGAGGGATGATAATTCGCCCATGACTTGTGTGAGGGAAGAAAGAGTCATAGGTCAGTGGTTCTCAGCTTTGGCTGTACAATGGAATCTTCTATGGGAGCTTTAAAAAATACCCAAGCCTGTGTCCCAGCCCCAGCGATTCTGACTTAACTGATCTGGACATGGCCTGTGCTTTGAGATGTTTTTAGAGCTACCTCAGTGATTCTAATGTGCAGCTGAATCTGGGAACCTCCTCCTCCTCCTTCTTCTTCTTCTTTTTTCTTTTTAAGATTATTTATTTGAGAGAGAGTGAGCGAACATGAGCAGGAGGGGCAGAGGGAGGAGGGAGAGAGAGAGTTAGAAGTAGACTCCCCACTGAGTGCAGAGCTTGACATGGGTATCAATCTCATGGCCCTGAGATTACGACCTGAGCTGAAACCAAGTGCCGGATGCTCAACCAACTGCACCACCCAGGCGCTCCTGGGGACCTCCTTCTGCCTCCCACACCACCTGACACAGTCCTGTGCCCTGAACGGACACAACCTCTGACTGCTAAATCCCTCCTCCAGCCTGTGGAGTCGGTCCGTTGTCCCTGAGCAGCCCAGCATTGGAGGTGGGGAGGGGTGCCTGCAGGGAAAACATGCTCTTCCAGGATCCCAGGTCTCAACCTCATTTAGGAAATAAAAATACAGGGCACCCAGTGAAATTTGAATTCCAGACACACGATGAATCCATTTTTTAGCATAAGTATGTCCCACACAATATGTGGGGCATACTTATCCTACAAATTCCTTTATTATTTATCTGGAATTCAAATTTCACTGGGTGTCCTGTATTGTACCTGGTAACCCAGATTCTCATTTCTAGTAACCAGGCCTTCCAAAATGAGAGTATCTGAGGTAAGGACGTCTGGGCCTGGTCTGGGCTGTCCGGTTTTATCAGATGAGGCTGCTAAGAAGGACTGGCTTTCAGGTTCCTTTATTAAAACTGCCCCAGATGGACAGACACAACACCCCACTTGTCTTCCTGGCTGTAGAGTTGGCTTTCCATGAATATGTTCCAAGTGAATGAGCAAACCGGTTTCTCCTCTCCCTGGCACCAGGCCATGGTCTCCCATGACACAGCCCATCTAGAAGCTGGGAGCCCAGAATTTGAACAAGGAATGATGTTTTTTTTCCTGGAACCAAGTTAACATTAGCCAAGCAGCTCTATATAAAGTTTGGTTGGAAATGTCATAGATAGCACATTCTAAGGAAGTTGGCCGTGGGGGATCTTGCCTTACGTATGCAGCTAGCATTCACACTGTAGGTCCAGAAGTCATGTTATCTAATACAAAGAATGGCCAAATCAAGTCAGAGTGATGATAAGGATCTAAACTGCAAGGGTGTAAATTAGCGTCCATTGCCTGCTTATGTAATGATTTATTTTTTAAAATATTTCTTGTCCGCCTACTATGTGCCAGGCATTGGGCGTGCAAAGATGCACCCCTGCCCTCGAGTTGCTCCCATTCTGTTGGGGGAGACAGAAGAGTGAAGGCAACATGGAGAATGCTTTGATGAGCGTAAGTACAAGCCACTGTGAGGGTCCTTGGAGGGAAGTGACCCAGAGGTGGGGGGCAGGAGGGGGTCTCTAGAGGAAGAGCTGAAACACGGATGTGAATTAGCAGGATGAAGAAGATGGAAGGAACAGAGAGTACTTGAGGCAGAAGAAGTAGCATATGCCAGAACTAGGCGAGGGGAGAGAACATGGCGCCCCCAAGGAACTGCGGGTTGTGGGTACAGCTGGAGGATATGAGACAAGCAAAGGAAAGTCATAGAAGGGTATTTAAGCAGACAAAGCATAGGACCAAATTTGTTCTGACTGTAGTATGGAGGTTGGATTGGAAGGGATAAACCTGGAGTTGGGGAGGCCAAGTTGAAGGCAGGTGTAAGCATCCATGTGAGAGATGATGGTGGGCCTGCTGAAGAAGGGGGACACGGGAGTGGAGGGAGGTGGTTGCTCTAGAAGCTGTGTAGAGGTAGGGCCTGTAGGACTTGGAGATTCCATAGGATATGAGGGGTAAGGGAGGGGCAGTGTCTCGTATGGCTCCTGGCAGGGAAGATGCATCTGGCAGGCACAGTTGCCCAGAATCAGAGATGCATCTCCACACCCAACCTGGCACTTGAGCTACAGGCTTGAAGACCCAACTGACTTCTTGACCATCCTTTTGGATGACTAATAGGCTTTTCCTAGATGTGACTGTAAGGGAGGAAAAAACTTTTTCCTCTACCCTCTTAGGTTTTGTACCCAGGGCCCTGCAAATTGAACTGACAAAATACAGATGAAATACAGGAGAAAAGGCATACAATTTTATTTTACGTTCTACATATACACGAGAGTCTCGAAGAAAAGGAAGGCCGTTAGCCTAAGAGCTTATATACCATTTTAACAAAGAGTGAGAAATTTTGGGGGGGAAGTGATAAGACAAAGGAAAAGGTTTGGGACCTCTAGGCGTAGTAAATTGTGGGAAGGTGAGCATATGGGATAAATTCATGGAAGATAAGAGTTCTCCCAGAAAGACTTGTTCATGCAGATTCAAGTTGGTACTGTCTCCAGGGATAAGAGTATTTTCCTCTTTCTAGTACAGGAGAGGAACGTGGGTACATCTTTATACAGGGAAATTTATGCCCTGCTTTTAGGTGGAAAGTGGGAGAGTAAAGAGCTTTTCTTGGGTCTGCTGTTTCTTAATTGCCTTCAGCTCAAAATAATCCTTATGCCAAGGTGGCATATTTTGGGGTGGCATATTCTGATCCCCTTCATGGCCAATATAGAAGTCTTGGTCTTACCCTCTTCCCTCCCCTCCGTGTCTCCCTCCAGTCCCATCCCTCTTCCTTTCCTGTCTTTTATTCCCAGTTCTGCACCCATGTACTTGACCTCCAGTGGGTCACACAACCCCTCTGGACCTTGTTTTCAGTAAAATGGAGGCACAAGTGAATTTTCTCTAGCTCACCATCGAGATCCCTTCGTGTTCTAAAATGTGAAGACTGGGAGCGCCTGGCTGGCTCAGTGGGTTAAGCAGCTGACTCTTGATTTCTGTTCAGGTCATGATCTCAGGGTCGTGAGATCAAGCCCCCTATCGGGCTCTGAGATGGACGTGGATCCTGCTTAAGACTTTCTCTCTCCCGCACCCTCTGCCCTTCCCCACCCTTGCTCATGTATGCTCTCTCTCTCTCAAATAAATAAGTAAAATGAAATGTGAAGACTGCACCTTTAAAAAAAAGCAGAGCACAGCAATTACAAGGGTGGACTTTCAAGTCCAATCAGTGGGGTTTTATCCTGGCTCTCCCGTTGCTAGCTCTTAATCTAGGGCAAGTCACGTCACCTTGCCAAGCCTCAGTCTCCCATGTATAGAATAGGATCAACAGTAATACCTACCTCATACAATTTTTGTAAGGAGATAATTGATTTAGCTTAGTGCCTGGCACATCGTAAGCTGCCAATACATGTTAGCTATTAAAATATGTAGATAATCATAATATATTAATAATAGCCATTATTATTAGCTATGCACTAGCCAGTGTGGTGAGCAGGGAAGTGAGCATAACAGTCCCTAGCATTTATTGAGCGCCTACAACATGCCAGGAATGTTACTACATTGCACACAGTTCATTCTGCACACGTTCTTGAGATGGGCACTCTATCTCCTTTTATGTCAAGGGAGCTGAAGCACAGAGAAGTTACATAACTTGTCCAAGGTCACACCACTAAGAAGGCAGAACCTGGCCTTTGAACCCAGGAAGTCTGGCTTTGAGGACCACACTTTTTGTCACTATGAGGTACATGGACCAGTCATAATACACTCAGCATCTTTCTCGGCTTATTCTTTTGCAACACTCCAAGCATTTCCACATCTAAGGAAAAGAAATTTGACATTCATTTAATAACCAAATAACCTGGATCTGTGTTTCTCAAACTGTTCCATGGTCCACTACATCTGTAGCAGTAACATGTTAATAGAAGTTATGCCCTCAGAGGATTCCATGGTCAAGTGAGTTTGGAAAATGCTAGATTAAGCAAAGTCCGCTTGCTTAGTAAATTGCAGGATGTCTCAGGGACTTTAAAATGCTCGTGTCCATTGTGAAACTCTGGGTAGGAAATATAAGAGCAGTGTTTCTCAGACATATTTCACCACGGAACCCTCCCTTTTCTTTTCACAGAACATCTCATGTTCCATGGAACACACTTTGGGAACTACTGCTAATGGTGAAATAGGTCAGTAGAGAGCTGGGAAGACTGAAGAGGAACAGGGCAATTAAAGTCTATAGTTTGGGAATGCCTGGGTGGCACTATCAGTTGAGCGTCTGACTCTTGATTTTGGCACAGGTCCTGATCTCAGAGTCCAACACTGGGCTCCCCACTCAGTACCGAGGCTGCTTGGGATTCTCTCTCCCTCTGCCCCTCCCGCTCATGCTCTCTCTCTCTCTCATTCTCAAATAAATAAATCTTAAAACAAACAAACAAACAAACAAAAACACAACATAAAATCTGTAGTTTGGCCCGAAAAGCCAGAACTTTGAATACCTAAATCAGACAAAAAGAAAACCCTGTCTAACTTAGAGTTCAGAGACAAGGGCAAACCAAACATGGATTTTGTCGTGGGCAGCATTTAACATAAAGATCCAGTATCAGAGCATTTGCTATCCCTGGGGTCACATGCTTCCATGACAATAACCGTTTACCCTGTCTCAGTTAGGCAAACAGTCCTATTGCCACAGCCTCCCCACTCCCTGTTGTATTATAATTGGCCCACTTCCGTCATTCGTGCTACATGGAAGTGTTTGAGTTTGTGACCTCTGATCCAGCTACATCTATAAGCCTCATGGAATCTGGAACAGGGGTTTATGCTCTATAACTGCCACTCAGGTATTTATTTTTATCACGAGTTCTTTTCTTCCTCAATGTAGAAGTTACTCATGCTGATTGCAGAAAACTTAGAAATATAGAAAAAAATGAAAAACAAAACTACAGCATGCATAATAACCAAAGCTCGGATAATAACCCAGACTATTAACCTTCTGGTATCTTCCTTCTCATATTTTTCTTTGCATCTGCATATCTAAGTTGTTGTCATATTTTCATATATCACACCATAAATGAGGTTTTGTCCCTTCCCTTATTCAGAGGACATTCTATTAGTTCCTAAGGATGGTTTATTCTGCTCTGTGGTAATAGCTTAGTTTCCAAGAAGACTCATTTCCTTAAAAATCACTTACAATGAGGGCACCTGGGTGGCTCAGTTAGTTAAGTGACTGCCTTCAGCTCAGGTCATGATCCTGGAGTCCCGGGATCGAGTCCCACATCAGGCTCCCTGCTTAGCAGGGAGTCTGCTTCTCCCTCTGACCCTCCCCCCTCTTGTGCTCTCTCAAATAAATAAATAAAATCTTAAAAAAAAAATCACTTACAATGAAACCAGAGAGGTTAGGGGCTAGAAAGTTTTTTTTTTTTTTAAGATTTTATTTATTTGAGAGAGAGAGAATGAGAGATAGCATGAGAGGGAAGAGGGTCAGGGGGAGAAGCAGACCCCCCGCTGAGCAGGGAGCCTGATGTGGGACTCCATCCGGGGACTCCAGGATCATGACCTGAGCCAAAGGCAATCGCTCAACCAACTGAGCCACCCAGGCGCCTCCGGGGCTAGAAAGTTTTAGACTCACAATAAAAAAGGTATTTTTCCTGCCCTAGTGTCTATCTTTGAGTTGCTTTACATATTCATAAGCGCATAGCTCTAAAAGTCAAACACTTGAACAAATCCAACATTATATGGTTCAAAAGGGATTGTAATAAAAAAAAAAACAAGGTCCAAGTGCACGTGAAGGACTTGAATGTGATCTCATTAAATGTGAGAATGGAGAATGCAACTTTTCTAAATTCACATATGATAATTTTACATAATACAGAAGTGTGATGATTTATGTGGCTGATACAATAAAAGTATAAATAGACATTTGACTATTTCATCTACCTTCCTAAAAGTTTATATCTTCAAATGACTCAAAACCCTCTTACACTGGAAAAATTAGGGATGCTCTTAGATTAGGGGCATAAATAGTCATTGTTTGGCACTTTATTTAGAATCCCAGCATCTGATAAGTGAGAGGGCTTCAGTGGTCATTCCAGGTGATTGTCTCCTTGAAGTACGTGTCCCCTCCACAAATCACAGCCAGTGAGTGTTCATTTCTGACACGAAGGTCTCCTGCGATGGGCAACTGAGGACTCGGAGGTGCAATCCGGAGTTTGCTGCTCAATGCCCCTTCCTCACACTGAAGCTGAGCATCTTCTGCCGACTCCCACCCAATCACCCGATTCTGCTCTTCAAATTGAAATCCAGTTCTTTTCCATATGGCAGCCTTTTAGAGTATTTCAAGAAAGCTATTATTTTGCCAAGCAATCTTTTCTAAGTGAGCATCTTTAATTTGTTCGAGTTTCTAATATATCATAGTTTCTGTTTCTAGAAGCTCAGAATGATTTCAGGATTGCTTAAAAGTAAAAAGGAGTCAAGTGAAGATATCTCTGGATCAGAGCAAGAACAGGTGGGGGGAGGGAATCTGGACCATAGTAGTTCTCTTCCATGTCATCGCAGTCACTCCTTACAGCTCCCAATGAGACAGTGTTGGTCAAAACTTACGATCCTGCAAGTGACAGAAAACTAACTCACGCTGGCTTAAGCAAAACACATGAACAGATTAATAAGGAACACTGAAAATCCCAAAAGTTGATCTTGGCCTTCATTAAGTTCACTGAGTTCCTGAATCAGTTTATGATCCAGGAACTCGTAGGAAGATCATCAGCTTATGATCCAGGAACTCAAATAATGCTTCTTTTTACCTCTCAGCAATGCAGTCTGCTGAATGGCTTTCATTCTTGGTCAAAAATTTGGTGACTCCTTGCAACTCCAGGCTCACATCCTCCTAAATTCAAGTTCAGCAGGAAAGAGCCCCCTGGAGTTCCAATAGAAGTCACTGGCTTTGACTGCATCATATGCCTGCCTCTGAATCAGTGGTTGGACCGGGGACACGGTGATCTTGTTACCCAGGTCTGAGACCCACATCCACTTCTGAAGCTAAGAGTGGAAGCTCCACCTAAAATGTGTGGACTATGAACGGGGGAGGGGTGGTTCCCCAGAAGGAAGTCTGGAGACCGTTACCCCAAGGAGTGGGAGTGGAGCACCAGGTCAGCCATATCCGCTTACTATTATTTTAACCTCCCATTTAGAGACAAAGGAACCAAAGCTCTGAGACAGGAAGCTGTTTGTCCAAGGTCACATACGGAGAAAGCGCAGAATGAGAGCTTACATGTGCTTGACTGCAAAGCTCTTCCTTTCCCCTCTGCCCACAAGGGTTGTTCTGCTGACCGGAACTGAACCATAGCAAATGCATCTCCACTTTTTATGATTCAGTAACTTTAGGTGACAAAGTAACTCATTTTAAGGCCTGGTTGATAAACTCTCCTGAATCATTCAAGCTAAGCTACACATTTTATCCAGAATTCCTGGCAAAGGTGTTAGAATTTCTCCATGATTAGTCAATGAGCTCATCAGCATCTTCCCAGAACCTGGGGGCCATGGCTGCTGGGACTTCAGAAGTTAGTCACCCACTTCATCTCGATTTTCATTTCCTGGTAGCAAGTCTGCTACTGTCTGGCACGGGACCTTGTCTGGCACAGAACCTTGTCTGGCACGGACAGCCTCAGTGGTACGTCTGGGAATAGCAGAGTGGAGCCCTGGGATGATTCTGCTCCAAGGATGAGATCTGTTTGGCCACTGCACTGTTTTAAGTCATAAATATGAATGCCTTGGTCACCAGGGTCACTAGTCCCTATTATCAGTAGAGTGTATTATACATGAATCTGTCTGTCCTAAAGATATTTGAACTGCTACTCCCGAAAGACCCTAGAAAGTTAAACTGCATCCCTTATCAGGAGCAGAATAGACTGTGTTGGAATTGTGCATGAAATATATTCACACATGAAATCCCAGCCAGCCATTAAAAAGAATAAAATGAGGTGACCAAATTATCAGTATTGGCAAATCTCAAAAATATAATGTTAAATAACAGTAATAGCAAAATTACAGAAGGTTACATGCCAAATCATGCGTATGTGGTGTAGGGCTACATGCAAAGTAAAAATGTAAACACTCGCATAGCAATTTCAAGATGGTAGGCCCTTGGGGCAAGAGGAAGGGGCTTCATATGGTAAAAGGGAAATGGGGCATTATCAATTTTATTTGTAATGTTTTATTTCTTAAGCTGAGTGGTGGATACAGGAATGTTTGTCACCTTATTCTCTGTACTTTCTTTTAAAAAATAAAATATTTGCTAATATTTGATATAATGTGTTCCGCCTGAGTCACGGTTAAGTTTCCACCTGTCAGATGCTGTATTGGTCAGGATTCAGTAGCAGAGACACAATCTACTTGGAGTCCCAGCTCGTTTAGGCTGAAGAAGATCTACTAGTGTTTAAAGAATTATTCAGGAAGGGACGCCTGGGTGGCTCAGTTGTTAAGCGTCTGCCTTCGGCTCAGGTCATGATCCTGGGGTCTTGGGATCAAGCCCCACATCGGGCTCCTTGCTCAGTGAGGAGCCTGCTTCTCCCTCTCCCTCTACTGCTTCCCCTGCTTGTGCTCTCTCTCTCTCTCTGACAAATAAATAAATAAAAATCTTAAAAAAAAAAAAAGAATTATTCAGGAAGATGAAGGCACCATGCTGAGTTTTCAGGAATAGCTTCAAGAACCATGCTGCAAAATGAGGGACCACCAAGAGCACCACTGTCTTTTAAGATCATAAAGAAGACGAGACCATCTGGGAAGTGTAATTCTTTTTTTTTTTTAAAGATTATTTATTTATTTATTTATTTATTTATTTATTTATTTATTTGCCAGAGAGACACAGCAAAAGAGGGAACACAAGCAGGGGGAGTGGGAGAGGAAGAAGCAAGCTTCCCACTGAGCAGAGAGCCCAATGCGGGGCTCGATCCTTCATGACCTGAGCCGAAGGCAGACACTTAATGACTGAGCCACCCAGGTGCCCCAGGAAGTGTAATTCTTACAGCCTCTGCAGTGGGGGAAGACACACAAGGAGAAGGTAGGAAATGTCAATCTACCACTTTTCTCACAGGAGCTGTATTGTTCCATCACATAATCCCCTCCTTCCCCTATAGCACCTGGCCCCAGCCTCCAACTCCTACCTTCACCCCCATGCTAAACTTCCACCCCTGAGCCTCCATAATCTATTGGGGGTTGGCAATCAGGACTTGGTGAAGAACAAGATGCAAGTCACTAAGCACCATTACAAGATGGCAGGTTTATGCATCTAGGACCAGGCATAGGATTGCAAAGAATGCATATGACTGGAAAAATATCTGGGGTCACAGAGGACCCCAGTCAGCTAGGTGATCCCAAAGGGAAGGTGTAATGCTTAGCGGTGAAAGAGCCCAGCTCTTGACTCAGACCACCTCAGGCCATTTTTGATGGCCTCACCATTTGCTTAAGGATGACCTTGGGCAAGTCCCTTAATTTCTCTGCCCTTCTGTCATCTGCAAAATGAGGATGATGATGGCGATGATGCTAATAATAATAAAACCCCCCTCACCAACTGTTGTAAAGATTAAATGATACAGAAATAATGATAAGTAGGAAACACAAGCAGTGTTTATCAGGCCTGGGGCTGAGCATAGCATATACTTTAACTCATTTAACTTCACAGCAGTGCTGGAGATGGCTACTTTCGTGATTAGCATCTCCCGGGTGTGGAAACTGAGGTTTGAACCCAATAGTCTGGCATCAGATTTGTGCTCCTGATCACTCCATGCAGCTCCTCTAAGGATAACATGAAGGGCTCAGACAGACTGGGTTCCTGGTGAGGCTGAATCCACAGTGGTCATTACCTTGGAAGTTGGTAGGGGCTCTCACAATTAGTGGGTGCCCAAAGGAGCAGGCTGGGAGCATGGGTAGGAGCAGAGGAGGAAATTTGCAAGGGAAGGCCAGTGTCCCTTGCTTCTCCTACTGAAATTCACTGCCATCGTTGTCCCATGAGAGCTTCTTACCACTAACTACTTCATCCCCTCAGCAGATGCATCCAAGTGACGGGCTTACATGTGCCTGGGCGCCTGGCTCCTGGGGGTGGGAGATACCAGGGGTGTTTAATCTAATCAGGTATTTCTTTTTTTTTTTTTTCAGATAAATGCGATTTTATTTATTTTTTTAAATTTAATTTTATTTTATTGTGTTATGTTAGTCACCATACAATACATCATTAGTTTTTGATGTAGTGTTCCATGATTCATTGTTTTCGTATAACACCCAGTGCTCCATGCAGTATGTGCCCTCCTTAATACCCATCACCGGGCTAACCCATCCCCCCACCCCCGTCCCCTCTAAAACCCTGTTTGTTTCTCAGAGTCCGTAGTCTCTCATGGTTCATCTCTCCCTCTGATTTCACCCCCTTCATGTTTCCCTTCCTTCTCCTAGTGTCCTCCATGCCATTCCTTATGTTCCACAAATAAGTGAAACCATATGATAATTGACTTTCTCTGCTTGACTTATTTCACTTAGCATGATCTCCTCCAGTCCCATCCATGTTGATGTAAAAGTTGGATATTCATCCTTTCTGATGGCTGAGTAATATTCCATTGTATATATGGACCCCATCTCTTTATCCATTCATCTGTTGAAGGGCATCTCGGCTCTTTCCACAGTTTGGCTATTGCACATTGCTGCTATGAACATTGGGGTGCATATGGCCCTTCTTTTCACTACATCTGTGTCTTTGGGGTAAATACCCAGGAGTGCAATTGCTGGGTCATAGGGTAGCTCTATTTTTAGTTTTTTGAGGAATCTCCACACTGCTTTCCAAAGTGGCTGTACCAACTTGCATTCCCACCAACAGGGTAAGAGGGTTCCCCTTTCTCCACAACCTCTCCAACATTTGTTGTTTCTTGCCTTGTCAATTTTTGCCATTCTAACTGGTTTAAGGTGGTATCTCAATGTGGTTTTGATTTGAATTTCCCTGATGGCTAATGATGATGAACATTTTTTCATGTGTCTGTTAGCCATTTGTATGTCTTCTTTTGAGAAGTGTCTGTTCACGTCTTCTGCCCATTTTTTGACTTGATTATTTGCAAATGACACTACAGACAGAGGTCTGATTTCCAAGATCTATAAAGAACTTCTCAAACGCAACACCCAAAAAACAAATAACCAGGTATTTCTACATGGGGAAGGTTCTGCGCCTGCAACTTCCTCTCTGTCATTGACAAAGGGAATGTGGCCAGTGTTAGAAAAGTGTTAAAGACATGCTAGAACCCAACTGATACTTTCCTCTTGTACAAACTGTTTATAATGCTGACACAGCACTGTGAATTAAGGAGCTCTTTCAAACAAATGTGTATTTTATTAAATTCTTCAATGACCACATAGCTTTGAAAAATAGCAGGTGATAGATATGCAAAAAGTACTCAGCCTTCAGATAAGGAATGCTTGGTGAATATGTGCATTAGTGGACAGGGACTTGGTCTTTGTCCCCAGGGCCTGGGAAGTAGGAGGATCTGAGCCCCCAGTTCCCAGGACTTCCATACTCACCAGGCAGGACTGGCTACATAATTTGCAAGGCCCAAAATTAAAAATTTATTAAGAATTTCGATGAAGTGACAGTAGAACATTAACCCAAGTATGGGGACCCTCTCAGTGTGGGGTCCTCTGAAACCACTCCGGTCACACACACATGAAGCTAACCCAGCTACTAAGAATTCTCCCCAGACAAAAGGGTAGTTTGGACGCTGGACGATGGGTCCTCCATTGAGATACCCTTATTTTTTCCCAAAGAAGTTGGCTGAGCAGGATGACAAGTGATTTCACCCACAACACATGAAACTCAAAGAGATTCCCATTGCCCTTCTTCCCTTCCTTCTACCTACGAGCATTGAGCATTGTTCCTATGTGTGGGGCACTGGGAATGACTTCATTCCCAACCTTCAGGACACTCATAGTCTAGAAGGCAGCAAAGGGCCCTTAAGGGGCTCTTCGAATACATCAGGGATGGGCGCCTGAGTGGCTCAGCTGGTTAAGCGACTGCCTTCGGCTCAGGTCATGATCCTGGAGTCCTGAGATGGAGTCCCACATCGGGCACCCTGCTCATCAGGGAGTCTGCTTCTCCCTCTGACCCTCTTCCCTCTCGTGCTCTCTCTCATTCTCTCTCTCGAATAAATAAAATCTTTAAAAAAAAACAAAAAACATCAGGGACTTGGAGAGCCTGGGTTCTGATTGTGTTTAGAAAGTCACACTGGCACAGGGTGGAGGCTGGATTTGGGGAAGACCAGGCTGGTCCCAGGCAGCCCACTGTGGGATTGCTCACTGCCCTGGTGAGACATAACTGGGTATCGAATGACAGCAGTGATATCTGGCCCTCCTCTTGGGTGGGGTGGGGCGTGGGGGGTGGGGGTGGATTCAAGAGTTAGTTCAGACATGGACGCAACGGGGTTTGTTGATTGATTGGAGGTGGGTGGGTATTAAAGTTAAAAGAAAATCTTAAAATGACTTCTTGTCTTTGACTTGGAGCAGATACATGGACACAGAAAAAAAGCCAGTTTAGAGGATAAGATTATCCATATTATTAGTAATTCTGCAAATTGAAGATAAGAGATCGGGAGAGCTACATATCATGAAATGCTTCTGACTTTCATGCCACATCTCTCCTTCCTCCCCACCCTAAGCCTCCTCCCCAAGAAACACCACACAGAAGAACGCAAAAGAATCCCCAGTCTTTAGTGGAAATATGCAGAGTTGGAAAACTAGTAAGTGGAATGAAGTTAATAGCTTGGTTATTCCACCTCGGAAGCCATGAAAATACAATTTGGGAAAAGGAAATTTCAGGTTTATAATTGTTTCTAGTTCTGTAATCAAAGGCAATCATCCTAATACAAATATTTATTTTTTAAATAGAATTAAGTTCCCTGGCTTTTATCACCAGAGTCTTTAGTAACTTATTTATTTATACCTTTAAGACTGTAATAGATGAACTCAGGTACTGCAAAGGTGTGGGGTTTGGGGGAGGGAGAAGGAGGATCCTTCTCAAGTTCAGCCAGATCTTCAAATTAAAACAACAACAACAAAACAAAAACCTTTAATGGGTTAATCGCTTATAGTCACTTTGTGTGCACAACACAAGTCGTTGAAATGATTAACAGGAAGCAAAAGATTCGTGGAAGCCCATAACATTCCTCTTACTTAGAAAGCATCTGAGGCCAACTCTATAATGCAGTCTTAAAATAGTTGCTGATCATATTCTGATTTGGGGAGCTGTAAAAATATGGAAGACCCAGCCACATCATCTGAGCGGTAGTTAGCCTTGAGCTACACCATGTCCACTCCTCATTTCACCCTTTATAGACCCCTTAGTTCCACCTCAGCAGTGCTGGAGGGAAACGATCCAGGTATTCATATATGCCAAATCACACCGGTACTCTCAGAGGGAAAATAGTCCTTTGGTAGAACTTAGCAAGTGAATTCTTGTCTGTTTTCAAGTTACCCAGAGTTGGTCTTAAAGGGAGCCCT
The DNA here is from genome assembly GCF_009762305.2 of Zalophus californianus. Classification (NCBI taxonomy): domain Eukaryota; kingdom Metazoa; phylum Chordata; class Mammalia; order Carnivora; family Otariidae; genus Zalophus; species Zalophus californianus. The sequence continues at coordinate 20,567,073 of NC_045596.1, forward strand.
TTTCTTTCCTTCCATGTTGTGGCAAGGACTCTGCCATCTTGGGTCGCCGCCTCTTCTGTGTGCTTTTCTTGGCATGGCTTTGGGGGACAGGCACCGGAGCTACAATAATGAGGCATCCCTTGCTCAGGGCTCCTGCATTTCAGCTTTCTTCCATAGCTTCTGGGGGAGGGTGCTGCTGTGGCAGTGGGAGGGGGCGATCATGAGAGAGATTTTTCTACTGACCTGTTAAATGATGTGATAACACACTTTTCATAGAAGTACTTGTTCAGTGGATTTGGTCTTTAGGTGCCTCCACCCACAAGGCTGGGCAGCTAGGGAAGGTGAATTACACAAAGGCTTGACGATACAGCTCTGTCCTTCCCTCTGCCTTGCACCTGGTGGCTTCTCTCAGAGGTCAGGGGTCCAATGGCATAGGCATCCCCTTTGGCCAGAGGGTCTGAGCTACCCTGAAAGACTTTTATGTGGGAATTGCTCTTATTATTTCTTACAGGAAACCATCTCTGTGCTTTGAACTGGCCAAAACAGACTTCTCTCCAGGACAATATTTGATTAGGAATGTTTCCATCTCCTGACGAGCCATGCTTTAGGGATTGAAGAATGACCAAATTGATTTGGGTTCTAAAAACTTAATCAAGCATCTTCTTAAATGGGATTACTCACATTCCTGAGGCATGTGAAGCGAAACTGGAATCTGCTCCAACATTTTTGCTGGATTTAAGTGGAAGTTTTTTAACCAGTCTTTAGGGGAAGATGCCAGATGTCCAGATGGACAAAGAAGGAAACTTCCTGGGGAGAGTTGGCAGTCAGAGGGCATGAATGGAGTTACAGATTGTACTTTGGAGCCAGAGTGGGAGGGTTGCTGGCTCTGGAGGAACCACCGAGAGTCTGCTTGTCACTTGGCTTTGTGTCAAAATATCAGGCCATGAAAAGCCTTGGCCCTAGGTAATTTCTGGATAACTTGAGTGTAGAGCACACAAGGGATAAACCAGCTTCAAACTTTCTGCTAAATTAGTGACAGTTTTTGTTTGGTTATCAGTTCCTAGGTGTTGGGGCAGAGTCTTGGTTGTTAAACCAGGGGAGATAGATCTACCTTGTCCACTGAGAATCAATGATCCATTGCTGATGTATTTCCTGGGCCCTACTTGGACAGCCTTGAGATTGATGCAGGGTGTGTTCATCCAGGTACTGCAAAAATGTCCTAGAAATCCGGACTGGAGTTAACTCAAAAGCTTCTTGGGTGAAGGAATATGGTTGTTTTGTTGTTTTTCTCCCCTCCTCAGGAAACTGGTTAGTGGCTCTCTGAAACAAGGAGTCTTCTAGCTGGGAAGGGTCATCTCTGGGAGCCAAGAGGGTGGGATGCAAACGCAGGATGGGAGGATGGGAGGATGGGAATGATCTCAAATGTCCCTTCTGCAGTGAGGCCATTCATGGCTACCCAATATCCTTTATTCCCCACCCCAGGAATTGTCTACTATCTCAGTCTGATACATTACTCTGATATATTTCCATATACCCTGGCACTTATTATTATCCAAAATTATCTTGTTCATTTAAGAATTTCCTTAAGGATGTTGTTACTTCTTTAGAAAAGGGGACATTTTGGAGCCCTGGGAGATCTCATAGAATTGAAAGGATTCTATGTCACCAAGGAGCTGCCAGTCTATACTGGGAAGTGAAACAAAGTTAGTTTAAGGCAATGTATTAGGGTTCTTCAGAAAAACAGAATCAATAGAATATATTTATATTTGCATCATATTCTATCTATCTATCTATCTATCTATCTATCTATCTATCTATCTATCTATCTATCATCTACACTGAGAGAGACAGATAAATATAAGAAGAGATTTATTATAGGAATTGGCTCATGTGATTATGGAGGTAGAGAAGACTCAGGATCTGCCATCTACAAGCTGGAGAACCAGGAAACCTGGTGGTGTAATTCAGTCCAAGTCCAAAGGCCCAAGAGCCAGGAGTGCTGAGGTCTGAGGGCAAGAAGGGAATATCCAAGCTCAAGCAGAGAGAATGAATTCACCCCTCTTCCACCTTTTTGTTCTATTCAAACCTGCTGTCAATTGGATGATGTCAACACATGTTGGTGAAGGTGATCTTTACTCAGTCTGTGAATTCAAATGCTAATCTGTCTTGAAGACATATGCATGAAACACTTAGAAATAATGTTTTACCAGCGATCTGGGCATCCCTTAGCCCAATCAAGTTGACACTTAAAATTAACCATTATAGGCAATAATGGAAAAAAACCCAAAACTTCATAATGTTTTTTCTGTTGAGACTCCAAATGATTTGAAACTCCATATGAGCTAGGAATTTTTTGAAAGGAGGGATCACTGTACACATTAGGCTTTAAGGAAAAGGTGTGATAGGATTTGGAGTCCAAGGGAGGTTATAACTTACCTAAGTAGAGAGGAATGTGGGTGATCAAAGCTCAGATTATAGCAGGGGCAAAAGAATGGGAGCAGGACCATGTGAGACATTTTTAGGAGCAAGTAAGTAAACCAATCTGTTGGAGTGGAAGTTTCCAGAAGGGGAGTATTGGAAAGCAAGGCTGGAAAGGTAGGTCAGGCCGAATTAGATGGGGCCTTGCATGCTGGCTAAGAACTTGGGGTAACAAGCATAGCTGAGCTACTGACAGAGCCAAAACCAATCAGCAGTGCTTAACCACTACAGTCCCTTCCATAGGTGGTATATTTATACCCTGGCCTTGAAAGTGTGACTTGCTCTCTTTTAATCTCCCAGATAGGCAGGTGTGCTGTGATTTCTTTGCCAGAATTCCATAATCTTGTTTTAAAAACTTACTACCCAATTTGGAATGTGCCTAATCCTAAATCCCAAAGTGAGCTTGGCCTTGAAGAGCAGGAATTTTTGTCCTTTAACACAAGCCAGTCATTCCAGATAAGAATAACAATAATAATGGCTGAACCCAACCCAAAATCCTGCCACAAATTCCAAACTCTTAATCACCAGGGCTGGCCTCACAGTGCCTGGAGGTGGAAATGGAGAAGTGATAACCAGCTTCACCTCCCCCCAGGGCCTACCTAATGTTGGCAAATTCTATCAATTGCTTTGCAAATGCCAATGGAGTCCTTTTTTTTTTTTTTAATATTTTATTTATTTATTTGACAGAGAGAGACACAGCGAGAGCAGGAACACAAGCAGGGGGAGTGGGAGAGGAAGAAGCATGCCTACCGCAGAGCAGGGAGCCTGATTTGGGGCTCAATCCCAGGACCCTGGGATCATGACCTGAGCTGAAGGCAGACGCTTAACAACTGAGCCACCCAGGCGCCCCTAACGGAGTCCTTTCAAGAGAGAGATGTAGGTTTCCTGTTTGTTTTTCTCAAAAGTTCTTTATTGGATGGATGGATGGATGGATGGATGGATGGATGGATGGATGGATGGATGGGTGGATGGATGATGGATAAATGTATGGACAGACGGATGGACAAGTGGATGGATGGATGATGGACAGATGGGAAGAAGAGCCCATTTCAGGTCCCAGGGCAACTCACCTAACGTCTCAGGAAAGCATGATACTCTCATGGAATGACAAGCACCTTAACTACAAAATTTTTTTAAAGAGAATCTTAGCCCAGGGATGTAGAGAAAATCAAGAACTGGCCCTTCATTTCAATGACTTCTTAGTGGTCTACAGTTTTGATTTGAATATTCATCCTTTAATATATTGGATCTTAGCTCAAAAATGTGCATGTATGATTCAAAGGCAAAGTGTTGAGTGACTTTGCATTACGCTAGGTGCTGGGGACAAAGCAATGAATGGGACAGAGGTGGTTCTTATGTTCTCATATATTGTGAAATTAAATGAGATACTTTATGAGAAAATGCTTAGCATGATGCCTGGAAGCTAGTAAGTGTTCAGTGTTGGAAAAATTAAAAAATTGAGTGAATGAATGAAAATAAACTAGTGATTTCTGAAATGAGTCATCTCATTTGGTGTTTTCTAGTTTTTTATCATTTGCATACCAACGTCACGATTTGTGCCTTATATACAAACTGCATTGCTATTATTTGTTGAATATTTATTTTTAAAATCTAATCACTTGTTTTCTGCCTAAACATTTTTGTTTTGAAACAAAAATATCCTACTACCACTACAAATGGAAAATTATTATCACTTGCTATTAAACCGAAGTAATCCTGAAAACATATATATAATGGGAAAAATAACAGTGATATTATTCAATTCTAGCTTAAAGAGGTTCTGGGCCCGAGGCCTCCTTTCTATTGTTTATACCAGGGAGTTTAGTTAGCTTTGGAAAAGTGTTGAAGACACGCTAGTCCCCAGCTGAGACTTTATCTAGTACAAAATATAATATGCTGATGAAATGCCAATTTCTTTAATTAAGGAACACTTTCAGTGAATGTGGATTTTATTAAAATCAACTATGACCACATAGCTTTGAAGAACAGCAGTAGATAAATACACAGAAAAGTACTCATTCAGCCCTCAGAAAATGAATGTTTGGTGAATATCTGCATAGAAAACAAGGACTTGGTCTTGCTTACCACTGTCTGGTAGACTTCCAGAGCTGCCAGTAACAGACATTTATTTCTCACAATTCTGGAGGCTGAAAGTCTGAGATCAAGGTGTCGGCAGTTTGGTTTCGTCTGAGGACTCTCTCCTTGGCTTGTAGACGGCCATTTTCTACCTGTGTCTTTATGTGGTCTTCACTTGGTGTCTGTGTCCAAATTTCCTCTTCATATAAGGACACCAGTTATATTGGATTAGGGTCAACCCTAATCACCTCATTTTAACTGAAGTACCTCTTTAAAAGCCCTGTCTCCCAGTACAATTCTGAGGTACTAGTGCTTAGAATTCCAACACATTTCAAATAGACACAAAAACAAACTGTATCCTTCCTGGCATCTAGAATAATGCTTGACACATAATAGGTGCTCAATAAATGTTTGCTGAATAAGAGAAAGGGAGAATGAGTGGATGACCGTACAGCCTCTTGGGGATGGATCTGTGATATCAGAAGATTCTACTGGTCTCATATTATTTCATCTTTTCAGAAATATTTTTCATGGTCATTTATGAATAGGGACTAGTTTGTCCATAAAAAAATTATTCCAGTGAATTCACAGCAGTACAAAGGACCTACTCTTGCCCATTATAGACCCATTCATTCATTCACCCATTCATTTGTTCGTTCAGTAAGTGTACAACCAGGAGGGATGGTTAATTGGTCCTGGCTTCTTTCTCTATCTTTATTCCCTGGGTTTCACCTCGGATTATGTCCTAAGTCTTGGTCCACATCCAATACCCAGGAATCCCTGACAGATTATCTCCACCTCTGCAGACTTACATCTGGCCAAGACCTTATAAATGCCAGGAGGCCGCACACCTTCCCTGCCCTGGCTGTGCATTGGAATCACCTGGGAAGCTTTAAACATTTTTCCCATTGCCATGTCTCAATCCGGTTGGACTAAATTAGGATCTCTGGGGGAGAGGCCTGGGCATCAGTATTTTGTCAACCTTCCCACAGGATTCCACTGTTCGGTGAGCACAAAGAACCCAGGAATTCCTTGTCCCCCTGGAAAATAACCAGATCATATAATCATAAATTCCAGGGCTCTGCACATGCCCCGGTCTCCTAAAGATGCTGCCTTCCTGTCTTGACCATCCTTACCAACACTCATTCTCCTACGTGGAGATATACTTGTCCATCCATTCAACCAAGACTCATGGAGCATCAGTGTGGGAGCAGCTAGGGGAAAAATATAAACATGGTCTTTCCCATTAAAAAAAAAAAAAAGGAAGAAAAGAAAGCTTACAATCTTATAGGAAAACCAGAAGTGTGAGTATTTGCTGAGTATGATGCTACTCGTTCATACATTCATTCATCAGCTACTTACTGAGTGTCTGTTAGGTACCAAGCTTCAAAATACAGAGGTGAGCAAGAGACCTAGTGTCTATCCCCATGGGGTAGACAGTCTGGTAGGAAAGAGAGGTTAGACCATAGTAAGGTGTGGTGATGCTATGGGAGAGAAGACCGTAATCTAGGGACACACACCAAGGGACATAACCTGATTTAGGGGAGAGGGAGCATTTTCGTGAGAAACAGAGATTTAAGCTGAGCGCTTGAAGATAGAAAGAAGTCAACTAGACGAGCGTAGGCCTCATAAGAGCAGAAATCCTGTTTGCTTTATTGTACTCCCAGTGCCTGGCTCACAGTAGAGGATCAGGAAATTTTTGTTGAATGAATAAGTGAATGGATGGCAAAAAACCCAGGGGAAGGTTAGTGTGTCTGAAGCAGGGCGTGTCGGAGAGAAAATCTCCAGTTTACGACTGGAGGGGGAGGCAAAGGCTAGATCAGGGAGCCTCATAAGCCATAAAAAGGAGGTGGGACTTTATCTTGGGGTCAAGGGGAAGCCATTGAAAGTTTGGCAGAACAACAACCAGCCAGATTTGCATTTTGGAAGCATCATTTGGGCTGCTGTGTGGGATTGGATGGGAGGGGGTACGGGAGACTGAACAGCAGCTGTGTGATGGGGTCCAGAGGCTGAGTGGTGGTCTGCTCTCCAGAGTGGGGAGACAAGCATTATCCAGGCAGAACAGAGTTGGTTCAGTGGTTGACTGGCTGGATTGGGGGTGAGGGAGGAAGTGAAGCCACCCGTGGGCAGCTGCTTTAGGAAGGTCACAGGATGATGACACCGTTCCCTGAGGCAGGCAGCTCTGGATGCAGAGCAGGCCTGGAGTAGAGATGCCATGTTTATCTCAAGCCATGTTGGGTTTGGGGCGGATGTGCTGGGAGCTCAGTGGCGAGGCCTGAGTCGGAGGCAGAGTTGTGGGACAACTGTATAGAGAGGGGACAGTTGAAGCCCTGGGAGTAGAGAGGTCACTGGGAGGACTGGGTGAAGGGAGAGGAAGAGAGATGGAGTTATTTTGCATTCTGCAACTACTTTGGCCATGGTCACTTAGCTATTGTTCTGGTGGAGGCCCGCCACCTCTCCTTCCCAGGTGGGATGCTACCCAAATCAGAAACTGACTTTTTGGCCTTGTTTGATTAGCATACAGAATGGCTCCCATTTACTGAATGTACGAGGCCCCCTGGCACTTGTTAGCTGTGTGGCTTTGGGGAAATGATTTAGCCTCTCTGTTTCTCTGTTGCCTAACCATTAAAGTGAGGTTAAAAATACTTACTTCATAGAGTTGCTATGAGGGTTGAGCGAGTTACTCTGTAGGCTCTTGGAACAGCTCGTGGAACATCTTAAGCACTATCTAACATCTGCTCTTCATCACTTCTATTATTGTTGTTGTAATTTCATCCTTCCGATTTCTCTGCACAGTAGGAATTGGTAGCATCATTTTCCGGAGGAGGAAACAAAGGGTCAGAGAGGTAAACTACCTTGTCCAGGGTCCACCTCCTGAGCTATAAGGACTCCTGGCCATAAGAAATGGAAATCCACTGTGGCTCACTTCAGGGGGAAATACACGGGCTGTCTCATGGAACCCACGCTGATGATGTAACTGGGACTCTCAGTCAGGACCTCTCAGTTGCAAACAAGAGAAACCAACTCTGGTTTTGCTAAAACTAAAGGGAATTTTCAGAAGGATGATATGGCGCATCGAGCTTGTGGCTGATTGCAGATGAGGCAGGGCACGAGGCTGTCTGGAGGGACCAAAGCTGGAGGACTAGCAGGTTCCCTGAGGAATGACTGCTGGGTCACTCCAGACAATCACCCCTCTGCTCCCTGTGGTGAATGGCCTCCGTCAGTCACTTGCCCATATTCATGTTCTGGGAGAGGCCATTGTGTTCATGCAGCTCAGGACACATGTCTAAATGTGGTGGTCCCTGGGGTGGGAAGGAGGATCTGGCTCCCCCTCACATAGGTGGGCAGTTGCCTGGAATGACCCATCCTCACAAGGCAACTCACAGAGAGAGGTCACTCCCCAAAAGGAAAGGAGGGCCTGCTTTGGCAATTAGTGCTGGGCAGCCGAAAACACACAAACCTGCGCTTTACCAGCTCATGAGCTAGCCAGGGACAGGAATGCCCACGAGACTGTCTCCAAGTCCCACTCTGAGCTCCCTTTATCTCTGCTTCATTCATCTTTCTCTAGTCCCCTGAAAACTGACTTTCTCTGCATCCTAGGTAGAAAATGACTATCCACAGCCTCAGGATTTCTTTTTGCTTTTTTTTTTTAAAGATTTTATTTGTTTGTTTATTTGTTTATAGCATGTGTGAGCAAGGGGAGGGGCAGAGGGAGAGAGAGAATCTCAAGCAAAATCGGAGCCCGATGTGGGGCTCGATCCCACGACCCTAAGATCGTGACCCGAGGCAAAATCAAGAGATGGAGGCTTAACCCACTGAGCCACCCAGGTGCCCCACAGCCTCAGCATTTCTTGACTGGCCCAGCCCCAGTGGGACTGGATCTCTTAGTACAGTTTCAACTTTCCAGGCAAGGAACTGAGTGGTCCAGCTCAGGTCCAGGTGTCTACATCTGGTCCAGTCAGTTGAGGCCAGGAGGCCAGAGACAATAAGGGAGCCTGGGGGAGGGGGCACTCTGCAGGACCAGCACGGGGACTTCTCACAGACTGTGAGCCACAGTCTGTGGGGTTTAGAAGTCCCTGACTGTCCTAAACTGCCTTTCAGTAGCAGCTCAACACTCTAGGTTTCCAGACCAATCTCTAGCCTGGGGTCACCCCAGTATTAACAATCTTCAGAGACTGTCACTGCTTGGCAGGACAGAGACGACAAGATATTTGTCGCCGAGGCCAGAGGCAGAAGTGAACATCACTGGCTGAGGAAGCCCAGGAGACGGAGGAGGCGGGGAGAGGGGCGGGGAGCTAGCTTGTGCAGAATTTGGGGCTATGTGTTTGGCAGGAAGATGTACAAAAGGAACAGGCCCTTTCCCTGCCTTAGGGAGCAGAGCTCCCGCACACTGCCCATTAACGGGGACCCCAATTCTTGGGGTCTGCGACCAAATTCAGGAGGGGAGGACAGAGACAGTCAGAGGACAAGCCCAGAACTGAGATGTTAGAGCTCAGGAAAGGACCGAGGGGACATTGGTCCATCTCCCCCATGTCACGGCTTCAGAGGTTTAGAGATATGAAGCCTTACCCAGTGCCCCAGCTTGGTGACAGAGCGGGGACGTGCATTTAGTTCTCTGGATTCTTTGCCTGGGGCACTCACCACTCTTAGAACCATCTCCCACATTTTATTTTTAGAACTCTGCTTTATTCTGAGTTTTGCCATGCAGCCAGAAGGAAGGAAGTGAGCTTGCCTCTGAATGGCTGTGGGTTTGGCATCACCTTGGATTCCACAGTTAATCCCAAATGTGAGCCAGTGGCTGGGATAGTCCTTTTTCCCCTCGAACGAACTGAGAGAGTGGTCAGGCCACTTGCAACTCCTCTGATTCTCTGGGAGTTGTCCTGCGAAGCTTGTTCTTGGCTCGGGACCATTTAGGGCCCCGAGGAGAAACTTCCAGGCCCAGTGTCCCTTCAGGCCTATCTGAGATTAGTGGAAAGTCATATATCTGGGGTAGCTGGAATGCGGGCCCAAGGCGTGAATTAATCCCGGAGAAGCTGGCCCATCTTCCCAGCCAGGAAAGACCATTCTGGGGGACCTGCCAAGATTTTCTTGAAACCAAATGCATTGAAGGGCTGATCCACTCCGGGGTTCTCCTGAGGATAATTTGTAAGTTTTTCTTGTCTTTTTAAAGTTTTGAACTTTACTGTTAGCATTTATTTTTGAAGAGGTAATAATTTTATTCAGATGGCTCCAAGTGCAAATCGGTCTGTGGAAAAAGTCTTCCTCTCACCCTGTGGTCCCCAGGCAGCCAGCGGTAATTGGTCTTTTATTTATTTATTTATTTTTTTTTTTTGCCAAGTGTCCTCTTCGGGAAGAACCTACCTAATGAACACAAGTTGCTGGTGGTGCAAAGAAATATGTAAGATACATTTAGCTGGAGTGTATTGCTCCCGAATCCGAGGTGTGCAGGGCACATTCCAGAGCCGTCAGGAGGCAGGGGGCAGAAGATCAGCTCTGAGGGCAGGTGTCAGATTCTGAATCCCATCTCTTGCTCCTTCTGGGATCCCAGGCAAGTCTCTTGCTGACTCATCCTGTCTGCAAACATGTGGAGGATGAAAGAACCTCCCCTGTAGGCAGCTTGGGAGGATTACGAGACCACACAGGTTCCCAGCCCGTTCTCAGGCACCTGCACTGCACAAATAATCCTTAATATTATCTCTTCTCGGCAACTTCTCCACTAGAACACAAGGCAAGGGCAAACACAAGGGTAAGGCTGGTGCATCCATCCGATGCACCACGGTATGCTGTCTTGCTGGCCCAGTCACCGGCCCGTGGCAGAGACTCCATAGACCACCGTCATGACTGATATTTCGAAGCACTTGCTATGCGCCAGGCCTTGTACCAACCTTAGTACAGATACATTCACAGTAGCCACCCTGTGAGCTAGTTGCCCCATCCCCATAGCATAGATGAAGACATGGAGGCACAGAGACGCTGTCCCCTAGCTGGAGAACAGCAACACCAGCATCTGATTTCTGGAAGTCTGGCTTTGGTACCTAGAGCACTCTGAGGGTGACCCCCTGTTCCAGAAGGCCCCAGGCTAGGGTGAAGTGAATGAGGCACTTGCATCAGGCACAAAATTTAAGAGGAAGGGAGGGCAAAAACCTCAGTAATCAAAAGAAATGATATATAGATGCACTGTTGTTTTAAACAATCACAATGAATGCGAAAAAAATCCACGATGAGCTAAATAACAAAATGTAAATAAAGAAAAGGTCAGGGCCAGTGAGAATCCCTGCTCCTCATGTGAGAACCTGTTTGGGTGGGAGAGGCCAGGCCGGACCCAGGGAGGGAAATGCACAACCAGCCGCAGGCAGGTCAGTGGAGACAGGGAGGCCAGCCTCAGCCGGACTCCTCAGGGACTCAAGGACTTGTGCCTTTTGGTCTTCCTCAGCTTCGGGCAGGTGGCAGTGGGTCTCTGGGAGCTGTGGGAGGAGCTGCTGCGAAGCAGAAGAAGGGTGGGTTGTGCTTGTCAGAGGAAAGGGAGGAAGTGGTGTCCCCTCCAGGACAGCCGGCTAGCAGAGGGAAGGCCACAGGTGGAAGGGCATACCAGGAGACAAGGCAGTGTTCTCTTAGAGTCAGAAGGAGACAGCACCAACTCTGTCGGGAAACGCTTCGAGAAGCCCATCAGCAGTAGAGGCCGTGGACCCAGGGCTTCACGGGCAGCCAGGAGCAGAGGAAGGAGAAGCTATTGCAAGCAGAGGAAGGAAAACCGAACTGTTGCTGGGATGGAGGGGGGCGGGGGTGGGAGGAAGGGGGAAGGGGCCAGAGAGGGATGCTCCTGCCGGTGTCTTGGTGTGACTTTTCCCTCTGACCTCTCATCTCCATCTTGCACCACATTTGCGGCCATTGCAAACTGCTGGGGGGCAGATCTGTAACAAGGCTGCAGAGGCTCCCCATCCGCCTCTGGATTTCGAGAACGAACATCGTATCTGCAGGAAATGGATGCATCCCCCCTTTCTGGGAAAGATGGCTCATTTGTGACTGTTAGCCAGCAATTAAGAGATTTCAGAGTGATTTTGCTATTGATTAGAAGCCTATTTCTGTATCCACTTTATCTCTGTAGATCTGGGATAACAGTACTTCTCTCCCAAGTGTTCTTTTTTTTTTTTTCTAAAGATTTTATTTATTTATTTGAGAGAGAGAGAGAGGGAGAGCACAGCGGGAGAGGGAGAGGGAGAAGCCGACTCCCGCTGAGCAGGGAGCCCGATGCGGGACTCCATCCCAGGACCCTGGGATCATGACCTGATCATGATCTGAGTCGAAGGCCGGTGTTTAACCAACTGAGCCACCCAGGCGCCTGTCCCAAGTGTTTTTATAGTGGCTTTGCCACTTGGCAGAGATCTGGGGAGCCCGTTTGGGGCATCTCAGCAAGCCAAACTCTAAATTTTCTCCTTGAACTTGTTTCTCTCCCATTCCCCCAATCCCAGTAAATGGCACTGCCACCCACCTAGCTGTTCAAACTAAATTCCTGGCCGTCACCCTAGACTCTCTTTTCCTTCCATCTCAACCATCAGCAAATCAGGTGGACTTGGCCTTCCCCCATGGCGGCTTAGGATGACCAGCTGCCCAGGCTTGCCCGGGGTTTCCCCCTTCAGCACTGAGGGCCCTGTGTCCCGGGAAGCCCCCGAGCCCAGGCAAACCGGGGAGGTTGGTCACCCTGACCTGCTGTGGCCGCACACTAGTCCAATGTGCATGACTGCACACCCTCCTCGCTGCTGGCCTCCTGGCTTCTCTCTGGACCCACAGCCTTTCCCCACACTGGAACGCACACCTCTGCACGCTGCTCCGGGAGGCTCTGGCCTCACTCCAACTTCCTCTGGCACCACACGGGAGCACCCCCTCAACATGCCAAGTCCCCCGCCCCACGCCTGCTCTGGCTGTCCCCTCTTCCCGGAACGCTGTCCCTGGGTCTCCACACGGGCCTGCTTCTCATCATTCAGGTCTCAGCGCAAATGTCACCAAGTTAGAAAGGGCTTTTCTACCACCCATATGGAAATTAGCCTCCCTCAAACCGCCCCTCTTTATCCCGTAATTCTGGTTTATTCTTCTCCTTATGTGTCACTGCTAAGACAGCTGTGTGCATTTTGTTTATCTATTGACTTTCATTTCCTCTCTGCTCCTCCAGAGGGTAAACTCCTTGATAGCAGGAAGCTTCTTGCCCTCAGTCTCCACTAAACCCCCAACACCTAGAACGGTGCCTGGCACGCAGTTGGTGCTTAATAAATGAGTGGAAGCAAGGGGTCCCTGCACAGGATTTACAGCTACAGAAGACGTTGTTTCCACCCTTCCAGAGCTTTGAGGGTTAGGGGCCGGAGGGCGCAGCAGCAGAAGGGGACATGTGATGAGGTGCTATCTGAGTCATCCGAGGTAAAAGAGGGTCTGCGTCTTGCTGGAGGTTGTGGGATTTCCAGAGGCAGAGCTAAGGGCACTCGAAGGGCATTTCCCGTATGTAGACCATGGAGGGAGGAGGGAGCAATGCACATAAGGGTCTGTGCTTGGTGTGGCCTGTGGAGTTTGCAGTCATCAATGCCTGGGTGATGAAATCTGCCAGGGGAGCAGCAAAGAGCCACAGAGAGCTTTGGAGCCACACATCTGAGTCATTCAGGGTGGCAGACAGAACCCTGGGTTCCCTACAGCACTGTTGCTAGGCTGAGGGGTAAGGGGACGAAGCTAGGACTGGGAGAAAGGAAATAGGCAGGGAATGTTCTGAGGGAAGACTTGCTAGGGTTTTGCAGCTGTTCAGATCTTCGTGGCAAAGGGAAAGGGAATATCCAACCAATTTCCTAATTCTATTGATTTTCAATAGAATCAATTAGAATTGATCGATAGAATTATGCCATTGCAGAAATCTGTAGAATTAAGAAATTCAATAGAGAGAGATCAATAGAATTAGGTCAAACGTTGGATATTTGGGGCAAAGGAGAGCACACAGGAAAGTTGACAAGAGGCTGGGCAGAGAGAGGTCTCTGTGGGAGGGACTGGTTTGGGTGGGTCATTCCAAGAAAATAGTCTTGCAGACTGTGGGGTGTGGGGTGCTGGTGGGACAGCCAGGTGATGCTCTGTTAGGACCTTCGGGGTGGGAGGGATGTACAGGTCATTCTTGCCACAAAGGGAAGTTCTTAAACCTCTTTGGGTCCAGGACCCTTGTGGATATGAAGAAGCTCTGTATCCACTCCCCTGAAAAATGCATGTGTCCACATACTCTGAAAAACTTGCATTTCAAGTTCAGCCCCCATGGTCGAATGGGTTTTTTTGTTTGTTTGTTTGTTTGTTCTTATCTTTTGTGTGCCCTTGAGATTGGCTTTTGTGTGTGGAAAGGTTGGTTCTGAAAAGATTTCAGCTTTTACAGTATTTTAAATTTGCTCAAGCTGCAATTCTTAAAAAATTCTTCTCTCTTCATCTTCTTAAATTTAGCTTTAGAATATCTTCATTCTGTTTAAAAAGAAATCTACTCAAGTTTAAACCATTTTTTTTAAAGATTTTATTTATTTTATTTGACAGAGAGAGACACAGAGAAAGAGGGAACACAAGCAGGGGGAGTGGGAGAGGGAGAAGCCGGCTTCCCGCCGAGCAGGGAGTCTGATGCGGGGCTCTATCCCAGGACCTTGAGATCATGACCTGAGCCGAAGGCAGACGCTTAATAACTGAGCCACCCAGGCGCCCCATAAACTATTTTTTAAAATTATTTATTTTTATTTAAATTCAATTAACATATAATGTATTATTGGTTTCAGAGGTATAGGCCTGTGATTCATCAGTCTTATATAACACCCAGTGCTCATTACATCCGGTGCCCTCCTTAATGCCCATCCCCCAGTTACCCCATCCCTCCACCCACCTCCCCTCCAGCAACCCTCAGTTTGTTTCCTACAGTTAAGAGTCTCTTATGGTTTGTCTCCCTCTCTGATTTCTTCTTGTTTTATTTTTTCCTCTCTTCCCCTGTGATCTTCTGTTTTGTTTCTTAAATTCCACATATCAGTGAGATCGTATGATAATTGTCTTTCTCTGTTTGAGTTATTTAGCTTAGCATAACACCATCTAATTCCATCCATGTCATTGCAAATGGCAAGATTTCATTTTTGATGGCTGAGTAGTATTGCATTGTATATAGATACCACATCTTTATCCTTTCATCTGTTGATGGACATCTTAAACCACTGGTTTTAAGAATACTTTATTTACACTTTAGACTTCTTTTATACTTTGAATATACTGGTTTTGGTTTCTTTAAGTTATTGCAATCACCAAATGTAACAAATCTTCCAAGGTACCCAAGTAATTTTTATAAATCTAACAAATTAAACCTTAACATAGTAGATTTTAGGTTCTCTTCAGTGTTCCGATATGGTTTAGAAACTTACTAAGATTTCCACTTAAATTCACAAATCTAAATCCATTTTGCAATTACCCATTTTAAATTAAAATCACTGGGTTGATCTATTCAAAATACTAATATGCTGAATTGTCCTTAGCACTTCAAGAAGTTAAAATAACAGGTATATAGAGATTGTTTCTAAATTTATCACAAAAATGTTGACATTCGAGGTTTGATTGACTTTGTAGATCTTCCTAATTCTGAACCTCCCCTGGGGGTTAGTTTTACGGCCCCATCAAGGGAAAAAAAAAAATCCCATTACCGCAGAACTGAGCCTTTTGTAGCAGTCGTTATGTGCGGGGCCCCACACTCCGAAAGGGAGAGTCCGGATCTAATCATTGAAGTCCGCATCTCCACCCAGACTGCTACACAATTACAATTTTTAATTAGATTTGATTGCATTGGCTTTTGTTTGGTTTTATTCTTAGGATATTTAAGTGTCTTTCACCTTAGACTTGATGGAATTCTTGCTGGTTTTCTGTAGTTCACAGTCGTGGCCCCCCACAGCCCACAGCGCACAATGTGTGATGAGATCTCTCAAGGCTTTGCCTTGAGTCCTGGCTCACAGAAATCTCGGGCCACGCCCGGGACAGCATCAAGGCCCTCAGGTCCCAAGTTTTATGGCCCTGAGGTGTGTTAGCTGAATTTACAGAAGGCAGAGAACTTGTTCTAAGGGAGTGAGGAGAATCATGGGAGTGAGTGTCAGCCCATCAGAGGGGGCACATATTAAGCCCAGGGCTGGCGGGGGAACCAGCAGAGCATGATGCCACGGAAGCCGAGGGTCCACAGAGTCTTCAGAAAGGAGCATTTCTCAAGAATGTCAAAGCTACAGAAAAATTGAGATGGATGAGGGCTTACGCAAAACCAGAAATCACTTGGATTCCAAGAGCTTGGTTTCTGAAACTGTTAGCCGAAGCTTCTCTGATACCAGGCACAAAAGCTGGCATTATTTCAAGGAATGGTTCCTTTTCCTAAAATGTGTTAGGATTTCTAGGCACCCCCACCCTGTACTAGATTCAAAGAGGCAGCTGTGTCTTTTCACACAGGCTCCTCATGGCCACACCAGGTCCTTGAAACTTCTGTCAAACTCCCTTCATCTCTTTTTCTGGGAACTGGAAGAAGAAATCGATCATCTGATTTTCCTTCGGGTCACTTTCCTGTGTCTCTTGAAGGGAGGAATTATTCTTGACGCTGTGAACCTCCTGAGCAGAAGAGGAGAGCAGTGCCACACAGTAGATGGAACACGGATTTAGGGCATCCATGGTGAAAATGCAGCCTCTATGGGTTTTGAAGAAAACAGAAAAACATGCTAGCTCAGGATTTCTCAATCTTGGCACTAATGACGTTTTGGGCTGGATCCTTCTTTGTTGGGGGGAGAGGGGCTTAGCAGCTAGGATGCAGTGTAGGATGCTTAGCAGCATTCCTGGACCCTACCCACCAGATGCCCGGAGTACCCCCACTTCCGGTTGTAGCCAAAAATGAGACCAAAAATGTCTCCAGACTTTACCAAATGTCCTCTGGTGGCAAAATTGTCCCTTGCTCTAGCTCTTTCAATCAGAGAGGGGTTAAATTCAGGGAGTGGGCTGCTTTTAGAACCACACCGGAGGGCTTCAAGTTTGTGTCAATGTCAGGCGGACCTCTCCGCAAATCCTTGGTTCTGCCCCTTGCCAGTGGGCGCTCTTGAACCAGCTATCTTGTTTCTTTGAGCTTTGGTTTCCCCATCCTCGAAATGGTGAATAATACCTATTTGGACTGGTTACTTTACTCCCCAACATGGGAATATGAATAGTGCCTACCTTGTAGGGTCATTGTGAGGACAAGACAGTAAATGAGCTTGAAGAGCATGTAGCTGGTTCTGATATGCTACAGGGGCTCAACCTCACTATTTACATTGTCAAAATTCTAGATAGCGAATGTGGGGAATGAGTGTGTGAGGCACATTGCAGGTGAAGAAGAAAGAAAGCTATTGTTAGTAGTAGAAGTATATCCAATGGCCAATAACAAAGACTATCTTTTTAGGAGAAGAATTTAAAGACGCAGTGTCCAGCTGTGGTCCACATCTGATCCTCCTCTTAATTTCAGCCAGATTGCAGGGCAGGTGTGAACCCGGTGTGCTTAGAGTTAGAAGCCAAGATATGGAGTTTTGGTGGTGCTGATTCTTGAAGTTGCTTTCTCTTTTTTACTCTCTGCAAAATGAAATCTTACTTCTCAGACCAGAAACAGAGCATGGTCTCCAGGAAAGAGGAAGAAAAGAAAAGTTATAAAGAACCCAAGTGCTTTCAAACTTAAAAGAGGAATGGATATATTAGTATGTCTAAAAATTTGAGGGCAACTACCCCGCCCCTGTTTTTTTAATATGGAGAGTTGTATTTTTAGAAAAAGCCATATTGATAAATGAGCTAGCTGAACTGCCCCCACCCCCACCCCCAGGTTTCTGTCTCTTCTAATCTCCCTCCTGGATACTGCTGGTCTCTCCACATCTGAGTGCTCCACCACTGCCTTGGTCTGATGCACTCCCTTGCTCTGCAACTTGGCCCTCTTCCCTCCTGCAGTCTGGGCATCATTCTCTGCTTGCCTCCCCTCTTTGCCTATTTCTGTCCCTTAGCATGTCAATCTCCTTTTCTTTCTTCTCTTTTGTTTCCCTCCCCACCTTTTTTCCTTCTGTGTCTTTCCTTGAACTTCTGAAGTACACTTATCAAATAAAAGATTTTGTGGTATGTTCTTTAAAAGACATAAGGGAAAAAAAAGGCATTGGATTTTAAAATAAAAAATCCATCAACTCCATCAGAGAAAGTCTGAAAAAATAAAGAACATTTTTAAAAAGTTCCCTTTAATCTTATCACCCTCATACTGTCATTCTTATAAATCTGGATTCATCTTATCTTTTTTGCTTTGCTGTTTTTTTCCTGTTTTTTTTTCTTTTTTACTTCCCAACTTATTTCTTAAATTTATTTTATTTTTACTGATTTAAAGTAATCACTGTGCCCAATGTGGGGCTCGAACTCATGACCCTGAGGCTTCCCAACCTATTTCTGTTTTAGATTTCTTCTTATCACAAACATTTTTTTTAAAGATTTTATTTATTTATTTATTTTTTATTTTTTATTTTTTTTAAAGATTTCATTTATTTATTTGAGAGAGAGAGAATGAGAGCCAGAGAGCACGAGAGGGAAGAGGGTCAGAGGGAGAAGCAGACTCCCTGCTGAGCAGGGAGCCCGACGTGGGACTCGATTCCGGGACTCCAGGATCATGACCCAAGCCGAAGGCAGTTGCTTAACCAACTGAGCCACCCAGGCGCCCATGAGATTTTATTTATTTATTTGACAGAGAGATAGAGAGAACAAGTAGGCAGAGAGGCAGGCAGAGGGAGCAGGAGAAGCAGGCTCCCTGCTGAGCAGGGAGCCCGATGTGGGACTCGATCCCAGGACCCTGGGATCATGACCTGAGCCGGAGGCAGACGCTTAACCGACTGAGCCACCCAGGCACCCTCGTATTACAAACATTTTATCTTGTTCTCATAAATGTTATTTTTATTTTATTTTTGTATTTAATTTTTTAATTTTAAACTGAAGTACAGTGGGCAGATAGTATTATATTAGTTTCAGGTGTACAATGTAGTGATTTGACAATTATGTACATTATGAAATACTCACCATAGTAAGTGTACCTACCCTCTGTCACCATACAAAGTTATTGCAATATTATTGACTATATTCCTTATCACATATTTTTCATCCTTGTGACTGATTGATTTTATAATTGCAAGTTCGTGCTTCTTAATCCCATTCACCTATTTTGCCCACCTCCCCACCCCCTAACTTCTGGCAATGAAAAAGTTTGTTCTCTGTATTTATGAGTCTGTTTCTGTTGTTTGTTTCTTTTGTTTTTTTAGATTCCACATATAAGTGAAATCATCTGGTATTTGTTTTTCTCTGCCTGACATATTTCACTTAACATAATACCCTCGAGGTCCATCCATGTTGTTGTGAATAGCAAGGTTTCTTTTTTTATGGTTGAGTAATATTCTGTTGTCCATTCACCTATTAATGGACACAGAAGTTGCTTCCATATCTTGGCTAGTATAAATAATGATTCAATGAACATAGGGGTGCATACATCTGAAGAAAATACCCAGAAGGGGAATTTCTGGGTTGTATGGTATTTGTTTTTAACTTTTTAAGGAATCTTCATACTGTTTTTCACAGTGGCTACACCAATTTACATTCCCACCAAGAGTGAATGTTCCCTTTTCCCCACATCCTCAACAACACCTGTGCTTTCTTGTCTTTTTGATACTAGCCATTATGACACATGTGAGGTGACATCTCATTGTGGTTTTGATTTGCATTTCCCTGATGATTAGTGATGCACATCTTTTCATGTGTCTGTTGACCATCTGCATGTCTTCTTTGGAAAAATATTTGTTCAGGTCCTCTGCCCATTTTTTAATAGGATTTTTTAACTTGTTTTTTTGGTGTTGAGTTTTATGAGTCATTTATGTATTTTAGATATTAACCTGTTATTGGATATATCATTTACAAATATCTTCTCCCATTCAGTAGGTTGCCTTTTTGTTTTGTTAAGGGTTTCCTTCACTGTGCTTTTTATTTTATTTTTTTTAAAGATTTTACTTATTTATTTGAGAGAGAGAGAGAGAAAGGGATGAGCACGAGGGGCAGAGGGAGAGGGAGATGAAGGTTCCCCACTGAGCAGGGGGCCCGATGCAGGGCTCCATCCCAGGACCCTGAGATCATGACCTGAGCTGAAGGCAGATGCTTAACTGACTGAGCCACCCAGGTGCCCCTCCTTCACTCTGCTTTTTAATTTGATATAGACCCCACTGTTTATTTTTGCTTTTGTTTCCCTTGTCTGAAGAGATATATCCAGAAAAATATTGCTAAGGCTGATGTCTAGGAGATTACTGCCTATTTTCTTTGGGAGTTTTATGGTTTCAGGTCTCACATTTAGCTCTTTAATAGTTTGTGAGTTTATTTTTGTGTATGGTGTAAGAAAGTGACCCAGTTCCACTCTTTTGCATGTAGCTACCAGTTTCCCCAATACCATTTATTGAAGAGACTGCCTTTTCCCCCATTGTATATTCTTGCCTCTTCTGTTGTAAATTAATTGACCATATAGTACCAGTGTTTGTACCTTCTTTCCCAGCAGGGGTGTCAGAGTGGGCTGGCCCAAGTGTCCTGGGTTTCTAGGACCCACGTGCAGAGCACATGCATGTGAACCAGACTACACTGCTCAGACAGGTCATCAGAACAAGGGGCCTATGGTGAGTATGAGCAGAACCAAGGAACCAGCCCCAAAGCTGGGTCTCTAAGCTGAACAAGAGAGGGTGAAAGCAGCCTTAGGGAGGAATATAAGAAATGAGTTTATTTCTGGGCTCTCTATTCTGTCCCATGGATCAATGTATCTCTTTTTGTGCCAGTACCATACTGTTTTGATTCCTACAGCTTTGTAGGATAGTTTGGAATCTGGGATTATGGTAACTCAAGCTTTGTTCTTCTTTTTCAAGATTGCTTTGGCTCATAAGTGCTATTTTTTCAAAGTGACTACAAATAGTCTTATTTACCCAGTGGAATATTTATCATGCTCCCATTTGGGACATGTGGTGCGCTTCCTTCTTTATTCTTTATACTCTGATGAATATTTTAATACATAAGCTTAAGATATTTTTCTAATGTGAGTTTCTGTGAGTATAATTACTAGGTCAAAGGGTAATAATCATGTTATGTTTCTTAACACGTTTCCAACTTTCCCTCAAAGGCTATATTAACTTGAATTACCAGTCAAACAGGAGAATATCTACACCACTGATCACCACAACAGCACATTTATGTTTCAAACAAATCATACTAGTAGGGAGAAGTGTCCTTTAGTCTTAATATGTAGTTCAAAAGATTACTGGCACTTTTCAAAATTGGATTAGTAGATCTATATCTTTTGTGGTAGATTTCTGCTTACTCCTTTTACTTATGGAAGTCTTAGAGTTTGATTTACTAACATAGATGAATTTGAACAATAAAAAAAGGTATAAATTCAGTGTTTAATATTGAGCAGGGATATTTTTTCTTACTGTAATTTTTTATCTGTTCAGTCAAATCTGTAGCTCTTTTTGTCTGTCTCCATCATTTTTCTGTGGTCTGAGTTTTATGGTCTATCTGGAATTTATTTTGATAGATAATATGGGTGGTCTGAGTTAATTTTTTTCTTCAATTTGCTAATAATTACTCTAGAAAATTTAGTAATATAACTTGACTTTAAAGTTGATTTGAGATGCCTTCTTTTTTTAAAAAATATTTTTATTTATTTATTTGAGAAAGAGAATGAGATAGAGATAGCATGAGAGTGGGGAGGGTCAGAGGGAGAAGCAGACTCCCCCCTGAGCAGGGAGTCCGATGCAGGACTCGATCCTGGGACTCCAGGATCATGACCTGAGCCGAAGGCAGTCACTTAACCAACTGAGCCACCCAGGCGCCCATTGAGATGCCTTCTTTATCAGATTTTAGTAGGGGTCTGTTTCTAGGCCATTTTATTCAATTAATCCATCATCTTGCTCCTAGGCTGTTACCACACTGTTTTGATAACTGTGGCCTTTTAGCATGTATTAATATCTTAGAAGGCATATTTTCATCTCACTTCTTTACTTTCTTCTGAATGTTCTTCCATATTTGTTTCTTTTCTGTTCTTCCAGATGAGTTTTAGGATTGTCTTACCGATGTTTGTACCTTCTTCCCCAGCAGGGTTGTCAGAGTGGGCTGGCCCAAGTGTCCTGGGTTTCTAGGACCCACATGCAGAGCACATGCATGTGAACCCCAGACTAGGATGCTCAGACAGGTCATCAGAGCAAGGGGCCTGTGGTGAGTATGAGCAGAACCAAAGAACCAGCCCCAAAACTGGGTCTCTAAGCTTATCAAGAGAGGGTGAAAGCAGCCTTAGGGAGGAAGCAGAATGAATGGATTTAGGGAGGGAGCTGGCATGGATGGGGCTGTTCCACCCTAAGCTGGGTAGAGGAGATTAAGGGAGGCTGCAGGATATATCTTGGGAGTGGGAGGCTGTATCTTGGCTCACCCTGGATAAGGTCTGGTGTCTTCTTGCTCTTCAGGTAGCAGTAATTTCCGGCTCTTCCTGACTCCATCCTTCCCAGGTATGAAGACGGGGTATGAGGGACCTAGAGTCTTTACCAGAGCATACTTGTTTTCCTCAAGTCCTGGGTGAACAGAGCTGATCTCTGGGAAGGTGGTGGAGTGTGGGGTATCACATGCTCCTGCTTGGCAGAGAGAGTTAAAGCAAGTCTGAGAGATCTGTAAAAAGGTCTCCATTTTCCACTTGCAACAGGTTCTGTGTTGGAGGTTGGGGGTGAGGGTGAGTCCCTATGCCTAGAGTGGTATACTTGTGTTTCACTGAGCTCCCCATTGGGAGGCCCGCTGTTGGAGAGCTTGGGTCCACAGATTGATGCTTAGGCCTGTGAGGGGTTGTGTGGAGTAGTAGTTAATCTGGGTTTGAGTCCTGATTAGACCAGAAACTAACCTTGTGCCTTTGGGCAAAATATGGAAGCCTCTCTGAGCCTGAGCTCAAAGGTGGAAGACTTGTGTGTCACTGAGCTCCCCAATGGGGGGACCTCTCTTGAAGAGCTTGGGTCTACAGATTCATGCTTAGGCCTGTGAGGGGTTGTGTGGAGTAGTAGTTAATCTGGGTTTGAGTTCTGATTGGACCAGAAACTAACTCTGTGCCTTTGAGCAAAATATGGAAGCCTCTCTGAGCCTGAGCTCAGAGGTGGAGGACTTGTGTGTCACTGAGCTCCCCAATGGGGGGACCCCTCTTGAAGAGCTTGGGTCTACAGATTCATGCTTAGGCCTGTGAGGGGTTGTGTGGAGTAGTAGTTAATCTGGGTTTGAGTTCTGATTGGACCAGAAACTAACTTTGTGCCTTTGGGCAAAATACAGAAGCCTGTCTGAGCCCTGAGCTCTTCATCTGTAACATGGAGATTCAATGACCAGTTGACTCAGGTTTGTTGTGAGAATTGAACAATGAGTATTGTGGTTTGCCACAAAGGTTAGAGATGAAAAGCAAGAGGTTTTACTGTGGGTTTGCCAAGCTGTTAGATTTTAGGTAATATGCAAAATGTGGATAATGATGGGATCAAGCTTATGAAGTGATGGTGAGGATTAAAGGAGATAAACCCAAACCCATAAAGGTAATGGAGGATAGTCAGAAGAAAGGCAGGCTGGAGCAAGCCCCGCCCCCCCCCCCACCAAGAGGAAAACCACCCTTAAAAGGAAAAAGACCCTATCCTGTTATTCTATATCACCCTGGAAGGAACCCTCCACCCTTTCCCACGTGAACAACTACCTGATAGGTAGATGAGCACGTGGACAAAAACCTGATTGGGTGATAGGTGCGGGGCGGGTTCATCAGATTAAAACAGTCCACCAACAATCTCATAAAAATCCCTAGACTTAGAAACTCCAAGGGCAGGGGCGCCTGGGTGGCTCAGTTGTTAATTGTCTACCTTCAGCTCATGTCATGATCCCAGGGTCCTGGGATCGAGCCCTGCATCAGGCTCCCTGGTCGGCTGGAAGCCTGCTTCTCCCTCTCCCACTCCCCCTAATTGTGTTCCCTCTCTCGTTGTCTTGCTTTCTGTCAAATGAATAAATAAAATCTTTAAAAAACAAATTTAAAAAAACTCCAAGGGCAACCCTGTCGAGTCCCCTCCCTCTCCTGGGAGCTTTGTACTATCACCCAATAAACTTTGCTGTGCTGCCCACCACTCATTGTCTGGTCTACCTCTTCATTTTTCGAAGCAGTGTGACCAAGAACCATGGGCACTAAAGGAAAAGAAATCTTGAAACAAAGGTTTAGCCCTGGACTGTTCTGTCACTCCACTCTCCCACAAATATGGAGCTTTCCAGAGCCGTGGGGGTAATCACTTACTGAGCAGGGTCTCCTGATCCACTTCCACAGGAAAATCAGGCAGGGGGGGAGGTGGGGCCTTGAGAGGACCCCTGGTATTCCTTCCAGGGTAAATTATGTAGCATTGCTTTTCTCTTTTGTTTCTAGGGAATTTAGGGTAAGAGGGGAGGGAGGTACCCTTCAGGGTACCTCATCCTTAGGGAAGTACCCACAGGACCTTATGAACACGAGGGAACGACCCAGTTCTGGAGTCCCTATAAACCACTATCTTTGCAAGATGGAGGACAGTGTGGGGAAGCATGAGGGTGAACGTGCCTGCCCATTTCTCTTGGAAGAACTCTCAGCAGAATCCAGAAGAGGTGTCTGTGATTTGTGGAATCAATAACTTCAAGAAAATTTAATGACCAAAAAAAACATTCACAACAGAATAGAGGGAGAAATAAGGGAATGAAAGCTTATGCACAGAATAACAATTCTGTCAGCATTTCCTTAAGCCATTCCTTTCCAGGCAGGTTGTACCCAAGTAGCCTGTGTCTGCAAGGGCCGCTTGTCCAGTGCCTGAAGTTATTTATCAGCTCAGATTCTTCCAGGTTGCAGTGGGCAACCAGAGAACAGGAAGCTTCACGGAATCTGGGATTATAAAATTGACTTGCCTTCGAGTACAGAAATCTTAGCAAAAGCCAGTTTGGTTCTAAATAGAGAATTTATACTGATGTACTATCTGGTTGGGGTAGGGGGAGGTTAGCCAAGAGCCATCTCCTTGTCATTGGTGATTGAAGTTTCCTCTAGATCTGGTCTTCTCCATAGTTCCCCCTGACGGGCAAGTAAGTACGCCTTGAGGCATGGATTGCCAAGTGCTTTTCTGTGTTTTCAACAATTCAACTAATCCATGTGGCCTCTACAGGGCCTCAAAGAATTCTCATTTCAGGTAGAAAGATAACCCCTCAAGAAAGCCCTTGACCTACCTTGGCTTTGTTCCAAATTGCAGAGTTACCCTTGACAAGTCACTAAAGTTTTGAACTGCAGGTTGGCAACTTGTTTAATAAGGAAGGTCTCAAAGATCTTAAGTTCCAGTTCTAATGTTTCGAGTTTTTTAAGTCAAGGTTGTTCCCCCCCACCCCCATCCTGTTTAGTCTTGTTTTGCACGTGAATGCTTTAGGGCAGATCATTCTCCATCCATTTTGCCTCAAGTCCCACTAGCCCTTAGCCCTATCTGGCCATTCTTGCACTGACCTGCTTAAATGAAGCATTTGAGTATCATTTGTTATCTCAACAAATATTTATTGAATGGCTATTGTGTATTAGGCCCTCACTAGGCCCAGTGAACAAAATAAATCCTCCCTCATGGAACTTGTGGTCTACAGACGATGGAAAAAGTAAGAAATACATAATAATGTTATGTGATGATGAATGTCAAGAAAAGGAAAACAAGACAAAGTAAGGGGCTAAATAGACCGCTCAGTTCTTTTTTGAGTGAAGCTAGTTGTACAATACCTGTGCCATCCAGGAAGAGAGACCAGTAAGGCCAATGACCCTGGGATAGGAATATATTTGTCAAGTTTGAGGAACAGCAGGAAGGCTGGTGTGGCTGGAGCAGAAGGAAATGAGGTTAGAGAGTCATATGTGGAGGGTCTGGAAAGACTTTAGAGAGTGAGTTGTAAGTGGGATGGGGACACATGGGAGGGCTTGAGTAAAGAACATGATTTAGTTTATATCAAGGATTCCTTTAGCTGCTGTGTTGAACAGACTGTAGAGGGGTTGGAGTAAATGGGGAAAGACCAGTCAAGACATTAGAAATAATCCAGGGGAGAGATGGTGCTAGTCTAGCATGGTAACAGGTGGTGAGAAGTGATTGCATTGGGGTATATTTTGAAGGTAGATCATTTAGAAGGGTTTTCTGATAAAACAGATGTAGGGTGAGAAAGGAAGAAGTCAAAAAGGCACAAATGCAGGCTCTAAAGTTTTAGATCTGAGCAACTGGGTGAGTCATTGCTGAGCTGGGGAAGGCCAGGGAGTCAGGAGTTGAGTTTGGGGAATGTCAAGTTTGAAAGACTGGTGGGACGTACCAATGAATGGACGGTTGAGTAGGCAGTTGGCGATTCATGTCTAAAGGTCAGGTTCAGGCTGGAGATGATAAATTGGGGGATTGTCAGCATACAGATGGCTTTTAAAGACTAGGGCATGACCCAGTGGTGGTCCTGAGCAGCATTTTAAAAAGAGAGAAAACAAAATTTCAGAGTGTGTTGTTTATAGTAAGGTTGGTCATCGTTCTGCAAAATATTTTATGTCAACTGTGTTTGTATACATGCACAAAGCTCCCGAGTCAGGATGTAAAATATATTTTACTGTGAGTTTTGATCAGAAAAGTTTGAAAGTCATTGACCTAAGGGGTGAGTGGAAGAGAGCTGAGGACTGAGCCCTCATGTGGGACACTTGGGTGTGCAGAGGTCAGGAAAGGAATCCAGCAAGAGAGGCCGAGGAGTGGCTGGCCCATGATGTAGGAGGAAAGCATTTCAGGTCAGGGAGAGGGATCATGCACCTCTCATGCTGTCACGAGGTTGAGAAAGATAACAGAAAGAGCTGACGGGTTAGCAACATGGAGGGCAATGATGACCTCAACAAGAGCTCTTTTATTTATTTTTTTAATTTGTATTTATTTATTGAGAGAGAACAAGCAGGGGAAGGAGCAGAGGGAGAGGGAGAGAAAGAATCTCAAGCAGACTTCGCGCTGAGGGCAGAGCCCCATGCAGGGCTTGATCCCAAGACCCTGAGACCATGACCTGAGCCAAAATCAAGAGTTGGATGCTTAACCAACTGAGCCACCCAGGCACCCAAGATAAGACCTCTTTTACTGAGGTGTCTTCAGAACAAAAGCCTGGTTAGAATGGGTCCTAGAGAGAACGGGTTGGAGGAAAGAGGTGGAGATGGAGTATGGGTGACTCAAGATGCTATCAAGAGGAACAAAGTAGCTAAGGGGGGGATGTGAGGTCAAGGATGAGGGGAAGTTTCTAAAGATAGCAGAAAACCCAGCATTTGCATGCCAATGGGAAAAATTCCCGCTGAGGGAAGAACTCGGTGACATGGGAGAGGGATGGTGGAAGACATTTCTGGGAAGTTGTCCTGAGCAGGAGAGAGGGAAGAGGATCTAAGAGAGGCTGTGAGAGGAGCCAGGAGAGTCGAGCCAGGTGCTAAGAGGAAATGCAGAGTGTATGAATACAAAGTCAGGAAATTCAGTTAATTTGGTGGAGGGATGGGATGGTCTCTTCCAAAGACTTCCGACTTCTGGGCAAGATTAGAAACAGTTCATCAGCTGAGGGTGAAGAAGGGGGAGCTAGTGATCCTAGCTTACTGTTCTGCATTAATCCATAAATCCTCCCGTGGTGTGCAGCCTGAAGCTGGAGCCCTCATGCCTGCTCTCCTCCCTCTGACCTGCTGCAGAATTGTTGGGCGACCACGGGGTGGCTGACGTCTGGTCTCCCTTGGGGCTGAGTGTACCTACCTTCCCATCAAAATACCTCCCAAAGGCCCTGAATCTGCCACTAGGCTCCTCTCTGCTGAGTGAGATCACCAGACAGTTAGGGTTCTGAGCAGAGTGACGTCAGAGCTGTGGAGTCAGCCCGGGAGGGGTTGAAGTCCACGGCCACTGGTTCCCACTTCTGTATGAATTGGGAAAAAGAGCCCCCTCTGGCTGGATGCAGCCCCAGGTGAAAACCAAAACCCAAACCAACTACATGTAGAAAAAATAAAGTCTTTATTGTTGGTTGGGTTTTGGTTTTCAATACCCCGGCAAATGCCTTTTATAATAGAGATCGTCAATACATTTTTCTTGCCCCCTCCCCCCCCAATGGGTCAGGTTTTCAAACTGTAACTCAGGACTCCTGGCAGTGTGGAGCTCCCCCCACCCAAGTGCACGCCTTGCCCCCAGGTTATCCGAGGACTGGAAGGGGATGGGACAGAGGACAGAGCATGGGGGAGGAGGAGCAGATCAAGCAATCCTGTTATCTGTTTTATCTGTTTGCACTGAAAAATCACTGGGCTAGATGATTTCTAAGGTTTGTTCCAACTTAAACATTCTGTGCCCCTATTGTTCCTATAAGTCGTTCAGGTGATAGCAGCACTGTGATTTTATCTGAACAGTTTTCCACAGTTAGACACAGATGGGTCCCTTCAATTTCTGAGAGAGGGGAGAGCGTTCTGACAGGTTCCCCGTAAGAGGGGGTCAGTGAGTACCACAGTGCCTGGATCAGGAGGGGTTATTCTGGAAGCTTCTGGAAAGAAGTGACATTTGGCTAGACATACCATAAAGGGAAGAAACTATGTGGCTTATGCAGTGACCCCAAATTGGGAAAGGCCCACTTCCTGAAATGGGATGAGACCAGGTTGTGATTGCCCCACGGGGAGGTGGGGGGAATTTAGGGAGGGGGTGTGGTTTCCCACTGCATTCTTCCATGAGCCCCACCCCCTCCTGCAGATCAGAAAGAAGGAAGTAAGTTCTGGGTAGTTGTTGAGAATGGCCAACCGCCTTGCCCTTTGTCAGGGAATATAAAGCCTTTAGCAATGGAGGGAAAATACCTTAACTTTACTGAGTTCCCATAAGGACAAAGAGCTTGTGTTGTTGCCGGTAACTACCAGTGGTTCCCAGCAAACAACCGACCGTCTGGAAACCCGTTCAGTGTAAACATGGATGCATCAAGTTGGCACGGAGCCCCTCCCCTCCCTCAGCATTCTGTCACGGGAGAGAGCCCAAGAGGCAAACACATTGTCATAGCAGTGGGAGGGCATTGGGTGTTTTGGAGAATAAAATCAGGCGGGCTCTTGGGGGCCCTCCTTGCCGAGATGAGCCAAGTTCAGATAAGGGGGGAATGGGTACAAAGGTGGACTGTGATGGTGATGGTGTCAGGCTGTCCTCTGTCATTAATTCATTCCTCACATGTCTACTGAGCTCGGCTCCGAGCCAGGCACCGTTGGAGGTTTGTGAGTAAGAGACAAAACTCCTGGGCCTTCGGGCAGCACACTTTCTATTGTGAGCAAGAACTTGAGTTCTAGAAGGACGTCACTGTGCCAGGAAGCGGTAGCAAACTCACAAATACCTGGTGTGCGCTGCATTTGGTCTGAGATGCACTTTGTTGGGCTCCTACAGTTGGGTTTTGGAGGGTTATTTTTGTTTTGTTTTTGTGTGTTTTTTGTTTGTTTGTTTTGAGCCAATATCTAAAAGATCCTGAAATTTTACCTAAAAGGTCCTAATTTTTGACTCCTGACATGTGAGTGGAATAGCAACCCCAGCCGTCATTCCCAACAGTAACAGCCAGCCGAAACTCAGTGGTGGCTGCCCTTTTAGGGGGAAATCCGTGGATCCGTTCACTATTCTGAGACCTTCTGTGGCACCTGGCCTTTGTCACTCAAGACCTGTGGCCGCAGCCCTAGGCCATTGGCCAGAGTTCTGGTTCCGGCAGGGGTTGCACCTTCTCCATGGTAACCACACCCTGAGCCCCACTTTTGCACGTCTGCTTCGATTTCATGACTATTCAACAAACATTCCCTGCACAGCTACTGAGAACCAGACACCGTGCTAGGTACCAGGGACTCGAGGATTAATAAGGCAGGGTTTGCCCTCCCAGAGAGGGCTTCCTGGAGGAGGTGATGCAGGGAGAGGGAAGAGATGAGGCCGGAGGTGTAGACAGAGGCAGTAGAGATTGTGCTAGAACACAGTTGGGGTTCTACCCTACAGGTCAGCAGTTCTCAAAATTGAGTGCACACCAGAATTACTTGTGGGGTTGCTGGGCCGTATCTCCGGACTTTCTGTTCAGAAGATCGGGGGGTGGGGGAAGTGAGGGGGTTGGGCAGAGAGGTTATATTGCCAGTAACGTCTCAGGGAAGGTGCTACTGGTGGTACTGGTCTGGAAACCACACTTGAGGACCTACTCTTTAGAGGATGAAGAGCTATTGTTGAGTTCTTTGGCTTCCCCCTCCAGCTGGCCTGACTCTTGGCTTTAGTGCCTGGGCAAGTACAAAACGTCCTTGGCCATTTGAGCTGTGTCCAGTCTTGCTAGACCGCTCCCCCACGATTGAAATTCAAGTTAGCTGGCAAGTCATGCCAGCACATGGAGCATCCTTTCTCTTTAGAGGCCACTGGCCCAGAAATTTATGCTTCCAGAAAGCCAGGAATGAAGGTGCCACCCTGCTATGGTTTTGGAGCAGGGGGGAGGCCAGCTCCGCGCTGGGTGGGAGCAGGAAAAAACAAGGAAAGGAGTCTACAGGTGGAGAAAGAAGGTTTGGCAGGCAACCTCCAAGCTAGAATCTCAGCAGGTAGGAGAGCATGCAGATCTCAGTACACTTCTGGGGTCCTGGAGGACGTGGATGTATGGATGTGGGTCTGAGAGGGAACACCTTGAGTTTGGTACTTCAAAACCGAGCCCGTGCCTGGACCTGGACAGAAGCATAGGCTTTGGAGTTCAGCCGACTTGAGTGGATCCCATCTGGCTGGGGAAGTAATGAGCCTCCGTGGTCTGGATTTCTATCTCTAGAATAAACACTCATCCAGAGACTTGAGTCACTGTGAGGATGAAGAGAGGTGTCATGCCTGAGGAGCTAGATTTAGTGCTGAGGCTGAGAGCAGAGAGGCTCCTTACACGGATCTAAAAATAAGAACCACCACTGAGTACCTACTATGTGCCGGGCGTGATATCTGGCATGGTGCATGCATTGGTTAAATTACTCGATGACAGTCCACTACTGTAGCCCTAGGAAGGCAGGGCCAGGCCCTCACATAGAGCCTGACACGTAGTAGGTGCTTTATGAGGCTTTTTGACTGGATGTGGAAGGTCCCTATCTCTAGGATAGAGATGATGTTGCTGGCCAGGGAGAAGGGACAGGGGGAGACCTCAGATTCCTGGGGAAAATAAACAGGAATGATTTGTTGCTCTAGGAGAACTGGGAGGTGGAATTGGTTAGCATAGATTATGACGGTAAGCAGTGAAATGAGGATGGCAGGGGATTTTAAGGGAATATCTTAACTTAAAAACAACTAATTTGAGGGATAAAAGTTCAAGGCTCTGAGGCCTGATTCATTGAACTGATAATTTTATATTATACCTACTATGTGTTTGTATAGAGTGGAGTGTGGTGGGCAAGGTTTGAGAGTTAGAGAAGCAAGGGTTTGAGATCCTGGCTGGGCCTCTTAGTTGAAATAGACCCATAAGAAAAAGAAATAAATGGAGTTAGAGCTATTGACTGAGTCTCTACGTTGTACCAGGCCCTATGATAATACTTTATATTCATTGACCCAGTAAATAACATCTAATATTTACAAAGGTCGACAAACTTAATTAGGATCTATTAGTTTTGACTTGGGCAAAGCATTCGTGTTCCTTGCTAGTACTAACTGTCATCGCTGTGATTGGTCTCCTATGTGTCAGACATCATGCAAGGCACTTTACCCAGAACATTTAGAGTCCCCAGTTTCACATGTGCGTTTTTATTATATCTGTGACACTAACCCTCTGTGGCTGATTTGTTACTTGGCACCAGCACAGTACTGGACCATTACAAGCACTTAATAAATGGTCCCATTCCTAGGACTGGCAAGTCTTAGTTAATTTCGCTTAACATCATCTTATTTGAATATTCAAAACCACATTTGGAGGTGGGTTGAGCAGAGATTGTCTTGTTTGAGAGATGGAGTGAAATTGCCCCAAATCTGAGGACTCAGGGATGGGGAACTCACAACTAGCATCGACTTCTTTAACAAGCATTTACTTTAGTGGGGCTCCCTGATCATCGGGGAGTCTGCTTCTTCCTCCCCATCTGTCCCTCCCCCCTGCTCCTGCTCTCCCATGCTCTCTCCCTCTCTCAAATAAATAAATAAATAAAATCTTAAAAAAAAATTCCTTTAGAGATCTCTGGTTACAAAAGGAAACTATGGTCTTAGAAAACATAGGAGGAAAGGCCTGAGCATCCAGTTTGTTTTTACCTGATGGACGCCAAAGGTTTTTAATTGGTGCTTTTTTCCCAATTCTAGTTGGTGACTAGAAAGCGGAGAGCCCAAGGCGCCTGAGCTCCAAGAAGTGTAGATCAGCGTGTTGTACGAAGTTGAACCACATGACATGGACCTACAAAAATGGCAGTTTCATTCGGTTCGACTTAATGTGTGGCACCTACCCCTCTGCTCCCTCAGTCTTATTTCCCTACATTTCTTTGCCTCTTTCACTTATTTTGAATCAAGTTTCTGTTGTCCATTCGAAAACTGCCTTAAATCCTTTTTGGAGCAGGATACAAACAGTTAGCAAATAGCCCCCCATTCCCACCGTCAGAGGTCCCACCGTCGGAGGTAACCGTGATGATTTTTGTGGATCGGTTTCCAGGGTTTCTCTGGGCACATTTATATGCATATTTAAGCAAGGTTGAAAGCAGCCTCTAATGACTAATGACGGCAGCCTGTGTGTTCTGTTCCTTCAGCAGCTCTCCACTGAAACCTGATCCTTTGAAGTCTAGTGCTTTCTCACAAAGATGTAACCCATTATTTGACGTTTTCTGAATTCTGGCAGTAGCCAGGGGAATAGATTCCCTGTCAGTGGGCCTGCCTCAACAATTCTAAGATGATCAGCATCGTCAGAGGGCCCTTGAAGAGCTCCGAATGAACGTGAAAGTTCAAAGTGGTTTTGTTCAGGTGTTATTTTTGAAGCCACTTTTTCAGGCTCTTAAATGGGTACAATCCACCTCAGTAGCAGTGGCTGTGGCCAGGAGAGCACCAGGCTGCTTGCCTGCCGGCCCCCCCGGGATGAGCCCCCCCAACACCCTGAGCCAGCAGGTGCAGAACGGAGCCCCTGCTCTCCAGGCCCAGCCCGACAGCTCAAGAGTCAGGCGGGCACGTGCCCCTCTGTGCTTGCTTCCATCACGGGCAGCCTCATGCTGCTGGAGAGTTTGGAATGGAATGAGCAGGGCAAGGCCCCAGCTTTTCCCATCAGTCTGGGTCCCTTGGTTTTCCCAGGCCTGGTGACTCAGGGTAGGGCGCTGAGTGGAAGAAGAGAATGAGAGCCGGGCTCCTGGGGGGGCCCTTCTCAGGCACAGGCATCTCCCAGGGAAGAGCACCATCCTCCCTCTCTGGAGCCACTCACTGCCACTTCTTTTTTTTTCTAGTTTTTGATGTAGTGTTACATGATTCATTGTTTGCGTATAACACCCAGTGCTCCATGCAGAATGTGCCCTCTTTAATACCCATCACCAGGCTAACCCATCCCCCCACCCCCTTCCGCTCTAGAACCCTCAGTTTGTTTTTCAGAGTCCATCATCTCTCGTGGTTCGTCTCCCCCTCCGATTTGCCCTCCTTCATTCTTCCCCTCCTGCTATCTTCTTCTTTTTAATTTTTTTATTTTTTAAGATTTTATTTATTTGAGAGAGAATGAGAGAGAGCATGAGGCGGGGGAGGGTCAGAGGGAGAAGCAGACTCCCTGTTGAGCAGGGAGCCCGATGCAGGGCTCGATCCCAGGACTCCAGGATCATGACCTGAGCCAAAGGCAGTCGCTTAACCAACTGAGCCACCCAGGCGCCCTCTTCTTCTTTTTCTTTTTTTTTTTTTTTTGTAACATATAATGTATTCTTTGTTTCAGGGGTACAGATCTGTGATTCAACAGTCTTGCACAATTCACAGCGCTCACCATAGCACATACCCTCCCCAATGTCTATCACCCAGCCACTCCATCCCTTCCACCCCCCCACCACTCCAACAACCCTCAGTTTGTTTCCTGAGATTAGGAATTCCTCTTATCAGTGAGGTCATATGATACATGTCTTTCTCTGATTGACTTATTTCGCTCAGCATAACACTCTCCAGTTCCATCCATGCCATTGCAGATGGCAAGATTTCATTCCTTTTGGTGGCTGCATAATATTCCATCACATATATATACCACATCTTCTTTATCCATTCATCTGTTGATGGACATCTTGGCTCTTTCCACAGTTTGGCTATTGTGGACATTGCTGCTATAAACATTGGGGTGCACATACCCCTTCAGATCCCTATATTTGTATCTTTGGGGTAAATACCCAGTAGTGCAATTGCTGGGTCGTAAGGTAGCTCTATTTTCAACTTTTTGAAGAACCTCCATACTGTTTTCCAGAGGGGCTGCACCAGGTTGCATTCCCACCAACCGTGTAGGAGGGTTCCCCTTTCTCCACATCCCCACCAACATCTGTCATTTCCTGACTTGTAATTTTAGCCATTCTGACTGGTGTGAGGTGGTATCTCATTGAGGTTTTGATTTGGATTTCCCTGATGCTGAGCAATGTTGAGCACTTTTTCATGTGTCTGTTGGCTATTTGGATGTCTTCTTTGGAAAAATGTCTGTTCATGTCTTCTGCCCATTTCTTGATTGGATCATTTGTTCTTTGGGTGTTGAGTTTGATAAGTTCTTTATAGATTTTGGATACTAACCCTTTATCTGATATGTCATTTGCAAATATCTTCTCCCATTCTGTCGGTTGTCTTTTGGTTTTGTTGACTTGTTTTCTTTTGCTGTGCGAAAGCTTCTTATCTTGATGAAGTCCCAATAGTTCATTTTTGCCCTAGCTTCCCTTGCCTTTGGCGATGTTTCTAGGAAGAAGTTGCTGCAGCTGAGGTCGAAGATAGAGCTTGAAGTCCGGAATTGTGATGCCACCAGCTTTGCTTTTCTTTTTCAACATTCCTCTGGCTATTCGGGGTCTTTTCTGGTTCCATACAAATTTTAGGATTATGTGTTCCATTTCTTTGAAAAAAGTGGATGGTATTTTGATGGGGATTGCATTGAATGTGTAGATTGCTCTAGGTAGCATTGACATCTTCACAATATTTGTTCTTCCAATCCATGAGCATGAACATGGATGCAAAAATTCTCATCAAAATACTAGCCAATAGGACCCAACAGTACATTAAAAGGATTATTCACCATGACCAAGTGTATTGATCCCTGGGCTGCAAGTTTGGTTCAACATCTGCAAATCAATCAGTGTGATACAATACATTAATAAAAGAAAGAACAAGAACCATATGATCCTCTCAATAGATGCAGAAAAGGCATTTGACAAAGTACAGCATCCTTTCTTGATCAAAACTCTTCAGAGTATAGGGATAGAGGGTTCATACCTCAATATCATAAAAGCCATCTATGAAAAACCCACAGCGAATATCATTCCCAATGGAGAAAAACTGAGAGCTTTCCCGCTAAGGTCAGGAACATGGCAGGGATGTCCACTATCACCACTGCTATTCAACATAGTACTAGAAGTCCTAGCCACAGCAATCAGACAACAAAAAGAAATCAAACGCCTCTGAATCAGCAAAGAAGTCCAACTCTCACTCTTTGCTGATGATATGATACTTTATGTGGAAAACCCAAAAGACTCCACCCCAAAACTGCTAGAACTCATACAGGAATTCAGTAAAGTGGCAGGATATAAAATCAATGCACAGAAATCATGGCATTTCTATACACCAACAACAAGACAGAAGAAAGAGAAATTAAGGAGTTGATCCTATTTACAATTGGCACCCAAAGCCATAAGATACCTAGGAATAAATCTAACCAGAGGCAAAGGATCTGTACTCAGAAAACTATAAAATACTCATGAAAGAAATTGAGGAAGACACAAAGAAATGGAAAAACGTTCCAAGCTCATGGATTGGAAGAACAAATATCGTGAAGATGTCAATACTCGCGGCCATCTCTACTCTGTAGGGACAGCTAGCCCCACTGAGTGCACTGGGAGATTGGCAGAAGGAAGCCCCAGGGGGCCCAGAGGACACGGCAGGCCCATATGCTGGTCAGAGGGGCCCTGGGCCAGGGTCTGCACACCTGAGAATATATTCTGGTGTCAGGATGAAAATCGGCAGTCCACAGCCCTGCTTTGTTTGGCCTGTCTGGTTTTTTGGTTTGTTCAGTGGTAAATTTTGTAAAACCAGATATCTGGCTTCTCCAGAAAAGTCCAAAGATCTGGCAACATCACTCCGTGTCTTCTCATGCAGCCCCTGGAGCTGAGCCCTGACAGGGCATTTCCTGTCCAGACTGGACACAGAACACACCGGTCCTCTAGCACCTGGCTTCCCCATGCGCACTTCCCACCTGCAGCCTGCCCGTGATGGAGAGACTCTCTGCCCCCTCTGTTCAGGCGCTTTGTCTGTCTCCTCATCTAAGCAGGACTGAGCTCTATAAGCAACAGTACTGTTTATAAAGGGAAGATGCTTCCCTCCCTGGGCTCCGATGCGTCTCACCCCTCCAAAGGCAGCAACACTGGGCTGGAGGTCGGTGCACTAGGGGAAGGCAGGCACGCTGGGAGAGGCTCACTCAGGCTGCTGGATTTCCAGGAAATAGGTCTTTCAGGAAGGAAATCGTGTGAGAGGACACTTTTTATGGGCAAGAAGTCTAAGTGTCTTCGGTTAGCTGGTAAAATGTGGGGTGGGTAATAGGGTGGGTTAATGGGGGAAGAAGGAAGAGAAATGCCAGACCTCCCCTTCACCTCGCCTCAGGTGTCTTCCTTCTAGATTGTTACGTGCATGAGAGTAGGTCCCCAAAGAGCTAGAGTTGGTGTTATTTTAAATTTACTATGCGTTTCGGCAGCTTTTCAGGTAAGGTGAATGGACATAGGACATAGATAAAAATGTTTAAATGCAATTCCAGTCCTCATCAATGCACCCAGACACATTTGGGGGGAGTTACTGGGGATACGGGCAGACTCCCGTGTTTCCTACATATTTCACAGAACAGTCTGTGTGTATGGCATAGTGCGCCCATACAGTCCAACTATCTTACATCTGTGTAACTCTACAGTTAGCAGCCCTTTCCTGATGTAATCTTACTCAATTTTCATCGTGAGTTGGGGAAGGTAGCTTTAAATGTTGTCCTTATTTAACGGATAAGAAAACTCCAACTCATGGGGCGCCTGGGTGGCTCAGTCGTTAAGCGTCTGCCTTTGGCTCAGGTCACGATCCCAGGGTCCTGGGATCGAGCCCCGCATCGGGTTCCCTGCTCCGCGGGAAGCCTGCTTCTCCCGCTCCCACTCCCCCTGCTTGTGTTCCTTCTCTCGCTGTGTTTTTCTCTGTCAAATCAATAAATAAAATCTTAAAAAAAAAAAAAAGAAAACTCCAACTCAGAATTAGGTGGCATCTCCTAATGGATGGATGGATAGAAATTGTTCCCCCTCTAATTTTTAAATTAGTATGTATGGATAGTCCTATCCATAACAAGAAATCATTAGATTTTACCCTGTGATTATCCCTGTTAAGGTTGGTATATGTCTTCCAATCTGTTTCTTTCCATAGCTGTCCTGTTTTTTGAGTGGTACCTACCCCATTGGCTCATGGCTGGCTTTAAGAGAGGGTTTTGTTATGTATGTATAAAGCAGTAAATGTAGTTTTTGCCTACGTGACGGCATTATATCAATGGGAGAAAGGTTGTTATACATTCATTTAAGTGGTTTCCAATTGTTTGCCACCATAAGCACTGTCTTTTAGGAACATCTAAAAAAAATACTTCTGGGGGAGGGTCATGAGACAATCTAGGAGTAAAGCAGAATAGAGACCATTTTTAAACACCGCTGTCACTGCCGGCATCATCTCCTGAGATAACACACCCCTGTCTTTTCCCCATAGCTCTTCCCACACTGGGTTCTATAACTTTCACTTTTTTTTTTTTTTTTTTGGTAGTCACCTATGGTGGGACTATGAGATGCCCTAACAGGCTGTAGGAGATCTTTCTGTGCGAGCGGGTGCTCAGGAATCACTCACATCTCTTCCTTTGGCATCTCCAACCAGGCCTGTGGGACCCAGACCCAACAGAGAGCAGAAGAGAGAGTCAAGCCTCCAGGATGGCGTTCAGGCTTAAGTTCCGAGCTGTGAGTTCCTCCTTAACTTCAAAATTATTGTTTTATCTTTTGATTGTAATTAACCAAAAATTAATTTTAAGTAATGTGGTCAAAAGTTATACATTCAAATAACTTTAAATCCCCTTGGTTTAAAATTGAAGTTGAGTGAAATATTTCGGGAGCCATTTGGACCCCCAATCCCAGTCCCTCAACCCAGGAAGGAGCCATTTCTTTGGAGATCTAGTGTTGAAAGAAGAGGCCCTATGACAATCCGTGAAGGAAAAGAACAGGGGTGATGATGGCTGAGGGCAAGGGAAATCCTCAGTGAAAGTCTGACACAAGAATGATGAGGAGGAGTGTGCATGTAAAAATATAGAAAAATGTTCCGGGCAGAGGGATGGCAAGAGCAAAGGCCCTGGGGTAGGAATAAATGACAGAAGCAAAAGGAACCCCAGCATGGCAGGGAAGCCACCTCTTTCTCTGTGCTGGACTCCTGGCCGCCAAGCAGGCCGTGGGGCCCAGCGTGATGATCCAATCTGCACCGCTTACCCCGGGCCCTCTGTATGATACTAACTTGTTAGTCTTATTCCCTGATGGTATGTCCTTGTAAAATGGGATTTTAGTGTCGGTGGCCTTAACGCTTTAGAATCTAGTTTGGTACAATGCAGTAAGAAGAGGTTTTCTGATTATCTAAAGCAAATGATGTTAAGCCTGGGCAGTAAAAAGATGCATATAAATAGGCCCATTAGACCTTTCGGGCTTACTTACTCTTGCTTTACACAGTTTTAATGACCATTAATTAAATGGATAAATGAATGAGGTGAGCTATTTTTTTTAATCCACAAAAGGTTAGAAATAGCAATATACTGGTGGCTTCTGATAATGATAATGCAGGAGGTTCCTGCTGCATATACTTACAATGATCCCTCAGAAGGAGCCTCTAATGACCCAACTGCTAACACTGGGCAACAAGAAGCAAAAAGGGGCGCCTGGGTGGCTCAGTTGGTTAAGCGTCTGCCTTCGGCTCAGGTCGTAATCTCAGGCCGGTTCTGGGATCGAGTCCTGCCTGCATCGGGCTCTTTGCTCTGCGGGGAGCCTGCTTCTCCCTCTGCCTGCCGCGCACGTGCTCTCTCTCTCTCTCTCTCTGGCAAAAAAATAAAATCTTAAAAAAAAAAAACAAGAAGCAAAAAAAATCACCCAAACCCTCCCCAAACAAACACATGCACACACACACACACGCACACAGGAAGAATTGAAAACTTAGCTGTCTGGGCCTATTTCAGATAGAAAAACAGCTCTGAGGCGCTTCAGAAATTATGAGCTGGTCACTAGATTTTATAAAAGTCGTCAGGAGGTTGTTGGAGTCCGTTTTCTGCTGGCAGGAAAAGTCCGTGCGTTCTGTTTTAAAAGTGGATCACATAACTGGTTAAAGATCTAGGACAGAAGAAGCTATACACATAAGTGCTAGCTATGGGGACGGTAAGTATTTATGTGACACAGCCAGCCAATGGCTCAAACCTACAGGCTTCAAAGGATTTCCAAGTCCCTTGATAGAACCCAGAGTCTATTCTCTTCCCTGGACCCCTCCCCAGTACCACTAGGGTTTTTTTTAACCTTTTTCTTTTTTTTTGAAGATTTTATTTATTTATTTGACAGAGAGAGACACAGTGAGAGAGGGAACACAAGCAGGGGGAGCGGGAGGGGGAGAAGCAGGCTTCCCGCTGAGCAGGGAGCCCGATGCGGGGCTCGATCCCAGGACCCTGGGATCATGACCTGAGCCGAAGGCAGATGCTTAACGGCTGAGCCACCCAGGCGCCCCAAGTCCTCACTTTTCTTCATAGTTTTCCCAGTTAAGCATGCATTCCTGAGCCATAAGACTTAATTTGGGCCGGTTTGGGAATTTCATAAAAGCGGAATCCAACAGTATGAGCCCTTATGTCTGGTTTCTCTTAACTTACTGGTTACCTTTGTGAGAACATCTATCCATTTCCTTCCACGTAACAAACTGTTCGTTTTCATGCCAGTTTATCTGGCCACTTGACTCCCAAAATGGCAATTTCCTGATAGTATTTCATTGTAGGAGTGTTTTGCGGTTAATATTCCATTCTATTAATGGAGATGGACCTCTGAGCTGTTTTCGCACGCTGTGCTACCATGGGCAAATTTGGGCAACTTTGGGCAACTTTGTCTTTTGGTGAACATACGTGTCCATTTCTCTTGGGCATATACCTGGGACTGGAGGTGTATACGCTGGGTTTAAATCTAACGGTGGTTTAATTCTCGCATTTCCTTCTGTTGTGATACAGAGCACCTTTTAATGTGTTTATTAATTATCCTCGTTTGTGAAGGGCCTGTTCTAGTCCCTTGACCATTTTTTAAATTGGATTTTTTTTTTTTTCTTGATATTTGGAACAGTCTTTATACACTCTGAAATAAGCTCTTGGTCAATTCTATGTGCTCTAGGCCTCTCCTTCCACTCTGGTTGGCCTTTTCATGGTCATAAAAATATCTTTTCCTTTATGGTTAATGCATCTTGTTTGCTACTTAGGAAGTCTTTTCCCCCACCCTGAGTTCATGAATATTTGCTTAGATCGTTTTCTAGAAGTCCTATTATTTTGGCTTTTACATTTAGATAGATGCTTGGGTGTGTAGGGTGTCAGGTGGAGGGTCAAGTTTGATTTGTTGCTGTTGGGATATGCATTTATTGCAGGTTATCTTTACCTGCTGCTCTGCGGTGATATGGTTACAAATCTAGTGTCCATATGTGTTCCTGAACTCTCTATTCTTTCTGCTCATACATGTTCTTTGGGCAACCAAACATCCCTATAAGGAAAAGGAGGTATGAAATTAGTGAAAATGCTTGCTGCTTATGTGGGTGGAATTGGTAACTAGGTTAAGATTTTAACTCTGTCAACTAGTAGTCCTGCAACATGGTGGGGGGAGAGTTATGTCACTTTTGTGGGACCCAGTTTCCTGGCCTTTATACCTCACTCCTAGTATTATAAGGACTAATGACTTCCTATATTCAAAGTGTTAGGACAGTACTCGGGTAAGGGCTCAATAAAGAGCAGTCACACAATCTTCAATCTGCTATTTAAAAACTCCTATCATGCCAAACCCTCGCCTGAATTGATAAAGCAAAGTCATGCCATGTAATATACTATTCGTACATCTTTACAGCCAAAAAATATCAGGTTTGATTGCAGGGTGCTGCCCAGGCCCCAGAGGGTCTCTCGCATCTTTCTAAAACTGGGAAGTTCTAAATTCTGAAACACATCTGGCCCCAGAGGCTCAGCAAGGATTGTGGGCCTATGTTATTAGCACATAGTTTTGTAGCCTTGGGCAAGCCTCTGGGTGGGCCTGATCTGGCATTAATGATACACTGAATCCAATCAGTGTTACCTTATAGGACAACAGTAAGCACACAAAGTGCTGAATGGTACTTTTAGAAGTTTGTGTGTAAACATAGGCTGTGCAAAGTATGTGTAAGTTCTTCTCGAGGATGATAGTGCACTCTATCTAGGATGGGATGAAGATAGGAAAATACCCTGTAGCAAACTGTGCTCCCCTCTAAAGGGAGGGATTCAGGACTGACACATAACACATGGCATCTAGATTTCTTCCAGACTCTGTGGAAAAAGTAATAGGAAAACTACAATCTCAAAGTAGAATCAAATAGATATCATCCCTCCTCTATTACTGGGATGCACACACATTAAAAGAAAGCCTCCTGATTCAACCAGCATTTTGCCTTTTCAACTGGAACAGAAAAGGGAAACTTTCCCTTTCCAAGGGTTGTTTTTTTTTTTTTTTATGTTTATTCATGAGAGTCAGAGAGAGAGAGAGAGGCAGAGGGAGAAGCAGGCTCCCCACCTAGCAGAGAGCTCGATGCAGGACTCGATCCCAGGACCCCGGGATCATGACCTGAGCCAAAGACAGACGCTTAACCATCTGAGCCACCCAGGCACCCCTACCTTTCCAAGGTTTTTTTGAAATTTTGATCTATTCATTCCTTGTTGGGAGTGATGTAAAGGCAACATGAAAGTGATTAGCTCTGTGCCTCACATTAAAGCCCACAGTAACTGGTGGGGGGAGGCTTGTCGGGATGGGTGTCCAAGTAGGCTCACCCCTGTGAGCCCCTGAAGGTGGTGTCTGCAGCCTGCCTGCCCAGGGCTGGAGGGGGCACTGAGCTCAGTGAACACATGCCAATGGAGTGCCATCACCA
Source organism: Zalophus californianus (assembly GCF_009762305.2). Lineage (NCBI taxonomy): Eukaryota > Metazoa > Chordata > Mammalia > Carnivora > Otariidae > Zalophus > Zalophus californianus. The sequence continues at coordinate 20,609,003 of NC_045596.1, forward strand.
GGAGGCTCTGCTTTGGAAGTCACTCTGAGGAGAGGTGCTGGTTGATCACTGTCTCCAAGGGCTGGCTTTGAAGTCTGGCACCCACTAGCACAACCATCATCCCTCTATTAAGAACAGCCCGGGCTGATTTGATTTCTATGCCCACTCTCCAAGCACGATGTCCTGACCCTTGGACTGATGTGCCTGGCATCTGAGGCTGTGGAGAAATGACCTCAGAGTCCCCGAGGTTCACGAAGAGATTAATCAAAGCTTCCCACTCAGTCTTCTCCCAACACCCGGAGGTTTCCTGTGAAAACTACAGTGGTTAATATGTACTGGGTGCTCATGTGCTCATCAGATGCTGTGCTATGTGCTATAAATATTTAGCTCATTTTACTCTGATAGGGACATTATTCCCATTCTACACAGGAGTAAATGAAGGCAGGGAGAGCAAAGGGTAGAACAGGAAACTGAGCTAAGGCACTTTGACCCAGAGTTAAGTATGCATAACCACTGACTTCCCAGGGTCAGCCCTGCTCTGTGGGTTCTAGGAAGCAGCACTCCTGATTTCCTTCCCCCGAGGGAGGAGAGAGCTCTTGGTTTGCGGACGAAACCAACGGGCCCCTCCACTCTTCCTTTGCGCGCAGCTGGGTAACTAGTAAACTAAGTCTCACCTTCCCTGTAGAACCAGGACCGTGTGGCCGAGGGAAGGGGCCTGGGTTTTGGAGTAAGATCCAGGTTTGATCCCCACTGAGCAAATCCGAGTAATGCTATGCCATGCCCCCTAACCCTTCCAGAAGCCTCACCTAGAAAGGAAGCTACTGTCACTCCTGGGAAGGGGTTTGTGTGATCATTGGAGAATGTCAGCCCTCACATAACTGGGTAGCTGTTAGGATGTATCATGATAGGCTCTCCCTGGGACAGGTCTTCTCACAGCCGGGATGGACAGAGATGTGCGGCCACATGGGGAGTACAGAGGGCAGAAGAGGGTGAAATTAGGGACACGGTCTGCCAAAGCCCAGATGAGCAGGCAGGGGCTCCCTTCTAGAGGTGAGAGCAGCCCCTCTCCCCTTGCTTAGCTTGGCTAATCCAGCCCAGCCCAGGTGGCAAACCCGGGGCTCCAGAGGGCCAACTGTCTTAACTGCAGAGTCCAGGCTAGGAGGACAGAAAGCACCCCAAAGACTGATAAGGCCGAACAATCCTGGCTTTGTTTTGGAAGGATTTGTCCCTGAGTTTCCAGTTGGCTTTTATCTGTGTCTCAACGTCTCTGACCTCTTCAGCCTCACAGGAGCTGAACTAGAGGATTCAGGGTCTTTGAGTTGCAGAGAGCAGGGGACGGGGTGCGGTTGTGGGGCGAGGCGCAGCCCGGGGCTAGCCCCCCAACTTGCTGGGCTGTGCGGCGGTGGCCGGCGCTAGGGCGGTGGGGTGCGGGGGGAAGACGAGGGTGACGGGCGCTGCCTTCGGGGCGCGGGGTTGGTGTGAGGCTGTCCCGCAGCCCGGGCGCCCGGCTTTCCTGCGAAGCGGGGCGAGGTCACGATGGGCTCATTAAGCCGTCAGGTAGGCAGTGCCCCGGCGGCGGCGGCAGGCGGTCCAGGAATGTGCGAGGGGCGTGATGACAGCGGTCGCCGGCGGCCTCTTTGCGCAACACCTTCGCTATATATACCCCGGCCGCTGAGCTCCACCTGGGTGCCTCCCTGGGTCCATTACCTGCGTTGGGAGCGCTGGTGAGTACCGCCGCCGGGCCAGGCGCTTCCTTCTCCCTTCTCGCTCTGCAAAGAACCTTCATTTACTCCCTCCTATCCGCCCCCCTCCCCCCCACCACCTCCCCTGCACTTCATTCTTTTAGATATCTCTCCGATGTTGACCCTCCAGGAACTTGGCTGGCTTTGGGCTGCAGAAGACAAAATAATACACCTTCCCTAAATTTTCAGATTTTTTTTTTGTTGTTGTTCTCGCTGTGACTGCTTTTTTGCTGTCACAACTCCCACGACGACGTTGTCAATGCTGGCCATGGTATTACTCAGCCACAGCTGGGGGTTCTAAAATTATACATGTTTTGGAATTCGTGGTTTGGGGAGGGGAAAATGGGGAGATGGAAGGTGCCACCTAGAGATCAGGACGGTGGGGCTCTCCTTTTGGTCATTCACTAGCCATGTGACCTAAAAGCAGGTTGCTCTGAGTCCCTGGGCCTCAGTTTCGCCCTCTTTGTGAGAAGGGGAAGGGAACCGTCTCCCGGTGTTCCCGGGCGCTGAAAATTCTAGGTTTGTGCAGCTGTCCAGTAATGCCATTCCCACCAGTGTGACTTCCATGTGCCACCATTTTTGTCTGTGGCACTACTGATCTAAAGTGACTGCAGGATACCGTCTAGTTTGCTGGTCCCATCAGGGCAGGCAACCATCCGCACAGGGCCTGTTTTTACAGCTGGGGGTGGGAGAGCCCTCAGTTTTTCAGTGTTTTCAGAGTCAGAGGGGACCAGGTGAGCAGTCTGGGGGAATGGCTTGCGAGGAAATGTGCACAGGTGTGGTCGGGTTGGGCGGCACCCAGCATCTCCAGGCCAGAAGTAGGTGGCACGTAGAGTGGAGTGGATTCAGTCTGCAGATTCCTGGAGGCGGATGCCTGCCACGGGTAGCTGGTACTGAGGCGAAGAGCGTTAGAATCACTCCGTTTCCTTAGGGAGGTGGCAATTTTCTCAAACATGTTGATTTCATGGAGGCACCTTGTGGATTTCATCACTTAGAATCCCCTGTCCCTCCCTGTTTCTATTCACAAGCGATTTCTGTGTTAGCTCTGCTTGCTTCGGACCTGTTTGTCTTTCTCTCTCCCCCCCACCCCCCTTCCTGAGCTGGAGTCCTTTAGGTTGTTCAGGCTTGGGTATTCTTGAGAAAGTTGTGCTCCACAGGAGCACCCATTATTTGAGGTTGTTAAGAGTGTTTGAATCTCTCTGCTCCTGCCAGCCAACCTGCTGATAATGATCTCTGTTTTTGTAACTTTGGGAACCGGTGGCAGGAGAGCATGCTTGTACAAGGTTTGGATGTTGAACAAATTGCCCCCTCTAAAACCCACCCCAGATCACTCAACCATCTCACTGAAACAAGTCCCCAGTGGTGGGAGGACAGACGTCTGGATTATAGCTGTTAGGCACAAAGCTGACATAAAAATAGCCTGGATTCAGTTTAATGAAGAAAACAGCTTCTTGGGATCAGTGATTTGGAATAAACTTTTTTTTTTTTTTTAAAGATTTCATTTATTTTGAGAGAGAGAGAGACAGAGATAGCATAAGCAGGGAGGAGAGGGAGAAGCAGGCTTCCTGCTAAGCGGGGATCCCAGAACTCTGGGATCATAACCTGAGCTGAAGGCAGAAGCTTAACCAAGTGAGCCACCCAGGTGCCCCTGGAATAAACTTTTAATACCATTTTCAGCCACCTTCCTCCCTGCCTGCCCTCTTCCTGTCCCCCACCTCAACCATAGGGACTGCAGAATGGCAGTATCAACAGGAAGTAGTCAGGACATCCCACTGAATTTAAAAAAATGCACCAGAGTGCAAAAAGAAGGCTGCAAACAGATTGCAATATGTTGAAAGTGGTTTTGGCAATTAGCTCTTTTAACCCCCCACCCCCGACACAATGCAACAGAATTGATATGGTTAAAAGTGAATTGCAGGATTTATTTTTAAAAGTTCATAAATGTACATTGAAAGTGCATCATGAAGGTGTGGTGGGGTAATACAGCCAAGGTTTAAAGAGATAGAGTAAATGTCTTTTTAAAATCCCATTCATTCTTGTTGTCAAAAGTCTATAAACTAGAGCCACTCATCAATGCAAAACCTAAGCCAATTGCTTCTGTCTCCTGTCCCATGCAACCTCCCCACCCACCCACTCACCCACCGGGTCTTTGGGATTATTTTGCCTTGTGATGGTTGAAGGAAGCTGAAAAAAAGTAGCCATTTGCCCTCTTGGGAATTTTTGAAGTCTGGGTCATTCTTTCAACGTATGGAAAGATTTCTGAAGCATATTGAACGGTGGACTGAGTTTGAATTGTTCCTGAAGGTGTAGAGTCTGTATAACTTGAAGCAATTAATTTCTTTGTGCCTTGGTTTCCTCCGCTGTAGAATTAGCATGAAAGTATAAGTACTTAAAAGTACATTTGCAGAACTAAAGTGCGTGTAAGGTGGGATGGGTTAATTTGCGTAGGGGGGCCAGGAGGGAGACTGTGTGCCCGTCCCTGTCTCAGCAGGACTCTGCTCCTGCCTCCTCCTCCCGGGAAGTACAGGCGGCCCCAGCACCGGTCCTGGTTGGAGAAGCTCAAACAATGCAGAGTGGAGGGGTTGGGTGACTGCCAGGTGCCCTACATTTTCCCTGCTGCTCAGGTCTGAGAAGAGCCGGGAAGTGTCCTCTCCTTGGCCTGCAAGAATTCCTCTTGGCATGCGATACACATGTGGATGTGGGAAGTTGAACCAAAAGAGTTATTCGGCTCAGTTGTAGGGATGAGTGGTGGGGAGCAAGGGAGCAGATGTGTGATCATAGCCACGTTAAAAAACAAACAAACAAAAACATATCTTTGTGGGTATTAGTACTAAACAGCCAAAATAGATGACTTTATCCGTCTCTGCTCTTTCTGGCAGGTAAGAGTGTGCCCTTGGGAAGGTGGGAAGAGGGAGCAGCTAGATCAGAGGATACCCTGGGGAGAGAGCCTTGCCGGGGGCGGGGGCGGTTCAAAGGCTCCAGAGACCCCTGCTGATGCCCAGAGCCCCTTCCTAGAGAAGCAGGTTCCAGACAGGCCAGTGTCTGCCATCCCACTGGGAGAGTGGCCTTAGATTCAGGTTGGGGCCTCTGTCCAGCTCAATCAATGTCACCTTTTCCTGCTTAGCTGAGACTCCTCTAAAAAGGCTCGGCCTGTGCCGAATCCAGGTCGCTGGTATGCCAGAAGCCTCTGTGGGAACAGCAGCCTGTCATTACAGCATTCTTGGCTGGCATTTCTAGCCGTTTGAGCAGGCAGGAGGGACCCCTGCAGAGGGACGAGGCCTGCCAGCTCTCCGACACGTCCCTGGAGCCTGGACTGAGGCCCCTTGGTGACACACGGCTGTGGTGGGGCCCAGAGGATTCTTCCTCCGTCTCAGCACCTGGCTGAGAGGTCTATGGAAGGGGCCCCAGCTTTGGAACCAGCATTCCCGGGTTCCAATCCGGACTCCATGTGCAGGTAGCTATGGGACTTTCTTAATTTCCCTGTGCCTCATTCTCTACTGGAACGAACGTGGTTATTGTAAAATTTAATGAGGTCACGGATCACATAGGACACCCCCCCCCCCAATCACAAAACAATGTTAGCACCTTTCTCTCTTGTGCTTTGGGTTCTTTTAGTGGACACACATTTCCAGAGGGTTCACTGCTGTGCCGGGCACTGAGATAATGAGCTTATGGTCTAGGGCACAGTGGCGTTTGGTCTATGCATTGTCCGTGATGCAGTTCATTCCACAGAGTTCTCTGTGTTTACTCTACCAGGCACTCTGCTCAGGGCCTCACCTAGGCCCATTAATCAGTCAGTCCCGCCACAGCTCAGGGAGGGGGATGATATTATCCCCATTTTGGAGATGTTGAAACTGAGGCTCATAGAGGAAGTTCAGGGTCACATACTGTGGCAGGACTCTGTGGAGCCGGTCCTCAGCCACTGTGGGGTATGCTCTTGGTGCTGTGTGCCAGGCGCTATCCTGGCAGCAGACCTGGCAACTCCGGGGGCCTGGAGGAGGAGGAGGCCCTGAACCGCCGCCTCAGGGCCAATCACGGAGCATTGGCTCCAGGTCCTCCTTCCCACTAGATCCGCAAGGGCAGCTTGCCTAAGAGCTGATTGGTGCCAGGTGCCCTACATTTCCTCACTTCCCAGGTCCTGAAAGGAGCAACCAGCGCTGTGGGGGTGGGGAGGGCCTGGAGGGGAGTGGCCAGCAGTTGTCCAGTGCTCTGGGCTTGGTCCAATGGCTCTCCTGGCCCCCTGCCCCTGGGTGGGGGGGAGGGAGGGCAGGGCTTAGGTGTGTGGGCCTGTCCCTCCCCTTCTTACCAGGCAGAGTCCAGCACTGTGAACCCCCAACAAACAACGGTGGAGTACGTGAATGTACCCGAAAAGGAAGTATTGCACGAGGTGAGGTCATTGCCTCATCAGGGAAGTGTTTGTGAAGAGGGGACGGGCTTGGACGGATGGCTGGACTGGGGAGAGGGAAGACGAAAAGAGTTCCAAGAAGGAGGCGTGGAGACATTCCGCAGAAGTGTTTTTTTGCTTTTCGGTGGGACTGGCAAAGAGTAAAACGAGGGCCTAGAGCTGAATGAGGCCAGCACGGGCCTCACAGAGTAAGTCAGTATTCAAGACAACATCGGTGGGTCGGATCTAGACACTTGGTGATCACTCAGAAATCCAGTCCCTGAAAACATAATTGAAATAGGCAAATAATCACCCTTCTCAGACCTAAGTGCGGATGAGAGTTTCCCAAGCGGGGCTGCTGTGACATTCAGGGTGCAGTCTCTTGATGCATCTGCTCTATCCAGCAGATCTCGTCCATCCCGACTTAAGGTGAGGACGAACAACCACTCATGGGTAAAATGCAGGCTGGATTTGTTTCCTAGTCAGGGACCCAGGGCATCCCTTAAGCAAACCCTGTATGCGGACCCCTCCATTCACAAATGTAAGGGCCCTACGATGTGTAGTCTATTGAGCACTGGGAGAGGTCGTAGAAGGTCGCAATAATTTTCACAATAATTTTCAAATTCTTCAAACTACCCTTGAGCAGAATAAGCCAAGTATATAGGAACCCCTTGCGGGTCTGTGAGTAGTTCAAAGTAGTCCCTTAAGCAATGCTTTGTGTCCTATCTTTTTTAAAATTTTGAATTCACAGAAGTTTTGCACTCTATAACGTCCCTGTTTGTTTTCCCGTAATAGCTGAAAACCACACAAGGTTTACAACGTGTCAAACACCATTCCGAAAACTTTTAATACATAACACACTTAAGCATAACAATCTTTCATCAGTCATCTTACCCTAATTTGACATACAGGGAAACAGAGAGGCAAAGGAACTAGCCCAAAGTCACACAGCAAATGGCATCACTGAGACTTGAAACCAGGCAGTTGGGGTCTGAAGTCTGGTCTCTTAACCTCTAGACCGGTAACTCTCAGCCCCCAAGGGACATTTGCCAATGTCTGGAGACCTTTTGGGTTGTCAACACTAAGGGTGAGGGGTATGTCCTGAATAGAGGCCAGGGAGGCTGCATATCCTACGACGCACAGGAAAACTCGTGCAAGCAAAGCATCATCTAGCCCTAAATGTCAGTAGTGCCGAGGCTGAGAACGTGCTCCACGGGGAAATATCACATCTCCAGTGTAAATCATCCACGAGTCACACTGTTCAACCTCCCTGTCCCCCAGTTATGGGAGTAAAATCAGCGCTCCAGGAAAATAGGTTTATGTCATGGCCAAGGATGTTGTAAATCAGGGCTCCAAACTCACTGACAGGTTGAGCTGTGTTTAAAAACTCTGTCACTCCCCTGCCTGGTGACTTTGAACAAGTTGCTTAATCTCCTTTTTTGCGCTCCAGGTTTTCCTATTTGCAAGTGTGGATGAGCATGCCCCCTTTCTTGCATAAAGATTGCAGGAGATAATGTGTCAAGGCCCAGCACAGCACCTGGCACCTTGCTGGTGCTCATTAAATGGTAGTTATTAGAGATCAATGATTCTGTGTGTGGCGGAGAGCCCTGTGGTCACACAGGTGCTGCCTGCCTGGCACACAGGGATGATCAGAGAGGCCTGCAAGACTCAGGCAGGGGCGGAGGGAGGGCTTGGACAAAGATGGGGGGCTTCTGAAGGGGGGTCCTACCTAGGCAAGAGCAGAGAGTGACACCCTACAGAGAGGATTCGGGGTCCCAAATTTAGGCCAGTGACCTAAGGAAGGGGGATCATTTAGGGGGCAGTGGGCAGTAAAGAAATGGGGAGTCCGTACAATCACAGCTGGGTGCTAGGAAAGTTAACCGGTGAGAGACACTGGGCCCCAAACCAGTTAAACAGGCTGCCGTGTGTTGGTCGAGGCAGGAGGCGCTGGGGCTCAGCCTGGGGAGGTGGCACCGGCAGGCAGCTGGAGACCACAAGCCGCGATGCTCCCAGCTCCGGTCAGCAGGTCCTGGTGCGGGCTGGGTGCGCGCGGGGGCGTCGGAGATGAGCTTGCAGTTCTGGGAGGCTGATAGCAGGAATTGCAAACAGCCAAGATCCACGGAGGGGGAAACACCTGGGGTGATGGGGAAGTGCCGACTGCTCGAAGCGGCCCCGCAGACAGCAGCGAAGGCACGAAGGGACGGGAGGCTGAGGTTTGCAGGTGGAATGCTTTTGTGCCAAAAGCTAGAGTGCCAGGAGCTTTGAGAAGGAGTTCACGGAGCTCTTGCTTCCTCCCTGGGTTCTGTATGCGGAAGTGGGACGCTGACTTCTGCCGCCCCAGTGTTGAGAGGCATCTTCCCACGTGCCTAGTAATGGGGCTTTCATCAGATACAGGGCATTATTGCGTGGCTCATCCCTTCCAGGAGCGTTGCAGGCCTGGAGCTGAGAGGCTGGAGTCAGGCGTGCTGTGGCCCTGGGCCAAGTGGCTGTATCCCTCTGAGTGCTTTGGTTTTCTCGCCTATAAAATGGGAGTAACACTAACCTCTCTCAGGGTTGCTGGGAGGAGGAACCTGAACCCACTGATCGGACAGGTTACTGTCCCAAGCACCTTGCAGAGATGAACTCACGGAAGCTGCCTAATAACCCAATGGATTATGGACTGTTATAAGCCCCGTTCTGCAGAGGGGAAACTGAGGCACGGAGCCAGTCAAGTGACTGTCTCGGGTCACAGTGTATCTGGGGCAGAGCTGGAGTATGATTCTGAACCTCTGTGCTATGTAAAGTACCCAGCCTAGCGCCTGACTGAAATGAAGAGCTCTAAGATTGTTTCTTTCCCCAAAACACTGGAGCTAAGGATCCCTGTGTTGGGAGAGTCACAGAGGTGACTTTAGCTACGCTTCCCGAAGCATGGGGGCCTGACTCTGTCTTTTCTTATCTCTGTGCTGTTTCAAAGCCAAACCAGTGCACCTGCAGAGTGGCTGGCCTTAAGCTGAGCTTAGAGCTCTCTCAGGCCAACCTTGGTCTCCTCCCCAACCACCCAGCTCCACCCTACCTCCCCTGCCTGGGCTCCAGCCTTATAGCTGCCTCCCAGCACACCCCAGGGAGCCCCGCCCCGGGTCCAGCAGGCCTTGAGAACAGCAGGCTTTGCCCCACCTTTGACTGTCAGCTATAAGAAGGCTCTTCATTGAGCCTGAGGGAGGAGTCGAACCTGTGGCAGGCACAGCAACTCCAGAAGGCTGGACATCAGAAGCAGCCCTGCTCCTAGAAACCAATCGAATGCCATGCAGAGAACACCCAGCCCAAGAGCGTCTGTCAGAAAAGGCTCGGGATTCAAACTGACCCGGCTTCACAGCTCTACACCTTGGGGCCTTGGGCAAGTTACTTAGCCTTCTTGTGCCCCAGTTTAGTCATCTGTGTAATGGGAGAATAGTAACTCCCTGAATGGGTAGCTGCGAGGTTGAGCACAGCCCAGCTCAGTGAACACTGGCTCTCTCGCTGGCCAGGCAGGTCCCAGCATCCTATTCGGAAAGCACGTGAGGACTGTTGTGTGCCAGGCCCTGTGTTGGATGCTTGTTAAGTTGAAATGAAAGGCAAGCCAGTGCCTGCAAGACGTTCTTCCCTGTGATTGTGGAAGAGCGTGTCATGCCCTGCAGTTCATGGGGAAGTCAATTCCTTAGCCTAAACAAGTTGATGAAACCCCTTCATGATGGGGACACCCAGAACCAGCTTAAGTCCTGGCTTTATCAGTACGAATAACCGTGCCAGCACGGGTGTCTCTGAACCATCGTACTTTGTGGGTCTGGGGTTGGGCTGCATCTCTTAAAAGAATTTGGAAATTTCATACAGAAGAAAAGTAAGTCACCCACAATCCCATCACCCACTCTGAATCCCATGCAGCATTCCCAGATCCTATGAGAACATGCTGCGAGTGGGACAAAGAAGTACCTTTTCAATGTAGCTAAAGCATTTTCCCGTTTTTTTTTTTTTTTTCTGGTTCTTTATCACCTTTTCAATGGCATGCTATTACACCGCATGGACGTACCATGGTTAATACTACAGTTTCCCTATTTTTACTTTTCATCTCTTTGACAGCGCGGCAACGTCTTTTCAGTCGGCATCCCATTCATTCAGTCAACCCCCATTTATTGGGCATCTGCCAATGTGCCAGGCAGAGCTGCAGACCCTCAGGATGCAGTGATGAACTAGACAGAGCCTCTTTTTGGAGGGTAGAGCTTACATTTTGGTAGGCAGGAAGTAGATCCATTTAAGAAAAATGGGAAAGGAGTTAGATAGACCCAGATTCTGGGAACATCTCTTCAAAGAAGTGATCAGAACAGGGAGGTATTTTGGATTTTCTGGGAGAAAATATTCCCAGATTCTTAATTCCTAGAAGTGCAATGACTAGGTCAGAGATGTCTTTTAAAAAATAAAGCACTCTATAGTGGTGCTTATCTCACTGCATCTTCTCCAGCATAGCATATTATACCTAAAAAATAATTCTCTGCTGATTTGATTTTTCGAAACTTATCTCCCTGTTCTCTTTTGCATATTGTGGGTTGTTAGTGGGGCCAAAATTCTTATTTTGTGTTTTAGCCACCTGTACTTCCTCTTCTGTGAATTGTCTGTCTCAGTCCTTTGTCCTGCACCTGTCTAACGTGTGTCAAAGGACAAGGACCACAAGGAATGGACTTCCAAGCGTGTCAAGAGCCACACTTCCTGTCCATGTAAGCAAGAAAGGCTTTGTTGAGAAAATGGGCTATGAGGAAGTCTCTATCAAAGGTTAGAAGGAATGTGGTTCTGACAAAGGGTCATTAATCCAGGCTGCATGGCATAGTCCTAATTGCCTGCTTGGTGCCAGGTACTTTCTAGGTATCGCCATTAATTTCATAACCCTGCAAAGTATGAAGAACTATCCACATTTTATAGATGGGGAGACATTTATGCCTTTATGCTCAGAGATATAAAAGGACATTCCTAAACATACACCCACTGGTAAGTGGCACCACTGGGATTCGAACCAGCTCCAGTGTGTCAACGCTGCTCACAGAAGACAGGGTGGTAGGCAAAGCAGGTAGAACGTCTGAGCATCTACAAGTATGTTAAGTCCACTGGATGAGGTTCGATGCAGGTCTTTAGCCTAGAAATAAAAAGCAGATGGGGGAACCCATCAGAGGGCTTGAGGACTTGGTGTTCCGTGAGTTGATGAAAATGGATAGGTTCGCATCCCCTTGCTGACTAAAGGAGAGTCAAGACAGGCTGAGAGAAGGAAGTGAGAGAAACCAAAGCAAGTTCAGCTGACTTAAGGCTAGAATGGAGAAACACTGTAAGACGTGGTTTGATGTAGTGACAGCCGAGGCGAGCAGTTAAGGGAGACCCAGTGGTGGAAATACGGCACTTGAGAGCCCACACTTGGAAGGTATGTAGGCACAACACCCTTCATCTCTCCTGAATGTCTGTGGCCTCTGGTTCTTCCTGTCGTAGCACCTGAGTGTGACGCCTTTGAGTGGCTGCTTCTTTAAGCTCTGTTTTCCGTCCACAGACCATGGCTCCTTGGCCCGAGCTGGAAAATGCCCAGCCCAACCCCAGTAAATACATGGAAGGGGCCACTAGTCAGCAGTCCACCACACCTGGGAAAGGCAAGGAGACCAACAAAAGTAAGTGCTGTTCGTCTTGCCCCAGCCTGGCCTCCTGTGAGGACCCTGGGAGACTCAGGTCTGACCCATATTCCTCATGGCCTCTGTTGCTTGTTTGGGTAGATGACACCGGGACGCCTGTGACCAAGATCGAACTTCTGCCATCCTATTCCACCGTGGCACTGATAGAGGAGCCCACTGAGGTGGCAGACCCCTGGGACCTGCCTGAGCTTCAGGACACCGGGATCAAGTGGTCAGGTAAAAGTGGGGAGGGGGGACCCCCATCCGTGAGGGGTTGGGCTCACGGTCTCCACAGTATCATCTCCCTTGTGTTGTCCTCTGGTCATTGCTCTGATGCCCTTCAAACAAAGGTCCTGGCAAGGGATACCTCCTGGCAGGCTTGGAGGCTTCGAGTCCAAGCACAGTGTGAGAACTGGGGGACCTCTTGTTCTCCTTCACCCAGTAAATGTGCCAGCATTGGAGTGCCAACCAGGCCAGGCACTGTGGTGCTCCTTGTAACCCACTGTGGGCCGACTGGGTCCCGGGAGCTGTGTTCTGGATGCAGCGCTGAACAGTCGAGGTCCCTGCTCTGCGAGCTCCTGGATGAAGGGCAGTGGGGTGTCCCCACCTAAACGTGGGCATCGAGCAAGGCTTCCAGAAGATAGAATATATAGCCAGCATGGTTGGCGTGCAAGCAAACGCTGCATTTCTTTTCCGGGTGCAGGGTGTAGGGTCTGTCTGCAGATCAGACAGCTGGGAGGGAGGAGGTGAGAACCACTGTAAGAGTGAGCAGAGAAAATAGCATCCAAGGACATAGCATTCCAGGATGTGTGAGCGCCCAAGCCCTCTTCCAAATGGAGGCCGTGATTTCTACCTTGCGGCCACGTTCTAGAAAGTATTCTGTGCTGTTCTGAAGGTGCTTAGGAGAGCCATTATCTCTGACCCCACACTTAGCAGGTGCCAAGTGCCCTTAACTGCCTCACTCAGCAACACTGGTGCAGCCGAGCATGGAGTCTGGTTTGCTTGTCAGTGCCCCAGACCCCACCGAACCCCTCCTCCCCAGAGCTAATCCTTTATGGAGACTTCACCACAGGCTTCAACTAAATGGACGATAGTGGTAATTGCTTTGAAAACTGCAGTCATGGATGCATGCCATCTCTAGGCCCCGTTTAGCCCGACCTGGGGGCGTGAGGGAGGGGAGGAGGGGGAGCTCTGAGCTCATTGCCAATCTTGTGAGTTTCAGGCCCTAACAGCCTTCCTCCCTTTTCCCCTACCCCAGAGAGAGACACCAAAGGGAAGATTCTCTATGTCTTCCAAGGAATTGGGAAATTTATTTTGCTTCTGGGGTTTCTCTACTTCTTCGTGTGCTCCTTGGATGTCCTCAGCAGTGCCTTCCAGCTGGTTGGAGGTATGGATGAAAGGGACAAAGACCTGGGGTGGGGGGATTTTCGTGGTATTCGGTTCAAATAGTCACAAGTCATCAAGCCCTCTCCAGTTGCAGCCTCTCAGCCTGTTTTAGGATGAGAAGTCACCTCATGTCTTGTGAAGTCATGCCTCTATTTTATAGAAGAGAAAACTGAGGTCTATAGAGGGGCTGTGACCAGCTGAGGTAGCTTAGGCCAGCAGCCAGGGCTGGAGCCAGTTCCAAGCTGTCGGCTTCCTGTGTTTGTCCACCAACCCTGGACAGGAAGCTGTCTGACAGAAGGAATTACCTCAGGGATCCCTGCTGTCTTGGGCCTCCCACTTGAAGAGATTATTAGCTAGGAGTGCTCTCTAAGCTAAAGCAATTGTGGAAAATCAGGGCTGGGCCTTAGCTAGAGAAGGACAAGCGTCCCAGAGTTCGTGGATCTGCATCCTTAGCAGTTTCTAAACATCTTCCGGGACGGAATGTGGCTATGCAGTGAGAGGGGGGACCCAGGAGTGAGATCAGCGTCTGCTTGGTCACCTGTGTTCCCCTGATGGGTGACGACATTGATAGCCAGCACTTTGAATACCTCCTGGCGTCCTACACATTCCTTCCCAAAGTTCTTCCCATTTATGAGGAGCATCCGGGGGCTGAAAGAGGTCATGCTGCCCAGCCCTTCGTTTCATAGCTTAGAGCTGGCGTAGTGGGATCCAAACTCGGATCCCAGTGACACCGAGGACAGTTGATTTTTATACCCCTTGGTGCCTTTCTTGGGAACTCATCTTTGTGACCTGGGAGAATGGGGAGAGGGGGCACTTGTGGGGGTGAATGAGGGGCAGACCGACCTCCTGGATGCCACTCCCAGTCCCCCCTGGTCCAAGGCAGCATCAGCAAGGGCTTTCAGTCTCTGAGTACCTGACAAGTGGCCTCCACCCTCTGGGCCTCAGTCTTCAATAGATGGGTTGGGGAAAGGATTGGTGGTCTTAGGGCATCTGAGGTTAGGCTGGGGCTGGAGAATGGGGGTTGGGTAAGGTGGATAGAGAAGAATGAGAATATCCATTCCTGAGGGATAAATCTTATGAATGGGGAATTCATCCCAGAGACAGGAATTAGGGCATCAGGAGACTGACTTGACACCCACTGGGCCAAGAAGAGTTGAGGCCAGGTTGGTGACCAGAGAAGGCTAGAGGAGGGCTTGCTGTGGGAAGGAATGACAGAAGTATGGGAGGCTACAGGGAGAAGGGATGAGGAACAAGAGATGGTGGGGGTATGTGGGGAGCTAGCTCACACAAGTGGAGACATGGTGCCAGGGCAGCACTAGGAAAAAGCCCATGGAAGTAAGATTCCATAGGTACCAGCTGGGCTGGAGGCTGGCCTCGCCTTCCCCCCTCAGCCAGCTGACTGCATCTAGACACTACCGGTGTATCCAGTGTCCACCTAACATTCTTGTGGCCGTGCCCTTGCTTTTTTCAGGAAAGGTGGCCGGACAGTTCTTCAGCAACAACTCTATTATGTCCAACCCCGTGGCGGGTCTGGTGATTGGAGTGCTGGTGACTGTCCTGGTACAGAGCTCCAGTACCTCCTCGTCCATTGTCGTCAGCATGGTGGCCTCCTCACGTGAGTCCAGGCACCTCTGGGCCCAGACACGTTCCAGGCATTTCCCTGTCCAGCTGGGGAGCCTGGGATTTACTCTGAATATGTCCAGGCTGGTCACCGCTGTCTTCCTATCTTGAGCAACTGTGACGTGTCCTGCCTCGTCCCAGGCAGCCTCCTGTTTCCATCCCCGTGGCTGGGTCTGAAAATAGTCCCCAAGGCTTGAAGACTCAGCTCTGAATTCTCTGGAACTGTATTGTCCAGTCCAGCAGCCACTAGCCACATATGGCTATTTAATTTTGTTTAACCTCAATTTATTCTAATTTAAAAGATAAAAATTAGTTGCCGGGTTGCACTAACTATATTTTGGGGGAGCGATAGTCACTTGGGGCCAGTGGCTGCCATATTGGGCCATGTAGATGAGGAACATTTCCATCACTGCTCAGTGCTAAGAATAAAGGCGTGTAATCCCACCACGCACTGGCCTGGGGACAACTGAGCTTGGGAAGCTGGCATTCCGAACTTGAACCCGCTGATAGTTTGCTCTGGCTAAGTTGGGACAGATACCCGGGGGGGGGGGGGGGGGGCACAATTTAACAATTTAAACAGGTTAATTTTCAGCTCAAACCAGCTGTTTTTAGCAAAATTAACTAGATCTTTTCTGGGCTAAATTAGAAAAAGGTATTCTTCAAAATAATTTTCCTTTCAGGGCACCTGGGTGACTCAGTCAATTAAATGTCTGACTCTTGATTTTGGCTCAGGTCATGATCTCGATCTCAGGGTAGTGGGATCGAGTCCCGTGTCGGGCTCCGTGCTCAGTGCGGACTCTGCTTGTCCCTCTCCCTCTGCTCCTCCCCCCACTCATGTTCTCCATCTTTAAATAAAATAAAATGTTAAAAAAAAACTTTACTTTCATATGTTAGAACATTGTGACAGTGTACTAATTGTGTTAGAAAGAGAAATTTGCCATGATAAATACACACAAGTCCTTAAACATTGTTTCCTGTTTTCCCATAAGCTGGCCTTGCATCTGTAATAGGGAGGACAGAGAAATTTAGAAAGGCACTTGTAAACTGGGGTTCACAGAAGGGCTTCTTCATGGAGTCTGCGGAGTCCCTGAAATTATGTGCCAGAAATTTTTTTTGGTACACATGCATATTTCTGTGATGAGCTGTCCTAGCTTGCATCAGATTCATAGCCTGGTGCTGACCCAAAAATGGTTAGGAAAGGCTGCTTTGGCAATTACCAGCTTGACTGAGGTCAGTCTGGCCACATTGGGACCATGGCCAGGCTGCCTTCCTAAGCTTGCTTGCTAACCCACTTTCCCTCTTCCGCCCTCTAGTGCTGAGTGTACGTGCTGCCATCCCCATTATCATGGGGGCCAACATTGGGACCTCAATCACCAACACCATTGTGGCGCTCATGCAGGCGGGAGACCGGAACGAGTTCAGAAGGTAGGAGGCTCAGAATCAGCCTTTCCCCGCCATGAGGCTCATCAATTTGGGCCAGGTTGCCCTAACTACTTTTAACTAGCCAATGAGAACATGTTGGTCATTCCTAGAGCTCTTAGAAGTAGCCATAGTGGAGTACAGGTGGGGGTTGGGATCACATACTTACCAGCTGATGAAACTCAGCTCCCTGGTCTGCATAGCCAGAACCATTGGCCGTCACCACTATTGTCCATAGGACTAAAACCAATCCTACAGGTAAATGCTTAGCAAGGTACTTGGCAGGCAATCAGAGCTCCCTAAATGCAAGCCCTAGCTAGAAGCTTCCCTGCCATGTTGGTGTAGTTAAAACAAGGCCAGTTGGGATAGGATTTACTATCCCACTTAGTCAGAAATAATTATAACCTCCTAAAGCTTCCTCTTTGGCTGAGCTCAACCCCTGCCACCTCCTCTTTGTTCTTCACTTGCATGCCAATAAAAGGCAAAATATAGTTTTTGTGGATGCGCAAGATCTGAAAATGGGGCGGGTTGAAACAGGCAAAGGGAACCCTTTCCTTCCAAAAGGTTAATGGGAAAATGAAGCACATTCTCAGCCTGCCTTCTGACTGATGGGCTTTTTCCAGAAGTTCTTAAAACAGAGAAGCAGTTTGTCTACGTGATGCAGTCACCCCACGGGTTGGGCAGACAGCATTATGCAGGCTGGCTGGGTGGTCAGCAAATGCCGTCCCTCTTCCGTTGGTGAACTGGCAGGTGGCAGAGGTCCTCAGAGTTGCTCATTTCTGCTCAGACACGGCTAACCTTCTTTGGTCCCTGATGAAATGTCCTGAGGGCCGCAATAATGATACAACATTATCCAGGGGGGTGGTTAATTTGATCTTCTCAAGAAGCTGAGTAGACTTTTCTTTGCCCCATTTCATTAATACAGAAACACAAAGAGGTTAAATAACTTCCCTAAGGGGCATGGCTGGGACTCAGTCTAGGTTTTCTTCCAGATTTTGGGCTCTTTTCACCGCCACATATGAAATATAAACTTGCCAGATATAAACATGATCTATGAAAGTACCTGCACATAGGAATATAATTGAACTAGCCCACCCCTTGTTTGTTTTATTTAAATAGATTGCTTTCAGTAACATCTTTGGAGATGTGCATCATTCTTTTCCTGGTGGCTTGGAATACCTCCGTAGGTTTCCGGAAAAATAATGATGATATCTGACACCTATAAGGCTCTTAAAACATTTTGCCAAACTACTAAGAAACATTTACATCACTTTATATCACTTTATGAAATCACCTTTTCTAGGAAGAATAAGTTACTTTTAAAAATATTAGCTGAGATGGTACATAAAGATTTGCACTTACAAGTAAATAAATTGTAAATAAATTTTACTACTAGTGAAGTTAAGCATTTCCCGCACAGGTTTATTAGCTTCTGTCTGTTCATGTCCTTTTTTGGTTTCGGGTGTTTTTTTTTGCATATGCAGATGTGTTTTTTTTTTTTAAAGATTTTATTTATTTTAGAGAGAGGGAGCACACGTGTGTGTGGGGGGCGGGGAAAGGGCAGAGGGAGAGGGAGAAGCAGCCTCCCTGCTCAGATCCGTGGGCTCCATCCAATCCCAGAGTTCCCATTCATGGGGCTTGATCTGAGCCCAGGACCCCGGGATCATGACCTGAGCCGAAGGCAGATGTTTAACCGACTGAGCCACCCAGGCGCCCCAACATGCAGATGTTTTTTAAAGGAAACTTTTTTTATTGAGGGGAAAAAAAAAATCTCATTTCTCAGTCTGGAGATAGGATGGAATTCAGGGGAACGTATGAACCTTCTCAGATCTAAATTGTGGTGTATATTGGCCTTATTTCCTGTGCAGGCCGTTCAAACGTTTCATCAGAGTCTCAAGAGCTTAACAAAGTTAAGAACACAGTTGAGGGCTTTGGTTACCATCATACTTCCGGCCCCCATCTTTCCCCAGGAAGACTGTCTTCAATGGGTGTGATTCTGAAGTGGTCTTGATGCAGCACTTCCAAACGGTGGCCACTGAGCTCATTATTGCAGCCATAACCTGTCTACTTCCCTTTTCCCCACAGAAAGAATTGAGTGCTGTCTGGCTTGGTGGCAAGGGCTCTGCTGGGCAGTGGGAAACCAAGGGTCCTGGACCCAGCACCCAGGCAGTGGTCTTCTATTCCCCTATGCTTGCTGGCCCTCAGTTTCCTCATCTGCCAAATGGGGATATTGATACCGCCCACGTGGGGATTGCTGTGAGAATGTGAATGGGACATAGATAGGTGGCCCCCCCACCTCCCGGCAGCCAACGTCATCCATGGCCTGCCTAGACTGGTGCCCACTTGCTTGTTCACTAATCTCACTGTTGGCTTGGGGTGGGATTCTTACAGGGCTTTTGCAGGAGCTACTGTCCATGACTTTTTCAACTGGCTCTCAGTATTGGTGCTCTTGCCCCTGGAGGCAGCCACCCATTACCTGGAGATCCTGACGGACCTGGTGGTGGAGACCTTTAACTTCAGGAATGGGGAGGATGCCCCAGCACTTCTGAAAGTCATCACAGACCCTTTAACGAAGCTCATAATCCAGGTAACCCAGCCTCCTTCAGAGAGGCAAAGGCAGGAACTAACTCCTCCCCTCCCCACCCCCGCCACGTCCCTACCCCTCCCAACTGGGCGGAGATGATGGAGAAGGATGAGGGTCTGTAATCGCTGCTCTTCGGTTGCCTCTCAAAAAGGCCATGGGGAGGCAAGACTTCGGGGACACCGGGTAGTGGAACTGGCCTTTTTGGTTTTCTTGACTTCAACAAGAGTCATCTTTATTGGGGTGGGAGCGGGCGGTGACAAGTGCTTCTCAAAACTCAGACTCCATTGGATGCTTGGGGCCATTTTATTGCCCCTACTGACCTCTGGCACCCGTGGGCTCACAGGTAAAGCATTATCCTGGCTCCTAGCCAAGGAGGAAGGTTGCTGTCCTTCCCTTCCATCTCACCCCTCTGCTCCCTAGGGTCATTGAAATATTATTGAAATAAATTGTAAAAGGTTTTGTGGTTGTTACCTTGGAAAACAGGTCAGCTGAGACCTTGCCCCTTATCACCCCTACCTTCTGGGTTTGCTGTCATCCAATGACCATCTGCTACTGTGTGCTCCTAGCTACCAGCCCATTGTTTAGAGGATCATTCATTTCTTTGTCAAGCACCTGCTAACGTCCAGGTGTGGTGTTCCATCCTGGGGTGCCAATGGAGTGAGTCCTGACTCACTCCTGCAGGGGCTCTCAGTCGGGCTTATGTTGTTGAAGCCCCTTTAACAGAACTTCCTGTGTGCCTGTCCCTCCTCAGTGCTGGGGACGTGCTGATTCTCTGTCTGTCTTCCTTAGCTGGATAAGAAAGTTATCAATGAAATCGCAATGAATGATGAAGCCGCCAAAAACAAGAGTCTGATCAAGATTTGGTGCAAAACTTCTACCAATGTGGTATGTTTCTAAGAATGTTGCTGGGTGGGCAAACTCTTGCATCTGTGCTTTAAGCAAAACTTTTAATTCAATGTGGGCAAATGAGAGGTAAGAGGAAGTAAAAATTGGCCCATGAGAATCCTTAAGGAAACAAGTCTTTGAATGCTGGATGGACAGACAATGCAGTATACCCAACCCATTTTGCCCCACCCGGCACTGTGGATACATTATTCCTGGCTTGTTATTTTCATGTCTTCCATGGCCACCTGTGTTCCCATTTATGGAGGGACCTGTGGAAACAATGCATCACACGTACAGACTCACACACTGATGTGTGTCTCTCTCCTACTTGCCACATAGCCTGCCAGTCCCCACCAAAAGTGAGTATTGTGGACTATACATCCCATTTCTCAATGTTTGTCATCCAGACTCAAATGAATGTCACTGTCCCTTCGCCTGAGAACTGTACCTCGCCTTCCCTTTGTTGGTCAGATGGTTTGTACACCTGGACTATCAAGAACGTGACCTCCAAGGAGAACATTGCCAAGTGTGAGTGGAACTCAGCAGAGCATCAGCCACGGGGATGGGCTGTCTGGGGGGTGCTGATGGTGTTCTTTATCTGTGTGAAGCCCATTAAGTGAAGGAAAGCAGCACACTAAGGATTCACTGAGCACCAGCATTATACCAAGTCATGAACTATGCAGTTTGATAGCAGCGAAAACTAAGGCTCAGGGACAGGTCCGAGTCCCCACAGTGAGGGTCAGAACTAGGACTTGAAGCCCGGTTTGTCTGGCGGTTCCATAATGCACCAGAACTCATCAATAGATTCCACCGAGTGCTCCCTCCATATGCTTTGGTATCCCTTGGGCTCTAGGGAGACGCCAGCCAGATTAGCAGGAGATGTGGGGCCCACACAGAACAGAATAGATACATTCACCCTGAAGTCATGAGTCCCTGCTATACAGCAGGCCCCATTCAAGACCCTGGAGCCATAGCACTGATCAAGGCAGTGAGCCTACATGATGCTCCAATTCTTTAAGAAGCTAGACTGTTGCCCTAGGAATCTTGGCCTAGACATCTTTAACTCTTCTAATCATTCCTTATATACCCATGTGTGTATCTGCTTCTCTTCCTCCTCTCCACACCACCCACATTCATTCTGAGCAGTAAATGTTCCAAGTGTGGTTTACCTCACAGCATCCATGAGTCTTATGACTTCCCATGTTCTTGGTGGCACTATCCATCCATCAATAAAACCATATAATTGTGGGGCCACACAGGACTTCTAAAAAATCAGGAGTTTTACAGTTAGCAATAGCTCCTACTCTGACTGGCCCATCCTACCATTGCTGCTCAGACTCTTCGTTGTAAGTATCCTTGGTTTCATGAGTAAAATACACCATGGGATTTAGAGGTAGAAGAAAGCCCCCAACTAGCTCTGTGACTGCAAGGATCTCACTTCATGTTCTAGCCTCATGAGGTCCCACTGGCTAGAACAGAGCCTCAGGATCACACTTAGCTGCAAAGGGAGGCTGGGAAGTGTGGTCTTTATTCTGGGTTGCATAGGTCAAGCTAACAAGCAAGACTGTGTTACTGTCATACAGAAAGATGTTGGTGAATGAGTAACAACCTGTGGCCTTGGCGGCGGGGCGGGGGGGTGGCGGGGGGAGCCGTGGCCCTCCTAACAAGGGCTTTCCATGGTCTTTTCAGGCCAGCACATCTTTGTGAATTCCAACCTCCCGGATCTTGTTGTTGGCATCATCCTGCTGTTAGTCTCCCTGCTGGTCCTCTGTGGCTGCCTGATCATGATCGTCAAGCTCCTAGGCTCCGTGCTCCGGGGACAGGTAGCTGTTGTCATCAAGAAGACTCTCAACACTGGTAGGCACCCTGACCCCCCTCCCCTGTCAGTTCTGGGCTTTCTAGGGCATGGCATCACTGTGGCCACTCCAGGGGCGGCTGGGGGCCGGGGGGGGGGGGGCTCCTTTAGATTTTTATCTAGCAATGGCCTCTGCATGGAGTTTCTCTCTTGGATCTGATAAGCTGAAGAAGTTAAGATGCCATTTGCCCTTGAAATCATCCTTGGTGTCTTGGGTGGAGTCTGGGGAAGTAGGCACAAGCTTCTATCACATTTGCAAGGTCCTGAGGAAGAGCCAGCTGAAATCTAGAGATCTGTGAGATAGGCCTTCCTTCTGGCAGGTTTTCCTATACCCAGGACTTTCAGGTCTGTCAGGATCCCTTAGAAAAAGGGTAATGGATGCCCACGCTGCTCCCCACTTCCCTTCAACTCTTGGGAAGAAAACATGGTTCTGGATAATATGTCAGCATCTTGAGGCAGCCAATGCAACCCCACTGGCCAGGAGAAGCTCCTAATGAGTATGGCATCCTGGCCAATGAGAGTGTGCCAAGCCAAGGACATCCCTCCCCATGAAACTTCAGTGAAATGGGGCCAAGAATATCTGCCTCCCAGGGTTGTCCCAAGGTTGCCACGTGGCTGAGCTGGGTGACTCTGGGCACCTGCTGGGTATGCAGGGCCTAATCTCATATGGGTAGTACCAAGAGCTCATTGTGTGCGACTTCCGAGCTGCTGCCCTGCCTCCATGCTCCTTCACAAAGGTGGAGGATCCACAGCATTGGGAGGCCAGGCCAGGCAGAAGGACAGAGGCCCCAGTGCTCCAAGTGCTCTGTGGGAGGAAGATGGTTATTTGGGTGGTGTCTTAGTTCTGCTGCTATAACAAATTATCCTAGGCTAGGTAGCTTGAACAACAGAAATGTATTTCTCACAGTCCTGGGGGCTGGGAAGTCTGGCCTTGGAGTGCCAGCATGGTCAGGTTCTGGTGAGGTCCCACTTCGTGATTTACAGATGGCCACCTCCTTACTGTATCCTCCCATGGAATGAGTAGAGAGGAAGCCAGATCTCTGTTCCATAAGGGCACTAATCCATTCATGAGGATTCCACCCACATGAACTAATTACCTCCCAAAGGCTCCACTTCCTAATACAATCACACTGGGGGTTAGTGTTCCAACATAGGAATTTGGGGGAAACATTCAGCCCATGACATGTGGGTTTAGCATTTCTACTTCTGAACCTCAGTGGATGTGTGTGTTTGTCTTCATAACACACATGCACATTCTTGGCTCCACCGTCTGAATGTGCAAGGTGAAAGGATTCTAAAAATCTGATTTGCAATTTCCGACCATGGCGTGGGGTGGGGAGGCTGCTGACCTGACCCTCTAGCCCAGCCCATGCTCCCCCACCCCCAGGTCCTCTGGAAGTCCCAGCTGGGCCCCCAACCCAGGCCTTCCTTAGAAGGCCTGTGACAAATCTCTTTTCCTTCTGTCTCCTAGATTTTCCCTTTCCCTTTGCCTGGCTGACTGGCTACCTGGCCATCCTTGTGGGGGCAGGCATGACCTTCATCGTGCAGAGCAGCTCCGTGTTCACATCTGCTATGACCCCACTGATAGGTGAGTTTCTCCCTCGCTTCCCCTTCTTGTTGCCACTACCATCTGCCGTCATCCCCTGGGGCTGATATTCTGGTTTCTGTATTTTCCTGCCAGGTATTGGTGTGATCAGCATCGAGAGGGCATATCCGCTCACGCTGGGCTCCAACATCGGCACCACCACCACAGCCGTCCTGGCTGCCTTGGCCAGCCCTGGCAGTACCCTGAGGAGCTCACTGCAGGTTAGGAAAGGTTGCGCGGGCTAGGGGCTCTGGTGGGCTACAGCCCCATTCGTGGGCTTACCAGCAGATGGTTTTGAACAAGAGCCAAGTTTTTCTCTATGTTCAAAATGTGAGACCTCCCCCATTCCTGGTGGTGGTTGAAACAGAGGCGGGGCGGCCACTACTTGGTAGAGGTGGGAAAGAATATTCAAGAAGCATAAACACTTCCCATCTACTCGCTCCCCTCTTGGGGAACTCTGCCTGGACATTGGGAGGTCACTTGTGCTCGGGGCTTAGAATTTAGAAGAATCAGGGGGACCTGGCCAGATCAACTCAGCTACTTGGGCAAGAAGACCTTTGGCATTTACATTCTTGGCCTGCCTTTCCACACTAAGTGACCTCAGACGGGTGACCTAACCTTGAGCATCAGTTCCCTCATCGGAAACCTGGGAGCCATATCTCATTAGGATTATTCTAAGGATCCGATGAGACTCTGTCCAGACAGAAATCTGAGTGTAGAATAAGAATTTGAGCCCTCCACGTAATTTGAAATTTTCAGTAGCCACATTTTCGAAAACTGAAACAGGGAGATCAGTTTTAATAACGTATCTGATTTAACTCATTATCATTTCAACATGTAATTGATTAAAAAGCTGGTGAGATGTTTTACCTTCTTTTTTGGACTAAGTCTTGGAACTCAAGTGTGTGTTCTACACTTGCTGCCCATCTCAGTGTGGGCTAGCCGATTTCCACGGGCTCGGCTGCCACACGTAGCTAGTGGCTAACATTGGACAGGTTGGTCCTGAGCCCCTCGCATGATGCCTGGCACCTAGGGGGCCCACAGGGAAGGGGCAAAGTGCATGGCCTCTGGAGCCAGGCTCCTTGGGGTTTGAACCCCACCTCTACCATCTCCTACCTGTGTGACTTTGGGCAGAGAGCCTCACCTCCTCCTCAGTTGGCTCCATTGCCTCCACTGTCACATGGGGATCATGATGGTTAGCAGCTCTGAGGATGTGTTTAGAGGATTGACGTAATCCACATGGAGCCAGCTATCCAGCAAGCCACTCCTTTGCCCCCCCCCCCGGCCCCCCAGCTCTTAACTGCTCAGCCGGAAGCAGCAGGGTCAAACCCTGGGGAGCATCCTCATTAAATTCATTGTTAGATTTTTGCTTGGAGGACTTCAGGTGGACTGAGCTGTGATTCATCTGGTCACCTCTCTCGCCTTCCCCCAAACTACACACGCGCGCGCACACACACACACACACAGTAGGTCCTCAGGTAATGCAGGCCCCTTCTGAACTGCGCCCTGAAGACCAGGAAGACCCCTGACTCTGCTCAGGATGCCTGCAAGACCACCCTTCCGGCTCCCCGACTCCCCCAGGCACCAGACCCACTCACCTGTCCCACCTCTTGCGTTGCAGATCGCCCTGTGCCACTTCTTCTTCAATATCTCGGGCATCATGCTGTGGTACCCGATCCCGTTCACCCGCCTGCCCATCCGCCTGGCCAAGGGACTGGGCACCATCTCTGCCGAGTACCGCTGGTTTGCGGTCATCTACCTGATCATCTTCTTCCTCCTGATCCCGCTGGGCGTGTTCGGCCTCTCGCTGGCCGGCTGGCCGGTGCTGGTGGGCGTGGGGGTGCCGATCCTCTTTGTGATCCTCCTGGTGGTGGCCCTCAATGTCCTGCAGTCGCGCTGCCCGCGCCTCCTGCCCGGGAAGCTGCAGAACTGGAACTTCCTGCCGCTGTGGATGCACTCACTGCGGCCCTGGGACGACCTGATCTCGCTGGTCTCCGGCTGCGGCTGCTGCCAGAACCGCTGCTGCTTCTGCTGCCGGGTCTGCTGCCGGGTCTGCTGCCGCACGTGCTGCCTGGTCTGCGGCTGTCGCCGGTGCTGTCACTGCAGAAGCTGCTGCCAGCGCGAGGATGACGAGCCCGTGATGCCCAGCAAGGCCCCGGAGGCCTTTGATAACGCGGCCATGAGCCACGAGGCCCAGGACGCGCCCCCTGCGGCTCAGTGGGAGGCGCCGGGCTCACCGAGCGCCTCTAGCAGCACCGCCTTGTAGGGGGGCAGCAGGAGGGGCCCCCATCCCCCCGGGCGCCGCGCTCCTTCCTCTGCCTGGGGGAGCCGTTCGCTCCTGAGAAACGGTGTTCACGGCAGCGCCCCACTTTCATTGCCCTTGGCCCGGTGCGTCAGCCCTCACGGGAGCTTCATCTCGGCGGGGGCTCTCCAGCTTCCGCTGGCGGGAAGGTGCGCAGCGATCCTGCGAGGCCGGGAGGGCCGAGGGCTAGGGATGATCACACTGCGCACCCCTGCCCCCGCTGGGTGGCTCCACAGGACCCGGTGTCAGACTCCAGCCGTCCTCTTCCAAAGGAAGCCCTGAGGGAGGGATTCATGGAAGGTTCTCAAAGACGCACGTGTTAAGTGTGCACGTGATGATGTGAGGGTGAGAACAACACTCAGCCATGCCCCTCTTTTACCACAGATTTGCTTCAACCAAGAGCAGGAGTCCTTGCCCCAGACCAGACCCCTTCCGGGGAAACTGTAATTGTTTGGAGACTTGGTGAGGACCACAGAGATGGGTCTTTCCCCCCTTGCCAGAGCTCCCCAAGTCCCTTGTTGGGTGTCCTCACCTGGGCAGGTGTGGCTCATCTAAGCTTCCCTGTTGTGTCCTCGCCCAAGTTTGCAGGGCGGGAGCCACGTCTGAGCTCCCGAGAGGTTCAGGGTGCACTTTGGCTCACCTGTTGGCTCCATCGTTCTGAGAAGTGAGTGGTCCTGGTCCTGAGCTGGGCAGTTGGAGGATGAGAGCTGGGGAAGGGGGAGCACTGGAGGTGGAGATGGTTTATCTGCTAAAAGGGCCTAGGGCTCTTCTTGACTTGGCTAATCTATTGACCATGTGGCTAGAGCCTAGTGCTGCCCTCTTGGTCAGATAAAATCATCCTTGTTGAGCCTTTTGGAATAAGATATGCAGCCCCTCTATGAGTCCTCTCCAGGGCCGCCACCTTGAACCCCAGGAAAGACGGGACCATTGTAGCTTCTATCTGCCCCCCTCACTCTCACTACAAGATAGATGTCTGCGTTGGCTGTTTGGTGGGCAGCTTCCACGCATCCATCCAAGCCAGAAACTCTTTCCATTCTCTCACATTCCCATAGAGAGGTAAGCTCCGATTTCCTGCCTTCTCTCTATGCCTGCAGAGAGCCAACCTTTTCCAAAGGGCGGAAACCGGGGCATGGCCAGACTGCCCCCAGAACGGTGATCATCAAGTAGCAGGAGGGGTCCGTGTGTGGCTGGGGGTCCAAGGGCGGTGCTCCTTGCCCCCATCGCCTTCTCTGTGCCTTCTAGAGCAGCTTGCTGTCTTTACACCTCCTCCCTCCGCCGCTTCTCACCCTGAACCATCCCAGTCTGCCCCAGGAGAGGGAGGGAGCCTCAACGGAGTTTGGGGGAGGGGGTTCAGTGCAGCCACACTCCAAGACCTTGTTCTCCCCCATCCTGGCTTATGCGTCACCTTGGCAGGTTGGGATGCCAAACTGAGCCCTTCTCTGACCCTTAACCCCTGTAGATACCAATTCCCAAACAGAGCCATTTATACTCATATTTATAGTTGCACATCTGTACAGCATTTTTCATAAGTTATATAGTAAGTAGTAGTGTGATTTGTGTTTTGTAGTGCGCTCATTTGGAAATGAGGCCGGGTTCTACTATGAAATATAAAGAAAGCACCTTTGTATATTTTGTAATACTGCTTTTTCAATGTGCCTCTGTAGCCGTACCTGGGCCACACACCCTGTAAATATGCAAGTTAAGCCTGGGCAGGGCTGTGGCCCTCTTTGCACACTGACTTTTTAAAAATTGGATCCTTGTTACCCACATTGATTGTAATTTTTTTTACTGGTTGTGGGAAGGGAGAAATAAAAAAAGACAATCAAACCCCAAAGGAGTGTGTTGCTTTCCGTTACAGAGAAATCGGGGCTTCCTGGGTCTGTTTCCTAAAAACGTGGGATCTCTTTTACTCAGTTAACATCACCACCCACCTCTCCATCACCAGGGTCAGCTGCGTCATTTGCGGGGCCCCTCGTTCAGGAAGCAGAGGGAAAGTGCCATTATAGGCACTAAATATAAAGCTCTCTCCTTCCTTCAGTGGTCTCTCTCTTGACTTAGGGCTTTTAAAATGTTGCTGGGTGGTGCTATTCTAAGTAAGATTTAAATTTAAATTACTAGCATATAATAGCATATTTAAATTACTAGCATATGGTTCACCTTTATATTGCACAATGCCAACTTCAAATGTAAACATAAGAGCTTCCAACTCACACGTGGAATTGCTGAAATTACACAACTCATTTTGTAGCTCCTACGTGTATTGTTCCTATCAGAACAGCAGAAATGCTGCAGAAAACTGTTTTTATTTTTCTTCTTGACGTGCGTTCTACCCATACCCTACCTTACCGATGAGTAAGGACAGTGAAAAGAGGCACGAGGGGCTGACCTTCTATGTCATCTTTCCAGCGTAGGTGAGTGGCTCACAGAGAGGTGCCACGAGTGAAAAGGGCTAAGATAGGGTTCCTCAGTTCATCTCTTTTCGTTGTGCTCGAAGAAAGTTCTGGTTTGAATGGGAAGCATGTCCTCCTGGGGATGTCAGTACCCCGGCGTACTCGGCTGCAGACTTAGCACACTTGTACTTGGCTTTGAGTCTTGTTGCACTTAGGCTCTTTGTGGGTCTGCTTGAATTCTGTACTCAGGGGCATTGCCAATGCTCTGTGTGAGTCAGGGGGCAAGGGACTGTGGGCTCCCGGATTGCCCATTCTCCTCACACACATGCTCCATTGTCCCATTGGACTTCACTGAAAAAACTAAGTTAATGGATTCAGATTTCCAGGACGCTGATGGCAGAGCATTTCCACCAAGGATGAGGTCCTTCTCAGTGTGAGGTCCTCTGTGACTGCATGCTCACGAAGCTGACCGTGCCCACTACCCCACCCCAGTCAGTGTTAGGGAAGAGTTGATTTAAATTAAGAAATGTGTGCAGAAGGACAATACATTGGTAGCACCTCTCCAGGACCACGGAAGCAGGTGCGGAGGGCTGAGTTGGCACTATCGGGTGATAATAAACTCAGGGTTGGGATGGCCTGGAGAGCTGGGTCCCACTCCTGGCTACATCATTTACTAGCAAAACTGTTAACCTTCTTCAGTGTCAGCTTCCTTATCTGGACTATGGGACAGTAATGCATGGCTTCTTAAGATTATGAAAACTAGGTAATACATGTAACTACTCAGCCCAGTGTTGGTTTACTGTAAGTGCTCGGTATATAGTCATGCCTCAAACTATAGGGGACTTGACATGCCTGGCAGCTGTATCGGATATAGTTTCAATGCTTGTTGTGCATTTTTCTCCTTTATGCGTATCTCCACAGTGAAATGTCAAGTCAGAAAAGCCATGAGCCCAAGACCCAGAGGCCAGAACTGACCTCAGACTCATTATCAGGATGAGCTGGACGTTCGTCTTGTGACTCATTTCCAAATGGACTTGGGGCCCCTAAGAAGCAGTCAGGGGACAAGATGCAAAGAACACCTAGCACTTTGGAAACTGTCCTCTAAGGAGAGACTCCCTCTCTAGTCCCAACCTAGGATGCAGAGGTAGGCATTGTTTTAAAAAGTTTTGAACATTATTTTTGTTAAGGCTGAAAATCTAATAGTTATATAGAGCTTACAAGTTGCCATTGTCATTTGCCCCATCCCTCCCCATACTCCTGTCTTCCTGTCTGGTTTTCCAGAAGCAACTTTTCCAATTCTTTGGCTGGTCTCTTCTGGTATTTTGTTCTGTAACCATCATATGATTGTCATGGGTTTTCCTTACGCACCTATTCACCTGATTTTTGGTAAATGAGGTTTATCTGACACATTCCCCCGCAGACACCAATTTCCCAAATCAGTAGTCAATATTTACATCATTATGAGTAATATGATTTACATTATTATGTTGATGCAGAGCACTATTTTCTTTTTTTCATCAGTGCCATCATATACCTATAAATACTTTTTTCTCTAATTGCTCCACAAAGTGTCTGACAACCTTTTGGTTTCTTTCCTTTCTTTCATTTTTTTCTTTTGTTTTTTAAACGCTCATCCTCTTAATCTCATATAGACTCGTGTTCTGTCTGCCTTTGGAGCAGCTGTCCGTCATCTTGGGCTTTGCCGCTCTGCTAGGTTGGATACCGTATTTTTGCAAGTTCCTATTTTATTATTTTTTGCCCTTTAGTTTGCTTGGATTTCCTGAGAAAGGTTACAAAAGAAATGAAATTTTTGAGCCCAGGCAAGTGTGGAAGTTTATCCCCCCAGCCCAAAAAGCCCATCCCAAATTGCTGAGCAATTTGTAAGCAAATAAAATGGTGGGCGTTTCTAAGGTGTGAAATTTTGAGGTTGTTTGTTACACAGCACTAGATAACTGGTACGGAACCAACTGTTGAATGCACAGAATTTTACCTTAGTCTAATGTTTCTCCTGCACCTCATTACCACCTGTCCTGCCTATCACAGCTTCTTTTGCTTAATCCCCTGAGAGAATATATCTCCCCTCACCTGGAGTGGTTGGAGCAGATCTATAGGTCCACCACGGTGTTTTACTTAATTTTTAGTTTCAGCTTAACATCCTTGGTGTGTGATATTAGCAGAAAAATGATCATCCTTGGGTACTGGCTAATGGATGACCTGTGCATAGAGTGTGAATTATGCTGTCAGTTAGTAAAATTATACCTTCGTGTTTGGCTCAATGTAATTACATAGGATTCAAAGGGGATCTGGGATCAGCATCTGCTGCTGGGGTTGAGGTTGTAGTTTTACATTCTAAAGAAGGCTTCACTGGAGTCCTAGGGAGTCACTAAATAACATCTCTTTCTTCTCTTACAGAATTTAGAATCAACTGAAAAATAAGACATAGAAGACAGACTGATGGAGATGAAAATAGCCATTTTATTACTAAGAAGGTTGATTGTAAGATGTGGCTTTTATATCTTCAGGGGTGGGAGAAAGCTTCTTAACATTCCACTGTCGAATAAAACCAATTTACTTTGCCAATCACAGGCAGAGGTGAATGCTGCTGGTCTCCCCCATGGGGTAGAGCCCGCCCTGAGAGACCTACCACAGCTGACCAAAATAAATGGATACTGTGCTCCATTTCTTCCCCCAGACTGACCATCAGATTGTGACTGCTGTGGAGGTTCCAGAGCACTTGAGGATCCCCACTAACACCACAGATGGGGACAACCAACAGCACTTGAGCCCCTAGATAGCTGTTTTCCATGCATCACCTCATTGACTAGCACTGGAGCCTTAAGAGACAGAAGTTATTTCCATTTAATGAAGCAGATTCAGAAAACTTAGCTGATGGTCCCTGATGATAGGATTCAAATATAGAGCCCAATGTCCTGTCCGATAAATCATGCTGTCTTGTGACTCACTGACCTCTGGATTACAAGGCAGGTTCTAAACATATCAGAGTTGAAGTGTTCAAGGCATTCTGGAAAAAGAAGCTTAGAGAGAGGAGGTAGAACAGTCCAGGAATAAGGAATAAAGGGTATGGGACTCAAGATTATCCAATGTGATAAACATGTGCTGAATATCCATCACTTCCTGTATCAAACTCCCAAGGCCAACTCCCTCGTCCTCACAGGTACCCTAGTTTTTGCTCCTCACCACCCACTGAAGTATGTGTGGGACATATCACAAAAAAAAAGCAAGCAAGTCACTCCCCAAACATTCAGGGCAGAGGTGAAAAGAGCACCATATTCTCACCACACATCACTTCAGAACCAGATGAGAACCTTGAGATTTGCCGGTGGAAGGAGAAAGCTCTCATCTTTCTTCCCCCTGAAGTTTTAGTCCCAAGTAGCCAAGAGGGAAGCTTGACTCAGGGAACTGTTTTCATCCCTTGCCTTGATCTTACCTCCGGCCCCCACCATTCTGTTTAAAAACAGTAAGGCAATCTTGTTCCTTCATTGATTTTACCATCACCCTCACTTTTGCTCCTCAAATAAAAAGGGAGATATTAAGAATCTAGATATGGTGGAGGGAAGACATCTTTTTTTTTTAAAACAGAGCAGGAAGTTTGGGCAGAAGCAGGCTCAGCTGGTGGTGGGCCAGGCTGATGCCACAGAATGTTGGCTGTGACCATTAGTGCCCTTTGCCCACCGCTTCACATGTTTCTGTCTCAGCACCAATCCAAGACGGGCTTGCTTCTCTCTTACTCAGGTCTAGGGAGGTGGCTTCAATGGAACCATCAGAGGGTGAGGTGGGAGCACTCTGCAGCCACTGGGGACATGATAGGGGGCTACCCAACTTGTGTCTGAGAAAAAGTGGCTGGTGGCAGCAGAGAAAAAGGCTGTGTTTAAGAAACAACCGTACTGCACTCTGACAGCCAGTTGAATGTTGTCCGAGATGGCTGACTCACAGAGTTGCTGGCTGGGAGCTCAGCCAGGGCTGTCAACCAGGTGCCTTGATTGTCTTCATGTGGCCTCTCCATGCAGCTTAGGCTTCACAGAGCATGGTGACTGGATTTAAAAAGGGAGTGTACCTAGAGTGGGAAAGAAGCTGTGAGGCTCTGAAGGCCTAGCTTCAGAAGTTATACAGCATCCCTTCAGCCACATTCCACTGGTCAAAGTGGAGAGGAGTGGACTCCACCATTCCACAGGAATAATGGCAAAGACTCTGTAGCCATTTTTAACCACCACACTGAATTTGTGACTTAAAGTGATCCTAAGACTTTTTTTAACCTAAGAGTGACTAGAAAAATTGTGAGTTTTTATGAGGAAGCCAAGAAAGAACTTCCCATTGAAAAAGATTTAAAGATCAGCAGGAAAAAAAATAAAGTTGCATTCTGATTATATATAAGAAGTCATTTAATTTTTCAGTTATGATTATAAAAATAACAAAATAACCTAACATTGAAATACATAAAGCAGTGTGCTGGAGATTTTTTTTAAAGATTTATTTACTCATTTGAGAGAGCGAGAACACGAGCTGGAGAGGCAAAGGGAGAGGGAGAGAGAATTTTAAACAGACTCCAATGAGCATGGAGCCCAACTCAGGGCTCCATCTCATGACCCTGAGATTACAGCCTGAGCAGAAACCAAGATTCAGAACCAATTGCACCACCCAGGCATCCTTGTACTGGAAAAAAATTTTTTTTAAGATTTTATTTATTGAGAGAGAGAGAAAGGGTGCAAGCAGGGAGGGGGCAGAGGCAGAATGAGAGAGAGAATGTGTGCTCCCCAGTGAGCACGGAGGCCGACCTGAGACTCTATCCCTAGACCCGGAGGTCATGACCAGAGCTGAGATCAAGAGTCAACATTTAACCAACTGAGCCACCCAGGTGCCCCTGTACTGGAATTTTTTTTTTTTTTTAAGATTTTATTTATTTATTTGAGAGAGAGAAAGAGCATGAGAGGGGGAGGGTCAGAGGGAGAAGAAGACTCCCCGCTGAGCAGGGAGCCCCATGTGGGACTTGAACCTGGGACTCCAGGATCATGACCTGAGCTGAAGGCAGTTGCTCAACCAACTGAGCCACCCAGGTGCCCCGTGTACTGGAAATCTTGATAGAATCCATAAATGGAAAAAGTTTCATCTAGATTTAAAAAATTTTTTTTATTATGAAAAATTTCAAAGATATAAAAAAGTAAACAGAGGGGCGCCTGGGTGGCTCAGTTGGTTAAGCCACTGCCTTCGGCTCAGGTCATGATCCTGGAGTTCCAGGATCGAGTCCCACATCGGGCTCCCTGCTCGGCGGGGAGTCTGCTTCTCCCTCTGACCCTCTTCCTTCTCGTGCTATCTCTCATTCTCTCTCTCACAAATAAATAAATAAAATCTTTAAAAAAAAAAAAGTAAACAGAAAAGTGTAACGACTTCCTATGTACCCGTGTACCTAGACTTCAATAATTATCAACCCAGAGCCAGTATTTTTTCACTTACCCAAGCCTACTTTCTCCTTTCCCATACTGGTTTGAAACCATTTTCAAAGATCACATAATTTTATTCATAAATATTTCAACATGTATTTGTAAAAGATAGGAATGCTTAAAAACAAATACTCACATGGTGATCAGTGTTAACAGACATATTGTGATGATCATTTCACAATATGTACATTAGCGAATCAGTAAGTTGCACACCTGAAACTAATATAATGTTATATGTCAATTACATCTCAATAAAATTCAAAAAAAATTCAAATACCATTATCACATGTAAATAAAATTAACAATAAATCCTTAAAAGTAGTTGGACATTTTATTTACTTTATTTTATTTTTTTAAAGATTTTATTTATTTATTTAACAGAGAGAGACACAGCGAGAGAGGGAACACAAACAGGGGGAGTGGGAGAGGGAGAAGCAGGCTTCCCGTGGAGCAGGGAGCCTGATGCGGGGCTCGATCCCTGGGATAATGACCCGAGCCGAAGGCAGATGTTTAGCGACTGAGCCACTCAGGTGCCCCAGTAGTTGGACATTTTAATACATCTTTATTTGGCAGATCCAGCAGGCAAAAATAAGGATATAGCCCAATTCAGTAGAGAGTAGCCACATGTGGCTGCCGAGCACTTGAAATGTGGCTAGTGGAATTGGGAAACTGAATTTTTAATTGTATTTAATTTTAATTAATTTTAATACAATTTTTTAAAATGATACTTGATTCAGTATTGACAAATTTTTAAGAATGTTGAGAACAACATAGGCATGCAAATCTACTTTTCAACTATAGATTTTATGGAATCTAAATATAGATCAAGTATTCCTGATGACAATTTAGCATCTGAATTGAGAAGTGCTGTGAATGTAAAAGACACATTGAATTGAAGACTCAGTAGGCAAAGATGTAAAACATTTCATTAATACATTTTATACTGACAACTTATTGAAATGATAATATTTTGGATGTAAGGTGTTACATAAATACTTTAATTAAAATTAATTTCACTTATTTCTTTTTACTTTTTAACAGGGCTACTAGAAAATTTTCAATCACATATGTTGTCTACAGTATATTTCTATCAGATGTCATTGAGAAAGTCTGAATGATGTGATGATTAAGAAAGTCAATTTAATAGGTAAATATTATATTCCCTTTTCTTATAAACATAACACTTCTCTAGGACTTGTAGGTCACTTGGAAACTGATTATATATTATTCAACAAAGAAAATTTCAGGAAATTCCCCAAAGCATGAATTATTTGGTGCGTCCTCTAACCAATATTAATAACAGAACTGCAATCAACAAAAAGACTCAACCCTATGAAAACACAGGGATTCTCTCCTAAAAAAACCTCTTTTATCAAAAATGAAACCAAAATGAAACTGTAGGATATTTCAAACGTAGCAGTAATGAGCATACTGCATGACAAGGCTGTAATGAGAAGCAAATTCAAAGTAGCAAATGCTTTCATGATTAAAGAAGCAAGAAAGAAAGTAACGGAATTAAGCAGTAAGCTCAAAAAGTTAGAAAGCAAAGTAGCCTGAAGGAAATCCAGAGAAAGGAAATACAAAGGTTAAACAGAAAAAAGAAAATGCATTACAAAATAGAAGTCAACAGTCTTAGATTAAAAAAAAAAAATCAAAATAGGTAATGTTTTGCTTATCTAATAAAGAAAAAGCATGGAAAAAATGCAAATACCTAATATTAGATATATAAAAACAGCCCACATTTACTGAATATTTCCATGTTCTAGGCAATTGTGTTAAGCCCTCTACCTACTCCCCTTCGCGTCCTAGCATCCTTGTGAAGTGCAAAGTCCTATTATCTCTACTTCTACTTTTGCATGTCAGGAGCCTGTGATTTATCTAACTAATCTCATCATAGGAGGAAGTAGGAGAATGGAAATTTGAACCCAGGGCTTCTGGTCCTTAGGTTCTGCCATTTTATTGTTTTATTTTATTCTTTTTTAGGGACAGAAAGAGACAAAGTGTGGGAGCAGGATGGGGAAGGGGCAGAGGCAGAAGGAGAGAGAGATTCTTAAGCAGGCTCCATGCCCAGCACTGGGCTGGATCCCATGAGCTGAGATCACGACCTGAGCCGAAACAGAGAGCCAGACACATTTTTTTAAAGATTTTATTTATTTATTTGACAGAGAGAGAGACACAGCGAGAGGGGGAACACAAGCAGGGGGAGTGGGAGAGGGAGAAGCAGGCTTCCCACGGAGCAGGGAGCCCGATGCGGGACTCTATCCCAGGACCCTGGGATCATGACCTGAGCCAAAGGCAGACGCTCAACAACTGAGCCACCCAGACGCCCCATGGTCCTGCCATTTTAAATCTCCGCACTATACCAAGTAGTGGAGAAAATTACAGATACAGAAGATACAGAAATTTTTAAATTATGTGCAACTCAGCAACACACTTGAAAATCCATATAAAAGGTATGATTCTCCAGTAAAATGTAAATTACCAAACTTGAATCAAGAAATGGATAATAATCTAAACAAACCAATAACCATGAAAGAGAAGTTGACTGCCTTCACAAAAGTTGCTGGGCTAAGTGATTACAAGAGAAAACTCTGTTAGAAAAGACTTTGAAGGAGTAGATAATTCTCATGACAAAGAACTTGTTCCAGGACAAGGGACAGGGGAAACTATGGGTTACATCACAATTCAGTTTATGAGGCTAATTCAGAAGAAGGTTTAAAAAAAATGTATAGATGATGTTCACTTAATGTATATCAAAACAAAAATTTTAAACAACATTCCAGCAAATAAGCCCCGTAGTACATGAAATGCCAAGTGATGCTATATTAGAAATAATAAGGATGGTTTGATATGAAAAAAATCTACTCATAAAATTCACATCAATATCTGTCCTCTTGACAGATATTTTTGAAAAATTTGATAAATTTCAATATCCATTTCTGCTTTATTTTGATTTATTATTTTTAATTTATTTTTAAGTAGTAAACTTTCATTTTAAAAATATGCTTTCTTTTTCTTGGTAAAGAACATCTGTCTCAACGTCCAAAATCTAACTGGTATAAATAAGAATCAACATCATACTTAAAAGCTGCACAGCAGGGGAGCCTGAGTGGCTCAGTTGGTTAAGCTTAAGCATCCGACTCTTGATTTTGGCTCAGGTCACGGTCTCACGGTCCTGAGATTGAGCCCAGGGTTGGGCTCAGTGCTCAGCAGGGAGTCTACTTGAGATGCTCTCTCTCCCTCAACCCCTCCCCTCTGTGCTCTCTCTTTAAAATAAACAAATCTTTTAAAAAATAAAAGTGATACAACAAAGGCACTCCCATTAAAATCAGGAACAAGACAAAGATTCAGGTATCACCACAATGATTTACCATTATTCCAGAAGTTTTAGCTGTTCCTAAATAATGCGAAGGAAAAAAAAATCCCACTTACAATAGTACCAACGCTGTTCACCCTCCAGGAATAAACCTCTCCAGGAAGAAACATGAAAGGAGAAGCAATCAAAATTATATATATATTATCTAATCTTTACAACATTTTGGTAGACACAGTGAGCAACCTTTTCAATACTTTCCTAAACCTTCAATTTAGCATAAGCAAAATTTTACAACCAGGAAAAGGTCGATAACAACCACAGAGCAAAAGAATCCCTAGGGAGAGAGAGCTGGAGGAGGAATGGGGGTGAGTTGGTGGTGGCGGGTGGGGTCGTTGGGAAAAGGAATGGCTTGAAACCGAGGTGCACCGCCCCCACAAGGGCTTCTTAGGAAATTCTGCATCCAGAGATGAAGGTGACTGTCTCTTAGAACACTGCAGTCCAAATTCCTCCGTGAGTCAAGCTGAAACTTGTTGGCAATCGGAGGCTGTAAAAGACAGCGGAGGCCAAGCATGGGGTGTGATAGCGTTTTCCAGACCGGTTAAAGTCCTCGGTCCCAGACAGCCTGACAGTGGGCTCTGGGGCCCTAGGCCCAGCTTTTCTCAAGGACACATGGCCCCGGGCCAGGACAGGAGTCTTTTCTGGCCAACTTTATTTTTTAGTTCTGGTTTCCTGGTGAGAGGGGGGTAAAAGAGACGGGGTGTGTATGTGTTTGCGTGTGTATCTGTGTCTGCGTGTATACAAAAGTGTGTATAGTCTCCAAACATTTCATTTATTTATCTTTTAAAAATATTTATTTATTTATTTTAGAGAGAGAGGGAGCAAGAATATGAGGAAGGGAGCGGAGCGGAGCGGAGGGGAAGGGAGGGCGAGAAGGGGGGCGTAGAAGGGGAGGAGCAGGGGAGGAGGGGGAGAGGGAATCCCAGGGCGACTCCCCGCCGAGCACAGAGCGGGAGGCGGGGCTTGATCTCAGGACCCCGAGATCACAACCTGAGCCAAAACCAAGAGTCTGACGCTTAAAGGACCGAGCCCCCCAGGTGCCCCCAGACATTTCCTTCAAAACTCACCCTTTGGAGGCGCCTGGGTGGCTCAGTCAGTTAAAGCGTCTGCCTTTGACTCTGGTCATGATCTCTAGGTCCTGGGATCAAGCCCCAAGTCCAACTTGCTCAGCAGAGTCTGCTTCTCCCTCTCCCTCTGCTCCCCATCCCCCCCAGATAAGTAAATAAAATCTTTAAAAAAACAAAGAACACCTCACCGTCTGAGGGCTGCTGGAGAGGAGGTGGGTGGGCTCAATGAGGGATGGGGATTAAGGAGGACACTTACTGTGAGGAGCACCGGCTGTTATATGTAAGTGGTGAATCAGTAAATTCTACTCCTGAAACGAGTCATGTAACTATATGTTAACTAACCAGAATTTAAATAAAAACTTTGGGGGAAAAACAACAAAAAACAAAACCCCAAAACTCACCCCCCTCTGTCTTGGGTAACAGGAACTCTGGTTCGCTCCGGTGGACTCCTGAGGGTCTCTCGGAGCGCTGGCCCCCGTGGGCCATGATGAGTCACCTTTCTCTTGCACCAAGCTGCGCCTTCTGTCTCCTGCCCTTAGCTGTTGGTCCACACATGGCTGCTTACTTATTTGATGCCACTTTACCCCTTCCTTCATGTCCCCAAAGCACCAAGACCCGCTGTTTAAAGTCACGGGCTTTCCTAAAAATTTGAAAATGTCATCGAGTGGACACCGCCAGAAAGACAACTTTCATCTCAACTCAGTCTGTGGACCACATGGGATCACCTGGCGTGCTTTGTTGTCCGGCTTTCTCCTTGGCCTACCTTCCTGGTGCTCAGCCCGCTCCTGCTTCCCAGATCTCAGCCCCAGTTCATTTCTCCCAAGCCCTAGGTCCAGAGACCTCCAGACGCCCTCCATCCCCGGAGTCTATAGAGGAAGCCCCCAGTCAAGAACAGCAAAAATTAAGACCTTTTTAAACACAGCTCTCCCTTACCAAGGAACAGCCCCTCTCCTTTCCTTTCCTCTTCTTCCTCCTCCTTCTGTCTACACACGCAAATGTTAGTCATTTCTGGGTGGTAAGAAATATTGATCAGGAAAATTATATCCAATGATACATATTATATATTTATATTATACATTTATAATTATGTGGTCACATATGCGAATATATCAAAAGTATAAAAACTTACGTATTTTCCCCCTCCTCCCAATTGTTTGACCATGAACTTACATTATTTTGTCACAAGTAAGAAAACGTAATAAAGAAAAGAGAAACGCAAATGACCCCCAGAAAGTGTCAATTGGGAAACTGGATTTGACCCAGGAGTGTCCCCTTGCTCAAGGACAAGTCTTCAGCTCTTAATATCTTATCTAAGTCCCAAGTGACTGTCAGGTGCTCACTGAGGACAGGAAGTTCTTGTGACTTTGGCCCCCTGGGCTCTGAGCTTGGAAAGGGAAAAAGTGCTCAAGGTTAAAGGTCCCCTGCCTGGGGTCTGTAGAGGAGGACCGGATCAGTTTTCCCTTCCTGCCCTCTCTACCCCCCCCACCCGACTCCCCAACTCCCCGGACCTCAGTGGCACCCTGATGAGTCTGAAGTCTAGCTTGAAGGCTAGACTTTGATCCCGGTGCCCTCCCCTGGGAAGCAGAAAAGGGGATTAACAAACCTTTCTTCAGAAGAGTGTTTGGGCGAAGTGAATGAAGATGCTGGTGAGCGCTTTGCAAACTGTGCGCCAAGCACTCGGGCGGTCAGTTCTTTGCACAGAACCTTAGTAAGTTCTACTGTGTCGGGACGTGCCCTGGGCACAGGATGCACAGACCATGAAGGCGTGTTCCTGCTCTCCAGGACCGTCAACCATCCAGAGAGGGAGACAGGGCAGGAGCTTTGCTAGGGCAGAAGGAGCCAGGCCAGACGCAGAGCCAACCCTATGCCTTCCTTGCGGGCGCTGTGGCCAGGGGCACGCTATTTAACCTCTGGGACCCACCGGCTTCTATCTCAGCAATGTGAAGCTACCATTTCCACAGCGTTGTTGTAAGGATTAAATGAGATTTCCCCAAACCTCAGGTATTAGGACCTCCCCCTTTAAAATGTTTGCTTGCTATCCCTGCAGCAGGTACAATTAGTTCATTAACATTGCCACCCACTTTTGCTTCCTCTGAAATGGTAATATTTGTGAAATCTTGGGTTTAGTGTGTGAGGCCTATATTTTTTTCTAATGCACATTAAAGCAAATGCACAGTTATTAAAAATTTCTTTTTTAAGATTTTATTTATTTATTTACCAGAGAGAGACACAGTGAGAGAGGGAACACAAGCAGGGGGAGTGGGAGAGGGAGAAGCAGGCTCCCGCGGAGCAGGGAGCCCGATGCAGGGCTTAATGCCAGGACGTTGGGATCATGACCTGAGCTGAAGGCAGATGCTTAACGACTGAGCCACCCAGGCGCCCCGCTATTAAAATTTTTAAAGTTCATTTGGGTCAGAAACATTTCATGTGTCTCAGGGATAGAAATACTATACTCGGGAAAATACTGAGATTCATAACTAAAGCACCTAGCACGTTGCTTGGTGCATAGTAAGGCTTACAAGCACACAATTCTGTTGGTTCTGAGGAGGTGAGAGGGAGAACCCAGTGCCTTGGGGGTGGGGAGGAGAAAGACTTCCCAGAGGGGGTGATCTCTGAACGCAGCACTGAAGTCTGGGCCGTCCCTCACCAGACATGTGAAAGGGAGCGAGGAGGTGGGGGGGAAGGGAGGTGCTTCCAAGAAAAGGGAGCAAAGACCAAGATCAGAAGGGGACCTTAGAACTTTGAGGAATTGCCGCAGCCCGGCCTGTGAGCGATGAGCCTGCAGAGAGAGAGATAAGGCAGCTCAGATAGAGATACACACGGGAGGCCATTCGTGGAGTTTGTACTTGATCCTGATGGATATGGAGAAACTTACTGAGAAGTCACATGTTCCCATGGACCGCCTA
Organism: Zalophus californianus; assembly: GCF_009762305.2. NCBI lineage: Eukaryota > Metazoa > Chordata > Mammalia > Carnivora > Otariidae > Zalophus > Zalophus californianus. The sequence continues at coordinate 20,649,590 of NC_045596.1, forward strand.
AGAAGAGCTCAGAGAATGTTTAGAGTGGCCCAAGGCAGAAGGTTCCAGGCTGTATGCACCGAGGCTGCCTGATAAATCTGTGAAAACATCTCTCGCCCCTCCATCCCTTCATTCACTCACTGGAGCTTCCAAATACGCAGACCATTTGGAACTATGTGTTTCAGCAGGAATGAGCACTTTGTCTCCGATACCAGTTTCTACTGTCCCGAAGAGCTAAGGCTGTTCAATCATCATTCACCCACCCGGTGGTGAAAGCCGGAAAACTGGGAGCTGTCTTCAATTACTCCTTCCTCCGCACACCCTCCACAGCCAGGGGCTGCGGGTCTGTCCATTTGCCCTTCCTGATACTGATCAAATCTTGTCCTTCGTCTGCTCCCTCTGCCCCTGCAGTTCAGACCGTTTGCACCTCTGTGGTGGGCTCCACACCACGCTCACTGCGGGTCACACCTGGATTCCTCGATGTATGTGTCTGCAGGGTCCCAAGCAAATCCCTTATTCTTACTAAGTCCCTGTTTCCTCTCCGTCAAATGGGGATAACGTGTCTATGCATCTGTCTCATTGGGTTGTTGCAGGGATTCTGTGAGATACCAAGTGGACAGCACTTTTCTAGACTGCATGGCACGTGGTAGAAGTTTGGTAAAGTTTTGGTACTATTATAATAGCTCTCTCCCCACCTCCATTGTGTAATCAATGGCTGCCTAATATAACCAAACTCCATAAATGAATTAATTGACCTTCTGCCGTTAGTCACCAGCCTCTTGGACTGAGTTCATGGGAGTCTGTCCTGTGAGTGTCATCGAATCTGATCTCCCTGTGCAGATTACTTTTTTTAAAAAAAGATTTTATTTATTTATTTGAGAGAGAGAGCACATGAGAGGTGGGAGGGTCAGAGGGAGAAGCAGACTCCCTGCAGAGCAGGGAGCCCGAGGTGGTACTCGATCCCGGGACTCCAGGATCATGACCTGAGCTGAAGGCAGTTGCTTAACCAACTGAGCCACCCAGGCGCCCTCCCTGTGCAGATTATTGAACCAGGTGAGGCTGAGGATCAATAGGGGCGAGACTAATGATGAAGTTTTAGAATATAAGGCCACATCAGGCTGGTCCCAGTCTGGTGCTTGGGATTAATGTGTCATGAACGAAATCAAGAATGTGGCTAAGACCAGTTAGAAAGTCAGTGGTGTTGGGGATCACAGTCAGCAAGGGTTTCACACCCCGTAGGGCTTTCCCTCTCTGCCCTGGGGCTCTTCCTCTCCCCTCCCCACCCCCCCACCGCCAACCAACTCGCTTCACCTCTCACCCTTGTTCCCCTCCAGAGCTTGGCCCAGAGAGTGACTTTGAGCAGAGAAAGCAATGTAGTGGGCCAGGAGCTTATGAGTTTGGGTACATCCTAGACTGGGGTTGAATTCTGGCAGGAATGGCTTTGGTCCTCTCATGATTTTTTAAAAATAATTTATTAAGGCGACATTCCTGTCGCATAAAATTAACCATTTTCAAGTGAACAATTCATTGGCATTCAGTACATTCAGGACGTTGCGCACTCCCCACCTCTCTCTAGTTCCAGAACATTCCCATCACTCCAAAGTCAAACCCTTTACGCATTAAGCAGTTTCTCCGTTACACCTTCCCCAACCCCTGGCAACCACCTACCTAGGTCCTCTCTCTCTATCGAATTTTCCATTCTGAGTATTTTATGTAAATGGAATCATACAATATGTGACTTTTTGTTTCTGACTTTTTTTTACTTAGCGTAACGTTTTCGAGGTTCGTCCACATTGTAATATGTATCACTATCTTTTTATGGCTGAATGATACTCCATTGTATGTATATACCACACATCGCTTATCTATTCATCTGTTAATGGAGATTTGGGCTGTTTCTACCCCTTGGTTATTGTAAGTGAATGTTCCACTGATATAAGAATTCCTGCTGATTTGAGATAGTCAATGAACCTGAAATTGTAAATAAAACACTTGGGAAGGACTCCACATTTATAATGTATATGTCACACCAGATTTGCTGCTGAACTAAGAGAAGAGGAAAAGAGGATTAATGTTTTATAAGTATTTACTGGATGCTGGGCCTCAGGTGCTCAACATTTGCTTTCTCATTTAATCCTTGCAACAGCCTATGAAGTAGGTATTCTGATGCCCATTTTACAGATGTAAAAACTGAGGCACAAAGAAATTAAGTCATTTGCTCAAGGCAGATCTCTAAGAAGTGTAAAAGCCAGTATTTTAGCCCAGATCATATGGTTTCAAAGTCCACACCGTCTCTTGTAAAGAGTGGAAACAAAGTTTAGTTCACTTGCAATGGAAAATAAAAAAAAGCTGAGAATGACCCAATTAATTCACACTGGAGCTTCTCTTGCCTCTGTATATTTAAGCCACTTGAGCTAAAATATCACACGGGCCCTTCTTAGTAAACTAGAACAGAACTCGTATTTTATAGAATGTCAGCACCTGTTGGAGAGTCCTCTGACTGCTTTATCTAAAATCGATAATTTCAAGAGGTAGTTTTATGTTCCCCCTTCCTCCAAACAGACCCCCGAGAGATTTTCAGGGCTGTTTCTAACCTGGAGTCATCAGTTCTCATTCCTGGTTCTAGAAGTTCTAGATTCTAGCTAGTTCTAGGTTCTGAACCTCTAGAGTTCAGAGGACCCCCCCAAAAATCTATCCACCAGACCATGAGTGCTCCTGATTTTAATCCTTCGGGGTGAGAACCACAAGTGGAGGAGCATCTGGTTACCAGGGGTCCTAATGCAGCAGGCCAGCAGTGAGAAGCCAGCTTCTGAGCTCTTGAATGCAGCTTTACCCCTAGAGGCCAGAGTTTGCTGTGTGACTCCTGCTGGAAACCCAAACATCTTAAGCTGAGTGGTCATGCCAGCCCAACCTGAGATGCCAAGCAAAGCCAGCCATGTAACAGCAAGTTTTAAACTGTATATTCTCATTAATCTACTTCCATGAATTTATCCCAAGGGAATTAGTATGGAAACTATGGATTTGACTACAAGGCCTTTTTTTTGGTCAGAATTTTTTTTATAATAACCAAAAACCAGAGATAACATAAATATTCCATATGGGAGGATTGGATAAAACAAATACAAATACATCCATATAATGTAATATAATTCAGCCACTGAAAGTATGGTAAAGAAAAAAAAGTTGTTCTGTTAGGTGAAAACAAGAATTAAGTCGAAAAGTTTACAGAGCAGTACTGGCTGCTAATCTAGCTATTATTTATCTATCTCCAGAGCCTGGACCTGTAAACCTATTAGCAATGGGAGTCCTCAGCTAGGGAAATTATGGAGATTTTTGTGCTTTCTCATAGTCTCCAGATTTTGCTGTAATTCACATGTTACTTTTGTAATTGATATTTAGTTTCTCATAATATGTTCTTATAATTGTATTTCTTTGGTGTTGGTTGTGATCTCTCCTCTTTCATTCATGATTTTATTAATGTGGGTCCTTTCTCTTTTCTTCTTGCTAAGTCTGGCCAGGGGTTTATCAGTCTTACTAATTCTTTCAGAGAACCAGCTCCTAGGTTCATTGATCTGTTCTACTGTTCTTTTGGTTTCTATTTCATTGATTTCTACTCTAATCTCTATTAATTATCTTCTCCTGCTGGGTTTAAGCTTTTTTTTTTGATGTTCTTTCTCCAGATCGTTTAGGTGTAAGGTTGGCTTGTGTATTTGCGACCTTTCTTGTTTCTTGAAAAAGCCTTGTATTGCTATATGCTTCCCTCTTAGGACTGCCTGTGCTGCATCCCAAAGGTTTTGAGCAGTTGGGTTTCCATTTTCATTTTTTTTTCCATGCATTTTTAAATTCTTCTTTAATTTCCTGGTTGACCCCATTCATTCTTAGTGGGATGCTCTTTAACCTCCATGTATTTGAGTTCTTTCCAAATTTCCTCTTGTGATTGAGTTCCAATTTCAAAGCACTGTGGTCTGAAAATATGCAGGGAATGATCCCAATCTTTTGATACCAGTTGAGACCTGATTTGTGACCCAGTATGTGTTCTATTCTGGAGAATGTTTGCTGTGTTGTTTCCATGTGCACTCAAGAAGAATGTGTATTCTGTTGCTTTAGGATGGAATGCTCTGTATATATCTGTGAAGTCCATCTGGCCCAGTGTATCATTCAAAGCCCTTGTTTCCTTGTTGATCTTCTGCTTAGATGAGCTGTCCATTGCAGTGAGTGGGGTGTTAAAGTCCCCTATTATTATTGTATTATTGTCAATGTGTTTCTTTAATTTTGTTATTAATTGGTTTATATAATTGGTTGCTCCCATTTTAGGGGCATAAATACTTATAATTGTTGGAACTTCTTGTTGGATAGACCCTTTAATTATGATATAGTGTCCTTCCTCGTCTTTTATTATAGTCTTTGGTTTAAAATCGAATTTGTCTGATATAAGGATTGCTATCCTAGCTTTCTTTTGATGTCCATTGGCATGATAAATGTTTCTCCAACCCCACACCTTCAATCTGCAGTGTCCTTGGATCTAAAATGAATCTCTTGCAGACAGCATATCTATGGGTCTTGTTTTTTCATCCAATCTGATACCCTGTGTCTTTTGATTGGGGGCATTTAGCCCATTTACATTCAGAGTAACTATTGAAAGATATGAATTTAGTGCCATTGTATTACCTTAAAGTCACTGTTTCTGTATATTGTCTCTGTTCCTTTCTGGTGTATGTTACCTTTGGGCTCTCTCTTAGCTTAAAGGATCCCCTTTAATATTTCTTGCAGGGCTGGTTTAGTGATCACAAATTCTTTTAGTTTCTGTTTGTCCCGGAAGCTTTTTTATCTCTCCTTCTATTTTGAATGACTTGGTGGAGGCTTGCTGGAGGAAGTATTCTTGGCTGCATAGTTTTCTCATTTGGCACCCCAAATATATCATGCCAGTCCTTTCTGGCCTGCCAGGTCTCTGTGGATAGGTCTGCTGTCAATCTAATGTTTCTACCTTTGTGGGTTACAGACCTCTTGTCCCGAGCTGCTTTCAGGACTTTCTCTTTGTCTCTGAGATAAGCAAGTTTTACTATTACATGTCAAGTTGTTGACCTATTTTTATTGATTTTGAGGGGGGTTCTCTGTGTCTCCTGAACTTGAAAGCCTGTATCCTTCCCCAGATTATGGCAGTTCTTTTTTATAATTTGCTCCAATATACCTTCTGCCCCCACCACCCTTTCCTCTTTTTCTGGGATCCCAATTATTCTAATATTGTTTTTCTTTATGGTATCACTTATCTCTCAAATTCTCCCCTCGTGATCCAGTAGTTTTTTATCTCTCTTTTTCTCACCTTCTTTGTTTTCCATCTTTGGTCGTCTATATCACTAATTCTCTCTTCTGCCTCATTTATCCTAGCAGAGCCTCCATTTTTAATTGCATCTATTAATAGTCTTTTTTATTTTGACTTGGTTAGATTTTAGTTCTTTTATTTCTCCAGAAAAAGATTCTCTAGTGTTTTTCATGCCTTTTTTCAAGCCCAGCTTTATAATCATTCTGAACTCTAGTTCTGACATCTCATTTATATCCATAGTGATTAGGTCCCTGGCAGTCAGTACTGCCTCTTGTTCCCTTTTTTGAGGTAGGTTTTTCCATCTTGTCATTCTTGCAGAAAGTGGTCACTTTTCTATTTGTAGAGTTGCAGCTATTCTTTTCTTAGATCTCTGGTTGAGTTTGTAAGTGTTCAGAATGATCTGATGGCTCAACTCCTGGGACTAAACAAAACAAAAGTCTCCTACTTCTCCACCATCTTGGACTTCCCCTCTGGTGTCCTCAAATTTTTTAAAAATTCATTCTCCAAAACAAGACTGCCATCCGCCAACTGGGATGATGTTGGGCAAGTTAAATAACTTGTCAGTGTCTCAGCTCCTTCATTTATAAAATGGGAATAATAGTAAAACTACTTAATAAGGTTTTTCTGAAAATCAAATAAGTTAAAATATGTAAAGTCCCTAGAAAAATGCTTGTCTATATAGGAGGTAAATATTTACTATTGCATTAGAAGTAGTAGTGTTAATATTATTGTTATCATTATCATGTTCCCCTCATTCTTTAAGCAAGAGAAAAAGGCATGATTTATACACAATATCCACAAAACAATAATTTAACAAAAGATTTGTTAAACCTTTAGAATAGGGACGCCTGGGTGGCTCAGTCAGTTAAGTGTCTGCCTTCAGCTCAGGTCATGATCCCAGGGTCCTGGGTTAGCATTCCACATCGGGCTCCCTGCTCCTCAGTGGAGTGTCTGCTTCTCCCTCTGCCTGCCACTTCCCCTGCTTGTGCTCTATCTCTCTCTGCCAAATAAATAAATAAAATCTTTAGGAAAAAAACAAAGAACAAACAAAAAAACCCTTTAGAATAAAAATTATAAAACTTCACCAAAAGCTTTTTAAAGCTTTAGGAAGATGATAATGACTAAAAGATGGGTATCATTTTCATGGATAAGGAGACTGAATAACATAAATATTTCAAGTCTCCAAAATTTAATCTGTAAGTTATCTGATTTTAAAATTCTTTTAGAAAAGCAAAGAGACAGAAAGGAATTAACTAAGACTATCTTGAAGAAAAAAGAGGAGTGACTTGCCTTATCAGACAGATACCAAGATTTAGTATTATAGGCACCATCCCCCACCCCCACCCTGTGTAGTTGAAAATCTGCATATAACTTTTGACTCCCCCAAAACTTAACTGCGAGGAGCTACTGTTGACCAGAAGCCTTGTTGATAGCATAAACGGTTGATTAACACAGAATTTGTATGTTATATGTATTATATACTGTATTCTTACAATAAGTTAAGCTAAAGAAAAGAAAAGATCATTAAGAAAATCATAAGGAAGACAAAATACATCTATAATACTGTACTGTATCCAAAAAATCCATGTGTAAGTGGACCTGCACAGTTCCAACCTGTGTTGTTTAAGAGTCAACTGTAATTATAGAAATAAAGCAGTTTGTCATTTAGGTAAATAGACTCGACGCTCCTCCACTGTGTTAAAAATGTGCTGAGATATTGATCCAGTCATCTCTTGGGGTTGTTAGGGGAGGCCTGGGGTGGTCTGAAGCAGCTAAAGCCCCAGGAGGGATCATCAGCCTCTTCTGTTTACTCCAATGTGCAATTTGAAGATATTTTTCTATGTGTTCATGATGTGAGAAGGTTACAAAGTGCTGGAATAGACAAGCAGACTAGAATAGAGAACTCAGTTTCTCATATTCATGGAAATTTTATTATCTTTAAGAGTGCCATTACTAATCTATTGGGACAGAAAGGATTTTTCTTTTCTTTTTTTTTTTTTTAAGATTTTATTTATTCATTTGAAAGAGAGAGAGCAAGAGTTTGAGAAAGAATGAGCCAGAGGGAGGGGCAGCAGGAGAGGGAGAAGCAGACTCCCTGCTGAGCAGAGAGCCTGACACAGGACTTGATCCCAGGACCCTGGGATCATGACCTGAGCTGAAGGCAGATGTTTAACTGACTGAGCCACCCAGGCACCCCAGAAAGGATTTTTCAATAAGTGATACATATATATATACACACATATACATATATATATGTCCTAATACAGTTATAATATAACTGAATATATTTTATATAACTATATATAACTAATTATAATATATATAATATATGGGAAATAAATTAAAATTGCTTTTTTACCTAACACCATAAACAATAATCAATTTCAGATGAATTAAAAAACTAAATGTGAAAAAGCAAAATACTACAAATTTTAAAAAGAAAACCCAGGAGAAATATTTTGATGACATCAGATCAGAGAAGAATTTAGCAAAAGTAGAGAAACAGCGTGGGGGGGGGCACCTGGCTGGCTCAGCTAGTAGAGCATGCAACTCTTGATCTCAGGGTTGTAACTTCAAGCCCCATATTGGTTGTAGAGATCACTAAAACAACAACAACAACAACACCTAAGTATAGTAAAAAAACTAAGGAACTACCTGGAAAAAAATTTACAACTTACATCACAAAAAGCTAATTTCACTAAGAAATAAAATCCTTTTTGCAATCCATAAAGCACCAATAATTTGGTGTAAACAAACAGATCACAGAAAAATATATAGAAGTGGTCTTTAAAAAAATCTAAAATATTATTTATTTCAACTTCACTAATAGTAACAGAAACACAAATTACAACCACATTGAGATACTATTTTCTACCTCTCAGGTTGGTAAAAATCCAGAAGTCTAATATATATAGTATCATCCGTGGTATAGAAAACAGACCTCTTCCAGTGCTGTGGAGAGCAAATTTTTACAACCCCTACAGAAGGAATTTGGCGATGTCTTTCAAAAATACAGTTGCATATACCTTTTAACCATACATTTCCAAATCTAAGAACTTGTTCCCTAGACATATGCACACCTCTGTGTAATGATAAAAGAACAAGGTTACTCAGTGCAACCTTGTTTGTATTCCTCAAAAGTTGGCAAACTATCAAATATTAATCAGGAACTGATTGAATATTAATTATAATACACATACTATGGGATCCTGAGCTGTAAAATATAAACTCTTTAGTACTGTTTATGGAATCATCTTCAAGGTATAGATAAAGGGTGGAAAACCCTAAGACACACCACACACAACAGTGTACACACTATGTTAATATTGGGGCACCTGGGTGGCTCAGTTGGTTGGGCGACTGCCTTCGGCTCAGGTCATGATCCTGAGTCCCTGGATCGAGTCCCGCATCGGGCTCCCTGCTCGGCAGGGAGTCTGCTTCTCCCTCTGACCCTCCCCCCCCTCAATGTGCTCTCTCTCTCTCTCTCATTCTCTCTGTCTCAAATAAATAAATAAAATCTTTAAAAAAATATCGGGGTTCAAAGGTGAAAATATTTCGTTTGTTTTTATATGCATAAAATAATTTTGGAAGGATGCCAAGGGATAGTGGGTGATGGAGGAAGAGCAAGAGACTTGTCACTGTATGCTCTTTGTACCTCTTGAATTCTAAGCTATATGTATTGTCTCTCAAATAAAAGATTAATATATTTAAAATTTAGCGAATTAACTACATTGAAATTTAAAATTTCTGTATGCTTAAAGACATCATTAAAAAGATGAAAAGATAAGTCACATACCAGGGGAATGAATAAATTTTCAGCACATGTAACTAACGATTAGTATCCAGAGTTCCAAATCAGTAAGAAAAAGACAGATTGTTCCATATGAAAATGGACAGATAATAAGATCAAAACATTCACAGAAGAAGAAACATGACTGGTCAATGGAGTATTAAGATGCACTTCTTCTAACAATCAAAGACTATAAATTAAAATGAGCTGCCATTTTACTGCCATTAGATTGGAAAATATTTAAAATTCTAACAGTCTTAAGTGTGGGTGAGGATATAAGCTATGTGGGGCTCCCAGGTCCTGCTGGTGGCAGTGGAATGTGGTATGACCACACTGGAGACCCACACAGCAATCAGGTAGGAAATACATGCTTTGACACAGGAGTATCACTTTTTGGTACTTTTCACAGAAAACTTCTGGCAAATATGCATGAAGAAACACAGACAGAAAATATACACTGATGTATTGTTTGTACTAACAAAAACCAATAGGAAAATTAATAACCAATGGTATAATTACAAAATAAAATATATAGCAATATTCCTATATGCATCAACATGGATAAATCTCAAACATATTAGGTGGGCTGAAAAGCAAATTTTAGAAGAATATTATGTAAATAAAATTTTAAAAACATTCGAAATAATTCTATATAATGTTTGTCTTTATTTACATATGTGGTAAACATTAAAAAATATGCTGGAATTAAAAATACTAAATTTAAGTAATGGTTACCCCAAGTAGAGAGGAGGGATGGCTGTGGGTCATGTTCTGTGTCTGTAGTATTTTGGTGTTTTAAAACCAATCACTGAAGGACAAAAGAAAAAGGTAACATTTTACAAAACTGATCAGTGAGTACATGAATATTATTTGCTATACTTTATAATGTTTGAAATAATTTTAATAAAATAAACAAGAATGCAATAGGGACTGAGCAGTGAGTATTAAAGAGCACAGATTTTTTTTTTTTTTTTTTGGTCAGGGTTTTACTTCTCAGCACTACCATTTGTAAGCACTGGGGCCCTGGGCAAGTCCCTTTACCTCTTTAAACCTTATTTTCTCCAGCTGCAAAATGGGGAATAATTATAATAATTATGCAGTTATAATTATAATAGCTATAAGATTAAGTAAGATGAAGATTGAACAAGATGATGAATGCATGCATGATCCTTGTACACAGTAAGTGCTTCATTAAATGTTAACCCACATAATCAACATCTCAATTTGACTAGGGGAAGGGCATTCTGGAATCACTCTGACTCTCATTTCCTGACTCTCTTTAGAAAATGAGATTTTGTGCATTGGATTCCCAGAATTTATGCATTTTTTTAAAGATTTTATTTATTTATTTGTCAGAGAAAGGGAACGAGCACAAGCAGGGGGAGCAGCAGAGGCAGAGGGAGAAGCAGGCTCCCCGCTGAGCAGGGAGCCCGTTGCGGGACTCAATCCCAGGACCCTGGGATCATGACCTGAGCTGAAGGCAGATGCTTAACCACCCAGGCGTCCCGGATTTATGCATATTCTAACTGCAAATTTGTACCCTTTGACCCACATCTCCAATTCCCCCATCCCCAAGGCCCTGGTAACTACTATGCTACTCTTCGTTTCTAGTTCAGCCTTTTTAGATTCCACATATAAGTGGTATCATAAAGTATTTATTTTTGTCTGTCTGACTTATCTCACTCAGCATAATGCCCTCAAGCTCCATCCATATTAATGCAAATGGAAGGATGCCCTTCTTTCTCATGGCTGAATAATATTCCATTATACTGGTGCGTGCACACGCACACACACACACACATAATGTCTTCTTCATCCATTTATTCATTAATGGACACATATTATTTCTGTATCTTGGCTATTGTGAATAATGGTGCAATAAACATGAGAGTTCGGACATCTTTTCTATATCCTATTTCCACTTCTTTGGGATATATGCCCAGAAGTGAGATTCCTGGATCATATGGTTGTTCCTATTTTTAATTTTTAACAATACTGTATTATATACTTGAAAGTTACTCAGAGACTTAGATCTTAAATGTTCTCACCACAAAAAAATGATAATTATGTGATGTGATGGAAGTGTTATCTTAACGCTGTGGTAGCTATCATATAGCAATATATAAGTGTATCAGATCAACACGTTGTATACTTTAAACTTCACAAAAGCTATATGTCAGTTATAACTCAATTTAAAACAGTGAGATTTTAATCTCATTTCTGGATGACATGTAACTGAAAGTAAGGATATAAGCCTGAAACAGTTTCTTTTTTAAAGTCTGGCTTTAACAAGAAGCTGAGTTTCGACTAGAGCTGCTAATTAAGTCTGCAAGGAGGACACAGTGCTGATTATCCAGCTGTACCTGCTGGGGCAAATCCTCGGAAATAACAAAGAGCTGTCATTTTCCTCCAGCACTGAGGGGCCACAGTTACACACTCAGCTCTTTTGGGCTTGTTTTCACACAATCTGCCAGAATACTCAAAGTGGCACTTACTGCAGGCTTCTCGATATGATGATATACCCGACCAGTCCTTCTGTAACTACTTACTGTGGTCCTTCTCTCTGTCAGCATTGTGCAGGGTGGGAGTGACCCAGAAGTGTCCCTGCTTTAATACCTCAACAGTCCCACTGCGGAGACAAAGCAGATGCCAAAGCACAAAGACCTGAACAACAGGACAAAAATACGCAATTAATTGCTTCATTCAGTGGTAAAGACAACAAACCAGGGAATTCATAGGAGGGGGCAGTGAGCAAAGGCTGCAAGAAAGCATCTCCAGCTTTGGCGTCAGACAAGTATAAGTTGAAAGCAACGCCCCTCCCTCCTCGACAGGCAGCATCCACTTCCCTGCCCACATAGCTTCCCCATGTGACTTGCTTTAACCAATGAGGCGTTAGGAGAAGTGATGTGAATGAAGGTTTTATTTTTTTTTGAAGGTTTTATTTTTAAAAATTTTTAAAAAGATATATTTATTTATTTGAGAGGAAAATGGGGGGGAGGGGCAGAGGGAAGAGAACATCTCAAGCCGACTCCCTGCTGAGAGCGGAGGCCCCAATGCCCGGCTCGATCCCACCACACCACCTGGGAGATAATGACCTGAGTGGAAATCCCGAGTGGAATGCTCAACAACTCAGCTACCCAGGCTCCCCTGAATGAAGGTTTTAAAATGCTTGCACTGTTGGAGTTTTGAGCCTTCTGCCCTGGGATTGACATGTTGAGCATGCCTGGACGCACCCCACAGCCTGGACACCAGCCCAGCTGAGTCCCATCTAGATGAGCCGAACCACAGCCAACCCACAGGTGCCTGAGTGAGAAGTAAGTGCTTACGGCTGCGAGCCACTAAGCTTGACGGTGGCTTGGTACTCAGTATGACTGCAACAGTAGTTTATTCATCTGTAAAATGAGGAAAATATGTGTCCTACGTTCAGTGGTTTTGTGAACATTAAGTGGAATAGAAGCCAAATGTCTCGGATTTCAACAACCCTGAGGATGCAACTGCGGTGCATTAACATTGATCCCGGATTTGCAGTAGCTCGGCTACTCAAGAGGAAATCCCCTCCTCGAACACAGACTATCAGTAGTCCTGATGTTTCTCAGTGTGGGAGGGTGCCCCCTCTCCCCACCAGCACCCTGAACTCTGCCAGGGTACCACTCGAAGCTTGGGTTCTACTTCTGCTAAGCAGCTCAGGCTGACTGTTTGGTGGGCTGCAATAAAGATTCACTGATAAACAGCAGAGGACGTGAATTTTATGATGCAGGACAGCTTGACTCACACACTTAACTATCTACTGTCTGCTGAGCTGTGTATTTCAGTGGGACACTGTTGCTAGATTCATGACTTAGGGTAATTGTTTTGATAAGGACAGAAAATATTCTCTCCCTCATTTATACTCTGTTGGTGAACTCCACAGCCTGGTCAGAATTTTGTCAGAATTTAGTGAAACAGCCCTTTCAAGTGTGGAATGTTCTAGAATGGCAGGGTTAAGGAGAGACCCTCTGACACCTACCACAGCAAACCCAGTTCAGTCCTCCTGCACAGCCCTTGGGGCCTGTTGCTGAGTCTGAGGCCCTAGGGTCAATTTCCTCCCTGCCCTCTGTAAGACCTTGCCAATCCATGACCCTCAAGTATGTCAGGCTTGTCTGAACCCAACTGTGAACAGCAATCAAGATTACAATTCCCAGAAGACATTCGAGTTTCCATACAAATATGAGTCTGCAAACAGCTTCTTGTGAGATGGGGTATCTATCCTTCGACCACTCTCAATGGGTAGATCGGGTCCTGCTAGGATCCCTGCTTACAGAAACAGAAATAATGTACAGAAAGTACCAAGTAAATGGTAGGTAGTCAAGAGTGTCAATTCTCTTCCACTTTCTGGAGGCCAAGAAATTTGAGCTAGATAATGGAATAGTTGAAATGAGAAAAGGAGGAGGTCTGAAGTCTCTGTGCCTGGTGTGAGTAAAAGAGCCCAGTCCTTGTATATCAGACCTAGACATTAGCTCAGAGATGACAGAATGAGACCAGTGAACTGAGCCCAGATGATCTGCTGATTGCTCAGGGTTCCTAGGAAGTAATGTGTGCCAGGTGTGCCTGCTCTGGGTGATTGCAGACCTGTGGGTCTTACACACACGTTTGGTGATGAAATCATTACAAGGCCTCCCAGAATTCCTATAAATGTTTCCTAAAGTTGTATGAGTACTATTTTTCTTACATTTGTAGCTCTTCTTCAAATGTGAACATTATTCATTTTTTTAAATTAAGACTAGGTTTTTTTTTAAGATTTATTTATTTTAGAGAGAGAGAGTGCAAGCGGTGGGGGGTGCAGAGGGAGAGGAAGAGAGAGAATCTCAAGCAGACTCCATGCTGAGCACAGAGCCTGATGTAGGGCTCGATCTCAGAGTCGTGCTGTCATGACCTGAGCAGCAACGAAGAGTCAGATGCTTAACCGAATGAGCCCCGCCCCAGGCACCCCAAGACTAGATTTTAGAGCAGTTTTAGGTTCACGGTAATATTCAAGTGAAGATACAGAGATTTCCCATATGCCCCTTGCCCCCACACTGTGTAGCCTCCCCCATAATCAACATCCCCCACCAGAGTGGTATATTTGTTACAGTTGATGAACCTACAGTGACATGTCATTGTCACTCTAAAACCATACTGTACACTAGGGTTTACTCATGGTGTTGTATGGTCTATGGGTTTGGACAAATATATAATGACATGGATCCATCATGATGGTATCACACAGAGCATTTTGACTGCCCTAAAATCCTCTGTGCTCTACCTATTCATCGTCTGCCTTCCCAATCACACACCTCTGGCAACAACTAAACTTTTTACTGTCACCATAGTTCTGCTTTTCCAGAATGCCATGTAGTTACAATCATATAGTATGTAACCTTTTCAGATTGGTTTCCTTCACTTAGTACAATGCATGTAAGTTTCTTCCGTGTCTTCTCATGGCTTGACGGCGCATTCTTTTTAGCTCTTCGTATTATTTCACTGTCTAGAAGTATTACAGTTTATGTATCCATTCACCTACTGAAGGGCATCTGGTTGCTTCATATTTTGGCAATTATTCATAAAGCTGCCATAACAGCCATGTGCAGGTTTTTTGTGTGGACAGAAGTTCTCAATTCATTCAGTCAACACCAATGCAATTGCTGGATTGTATGTTAAGAGTACGTTTGGTTTGTAAGAAACCACCAAACTGTCCTCCAGAGTGGCTGTACCATTTTGCATTCCGGTCAGCAATGAATGAGCGTTCCTGTTGTTCCACGTCTTTGCCAGTATTTGGTGATGTCAGTGTTCCAAATTTGGGCTGTTCTAATGCGTAAAGTTGTTGCTTTGTTTTATTTTGGGGTCAAAGTGGGACCCTTACATATAATCAGTTTGGATACCACTTGACCTGGCCTGGGTCCTGCCCAAACAACTCTGTTCTTCCTTTTCACAGTGGTGAGCCCTTCCAGACACAGTTTGGCTTTGTGCCATCTGCGGGGGAAACAGTAGGTGGGCTTCTTAAACCCAGCACTTACCTGAGATTGTGGGTACTCCACGTGTAGACAGGAGGCCTGCTGGCTGTCCCATGGCTATGTGGCCTACTGCAGGAGCCTAGGTCAGAGAAGCAGAGGAGAGAGGGGTGCCTGAAAGTGACAATTAAAAACACATGAGGCAGGATGGTGGGCGGGGCAGGTGGGGAGGGGAAGGCTGTGTCCAGGATCAGAGCTGCCAGGAGCAACTGCCTTCCTATTCCATGACCTCTCAGCAAGTTCTGCCTGGCTGAGCAGCCAGGCCACAGGAAGGGACGTGAAATATGAGCCAGGCCCGTTCTCAGAGATCGATCCAGTATGTATTCTTCATGGACTGAATAGAAACTAGAAAATAAGAGCTCTCCTTACTGGGTATCAGCCAGCCTTCATTCTGAGTCCCTGGTTTCCTTAGGTTGACTTCCTAGGAAAATGACCCTTGGTGTTTCTAGTGCCTTAGACTTGCCCTCTAAAGAATCATCACTGTCCCTCTAAACACCATGTTGAAGCTATTTGCCACTCTGTAAGCACCAGGAAACATCCAATGGCCACGTTCAGCTCCTGACCTTTTCAGAGACCAGCTGATATTTGGGTGGCCATGTTCTCTGCTTTCTTTTTGCAAACTTTCCAGAAGGCAAATCCGTGCCTGTTCAGAGGCAGCCTTTTCTGAGCTCACTCAGGTGCTGAGTTCCCAGGTCATGCTAACCAAGGTGGGGAACCAGAGCCCTCCTGTCAACGGAGCTCTCTGCTCCACTCTCTCCCCACTGTGTGTGTCCTCACCTGCAGACCCTCGTTCAGGCAGTTCTTCCCACCTGAGATGCCCCTCCATCTGCCTGGCTAAAACCCTGCCCAGCCACAGGACTCAGTCCCCGCCTCTGTGACTATCCCTCGCTTCCTGGCTACCTCTCTTGCTCTCTCATCACTGAATGCCTTGAAACATATCTTGTATTATCTTGTAATGGGTTGCAAACGTATGTACATACATCAAGATGTGCATTGGAAAGATATTTTCTTTAGTTGTCTGTAGTCGAGACTTACATTTGTTGTTGCACATCCTCTGGGTATTATTGGGGATGGGTGGAGAGAGGGGGCGGGAGGGAGCTGGTTAGTCAAAGGTAACAAACTAGTGCAGGTATCTTCGGGGGATGTTCAGTTTCTTTAGGTAAAATGCCTTTTTTCAGAATCACCCCCCCCCCAAATTCCCTTGTAAGATGGTAGATGGTGGAAACTGCGGGATTCTTACAGTGGTGTGTGAAGTCTTCATACTATCTAGTCATTGGCCAGCCTCGAAGCAAACATCTGCTGTCAGCACGCTTGTGGTCCCTTCCTTGGCTGGCATGCTTCAGGGTCATCCTCTCCAACTGCTGCTCACCAATGACCTCCACTCTGGCTTTCACTCATGTTTAAAGATTTCCATAGCTGGGGCGCTTGGGTGGCTCAGTTGGTTAAGCATCCGACTCTTGATCTCAGCTCAGGTCTTGAGCTCAGGGTCGTGAGTTCGAACCTACTGTGTTGGATCCTACTTAAAAAAATAAATAAAGATTCCCATAGCTGCAGCCTCTCTTAGAGGAGACAGCCAGCACCCTCGGCTACCTTCCCCATTTCTCCCTCAGGGCACACACATGTTTCTGCTCACCTTCAAATCACACAGAAAGCCAAGAAGACACAGGGAAGCCTCAGGCTCTTGCCCTTGGCTACAGCAAACAGAGGCACTGGTTGAACCTTAGGTATGGGCAGAGGGTCAGCAAGACTGGCGGGGCACAGAGGATACTGAGAGGGTCTAGAGAAGGAGATCGACGGCATCTGCTTTCAAACTCTGTTCCTCTCTTTCAAACTCTGTTCCTCTCTTTTCCCCACCATTGGCTATAAAGAGTGATTTTTCTCTTATTAAACTCTTTCAACCATAGTACCTAGTTGTCACAAGTGGAAGGAATATTGGCTCTCCAATATTGGTAGAAAAATCTTTGAGCTAATTCTCCAAATGTATCTTTTGATATAACTAAAGAAATGTAAGAAACCCATTCTTTCCCCACCAGGCTTAGTTGGCAAGCCCAATTTCCTGTTAATGAAGTCAATTATCTGTTTTCTTCCACTCTCTGGTTATAAGCTTTAGGGCTCTCTCTGAGGGAGAAAGCTTCAAAGGAACATGAGTTGTGGGAGAAATTAAAATACATTGGTTTAATATGTGCAAATATTGTTCCAAATTTCATCTTGTTTAACACTTGTGCTTTTATTTAACTTTTTATATTTGTTGGTCCTCTCTCTCCAAGTAAGTAAAATGTTTGTTTTATCCACCACGAAGTTTCACACACTGTTATATACAGAGTAAATTCACACAGGAGCATTAAAAACAAAATTGTACAGCTTCATTGAAATGTCATTGACACATGGCATACTGCACATATTTAAAGAATACAATTTGATAGGTTTTGACATTTGACTTCTATCATTCCCAGAAGTTTCAAAAGCATCTTCCCTGCCCCCGCATCTCACTTCAACCCTTGCCTGCCCTAGGCAATCACTGATCAGCTTTCTGTCACTGTAGATTAGTTGGCATTTTCTAGAATTTCATGTAAATGGAAGAATTTGGTATGTACTCTTTTTTGTCTGGTTTCTGTCACTCAGCATAATTAATTTGATATTCATCCATAGCTTATGTGTATCCTTAGTTTGTTTCCTTTTATTTTATATTGGGTAGTCATTCGTTGTATGGATATACCATAATTTGTTTATCCCTTCTTTTGTTCATGGACATTTGAGTTGTTTTCAGTCCACTATATATACAAGTGGACGTATATTTTTATTTTTTCTTGGGTAAATACCTAGGAGTGGAATGATTGGGCTGTATGGGGAGTAGAGTTGCCAGATTTAGTAAATAAAAATACAAAGTGCCCAATTAAATTGAATTGCAGATAAACAGCAAGTAACTTTTTTTTAATATGTATGTTCCATTAAATTTTTAGGCCATACCTATATTAAAAATTATTTATTATTTATGTGAAGTTCAAATATAATTTCCTTTATTTTATCTGACAACATTAAATTAACTAAATGAACACTTGATTGACACTATTAACTTTTTAAGAAACTGCCAAACTTTTTTCTGAAGTGGTTGTAACATTTACATTCCCTCAAGCAGTAAATGAGAGTTCTAGTTCCTTCATGTCCTCATCAACACTTAGTATGATCAATCTTTTTCATTTTAGTCATGCTAGTAAGTATGCAGTAGTATATCAATGTGATTTTAACTTGCATTTCCATAATGACTACTGATACTGAGTATATTTTTAATGTTCTTCTTTGGTATCCCTATAGCTAGCTTGATGATGAGTCTGTTCAGTTTGTCCACCGCCCCCACCATCTTTTTTTGTATTGTGTTTGTGATACCTTATTATTGAGTTCTAAGAATTCTTTACATATGCTATATACAAGTCGTTTGTCATATACTTTTTTTGCAGATATGTTCTTCCAGTTTGTCGTGGCTTTTTTCATTTGTGTTAACAATGCTTTTGAAGAGCAAGAATTTTCATTTTGACTAAATCTGATTTATTGATATTTTCTTTTATAGTTCATGTTTTTGTGTCCTTATTAAAAAAATCTTTGCCAGTTCAAGGTTACTAATATTTTCTTTTAAAAGTTTTATAGTTTTAGCCTGTACATTTAGATCTATAATCCACTTTGAGTTAATTTTTATCTGTGGTGTAAGGTACAGTTTCAATTTTTTGCTTATGACTATCAAGTTGTTGTTTTTAAGAAAAGATTATTCTCTCTCTAAGGCAGTTGAATGTCTTGACCAATTTGGTGAAAATCAATTGACCATATATGTGTGGGAATTTCTAAAATCTCTATTCTGTGCCATTTATCTATATGTCTGTTTCTATGGCAATACCATCCTGTCTTAATAACTGCAGCTTTATCATAACTCTTAAAATCAGGTAGTGTCAGTCCTCTAGTTTTGTTCTTTTTTTTTCAGTGTTGCCTTAGTTGTTCTAGGTCCTTTGTATTTCTACATAAATTATAGTATCAGCTTGGCAGTTTCTACCAAAAAAAATTCTGCCAAGATTTTGATTGCTATTGCATTGATTCTATAAATCAATTTGGAGAAGATTGACGTCTTGAAAATATTAAGTCTTTTGATCCATGAACATGATCTATCTCTTCATTTTATCTAGCTTTTCTTTAAATTTTTTCAATAATGTTCTTAGTTTCAGAATACAAAGCTTATAAATCTTTTGTTAAATTTATCTCTAGATGTTTCATATTATCTGATGCTCTTGTAAATAGTTTTTTTTAATTTTCACATTTCAATTGTTTATTGGTAATATATCAAAATATAATCTGGTTTTGTATGTTGACTTTGAGTCCTACAGGATTACTGAAGTCACTTAGTTGTTATAGCATCTTTTTTGGGTATTCCTTAGAAATTTTACAGATGACTTTCAGTACAATGCTAAATAGAACTGGTGAGAGCAGACGTTTTTGCTTTGTTTCCAATCTTAGGGGGAAGCATTCAGTCTTTCACCATTAAGGGAAATGTAGCTGTAGCTTTTGCTGTAGATGCCCTTTATGCAATTGAGAAATTTCCCTTCTCTTCTTAATTTGCTGTCTGTTTTTATTATAAAGGAATGTTGGATTTTGTCAAATGTCTTTTCTGCATCTATGCAGATGATCTTGTTTTATATTTTTTTGTCTTTTAATATGGTGAATTACATTGGTTTCAATCATTAAATCAACCTTGAATTCCTGGGACAAACTATATTTGGTCATGATGTATTATCCTTTTTATTTATTGCTAGTTTCAATTTGTTAATATTGGTTAGAGATTTTTGTATCCATGTTTATGAGAGTTACAGACCTGTTGTTTAGTTTCCTTTTCTTATAATATTTTGTCTGATTTTATGTCAAAGTAATGCTGGCCTCATAAAATAAATTCTGAAGTATTTCCTTTACTTAATTTTCATGAAAGTGTTTGTCTAGAGTTGGCATTATATTTTTCTTAAATTTTTTAAAGATTTAAAAAAATTTTAAGTAATCTCTACACCCAACATGGGGCTCAAACTCACAACCCAAGATCAAGAGTTGCATGCTCTGCTGACTGAGCCATCCAGGCTCCCCATTTCTTAAATTTTTGATAGAATTCACCACCATAGTCATCTGGGCATGGAAATTTCTTTTTGGAAAGGTTTTTAAGCTATGAACTCAATTTCCTTAAAAGCTGTGGACTATTCACATTATCTATTCTTACATTAGCCTTGGCAGTCAGTTCATGGCTTTTAGGGAATTTTCCATTTTATGTATGATGTCAAATTTATTGGTTTAAAGTTTTCATAATATTCCCTTGTTAGTCTTTTTATGTCTGTAAGATCTGGTGATAGTATTCATTTATTCCTGATACTGGCAATTTTTTGTCTTTTCTCCAGAGCTTTACAAATTTCATTGTTTTTTTTTCCTCAAATAACCAGATTTGATTTCATTGTTTTTCTTTACTTTTCTGGTTCAATTTCTTTAATATCTTCTCTTTTCTTTACTATTTCTCCTCTTCTGTTTACTTTGAGTTTATTTTGCTCTTCTTTTTCCTTATGGTAGAAATTTAGATCATTGACTTGAGAACTATCTCTTTTCTTTCTTTCTTTTTTTTTAAGATTTATTTGTTTAGAGAGAGAGAGAGCATGAGAGAGTGCAAGCAGGGGGAGGGGCAAGGCAGAGGGAGAGAGAGATTCCTCCAGCAGACTCCCTACTGTGTGCAGAGCCCAATTTGGGGCTCGATTCCAGGACCCTGAGATCATGACCTGAGCTGAAATCAAGAGTCGGCCACTTAACCAACTGAGCCACCCAGGTGCCCCAAGATCTACCTCTTTTCTTATAAACAGTTAATGTCATACAGCCCCACAATTTTTGATGTATGTGTTTATTATTATTCAGTTCAAAATATTTTCTAATTTCCTTTCAGATTTCTTCTTTGATCAATGGGTAGTTTAACAATGTATTATTTCTTTTCCAGCTATTCTATTTACTTTATTTTTTTTATTATGTTACGTTAATCACCATACATTACATCATTAGTTTTTGATGTAGTGTTCCATGATTTATTGTTTGCGTATAACATCCAGTGCTCCATGCGGAACGTGCCCTCTTTAATACCCATCACCAGGCTAACCCATCCCCCCACCCCCCTCCTCTCTAGAACCCTCAGTTAGTTTCTCAGAGTCCATAGTCTCTCATGGTTCGTCTCCCTCTCCGATTTCCCCCCCTTCATTTACTTTATTTTTGTTAACTTCTAATTTATTTCCATTGTGGTCAGATAATATATTCTGTAAGATTTCTAAATTTTGAATTCTATTGAGACTTGTCTTATGGCCCAGGATATAGTTTAATCTTCAAAAACATTGCATGTGTCCTTTAAAGGAACGTGTATTTTATGATTTGGGGGTATAGTGTTTTATGTTAAAACATTTATAAAGGGTTTTGTTATTCAGGTCTTTTGTATACTTACTGATTTATTTTTAGTTGTTTTATTATTGAAAGAAGTGTGTTAATGTTTACAATTTGCGGATTTATCTATTTTTTCTTATTTCTCTTTATTCTATCTTCCTGATTTATTGTCGCTTTTAATATAATGAAGTGTCCCTTTCTGTCTCTTATAACACTCGTTGTCTTAAAGTCTATTTGCCTGATATTAATAAAGCTACTCTACCTTCCTTTTTCCCCATTTGTATCTTTAGTAATGCGCTACTTTTAGAAAATATTACGTATTTTTAAATGTTTTTTTCTAGCATTTTCTAATTCTAAAATCCAGGCAATTTAATCAGGGCTGACTTTTTCTCACCAGTGTTTGGTTCTCTGCTTTGCTGATCTCTGCAGCATGCGCTTTGTCTGTCCATTGGTTAATCCAACACTGTCTCCATGACACCAGAGCTTTTGCAAAATATGCTTTAGCACAGACTCATTAAAGGAAAGCCAAGGCTAAAGTCACAGTGAAAGCCAAAATCAGGAGATTATAGGGTCCACTCATTTTTTTTTCCTCTTTAAGGATATTCACAGGGTAGCAGACTGAACTCCAATGGACACCTACTAATTCTGAGCACTAAGGTCAATTTTTGTTTGTTTTGTGTTTCTTCATTTCTTGTGTTTGGACCTCAGGTGCCCAAAGTTGAATTAATCATTTTCTTCAGTTCATGGCACACAACCGCTGCTCTTTCCTTTGCTCACATCGTCTTTCTCCCAGTCCCTGCCTCTGAATACTGCACTAGCCCCTCTAATAGCTTGAGCCAGTGATACATGATTTGAGCCAATGATCTCAACCAGGAAAACTTTCTTCTATCCCCACCAGGGGACATCTGGAAATGTTTGGAGAAATTTTGGGTTGTCCTGAAGGGGTGCTACTGGCCTTTAGGAGAGAGAGACCAGATATGCTGTTAAGCATCCTACAATGCATAGGAAAAACCCCCACAACAAAAAACTATATAGCCCCAAATGTGCATGTCACCAAGGCTGAGAGCTATGTGTACATCATGGAAAAAAAAAGTATAAATATACCCACACATGAATATATACATATACTTATATGTGTGTATATAATACTCTTTGGGAGTTTGATTTTTAATTTATACAAATAGTATTGAGATACAGATCTTATTCAGTTTCTTACTTTTCTCATGTGTTATTATATTTGTCGACATCTTTCTATGTGGCTGCTCATAAGTCTAGTTCCTTCCTTTCTGACTGATGCATCGTTTTCCATTACATTCATCTGTTGCATCCATTCTCCTACTGATGGACATCCAGGCTGCTCCATCTCCTTGCTCTCTGAGACAGTGCTGTGATGCATGCCCTCTCTCATACATATCCCCTGTCAGACCCGTGCAGTAATAAAGTAATGAGTAATAAACACTTAGTTTTCACCAAGTGCATTTACTGCCATATGCCCTCCTGCTAGCTAGGCGTGAGAGTTTCTATTCCCCCATATCTCAGAGTATTATCTGTCTTTCTCATTTTGCACACATGTGGATATGAAGTAATATCTTCTAATTTTAATTTGTATTTCTTTGACTTCAGGTTAGATTGAGCAGCCTTTTATCTACTTGTAGTTGTTATATTTTTCTCTTTCCATAAATTGGCCAATCATATGCTTTGAATATTTTTTTCTACTGGGTTTTCTGTTGTGGTTGATTAGTGTGCTTTCATTGTACATTGTAGATATTGATCTTTTGTGGTGATGGATGTTGCAAATGCCTTCTCCCAATCTGTCACCAATCTGCCAATTTTGTCTATGGTCATCAGAGCAGAAATCCTTCACTTTTGAAAAAAAGAAATCTATTGTTTAAAAAATCCTTTCTGATTCAAAATCAGTAAAATACTGTCCTACATTTTTTCCTACTAGCCTTCCAAGTCTGCCTTTCACAGTTAAGTCTTTAATTAAATTTGACATTTAATTTTTGTATAAAGGACATGAAATACTGTTTGCATCTGATTTTTCTACCTATGAATATAGCCAATTTCCTAACTCTGTCTACGAAATATTCCATTCTTAGTCCAACTGGTTTGTGATGACACTTTATCGTACACCAAATGTCCATTTGTAACTGGTCTGTTCCTGGCTCTCCATTGTTCCCCTTTGAACAATTTGTCCATTCCTCCATCACCACCCCACTGTTTGTGTTACTGTGCTTTGTAGTAAAATGATGTTTGGTAGGTAAATTCTCTTTCCTCTTCTTTTTCAAATTTTCTTTACCTGTGCATGGACTTATATTCTTTTATACACATTTTATTTTATCTTTTAAAAGATTTTATGTATTTATTTATTTATTTGAGAGAGAGAAGGAGAGAGCGAGAGAGAGCACAAGCAGGGGGAGCTGCAGAGGGAAAGGGAGAAGCAGGCTTCCTGCTCAGCAGGAAACCTGATGTGGGGCTCTATGCAGGGCTTGATCCCAGGACCCCAGGACCATGACCTGAGCCAAAGGCAAACGCTTAACCCACTGAGCCACCCAGGGGCCCCTCCATACATTTTTAAATCAGTTTGTCAGTTCCTCACAAACACAAAATCAGGACTTGACTGAAATAATGAATTTATATATTAATTTTGAGGAACTTAACATATTTGTATGTTATTATTCTATCCATGGACATAGCATATTACTTTATTTATATCTTCTTTTTTTGTACTTTAATAGTTTTTAGTTTTCTTTGTAAAGATCTAGTGAATTTAATGTTGGGTTAATTACTGGACATTTTAAAACTGTGTTGCTATTATAAAGGAAATTAATATTTTAATTATTTAGTATTTTATTTAGTATAGGAAATACTAAACATCCTATACTGCTGGTATAGGAAAACACTATTTTTTTTTAATTTGACATTTTATCCTACATCTTTTTTAGACACTTTGTTGGGACTTCAAATGAGTCACAACTTGGCATCTTCCTCTACCAAAGAGTGGAAAGAAAGACTACCATCTCCCCAGCTAACAGAGGCTTGACAATTATTAAGCACTAGATGAATCCGGGACTCACTCTCAGCTTTGCCAAAATGCAGTCACTAAGAATAAAGAGAAGGAAGTCCAAAGCATGGACTGTAAACTCAAAATACTTAGGTGGGCTAGGTGTAAACAGCAGGGAATGGTGGGGACTGGGGTAAACCAGAAAGCACAGGCTCTACCTAAAAGAGGCAGACCTCCTTAGCTTCAGCTAATTCTTGGCATGCAGCAATGAAAGCTATTTTTTTTACATCTTCAGATTTTGTTAGGAGAAGCCCCAAATCCTCCATTTTAAGATGTTAAGAAATTATTCAAATTTTTTAAAATATTGGATGGGCCAAAGAAATCACATCTGTGTGCTAGATTTGTTTCACAGTCTACTGGTCTACACCCCCTGGTCTAAGAATGTCCTAAAGGGAGGAAACAATAGGGAACTTGAACATCAACTCTGGACCCCACTCTTCCATTCCTTTCCCCACCCTCACCCCAAGTTGACTTCATTGTTCAGGGTTCTATTCCAGTCAGCCTAACACTAGGCTCATAGGAAGTGAATTTAGAATTTGAGGAGAGAAGAGGGAGGTTGAGGCTTGAGAAGGTGTGAGCTAGACCCAGATCATACAGGCTGAGAACTCCCAAGAGAACAGGTGCCTAAGCTGGGACATTAACTGATATGGGACCTACCTACCAGCTTCACCTGCAGTAGTTTGATGCTGGAACAACTCCAGCTCTTTCCAGCATGACCTGGAGATGAGCATGTTTGGACAACTGTCTCAGATAAGGATGGCTCCCATGAGCCCATGTTCTGGAACTGAACCACCTCCCACAGTGTCTCAGGTTGGTGTTACGGGCTGAATTGTATCCTCCCAACATTCTCACACTGAAGTCAAACACTCAGTATCTCAGAATGTGGTTATATTCAGAGATGGGGCTGTTACAGAGATCATTAAGGTAAAATGGGGTCATTAGGGTAGACTCTGATCCAATATGATCGATGTCCTCAAAAGAGGAGATGAGGACACAGGCACACACAGAGGGAAGACCTTGTGAAGACATCGGAAGAAGGTGGCCATCTAGAAGCCAAGAAGAGAGGCTTCAGAAGAAAACAGCCCTGCCGCACCTTGATCTTGGACTTTCAGGCTCCAAAACTGTGAGGAAATACATATCTGTTGGTTAAGCCCCCCCCCCCATCTGTGATACTTTGTTATGGCAGCTCTAGCAGACTAATATAGCTCTGTTCCTTGGAAATAGACTCTGAGATGCAGGGTTGCATGTGAAGTTTTATGGGACCAGTGTCACGAAATCCTACACAAAAACAAGGAAGGCAGAATTAGGTAGAGGGAGAAGTTGAACTAGAATGAGCTTGCCATCAAGGTGGTGTTCTGGAGTTGGGATGGCCCTGCAGGGCTGTTCCAAAATGAGGCAAGAAGCCTTTTTTCCTACATAGGTCATTCTTAAGGTGAAGGGTGGCAGGAGGTGATTCCTTCCTGCCATCCCACCCCCCAAAACATTTGGCAAGGTCTGGACATATTTTTGGCTGTCACAACTGGGGGGTGGGGTGGGGGATGCATGCACTGCTGGCATTTAGTGGGTAGGGCCCAGGGATGCTGCTGCTAAATATCCTACAATGCACAAGCAACCCCTACAACCAAGAGCCATCTGGTCCCAAATGTCAATAGTTCTGAGGTTGAGAAAGCCTGCCCTACATCAACAAGTCATTGGCCATGAGGTGCTCTTGCAAGGACATAACCTTGGTCAGGTCCCTAGAGCTGATGGCAATTCCCAGTGAGCCATCTGTAGTCTTATGATCCCAGCCACTGAAGAGTGAGCTTTTGCCATGAAGAGAGGATCCAGGTAGAGCAAAGGGCCCTTTATCTGGACCCTCAGATTTCTGTTTCTTTTCTTTCTTTCTTTCTTTCTTTTTTTTTTTGAAGATTTTATTTTTAAGTAATCTCTACACCCAATGTGGGGATTGAACTTACAACCCTGAGATCAAGAGTCGCATGCTCTACCAACTGCGCCAGCCAGACGCCCCTCAGACTTTTCTTTCTAATAAAAATAACAACAAACCATGCTTAGGACACTGTGTTGGGGGTTTTACCTACATTATGGCATTTAAGCTGCATGGAAAGTCGGGAGAGGTGGATTTTATGGTCCTTATTTTATAAACAGAGGGTCTCAGAGAGGGTTAATCACTCACCCAAGTTTATTGAGCTAGAAAGTTACAGAATCAGAATCTGAATCCAGGGCTGTTGGATTCCAAATTCTGGCTCTCTTGCAAGCAGGGAAGACAACTTTTGGTAAAACAAGAATAGTCTACGTGACTCACAGAGGAGAAAGAACAAGGACCACAGACGTCACCCAGAACTGATATAAATACAGCCCCAATGTAGCCAGAAGCCCCGAAGCAATGCCTGGAACCATGCAAACATCACAGGGGCCAGGCTCTGAGCGTGGGATCCCTGGAGAGGAGCCGCCTTCCACCTTCATATCTGTAAACCTTCATGGGTTATCAGAAATAATCCCTCTCATCAGGAGCACTCCTTTTTTTTTTTTTTGCCTCCTTGAGGAGCATGCATGGACCTTAAGACTTTGTATGAAGACAACAGTAACTACGAAAAAGCAAGAAAGCCACGTCCCAGGAGTCAATGGTAGAAAAATAATTTTTATTTACTACTGTAAATAAAGTAGTGCAAAGAGTAGTTTGGACCCACAATATTGCATTACTGATTTATTTACTACCTTAGCAACATACAGTGTATGGACAGTCTGCTGTCCCCTTTCCTCTCTCTCTTTCTGTCTCTCACACACACACATGCCCTTCCACAGACTCAGGCAGGCATAAGGGGTAGGGATGGAACTATGAGCTAAAGGCTTATTTCCTGCATATTCCACTGCCGCCAGTATTCTAATGGGTAATTCATGGAGAAAACTACAGTTAAATACTAAGAATTTTCTAAATGTTATTTTATGGATTCAATTGAAAAGGAAATGATATCCAACAATGTCATTGAATGATCTGGAAGCACGACCCTAGAAAAAGTCAAGGAGAAGAATGTGAACCCATTTACAAAGCCGTCACCTTCCCTGCCTCTCCAGCCACAACTGATTTCTTTCAAGGTGCCTTGCAACTGCTGGGTCTTGGAAGTCAAATTGAAATCTGCCTTTTGGATGTTGAGGAGCAGGGCTGTGGCCAACACACACCCCGAAATATTCTCTAACTGGTGGGAAGAGGTCACAATTTTCAGTACTTTAATGACAGGGAACGAACAAGGGGCTAAGATCCTTAAAAATACATCTCAGTGTATAAGGATTCGGATACACCACAAGGCAGACTATGACCCCCCCTCCATACACACGGTCACTAGGGATGGACTCTGCAATGACCTAGTCAACCTCCCTGACATGCCCCTGTGATCAGGGTGTTCCTTGTATTTGTCTGATAACCTTTGGTTTACCCACTGCCTGCTCTGGGTACTTCCTTATAACCGGATTAAAAAAAAAGACACCAAGTGCAAAATTTGCATCCAGTTGACAAGACATGTAAGGTGTTTATCAGTATAATGCCCTAGCCCCAGCTTTCTAATACCAGCTGCTGACGGGCTTCTCTCTCATCCAGAGAGACCTGGAGCACACAGTTCTCTCTCAAGGCTCTGTGTTAGTAGTGACTGTGGGCTGGTCCTGAGCAGAAGCATCTGCAGCTGGAGTCACAGCTGGACTTGCGGTGGGAGCCGTGGGGTCTGCAGAGGCCTGGGCTGGTGTCAGACGGGAACCACTGGCTGCAGAGACACATGGATAGCAGGTACTGAATATTCAAAGCACTGCATGCAGGACACACAACCACACCTAGACCCTAGCAAGCCAGGGCAGATGCTTCTAGTCCAGTGGCCCTGACACTAATAGATAAGTGACTCTACACCCATTACCTAGATTCCTTGAACTTTGGTGTCCCTTCCTATAAGATGGCGGATGGGAAGAGATGTGCAAAGATCTTTGATGGTTCTGACATCTTGGGATTCTAAGTTCTGCATCTATGCTGTGACTTCCAGGCAAAGGTTTGCATTTTTTAAAAAAAGAAAGAGAGAGAGAGAGAAGGAAGGAAGGGAGAAAGAAAGAAAGGAAGAAGGAAGGAAGGAAGAGAGGGGAGAAAAAAGAAAGAAAAGAAGAAAGAAAGAGAGAGAGAGAAGAAAGAAAGAAAGAAAGAAAGAAAGAAAGAAAGAAGAAGAAAGAAAGAAAGAAAGAAAGAAGGAAAAGAGAGAGAAAGAGAAGAGAAAGAAAAAGAAAGAAAGGAAAAAGAAAGAGAAAGAGAAAGAAAAAGAAAGAAAGAAAGAAAGAAAGAAAGGAAAAAGAAAAAGAGAAAGAGAAAGAGAAAGAAAAAGAAAGAGAGAGAAAGAAAGAAAGAAAGAAGAAAAGAAAGAAAGAAAGAAAGAAAGAAAGAAAGAAAGAAAGAAAAAGAAAGAAAAAGAAAGAAAGAGAAAGAAAGAAAAAGAAAAAGAAAGAAAGAAAGAAGAAAGAAAGAAAGAAGAAAGAAAGAAAGAAAAAAAAAAAGAAAAAGAAAGAAAGAAAAAGAAAGAAAGAGAAAGAGAAAGAGAGAAAGAAAGAAAGAAAGAAAGAAAGAAAGGAAAGAAAAAGAAAGGAAAAAGAAAGAAAGAGAAAGAGAAAGAAAAAGAAAGAAAGAAAGAGAGGGAGGGAGGGAGGGAGGAAGGAAGAAAAGACTGACTCTCTGGTCTATGTCTCCTGTGGTCATCTCTTTTTTTCTCTTCTTTTCTTGCAATGCAAGCCATGAATTATACCAGTCGATCAGAAAGGAGTGTTCATTTTATTCACATTCTTACTCCCATTGGATGAAGTATCAAATTTGGTTTAAATTATGTTATTTAAATAAATGTGTATAAGAAATCATAATTATGTTTTTTTTTTTGGTTTAATTGTTTATCAAACTACCTTTAGTAAGCAGGTTGAACCACCATAAATATTAGGGAAGCTTATAAAGTTTTGTACTTTATGTCAGTAGTTTTCAAATAGGGCGATTTTGGTTCCTGGGGAAAGTTGGCAGACGTTTTTGGTGGTCACAACTAGAGGGCAGGCTGCTGCTGGTGGATCGTGGGTAGAGGCCGGGGATAACCTGCCTACACCAAAGAATGATCCAGCTCCAAATATCAGTAGCGCTGAAGTGGGCATACTCTGCTTTCTAGACTGAGGCCGAGACTATCCTGGCTCATAAGATTGTGGGATCTGGAAACTGGCCACTCTCCTTTAGAGTTAATGTATCTAAAGTGCCCAGAAGAGTGTCTGGCATGCACAGCTACTCAACAAATGTTAGCCATTGGTACTAGTGATAGTCGATCTCTTTTACCCTGGAAATGTGTTTTAAGATTTATGAATTTCAGGGACATAGCATGCAGGACTGGTGAAAGAGTTAGTTGGCGCATCTGAGTCTGGGATCCCTCTAGCTCTCTTTCAGACCCCAGTAGCCTCTGAAAACAGCAGAAACTTTGAAGCAAGAAAGACAGCAAAGCTTTGAAGCCAGGAGTCACGTGGCTCTGGCATTTACCAAATGGGTGATCTTAGGCAAGTTACTTAACCTCTCTGAGCTGTGGTTTCTTCATCGGTGATATGGGGGCAGCAATTTGCAGGCAAGTGTGACGTGTGGCTAACACAGTGGCCAGAGTTTGTGCAAACAACTGCTAGCGATCTTAAGCTCAGCAGTCCCTGAGTCTTAGACAATTTTCAGTAGGTGGGGGCATTCTTAAAGGTTCCCAGTGTCCATCCTGCAATGTATCGACTTTAAGAAGATGACACCACATTGACAATCTCACTTCTAGATGAACTCTTCGAGAGTTCCATCTCCACGAGGCCATTCCAAGGACTTCAGGAACAAGCTCCAAAGCCTCTGGCTTTTCTGGTTATGGAATTTCCTAGGAACCCCTTCCAACAGCTACAGAGTATTTTGTGGATCCAGAGATGGTTTTGAAAGAACAGAACAGTGAGGGTGGTTGGTGGGATGGGGAGGAACCAGGGTATTATATGATGATGTGCTGTTTCTAGGTTAAAGCCATCACTCTGGTGGGTGATCTAACCATGGCAGGGAGCATGAAGCCCAGTGACGTGGTACAAAGACCTTAGGCTGGAGTCAGGAGACCTGGTCTGGGTGAGCCTCATTTATCTGCCACTAACAGGTGACTTTGGGGTAGGTACTGAGTGGCAGACATTTCAGTCCTAAAATGCTTGAATCTCACGGGTCTCAATGTCCACCTCTGTGAATTGAAGGACTTGGATCGGATGGTGTCCAAGACCCCCTTGGGCCCTGAGATTTATCTTTCTGATGATCTTTGAGGAAGTTCACAAAGTACTAAGGCATGCAATTTTTTCCTTTTCAAGCTCTGGGGAAAAAAAAAAAGTTTAAATCACCATGGTAACAAGATAAAGCAGCAATCAGTTTTCTGATTAAAACCAAAAAGTGCCAATGTGTAAATGTAGAAGGAATGCATAATTAGCATCGCCACCATTTAAATCTTCTTGTAAGAACATAATAAAAATCCTTGATGTTTCTACAGTAAATTTGTTATTACCCACGTGAGAACGCTCCCCCTTCCAACAGGGGGTCACAATCACTGGACAAGGCCCCCCACAGCCCATCATAATTTTATTTTATTTATTTATTTTTAAAAAAATATTTTATTTATTTATTTGAGAGAAAGAATGAGCTAGAGCATGAGGGGGGGAGGGTCAGAGGGAGAAGCAGACTCCCTGCTGAGCAGGGAGCCCGATGCGGGACTCGATCCCGGGACTCCAGGATCATGACCTGAGCCGAAGGCAGTCGCTTAACCAACTGAGCCACCCAGGCGCCCGTCCATCATAATTTTAAAGTGGCCTCTTTGTTTCTGCTCACCTGAAATGCGTGCTAATTGGATTACCAGACTGGAATCAAGGTAACCAGGAAAATAAGTGTGCTGTTTGAAAAATTACAGAGTCTATTCCAGAGCCAAATCAGAGTGATTTTTGTATTACTTGTGCTTGGGGGACCGTTTTGTGTATAGGAGCGAGAATAATCGAAAGCTGGCCCTGAGAGGGGTAGACCAGGGTTTGGCAGACTGCAGCCCACGGGCCAAATGGGGCTGACTGCCTGTTTTCGGATGGCTTGCAGCCTAAGAATGGTTTCCGTTTTTAAATGGTTGAACAGAAATCAAGAGAGGAGTAATATTTCGTGACAGGTGAAAAACATAAGAGATTCAGATTTTCACATCCATAGTAAAGTTTTACTGGAAACGAGCCATGCCCACTCGTTTTCACGTATGGTCAGTGGCCGCCTTGGCCCTATAATGAAAGCTGAGGAGTTGAGATGACCTGCAAAGCCCCAAATGTTTATTAGATGGCCCTTTGCAGAAAAAGTTTGCCAACCCCTATTGTGGGCCATCGCGGGAAAAAGGTCTGCTTGCCAGTTGACCAGATGGGAACATAAAAGAAAAGAATATAAGGGACATACTGGGTCAGTTCTGAGATAGTAGAATGTTTACAAAGATGGAGTCCAAGGGGGTGAGGGGGTGGGGAGGGGGAAAGCCCGGAAGTCCTATGCGATGAATAAGATCTAGCGTACTTCACCTGGGCCCCCGGATCTAGCGGGGCACCGAGACAAGGATGAGATTCATGTCATTTTTTAAACATTTCTCATGAGTAAAGCTACCGGGTCAGTGCCAAGGGTAATGAGAAAAGTGAAATCTCGCCGTTAAAGAGCTCTGACTTGAAGCCCTCTGCTTTTTTCATGACCGCCACTTTCTGACATTTCACTGTAATTTTAGTAGCAACCTCATTAACTGGAAATGTAGAGGACAGGAAAAGAGTGGAAACGGTTTAATTAATCTTGGTCATATCATCCTACCCATTTTCAAAGACCACTGGGCTAACCACTCGGGCAGAAAGAATGAGTTGGCTTCAATTCTGGCTGTTTTGAATGGAACGACATTGGTTTAAGAGGTTACCCGGTCATACCCAGGAGCTGCTAGTTCGGCAGGTCTCGCTCTACGCTGTGCATTCTACCGAGACATCCAGTTTCTGGTAATACTGGTAAGACCAGACTCTCTCTGGAAGGGTACCTTCCATTTTGTCCCTTTGTCCTCTCTTTACCTTCCTTCAGGCAGCCAGCCAGCCTCCATGCTTTCTTGGTCTACGGGGGGGGGGGGGCGGGTTTCAGCAGGGCAGAAATGGAAACGGTTCTAGACATACTTTGCTTTGGGGATTCTTTTTTGTTTTGTTTTTGTTTTTTGTTTTTCCAAAAGCCTGAGTCCATTAAGGCAATTATGCTTGGCGCCCTGACAGGGAAGGGAGAGGAGGAGCTCTTCAGGGACTCCGTGAGGCAGGGAGAGGAGTGTCTGGAGCCTGGGCAAGTGGCCGAGCCCATCTGTGGGTTGTACCGGCGGCAGCTAAGCCCTCACCTTGCCCCCTCAGCAATCTCAGACAGGAAGCATGGGGAGAAAAAAAGGTGAGCAGCAAAGCTGGTGGGACTCCCAGGTGACCAGAAGCTGCAAAGCCAATGGACTTGGAGGGACAGAGGAGGATCAGAGCAATGTGCATTCTGTCATCCCACTGGGGGTCACGTGAGTGGTCCTACTGCCCCCCAAGACCCAGGGACCCTGGCACTCCCCTGGGAGGCATCGGTCTCAACACAGACTGAGCTGCCTGGTAGAATGCAAGCCAGGAGACAAAAACAAGTTCCCTTAAAGGAAACAAGAGATGTGCAATAGTTTTCATATATTTGTTTTGGTTCTCTTGAGAGCCTGGTCAATATCTTTCAGATGGTTTAAAAAAAGAGTTTGATGTTTTAGAAAGAGTCTAACAACATAGAAAAACCCACGAGGCGCTGGGAATTGTGTCTGTTCCTGAGATAACCCAAGCTAGGTAAGTGCAGGTGCTACTTGGTGTCAGCACGCTTTAACTGCAGGTGGAATGCCCCAGGATATGATTCTTTGGGGAGCTACCAGCTACCATTTGTTGAGTTCTAAGCACTTTACACTGTGTTATCTGGTTATTTGCTTCTCTCAACTACATTTGAAAATAGGTGTACTGCTGTTGTGGCTATTTTACCGAAAGGGAAACTGAGGCACAGATGGGCTCCCTCCCTTGCCCAAGGTCATGCAGTGAGTGGCAGGGCCAGAACCTTAGCAGCATGACTCTCGAGCCTGTGTTATTAGCGTCTGTCCTACGCTGCTAGTCTTCTGAACACGGGACAATTTAGTGTGGGGCAAACGCAGTGGAGTGTGGACTATATATCACAGAGCACATAAACTCAGGAGGAAAATGAAGGTAGTTGGAGCTGAAAGCAAAATGGATGGACAGCTCAATTTAAAAGTTTGACCATAAATCACCAATTTTTTAAAAACAACTGGCCGGAAAAATGCAAATCGCGAAATGACAAAGATCCTTAACTTAGAGCAGAATCCTTCCACAAGGCTACTTAAGGGAGGCTCCTGACTCAAAATTTTGTCCCTCTTAACTGTCACTCAGCACGCAGACTTCATGCCTGTGCCGGCTTCACACCAGCATCCGCTAGAGGGCGCCCCCTCTCCCCGGGGCAGGTCAGGAGACCTCAGGCACCAACCAGGTCTTGGGCGAGGCACCAGGCCCAGCAACTTCGCCTTCTGAGCAGTCTTCTCTCCTGCCCCACTGTACCTACCTGTCTCCCACCCCATTGCCTAACCACTGACAGAGTACCTTCCTATTTCAAAGTTGGGTTTTTTTTTAAAGAGTTTTTTAAAAATGTATTCATTGGATAGAGAGAGAGCACAAGCATGGGGAGGGGCAGAGGGAGAGGGAGAAGCAGACTCCCCGCTGAGCAGGGAGCCCGATGCGGGCCCAGATCCCAGGACTGTAGGATCATGACCTGAGCCGAAGGCAGACACTCAACTGGCTGAGCCACCCAACGCCCCCTATTCCAAAGTTATTGACAAATTTGCACTTATGTTGAGGATTTTAAAAATATGAAAATAATTTACTATGTATTTTAACTCTTAACACTAGTTCTAACAAGGCTGGTAGGCACCACTTAAGGCACATTTTGGAAATAACGTGGAGACTTTTTTTTTTTTTTTTTTTTACTTCTAGGCCCTTCCTACTCAAAGTGTGGCCCATGGAACCACAGCGTGGACATCACCTCAAATCTTGTTAGAAATGTGGAATCCCGGAGCCAACCTCTGGACCCACTGAACCAGAATCTGCATTAAACAAGATCCTGGGGGTGATTCATCTGCACATTACAGTAAAGAAGTATGGGGCTAGAATTCACATATTAAAATATGTCATTTTATTATAATTCATTTCTTTTTATTTCTCCTTTATATTGCTGTTAGGGCAACTACTTTTTAAAAATATGTGTGTAGGCAGGATAATTATCATTCACTTCAAGGTACCAAAAATGTGCTACAAAATATTTTTTATATAAGGGAACAACAGGTCAGAGACAGAATGGTAACCACTATTTTATTTTATTTTATTTATTCATTTATTTTTGGTAGCCACTATTTTAAAACACTGCTGACCTTTGAATAGTTCAGGTTTGGACTGGATGGATCCACTTTCACAAGTTTTTTTGTTTTTTGGGTTGTTTTTTCTTTTTTTTATAAACATGGTACAGCACCGTGAATGGACTTATGATTTTCTGAAAAGCGAATTCTTTTCTCTAACTTGCTTTAATGTAAGAATATAGTATATAGTATGCATAACATATAAAATACGTGTTAATTGACTGTTTATGTTCTCGGTGAGGCTTCTGGTCAACAGGAGGCAGTAGTGAAATTTCGGGGCAGTCAAAAGTTATATGCAGAATTTCAACTGCAAGGTAGGTCGGTGTCCCTAGCCACCCCCCCACCCCCGTTGCTGAAGGGTCAACTGTGTCACAAGTCTGAAAAAGTTTGAAATCCTGCTGCCCTCTGTCCTTTCTTGGATATTATTTTGTGATTTGGGGCAGACCCCTTCATCTATTGGGCCTCAATTTCTTCATCTGCAAAATGAAGGGCATAGAATTAAATTAACTTTAAGAGCCCATCCAGACTTAGTCTAAGGCCAGCAACAGGCAAGGAGGTATGCTCAGGAAGTAAATGAGTTTGCAAAAAAATGAAGAACACATGCGAAAGAGCAAAGGATACACAGCAAAGGGAAAAAAAGATCAGAGGGCAGGAGGGGCAGGGAGGCGAGAATGTGGGGAGGCTGATAACGCCGACAGGGAGACAGGAGAAAGAGACAACTTCTGGTAAAAGCAATTCCACCAGCCCATGAATTTTCATGGCTACCAGCTGGCATGAAATCATAAAGACAATTTTCAGCTCCTCTAAGGGAATTGCATTTGTAATAATCATAACAATATTTCTACAGAGTAAAAATGACAAAGATAATTTGAAATGGAAAACACCGACAAGATGCAAAATAAATGTGCTCTACCGGGCAACAAATTTAGGGACGGGACAGAATTTGCATGAGGAAAATTTATAAGCCAGCATACAACGGGGCATCAAATCTGGACGGGTTTTGATGGCTCCTTGTTAACCTCCTCAGGTAAATCAGAGGGAAATGATTCTGCTTTAGCCTCTTGTAACAGAGACTTCCTTCCCACCATCGGATCTGCGGTGAGACGCACTCCTTTTGCTTTTCGTTATCTGCTGCACAAGCAGCGGTTGAGCACGTGTTACGATGCCACGTCCGGTCCTAATCTGCCCGTTTGTAAACGTCCCTCCTGGTCTTCAGAAGTGATCGTGCCCTTCTGCAGCCCGTCCAAGAGGGTGGAAGATTGTAATTCTCCACCGACAGAGGTTTGCAACTTTGAGCACCTCCTAAGTGTGAGATATTCCACACGATGCACGAAAGCCTTCCACCCTATGGTCTGATAGGGGAGACGGACATAAGAGCTCACATTGACTGGTTTTATGTGCCAGATAAATATAATGGCTACGACTACCTGCAGTAGTCACTTTGGTAAGTGTCACGTGTATTTTTTTCACTGAACCCTTCGAACATCCCTGGGAAGTAGCAACTATTATAACCTAATGTTATTGTTGGGAAATGGGGAGATCAGGAAGGTGAAATAACTCTCCATAAGTCACACAGCTAACGAGCAGCCAAGCCTGGACTCCAAGGCCACCTAGAAGCTACGGTGGTGTCCATCTCTTTGACGACAGCCCAACGCTAGCTCGGAAAAATAACAGTGACCGGTGGAAATCACACTAAACTAACTGCTCATTTCATCTTCCTCCTCAGCCCCTCCTTTTGAATCCATGTGGCTGGGTATGTTTACTCATCATGAGGCCTTATTCATCATCCCACACATTTGATTCCTTGACTGGAATAAATAGGAAGAATTCATACTGGAGGGGGCTTCAGAGCTGGGTTCTAAGGTAACGGAGGTAGGATATTGACAGTGGATGTATTTTCAATGGGAGAAGGCATTTTGGTTCAATTTCTGAAGCTTCTTATTTAAAAAAAAATCCTTGCTTACTCTGACAGATATAACGATAATTGGGACCTTCCATCAGCCAGAGATGATGACACCCCCCTGGGGGAACCCTCCACCCCACGAATGACCCATCTAATGAAAGGAAATAGCATGGTCAAGGGCATGAAGAGGGAGAGTGTCATTTTTTTTTTTTTTTTTGTAGGGAAAAAGAATCCCTACATTTTTATAGTGTCCCAGCTTCTTAGAAATCTTTACCTGAAACAGACTGGAAATACTGCACGGTCCAGGCGATCAGTCCGGACAGTAGGAAGGTTCCCAGAAAGTAGATCTGCAGAATCCGAAGCACGAGTCAGATGGCTGCCAAAGGGCAGGGGCCACGAGGGCAGGGCTGGGGGAGATGGCACCTACCAGGGCAGAGTGCAGGGCAGCACCCCAGATGAGCCGCAGGTGAAGGTAAAGCCAGGCCAGGGAACAGGGGCTGAAGGACTCCTCACTGCTCTGGCTCCAGCACCTGTAGACAAAAAGCACAGGGAATCCCGAGGGATCGGCAAACGTGGGGGGCATCACCCATGACCCTCGTTGTCAGATCCTCAAACTCTCCTCCTGCTCTGGGCAAATGGGCACACTTGAGATGAAAAACAAAGACACGAAGCCCGTTCTAAAGGGGGTGGGGCCTGTCCTGAGAGTCCAGGCTCCTGGCTGGCAGAAACCTCAGAAAAAGATAAGTCTTGTTCTCAATAAAAAGCTAATGGGTCAAGGAGGACCCCGACACAGATCCGCCAGAGCAGTACTCCTGGCCGAGTGCCTGTCCAAAGTCCGGACGTCAGAAAGCTTCCCTATCTTGCAGAAAGGCACGGTCTAATCAGACACATTATTCTTTCCACTCTCGTGGAAAACCTTGGTCAGCACTTTAACTTCAGATCAAGCACATTCTGTATAGAAAGCCTGAGATGCTAAAAAAGGGAAATAGTTTGGGTCCAGCTGAGTGTTCTCGAATCAAAACAAATCCCGAGCCCTTTTTATAACCACTGGCGTTACATAATAAGAGAAACTCTGACTTTAGCCAAGAAGCAAACACCACCCACTTGGGTTCCCCCAGACTCCACAGCATTAAAGAAGGCCCTGAACTCACCTTTCATACAGTTCCTGGAGGATGGAGATGTTATTAGAATGGATAGTTGGGTCAATTTCCAAGAAATCCAAAATATGATGTGGGATTATAGCACCTTCCTCAATGAGCAGAGCCAGGTTAAAAAATCCCTGAAAAGAAGCCACAGACCAAACTGATCAACTCCTTATAATAAACCCCAGACACACACCCTTCATCAGAATGTAAACTTTTACAACCTCTAGGTTTGTTTTTTTTTCTTTTTAAGTCCCTCGAGCCAGATGGTTTTGTCATCTTCATTGATGGATTGTTTCCCTAAGTATATGCATCTGAGAAATTTATTTGCAGGAGAACCAGGAGGCTTTCAGAAGATGCTGTGTCCCATCTGCTCAGAAGCCAGTCAACCAGGGCAATCTGTCCTTTCTTGCTCATTCTCTCAAGACAGAATTCGGTGAAAACACGCCCTTGTGTCATCCACAAACCAGAATACCAAGTTGAAGGTGATGTCTATCACTTATAGATCACGCTCTGGGACCATCAGCCTGTCGGAAATCGAACAGAGTGTTTTTGTGGCCGGGGGTGTTCCTCCTGACTGGCATTCTAATGTAGAGAGTCTCCCTCATGCACAATGTCACACATGGGGGGTTGTCTCTGCTCTCCTAGGCCAGTGTGGAAAACTGCTCATGATCCTCTTGGCACAGCTCCACTCGGATACAATTCCTTACCTCTTCCTTACACACCTTGTTCCTGACCCTCAGAGGTAGGACCTGCCTTATTGGGCTGTACAGATCCAATTAAAAAACCCAACAGTTAAGAGGCTGACAGGAGAGGCGCTTCATAAAGAATGGGAGCTACTACACTATCTGGGGAGAGGCACGATCCGCCAGGAGCAGAGCATGTGGCCGGACCGAGAAATCAACAGAAAATGATGTGTTACTTACCACTAGGGATTTACAAGTGAAACGGGATTGTTGCCCTTCAAAGAATTCACGGTCATGTTTTAATGACTTGTATCTTCCCTTTGACCTTTCCTTTCAGTTGCCACGGACAAGGATCTCAATGAAAATCACCCCCAACAGGCTGTATACACCAGGCCTCCCATTACCATCCTAGGCAATAATCACGATAAACATAACAGCAGCTAACATTTTCTGAGTGCTGTTATAATGTGAGGCG
This sequence comes from Zalophus californianus, assembly GCF_009762305.2. NCBI lineage: Eukaryota > Metazoa > Chordata > Mammalia > Carnivora > Otariidae > Zalophus > Zalophus californianus. The sequence goes on from NC_045596.1 coordinate 20,688,894, forward strand.
TTGTTCTGTTTTATGTATATATCTACTTAATGGTCGTAACAGCAGATTGAGATAGCTACTATTAGCCTCTCTGTTCTAAAGGTGAGGAACCTGGGGCACAGAGAGGTTGAGGACCTTGCCCAACGTAACACAGCTGGACAGGGGCAAGGGCTGGAATCCAAATGCAAGCAGACAGGGCCCAGAGTCTCAAATCTTTACCTTCACTGTGCTGCCAAGTAACCTCTAAACCGATGAAAGTGTTGTACCTTCAGGATGTACACGTAACACACACTTATGCACAAGCAGAAAACAGAATATACTCTTAAAACTTGAGCTATTAGACGAAAAGAAAAAAAATCACTTTATGTAATTTTAATGTCTCTTGGAAAAATACCAAAATTAAAATGAATGGGAAAATAGACTAGGTGAATATTTGTATGCAATGTAATAGCTTAAGGTCCATTATCTACTGGGCAAATGTATAAAGAACTAATTATGATTCAAATGGAAAAAAAAAACAGTATTGGGGGCGCCTGGGTGGCTCAGTCGGTAAAGCGTCTGCCTCCGGCTCAGGTCACGATCCCGGGGCCTTGGGGTGGAGCCCGGCATCGGCATCGGGCTCCCTGCTCGGCGGGGCGCCTGCTTCTCCCTCTCCCTCTGCCCTCCCCCTGCTCATGCTCTCTCTTTCGCTCTGCCCTTTCTTTCTCTCAAATAAATAAATAAAATCTTAAAAAAAAGAAAACCAGTATCAAACCTCCAATAAATAAATAGGAAAAGAATACGAATAGAGAATCCACATAAAACATACCACGAGGGAAATGACCGTAAAGTCTACGTAAAAATGTCCATTGCCACTAGTAATCAAATCAACGCAACGTAAAACCCTAAGGAAGTTATCAACTTATAGTTATTTAATTAGAATAATTAAAAGTGAAGTCATGAGAGCATCCAGTGTTGACAAGATTTCAGTCCCTTTCCCGCACTCAGCCACTGCTTGGTGAGGTATTCGTTGGAAAACCCTTTCAGAAAGCACATATGCTATTAGTATGTAGCCATGAGACCATTTTGACTGTTTGAGTCAGTAATACGAGCCCTCAGATCATTAAGAAATTATTCCAATGGAGATAAAAGACGGAGGTATGAACATGTTCACTGAAGCACTCGATAGCATTGCAACAACGGAAAAGGCCTCTGCGTCTTCCTTAATAGACTATAAATCCCAAGCAGGCAGGAATATTGTCTTTTTCTCTTCCGTCCCCACCACTAAGAAGTGTCTAAGACATGGCAGGACTGAAGAAATAGGTGCCAAGTCAATGAATAAATTAGCAAACGAGAATAAATGTCCACCAATAAGATAAAGCTTAATAAATTACAGCCATCGGCTCAACAGAATATGGGGCAGTGGTTAAGAGTAATTAATAGTTACAGAGACGATGCAGTAAAATGCACACATCCCTACAATTTGTGAAAAGACACAGATTTTCTAAGTGGCATGGATGCTCTTGTTAACATTACAGAGATACACTTGGCTGTGGGCAGCAGCTAGAGGGGGACAGGAAGACAGGAAGGAGCAAGGACCCCGCTGTGGAACTGTGGCTGCATCCTTTCATGTTTATTTTCCTTTAAAGTTATCTTTTAATGTTTCTATAACATTGTTTTTCCAAAAAATAAACATCGGGATTGAAAAAAAAACAGGTCCCCTAAATCTGAGTGCCAACAGATATCATCGGGGAAGTTTGGCTCTGTACTGAGTCCTTTTAGCACCAACTCTGATTTCATTCCAGAAGAAATAATCATAGGAAAGATCATGTTCGTTGAGTGTACTCAGTGCTGACTGTTTAATAACATTCAATCCTCATAACCTATGGGCTAAATACTATTACTATCCCCAGTTTCCAAATGAGAAAACACAGACTCAGTGATTCAGTGACTTGCCCGGTAGAAATAGCAATGAAGTGCTAAAGACGTGGGGGTTTAACCCAAGTAAAGAAACACTCGGATGTCGCACCTCCTTTAAAAAAAAAACAAAAGAAAATCTAAGATAGGGGTGCGTTTCCAGCTTTTGCTCTGTAATCAGACCGCAAAGCACAACACCAGAAACCCGGTGTCTAAGAAGGCGTCAACCACAGGGCGCCTGGGTGGCTCAGTCGGTTAGGCATCTGCCTTCGGCTCAGGTCATGATCCCAGGGTCTTGGGATCGAGCCCCGCTTCTCCCTCTCCCTCTGCCCCTCCCCTTGCTTGTGCTCGCTCACTCTCTCTGCCAAATAAATAAATAAAATCTTAAAAAAAAAAAAGGCATCAACCACTGCGACTTCCATCGTGAAAATGGCCCTGAGATTCTCACAGGAGAATTCGGATTAGCAAATGTCAGAGAGAGGGAACCGGAGGATCATCATGAGCTCACCACACTAATGATTGTTGCTGGCAAGATCTACTAAAGGATGCTAAAATTAGTGGACAGAAATTTGAGGAGAAACAGAATATCTGCAGAGTCGCAAACGATGTCCCCAGGATATATATAAATTAGAAAGAAAAATGTTAACTTTACAGGGGAGAAACCTAGCAGAAGCTACCTTAACCAAGGGACTGAGATCAGCCTCACCAGTAATCAGGTGTACTGACGTCACTCTTATGATACACTCAGAAGGACATATCACTTCTCTGCTTTCCTTGCTCAAAATGCATAACTTCATTCTATTCAAGAGGAAGCAGAAGACAGAGCCAAATTGAGGCACAGTCTACATAATACCCAACCAGTGTTCTTCCTAAGTATCAAGGTCATGGAAGACAAAGGCCGAGGAACTACTATTGATTGAAGAAGAAAAAAGAGATAGGACAGCTAAATGTGATGTGGGAGCCTGGATGGGATCCTGGAACATAAAAAGGGCATTAGTGGGGGCGCCTGGGTGGCTCAGTCGGTTAAGCGGCTGCCTTTGGCTCAGGTCATGATCCTGGGGTCCTGGGATCGAGCCCCGCATCAGGCTCCCTGCTCAGCAGAGAGCCTGCTTCTCCCTCTCTGCCTGCCTCTCTGCTTACTTGTGCTCTCTATCTCTCTGTCAAATAAAATAAAATCTTTAAAAAAAAAAAAAAGGGCATTAGTGAAAAAATGAGTGAAATCCAAGGGAAAGCCTCAAGTGTACCTAATGGTAATGACCCAACACTGACTAGTTGATAATGGTGTTGTGGTTATCTACAAGATAGTCACATTCGGGGAAGCTGGGTGACTGGTATACAGCAATTCTCTGTATCGTTTTTGCAACTTTTCTATACATTTAAAAATCCTCCAAAATAAGAAGTCTCCCCCGCCAAACAGTCACCAAGAGCAAATTCCTATCACTGAAGCGTTGGCCCAACTATACAAGCAAATCATTTGTCATTGTGACCACACTTCCAATTTCTTCAGTTTCTACGCAGTGAGTTAGTTTGATGGAATCTGGTAGAAGGACTCCTGGACTTGGAACCAGAAGACGTGGCTTCAGGATCGGGCCGCTTCCCCTGCTACCTGATTGGTTGGCCTTGAGCAATTTACCACCCGATTGCAGTCTTGTTACCTCCACTATAACCTGGCTATAATCACCCCCACCTTCAGGAGATTGCTGTGAGAACCACGTGGCAACCGTAGCAGCTGCTCCATAAAGGTGTCCTGTTAGGGTTCGTGTCCTCACAGAGCTGTGACAATGGAGGGGAAATGACTCTGTGAACTGAGAAAGAGTAAAGACGGGAGGGCTTGGGAGGACTCCAGGTCTTGCAGCCTCACAAACAGACATCACCCAGAGCTTGTTTCTGTGGTTTACCTGCGTGTCTCCATCCAGTGCTGCTTGGGCATACATCTGCACGGACAACTCAAGGTCTTGGGACTGGTTTTGGTGGCCATAGTAGTAAAGGTCTCCCATTTTCAAATACGCTGCCGGACAGAAAGCACAGGCCCGTTTGTGAAGCGGTTTTATTTCAGACCAACATTTTCAATAGTTGGCCCAGTCGCACGACTGAGAGTTTTTCCTATCTGGACCTGAATACATAACATCATTGTTTCCTTGGTGTGTCAGGAAGGGGGGTGGGGGAGGAAAACCTTTGGTACTGAGCACCACCATTTCTAGACACATTTTCTTGCTTTGCTGGGCAGCTCTCCCAAAGGGGTCTGTGAAAATCCCAGTCTGCAACCTTACAGCGCAATTGGCCAAGATTGTTTGGGGCACTTTATTTGACATCTGAAATTTTGCTGCCTAAGTCTGATGACTGGTGGGTATTTCTTCACTCTGTTTAAGCCATGGATTTTATTCCCCCCCCCCTTGGAAAAAGTTTTGCCTAATGGTGTACGTATCACTCAATGTCTAGTCAGAAAAATAGAATCTATGTCCAGTGATTCAAAAGATGGATTTCAACACTGGGAACTGGTTACCAGGGTGTTAGAAGGGCTAAAAGGGCAAATGGGGGGACAACCAACAATCCAGAGAACAGTTAAGATAGGAAACTATTACCATGCCTAGATCTGGGACCACCTGAGACCACAGAGGGTGGCCTGTCAGTTAGGAGGTGGAACCATGGGTGTACGGCCATTGCCGGAGACACGGCCCAAAGTAGAGGGAGAAGGGGAGAAATACCTGGACTTTTCACTTCCTCCCACCCAGCAATCTCCTGCCGGCACCTCCCACTGGCTGAAACCAATCAGATGCCCAAGAACACAGGAGTCTGGGAACTGTACTTCCTGGGGATCAACCCCTCCCATACAGAGCAGAGCAGAGCAGAGCAAGACGGGGATACATCCGAGGGCAAAAAAGGCAAATGACTGGCTCAGAGAATCTCTCCAGCAGAGCTTTCTCTTTTGAATTCTCACCAACTCTGAAGAAATGGTGGGTTCAAGCATTCAGTGGACAATGGAGGGAGAGAAGCACATGGCTTGAGGCCGACAGTAGTTTACTCGTGATCTTAACAGCAGAGATTTTTCACACTCTTTCCTAATTGTTTAGAAATACCATACTTCGCACAAAGCTGTTACATGTTCCCTGTTACTAAAGATTAAAAGTGTCCAATGCTTCAATTTAGCACCCATTTTTCTATACATACCAAATGAAGGAGCACCAATTTGAAAAACAGAGAAATTATAGTATCTCCAAACACAATTAACACCCAAGTATCTCTTGGCCAGGTCCTAAGGGGATAAAGGGGGAGAAAAAGTTAATTCATTAATATATTTCAGCCAAGTGACTAATTTTGCCTTCATAAAACCCGATTCATTATCCTTAACCTTAGAGCTTCCACTCCGAGAAGAATACATTTACTTACTGGCCTCTCCTCACAGATGTGTGCTAAATTTGTCTGTGACACTTCGATTCCAGTTTCTGCTGCTAAAACATAATACAGCAAAGCTTCGTGCCTAAAAATAGATGATTAATAATAAATTTCATATAGTGGCTCTTACTAATATTCACAGAGAGCTCTATATTCAAGCATAAGAGGGCACAAAATAAGCAGTTTTTTTAAAGCCACAAAATCATGAGTTTGTTGTGTGTGTGTGTGTGTTTAAAATAAATACTGTTGTTAAAAATACTGCATGCACTGATTTATTTTCTATCTTAAAGGCTGAACTCCCTGATAAGGTTGGAGAGTTATTGATGCAACAGCTACCTCTACTGGCTAAATGGTGTATGGCATGCTGGCAGGGTGGTCTAGTAACCTTGGGTCCTGGAATCCTTCCATCCCCACTGAGAAGAGATAAGTGGCATTTAGAAAAAGCCCTGTGCTTTCGGGTCCTCTGTTTTGTGAAAGGCTCCATGGGGCTTAGGATTCTGAGCAAGCTTAATTAAAGCTGAGTTTTTGTGATGCATTAGAAGTTTGGCAGAGGGGAGGGAGTTTACAAGGGGCTTGAAACCAGAAAAAAAATAAATGTTCGATACCACTAGCAACTGAATGATGGCAAAGCAATGACGGGTCACTGTTCATCTGTTGAAAGACTGGCACAAGATTCATAAGACAGAATAGCAGCAAGGGTTTGGGGAAATGGACATATTCCTAAGGCCAAGGGCAAGTGACCCCAACCGTTAAATGCGGGAAGTCTTAAGAATGCACATACCATTTGGCCAACAGTTCTCCCTTGTGAAGGTTTATTCTAAAGAAGCAGAAACATGTGCAAAGATTCTGTGACAACAGAGTTCACAGCAGAGCTGTTTATATGAACAAAAAACACTGGAAGCAACTTAAGTATCTGAAAATCAGTGAGTAGTTAAATTACCCCATGGTGCAGCCACTTTCAGATGAGGCCATTAAAAATGATGTCGTAAAGAGAATTCAGAAACGTAGAAAGATGTTTATGCAAAATTTTCCACTCAGTTAAAAAAAAAAAAACCAGCAGGATGAGAAACAGAGCAATTCCATTTTTGTAAAACAGAAATAAAACCGAGTGCACACCTTCACAAGCTCAAGCCGGTGCATATAGGCCGAGGAAAAAAAAAATAAAACCCCAAAATTATCTATCAAAATGTTCACAGTACTTTTCTCGAGGTGGTGAGAATCAAGTCATTTTATTTTCTTCTTTTTAATTCTATGATTTCCTCCATTTTCTTTGTGCTACCCAGGTTATGAGCGAAATTTTATTTTGACCAGATATCATTGTTATTTTGCACTCTCAGGAGTTGACATTAAGAACTCTTTCTTAATTGCAGTTCCACCCCAAAACTGGCTTCTGACTGGGGGTCAAATTAGGACAGTGAGACCTTCAATCGGACATGGTGCAGGTCACGGGCCGCTTCCCAGACACCCAAGGCAGCAGACCAATTAGCCATGACTCATGCTAAAGAGAGACGAAGTTGGCTGGGCACTTGTGCCCTGCATTGCAAACCAGATAACAAACCCACAACGGCAGCCATAAGAACCACACAAAAGATGCCTGGGCGTTTTCCTACAGAGCTGGTAAAAATCATGCTTTGTGACAAGAATCTTCAGAACAGACCCCAGATGGAGGGCATGCAAAGGAGGCCTGGCAGAAAGTCCCCATCATTCTGCGACAGGGACCCATTCCCAAGGTCTTACAATCTTCCATTTCTTTGGAGACACTTGGATTGGAACCAGTGCCTGTTTCCCCCAGGGATGGATGCGGGAAGGAGCTGGTGTAGACTTGCCAGCTCAAGGTCACATGTCGGGCCAGGTCCCTCTGCTGCCATAACTGGATGGGATGTGGCTCACATTATTAAAATGTAATCAAAATGGCGTTTTCTTTGACAGCAGTCGGGCAGACTGTTAGAATGTGCGAGGGAGGCATGAGGCTGACGCTTCCCGGAAGAACTGAGTCACTAGGATAAACTTTACAAAGACAAGATCTTGTCTCTAGAGTTACTTTGGTTGTGGGGAGGGGAGGGAGGGGCGAGTTTTATAGGAAGATTTGCGCTGTCCAATTATTGTATAAGCCAAGGGGAAATTTCATAGAATTCCCAAGTATTTCCTTTGAGGAAGCACTGAAACCCATCAAAAAGAGATGTCTATGAAACATCGATGTCAACAGAAGCACTGAAGGGAAATCCACCTCTGTCTTGCCTCCTGCAGAAGCAACCCTCCGATGCCGTGCACTCCCGCACCACCACCATCCGCAGGGGACAGTTAGAACTCTCGCGGCCAGACTTCCTCAGCTTATTAAGACTTCTGAGAAATGACACCTCTGCAGAAATCCTACCCACATTTAGCCTCCCAGTGCTTTGTTCTTATTTGTGTTTCAACACAGAGTGCCCAGAAGTATTAATTACAGATATTTCTATATTTATATTCGTGGAACAAACACGTACACAGCACTTAACCATGGGCAGGAAGCCCAAAGACAAGCCACAAAGCTGTACTGTCCTTTCCATGAATTTCCGCAAGGCTTAGGAAGCTCACTAGAGCTTCAAGCTTTATTTCAAATGCACTAAAGTGAAGTTGTCCCCCAGACAGTCATTCCGACAGGGATGGGGGTGGCGGGTGGACATGGAAAGGAGGGGATTTATGGTAAAGAACGAGTTTAGGGGCATATTTGCTGTCCTCCCACTTCTGACTCAGCATATACACTTAGAGAGTTTTATAATGATACATCTTAATAATCAATCCTTTGGCTGCTTGCTGTGAATTGTGAATTTGAGCAGCTTCCCAAACAATTATATGATTTTCTTTGTGCTCTTCTCTGCAGCTCAAACCGAAAGGATTAAAAAAAAAAAATCCTGGGATCTCCGCGGAACTTGAGACCCCTGGTCTCTTGCCGAAAGGTGAATCTCTTTCAACTGAGTTTGGCGCGCCTACTTGTCTTGCCTCAAGCCCGCCATAATCTGGCTAACCTCCTGGGTTAAATATTTGGGGCATATTTAAGACAAAGGACAATAAAACACATGGCTCACAGATAAAACACACATAGGGGAAGGCAGAGAGAAATGAAACATGACAGTCAGCCTCTCCTTCGCTGACTTCTTCTGGTGTCCGAGGACAGCCTGAGGCATGACAACATTATCTTCCATATTACGCAGATACAGCAAAAAGCCACAGGCCCTTTTCTCAATCATGCTCCTCTTTTAAACTATCCCATATAAATCTTGGAACAACACAGAAAAGCACAAGCTCATCAAACTGACACATGTAATTTGAAAATAACGTCCAGAATAAATTCACTCACAGAAAATGAAAAAGGGGGATGGACTTGGGACATTGGTGGATGATTTAGTTCTATTACAGCAAAATAGATGGTACCAAAAAAGCCACATTGTGGTGTGGGGAGGCCAACATTCCTATATTTCCTGTTTAACCCCAGGGCCGGCTTCAGGACTCGGAGAGCAGGAGGAAATAGAAGCACTTCGCCTCAAATATATTTTGACGAAGATTTTCCCATTATAACGGATACTAGATGTCTCTTCCTGTTGATAGAAAAAAGGCTTCGGATCCGGATTGAAACTTAATAATACGTAGCATCAGCATCAAGATTGGTAAGGATATGGAGAAACAAAAATGTATACATGGTTGGCAGGCGAGTAAATTGGTAAAATCCTTTGGGAAAACAGCTAGCATTATCTTATAAAGGTGAACACTATCTTATAAAATACCTGCCCTGTGACCCCACTCCTAAGTTTATATTCTAGCGAAACTTTTCGTAGGTATGCCACGATATGCATAAAAAATGTTCATGGTCACATTGTTCTTAAAAAACAACAAAAAAAGGGAAACGCAAATGTGTGTTAAAGTAAGAATTGGTAAGTAAAGTGTGGTATATGACAGCAATAAAAATGACCCGCAGATACATGCATCAAGGGATATGAAGCTCAGAAACACAGTGTTACGTTAAAAAAAAAAAAGCAGTTGAACCATATATAATATGGTTCTAATAATATGAAGCCCAGACACAAGCCAAATAACTCTACTGCTTAAGAATATATCCACGTATAGCAAAACTATAAAGAAAGCAAGGGGAGAGCAAAAACAAGGCTCAGGATGATGGTTACTTCTGGGGACTGGGGGTGGGGGTGGGTTTAATCTGGGGGGGGGAAATGCAGGGGGCTTCAACTGTTCATTTTCTTACATCGGGTTACAGATGTTCATTGTATCATTATGCTTAAGAACCTGTACGTATCACTTCATACGTATCAACTACTATATGACAGAAGAAGGAGAAAACAACTCAACTGGCTTCTGCCACATCTCCAGTTCAAATGCTCGGCTCCTTTTACCTGGATTCTGAGCCAGCATGCCCCTTCAGACTCTCCCTTCTCTTTACCATCAAACACAGTTGTCTGGTTAGACATCTCAGGCCCCAGCTCTGTCATGTCACTACCCTCTCCCCAAACTATCAATAGCTCCCCACTGCCTCATGAATTAAGTAAAAAGTGTATGACCTGCCATTCAAAGTTCCATAGAGCAGCACCTCTTTGCTCTCATTATTTGTCACTCCCTTTTACAAATCTTACCTGAAGGCAGACTGGTGGCTTAAAATTTCCTAGACGCATCCAGAATTTTCCTATCTCTTTGCTTTTGTTCCTGCTATTCCTGTCATCAGAAATGCTGTTCCCTGCATGGCCAAGTGGAAATCCCACCCAGCCCCCAAGGCCATATTATCTGCTACCCCCGTCATGAAGGCTGATCTAAGTCCCACAAACCAGATAGCATCTTCTCCTTCTCAGAATCCTTCATGCTCTTTATATACTGCTCATGTGCCTTGAGTTATGGTTGTTCTATTTGCCTTGGATCGTGCGCTCTGCTTTTGAGCACTTCCCAGGTAACCCTAGGTGCTGGGCCCTGGGGTACAAATCACCGGACAATCAACAAGAGCAGTCATGATCTTAAAGGGAGTAAGGAGTTAGGGAGGACTTCTCGGCAGAGGAAACAGCAAGTTCAAAGATCCAGAGGGCAGACAGAATGCGGGCCACGTGAGAAACTGCAGAAAGTTCAGCATAAGGAAGAAATGAGGCAGAGCACCTGGCTGGTTAAGTGGTTAAGTGTCTGCCTATGGCTTGGGCCATGATCCTAGGATCCTGGGACTGAGCCCCGGGATGGGCTCTCTGCTCAGCAGGGACCCTGCTTCTCCCTCTGCCTGACACTCCCCCTGCTTGTACTCTCTTTCTTTGTCAAATGAATAAAATCTTTAAAAGAAGAAGAAGAAGAAAGAAGAAGAAGAAGAAGAAAGAAGAAGAAAAGAAGAAGAGAAAGAAAGGAGGAAGGGAACTTCCCCACTTCCTCGAGCCCCGCCTGTGGCATCCCCTGCAGCTTATGGCAAGGCAGCCTGCATTTAGGTGTACTCAGTAAAATCTGCTGACCTGGACCCGAACTCACAGTGTAGAACACACTTAATTTCCCCCTCCCCTCTACCAAAAAAAAAAAAAAAAAATCAATCTCGTGTTGTGGCTGAATATTTTAAGAAGGACAACAGGTCGCAAAAATCTTAATTCATCTCGACCTTCACAGCAAATTTTAAAATGTGCTACCTGAAATGCTTTGTGATGTTAAATTCAAATGCAGGCAAGAAATGTAGCTATTAATAGACACTCTCTTTATGGAAAAAATAGTGTTAAGCATTGTGGTGTGTATGTGTGTCAGTGTGGGGGTGTTTACAGATGGGCTCTCTCTTTGGGAAAGCCCACATACACACTTCGGTTTTTGAATACTCTTTTTCCCCTAAGAAGCTTGTGGGGAGCAAAGGGCGGGGGAAGTTTGGAGGATGAGAAGTAGAGAATAAATTAAATTCAAATTTGGGAGTTTTAGAAGCTGAAGCTCACTTGGGAGACAAGATAAAGCACCAAAAAAATTATAAGGTGTATCTAGTGGAAAATAAAAATTCCATTAAAATTTTTTTCCAGATTGTGCAAAGTGAGGCTGCAGATAATAAACTTTCACAGGATGATAACAAACATTCCTTTTGGTATTTTCATTGGGTTCACTTCCCTGCCTTCTTTAAGATTTTCATTCACTGACATGCTGTCTGCTGATTATGCGGGCACCCATGGACCAAAGGGGAAAATAGTGTTCTTTTGGACTTATATTTTAATTTTTAATTAAGGTTCAGATCAGACTATGATCTATGATAGGTCTGGTCTAATGTCTTTGAGGCAGTGGACCAATGGGATATGTGCTGATTTGTATACCCTTTTAAGTTATTACTGAAATACCCAGATCACTTAGGCAATAAACCAACCAAGAAAATATGTCCCAATGGAAAAGGAAGACAGAGTGGCAGGACTGGCAGAAGAAAACAAAAAGATGGAATCAGGTGGAGTTTGCAGTTTGGAAAGGTGTGCCCTTATTTGTAAAATCAAGGCACAGCAAACGGGGATCATTTGCAAGTCCTCAGTGCAGCGTCTCATCCCATAGGGTACAGGTTGAGATTTGTTAACTCCATCAGAAGAAAGTTAAAATGGGGAATCTGTTTGGCTGTGATATCCGAGGGCTGGTGAGTGAGTTCCAGTAATCCCAAGCTCTTGGCCATGGAAGATGTAGTAACGTATCAGTGGAAAGATGTAGCTTGAGCCTTAAACACACTGCTCTCTCCGCTTCCCATGAACTTTCTGTGCTCTGCCAGGGAGAGGCAGAGGTTCAGCTAAGACCCCCTGTGCTGTCTCCACTCTAAAACCAAGGGGAACAAGCTTGAAGGGAAGAGAAGTCAACACATTCATGTGTCTCTCAACTTGATGAATGTGGACGCTTCCCCTAAAGAACTAATTTTTGTGTATAATTAAACATGGAAATGCTATGTTTTCCAATCAACAGCCAATCAGTCTGTGATACTCTGAATATCATTACTGGGAGGCCATGATTTCCCTGCAAATTGCTCTTTCGGTTGTATTTTAAGACTCCTTCTCATACGACTACACTGACAAATTGAAAGGTGAGGGCTGAGAAAGTTCATTCTCACATGGGTCCCCAGCTTACCATGAGCCCTCCAGGTAGGCATTGAGGCCTTTGCGAATGACATGGCCCAAGTAGCCATTTTTCTCAGCTACGTGCTTCGCCCATCTGAAAAGAAAAGGAACGGGAAAATATTCAAACTGTGGCAAATTAAATAATTGCTTTTTTCTTCATATGATCTCAATAAATCCCACTTGGGGATTATTTTGCTTGTTAGAATTTTTACACAGCAACAAACCAGAACTGAACATTAAGAAGGCAAAAAAAAAGATGCATTTTGAGAACTTTACATTCAGTGCCTTTTCTTCTAAGTGCTTAGGAGTTATCGTGTATGGAGACAAAGACATGAGAGACACCTAATGAAAAATAACCGCCGATGCGAAAAAAGATAATCTTCACCAAGAGTTCTAGTACTCCCTCCATTAAAACATGTTTACTGATTTATTATAAGGTTTCCCCATTTTTTTTCTGTTCTCTAAGTTATCCTGGAGAATTTTTACTAATAATGAACTGGCCTGTTGTAATCTTTAGACTTAACAACCACTAAAAGAATATTACAAGGATACACAACTAACAAGCTGATGGAAAGGGGAAATAAGATTTTTAAAAAATACTTGAGTAATGGGGCGCCTGGGTAGCTCAGTCATTAAGCGTCTGCCTTCGGCGCAGGTCATGATCCCAGGGTCCTGGGATCGAGCCCCACATCGGGCTCCCTGCTCAGCAGGAAGCCTGCTTCTCCCTCTCCCACTCCCCCTGCTTGTGTTCCCTCTCTTGTTGTGTCTCTCTCTGTCAAATAAATAAATAGAGTCTTTAAAAAAAAAAAAAACTTGAGTAATGTAAAGGAAGGGTAAGAAAAGGGGAAACAAGCACAAAGAATGGATGGGACAAATAAGGAATAAGTAGTAAAATGGTAGATTTAAAACAAAATGTATCTGCAAGTTGCATTAAATGTAAATGGTCTAAATATACCAATTAAAAACTAAACTCGTCAGACTGAATAAAAAGTACACAAAACCCAATTATTTGCTGCTTAGAAGAGATACATATTAAAATTAAAAGAAGACAAAATTAAAAGTCTGGAAAAAGATATAACTCTAACAAAAAAACTCTAAGAAACAAAAAAAGCAGGTGTAGCAAAATTGATGGTATGCTGGTCATAAAGTAAGCCTCAACAAATTCCAAACAACTGAACTCATTCAGAATGTATTCTTTGATTGCAGTGGAATTAAGCTAGGAATCAATAACAAAAAAAAATTTATGAAACATATGAATGTTCACACCAAACATCCTAACAAATAATGATAAAAAGCTTCAAGTTTGTCTTGGTCAAGTTTTATCACTGAGTTCAGGTCAGGTTGGATTTGCTCTCAAATGCCTTATGAAACAAAACCTTTTGAAAAGCCAGACTATTGGTTTGAGGGTGGTCTAAAGCAGAGGTCTGCAAAGTTGTTTTTTTTTTTTTCTGTAAAAGGCAAGATAGTAAATATTTTAAGCCTTGTGGGCCACACAGAGTCTCTACTTATATTCACCATAGTGTGTGTATTTGTCTTACAACCCTTTAAAAATGTAAAAAGCGTTCTTAGCTCCTGGAGCCACACAAAACAGAGGGTGGGCCACATGTTACTTATGGGTCCTAGTTTGCCAACCTCTGTAAAACATTTTCAGATATGCATGACCTCAAAAATGCACCTCTTGTTCACCATTCTTTAGGAAGCTACTGTAGGATGTGCTCTACAAAAGCATAGGAGTAAATCAAGAAAGAGGAAGAAATAAGGTAAGGCAAGGAGAACCCAAAAAGACAGGGATGAAGAGAAAGGGAACCTCCACAGTGATGACAAAGTTAATTTCAGGAAGGTAGCTCTGTCCTGAGCAAAGACAGAGATGTCACCGAGATTAAGTTAATTGTATACCTGGTGGGTCTGGACATACGGAGGAGAGATTTAGACAACTGTGGGAGAATTTGAAGAATTAAGCACATGAAAAATGATAAGTATGCAGAACGCTAAGCAACTAAAGGACTATGAAGTATAATTAATACTCCATGGAACAAAAAAAACTGTGTAATAAAGAAAAAGTAGTCATAGCATATTACACGGCTCAGCTGTGCCTAGCACTCACATGGCCCTAATAATGGACACCCCGCTCCTAATCTAACCAAAATAATGATATATTTATGGGAAAATGGGACAAGGTGGGAAGTGTGGATGCGTGGGATGGTAGGTGGTGGCAGAATGAGAGGGAACTCTATCTTTATTTTTCACAGTGGGACATCATTAGACAAAGCCTGTAATGAAAATAACAAGAGATAGTAGTATGAGCATGTCATTGAAAGAGAGAGGCAAACAGTAAAGAAATAATGAAAAGACTGAAAGTGACTTGTTCTTGAGAGCAGGAAGTAGTCTGGGTGGGAGAGCAGATTGCTTGTTTTTCCCATGTCAAATTATTATTTTTTTGGTTTCAGTTAAAATGTACTTATTTTTGCCTTGTCGAACGAGATGGCTTTTGAAACTCTGTGCATGCATAACTGGTAAAAATAAAGATTGAATTCAAAATTGCAAAACAAAGAATGGGGACTCCATTTTCAGGCACAGTGAATAAAGTACGCAGCTTTCCCTTTGTGCACAATAGCTGACAGATTCTTACACAACAGCCTTCTCGGGATCTCTAGGGAATGTCTCCAGGTTTCCTGTGATATAATAGAGAGAACACCACAAGGTTCCTTCGATGTGTCCGCCCTGTGCAGCCTTATGGAAATATTCACCAGCTAAAGTCTGTAGAGAGAGAAACAGAGTTATCTCATTGGTGAGGAGTCCTCCCAAGTGGACTGGTCTCCCCAGAGCCAACACGGTGAGACACTCAACCGCTGATATTTTCACTGGCTCATCACTTCTGATATCTTTAGGAAAACCAAGTCAAGCTTCAGGAAGACAACCCATCACAGAAGCCGGCCTCTGGATGCGATAACCTTGACAGTAAGCTATTCTGTTAAGTTTACCCAATAAGTTAATAAGACAACACGTAGCTATGAATCCCTTAACCCTTGTAAATGAAACAGAAGAATGTATCAGAAGTCACACCGGGTGAAAATTCAGGCATTGGCTTCCCTAACCTTGCTGAATACTTTCTTCAAACTCATGTGCCAAAACTGCATCTCCCGCAGGAAGGTGAGAATTAGAATATGACAATAAAAAATCCACACTAGCATATACGTGGGTGGGTGACCAGACATTAGCAATGCATAAAAATATACAGCCTCTTACGCAGGCAGAGAGAGGCAGAGGGGAAAAATAAGACAAACATTTAGAAGGGTGAATGTTCTGCTGCTTACTATTATTTTTTCCAAGGCGGTTAGCTGCCGTTCTGAAGCAGGGCTTTGGAGTCAGATGGGCTTGGGTCTAAATACCAGCTCTGCTCCCCGCCCCGCCCCCCACCGTGTGACCTTGGGCGTGTTAGTTCATCTCTCCAACTGCGAGATTTCTGCAACTGAAAAATATGGCTAATAATACCTAGCACGAATGGCCGTTTCAAGGATTAAATGAGATGTATTCTCAAGGCTTAGCACGGTGCTTCACAAAAATTCTCTTCCAGTTCCCTACCCCCAGAAACTTGCCACTGCCTCAGGCTGGCCCATCCTGCAAATTGCCCCCTCCACTCTTCTACCTCGATAAATGCCAAATACTTTGTGGAGTCACCCTGTCTCCTCTCCCCTGTCACACCTCACATCCAATCCATTAGCAAGCCCTGTCACCTTGACCTTCAAAGTACATGCATAGTCCAGCCACATTTCTGTCCCTGCTCCTGGGGTCGCCCATCCTTCTCACTTGGATTCAATAACCCATTAGCCCCTGCTCCCCTCTTGTCTTCTTTAATCCTAGTCTCTGCTAGGATCCAAGGGGAGGTTTTTAAAGCACAGCACATCACTGCCCTGTCCAAAGCTGCCCAGAGGTTTCCCATCTTCCTCGGAGGGGCCGGGACCTCACAATGACCTGCACACCTGCCTGCCTGACCTTCTCGCCCACCTACGCCCCTCCCCCACTTCCCGCTCCGCTGCTCCAGCTTCCCTGTTGTTCCTTGAGGAGCAACAAGCCTGCTTTCCTCTAGGGCTTTTGCCTTGGCTATTCCCTCTTTCTGGAACATTCTTCTCCCAGATATATGTAAGGCTCCTGTACCCCCAGTGCCTCGTAGACTGCCTGGCATAGGGTGGGCATTCAATTAAATTTGTGGAATATAATGGTGCAGAAATTAAAAGCACCATCATCAAGAGTATTAGTAATAACGAGGGGCTTCTATTTTGCGCAGGGATCCCAGTCCTGCCTCCACTAAGCATATGACTCTGAGTAAGTTACATATCCTCTCAGAGCCTTGATTGTTCATTCTGTAAAATGGATATAATCATAGCAGCTATTCCAGAAGGTAATTGGAATGACATGGGGTGCATGTCAACTATTTCTGAGTGTCTGTCACAGAGGAAGTGCTTAGCAAACACTGAAGACTGTCACTGTGGTTTTCACTATTATGAAATCTGGTCTCATATCAGGCAACCCTATCTGGACCCAGCTCTCTTTGCTTCTAGGAAGATCAATCTCTGCACTGCCTCTTGCTCATTCTCATCTTGAATCATCTTCCCCTTCCTCCCTAGTTCAGGCCTCCCTCCTCCAGGAAGCCTTCCTGACTGCTTTTGGGTCATGACAGTTTCCCCTGTCGAGATCCGTTTGGATCACAGCAAAGGGCACACACTTGACACTTGGCTAGATAGCATCCTTTGCTGTTTGCTGTCTTATCTTCCCAACTGGACCCTGGAGCTGCTTGAGGACAGGGTCTGTCTTGGGTGGCGTCTGCACCCCCACGGGGCCTCACGCAGGCCAGGCACACGGCAGATGAGCCAGTAGCCAGCGGCACAGCTGGTCTCAAGTCTTACTTGATTCCTTTCAGGAATTCCGGGGAAAATGCCATCCAAATACAGGACTCCAAGATTGTACGATGCATCCGGATTCCCCATTTCTTCTGCTTTTAACCAGTACTTTGCTGCTTTGGCATAATTTTTCTTGAATTTGTGGTAATACCATCCCAAGCCATTGACTGCCTGATGCAATCCCTGGATTTTAGAACAATGAAAAAAAAAATTACTTTTTAAAAAAAATTTTTTTAATGAAACCTAAAGAGAATCAATTGTTGGGAAAGCACTCCGCCTGGGTCTGAGCAAAACCTTTCCCATCTCTTTCTGGGGGCAGATGGCATTGAAGAAAAGCTAAGTGTTAGAAACCACGAGCCTGCTCGGAGCCTTCCCCGGGATGGATTTCATTTGGCTGCTGCTGGGGGATTCCTGCCTACCAGCTCCGCAGCGATGCTACCCCCAAATCATGGCGCAGCTCCTGCAGGCTCCTGTGCAAAGCCCTTGTCTACAAGAGGCCTCTTCTTGCTCCGCAGCATCAACAGTGACCTCGCGACTCATGAGCGCTCATCTGCAATGGGAGGCCTGACACCCCCCCCGGCTGGGACAGTTTCTAGGTGATCCGCCTGCACATCTGTTGATTACTCTGCACTGAACACCAACAAATTCTCGGAGGGAAGCGGCTGCAACAACCTGCTTGCAAAGCACAGGAGCTCTGAGGCTACTGGGAGCCCCAGTCCTGACAGGTAGAGTCAGGAGGGTGGGGGAGGGGGGCTTGGGGGGGGGCGAGGGTGATGGGGATGGGAGAAGGGTTTTGTTTTTTTTTTTAAGATTTTATTTATTTGTCAGAGAGAGAGAGAGAGAGTGAGCAAGTGAACAAGCAGGGGGAGCGGCAGGCAGAGGGAGAAGCAGACTCCCTGCTGAGCAGGGAGCCCGATGTGGGACTCGACCGACCCCAGGACCGTGGGATCATGACCTGAGCCGAAGGCAGGCGCTTAACCAACTAAGCCACCCAGGGTCCCTGGGAGGAGGGTTTTAAAACTGTGTCTAGATCTGGGGCTGGTACCGAGGAAGTACTTCAAGCAAATCGAGTCTGGAGCCTCCTTGTGCTTGCTTATTTCATTCTAGCAGGTACTCTCATGTGCTTTCCCAAGATGCTCCCGCTTGCTTCCACAGGGCAGCCTGCAGCTTGGTTGTTGAGGGCTCAGAAGCCCTGCAGGGGTGTGAGTGCTCCAGAAGGAGCCGCCCGCCCCACAGTGAGACACCTGTGTGTAGACATGGGCAGACAGGGTTCTCATACCTCCCTTTCTGCGGGGCCCACCAAACCATGAAGAAGCAGGGGGAAAAATATCCAAGGGTCAAACAGTGCCTTGCATCTGTAAAACTTGTTAAATCAGAGTCTAAGTATAGAACCAAATCTCTTTTACCACCTTTCACGAGTGAAGGATGGGTGTCCCTTGAGAACAGATGCCAAGATCCCAGGCTGAGCCTTTTCAGTCTGCAGTGGATCCTGAAAAGCTACACTTCCTAGATTTCTGTCATACTCCGGGTGCCAGAAAGACCAGGGGGAAAGAAACTCACAAAGCACATTAAAATAGAAGCTCCAGGATGCCTGGGTAGCTCAGTTGGTTAAGCGTCTGCCTTCAGCTCAGGTCCTGATCCCAGGGCCCTGGGATTGAGCCCCACATCAGGCTCTCCACTCAGTGGCGAGTCTGCTTCTCCCCTCTCCGGAGCTCTGTGATCTCTCTCACTTTCATTCTCTCTCAAATAAATAAAATCTTTTAAAAAATAAAATAAAACAGAAGCTCCATGAGGGCAGGAATCTTTGTTTTGTGTCCCAAGAACCTATACTAGTGCTTGCTACAGAGTAGGTACTCAAAGATTTGACGAATGAACAAAAGCCACACTTTGAATGCTGGAAATCCAAATCCTACACTTTGAGGATGGACAGTAGGGTTCAGATCTGCAGGCCCCCGAGATAACTGACTCCCAAGCCAGCTGACATCAGGAAGGGTGTCAGTGCCGTGGATCTAGTCATCGAGGCCTTCTTCCTGAGCTGCATGCTGTACCAGGTGCATGGTGGTCTCTTGGAAAGTCTGGCAGAATGCCTTTCAATCATGTAATGGACCAGGCCATACCATAAAGTGGCAACAGCCAGGTTTGGAACAAGCCTACGGAAGGTACACATCACAGTGACTTTTGCTGCAAAGCCAGAGGCCACAGGCTTATTCAAATGCACCTGTCATCCCTCAAAACATCTGCAGAACTCTATGAGGAATTGCATTTGGAGCCCCACAAGAAATCCTGTCTTTCTTGCTTACTATTCATATTCTGTTCTGGACAGGTGCAGCTCAATCACCAGATTTGCTCCCGTGTGACTTTTCGCTAATTCCAAAAACCAAACTAGATGGGACCTTCGCCACAGTGCCTGACAAAGAGTAGGGGCCTCAAAATTCCTTGCCGAGTGAATGAGTGAGAATCACGTAACACTTTTAAGGATATGATGACTCCAGGCCATAAGGCAGCATTTCCCAATCCTCACCTAAGCTCTGCTAAGAATCCGTTCAAAACAAAGCACATTAGGCGTCAGCTCACCACTAGGATGGCTAAAGAGATGCAAATTTCACAGCTGCCGGGGCAACCCCATCACTGCCCTATTTTAGGATGCTTTGGACTGAATGCCCACTGTTAATCTGCCTCTCTACTTCTGCCCTTTAATTTGTGCGGGGAGGGGGCAGGAGCTGGTGTGCGCTTCAGTGGGCTCCCTTCTCTTGGGTCAAGTGCCTTCTTGACACCACCAAGGTGGACGGGAAAGCCTCTTTCTACACACAAAAAAAAGAGACTCTGAACTTCTCATGGTAGGATGAGCGGAAAAAGAAATCAACATGGGTACTTGAGGAGTCTTTGTTGATAAGGCAAGTATTTAGCAGCCTTGGGGAGGGAGGCACTTTCAAGAGCCAGAAGGGCTATAAAGGATTCTGTCAAGGTTGTAGACTTATAGTGGTTTCTACGAATTTATTTGCAAGTTGCATGCATGCACCTGTGAACGTGCTTGTGTGGGTGTGCAACACATTGTATGTGTGTGTGTGTCCCCTCACAGGCGATATTTAACCTCCATTCTGTAGTGCTAGAGTGAAACCAGCTGACTCGACGACAACATTTTAAAGAAAACAGTGACAAAAACAAAGCAATTTTTAAACCTGGCCGTCACCTTGATATGCATCCCCATTATTACAGCATGGGCAGTACACGGGCTTTGGACACGACAGGGTTAACCTTCAAAGGAATTCGGCTTTTGGTTTTCCTAATTCAATGGCATGTCTACATACCCATTCAATTCCAAGGAGCCCCGCTCCCCCCCACTGCTTGTTATCCAGGCAGCCCGTGATTATAATTTTAGCCTTCGAACAAAATCGGCCTGAATTCTATTGACTGGAAGGTGAATTCAGCTTTTGAATTCCACCGTCCCCATTGTGGCGGGTTTCTGTATGTGTTGTAGCTCCAAAATGACTAATCACCGCTATGGCAGCGACCCCCCCCTCCCCACTCCGTTTTCCATGGGCCGGGCCAAAGGCTAGCCATTTATTCTCAGCCGTGTGAGCGTGTGGGCGTGTGTGGTGCAAATGTTTCCCTCTGACAATATGCAAAAGTGTTACCTTGGAAGCCGCTTTCTTCATCAGCTCCAAAGCAAGCCGTCTGTTCTTTTTCACTCCTTGACCCTAAACAATGATAAACAGCAATGAGTAGGAAGAAAATAAACCCAGATCGCGCTTGAAAACATGACGCAGGTGTATCAGTGCTCCACATAAAATACTTCAAAAAGAAAACCCAAGCCTTCTTCATTAAAAGCCTCATCTTAAAGATTTCTACACGCAGAACTATTCTACCGTCATCATCATCATCCTCACTATTATCTTGCTTATATGTGTGGTGCAGAGGCAGCAGACCTCACCTTGCCCGCTTAGCATCCATACAAACCCCCCATTATCATCGAGTGAATGCCATTCCTGTCAATCCACAGGTACTATTGGGAGAAGCCCTGAAGAACAATTAAATGAGTCTGGTCATCCTGGATGCGTTTCTCTGTGGCTGGCCTCGTTTGCGAGCCAGATACAGCCCTTGATCTGTGATGGGACTGTCAAAAGTTATTAGGTTGTCCTCTGCAGCCTTCCCGGGTCCTCTCGGGAGTCTCCAGGGTGGACCAGCTCAAGAGCCAGCTGTGAAGGAGACAGGACCCGTTGGAATCTGTCGCGTCAGATGCTGACGGAAACTGACAAGGTTCCTCCTACAAAGTTTTTCCAGCTAGAGGCGGTTTGAACACCACCACAGAGAGAAACGGCTTTGGGGTTCTTGCTACAAGAGAGGAACTTTGTGGGACTTCACTGAGGTGTCTGCAGGACCGTGTGGGGAAGTGACAGTTCTGAGGATCGAGTGGGAGAGGGCCTCAAGATCTCTCTCACCACAGGACTGACAATGAAGATGGTGCACAAGGTAAGCCGGATGAAAACCATCGCTGCTACCAAACCCACCTAGCATCTGTGTTGACACACTCACCACATGTGCCCCATGGAGACTTCCTGGCCAGAGACAGGGAGGTTGATGGGGTCACATGTGATATAATGTTGGGGGTGCTTCGTACCAAATATAGCTTTTAACTCTACTGAAACAGCACTACAGTAAGTGAAGACAGCATGAGCAAACATCCCTGTGTTAATTAAAGTGGTGGGTTCAGCACTGTGCTGCTCTATCTAATCCTCACCACAAGCCTACGGACATGCTGCTAGCATTCCCATCCGAGCCCTTGCCCAGAATCGCACAGTAAGTGAGATGCAGAGGCAGGATTCGAACCCAGGCAGGCAGGCTCCAGAGTCCAAGTTGTAACTAGCACGCTCTACTTCCTCCTGTGCGTTCCTGTTCCGTGCTGAGAACGTATTATGATTCATAACCTCCTTACAGAAAATGTGCAGGATATGTTTGTCTCTGTATTTTTCAGGACCCCAAATAAAATTGCGAATCCAACTAAGAGTTAAATTATATACACCAAGTTTCTCCTAGCCTTGAAGTTACCTATTTAATGAAACCGATGAGCTGAAGCCAAGTTGAAGATGAAAATATTTTTCAGAAAAGCACCATTACTTCATTTAATAGAGAGGAAGAGGAAAGACAAAAGGACACGGAGGCTATGTGGAATAACTGGATGGGGCAATGGGACAAGCTTTTTGGAATTCTGGAAAAGTGTCAGAAAGAGCAGGAGAACAGAACGTTAGAACCTGGTTGAACTCAAGGTTTATCTTCTCCAACTTCTTTGCTTTGAAGGCATAAAATGGGAGGATGACTTACCCAAAGCCTCACAGTTAGATCTGTGACTAGAATTCAGGTACTCTTATTTCTAGGCACCAAGCATCTTCTAGAATATTTGTTATATAAACCTAAGTGGGATAATTTCTTGCACAAAGACCCCGCACTAAGCACAAATCTGAGTCGTACTGGAAGCTGTTAAGTGAGAGAAATGTAAAGTCCTGGTACATAGTAAGTGCTCAGTAGGGTCCACTGGGTGAATTCATGGAAAACAGCTGCTACAGTAAACGTCAAAGTGCTATCCTCATGTGGATGCAAGACGGGATGGCTTAGACTGTCTTGGCCAAGCTGTAGCCACCATGGCGCCATCATACAATGTGCCGAATGCCCACACAGAGCTCCAGAGCACACTACTGTTCTTCACATTTGGGAAGCTCATTTTCTGCATGGGGTTATTTCACATGGAACACACTTAAAGTGACCTTCTGACCAGAGGTAAAATCTTCCCCGTTACTGAAATACCGATAAGGGGCTTCCCTTGTCCCACTGAGGGATTCTTCGTTAGAATGCAGGAGAACCCAAAAACTTTAAGGTTGGGAAAGCAGACAATCCATCACCTCCAGAGTCATTTTTCCTGTATCTGCCTCTCCCTCTAGATGGTGAGCTCCTGGTGATCAGAAGTAATGTCTCATTCATGCTATTATTTTCTCTGCACTTTGACAATGGCCAGCCCCAGTTCTGGTGGACCGGTGCCTCTCTGTGCCTGCCCTCCCCACCACTGCACAAGCCCCTTGAGGTCGGGGATGTGGCACACACATCCATCTGTCCCTCCCTCTAGAGTAGAGTCTGGCGTTTTGTCAGCCTGGAATGGGTGTTTATTGAATAAACACATGGATGCTTCAGCATATGGCTAGGAGTCAAACCATTTCTATGTTGACTTGACAACTGAAAAAGGAAAGTCCAGACCCTATATTTGGAAACCATGTGAACCAATAGGTTTTAAGGCTGTAGAGGGCTAGAAATGTAGCAAAGTCATGGCTGTTAATCAGTGAGCAGCCACAGCTGTGGTTCTGAAGATGGACCTGGCCATGATTCCATGTCCTTGTTTGGAGACACTCACTATGAGGGTAGCGGCTTTCTTTGGGCAGGACATGGGGCCCAAGGGCTTCTTTCCCAAAATCAAGAGTTTTGCTTTTCCAAGGCTGGTGAGTTGATGTCTTGTGTTTAGGGGTGAAGAACACAGACTCTGAAGCTGAACTGCCTGGATTAGGATCCAGATCTTAGAGATCTCAGATCTCTAAAATGTACCAACTGTGTGACCTTGGGCAAATTAAAAAACCTTTCTCTGCCTCTGTTACCACATATACAAACAGTAATCATAACGCACCCCCATGCCTACCTCACAAGGTGGTTGTGAGGCTTTCATGTGTTAATACATGTAAGTCATGTAATAAGTGCTCAATCAGTGCAAACTATGAGGATTTCGTTTAAGACAGTATTTTACATTTCTTGAAGCCCATTCATTATGTTATCTCATTCAGTCTCTGGTCATTACCATTGCCCCATGAGATCAAATAACTCTAAGGACACATAGCTGATGATTGCAGAGGAGGGACTTGAATTCCATTCTCTGTCTCCTGGGCTAATGCCCTTTCAACCCATCCCCCGTTCTCCTGTTGGCTTAAAACAAGATCTTTGTTTTGACCAACCAGATTGTTGGGAGCCAGCCCAAACATGCACTTGGGTTAAGCTGTAATTCAATGACAACTCTGTCTGGTGGTGAACTTGCAGAACCTCTGGGGGCTGGTGGCCGTTTTTTTCCAATCCATAAAATAGGGGTGCTTCCTCTAGACAGTTCTTGCAAAAGCAAAGAGAATCCAGGTGCCAAACATAAGACTAATGATTGAAAATGAGACCAGGGGACTGTTTCTGACTCTGCCTTTTCAGCAAATATCCCTTTCCATCAAGAGTGACAGAAGCATATACTGAATTTCTCCGGTTACAGAATCCTCGTTTGCCTGCACGCCTACGGGAACTGCTCGGGAAGCCTGATAAGAATTGCGTAATTTCAGCCCAAACTGAGGGACTCTTACCTTGAATAACACAATGGCATAGTCATATATTAACGCAGGGTCCTCGGTCTCCAGCGCGCCCTTGGCATACCACTGGATCGCCGCCTCAGGATTCTTGGCCACACCTTGCTGGCCCCAGAACAGCATCTGGGCCAATCGTTGCTTCAAGACAGTAGCAATTTAGAATAATGACTTTCCTGTGTAATGCTTAACATAAGACTTTAAAAGGTGGAAGGACAAACCTGAGAACCAGGAATTAGGTAGACACATGTCATCTTTCAACTGGGGGCTGGAGCCCTGAAAAGTGAACTTGTGTAAATACAAGTCCGTAGCCCCAGTTGGAAACCATGCATGTCTGTACGTGAATGTGAGTCAGTCTACTACTGCACCCAGGGCCAGAGCCGGGTGAAACTTGGTCAACAATGACTCTCCTCTCTCCAAAGCCCCTTTCTTTTGGAAGGTACATGCCATCCCCTGAGCCTAGTGAGTGGCCTGGAGGCCTGTGCACATCCGTATCAGAAGGGCACTCAGCTCCTCCCACTCCAGCACTTGTCCACATGGCTCATTCCGCCATGACATTCGAGGCGGGGAGCTCTCTGGGGATCAGAACCTCACGATGTGATTTGTCCCTCTTTCTTCCCTCAGCCCCCACTCAGCAAAGCTCAGCAGAAGCTCATAGAAGTTACTCAACAAAGATTTGCTGAATGAAGGCAGGAAAGTTCATACAAGCTCTGGAGCACCCTGGAAATGACTCTGACGGTGGCATTTCCGGAACTAGGCGCTGGAATTCCTTCCTGCCCTAAAAAGACTGCAGGCTGGAGATGGATGCCCGAGAAGGGAGCAGAGGAATGTTGGTTAACATTCTAGCCCCATTCTGGCCCCTGATGGTCTTTCTTCCTTTCTGCTTCTTCTCTCATCTCCTTTTCTTTCTACCCTCTACTCAAGTACTTATAACTTCCAGCAAAGTATCTCCTGAAACTCTAGGAAGACCTAGCGTTACTAAAGGGTCTCTGAAATGCTTGCTTGTCAATGCATTTGTCTTTTTTGTTTTCTTTCTTTTTCCCATCTCTGGGCTTCTGCCTGCTTAGTGGACCCAGAGGCCCTTAACCACACTGTATGCTCACTAGGAGCACAAAGCAAAAGCTAAAGCCATTCCTGGGGAAGGGAGCTTTCTCCCTCCCAGTGCAATCTGTCTAAGCTGGCTCCCGTCAAGGGTTTCTCTTCAGAGTGAAATCAAGGCAAGAAGTCAGATGAGAAAGTTCTCCCAGCTTTCTGCCCTTCCTGGTACCTCAGAAAAGTCCATCCAAGAAACAAGACATGTTCAAGAGCCAAGGTTGGTCCGTTGGTCATGCTGAACCTGATTTCTGTTATTCTCCTAGCTGAATTCATGGCTTTCTTCCTGATACCCATCTAATCTCTCCTGCACTCTTTTTATTTCTATCTAATGCCCTAAAATGTCTAATGATAGTCTTTAGGACGGATCACAAACCGTGTAGCTCTCTCTCCTTCTGGGTGCACTTCCGGCCTGCGTGGTCAAGAGAGACCATGTGACTTGCATTGGCCGTAAAATGTGAGAGATGGCTTGTGCCATTTCTGGGCAGCCATGGCTGTGGGGGCCTGTGTTGCAGTGAAGCCCCTGTTAGCTCCATTCGTAGGGGTCTACGAGAGCACAGCGCATGCTCTCAGCATGAGACGGACAGCGGGAGCAAGAAACTAACCTGCGCAGTTTTAAGCCAGTGAGGTTTGAGATATTTTGTTACCATGGCAGAACCTGGGTATTACAACTGATGGGTTTCCAAAACAGTGGACCACATTTTTTTACCTGAGCTGCTGCATTGCCTCGGGTGGCTTCATGCTTCAACCACATAAAGACATCTCCGTCCTCTTTGGTCTGTACCTTGAGTGTTTCATCATCCTTCAGTCTAATTGTTTCAACATACGCCTGAAAAGGAAGGAAGGAAGGAAGGCAGGGAGGGAGGGAAGAAGGAAGGAAAGGGAAGGAGGGGGAGAAGGGAAATATCCAAATGATTTGGGCACGCAAGAGCCAGGACATTATTCTTAAACTAGCAATTGCACAAGTAAAAACTATATGAATAATTGAAATATGAGGTGTGTTCATGATGCCATGAGATCAGATTCTTCTTAAATGAATGTGTCACATCTCATCTGTCTAAATGGGCATTTTTGTTCCTATCAAACAAAATGTTTGCCTTGGGAGGGCAAAATTTATTCCCCTTTCACTCCGGCTGCTCAGGCTTGTCCAGAAGACCACTTTCATGCCGCGGATTTCAGAGTCAGATTACACACAGCATCAAAAAAGGTAAATCAATATTTTCTAAGTATAACTTTGTTTTTTTTTTTTTTTTATCCCAAAGTGTTATTATCCTGCATGCCTAACCCTTTTTATTTAGCGGGCTCAGCTTCAAATATCTTTTGGCTATTTCCAAAAATTAAATCTACCCTGGAAAAAAAAAGAGGGCATGTTCACTCTGAGGATGCGAGCAAGAATGTGCTAGAGGCTCGAAGGATGACCCCAAAGGGAGAGTTCATAAAGTGTTTTGAATTGGCACATTGCCTCTGAAGTATCCGACTCCTCTGAAGAAAATCAGATTCATTTTGATGTGTAAATTGTGGCTGCTTATCAAGAGACCAGTTCTGTGGTTTTACGGTCTCCACTTATACATAATGAAGTCTATTTAACAATGCCATGAGGGGTCCGGGAAAGGGCTTCCTGCGCCCTGCACATGCCACGGGCAGATGGTGAAAAAATTGGATCTGCATGAGTTTGGGAAAGAAGCCTCAGAGAATAAGGAGCCAGGCCTGATTTCCCTTCTGACCCTCTTCGTTAGTTAAGAAAAGTCCTTATATTCACAAACTCTAGCCTGCAGACCCATTCCTGAGACTGCTATGGCCGTGCGGAGCCACAGGTCCCTTCCGGGGGCCGCTGGGGGCTGGGAAGCAGGGACTGTGCTGCGACTCAGCACCCAGCAGGCGTCACGGCCTGCTCAGTGTCTCACCTGGGGAGGCCACCAAGTGAAGAGCAACGGTTCGAATAATGACACCCACTACCTTTAACTGAAACCACCTGTGCCGGGTATTTAAAACTTTTTCCGCACTTCATCCTCACCATAGGGTTGCAACCCAAATATCACTGTCCTTGATTTATAAGCAAAGAAACCGAGGCTCCAAAGGTGAAACTGTCAGCTCACGGTCACTTTGTAGAGCAGGCCCTGAAGCCAGGCTGGCTTAACTCCAAAGACGGGGCTCTTTCAGGCTGCCCAAAGTGTCGCCCTCTAGCAAGAAGGCCCTAGACTCCACTCTGTCTCCTCGACCCTGACAAGTGTGCAGCCAATGAGCTGGCGTTTCAGCTCAAACTCCAGGGGACACTCTGTTGTCTGTGATGAGCCTGGAATTGGGCTGAAGCTTGAGCTGTTCAAATAATGGAATTCTCAACTAGAATTTTTTTTTTTCAACAGGAGAACTTGGACATTTTGATTTTTGGTTGTTTTTCTTCTTATTTTGTTTCTTTCTCTTTAACTTTGTCATGGGATTTTCCTACCCTGCAAGGATTTACAATCTCAGATGTTTCTGCCACTCTCTGCCAAATGACGATATGTCACTGATATATCCCAATAAGATATATCCTGATGATATATCACTGTTCTAATTGCTTTGCCCAAGACTGACTCATTGAATCTTTGCAACCTTACAAGAGTATCACTGTCAATATCTCATGCCGATGTAGAAACTGAGGCTCAGAAGTTAAGTAACTTATCCAAGATCATATATTTAGTTCTTCAAGCTTAGATGTCAAACTCAGGCTGGCTGGCCGGTGGGGACCATGGGCTCACCCACCCAGTGAAGGACTCATACATCTGAGAGGAAGGAAGTGGTAGACTGTTGCATCGTCTTCCTTGAGACATAGAAAATTCAAACAGTGTCATGAGGAGGGTCTTGGCAAAGGTCATGTTTCTGGGGGGACCTGGACAGCTGTGCATAATTCTGAAGAAGGAACACTTTGTCCTTTGTATCACTGTCCCCTGGCTTAGCCCCTCCTACTCCCCTGGGTGGTGCCATCGAGTTTTGCAGCAGGATCGGGCCATTAAGAGCACAACCTTTCACATCAGACCAGATGGAACTCTAACTGACCACTAACTACCCCGGGACCTTGGGCCACTAACTTTACTGATCTGAGCTCTGTCTCTGCATCCATAAAATGGAGCTTAGCATGATACTTCCTATATCGAAAGCACTCAACCTATCAGCCATTATTTTTTATACTATGAAGAGTTAGAAAGGCCTAGGTTCTAACTGAGGCCCCATGACTCATTTGGTGTGTGACTTTGGGCAGTTCTTTACCTTCTGAGTCTCAGTTGCCTCCTCTGTAAAATAAGAACCGACTTCATAGGGCTGCGTGAGGATTAAATGAGATTATTTATAAAAGAGCTAGCAGAGTGGAGGGTGTATGCTAAGCTCTCAGTAAGGGAACTCATCATTTGTTAGGTCCTTAGTTCGCTCTAACACGTAAAAGGCCGACAGCAGCTTAAACATTCGCCCTCCTGTTGGTTTTGCAGTTTTGTGCAGCTCATAGCCTTCCGTTGAGGGGATGGTCTATCTAAGAGAATTTTATGCTTTGGAAGATGGAAGAAACAGAATCTGAGGAGGGGGCATCAGGGCCAGAAACATTTTAGAGAGCTCATACCATGTGCTGGGCTCCACTAGGCACACATCATGTGGCTTAACTTATTCAAGCTGTGTGAGGCGCACACCATCACGGCACCCACTTTACAGGTAGAAAGCTGTACAGAGACAGAGGTGAGGAAAATTACCCTGAGACTTCACACCCAGTGAAGAGCAGACCTGGGACCCGAACCCGGGCAAATCTGGCCCTGGAGCCACGCCTCAACTGTCCGCCATGCCCAGGCAGTTGGCTGCTTCTCCATAGTGCTGGGGTCACTACGGCAGCACCTATCACCATGTCAGAGCCACATGCCTGGGACCTTCTGTGAAAGCTGACCACCCACAAAGACATCCGATGAAGAGACAACCCCTACAAGGAAGCAATGCTTGGTGGTTGGTTCGTTCATTTGAAACAATACTTGGTGACCAGAGAATGATGCTTCAGATGGAAACCTGACCAAACCAGGAAGAAGCTGTGGTGTGCAGAAGCAACAGGGTGGGTGGGTGGCGGCCAGAGCTGGGTAGAGGTGGGCAGGGACCCAGAGGCCCCACCCCGGCCAGTGCTGTGATTTTTGTGG
This sequence comes from Zalophus californianus, assembly GCF_009762305.2. Lineage (NCBI taxonomy): Eukaryota > Metazoa > Chordata > Mammalia > Carnivora > Otariidae > Zalophus > Zalophus californianus. The sequence goes on from NC_045596.1 coordinate 20,718,731, forward strand.
CTTCTGAGGGGTTCTTTTTGTTGTTGTGTTATAAATCAAGGTCTCTAGAATGAACAGTGCCGATCCCGTACTGCTGACCAGGTCAGAGGAGGTCCACTGTCTGGAGACTGTGCTGTCCTCAGAGCCCCTGCATCCAGTGTCAGAGGAGAGGCCACACTGTCCCAGACACTGACTTTCACCTGCGTTACCCCCTTCCCCTCTGCTCGGCCTGCAGGCTACAAGGGCTGTGCTCACACCCTATCAGCTATCTGCCGTTGAGCACAGAGCAGGGCACAGGGCAGGGCAGAGGGGAGTGTGGGCAGGGGTTGTGGAGGGCAAGGGAAGTGGTGGAGACAGGAACAGAGGAGGAGAGAGAAAGAAAAGAGGCAAAGAGAGCAAGGGAAACATGAGAGAGACAGACAGAGACAGAGATAGACGGAGACAGGAAGGAAGACAGAAAGGGCAGGAATTTGAAAACCCCCTTCGACTTTGCAACTGGGGAGCTCGCATTTTCTCGAACATCTGCGTTCTCTGGAGTTGTGAGATACAACGGTTCAGCCAACCCCCGGGGACTCAGGAGCAGGGCACTTTCAGAGCCTACACTTAAAGCCCCTACCTCCGCCAACTTCCCGCATGGCCCGTGGGAAACACCAGTAGGAACCTGCCTCGCGGGGTGTTTAAAGTCAGCTATGATGCTTGGCTCCCAAGAGAGGGTGTGTGTTTTCTTTGTTAAGATTTAACAGTTTAGGGATTTTATTAAAGTAAGAATGGAGAAATATCTGCTGTAAGGATAAGTACCCGAGATTCTCAAACAGGGGATCCCACGCAGAAAGCCTCAATGTGAGAAGGGCCAAGTGCTCTGGGTGCTTGCAGTCCACAGTGAGCACTGGTCGCTTCAGAAATCACCAGAGAGTCAGCAAGACAGTGTAATAACTTCATGTTTGTCACTGGATGAGCTGCACTCCTATCCCATCCATCATCCCATTGGTAAGCCCTGGGTGCCAACTGTGTGTCAAGCACAATGCTGGGCACTGGGGTCACCGATGTGAACAGAAAAGTCGCCTGTGTCAGGGAGCCTCCAGTCTCCTGGGGAAGTCAGCTCCGTGACCCTCTACACAGCACCCACCCTAAGGGCAATCGCAGGTGTACACCCAGGTACCACGGCCCCCCTACAATAGATCTGGAGGAGGAGGTGATGTCTGAGCCCAGGGTTCAAGTAGGAGGGTCAGCAGGCAGGAAAAGGGGAGCGAGTGTGGAGAAGCAAACCAGACAGAGGAGACCAAACAGGGCCAGGAGGTGTGCACAGCACTGTGTGGCCAATAGTATGGTGTCCCTAGAGGAGACATGCTGATCAGGGACTACTGACAACTGAGCTTGGAGAAACAGAAACCAGATCAAGGAAAGCCTCCTATGCCAAGCGACCAGCTGAGCTTAGATCTTGTGGGTCAGCACTTCTCAACTCTGGCTGTGCATTATGAGCATCTGAGCTTTTTAAATACGCTTGAACCATACAGGTTTGAACTACATGCAGAGTTTTTTCAATAAATACGGTACTGTGAATACATTTTCTTTATGATTGTCTTAATAACATTTTTTCTCTAGCTTACCTTATTGTCAGAATATAGTATATAATATGTGTAACATACAAAATATGTGTGAATTGACTGTTTATGTTATCGGTAAGGCTTCTGGTCAACAGTAGGCTATTAGTAGTAAAGTTTGGGGAAGTCAAAAGTTATACGTGGACTTTTAACTGTGTGGGGGGATCAGTGCCTCTAACCCTTACGTTGTTCAAGGTCAACTGTATAAATATACACATATACACATATGTCCCGGCCCCCCAGTCTGTCACTTCAAGACTATGGGGTGGAGCCTGCGCAGAGCTATTCTTTAAACCCCCAGGTGACTTCACTGTGCCACCAGGTTGAGAATCTCGACTGTGGACAGCCTGGTTTGGTCTCAGTGAGAAGAGAATGGGTGGGACAAAGCCTAGGGACAGAAAGACCAGTCAGGACGTGTATTGATTTGCTGCGGCTGCCACAACCAAACATCACAGATCGGGCGGCATAAACCACAGACATTTATTTTCTCAAAGTTCTAGAGGCTAGAAGTCCAAGATCAAGATATTGGCAGGCTTAGTGTCTTCTAAGGCCTCTCTCCTTACCATGCAGATAGCCACCTTCCCACTGTGTTCTCCTGGGGCCATCCCACCGTTTTATCCGTGTCCTGCTCCGCTCTTCTCGTAAGGACACCAGCCATATTAAACCAGGGCCCACATAATGACTCCATTTCAACTGAGTTACCTCCTTAAAGCCTTGACCTCCAAGGAGAGTCACATTCTGAGATACTGGGGGATTAGGACTTCAGTTAGGGGTAGGGTGGGGTGGGCATAATTCAGTGCAGAACAAGAGGCTGTCCAGTGGCTCAGGGTAGAGATGACAAGGGGTGAATATCGCTTGGGGCAGCAGGGATGGGATGGGAGGAGAGGGAAACGGGCAGGTGAATGTGGTGGGATGACCGGGACCGATGGGATGATGGGGACGATGGCTACTCGGATGCTAGCACCATGGACAGTGGTGTCAGCCGTGGAGGAGTTTGCGGGGGATGGAGAGGGGAGGTGGCGGGTTGCCTGCACGGTGTGTTATGATTGTAGTTGGGGGGTGCGTGAGAAAAGCTGGAGAGGAAGGTCTGAGTGTCGTCAGTACGTGGAAAGCAGCTGACACCAGGGGTGTGGATGAGACCCCTGCCCCTCTAGCAGGTGCAGAGCGAGGAAGCCGGGGACCAAACCTTGTGGAAAAGCACATTCCCAGGAGCAGAGAGAATGAAAGAAACTCATTTGCGATTAAGCCACAAAAACAAACAAAACCTAGCAGCTTCTTTCTCTTTCACCTGAGGCAGAGACCCGCTAAATCATACAGAAGTGACATGCAGCAAGATTACTAATAAAGAAGATGAAATGATGTGAACCACGAGTTACATAAAAGAGAAAATGAAGCAAGAATCGAGGAAGGAGTTACTGACAGATCCTTGGTTCGTTAATTAGAGGTTTGGCTTTCCATATCTCCTCATTTGTTACAGGCTGCTGGTGAATTAATAGATTTCTCAACAAAAGGACATTTAAATCAATATATGACACCTGCTTAAATTCTCAAGAAGCCATTAATTGCACATTCCTAAGAAAATGAGCGAGGATACAACTCTCCTAACGGTATAATTCCTATCTGTGATTCTTAATCATACAACTTTCAGCTGCAAGATGGATCTCCTCTATTCATTTTCCCTGGTTCTGATCAATTAAACATTTTCTTTCATAATCGTAACATTGCATGTGCCAAATCTTCAAAAGAAAAGGAGCTTGTTAGCAACATACCACTTCCCATTGCTAATTTATGCTGAATTAGAATTCTTAAAAGTATAATGTACACATAGAGGACATTATTAACACATTCAGGCTGAGTAGAACAACCACAGTATGACTTTGTGGCTTGCTTTTTGTATGGATGGGTTTTTTGTTGTTGTTGTTGTTGTTGTTTTCAGAATAATTCCTTTCTAAAAAAAACAACAACTTCATCAATTCATAAATTAATTCCTATCGAACTAAGGTCCAATTTTGCGCATAGCTTATATACACTGATAGAATACAAACGATAATGATGAGATTGTGTAAGTTTATTCAGGAGAAATCACTCTTTCCTGAAGGAATTAGAACGTCTCTATAGATAGCCATTTGGTGTTTTATGGTTTGACTCATGTTTAATGGTCACCGACAGCATATACCGTTGAGTCAAAACCATACAGCAACCACTGTAGATTTCCTTTCCGGCACCATCCATTTCCGATCATCAAAGTGCAACTTTTCTGCACTGCGGATTTCTGAGTGCAATCCAGAAGCAGCGCTGGGGACCAGTGAGCGGATGAGTTCCCAGTTAGCCGCTGAGGCTAAGGTTCCACAATCCTGACCTAGCCGGGAGTATCCCCTGGGCTCATCAAACAGAAGCAGGGAAAACCAAGAGTTTATGGCCTCCTCTGGGGCCAAATCCAGCCATGAAGTTTACGCACTATTGACAGCTACACAAACCCAGGCTCCCCGTTTGCTTATATATTGTCCCTGGCAGAGGCTGTATGAGCAAATCCTGAAGTATTTACTACCTGGCCCTTTACAGAGAAAAAATTGCCACCTCCTGGTAGAGACGGCTTGCCTTTCCTCTCAACTTGACCACCTCAAGGGCTATGACCATTGAAACCTCTTAAATCCTTCCTAGATAAAGAGGATATATACAAATACATTCCAAGAAGCCAACCCTGCCATGGTCTGCTCCCACCGAATGCAGACCTGCCTCAACTAGAGGCAGCTTCCCTTGAATTCTTACACTATCACTTCTACTTATACTCTTTTATTCATGGTCCTCAAAGCAAACCATCAGTTGATCCAGCAAACCATCAGGTGCCCGGCACTGGGAACATAGCTGGGGATGGAGCTTGCTTCCTTGTGCCGCAGACCCTGCTTGCTGGTTACACACTGATAGGAGCCCTTGGCTTATTCCCCCCACTCAATTTGACCCAACCCCTAACACCTCCACACCCACCCCCTCACACGACCTTGGAACAAAGAAAACGTATCTATGTTTCTGGTACACATTTTTTGCAAAATCGAAAGCTGTCCAGGGCCAAATCTATTCTTCCCATGCTAGTCCTCCCGCTCATGAAAAGCTTTTCATGCACGGGTGTAGGGTTGTTCCTGCATTCAGCCTGAGAACACAGCCAGGAAATATGAATTGGAGAATGCAAGATAGTTTTTCTCTCCATTCAATTACGCTCAACCTCTGAAGACCTGAAAATGAGCCAGCCACAGGTGCAGACACTGTATAAGATTGTTCAGGAAGCCCCACTAAACAGGGCCATGACCATCTCCACCCACTTCTTTCTCTTACCTGATCTCCCTGTAGCGTGTGCTGGTCAAGGGGTGTCTTCGTGGCAATATTGCTGTAGTAGGCATAGGACAGCTCCCAGTCCAGGGGGTAGTTGTCAATACCCTGGTAGTGTTTGTATCCAAGATTCATTGAAGACAGCCTCTCACTGCCCTGGCCTCCTACCAAACTATACAACATGCCCTGTTAGGAAAAAATTGACCAAGTGTTCACAGGATTGTAGCAAAAGGTCATAAAATCCTAACATTGAAAGGTCATCTGGCCCCGTCCCTATATATGAACCTGGTCATTCCAGAAACATGTTAACATGCCTTTAAAAACAATCTTTAGAAAAGAAGCCACAGCAACTTTCCAATGGTTCACAAATTCTAGCTCTCTGTCCTTCTTAATGCCCAATACTATGATTCCTCGACTTCTGCCCTTCACTCAGTGAAAACAGGGGTCATCCCCCGATTTCTCTCATAGAATCTTCTTGTGTATCTGCCAACTGTTCTAAGGACCCCTGGTGTGCTTCAGTTACGTTATCTATGGAAGATGATATGAACAGTGGCCATGTCCTCATCTTACACTCTCAGAATGCTAGTGTTGAGGAGGGTCTTTAGAGATCAGCTAGCCCAACAGCCTCATTTCATAGTTGAGGAAAGAGGGGAGAGAGAGAGACTGCGGCCAACCAGCCACTTTGTGACAGAGACAAGGTTAGAATCTTCCCCACTATTCTACCTTTGTGGGACTCAGGAAAGCACTTAGAAGGAATATGGAACCACCTGGGCAGGTTTAAACAACCGGAGTCTCTTCAAATCCAGGATGAACAATCTTACGTGCAGATCTGAAAATTAAAAGTGACCAGGAACCACCCATAGCACTTACTAAAAATGGGATCCCAAATGTTTAGCAAGTTGCATAACTAATTGGGTCTCAGAACCACAAATGAAACAGTCTGGTATGGCTTTTGTATTGATGGCAGAAGGCTAGATGTGACGATACTTTGCTGAGAGGTCCAAATGACTTCATTTAGCTAAATAGTCATGAGAGATAATGGCCCTACAGCCAGAGTAGTTAGGTAGTTATAAGAATTGGGCGAGAGGCACCTATTCTCGAAGGAGTGGGATTCTGGTAAGCCCTGCCCCAACTCTTCCTTAGAGTATGCCAATCATATCCCCTAGCTTGCGTCCAGGAAGGAAGCGCCTTTTCTCACTCACTGAAGACAGAAGATCCTGTACTTAACATAGCTCTAGGATGTTTTTCTTGAGTGTCAAGATTTTTAAAGCACTCCATGGAGCATGAACATGTCCGGTTTCTACCTGCAGTATGAGAGCATTACTCTGCAAATATAACGCAGGTGATTGATGTTCCTGGAACCCATGAAATACTCTACCTGCAGCTGATTCCGAGGCAGGTTTAATCCAGTTTCATAAAAGACTGCGAGGTAGTAGGATGCTTTATGGTATCCACAGCAGCTAGAATCCATCAGAAAGGGGACAATAGAGCTAATTTGGTGAAGACCATCAACACTGGAGAGTCTCTTTACAGCCTTCTCAAACATCCTCCTGCCGATTTCTAATACAGATTCATTTCGGTTCCTTGGCACTGTAAATAACCACAATTCACAGCACACACGATTAATTACCATGGGATCGACGTGGCTTTAGAAAGAAGAGGGAAAAGCCAATTAAACCACCTGAGTTATTAATATGGCTGGTTCTGCAGTGCCTTGAAATATACCACCTTCCAGGAGGTAAATTAAACCCTTTGGGATGTCATGGTGTCATTCTGCAAATAGGTTTTTCTTTGGCACTAAATGACAGCCTAGTATCCTGGGAAAAAGGATGTGCCTTATATAGTTGAGAAAGTGCCCCCAGAGAGTAATTTACTCAGTGTAACTCACCACCAAATCAGGACCACCGAAAGTTCCAGAGAGACTTTTTTTCCCTCTACGACTCTCGGAAGAAGAATGTGTTTTATCTCAGAAATCGTTCCTAGGTGCTGCTCTAAAAAGTTGCACAAAAGAACCTTATTTTGAGATGCTTTCTTATCTTTCGCCTCCAGTTTTTCTTGAGGGTTTCTAAATACAATAAAAGGAACGAGTCAACTTTTATGGAGGGCTTACAAAATGCCAAATACTGGATTAGGTGTCTTATGCAAATTATGTCATGTAATCCGAACAATTTTATGAGGTAGGTACTATTTTTAGTGTCCTTATTTTTCCAATGAGGAGTTTGAAGCCTGGAGATGTCAACTAACCAGTCCAACATTAACAAAACCTGTCAAGTGGCTGAGCCCAGTTTTGAGTTCAGCTTTGCAGGTCACGAAAGCCATTCCTACTTAACTCTGCTACACCGACCTGCTGATGAACAGGCAACCAGATGTCTTACTAAGTACCTTACCACTCTCGGTAGACCCTTCTCTATGCAGCTACCTTCAGCGGTACGGTATTTCCTTTCACCTAACCATCCCATAAATCTGATAAACATTTAAGCCCAAACTAGCAAGTTATATGGCTTTATAACGTAAGGGGGTGATGGTCTTCCAATAGTTCAAAGTGGTTTACATGGTTCATCTCTCTTGTTCATTGATTTAGGCAACAAATGTTTACTTTCTATTCTGTGTATCTATTAGATGCTACGTTTCAAAAGACCAGGAGGATTGTATAGATATTGTTTACATGTAAAGAGACATGGTCATCTTATTTAAGACTAAAATTGTATCTGCCTAAAAGTTGTTATGTCCAACATTTTTCTTTTCTTCATTCTATCCAAAATTAAAATGTTACTAATAACTTTCAGGGGGGCAACAAAAGACTCATTCTATCAGCACTCCATTAAGGAGTGAACAGAAATGAGTTTCCAATGTGGGAAAACTGAAATGGGCAGGTCTGAGATCGGATTTATTTAAGGGCAAGTCCCTTGCAGAGTCCATGCTAAAAACAGAGGCCAGTGGGATCCAAGGATGAAATTGCGAAAGCCAAGCCATTGGTTATGAGCTGGTGTCAGTCCTTTTGGGCACACAGGCAGGCTGGCTGCCCCCTGAGTGGAGGACACGTGCCTCCACTTGCCGAGCTGCGGGGAAGGAGCCCACCCCTGCCCGGAGCCAAGGCAGTCTCATCTCCTGGCTCCTGGAACCCCTCACCCCAGCCTTCTAGATTCCAAGAAGCAACAGCTGGGTCTGCTTTTACTCTCTCGATCCCAAGCAATAGGTGCTGAAAAAAATCACCTCGCTGAACATATGGAATTTGCTTCTCTTTCTGTATTTTTTAATCTCTAAAGAAATAGCTGCTTGTTTAAAAAAAATCAAACAATGCAGATTTGTATAAAATAAAACCGGAAGTGCCCTCTCTCCTAACCCTTTTTTAATAGTGAAGACAAGCATTGTTAAAAGCCTGGTGTGTATGCTTCCAGACTTTTCCCTTTGCACAGACTGTAACTCATATACACATCTATCTGTATTGATACACATGCATTTTCTTCCACAAAAGCTCCTACAATTCTGACCCTCAACTTTTTTGCTTAAATTAACCACGTATCATGGGTATTTGTCTGTGGCTGTCAGAAGCCCATTCTTTCTAAGGCTTCACTAGTATTGCATTCTATAGCAGTGCTGTGTCCCCAACCAATTCTCTATTTTTAGACCCTTGGGCTGCTTCCAGTGATTTTGCTATAACCAACAACACGGCAATGAACATCCCTGAACATTTCCCTCTGCTCGTCTGTTGGGATATATCTGAATAATAACCCCCTTTTCCACCAGGAGTCTGGGGATCTCATTTTGGATTTTCCCTTTGAATAGTTGAGAGAATTCCATCCTACCCAACCATTAGACAGGATAAGAACCAACCTTCTCCACTGGATTTAGTATGCACCGCAGCACTCTGATGCAGTTGCAAAATAAATCCTACTCATTCATATATTTACTTCTAAATATGTACCCATCTCAGATATGCCTCTCTGTGCACATTCTGAGCAAAGCAACATTAACATTTTGTTAATGATTCATCCCCACCTCACCTGTTCTGCCAAACACCTAACCAAGATGATGAGTTTTGCCTGAGTACCCACAGACATGGGCTTTGTGGGCTCAGAGGAGAGAGGAAACTCCGAACCAAATGAAGCTCCAAATGAAACACTTGCCCCAGCTGACCCCTGGCACAGAACCCCAGAAATCATTAGCAAGAGTGCCCAGGTAGCTGGGATTGCTGGAGAATAAAGAGCAAAAGGGGAATCCTTCACAAAGCTCAAAGCTTTAGCACAAAAAACCCACAGACTGCAACCAAGGCAGACTGAAAAGGCTTTGTTATTTCTTTTACACATTAAAACTCCTAACTCTCCCCACACCCAAATATTACCAATCAGTATTTCCTCTGCAAAAGAATCTAAACAATTTTCCGCACTAGTGAATGTAATAAAAAAAATAAGTCTAAAGTCAAACTGCTCTTTTTGCGTATTCTTTAAAGTTCAAGTTCCAACTGCGGCAGAAAAGCAAAGCCATGCATGCTACCACTGGTGAGTCTGTAAAACTGGCAATTTCAAAATTAGTTTAATGAAACTGTTAATTTCACCCATCTGGTTTAGCATATGCATTTTTTTTCTAGTCAATCTGTAACTAAAAAACATGCCTTGTTTATGGAGATGAATGGCGTAACGAAACAAACAAACACAATAGAAGAAGGAGCCACGTTCCCATTTCCTGGCTTTCTGCCCCAGAAGCTAAGGAAACAAAAGCCCAGCGCCCCCACTCCACTCCTTAACTCTTCCTATTTCCCCAGGAGCATGGCATTGTTGGTTTTGCTTTTCTACAGCAATACCGATACCATAAGGTGGCCATTGGCGGGCTCATCATCAACGGAGGCAAAAAGCAGAAAATGAGAAGGTGGGCCCTTGCTGGGGAGCTGGAGTGGGCCTCTGACTGAGAATTCAGGGGAGAGGCAGACTCCTTCCTCGTGAGAGGCACGGGGGGCATCGATAGGAAAGTCATTTTTAGTTTCAAGCTTCCAAAAGGTGGAACGCGTCCAAAGTACAAGTTGGAAAGGGAAGAAGAAGTGAAAGGAGAAAATGTCATTTAACCAGAAAAGGAAGCTCTCACCCGGCTTACTCCTTAAAAAAAAAAAAAAAAAAAAAAAACAGCATATTCCTGATTTGCATTCTGATCCCCTGAGCCCCAGAGCCCCAAGGAGGTGGCTTATTTCTCAAAAGTAAACTGCTTGGGGCGCTTGGGTGGTTCCGTGCGTTGGGCTTCGGACTCTTGATTTTGGGCTCAAGTGGTGATCTGCGTCCTTTGTCCATGCTCCTCAGTGGTGAGTCTTTGTCTCTCCCTTTGCCACCCCCCCCCCAACCGGCCCCTCCAGTTCTCTCTTTCTCTAAAATAGATAAATAAATTTAAAAGGAAAAAAAAAAAGTAAACTGCTTGTACTCTTCGGTATGCAAGTTTTCCAGGTTTGTCCTGTAATTTCTCTCCCTCCCTTCTCCATCCCCCCACCCCGCCCCACCCTCAGGACTGCCATCAGGGGACCTCTGGGCAGGAAAAGTGTGGCCCTCTCTGTTTTCTTCTCTGTGCTTCTGTGTATTTGCTTAAAAAAAATGATAACGTATCCTTTCCTAAATAAAAATAAAGATGAAGTTTTTTCAATGAACGACACTGAAAATAGCTCTTAAAGGACACGGTATCCAGGTGTTACCAAGAAACATTACTGTATGTCTACCATTTCCGTGCTCTGCATTTTAGTGTTTCCAAATACACATTGCGATTGTTGGCAAAAATAAGAACAGCTAGAAGTGAACAGTTAAGGCCAACAGCCCCTCGGTATCTAGTGGGGGACCTCCTCTAACTCTGCACTCAGCGCTCCTAAGCCGGGGCGAGGCTGGCCGGGAACAAAAACAGAGATGAGAGGGGCAGGATGCAGGTGGTCAGCCCTGGGAGGCGAGCCCACCTCAGACCCGGCCTCCTCCCGAGACGCATTTGCTGGCAGACCTTGGACTTCCTGTAGCCACAGCTCCCGTGGGCTCAGACGTGCCCAGTCCAGTATGAAGGGAGGGAAGAGAGTGAACAGTTCCGGCCTCAGGGCAGATGCCCACAGGGGCCTGCCGGCCAGCTCACCTCTCCCACTCACCTGTCCCTGCCTGCCCTTGCACCCCACCTGCACCTCAGTCTTTGCAGCTTTCCTCCCTCCTTCCTACCCAAGCCAGCTCTCTGGCTTTGAACCCCACACCTCCGCTACCATCTCCGCACCCCCGCAGCCTTTTACCAGCAACCCCCCCATCCCCACCACCTCTCTTCCCTGGATGCTGGAGCCCCATTCAAAGAGTGTTTGAATGCTAAGGGTTCTGTTTTGACAAGGAAATTGCAACAGGAGAGTAAAAGAAATAGCCACCACACCTCTTAAATAATGAAAAAGCACGCATACTAGAATCCTACCATCCTAGCACTGGAAAAAGCCCAAATGCTAATAGGGCAATTTCTATGCTCTAACAGGAGCCATTTTCCTAGAGAATTGGAGGTTCCCCAGGAAACGACATGGAGGGTGACCAATCAGCATAGTCCCCCTGAAGTCTTGAACACGGGGTCTCCTGTTGGATGCCACCCAGAGCCTGGACAGTTGTGGACTTGGGGACAGAGCAGTACAGAATCCCCATGCCAGGCAAGGAACTCAAGATGCAGAGCTGTAGTTCTGGAATGCCGGGAGGCAGGAAGGGTATTGTGCCACATCTATATGCACTGCAGCCGAGGACCCCGAGGAACGCTGCCATCTTTAATTCAAAGGCATGCCTACTATGGGAGACAAGGAACACGTCCTGTGATTCTTCAGTGGGAACCACCAGTGGGGACAGCTGCATTTTATACAAGGTTAGCATATCAGCTGTCAATATTTAAGAAGCCTCTCTCCTCCGCAACCCCTGGCACTTGGCAGAGAGTTCTGTGTGGGCTGGAGTAGTCTTTTCATTATGGTTGCCCTGGGGCCCAGCACAGCGCTGGAGGGATCCAATCCATGGATGCCAAACTGGGTTTGCACGAACCTTGGGGCTGTTTCACATCCGGGCACCTGTTTACTTCAGCAACTCGATAACAGGCATATGAGAGCGAGGACCGTGAGGGCTACATTTTGGGAATTCTTTTGTAATGGGTGTGCCTACGAAGGATTCTGGGCTACTTTTGCTGAGATTCTGGGCTACTTTTGCTGACGGGGAGGAGTTGGAAAGCAGCTTGCTGGCAGACCTGGGAAAGAGAACTATGTTTGCAGAGGTGCCTCAGAACCAGGACGGCAGCTCCTGAGAGAGGACAGACTGAAGAAGTGGGCAAAAAATGAGAAAAATGTAGAAAGAAGGCAAATAAGCCCATAGCCCTCGATCCATCTGGATTGCTGTCATGGCTTGGCTAGCATAGACCTTGAACCTGGTACAGAAATGTGCTGTGTAGGGTCATCTAGAAGAAGGATCGATAACTAAGCGCCTAACATGGCCAGCACCGTTGCAGACACCGTGGAGAATTGGAAGTGTAAGTGGGATATTATACTTCTTACGCTCCCTTCAACAAGCTTGTGATTGCACGAGTGATAGAGACACAGACAGGATCCAACAGTTATAACTCAAGGTAGAGTGAGATGAGCTCTATTCAGGTGACCCGGTCCCCCGTAGCCATATGGTGCCTCTCTGTCCGTGAAGCTCTTTCGTAGCATTATGTCACTCAGGAGAGCATCATTCTTAATTGCCATTAAACCAAACTTGATCCAGTACATAAATTACGAACGTAAATTACATCTCACACCCTCGAGGATGGCTACTTCTCAAAAAACCAGGAAATAACACACGTTGGCAAGGATGTAGAGAAATGGGAACCCTTGTGTGCCGTTGCTGGGAACGTAAAACGGTGTAGCCTCTATGAAAAAGAGTATGAGATTCTTCAAAAAATGAAACACAAGGATTACCATATGACCGAGTAATCCCACCTCTGAGTCTATATCCAAAGGAATTGAAAGCTGAGTCTGGAAGAGGTATTTGCATACCCACGTTCATAGCAGCTCTAGTCACAATAGCCGACACGTGGAAGCAACCCAAGTATCCATCGACAGATCAACAAAATGTGGTATCTACATATGATGGAATATTGTTCAGTCTTAAAAAGGAAGGAGATTCTGACACCTGCCACAACAATCTTGAGGACATGATGCTAAGTGAAATAAGCCAGTCACAAAAAGACTGATACTGAATGATTCCACATCTATGAGGTATCTAGAATAGGCAAGTTCATGGCGACAGAAAGTAGAACAGTGCTTATCAGGAGCTGTGGGGAGGGGGAAAGGGGAGCTGTTGTTTAATGGGTACAGTTTTACAAGGTGAGAAAGTTCTAGAGATCTGTGCAATGAGGTGGATATACTTAACACTACTGAAAAGTAAACATAAAGATGGTTACGATGGAGAATTTTATATTACATGTATTTTTACCACAAAAAATATTTTTAATTATAGTCCTTAAAGAGTGAGGGTACAAATCGTTGGTGATTCTCTTTTGCAGTAGGAAAATACAGCTCAGACCTTCGGGAATAATGGAGCGGTGCTGGCCACTCCTGAGCTCGCTAGGCCGGCTACAGGGAACTCAGCTATCCACTCCCTACTAGCTGTGTATGAAGCCACTGTTCCCGATTGTCCACCCCCTGCAATGTTCTCATCACTCCTTCGAAGTGTGTTGTTGGCTTAGCGAGAGAGCAGACGATCCGCCTGAAATCACACAGCGCAGGGGAACAACACTCTGAGGTCTGAAACACGCACGTGTAGTGGCCTGGAAGTGGAGTGGGCCGTGTATGTGCAGATAGGCTGCCCACAAAAAAAAAAAAAAAAAAAAAAGACTCTGTCGCAAAGAACCAGAAATCACAGGCCACTGTCTTAAGTGGTCTTTTTTCAAAATGCCGGGGGAAAAAATAATTCCACAAATTAATTCCCTTGGTAGGAACAATGGAGCTGACGTTTCTCTTTCTATTTATGTAAAAAACTCTCGTTCAAAACATGGCCCCATTTTTGTTCTATGCTGGCCCACGGGGGGCACTTGGTCAACCTCTGTTGAGTGAACGAATGGATGGAAGGTCGTGACATGAGCAACCAAAGATGTTTCTCACACAGTTAAATTCCTTGTCTCTCTTCCTGCACCCACTGAGTTCCTGCAGCCAGAATTCCAAGCACCGAACATCTGATCCTTGACTCCATTCCCAGAGCTTATCTCAGGTATGAAAAATATAAGATGATGAGGATGTTCTAATAAAGTCTACTAGTCAACAGGATGGGATAGCTCGGGGCAACAGGAGAAAAGAGAATGTAGACATAGTTCATATTAACTAGAGTTGTCCAAAGCGCTCCAGAGCCAGATAGACACTTACGGCAAGATGAACCTGGGAGCAACCAGGAATGGATCTATAGCCACACTGGTCTATGACTATTCCTTTTATAGGAGACCCGAGTAAAGATACATTAAAAATATGTTTTCTTTTTGTTTTCTTTTTCTCTCAATTTACAAAGTCAAATGTTCTGCATTTTGCTCAGCCTTGTTAGAAACTGAACACAATGTACACCACCAGTCTCTCTCCAGGGTTAGCAGGAGGGCACTGTGATAGCCCCAAGCAAGGGCAGTGCGCCAGGCAGAGAGATGAACTTTAATGAGGAGTGTATGCCCAACCTCTGCAGAAGGCTCCCCGGTCCTTATCGACAGGATGGCGTAACCTAGAAAAATAGGAGCTGAAGGCAGAATGGGGGCTTGAGGTTCATTCCAGAGATTTGCCCACCCTTCCTGCCCTATCTCCCCATCTGCTCCTCAGCTCCAGGAAAGGGGAGGGAGCAAAGGAATGCAGGTGGTTGGGTGCCCAAGGGAAGCGGAAGCCCTGGTCGCAGATACGGCCCCTCACGAGACGCTCCTTGGCGCTGTTGTAAGCAGACTTGGCACCAGAAGGACTCGGCTGGCTGGTTCGGCACCAGCAGTGGGCTGTAAAGTGGCAAATCCGGCTTTGGGGCTCCCATTCTCACCACAGATGGAGCCCCCGGAGGCCTAACAGGGGTCAGCAGAACACACTATGTGCTGACATGTGACAGTTCCCCAGCCCCACAACCCGGGACAGCGTGAGGTGTAGGAGCTCATGATTTGGGTTTTTAATTAGATTCCATTTCCAGGCCTCCACGGAGGGGGAAAAAAAAACAATTCTAAATTCTTATAAACAAAACTTCTGAGCTATAAAAATAACATGAAAACATTCTTACTGAGAGTATTTACTTTAAAAGAAGAATGTGTTGTGAAAATGATTCACTCCTGCTCCCAGTCGGTAAAACTATATTTACATATGATCAGGAATCTCATAAAGCCGATTTGGATGTGGACGTGGCGTCAGTCCATGGAGCCTAACCTACCCAGCACACATGTCCAGCGTGAGCAGCGGAAACCGGGGGACTGTCTCTGCCAGGTGATAACATCTGTAACACTTACACAGCAGTGGTTCTCAATGTCAGGAGATTTGGCCTCCTTGGGGACATCTGGCAGACTCTGGAGACCTCACAACTCAAGAGGGGGGTCATGGGAGGGGAGAGAGTGCTACTAGTGTCTAGTGGGTTGAGGCCAGAAATGTAGCTAATGCACAGGGCAGACCTCCCCTCCGGCCCCCCAATAAGGAATTATCCAGTCCAAAATGTCACTAGTGCCGAGATTGAGAAACACCGCTTGTACCGGGCCTCCTGTATGCCGATTCTGTTTCAACTATTTTATATGCATCAATTCATTTAAGCTGACACTAGGAGGGTGGCACCATTCCCATTCCCACTGCACAGATGAGGAAACCGGGCTCGGGGAAATGGAGTAACTTGCCCAAGGCCACACGGCCTGTAAGTGCTAAGCTAAAATCGGAGACAGGCCGCCTGGCTGCAGATGTTATGCTGTGCCCTGAGTCCACAGGCTTCCTGCTCCTCGGCCTCCTTGCCTGCATGCAAGCGGTCCCACAGCCTTAAGAGCCAACCTCTCCCCACCACCCTGTCCCATTCAGGCCTGCATCCCTGGCCTGGACCACGGACCGCCAAGACCCACTGCTTTCCCCGCACACCCCCCCGTTCCCTTCCCCCCAACCTCCTGCTGCTGCCAGAGTAACCTCGAAACCCAAATCTGATTGCACCTCCACCCGCTGCTTAAAACCCTTCCACAGGCCCCTGTCACCTACAAGGTGAAGCCCAAACTCTCAAGATGCTGTTGGAACAGCAGTCAGAATCACACCCTCCGGGACTTCTCCTGCCTCCCAAATGCCTCACACATCATTTCAAAGGCGGTGCTGCTCCCATATCTCTGCCTCTACTCTGCCTCCGATACCCAGATACCCTGCTCGTTCGGCAAACACCCACGGACCCTTCAGGAATCAGTCCCAGTGTCACCTCTTCCAGGAAGCCTTCCCTGACCACTCCCTTCCTTGTGACTCTACCACTTACTCCCACCACTTTTATTAAAAACGCATCACCAGGGGCTCCTGGGGGGCCCAGTCAGTTGAACATCCGACTCTTGGTTTTGGCTCAGGTCGTGATCTCGGGGTCATGAGATCGAGCCCCGAGTCGGGCTCTACAGGCTCAGCACAGGATCTGCTTGAGATTCTTTCACCCTTCCTCTCCCTCCCCCCACTCATACTCTCGCTCTCTCAAATAAATAAATAAATAAATAAATTAATTAATTAATTAAATCTTTAAAAAAATGCATCACCATTTTTCTTTGTTTTCAAGTCTGTCCCTTAAGGGCAGGGACCTCGTGTTATTTTACTTATCTCTAAAGTCTAGCCGAGTAACGGAGCAAACACTCAGCAAGTACCAAATGAATGAAAGAGGAAATAACTGGTATGGTTCAGATTCTTTCAGGCCAGAATAGATTCCCTTTGTCCCGTCTGCAGCTGGGAATCTCTTCCGTTGAATACTGACATTCTTAGGAAGTCCTTACGTGAAGCAGAAGTCCGTTTCTGCGCTGCCTCGCCTCAAGGTTCTGGTTGGATGCCCAGCAGTACCATGGGTTGACTCTCACCACTAAGAGTTATCATCACCCCTCTTTGTAGCCCCTTCCTCGGGCTGAACACCTCCAGCTTCCCTCCTCTTCCTAACAGACGTCATTTCAAGATCCCCTGTGGCCCTACAGCGTGCGCTTCATTACTAAGCCAACCCAAACTGTGATGGGCTTAAGCAGAAGCCGGCCACATTTGGGAAGTACAGACAGATTCCCGAGATGCTGTTTGCAGTGTGTACTTCAACTCCAGGACCTCAAGTTCAAGGGCCTAAGGGCCCAGGCAGGTAAGCTCCAGGAAAGAAGTAGGCGGGAGGTGCTGGGATGGGGGGGGGGGCGGGGTGGGACAGTGGACAGAACACACCTGTGACAGCTCTCACTTCCAGAACCACTGCTAATGCAGGAATGGAGGCCCGGCGTTACCAGATCTTTGGGGTTTTCAAGAAAAGCTAAACATTTGCATTTTTCAGCCAGTTTTTAGATACCAGCAACTCATAAAAAAATTTTTTTTGACAATAACGTACATGCCAAACCAATCGCCTTTGGTGGCCAGCTCTGGCTTCTGGCCGTCATTTGTGGCCTTGGCTTTAAAAGAATGGCTGGAGTGGTTCCTAAATTTGTTTTCGCATTAGGTGTCAGGAATGTGCACAGACACACGGAAAGTTGCGGCCATACAAGGGCAGAATTTAAATGCGAAGTTAACCTAGGACACTAGGGTGAAAAATCACTTTGAGGTATACATCACTAAGAGGGGGAGCAGAACTGGAAAAGAGGGGGCCTTCCCAACCAGTGTCCAAAGGTGAGGCAAAGACACATTTACCTGTCCACAAGCCCATCTCCAGCAAGGTCTGGAACAAGCTGGGGTGCCGGTCTCTCAGCCCCTTCTCCCAGGGGAAGGCTCTGCACGTGGAGGGTCTCCCGTACCTGAGCTTCAGGTCCAGGTAGGAGTTCCGGAGGTCGCCTACAGGCCAAGGGAAGCACAAGAGAGCCCTCGCCTTAGGAGAGGGCAGGTCTCATCCTTCTAAATCCCTCCTCCCTAAGAGGAAGTAGAAATAGGAGGTCAGACTTAATGTTACTGGATGTTGGTTTGGGTCCATTGGGATTTGAAATCGGCTCCGATACGTCTGCCTCAAGGTCACAAATTCAAAGCCATGTCCAAGGGAAATGTGCCAAAGTTGCTGATGGCTGTAGAATAATTCTACAGAATGAGCAGCTGGCCTCAGACTGTTCCCCAGGAGGCCAATATCTAGGCCATTTTGTTGGCAGTGTGAGTTGAGGAGCAAAGCACAAGGACCCCCAGGGAGGCAAGGCAGTGGGTGTTAGGAAAACCTTTCCATGCCACCAAACAGATCAGCATGCAAGGATGGCCTTTCAACTCAGAGGATCTCTCCTGAAATTACATCAGTTATCAAAATCAGTTTCTTTCCTGTTTGGGATATTACTATTCCTATGTATCTTCCCCCTCTTCTGACAGCATCATATTTTCTGGATGAGTCAGCTGTACCCGCAGCAGCTGGGGACCAGGATTGCCTGTTCTTAAATTACATTGCAAAAGCACTGCGTCTCCAGGCTTACCTATCACTGTGTCTACTCACTTCCGGAGACCGTGGTCTGTGGACCCTACAGGACTGAGGTGTGTTCCAGAGGCACCCATCCCTGCACAGCCTGGAATGGGGAGGTTCAGCTCTGGAGAGAGTGCGATGTGTGGGCAGGACTGCCATACTCAATTCGCTTCTGCGGATGGCAAAGGCCCCACAGGAATTTCTCTTCCAGAAGGAACATATGTGACTAACTCTAGTGCCGCCGTATCCAGCAAGAAGACCTAAGCACAGAGAAATTTACAAGCGCTAGATCCAAGCCGGAATATTGGAAGACAGGCCAGGAACCGATTTTTATAATCAATGAATGCCCTGTATGAGTGAAGGATGCCCGGGCAAATATGAGCAGGCCTGAAAGCAGTCTATTTTGAAATTCATTCCTTCTGCTGGCTATTACCAGGGTCTTCCAGAAAGAATAAATTTCAGGGATTAAAAAAATAAAACCAAGCCCCAAACAACAAAGTCACTGTTCTACATTTCTGAAAGCTAATATTCAGATATTAATGGTCCAAGACAAAAGTGCACCGATGGGGAAACATTTCTAATGATTAATTTATTTTCCAATTCACTTTTATTTTCTTGGACTGGCCTAAGATCCCATTATGGGCGGGAAGAATGCAATGCAAGGCTCAACACGCTCTCATTTGTATTCTTAAAGGGAACCGCGTATGGATGAAGCTAAGAGGCAGGTGTGTGGTTCCTGTTGGCTGTTGGTCTGGTTGGAATCCAGGCGGCACTACACGGCCATCCACCTCCATCTGTGGAGGGCTCCAGGTCATATCTGTTCCCGCTGCTCAAGTCATATATATTCTATTTTAACCGTGTTAGAAAGAAGCCAAACATGTTGACACAAATACGCAGAGCTAAAAATTGCCCTGCTGGAGCTCAGTACTTACATGCTTCCTGTCGCCCGCCCCCTTGCTGTACCGTGGATGTGTACACAAACACTATTTCTTGGACCTCAGCACACCTTTCATAATATAATTTGAGCTGTTCAGCAAGTTGCTTCTCAAGGAGGGGATTACCAATCTACAAGAAGGCAAGAAAATCGAATGAACAACAATTGTCATCAAGCTCCCATTGATACCTCTGAAGCTGTGTTCGGGTTGATTTCCTTCTCCCATTGGTATCACCAGATGGCTCATCTGCACACAGACCATCCACTCCGGGTTAGCCACCGGAGGGTATAATTCAAGGGCACACAAGCTCTGTCCGGTTCCCACTCACTGCTTTCCGTGGCACCTTCTCTGCAAGAGCTTCTTAAATGTCCGGATTTCCCAGAGACCAGGCTTCCACCCTCTTGTTCCCCTCACCGTGTGCTCTTCCTGAACAATCATGTTCATCTCTCCTTCAGTCCCCAAGAGATGCCAAGTGCCAAGCTTCCCCATGCTGTGCCGCGCCCTGCGAACCCTCCTCCCGCTTTCGTCTGCTTGGCAGGCTCCTACTCGACCTCCAAGAGTCAGGTCCAAGGTCATTGCTTCAGGGCGGCTTCCTTAACAGCCCCCCCTCCCGTGTGTGCTGATGCGGATGTTCCCACCTCAGCGACCCAAAACACTCGCATGTGAATTAGCACATGTACTGAGTTCCTTCATGACTTTGGTGTTTAAGACCCAAGACAGGGAGCTTCGCAAAAACAGAGGCCTTATCTCAACTTGTTGGTTTTCAAAATGCAGGTTGTGACGCATTAGAGGGTCAAGAAATTATTTCAGCAGGTTGTAACCAGCACTGATTTATATATACGTGTGTGTGTGTGTGTGTGTGTGTGTGTGCGTGTGTGTGTGTGTATAGATACATAAAATAGAACACAAAAGAGCAGAGTGCATCTAACATGGGAAGGGCCTTATTCTTAGTAAAATCTTTGTTTTGGTTTCTTATTTTATACATATATATAATATATACATGTATGTGTATACGTGTGCTCATGATGTTAATAGATTTCTTCTTTTCTTTCTTTTTTTAATCACACAGATTTCTGATGTGAATCACCTTCAAAAAAAAGTTTGAGAGCGGCCATCTTCATCATCGTGGACACCTCAGCACAAGCACAGGGCCTGGCACATAGCTGGTGCTTTGGAAGTATTTGTTGCAAAAAGAATACATTAATTTCTTTGTTTTCCTCTTCATAGACGTTTCTCTGTAGGGGCTCTGAGATGGACCCATGGATAGTAGGGCTATGCATTGTTCTTCCTTTACTTTGCCTAATGACTCCTGCTTTCCCCAGAACAAATCCCGCAGGGTCATGGGAATGCACTAAGGTTCCTTGTTCAGGTATCTGGTGATCTCCTTACCAAGGCAGAAAAAGACACCTCTGTAAAGGTGGGCAGTCCTCGTCTCCCTGCAGCAGCCCTGGGGGAGCTGGCCTGGAGAGCTGGACGAGCCCATCTGTGGGTGGGTTTTGGAGGCAAGCGTCACGGTGTAGCAGCTTCGGCCCTCCACAATGTCTACAAGTCCAGCCAACCCACCCCAGTGGGAGCCCAAGGCCTGCGTGTCTGAAGACAGCAGCGAACAGAACCAAGATTTTCATTTGCTAGAGTGTCTCTTCTTCAGATACTTTAAATAATAGCACATAAAAGAAGCTCTACCTAATAACTAAGATTCTCTCCTTTCATTAGCTTAATCACTGGATAGGCAACAACCTGATAAAAATCTACTCTATAATTAAGCTAGTAGTTATTAAAACAGAGGAAGTAAATGGTTTCCATTTTATGAGTACTAAATGAACCAAACCTTAACAGAAATCTATTCTCGAGTTTGCTGGGGGAAAAGCCTCCATATTAATTACGTTTGATGACAAAGCCAATGTGAAGTCCAGCTTGGGTATATCTTTTGTTTACAGGAGGTTCCACATGCTGGAGCCACACACCCATCATGCATGAACACCCAGTAGCTTCTCAATGCCCGGGGCTCACCTGTGCAGGGTGCAGAGTGTGGAGACGATAGTACTTCAGGGGTCCGAAAAACCCTTCAATGCCGGCCACATACCTGCTCCCTCCAATAATGAAGTACCCAGCAGTGTCATTATAATAGAAATCCTCTCTGAAGCTACAGAAGAATAAAGAGTTAACAGAGCTCTTGGTCTGAACCAGATCTTTAAAAAAGAGATTCTTTCATTGACCCTCCTTTCTCACACCCCCAGATTTCTTCAGTCCTTCATGCTGAGTTCTAGCAGATAGGACAATGGTGGGGTCAGACACACTTGGGCTAGGATCCCAACTCTGTTATTTTCCAACTGTGTGACCTTGGACCTGTCCCTTACCTTCTCTGAGACCGAGTTTTCTCATTAGCAAATTAGTTCCTCAATAATTAGATTCTTAGGAGGACTCGTGAAATGTAAAGCCTTATGCCCAGCAGAGTGCCTGGCCCATCGTAAATCCTTGGTACCTGCCAGCTTTTGATATTGGTAAAAATGTTTGGAATTGGAAACCTCTGGAATCACTAGTCTTAATTGGAACCGTTTTGCTCTAAAAGAAAAAAAAAAAAACCACCTTGTTGAATGGACATGTTGACTGGATAGAAGGTGGCTGCAAAGGAAAACTAACAACATATCCTATTAGATAAGAACCGAGGGATAATTCGGAGTGAGGAGGAAGAGGCTGAACACCAGAGCCTTGTACTGAAAGACTTGAAGGAACAGGAAGGAAAATGGAGGGAAAAATGGGCCAGCACGAATAAAATGCACAAAGTATTCCTTGCTGCATTGTTTATACTCACTAAAAGACTGGACAACCCCAGGCGTCTGTCAGGGAGGACTGGCCCAAAGCCATCCAATGGACCCTAAATGTGAACCTTTTTTTCATATATAGCTTAGAAAAGGAACAGAGGGCTCTGTGTACTGAGCTGGAGAGATCTCTAATATATTAAGTGAAAAAAAGAAAAACAAAAGTGGAACAAAGAGCATATACTTTTTATCCAAGAAAGAGGAGAATGGATTTTTTTTTGTATTTGCATTTTAAAAACTCTAAGTATATACTGCAAGAAATTAATAATAGTATTTCCCCAGGGCATGGAGGGTAGGGGATGGAGTGGATGGGGGCAGAGGTAGGAGCAAGACATCTAACTGTATATCTTTTCATATAGTTTTGACTTTTTTTAAACAGGCACATTTATTGCCTATTTTAAAACTAAAATAGGATAGGTGAACAAGGTGGAATCAGAGCCTACGTAGACAGCAGGTTGGAGGGAGGGGGTCAAGACAAGCATCAGGTGAGAAGCTAGGCCAAGAAGAAAGAGCCAGGGAAGGCAGAGGGCAGATGGAAGCAGACGGAAAGAAAACAAAATGTCAGGCAAGCCGCCAGGAGCCCAGCAAGCCACAAAAGCAATGGGCCAGGGTGATGCCAACAGGGACAACAGAGCAAGACACCAGCAGTTAGACCAGAGAAGCCAAGCAACGTGGGGTTATCCCAGGAGAGCGGATGTACTGACTGTTACCAAGGAACCCGAACCCTAGCAGGTGCGCCTGGCTGGACAGGAAGATGAAAGGGAGAAGGAAGAAGACTGACAACATCAACAGACGGCGGCAGAAGTGAATGCTTAGAAATTAGCTTTACACGAATGCGACTAAAATGGAAAAGGAGTGCTTCTTCCCCTGCTATTTTTCTTTTCAGAATCTCAGGCTTGATGGTCCTTCCCTTTATTTTCCACTGGGACCACAAAGTTATTATCTCCGAGAGCTGTGAATTGATCTTGTTTTTCAAGACCGTAGAAAGACTTAACATTCCAGCCACCCTCACGACGACGTAATACCTGGCACTTAAGGGATACAAAACTTCTACAGTAGATGCTCTCTTAATGGAACTCGGCTCAACCAACTCACCAGCGCACCTGCTGGCTATCCCTGCAATGTGCTGGGTCCTCGAAGGCTGGCGCCCACTCTCTGGATCCTTCGTCTTCCCATTGTTTAAATAGAGATGATAACAGTACATACCTACTGGGCTGTTGTGAGGATTAAATAAACTAATATTTAAACAGAGCATTTAGAGCAGTGCCTGGCACATAGTAGGCACCATAACTGTTAACTACTGTTATAATATTAACCTAATCCACTGTGGGACTGCATGCTAAGTAAGAATGAGAAATGTCTGTACCAAACCTGACAGTGCCAATTGTATGGTCATTGTAATTATACAATTTAATGAACTATTATGTCATTCAATAAAATATGGATTGGGAAGAAAGCGTTGTTCATTCTGTAACAATTAAGTTGAATATATTTTTGGGTTGACTCAGAAAAGAACGGTTGCTTAAAAAGTGTGGAATTAGGACAACAGTAAAAGATTCGAAAAAAATGGAAGAAATCTAGATATATCTAGATGGCTTTGATAGTTTCACAGGGATCTTTGTTTTCTTTCCATTTGTAAGAAACAAGAATTGGGTGCTGTTTATGCAAGAAAGACCACAGGGAACTCCAATTGGTAGATTCGGAACAAAGGAAAGGCCCTATCTGGAAAGATTGGTAGATGAATGTACATTTCTGTTTTTCTAATTAAAATAAAATGTTTATGGTAAGTATCTTTTTAAATGGATCTTTGCTTTAACTGAATTTTTCATAATCAACAAATTACTTGGTCCCTATGGTACTGGATTGTAATTTTTTTTATCATTATCATAATACAACTGCAACATCGTGGCTTATGAGAAATATATATTTGGGGGCACGTGGGTGGTTCAGTTGGTTAAGCGTCCGACTCTTGATTTCGGCTCAGGTCACGATCTCGGGGTTGTGAGACTGAGCCCTGCGCCGGGCTCTCCACTCAGTGTGAAGCCTGCTTCAGATTCTCTCTCTCTCTCTCTCTCTCTCTCTCTCCTCCTCTGCCCCTTCCTCCACTCATTCGCACATGTGTGCTTCCCCCCCTCCAAAAAAAATAAATCTTAAAAAAAAAAAAGGTTGGGGCACCTGGGTGGCTCAGTCATTAAGCGTCTGCCTTCAGCTCAGGTCATGATCCCAGGGTCCTGGGATCGAGCCCCGCATCGGGCTCCCTGCTCAGCAGAAAGCCTGCTTCTCCCTCTCCCACTCCCCCTGCTTGTGTTCCCTTTCTCACTTTCTCTCTCTCTCTCTGTGTATCAAATAAATAAATAGAAGCTTAAAAAAAAAAAGGAATATATATTTGGTCTTTGTCCACAGTTCCTGGCTCACAATGCTTCCCAAACCCCTGGGACCTCCTAAGTGTTGAAAAGTAGTAAAGATGTATGTCTTTTGTTATATTAAAGAAGCTGACTCCACCCAAAGGCAGAGGCTGGTTCCCAGGCAGACCAACGAAGTGACTAGAGGACTGAAACTTTTAGTTCTACTCCCCAACCTCCAGGGAGGGGAGAAGGGCTGCAGGTTGAATCAGCCAATGGCCAATGTCTTAGTCAACCATGACTATGTAATGATGCCTCCATGAAAACCCTAAAGGACTGGGACATCTGGGTGGCTCAGTCGGTTGAGCATCTGCTTTCTGCTCAGGTCACAATGCCAGGGTCCTGGGATCAAGTACCCCATCAGGCTCCTTGCTCAGCGGAGAGCCTGCTTCTCCCTCTGCCTGCCACTCCCTCTGCTTGTGCTCTCTCTCTGACAAATAAATAAAATAAAATCTTAAAAATAAAAACAACCTTAAAGGACTGGGGGAGAGCCTCAAGGTTGGTGACGTGACCACATGGAGGCTGGGGAGAGTGGCACACCTGGAGAGGGCATGGGAGTTCTGTGCCCTTTGCCCAGCCGTCACTCCATGTCTCTTCACCTGGCTGTTGATTCGTATCCTATATCAGATCCTTTAATAAACGGGTAAATGTAAGTAAGTACTTCCCTGAGTTATGGGAGCTGCTCTAGCAAATCAAAAGAACCTTAGGAGGAGGTCCCTGGAACCTCTAATCTCCAGTCTGGGGCTTGTAACTGGCGTCTGAAGTGGGGGTGGGGGTCATCTTGTAGGACTGACCCTTCCCCTGTGGCATCTGATACTATCTCTGGGAAGATAGTGGTGGAGTTGAGTTGAATTCTTGGACACCCTGCTGGTGTCTCAGAATTGCTTGGTGTGGGTAGGAGGGAAGCCCTCCTGCATCTTGGAATTGGGTCTGGGAACCCAAAAGGAAGAGCTAAATAGGAAATCTCTCCAGCCTGCTCTCCATCCACCTCAGAGCCTCTAGATTTTTCTCCTCTAAAATCCCCTCCGTGGCTGCACAAAGATTGCAAGCACTTCCTTGTACCGTGTGTGCCCTGTTTGATGATCATCAATTTCACAGACATAAAAGCTGAGCTAGACAGTTCCAAAGCCTAAGCCGTCACTTTTGGAAACCTCAGACACGGGCAAACTATCTTTACTCTCATCTGGACATAGGAGACCGCCTCGGTTTATAACTGCCAAGCTCCGGCAGCCCAAACAAATCTCCGAGGTTGTTAAATAAATCTCACTCAGAATTAGAAAACAGCTCCAGCTCGACAGTTCTTTAGTAGGGAAACTTAAGAGCTTCAAATTAGCCATCCCTCTCCCCCCTTAGAGTAATTATCATCTCAAATGTGACTTCTTTGGGATCTGCTGTAAATTCTGACCCCCTTGAGTATCCTCTGAAACTATCCTATTCGATTCCTTTCCAGAATTCACCACAATTTGTAATTTTATATTTATTTATGAATTTAAGATCTGTCTCCCCCACTGATCTTTCTTTCTTTCTTTCTTTTTCTCTTTCTTTCTTTTTCTTCTTTCTTTCTTTCTTCCTTCCTCTCTTTCTTCCTTCCTTTCTTTTTTTCTTTCCTTCATTTCTCTTTCTCTTTCTTTCTTTCTTTCTTTCTTTCTTTCTTTCTTTCTTTCTTTCTTTCTTTCTTCCTTCCTTCCTTCCTTCCTTCCTTTCTTTCTTTTTCTTCCTTCCTTTCTTTCTTCTCCCTGAAAGTAGGGACTGACTGTATTCTCTTTGTTCGTCATTTTATTCCCAGAGTCCGGCACTGTGTCAAGTACATGGTAGAGGTGTTGGATGAATGAGTGTATATTGGATAAATGAATGAAGGATAAACACTGTACAGGCCTAAAGTTGTTACCTGTCACCCAGGGTCACTGACAGCCTTTCATCTGTGTGGAGCACTGCACTTCCGAGCACTTAATTACTGATCTTTCCACACCACCTTGATGGGACAGCATTATGTTTACATGACAACAAGGAGTAAAAAAGAATGCCTATAACCATCTGAAATATCTGGTGTTTAGTTCACTGGCTTGGCCCACTCTAAGATCTCTCTGATGGATGAGATTCCAAATATCTAACCACAGGAATCCCAGGTAAGCCCGACATTAAATCTTCAGTTCTTCTATTGATGGGTGAGGTCCCAGGAGTACAGGAACGGCAGCTGAGGAGGTGGCCAGCAACACTCCTGGGTCTGGGGACTGCCTCTATTACCAGGTCAGGGATCCTTTCAGTGTTTGTTTGTTTTTAAGATTTTATTTATGTATTTGACAGAGAGAGACACAACGAGAGAAGGAACACAAGCAGGGGGAGTGGGAGAGGGAGATGCGGGTTTCCCGCTGAGCAGGGAGCCCGATGCAGGGCTTGATCCCAGGACGCCAGGACCGTGACTTGAGCCTTAATGGCAGACGCTTAATGACTGAGCCACCCAGGTGCCCCCATTTCAATGTTTTATGTGGAATGTCGAATTGGTCTGTACCTGAAAATCGGTCCTCCTTTCTGGAATCTTGTATGATCACAGGGATTCTGTATTTACTTAAAACTTTTATTTTTTGTTCATTGTATATTCCTTACATTAATTTTTATTTCTTACAATATTATATTAAACGTCATTTATCATGATTACTGTTAGGAGTTAAATTGTGTCATTCCCCCTACCGCAGATTCATACGTTGAAGTCTGAACGCCCATACTCTCAGACTGTGACCTTATTTGGAAAGAGGGCCATTGCAGATGTAATTAGTTGAGATGAGGCCATACTAGCAGAATGGGCCCTTAATACAGTATGATTGGTGTCCTCACAGAAGGGGAAATATGAAGGACACACACACAGTAACAGGAAAAATGCTGCGAAGACTGGGGCCCTGCCACCACAATCCTGGAGCTGTCAGAAGCTGGAGAGAGGCCTGGCAGGCTCAGAGCCCAGGTCAGCTCTTTCCCCAGACCTTTCAGAGAAAGCACGGCCCTGCTGACACTTGACCTTGGACCTCTAGCTTCTAGAAATGTAAGACAATAATTTTCAGTTGTTTAAGCCACTCAGCTTGGGCTGCTTTGTTCCAGCAACACTAGCAAACTAATACAATTACTGAGTTTTTTGGCACCTCCTTAAATTTTATGTGGAAGGCATAGGTCTCTCCCCGCATCCCAGGCGCAGGCCTGGATCACCCTGTGATCTCTCCATCTGCAATTCACTTGTGCCAGCATCTAGGTCACTAGGACGTATGGTGAAAGGAAGCTTTTACACAAAGAATGAAAAAGAACCTATGAAAGCAATCTTTTGCCAAAAACGTCCTGGGCTCGGGGGTAGGTATCCGGAGAGAAAGGAGAAGGTATTATTCCAGACTTCACATCCCCAAAATACAAACCCTCTATCCCTGGGGCCCACTGTGCAGAGCGGGCCACCAGACAAGGCTCCCAAAGGAGCCACACATCATCGGTTTCTCCAAGCTCCCAGGCCTCTCCTATTCCTGAACTCTGTTCTACAACAAAACTCATGTCCATTGAACTCTTTCCGACTGGTCTTAGTCCACGTGGCCCCCTTTAAGACTTCCCCTCTGTTCTCAGGCCTCAGCCTCTCTGTTCCCATACAACTGTTAACATCACCCCTGACCTTCTCTTTGCAGGCTAAAGAATAACACCTCTTTAGCCTTTCCTTATAACTGTAATCCTTTAATCCGGCCCTGAAAATAAGAATTGTTCTGTGTGTCCAGAGCCTGAAGGCCATCAGTATGACTTAAATGTAAACTGGAATGGTGGGAGGGGAGGGTCTGGGGTGGGGGGGAGAGAGAAAAGCAGGGTGTATGCCCCGCTCCGTTCCCTTGTCTCTATCTCTCCTGGTGTTCCTTTCTTCAATAATTGGTTTCCAAGAAAATCTGGCTTGTGTGAGGAGTCTGAGGGAACGAGTCTGTTCGGAGAGACAGTTTCCTGCTTGCTGTAGTAAAGTAGCTACATGAGACCCCCGCCCCCAGCCAAAGTGCCTGATACATTTTTTTAAATTACCCAGACAAAGCTGGTACATGTGTATTATACATGATTACATAAATTATACATACAAAGCTGGTAGTTTTTGTTTCTGGTTTTTTTACACTTATTCTTAAGCATTTGAGTGTATATATATATATATATATATATATAATCTAGTTATGTTGAGGTATTCCGAGTTCCCAAAGGAGACTGCCCCATGGTTCTGCCCCTAGAAACCCCACTATTAGACAGGGGTGTAGAGGCAAGCATAAAAATTATGAAACGCAAGGCAAAGGACCCAGTTCTCAGTTTCTGTAACTCTTGTGGAGAATGCTTACATGAGGATGAAAAGTTACACCAATACCAATACTCGCATGCATTTCAAATTTAGATTATAAACATAAATATGAAGACTGTCTGCTTTTATGTTTTATCCTAGGCCAAAGTTACCAACCGTTCTCAATAAGCAACATTACTATGTTGATTTATTTTTCAGAATCCTTCATAGAAGATAATTTTCAAAGAAAATGAATTATCAAGTGCCATGAAAGGAAGGATTTACAATGAGATCTGGAGAGAGGAATAGTTTCTCTTCTTAGAAAAAAAATGTTGTGAGGGAAGAGAGGGGAGTTTGCAGGTGGAAAACAAAAAAAGTGCGAAGACTGGGCTATAGGGCAGACCAGACACAGTCCATGCTCCAAAGCTGAATAAGGGGGTGTGGGAAGAACATTAGGGTTGAGGGCTAACGTACGACGACTTCTCAATCCTTATCCAACATCATGTTGAATAAAAAGAAAATATTGCACTTACCTAATGGTCTGATTATGGTAGCTTTTCAAATCCTGTCCAATGCTGGTGGTGACTACGACCTGTGTGGGAAAAATACACAAGATCAATTGTGCCCCAACACTTCACATCATAAATACAGTCCTAGGTATAAATTACTCATAAAACGGGCTGCGTAGTCTCTCACCTGATCCGTTTCTGCAGAAATAAAAGTAATACTTTACTAGCCCTGTGTACATTTTAAGATTAAAGAAATTTACTTTCTCCAAATGACTTCACATGGTAACCATAGCCATCATGCAGTTTCCCCCAGTGGGGTTCAGATATTTCCAAGCTATAAGCCACAGCTTTGCTTGGTGTACTTGTGCTCAAAATTTTGTGGCATAGGAAGAGAAGGAAATGCATAAGATACTACAAGAGGCTTATGAAATTTTACTTTGATTCCATGAGAGCCTTCAGGGGAGAAACAAGTTGGTGCTGAGCGTTCTTCATGCACTGCTGCTCCCCACTCTCTTTCCCTAAGCATGGAGAATCGTCATTGTCTTTTCAACAGTGACGATGTTTTTGTTGATAATGTTGTTAGCTGTCACGCATTCTTCTTGTGTCTTCGATGGCTACTACAACATAAGCCTCTTGAGCTAAGGGGCTCCTTCTCCCCCCACCCCTCCCACCCCCAGTGCTAGCACCGAGCAAGGGTTTAGAAAATATGTGCTGAGCTAACGAGGGTCTCAAAGGTGTGGCTAC
The DNA here is from genome assembly GCF_009762305.2 of Zalophus californianus. Classification (NCBI taxonomy): domain Eukaryota; kingdom Metazoa; phylum Chordata; class Mammalia; order Carnivora; family Otariidae; genus Zalophus; species Zalophus californianus. The sequence goes on from NC_045596.1 coordinate 20,748,864, forward strand.
AACACTGTCTATGAGAGGCAAACTAACACAAAAAACAACCCAATTCATCCATAGGCAACATGTTGGCTTAGAGAAGAAAATGACTCCAATCAGTTGTTTCTCTAAACCAGCCACTGGCTTTAAGTCACTTGTCCATTTAGTCAAAGCAATGAGTATGGTAGTCCCACCACAGAGGCGGATGTCATGTGGAAAAATAATAATACGGTTTTGGGGAACTTATAAATATGTTAGGAAAACGAGATAAGATGGAAAGAAAGCAGGACAAAAGGGAAAAGTCTACCAAACAACAACAACAAAAACCCAACCCTACTTCTTTTTTCTTTCCATCCAATCTGGTCTTTTTAATCCTTACCTCAACATACTCTGCTAAATTAAATTCATCTCTTTAATTAAAAGACTACTTTGATTAACTCTGTTCTGGCTCGAAAATCTTCCATGACACCCTGCCACCTTGCAAATAAAAATCCAGATTCCTTGATAGTCAAGATTGTCCACATGCTACCCCTAAAGACATTTTTTTTAATTCTATTAGTTTTCTACAGCCTGCAAATTTCCACCCCAGCCTGGTTTATCTGCTAACCCCCAGTGATGTGCTAAAATGTTCCCTCCTCTCCTCTCCATCTCAACTCCACCCAATCTGTAGGAACCTTCTCTGTGAAACCTTCCCCGAGCATCCCAGCATGAAGTGCTACCTCTCTTCCCCGAGTCAGTATGAATCATTTGGTAATTAAGCTCTCCTTATGATATCCTGTCACCTGCGTAACGCTTCTCCCATAAATAGTTGATAAGCTCTGTGAGCAAAGAGCCTTGCATACATAAGGTGCAAAATAAATCTGTGATTTGCTCTGATGATTTGATACCCGCTTAAGTGACACAGAGTACTGAGCTGACCTTCACCTCAGGAGCAAGCAGCAACCAAGCTGCCATATAATGCCATAATAATCCTTATGTAAGTGGGAAGCTGGACAACAGACCACAGCTAGGTCACCTCACATTGTAAAGGAAACCAACAAACATACAAAAAAATTCCCAGCTAACCTGTTACAGACTCTTTTTAGGGAGGCAACAAGGAATGACCTGATTTCTTTTCTCTCCAGGAGAAGGAAATGTGATAGACATAAACACCAAGGGAAGCCTGTGTCTTATCTAATACATACGACAAACAACAGGTCTCTTCCACTTTTGTTACCGGAAAATCACAAATCAATAAGACAAGCTGATGAGGAAGTAAAATAATGAGAAAAAAAGGTAGCATGTCGGCATCAAATATGCCAAGAAATGGAGTGGTCTTCCATTATAACAACAGATTCGCCATAATCCATAAAATCTGCATTATGAGAGTTTGAAGCAGTTTTGTGCAGTGTTTTATAGTACAAAGCAGATAAATCCCCTCTGTCCCACCAGAATGATCACTTAGTTTTGTTGGTTATTATTTGGTTAATGCCAAATGTCAGCAATTGTGTAACTGCCAAAAACAGTCAAACCATTTCTTGGCTGAACTAGCCAATAAATTTCCTGTAAAAAAAGAAAAAGTCATAGATCTGATAACACTGTATAAACATGACCGATGCTGTTTTAACATTTATCTCCACAAAGCCTATCTCCCTCGGGGGAGGAAAAAACCTGAATTGCTCAGATAATTGTGGACATAGAGCAGGCTATATTATTTAGTCATTCACAATATGGTGGAAAGAAGCACTTTAGAAGTTAATTAGATGGGATGGGATTCTTATGATTTAAACTTCCATTGATAAATGTTTGCTTGAAGAAGTGTAGAGTTGTAAAGAGTTTATCATTTACCACACATCTCCTCTTGCAGGCACCCTTGCTCCCTGCCTTTACTGCAATGTCTAACGTGGAGGGACTCACGGAGCGTGCGCACAGATACCTTGCCTCCGTTAAAAGAGATATCCAGTCGAAACCACTCCTTCAGAGGCATGGTGAATTTCGTTTTCACAGCAAGGTCTTCTCCTTTGACGAGATGCATTTGGATATGCAAGTGGCCTACAAGGAAAATTAAAGCTCGTGAAAAACGACAAAAAAATACTGAGGACTGGGGCATCTGGGTGGCTCAGTCGTTAAGCGTCTGCCTTCGGCTCAGGTCATGGTCCCAGGGTCCTGGGATCGAGCCCCGCATCGGGCTCCCTGCTCCACCTGCTTCTCCCTCTCCCACTTTCCCTGCTTGTGTTCCCTCTCTCGCTGTCTATCTCTCTGTGTCAAATAAATAAATAAAATCTTTAAAAAAAAATACTGAGGATGGCACGAAGTCACTGCACCTTTCTGACAATTGTCCTAAGGAGCTCTCTGACCAGAACGTGGGCCTTCTCCCTACAAACAAGAAAAAAGCAACAAAAGAACGCACAAGTGGATCCCTTCCTAAAGAAGACATGTGTTTTAAGCTTCCAGGGAGGAAAAAAAAAGAAAAAAGAAAAGTTGACAAGAATCCGCATTTAAAAATCATAGCTCTCACTGAACTGCCACGTTGATGGTATCTTTCTTAATTCCAGACATGTCTGCCAAGGGAGCACAAGAAAACTACCATATCATTTTAAAGGTTCAGTTTCATACTTACCCTCTTCAGTGAGAAATACAGACGGTGTGCCATACATCTCATTAGAATCAACAAAGTACAGAATCCCACAGAGACTGGCCTTGCAATAATGGAGTAAATAAAGCCACAATGAAACAGTAAACCTACAAGAGTGAGGAGAAAGAAAAAAAATCTGCAGATTGATATCATCCAAGAACAGGTAATTATAGTTAACAATGACCAAGTAAATTGCTTTCTTTCCAATGAAGGGATGAATTTGCCTTCATGTTCATCATGGGAGATCAGCTTGCAAAGCTTGATTTTTGAGACAAAGGAGGTAGTTATAGTAACTGTGAAAGACAGGAGTTAAGAATCACTGTACAAAACTAGCAGACATTGTACCTTGCACCAAAAACTCTGTTTCTGTGCCTCTTGGAGAATCTCACATGCCTGCCATTTGAATTCTTGATTAAGGTTTAGAAAGCCAGACATAAAATAAAAATCTGGATTTTAATAAGAGGTGATTTGATAAGAAGCTATTCTAATTTCCATGATTAAAAGAAAAAAACATAATTAGGGCTTTTTGAGCAATTTTGTTTCCTTCCAAGAGAAAAGCCTTAAGGTAGAAAAGTGTCATAATCTGCAAATGGCATTGCTATATATTAATTGGGACACGTAGATACTATTTTAATGCACACATTAGGTTGTTCAGGATCACAGTTCCGGCTGACCCATATGGAACAACTAATCTAATTGTTCCATTTCTGGACCGGGGCTATTTTAGTTGAAAAAAGTATTGTACATCTGTGATTTGTGGGGTGAGAATAAAATAACAGTAGTGAACTTAACTAGGACACATTTAGCCAAGAAGTGTGATCCATCCATCACTCAGCAAATATTTGCTGAACGCTTGCTTGACGCCCCACCCATTGTGTTAGTGACCAGCAGTTCCAAGATGGGGAGCTGGGAGTAACTGCATTTTGCAGGTCAAAAAGGAATCAAGGTCAAAACAAATGTACCGAGTTCTCGCCATGACTCCAGTAAGCAATTCACAGTTTGGGTTAACGTGGCCGTGGCCCCGAGTTCTTTGGGGATATATCCAAACAAGTCCTTTAGAATTTTCTGGGCTTTCTAATCTGGCCTCAGAATCAGTTGATAAGATATGCAAACAGATGGTGCCACACAGCTCCCTCCTGACCCACCCAGCTGAGCAAGCTCATGAAGATAAGTTATTACAAGGAAGCTTAGCAAGAACATACGCTCAGTAAAGTGAGTCAAGATCTTTCTACAGCCAGCAGCATGGGAAGAATTAAATCACTCTGCTAAATCCATCCAGTCTGAGGTGAACCAGGAACTGTTTTCAGCATCTTCAATTCAGCAGAAGGAAAAAAATATATCTGGGTTTTGCTGAAATCAATGGAGGAGATCAGAAGTTGTGAGATTTCAAGCAGCTCATCCAATCTTTCAAGACCAAAAAAGCAAAGCAAAAGCAGCGGTGTGTGCTGGCTACGGCTGGCTGCACCCCAAAGCTTGCAAGGCCTCAGGCTCCCACACCTTGCTCCCCTGCTCGTGACATTCCTGGGACCAGCACAGAAAGTCCAAGGCAAACTGAGGACTGCTAATGGCAAGAATAATTCGGGAACGCTTTGGACCACAAATTCTGTCTAAGCGGTGTGGATCTCCACATTTTCCCATAGCATATCACCACGGTGTGTCCTCCTAAGGGATTCCACGAGCCTGCCCTGGTCTTCAGATTAAACAGAGTACTGCCCCACCAGCCCCTGTCATCTGCCCATTCTTACACTGGGTAATCTATCCGCTGGCGTCGGGTGGCCTCCAGCTCTCGGTTGTGAAACCTTGGGAACTTCTTCACAATGCCTGTGTTTTCTCCACTGGAGGCATAGAGAAAGCCCAGGAGGGTGACCACATCTGCGAACAGCAAGAACACCTGCCTTTCAATTATCTCCAGAAAAGCCCTGCTTCCCCAATCACGTTCCTCCTGGAACCCTCTCCCCAGCTCCAATCAAACAGTTACAAGAAAGCATCTGAAAATATCAGCGAACGTTTATTGAACACCGATTATATGCTGGGCGCCTGCTAAGCCCTTTACAGAGAGCTGTCTCAATTTGTGTTCACAGCAACCCCGTAAAGGAGATTGTAGTATGAGTCCCAATCTATGGATGAAAAGCCCGAGGCATAGAGGCAAGATAACTCACCTAAGGTCACAGCTAATAAGATGTAGAGCCAGATTTTATATTCAGGCTCGGGTTCTAGGTTCTTAACCATTTCACCTGCTGCCCTTCCAGTGCTAAGGAAAACATCTGGAATTTGTGCGACAGTAGTAACAGTTATCATGTGAGTAGCCCTGGATCCCATCCACACTGCTGTGACTAGGCCTATATATCATTTAGCTAGCTAGCTACCTACAGAGATTCATTTAATCCTCATTATTATCCCCATTCTGCAGATGAGGAAATGTAGGCACAGCTGCCCAAATGGTAGCTAACGTTGATATAACACAGAATGTGCCAGGCAATGTGCTAAGCATACCATTCCAGTAGCGATCTCATTTAATTTCACAACTGTCTATGAAACGGGTGCTATTATTATGCCTATTCAACAAATGAGAAAACTGAGCCCTAGAGAGGACTGAATAGTAAGAGGTGGAGCTGGGACTCAAACTCAGGCAGTGTGGTTTCAGAATCCATGCTCTTAGAAGTGCACAGGTTTTTTTCTTCTGTGCAGACTTTCCAATATACTCCACACATTACTCTATGCAAAAATGACCTACCAAACCCCTTTAAACTAGGGAGCCTTTCTCTTTATTTTGCAAATGTGGGAGAATTCTGTGGCTCTAGAGAAGATGGGGTGTCCTTAACAAGTCTTAAAAGGAGAACTGAGTTATCTCATCTATATTTAATACCTACTGCTTTAAACGGGGCCACAATTATTTTTTTTTTATTTTCCATACCCATTCCTCCCTTGGAAGAAAAAAAGATCACTGAATTCAACTAAAGAATAAAGAACTCTTTTCTCTTTCTTAAAATGCTCTTATGTCTGTGATTAAATGCTGGAAATCATCTATTTTGCTGGGCTTCCTGGAAAGGGAAGGGTTAACTTCTAAGCAAGTCACCAAATGCCTCTATTGGCACAAATTAAGGGAGCCTCAGCCTGGGATATTGGAGACCCCAGCTCTCATTCCTCAATGGAGAGAAATATCTTATTATAGAGAGAAAGGTACCTCTGGTTCATTAAAACTTAGAAATCACAAGAGCAAAGTGTTCATAATCTCAGACCCCTATGAGTATATCTAATAGAATTAAATAAAATAGAGCCAAATTGTCCCCAGTGTCCACAAATCTCCCTGTTTGGTGAGAGGTAGAGAGGCATTTGAAGGAAGACTCAGAAGGATAGAGTTATCAATTCCAACAGACACAATGCAAACTTTTTTTTTTTTTTTTACAACTTGAGCTCAATTTGGGGACACTAGTCTTGCTGGTTTATTATAGAGATGGGTTGGGGGATTGGAAATGGAAATACTGCAAGGGTGTCTTTGGAATCCAGGGAGAAAATCACCAAGCAGTTGCTGTCGGCCCAACCTTGGTTTTGCTTCCACTGTGTGGAGTGGAACATAAAAGACCAGATGGCCACGTTAGCCCCCTAGGAGGCCTTCTGCTAGTGATTGCTGTTGAGTTACCCAGTGTGCAGTAGAAATATTTATCAAAAGGAGCAGGATTTGATTCTGTCCAACCTGACTCCAGTAAAAGGAGGCTTAATAAAGAGGTTTCCAAAGTGAAAGGAGTTAAAAGTCAATGCTGATGAGCCTCTCCTTTTTCCAGGGATCAAAGTAAAGCGGGTTGAGCAGGAGAACTTGCAGCAAAAGATGTGGAAGGAAAAAAAAAAAGTATAAGACTGAAAGATCTAAAATAAATTTTACAAAAACACATACCTTTTGTACCCAACAAAACCAAAGCGATGGCGGCTTTCTTGTAAAATCTGCAGATTGAATAGTTCTATGATTTGGAGTTTTACTATAATTTTTCCTTCAGTATAATATTGCCTTCCCATTTACTTAGAAATAATAAGAATGAAATTTCAGAGCAGGAAAAGGATGTTAGAATTCAGCTAGCCCAGGATAACATAGAGGCTTGTTTTCTATTAAGTGACTGTGGCTGCTTGGAGCACCATGCTTGATTAGCGATGGCTGTCATGGGCACTAGAATGGGGGGTAACAGCACCAGTATCATTCTCCATGAAAAATTTACAGGTAGGAAAACTTAACTCCAAAGTTTAGGTCCAAAGAGGTTAAGAGACTTGCCCAGTTTCCTCTAGAATGTAAGTCCCAAGAGAACAAGGACATTACTTCAATCACTACCCCTTCCCTAGAGCCCAGAACAGTGCCCAACACTTGATAGAAGTTCCATAAATATGGAGGGAATGAGTGAATGAATGAACGAACAAACGAACGAACAAACGAACAAATGGGCACAGTATGGCCAAGTCAGGATCTGAACCTGCCTCTCTCTTGCTCAACTCTTTTCACAGTTTTGTAATGTGTCCCATGCTGCCCAAATCAGATCACAGTCTCTCTTCCTTCAGACCCTTCCCCCAAATCCATTTCTCTGGCTAATCTTGAATGAAGAAATTAGGTAGGAAAAAGGCATCATTACAACAAACATAAAATACCAGGAAGGCAGTTCAGATTTAGAACCCACCACCTTGACTGTTTTGCTTGTTTTAGTTCTTCAAATTTTAGAGCAAGAAGAGGCATTAGATTTTGTATGGCACAAACTCCTTCATTCGGAGACAAGAAAAATGTTAGTGTTTCACCGAAGGTTGCATGGTTAATAAGAGATTCAGGTATGACTCAAAGCTGGTCTCCCGCTACAAACCAATGGACTTCTTATTAAACCACATCACATCTCACGGGTCTTCCCAAAGAGATGGGTGCTGTCTTGACCCTCCAGGACCCCACCACCACTACCCATCCAGGCTCTCCTTCAGGGTAGAGCTTGGCTCAACAAGGGCCTCCTGGACCATCCTGCTTCAGCACTATGGCTAGCGCCTACGGAGCCTGACAAGGAGACCCTATCTAATATTGGTTGTTAAATACTTTGAACATCACCTCTGAGCGGGGTGGCTGGGTTCGGTCATGTAGCCCATTCTCCAGGTCAGCAGAGTGATCAGAGCCCTGACATGGATACCTGCTCTGGACACAGTCCCACGTCCATGTAACGTGCTTCAAACACAACCACAATGGTGCAGCTGAGACCTCAGCCCATTTGTGGAGAACAGATAGTCTTGAGGCAAAAAGTAACTGACTGTAAGTCTGTAAGTGGAAACAGGAGGAAAGGAAGCTAAGATGTTCCAACCTGGAGAAGGAAAGCTAGAGTGCAGGTAACTCAACAGTGGTTTCCAAATGCAAGACATTAAAAGGCAGGAGTGTTCGGGTGTTTCATTTTCTTTAAAACCAAAGCCTGAGAACTAAAACTCAATTTTCTAGCAAGTATGATTTAGGTCAGAACTTCCCCCAAAGGATACAAGGCAGTGAAGTGGGCGAGTAAGGAAGTCAGTGGAATATTCAATAGTAGGAGTGTTAAGAATAAAATAAATTTCACTCCCAGGAATTTATCCTGTGAACATACTTGTAGGTGTGCACAAAGATACGTGTACAGGGATGTTCAGTGAAACCTTGTTGCTAATAGTAAAAGACTAGAAATGACCTGCATGACCATCAGCAGGGGACAGGTGAAATAAATTATGGGTTGTCCGGCAACAGGATGCTAAGCAACTACTGAGAAGAATGAGGTTGTGTAGCATACACTGCTATAGAAAAATCTCTGCCGTATTGTTAATGAGTGCAGGACAGAGTTTATAGTGTCTTCCCATGTGTGTGTGAAGAGAGGGGCTCTCAACTTAAGGCTTATAGGAGCAGAGAACATTTCTGGAAGGAGACACAAGTAACTAGTGCGAGTGAGTTTGCCTCTAGGAAAAAGACAAGAACGGGTGGGTGGGAGCTCACTCTTCCTCCAATCCCTTTTACACTATATGAATTTCTTTTACCAGGTACATGTATTCCTTTTTAGGCTAAAAAGCAGAGAACAAAGTCTGAGCACTGCCGTGCAGGCCAGGAGCTGGGGCCAGCCACATTCAGAGGCCTCCCCGCCCTGGGCCTCTGCGGCTATTCAATCTGCTTCAAAGAGGCAAAGTCCAGTGGGGAAAACAGGATGATTCACATCAGTAAAAATTCAACTTAAAAAAAGAGTATTCCTTTCTAATTTAGAACCTGGGTTAGGGCTGTATTAGCATATTTCAGAGAGGCGGCATAGCAAAGCTTGGACTCCCCTGAAACAAGCTGAGCCTTGGTTTTTCTCCCCTGAAAAGAAAGGATGAGAATAATACTCTTTCCCATGGGACTATTACGAGGATTAAATGAGACAATGTGCACGGAAAAAGTGTTCTGAAAATCATAAAGGGCCATGCAGATGCAAGGCATTAATTGGTGTTATTACTGAGAAATTCAGACCACCGTGATTAACTGGAGGGAAAAAAAGAACTAAGTCTCTCTCTCTCTCTCTTTTAATAAAAGCGCCAAATACATAGTCCTCATAGTTACCAACAGTATCATCATGTCATTGACTTAAATAGTCTCACCGCATCAACTGGTATTTTCACAGAGACAGGTAAAGCCTGGCTCCCCTATCTGACTTAGCCCTTCCATGACTTTGTTGTAATGGAATTTTGTTATAAGAAATCACACTTCTAATCCATTGGATTTGAAGATGAGAAGGATTTTTGGTGAAAGGAAGAGAGAGTGGGAAAGAAGGAAGCTGCCATGTTCCCCAGTTTCTGAAGTAAGTGGCAAGATCAGAAAAATGTTCATATAGATGGACAGCAGGCCAGAATGTTTAATACACCTCAGCATGGCATTTCAGAGCCTTCAAAGTGTAGCCCCCAACCCGCTTTTCCAGTCTAATTTCCTGAATCGTCCAACTCACACCTGACATTCTACCTGGGTGAACAAACAGAGCATGAAGCTGCTACTCTGTATTTCCACCCTGTGGTGGACACTGGCAATCGATCCGCCAACCACTCTTTCTCACTAGGCACAGACTCAGCCTCAGAATCCTTCTCAATACCATGATCTAGGTGGCCACCCCCAAGCCCGCTGGCGTGCAAGATGAAACCTATTTGCCACCCCTCCCATCGAGGGATGCAGGCTCATCGCCATTCTGCCACAAGGCTCCATTTTCTCCTCTGTGCGCTGTGGTTCATGCTTTCCCTTCTGCCTGGATGCCCTTCCCCCTACTCCTTTTCTGACTATGAGAATTCTACTCATCCTTAGACTCTCTGTTCAAAAGTCAGCTCCTCTGTGAAAAAAGCAAAGCTCTTGGGAAGCTTGGGTGGCTCAGGCGTTAAGCGTCTGCCTTCGGCTCAGGTCAGGATCCCAGGGTCCTGGGATCGAGCCCTGCCTGCATCGGGCTCCCTGCTCTGCAGGAAGCTTGCTTCTCCCTCTCCCACTCCCCCTGCTTGTGTTCCCTCTCTCGCTGTGTCTCTCTCTGTCAAATAAATAAATAAAATCTTTAAAAAAGAAAAAGAAAAAGAAAAAAGCAAAGCTCTGAACATATAAGGACTGCTCAGCAACTTTTTTCAATGAATGAATGACAATAAATAAATAAATAAATAAATAGCTTCATGACATCCCTCAGCAGTATAGGCTAATAGTTACATGTGGGGTTTGGGAACCAAACTACCTGGGTTCAAATCTCAGCTCTATCATGAAGAACCATGTGACCTTAGACAAATCTCTGAGTCAGTTTCCTCCTTTGTAAATATGACAGTAAGATGCTGGGCAGATTAAATGAGATACATAGAGCACTTAGCACAATGCCTAACACATAGTGAGTACTCAGTAACAGAAAGTAGCTGTTACTATTGGAAGCTGTTTTTTCCCTCCCCTTTAAGCACCTAAGACAGAGGGGACCAGGTCTGCATCTTCTAGCCTCCAGACTTAATAAAGAAATTGATACATAGTAGGTGCTCAATATTCTTTGCTTAGTTGACTTGAACATGATACACATTGTATGGGGAGACAGGTACCAACAGAGGGCTAGGGAAGGCCAGAGGATAGAGAGTTAATTTCTGATTGTGGGGATGAGGGAAGGGAAGGAAAGGGAAGGGAAGGGAAGGGAAGGGAAGGGAAGGGAAAGGAAAGGAAAATGGAAAAAGGAAAGGAAAGGGCTTCGGGGGGTGGTCAGGGAAGAGGAGTGGAAATTTGAGCCAGCTACCGAAATATGGGTATGATTTTTGCCACGAGGGGTGGCAGTGGGGAGCAGGTACTGGTGGGCAGTGGGGACGGCTATTCTCTCTAAAAGGAAGTGATTTAGTCAAGGTAGGGGATGGGGAATCCCAGACTCAAACTAAGAGGGCAGAGCAAAGGTGGGCTCGTGCGTGGTTGCAAAGGAGAATCACTGACCAAGAGATTGCATCCTTACCCAGCACAGCCCAGATGGGCTCCTCCCCGGGCAGCTGCGGTGTGTGTGAGAGCCTCGGGAAGACACACAGCTGCCCCCTACCCCTGTGTGCTCTCTAATGTGGCAACACAGCTGTGTGAGGATGTCACCGTGGGATGGTCACACACAGGCCTATGAGAAAAAGGTCCTTGCCCCTTGGCTAAGATCATTCACCAGTCAATTCACAAATGGTCACTGCATGCCTGCTGTGTGCTAGGGGCTGAGGTGGTGGGCACTGCACAAAACAAGGCAGGACCTTGGCATAATGGAGCTTGCATACTGGTCCAGAGACACGCATAACCGGCAAAAAAGCAATGACGCATATTTAATTACAATGTCTGGGGACGATGAGGCTGTGCAGGAAAATAAAGAGAAATGACAACCCGGGTGGGAGTGGCGGGGGGGGGGGCTGCCATCCGAGATAAAGTCGGCCAGGAAGTCTTGCCTCCTGAGATGACATAACACAGAGGCATGACATAAGGCGGCAAGCCGTGGAGGGGAAGGGGGCAGTCATGTGAGCGGTCCCAAAGGGAGAATGAACTTGGTCAGCTCCAGGAGAAGCCAGCAGGCTCGTGTGGCTGGAGCCAGTGGACAAGGGGGCGCATGGCAGGAGATGCGGCAGGACAGGGGACAGGAACAGGAAGAGGACAGGGACCCCTGGCCAGGCCGCGGGTAGGGTCGTGAGGGGCACTCGTCCTCACCACAATGGGAGGAACCGCCTGCGGGGGTGGGGATGGGACCTGCCCGCCCTGGCTGCCCTGTGGGGAATGAGGGCAAAGCTGGGGGGGCCGTTTGCAGGCTGTGACATCCGCCAGTATGACAGCAATACACGCGGTGAGTAGGACTGAATATGCAACGTTGTCTGGAGATGGATGCCACAGGACCCGCTGACCGCTCCCGGGAGGACAGGCAGGAGGACAGTCCAGGTGCACCTCGAATTGTTGCCCACGTGGTGGATTGCTTTTTCTCGATGAGGTCATGTGCGAGTCAGGCACACGTGTGACCGGTGAGGGACGCCTGCAAATGCGTGGTCCCCTCCCCCCCAGGAAACGGACAACAATAAGCGCAGCCGCAGGTGCGCGGTGCCTGGCCACCTGTGGCCCACGTGCCCAGACCGCAGCAGGAACAGGTGCACCAGAAGGACACGTGGCCAAGCCTGGACACACACGTGTCCCAAAAGGCTGCTGACTGCTGATCTGGGGTAGGTTTTCTCAGCAGGGCGGGACAAGAGTCTGCCGCGTGGCCAACAAAAATCAGACCAACAGCCCGGACTGGCCCGGTCCTGGCAAAGGAGATAAACCGCCGGGTGTGGTGGAGGAGGGCTATGTCCGGTGCACACAGCCGTCACCTCGGGGGCCTAAGCTAAGCCTTTGGTGGAGAGGCACTCTAACCGTAGTCACAGAACAGCCCTCTGCATGGGGACTTGGGCTCTCTTTCTTTATAAAGGAAAAAGAAAATGAAAGCAAGAGGCTACTTCAGTTCAGACGTCGAGCCCTCGTAGGACACCAGGCACTTGACACAGAAAACATTCCCCCACACCCCACACCAGCGCCGGCTGCAGACCGCAAGGGGACAGGGCATGAAAGGCGGCCCCTCGGCTCCCTTATGCCATCTTGTTGTTCTGACTTGACTCCTGTTCATCAAGAGCCAAGTAAAGAGGCCCCTGCTAAGAGCAAGCCAGAGGCCTGGCCCCCTTCCATCACACAGCCGTATCAAGAACAAAGGTCGCGGACACTTTCCATAGGGCGGCTGCACACTCTCTTTTGATTCCTCTTTCAAAGAGAGGGAGAGGAAATGTTCCCCTTTTCGGTGAACACATCGCAGCCACGCAAACAGAGCTGGCTTTGAGAGTGCGTGGAACACCCCACTCCCCATTTTTTGGTGACTTTAATGATTAGAAAAGGCTTTCCTCTGCATTATGCTTTTATTAGCTTGGTTCTCACCCCAAAAGTAATGCTCGGAAGAAGGTGGGGAGAAAAAAGTCCCACTGAGCTATTCTGGAGCTCAGTGAATATGGGAAGGAACAACAAAAGAAAGGAGAGGTAGTTCACATTTTAAGGGTATGTGCGGGCACCCTCAGACCTCAGCCAGTTCATAAACGACTTCATTTGAAAACTTCCAGCTTGCAATTTAGTCATTCTTCAATGAGAAATATGTGATTTGCCACACAAGAAATGGAATCATTACCCCTTGACAAAATTGAAGGCAAATCAAAACTGGCTCTATGTGCTTCATACTTCCTTCTCCTTAATAAATTAAGTCTCCCTGTGGAAGACATTCCAGAAAGATGCTAGCATGGGGCTCTGCCTGGAAGAGGGATGCACGCCAATCATCAAAACGCAGGCAGCTCGACCGGCCCACCCCGTCCTACCCCCAACTCACGTACACACAGAAAAGGAACCTGCCTTCTCCCTCTCCAGCTCTGTATTTAAAGCCCCACACAAGCCAGCCACAGCACAAGGCTATTCAGACCAAGTGCAGGATAAGAGCCCATAGACCTACGCACACATAAAAGTGCGTGTAAACGCTGGTGAATTCTGAATAAGGTCTGCAGTCTAATTCAACAGTACTAGGTCAATGTCGGTTTTGTGGTCTTGCTAGTGTGCTACAGTTATGAAAGACCTCACCATTTGGGGGAAGCCGGGGAAGGATACACAGGACTCTCTCCCACCTTTGCAACTTCTTGCAAATCTATAATTATTTCAAAATAAAGAGGTTTTTTTGTTTTTGTTTTTGTTTTTTGTAATGCCACATGTATTCGTTCTAGGGCAAATGGCCTCTGACCACTCTAACCACATCTGGTTAAATAGATCCTTGAAGTGTCCGTTATATGCAAGGCTGTTTTGGGGTGGTCTCAGGAAATATTCGTCGCCACTGTTTTCTCAGTGTTCTTAAGTCATCTTGCCCCAAAGCAGTCCTCTTAAAGACCAGGAGGGGTCAGGCACCTCCCGAGGAAGGGTCTGCTGTCACAGGCCCATGGGGGTTGGGTCACAGTTACTCTAGATCCAAATCCCACCAGCTCTGCCACTGCTCCGGAGGTCTGGAGCTTTAAGATGCATCAGGGTCATGGGAGTGTGTCTGAAGTGCTGATTTCAGGACCCTGCACTCCACAGGTCCTGACTGAGTAGGATATGGATGGGGCCTGGGAAGCTGCATTGACAACAAGAGCCCTGCGTGATTCTGTCTCAGAAGGTTCCAGGGCTACACTTGAGGAAACACTGTCAGATTCCGGGTGAGTGCCTGGGAGCACGCCCAGGTTAGCTCCCCACCGCAGGATGACCAGAAGAGCTGGCAGGCGCTCAGCATCCACACAGGAACGTGCCCCTCATACCAATGGAGAGAACTAAGAGTGCACAAGCCACAGACCTCCAACCCCAGTGCTTATGGAAGGTCACGGGGACCTCCTGTATGGGTCCTTCGGAAGCTGTAACCATGTGGCTTTTAGGATACAGCGCAGTGTTTGGGCTCTATCATCATCATGGCTACTTTTTGCTGAGTGCTGATTATGCGTTAAGCAAATTACATCTCATTTAATTTTCACAACACGGCTCTGAGGGAGTTGTTATTTATCATCCCCATTTTACAGATAAGAAAACCGAGGCTCTCAGAATTCCAAGGTTACATAGGCAGAAAGTGGCAGAATCAGGAGTTGAACCCAGGGGCTCTGGGCTGAAAACTACTGTGTGATACCACCTTGGGCACAAAGTCTCCTCTGGTTCTCACCTCCACCTGTATAAAACACTCCACTTAAATGTAACTGATACTCGAAGGATTCATGAAGGGAGAGAGGGAGGAAGATTTTCCCAGTGTCTGTTTTGGTGGCATTAACACACCTTTCCAACTTCAGACCCAAACCTCTCCAGGCCCCTCCATGATCTCTGTGACTCTCCAGTGCAGTCTACTCTCTTCTACTATTTCTTCTCTCTTCACCTTTTTACTCCCCGCCCCACTTCCTCCCCAAAGTCCTAAACTACAGGCTTGGTGTGCCCATCATTTTGCCCACCTCTCCCACTGACAGAGTAAGAACCTTCTCCTGTCATTCTCTCGTGATACAGGCTATCTGAAGAAATGAGCATTAGGTTCCTTGCAAGGCAAATGACCTACCACTTTCAAGTGGACACTGGGGAATCTTGTTTGCTCGAAGGTTCCAAATATAATCCATGTTCCACTCAAGGCACACTTGATGATCTTTGAAAGGGCGTTCAAAAGGTGGGACCGTCTTCAGCAGAGTATAATTCTTCGCTACAGCATGTAGCAAATTTTCTTCCCATTTAACATTCAAGTCTCCGCCACTGTATTTGTGAGTAATCCAGGCGCGTAGTATCACCGCGGATACTGCAATGGAGTGTCTGATGAAATAATCATCTCTATAAACCATGATGCTTGGAAATTTCACATGTACTATTTGTGTCCTGCTGGTGTGAAGATGCTTCTCGTTCTTCCACCTCTTTTTGTACACAGGGATGCTACTTCTGAACTCAGATGAAACAATCGCTTCCAGATTGACGACACAAGGCTGAGAGCATAAGTACTCAACCGAGACTTCGGAAACATTGCGAACATTCCCTTCAAAGACAGTGAAATAAATAAAGTCTTTGTAAGCCACGCTCTGCTCGGCTTTGGGGGTCACCGACGTTGTCAGGGAAGTCTGCCTGCCCAAAGATGGCACGATGTTCTGAAAAGGTGGAAAAAAAAAAAAAAAGAAAGGAAGAAAGACAGAAAATTTAAAAATCATCACATTAACAGATATGTGAATCATTTTCCGGGGATAAAAAATATCCAAAGCACTGAATGTGGGACATAAAAGATGGCAAAACCACTCCGGAACAATTAGAGAAAAACCAACACACACACACACACACACACACACACACACACACACACACACACAAATGAAGATTAGGCCACATTTAACTCTCTCGCCAGACTCAGTAGCATCTGCTGATCAAAATGGGACTTTCAAAGCTACGTGGCAATCATTCCAGAGTTGGTTTCCAAATGGAGGAGCTAGTTCGCAACAAATCCAGTAGCGGTGAGCCTGCCTTAGCGTGAAAAGGAGAGGAGCCAGCCTCAGACATTTCCAAAGCATTGTCCTGACTTCAAATGGTGATCAGATGCAGCCAAATCAAAGGGTGGGGGAAGAGTTCAAAGTGCACCCGAGAGGGAACATGACAGGGATGCCCCCTTTTTCTCCCGTAAGTTCCGAGCCAGCACAAGCACACATGACGGATGGACCAGCAGGAGGTTTCCACTGCTCCAAGTCACACACAGGCAGGCTTGGACCACAGACTGTGTCGTCTGATTCTTTCACCATGGACGGTGCTACATAGGCCAAGAAAGATTTTAGCTGTGTGTGTTATTTCTCTAGTTCTTTAAATATGAAGACCTCTTAAAATGGACATTCCTTGCCGAAGAAATCTTGGAAATTGGTCATGAGATCAAGACAATGTTTTCAGCATATGATACAAGAGTTCTTCTAAATATAACTTCGTGATTCAGGCATCCAAAACACAAGAGCGAAAAGGTTACTTTGGACCACTTCACACCCATTAGCATGGCTATTATCCAAAAACAAAAACAAAACAAAAATAACAAGCGTTGGAGAGGAGGTAGAGAAACTGGACTCTTTGTGCATTGCTGGTGGGAATGTAAAAATGGTGTGGCCACTGAGGGAAACAGGACAGCATCTCCTCAAAAAATTAAACCTAGAATTACCACATGATCCAGCAATTCCACTTCTGGCTATAAGCCCAAAATAGTTGAAAACAGGGACTCGAAGAGATACATTCATAGACATACTCCCATGTTCACAGCAGCATTATTCACAATAGTCAAGAGGTAGAAATGACCTCAATGAATAAAAGGATACACAAAATGTGATATATACACACAATGGAATCTTATTCAGCCTTAAAAAGAAAAGGAAGTCTGACGCATGCTACAAGATGGAAGAACTTTGAGGGCATTATGCTGAGTGAAATAAGCCAGGCACAAGGAATAAATACTGTATGATTCTACTTATATGAAGAACCTGGAGCAGTCAGATGCATAGAGACAGAAGGGAGGATGGTGGTTGCCAGGGATCGGGGTTGGGGGCGGGGGGAAGGTGATCATGGGGATTTATTGTTTAATGGGCATAGAGTTGCAGTTTTACAAGAGGAAAATAATTCTGGAGATGGATGTGGTGATGGTTACACCACAATATGAATGTACTTAACGTCCCAAAACTGTACACTAAGTGGTGAAAATGGTAAATTTTATACTGTGAATATTTTTACAAGTTTAAAGAAAAAGGTCAGTTTTCCAAAGAAGGAAGATATAAGGATCCCTTTCTTCACTTCTGGCTGAGGGTTGCAGGAGACGCAGAAGGGGCTAAGACACAAAGCTGGGTATCAGGGAATTGTGTTTACAAAGAGCAGTAAGTAACACCAGGCAGGACGTGATCAGGGCTCCAGTCAAACTATAAGCAAGTCCTAAAGGAGTACAGTCCCAGGTGAGGGTCATTCTACTGGGGGGCATCTAGAATAGCCTTCATGGAAGGAATGATATTTCAGCTGGGCTGGGAGGGGAGAAGAGAAGTTCTTTAGGTAGAGAGGAATAGGGAAGACCATAGAAGTGGTGTGAATAGCTTAAGCAGGAGCAACACAGATGTACTAGAGAGAGGGCAGATTTGTTTGACCAGAGAACAGAACAGGGGTAAAGACACAAAAAGACATGAGGATATGAGGTTGAAAAAAAAAGGCTGGGTCCTAGCTCTGAAGGACACTGAATCCCCCAGCCCAAGGAATGTGGACTTTCATTCTACCGACAGTGAAGAATCAGTGAAAGTTTCTGGAAATGGGAACAGTGCTTCATTTGAAAGCACCGATCGTCAATTAGAAACAAAGCTGACAATCAAGAAAAATGAGCAAACGATAGAGTTCATCAATAAGTAAATTCCCACCGATAGTCAGAGAAAGGCAAGTTGAAACCACAATGAAGAGATCAGTTTGAACTTACTAGGTTCATAGAGATCAAAAAGCCTGATAACACTCTGTCCCGGCCAGACTGGCCTCTTATGTCCTGCTGAGGAAAGTGATCTCTATGGATGGCAGTCAGGCAGTATCCATCAAAAATATAACTGCACCCACCCTCTGGGCCAATAATTCCTCCTCTAGGATTTTATCCTACTCATATACTCAAATTTGTGCAAAATGATGTACGTACGGGCTTGCACTGCAGCACTGTTTGTAACAGCAAAGGATGCAGAACTAAATGCCTATCAAGACAGAGTTGGTTCAGTAAATGATAGGACATCCACTCCTGGAGTGCTAGACAGCTATTAAAACAAGGAAGAGCTTCATGGACAGATAATGAAATCATCTCCAAAGTTTGAAGTTTTTTTTTTTTTTAAACAAGGTTCAGAAGTACCATTTGAGTTTTTTTTTTTAAGAAAAGGAAAAATAGATACACATTTGCTTGAATACACAGAGCACTGGTTGCTCACATGGAGAAGGATGAGGTGACCAAGAGACAGGCTAAGAGAGAGACATGTGCTATATATCCTTATTTATCTTTTGAATTTTGTACTACATGAATATTGAAAAAAAAAAAAACGGAGTTGGGGGGGAGAGCGGGGGATGGAGAGAAAAGCAACTGTCCTAAAGATGAAAATAAAAAAATGTAGCTTCTCCAAGTGGCGGAGTGAGAAGGGCTGGCCATTGCTTTTGATTAGTCATGGGAAAACTGTGGGAAGAAATATGTAAAGAGGTCGGTACAGTCCAAATTGTCTGCCCCCGCAGTGAGAGGCTTAATTGTTTCATGCTCTCATTTATACTTCCAAATTACAGGGGGGAAAACAAACATAAAAATAATCTTATAATTAGAAGTAGCTGCTCTTAGAGCAGACGAGACCTTGGTGATGAGCCAGCCCACCCCATTCTTCCAACAAGGCAATGATCACTGAGAGGGGATGTCCTCCGACATCACCCAGCTGGTGGCTTCCCAGAGGCAAGCCCAGGAGCCCAGCCCCTTGCTTTCCCTCCCTCTCCCACGTTCTCCAGCCCGCAGCGCACAACAGCGAGACTATAAAGAGTTGGCCAGGCGGAATTCTGCTTTCTTGTGAATAGAGATAGCCGCAGCATTTGTCCATAAGCGGCGGTTTGTTCATTCAGCCAGATGTGCCAAGATGCAGCCCCCTTCTCAAGATGCGAATCCAGCCGATGAGCCCCCTGCGGAGGCCAGCCAAAGACAGAGAGGTGGGCACCCCTCATTCCAACTGCCCCTCATGCCCACCATCACTCAATTCCACATTTGCCCAGTTAGTGAGGCAACAGAGAGCAGAGTCCAGGACATGCTGTGATATACTGAATATCACCTTGTGTTCTTTCTCCAAGAATGACTTAAAACCGCTTCCTCGTTCCGTTTATGTATACCTTAAAAAAAAAAAAACCCAACCCTCTTCTCCCACTTCAATATTTAAAAAAAATATTTTTTTAAGATTTTTATTTATTTACATGACAGAGAGAGACACAGCGAGAGAGGGAACACAAGCAGGGAGAGTGGGAGAGGGAGAAGCAGGCGTCCCGCGGAGCAGGGAGCCCGATGCGGGGCTCGATCCCAGGACCCCGGGATCACGACCTGAGCCGAAGGCAGACGCTTAACGACTGAGGCACCCAGGTGCCCCTTCAGTATTTTTTTAAAATCATGTTTTTATCACTGACGCTAGGCTCCAAGTTAATACTTCTTTTAAACAGAATTCTGGGGGAAAGGTTATGTGATTTCACTGCAAAGTGCAGTTAGTAGTAATGTTCATTACTTTACTTCTTAGTGCTAAACATGCATCAGTCCACTTTCCCACATTAAGAAGCACAGCGTGCTGAAGCTGGCTTCAGCTTCGCTTGATGACCCATGACATCAGGCTCATCATTGCTGAGATCAGAGGTAACAGATGAGAATGAAGAAGGTATAGGACACCTGACTGTGTTTTCCCTCCAGGCCCTTCCATCAAAATTCGGCTTTAAAGGAAATCTGTATACATGCAGATGGAGATTTTTTTATTTTCACCTACTTCAAAGCCTCAAGTGCAGGAAAAGTAAATCCAAGGTTTACAGGTTCTAGGTGGGTGCTATCTGATACAGGAGCCACGAGTCCTATGAAGTGCTGGTAATGGGGCTGGTCCAAATTGCTGTGAGTGTACAATATACACTGGATTCCAAAGACAATTTTAAAAAAAAAGCAAACTATCTCATTAATATTTCTTATTCCGATTACATGTTGAAATGATCATATTGAGATAGGGTGAGTTAAATAAAATATATTACTAAAATTAATTTCACCTGTTACTTTTTATTGTTTTTATTATTTTTTAAGGATTTTATTTATTTATTCATGAGAGACAGAGAGAGAGAGAGAGAGAGAGGGAGGCAGAGGGAGAAGCAGGCTCCCAAGGAGCAGGGAGCCCGATGCGGGACTCAATCCCAGGACCCTGGGATCATGACCTGAGCCGAAGGCAGACGCTTAACCAACTGAGCCACCCAGGCGCCCTCGCCTGTTACTTTTTAAATGTAGCTATTAGAAAATCTGAAAGTACACATGTGGCTTGTATTTGTGGCTTACGTTATATGTCTACTGGATGGTGCTACTCTGGATTTGAAGTTAGTAGACTTCTCCTGTAAAAAAAGGGCCATATGGTAAGTATTTTAGGTTTTGCAGGCCACTTGGTGTCCATGAAGAACTACTTAGCTCTGCTGTGGTATCAAGAAAGTGGCCACAGACAACTAAGTTCGTAAGCGAAGGAGCACGGCTGTGGTCCAGCTCAACTCTGCAAAAACAGGCAGCTGGTTGCACCCATGGGCCATAGCTTGCCGACTACTGTTCTAGATTATCGAGCTTTTATTCTAGATTTAGAGGTTTGGAAAACACAACATGACAGAAAATATGCTTTCCAAAGGAATGATCCTATGGGAGAAATGAGATGAATTACCCAATTAGGCATAATTTCATAGACGTGTGGTTGATGGCGCTTGATTTGTTATTTTGCTAAGGTTCCTTGGTGGCGGTGTTGACATCTGCTATTGTTTCTTTCAGTAGAAACCAGGTGGGATGAGAAGTTAGAGCGAGGCTGTGGGCGCAGAAAAATTTCATGGACTGAGTAAGATGAACTTGAGAAGTGGGAGAAGCATGAGTACAGGAGAGGAACAATGTCAGGGATGGGCAATACGATGGGGGTGTGCTGGCCCCCAAAGGGACCTCAAAATCACTGTAGGTGGCCTTAGGGGTATGGTCTAAATCCCTCAAGAAGGCATGGAGGTCTTCAGTCTTTTGGACACCTATGCAATGTAGGAAGCTGACATCTTGTGGATTGAAGGTCACCCAGTGGGCAGCGGCTATGCCATGAGGAGGGCTAACTCTGTTATGTACAAAACCAACACCAATTAGCAACACATCACACTCTAAATATTGATTAAGCTGAAGCTGATTTCCTGGCTCAAGTCATGTGTATGGTTATGAGCTGTTTCCTGCCAGGAAAATAAGGCAATTAACTCAAAGAGTTTCGGCTATCAGCATGACACGTGTCCAACCTTCATAGGTAGTTTTACATGCCAGGTTGCATTAACGGAAGTGAAAAATTACCTAGTCGTTCCTTTGCTTAGAAATTATGAGGTCAGAGTCCATGTCTTGTTCATTGTTATGTCCCTGGCTTCTCAAATAGAACTTGGCACACAGTAGGATTTTGGATACGTGTTTCCTGCTGAAGTAAAATCTTGGGCATGAGCCTTTCTGCTGGGAGCCTCTGTGGTCTACCTCAGGTCACAGCTCCCAGGGACACCTGCATACAAACTGGAGGAGTTGATCCAATCCTGGAGTCCCTGGCACCCTTTTCCGACATTCACAAGTCCTTTTGTGATGGGGACCCTCTCCACTTCTTTTTTTCCATCAAGCCTCATTAATCTCCTTGGGAAGAACCCTTACCCTTTGGCTTTTCACTGGGCTCCTGGGGGGTCACAGCTGACGTGGGGACTGTGAGGTCAGGGAAGGTGACGCTCTGGAACCTACCTTACCCATTTAGGGTGGACTTCTCTCAGCTATCAACTCCCTCCAGACCTTTCAGACAACCGCACTGTCTTCTAGAACTTTCCATTTCTCCACAACAAAAATACGAATTAAATATTTTAAATGTCCTCTCCCTCTACCCCCTGTTGGACTCCTGTTCGTCTGGCAAGTTCATCCGTGTTAATGTGATAATGAAAAAGGACTACAGTAATGTCACATATCTGCATTTCTATGCCAGTCTGGGGGAAATAATGTCTTAAAAGCAAAGCTCAAATGCACTGCAGCTATGAGCAAGATTTGGGGGGTGAGTGGGGGCATTTCTGTGCCCCTCAAATTATGCCATTTAGACAACCACATAGATGTTCCACCTCAGAAGCTACTGATCTGCTCTGCACACAATGGAGCTGGGCTCTGAAAGATGCCCGAGCCCTCAAACATCTGTTTACACCAGAAGTAAGCCTTAATCAAAGTCAAATTTGACAATGTCACACACAGTCTCAGAACAGATTCCCTCACATTTGTCTAATTGTGTATGTATTATACATTTTTTTTTAAAGAAAGAAATGGGTCAGTTGATGTCGTGTTCATGAGAAAAGACCCCAAACTGGAGATCAAAATGCGTTCAATTCAGACTGGGGGTCGAGATGCATTTATGTATCTTCTGGATGGAAAAAAAAATCTATCAATTCTGTCTAAGCTTCTTTTAGGATGACTGCGTCTGATGCCTTTAAGCAAGATCAATAAGAAGAAATTCTATTCAAATAACCCTCCCTGTTCCAAAAAGCTGAGAAAACTTGGCTCTTTTCTCTATATGGACAACTTGCTATTTAAGGAAGGGACCGAGAGACTGAAGCGTCTTAAATCATTCACGTCTTGTCGTGGGAAATTTTACACTAACACGTGTATGTGGTGGGTTCATGTAATATGCAAACAATTACTGAATGTCTGTTTTTCTCATTCCTGCCCATTCCACCCCATCAGTCACCTAAGGAAACCTTGCTCATGAGTCCTTTCTCTCCAAACTGGCTGGATCAAACTTTCCATTGGTCAAAAAGTCACTGCATTGGCTTAAGAGGTCTACTTTTCCAATTTCTGCTGACTATTAATAAGCAAAAATCCTGTTTATGTCAACAAAGCATGCAATTAAGCAGAATGGGCAGTGATGTCAGTATGGACTCCAAAATCGAGATGTGCCTTGGGTCAATACTTCACAGTTGACCCATATGCCTTCCCAAACCTGAGAGCTGGCTAGAGAAACACCATCGCGACAGTGAGCAATACTCCTAGTTGTATTGGCTTCCCTGCTCTCTTTAATACTGTTTGATATGCTATTTCTTTTTTAACTTAAATCATGAGGGTAACCAAGGTTTGGTTTGGTTTCATTTCATTGAATAACTATGAGCTGGGCATTGGGACAGATGCGGCAAGTCCCTCTTCTCACTCACTTCTAACCTCATCCTCTCAAAAAGAACTTCATAGAACGTCTCCCTTCAAATCTAATCTTCACAACAGCTCTGGGAGGGACACAGCGGAGAAAATGGAACGGATTCAGAGAGGGGGAGTCACTTGTCCAAGGTCAACCAGCTCCTCAAAAATAGAACCAAAATTCAAATTCCCATCTGACTCCACAGTCAGTGATGGTGTCCCTCTTGCCTTCCAGAAACTCCCAAAATGAGGCCCTCGACTCACCAGCTGACCTCTACACCTGTCCCACTTCCTGGCCACAGGTGGGGGAAAGCTGAGACTTTGTTCACTCTCATCTTGAATGTGCAGGAGGGAGCGGGGGATGGGGGCTAAGATCCTACCAGGTCCTTACACCTTGTACCTGGGGAGGGTAGGCATCACCTTACCCACAAACCTACACACCGCGTTGAGCCAACTCCCCAACTCAGTTAAGCCCTTCTTTGGATGAGGACGTCTGACAAATAAGAGGCTATTTACGGTCTATTCGAGTCTATCCATCTTTGTGAACTGCCTGAGTTCTTTATGTCTTGTCCACCTTTCCTCCACCTGCTTCCTTCAGCCGATTCATGACTCCCACACTTTTGCCAAGAGGAATAGAAGGTATAGAAAGCAAGAGGCAAACACCATGGCTTGGGGGATTTTAGGAGCTCTGGTCAGGGTGACTGTGGCTTCTATCGGCTGACGTGAAGTCTGAAGGTGAGCTCTGCATTTCAAATATCCATTTTCGCTCTTGCACAAGCAAGATGATGGAGAGTCTCCATACCTTGTTTTGATCTTCCTAGGTCCTGTGTTAGACAGAGTAAGGAGTTCAGGACTACTGCTAGAGGGATGACCGATGGTCTGTGGCCACTGATGGAGAATTCTGTCACAGCCACCATAGATCTGCTAACCATCCCCACATGCATCTGTGCCACTAAAGCCCATTTATGTCTTTGTCCTCTGGTTGTCTAACAAGTGCAAATGTCCACTCTGAATATTTCAGCTTTACAGCTGACATCAATACCAGCCATTGTGATATGTGTTTTTCTCACTGAAGAAAAAATTATACATTCGAGACCAGCGTTCGGAAAGGACAGAAATGCCTTCCACAAGTGCCACCGTCACAGATGGGGCTGGGACAGCCTCAGCTGGTCTGGCCAAGTCCGGAGGAAGGTACGAGGTAATTACGTACGAGAATGGCAAGGGGGTCTGTTGGCAAGTCCAGCCCAGACCACACCACTCGGCACCGGGGACCTCAGCAGAAGCGATTCTGTTACCTTTTCCTTTCCAGGCCCTCACCCTCTCTGCGGAGGCTCTCTGCCTCTTGACCTTTGGTGACCTTAGAATTTTCTGGCAGCCACTGGAACCAGGGATCATCTTTTCAGAAATCTGCTTGGCATCGTTCCGTGACTTATCTTTCAGACCTCGTCACAATTATTCACGCTTTGGCAGTATCCTAGTTACAGTCACAGTGCTGCTCTTGGGCTGCCACTGAAGGTTACTCTGTCCCAGCCAATGGGGAAGAAAGGCGCCCGGTGCCTCAGGACCCTGGCTCTGGGAAGCATGCTCCCCATGAGGGCAGGGGCTTAAAGGCATCTGTTCAGAAAACCACTCTCAACCTCCAGTCCTTGCGAACAAGCATAGGTGGGGATAGCACAGTGGGAATCGGCCCCCAAATCACAGACAACTTGGCTTTGGAACGCATTCCAAGGCACACTCGCTCTACACCTGGACACACGTTCATACAAACGCTAAGTGCTAACCTCCACCAGCTGCCTCTGGACGAGAGAGAGAGAGAGACCCTATCTTTCACCTCTCCATGGCAAATATTTTCTGGTGTCACCTATTCTTTTTTTTTTTTTCTTGTTAACATCCTGCTTCTATTCTGCAGCCTGTGCTTCCTGCTTTGTATATTTTAGGCTACTTTAGACATGACCTCACATCCTGGCCAATTGCACGGTGGCTGCTAATTGTGAGAGCTTTGCTAATGACCCATGCATCTATGTATGACAGGACCAAGCACAAAGCAGCAAAATGCAGAAAGCAGTAGGTTAGCATGCCTAAGAACTGGGTTTCTGGAAGTAGACAGACTTGGGTTTCTATCTTGGACTACCTGTGTGGCCCAGGGCAACTTACTTAACCTCTCTGAGTCTTAGTTACCTCATCCGAATGAGGATCATAACAGCTCTTACTTCACAAGGTTGTCGTTAAAATTAACACTGGAGAATGCAGGGGCGACAGGTTGGCTCAGTTGGTTGAGGGTCCGACTCTTGATTTCGGCTCAGGTCATGATCTCAGGGTCCTAGAATCGAGCCGCACGTTGAGCCCTGCATAGGGCTCCACGTTCAATGGGGAGTCTGCTTGAGGATTCTCTCCTTCTCCCTCTGCCTCTCCCCCCTGCTCACGTGTGCTCTCTCAAATAAATAAATCTTTAAAAAATATACTGGATAATGCATATAAACAACGCAAGCTATCATTATTATTTATGTTTTCCAAATTATGGGCTAGCTTTCTCCCTCTAGGGTCTACATGTTCCTGAGATCCTCCCTAGCTATTCTGCTCCACATCTACTCTCCACCTGCCCGCCTCGCCTCCCCTGACCAATCACTTCCTCTAGGCAGTATTCCTTGACGAGGAGAATGGACACAATTATGCCTTTTTTTCCCTCTGTCGTTTTCTGTATCTCGTGCTTCAGGCAGATGTTCCCCACCTTGCACAGTGAATTTCTCCAAGGTCAGGAAGCCTCACCTTTCACCAGAGGCTCAGATAGCACATACCTCTAGAGCAGAATCCTATGGAAATGGCTAGACCTTTAGAACAAAAGGTGAAGCCCATCTCCCAAATCACACTTTTGCTCTCCTGGACTTGACAAAAGAGTCTTGTTCAGTTGCAAAATGGTTTGCTTGCTTACTAAGCCTTTTCTGTACAGTAGCCTCTCTGAAGCCCATCTGAAGGAATCACACAGAGTCAGGAAGCACTGACATTTCCCTCTTCACGGTGGTTCCAAAATCCAATCCTTCCCCATCTGCCAAGACACTCAGTCGTGCTCTGGTTAGTTCCCACATTACAGTATTTTCTATAAATCTCTCCCTTCAGAGCCCTGACCTCACCACTTCACTCTCTAACTCTGCTCTGCGCACAGCATCTCTGTCCCCTCTCTGTGACGTGGTCCCTTAAATCCCCCTTGGTCCCAAAAGAACTTTTCTACTTGCTCCCTCATCTGCCTCTGTTCCCGTAGACCACTAGGCCTTTAAGCTTTCTCCTGTTACTCAGATTTCTCAGAACCGTCAAGAAGTGGTCTCTCCTTGCCAGGTCTTCGGATTTCCGCATGGAACTTTCCAGACCACCTGTATATTAATGTTTCACACACTATTCTACTACATCATTTCTGCCTCTGTGGGTAACCAGTGCCTTGTGGACGGTGATCATCTGTTTAAACTGAAACCCTGTCATTTGTTTTGGCAGTTATATTTATGAGCCTGTGTGCTGAAACCCTGTGGCACAAATATTAAATAATAATACATCTTGGGTGGAAAGAAAAAAAAAAAAAAAAAACAACCCATGCATGTTAACTGACAACTTCTTCTGAAGATATCAAGTAAATCCAACCATGAAATTTGGTACTAGTTAACTTTAAAATAGGAGGAAAAGCATGGATTGCTCAACAGGTAGACGCTAAAGCAGAATTACAATTTGCATTTTTACACCCTCTTGCTTCAAGAAATGCAACAGCTGAGAAGTAAAGAGTGTTAAAAGAAACTTGGGCTGGGTGGCAATTTCCTTGGAATCAAATCCTAATGCCTGACAATGTCTCTCTCCTAAACAGTTTTTAGCCTCTACGAAGAAAGACTCCAAATAATAGCGATACCATATAAATGAGAACAATTCTGGACAATGACATTGCTCAATTTTAAGCATTCTGTGAATTTCCTATTACATCAGTTTCATGATTCAGCATTTTCGATTTCACTTATTTACAGTAATATATGGCGAGATAACCCAAGCTTTCTGCAGGATCCTGGAACATAAGGTAGGCTGGACAGGAAGGGTGTCGCCTTCGGTTAAATTTATTATTGTTTGGGAGAATTCAAAGCAGAAGAAAGAAGGCCATCAAAGGAACTGAGGAATATTCCCCCACCTTGTGCTGAGTGTTTAAATTATTCTGGTATTTTAAGTGAGCTGGTTTTGAAAAATAGGCTACTGCCATTTAGTAGATGACTGAAACCGAAGCCAAGAAGAGTGCAAATGGTAAACTGACGTGCCTAAGCCAAGCGTGTTCTCTGAAATGACAATGTTCAAGACGCAGCTAAAGTCACCACTCTGGCGGTAAGCGTGTTACAAAGAACTCGATTTCTTTCTGGCATCCGCAACTTGGCTGGAGTGACCACGGAGGAGTTGAAGAGCGCTGGAAACGCGAGGGTTCGTCGCGGGTGCGTTGGCAGAAAACGGTCCGGGCCATGAGGACCCGGCGGAAACTAAACGGAGGTTCGAGGCGGGCGGCGTTCGCCGAGAGAGAGAGACAGAGAGAGACAGAGAGAGAGAGAGACAGAGAGAGACAGAGAGAGACAGAGAGAGACAGAGAGGCGAAGTTGGGCACGGGAAGACAAGGAGCTGCGAGACTGTGAGGGAAGCCCAGGACCGGGAGGGAGGGGGCTGGAGAGCCGCGCGCGGCGGGTGGGGAGGAAACGCGGCTGGCGAGGCTCCAGGTGGAGCGGGGGACTGGAGGGGGTCTCGAGGGGGCACCTCAGCCGGGTCTGGAGCGCGTCTCGGGGGGAGAGGGACAGACACGAGCGAGAGCGCCGCGCCGCAAGTCCGGTCCACGCACCCCTCTCGGCGCCCCGGGTCCCCCATCCCAGGTGCCGGCGCGCCAGGGGCGCAGCGGCCAGGAAGCGAGCAAACTAGCAGCGCCGTACCGCCCGGAGAGGCGGAGGTCCCCGACCGCCCCCGCCCGCGTCCCCGGGGCCCCGCGCGGATAGGGGGGAGGACCCGGGCAGGGTCCGGCGCTCACCAGGTAGCAGAACAGGAGCAGAGCGCAGGCAGGGCGGCCGCCGAGGCCCGGGGGAACGCCGCCGCTCGGGGGGGCCATGGCTGCGGCCCGGGGACCGACCGCGGGCGGCGGGGGTTGTTGCTGCTGCTGCCGCGGCCACCCGAGCCCCGCGCGGCGCCGCTGCATAGCGAGGCCGCCCGGATCCGGGCCAGAGCAGGTCACCTGGTGCAGGGACCGGCCCCCGCCCGAGGCGCCACCTTCCTGCCCGCCCCCGGCCGGGCCGGCCGCCGCGCGCGGGGCCACCTGCCGCCGCCGCCGCCGGACCCGCCGCCGCCGCCACTGCCGCTCCCGCCGTCGCCGCCCCCGCAGCCCCAGCCGAGAGCCGGCTCCTCCCCGCCTCCCAGTGCCCGTCCCCTCCCTCCCCACTGCCTTGCCGCCCAGCCCGCCTCCCCGCAGCTGCCCCCCCACCCCGACCCCGGCTACCACCTCCCGGGGCGGCCCCCGCAGGTGGGGACTGACCCCGGTCCCGCCCCTTGGCCGCCGCCCCCCGCCCGGTTCCCTCGGCTCCCGGCCCGCCCCCCCTTTCCCTTTCTTCGCTCTCCTCCCCCGCCCCCCCTTCGTCGCTCTTCCTGTCCGCGAGCCCTCTCTCCTCTCCCTCCGTTTCCCCTTTTCTCTCTCCCCCGTCTCCCACTCGCGCCTTTCTTTTCCTCACCCCCTCTTTCTTCCACTTTCTGCCTTTTCTCCCAGTCTTTTCCTTCCCTCCCCTCCTTCCCCTTCTCGTTCCAGTCGCCCCTCCCGCCTTCTCCCGCTCCCACCCACTCCTCCTGCGGGTCCCGCAACCCAGTTCCCGACGGCAAGATGGGTTTTGTTTCGTTGCTTTTTGGGCGAGGGCGCCATTCCCGCTGGGCGCGGGGCGAGTGTGCCCCCTGCAGTTGCGCCACGCAGCGGCCCAGCTTCTGGTCCTTTAAGGATGGATTTTGACCCCGG
Organism: Zalophus californianus; assembly: GCF_009762305.2. NCBI lineage: Eukaryota > Metazoa > Chordata > Mammalia > Carnivora > Otariidae > Zalophus > Zalophus californianus. The sequence continues at coordinate 20,778,358 of NC_045596.1, forward strand.
CCAACCTCCACCTGTCCACCTGCAGGGGTGGGGCCGCCTCCCTGCGGGCACATTTTTAACCCAGGTTGCGCCCCGCCCTGCCGGCTGGTACGCGGCACGTTCTGGATGTTTCCCGAGGGTTTTGTGCGGTGCCGCCGCCGCCGCCGCCGCCGCCGCCGCTGCCGCCGCTCTTTGTTTTAATTGTCCAGAGTATTGGCGCCCAAAGAGGGTTTGCATTGGATTTGCCGTCCTGTGCCCTGGCTTCCACTTGGGACCGAAAAGAAAATGAATTAATTAGGTCAGTGCAATTGGACTGAGCTCTAAATGAAAGGGTGAGGCTTGTGAAGTGCACAAACACTTTTTTAAAAAATAAATCAGGCCCACCCTCGGTCTTGGGGACCCGGGTTGGGACTGGCTGTTCGCGGTTAGGAGTCCTGCCGCCAGGCCAAGGGGCGCGGCTGGACCGCGGCTGGACCGTGAGACCTCCAGCTTGCGGCCAAGCTGGTGCTCTGGGAAGCGCGGGGCAGTTCAGACAACTGCTTGGGCCCCTAGCTGCTCCTCTGAGACAGCCCACCTTCGAAAGTTCTCAGAAGCTTCTCTTTGGCCCTGGTGGATTTGTGCGTATTGCAACTAATAACACGTGCGAGAGAGGAAGGATATGGCCCTTGCCCAGCCCTTGCCCTGTGGACGTGCCACCGCCGAAGGTCAAGTCCAAACAGGCAGCAGGGGAAGCTGGCAGTAAAGATGGGGTGCCCGGGGGTCGTGCCTGGATATGCCTCAGCCATCTCAGTACGAGCCTGGCCAACTTAGCCACTCAGCTGAGTCATCCCTTTCTTTTTTAGGTCACCTGAGGGCTGTGGCCCTGGGTCAGGCTCTTGGCTTCGAGTCACTCAGCGCAAGGTAATGCCTTCTATCGGTGGTTCTCAAAGTTCAGCCTGCATCCGAACCGCTGGGAGGACTTATGAAAACACACATTGCGGGACAACCCCACTAGAATTTCAGGTTCAGTTGGCCCCGGATGAGGTTTGAAAAGCTGCCTTTCCAGCATGTTTCCAGAGGATGCTGCTGCTGGTCCACAGACCCCATTTCCAGATCCTGGCTTATAGAAAGGGTCATTCTGCTCCCATGTCAACCAGTAGCCACCCCATTAAAGCATCTGAGGGTTTCTTTGTTTGACAGATGTCTCCAACACCCTGTCCCACTTCCGTAGACCCAAAGCACTTAAAATTCTCCTGTGTGATGTGGAAAATCATTTAGTCTATTGGGTGTCCAAGGGGATGAAAGGTTTGGTGGCTTTGTCCCAGATTGTGTCATATATATATATATATATATATATATATATATATATATATATATATATATTTTAGTCAGGTCAAAGTATAAACTATACATTTTAATGTATGTGGAAGGAAAATTGTTGGCCAGTTCCAGAAGATGGGGCTTCACAATATTTCTGGAATTTCCGCCTGTCTTCCTGGGCTTCTCTGGAGTTCACTCCCCCTTCATTGCCCACAGACTCGGTTGGTCTTCAGGGAATGACATGGTTTCCTCAGGTTGTTTGTAATCAGGACTCATGGAATTGAAGTTTTAGAAGGCTGTGAGTTTGAATTTCCCTGACTGTAGTCACTGTGGAGGCACCCCATAGGGCATTGGGCTGTTTTTCACCTGGTATATCAAATCTCTGACTCACTAGGCTTCTCTTGGGCTCCTCCTGTGAGTCAGGCACCACCCAAGGCTCTAGAATCCAGAGGTGAGCAGGCGTCCCTTTCCGTGAGGAGTGGCAGGCGTGCAGAAGACTAACCATAACATAATTTGGTCCTCAGAAAGGGATATTCAGGTTGCTCTGTGGCCCAGGGCAGGGGGTGGTGGGATTGACTGATCAATTCCGGACTGGAGAGGGGCAGAAAGAGAGAAGGTCAGGATTTCTATTCACAGTGGTCCGTGACATTTTGATCCAGAAGCCAGAATCAGTTTTTGCCCTTGCCTCCTCTCCAGCTGTCTGTATCAGTAATTTGAAAGGTGTGGTCTGATCACAGAAGACCGTTCATTTGGGAAAATAGTGTTCTTTCCCGCCTTTACAATTTATTGTTTGAATTAAGTGTTCGTGCTCCACCTAACTGTGAAGGTGCCTGGGGGCTGTATTCATCTGGTATGGCTCACTATTGCCTTCGTGCGCACCGGTGTGTCCCATCCCCTCTGAGAGACAGTGAGAGAACCACTCCACAGAACAGGACAGAGTCCCCGAGGAGGGCAGCAGCCGCCCTCCACAAGGCTTACGGGGAGGAGCGACCAGAGGCCTGGAGGGATCGGTTCAGGGCTGCCAGGGAAAAAGAACAACCTTCACTGAGTGCGCTTGCCTCAGTGGACCCAGAATGGCATCGAGGCCAGTAGTTCTTAGACGCTGAAATGGTTTAAAGTCTGTAAAATCAGGTGCCTGGGTGGCTTAGTCGGTTAAGCCTCTGCCTTCGGCTCAGGTCATGATCCCCAGGTCCTGGGATCAAGTCCCGCATTGGGCTCCGCGCTCATCAGGGAGTCTGCTTGTCCCTCTCCCTCTGCCCCTCCCCCCTGCTCATGCTCTCTCTCAAATAAATAAATAAATAAATAAATAAATAAATAAATAAATAAATAATCTTAAAAAAAAATAAAATCTGTAAAATCTCAGGGACCAATGCAGTTGGCCAACTATTCATTTGACAAGTAAAAATATTTAAAACAGACAACTCCCCGCCCCAATATGCTATCTTTTATCAACATTATTTCGTCCAAAAGACAGGGTATTTTTATCATCAAAAAACTAGGAAGGACCTACTGTCATAATAAAAGAAAAGTCCTTTAAACTGAATATAATTTGTTTGTGGAAAAACTCCCGATGGGTCATTGTCTTATTTTGCTGTGGACCAGTAGAAACTTAACTTCGGGCTGTCACAGCCCATGCAGGGGCCCTTGGAAACCACATTTCTAGGTCCCGAGGATGTCTCGGGTAGAGAGATCTGGCCGTGCAGAGACGACTGATCTCTGAGTTACAAGAGAGGGCAGGGAGGGCACTACATAGGAGTGAGGAAATCTCCTTCTGCCCACTGCCCTCCTACATAAACCTTTGGGGCCCAGGCAAATCCCACAAGCTCTGGAGAGCCTTCCCTCATGACCTCAGGTCAAAAAGCAATGGGTCCTTTCTCTCTCGCCTGCAACCTCATGAGGCAACTGGCTAATCCTGCTTCCTATTCTAGTCGGTTTGTTGGCCTGTTCTCCTCAAGTGGGTTGAAAGCTGCTTGAAAGCAGGCCTCGTTTCTTAATCAGCCCTGGGCACTGCCCCCGTGCCTTGTACATAGAAAGTTCTTAGCCCTAGTCACTCAATAAAATCGACTTCATCATCTTCCTTTTTCGTTTTTTTTCTTTTCCATCCTTCTTTTCCGTCTTGCTCCCTTATTACCTCCCTGCCTTTTTTTCCTTCTCTATTCAGTGTCATCTTTTCCGTCTCCTTCCCGTTAGCACCCAGCTTTTGGTTCTCTGGAATTCTGTATACTACCACTCCCTCCATTCCTGTCTGCCACTTCAGATATGCGGAATAACGATAAATGAACTGTGACATTTGCCTTTTCCATCAACATAGAAGAGAAGAAAACAAAAACAGAAGAGAAGATTGCCGTCAGGCAACACGCTGCCCGTCCCCACTGGAAAACCATGGCCTTTTTTCTGCCAAGGATGACCTTCAGGATCCAGCAAAACAAAAAACAAAAAACAAAAAACAAAAAACCCTTTTTCAGCATTCAGTACTTCCATTTTTCTCATGAAAAATTGAGAAAGCCTAGGCTTTGGGCTTCCCTAAATCTGTTCCTATCTCTGTTCTTCCTTTTTTGAATCCTCCGTATTTACCAGTTACTTCCTGTTCCTTCCTTCCTTAGGACATTCCACCAGATACCATCCTCATCTCCTGGTCCCCAGACCCCATCTTTTGAGCCTCAAGTCTCTGTGACTCTGCAGACTCCTTTCTTGGGGGCCATGGGACCCATGCTTTGAGAAGTTGTGCAAAGAGGGGTTGGAAGTGCTTGTGTGAGCTGGGACTTTTTCCGTGCATTTCTGTGGGAATGCTGAAGGTCTCAGAATCACCCACACTGTAGCCTTGGTGTGCTCTAAAATGAGCTCTATTTCTGGGCCTGTCAGATGAAATGCTGTTGCTCCCAGTTATTTTTGGCTCATTGCCCTTCTGAATAGGTGCCTATTCAGCTCAATTCTCCCCCGACCCTGAGCTGGGAAAAAGCAGGCAGCTTCCCTTAGCCAAGCCTCCTCTCAAGTCAGGAGCATCTGCCCCCTTAAGGAGCAGCTATCACAAGTGTCCTGGACTGCATCCTGGCTGTTTGTGCTGCCACCAGGCCTGGAAAGAGGGGAAGTCCACTCCCTGGCCCCCTCAGACCACTGGTGGAGAGCCTTGTGAGCCCGGAAGGTGCAGCCAGGTATCCAGAGCCTCCTCACTCATACATAGGTCTGCGCCCTGCCCCACTGGGCGTGGCTGCAAAAACTACCTTGGGGGATCTGGGATGATAGGGGTATATTTTAGGCTCAGTGAGCACAGAAAAATCTGTATACCGAAGGTCTAAGCAAGGAAGGACCCTGGGATGCAGAAGGTCAAGGGCATGTGTCCGTAGTTGGAAAGATCTCTTTGGGTGAGTGTGTTGAGAAGAACATGTGTGTGAAAAGGAGAGGTGGAGGGAAGTTGGGGGTGAATGTGCAGATCCGCTCGGGAGAGAGAGCTGGGAGGGATATCGACTAGGCACCTAGGGAGAGAGAGTGTAAATAATTGAGGAAAGAGAGTACCCAAGAGACCTTGGGCAACCGGGTGGTGTCTACAAGTCCTGAGAGTATTTTATAACTGCATCCTGCAGCTGACATCGCGACCCTTAGGCAGGCATTAACATTGACTGAGGGCTTTTAGTCTATCCGGTAATAAACAATATCAAGTAAAATGAAATGTCAAGATCAGTTGTATATGTATGGATACTTAGTAAGGTCCATATAAAAGTGAGAATAGCCTATAGACAAGAGGAAGCCAGACCAGGGTTCTCTTAATAGCTACTTATCTCTACAGCTTTTGGCTGGAGATTTCTTTCTTTCTTTCTTTCTTTTTTTTTTTTAAGATTTTATTTATTTATTTATTTGTCAGAGAGAGAGAGAGAGAGAGAGCACAAGTGGGGGGCAGCTGGCAGAGAGAGAAGCAGGCTCCCCACTGATGAGGGGCTCCATCCCTGGATCCCAGGGTCATGACCTGAGCCGAAGGCAGACGCTTAACCAACTGAGCCACCCAGGCGCCCCTGGGGGATTTCTTTTTAAAGTTCTTATCAAGTGTTGCTTTGAGGCATTAATTCATTCAATCCTCATGACAGGGGCAGAAGCAGCCTCATCCTACAGAAGAAGGAACGGAGTCCTTTGAAAGACCCCAGGTCCACAGTCGTGAGGTGGCCAAGCCGGTTTGGTTTCAGGCAGCTTTGCTCAAGGACTCCAGCTTCCACCACTACACTCCCCTCCTCCTGTGACAACGGGTGGTGGAGAAGCAGCAGGTGTCCTGAGGTGTGTGTGTGGGGGGGGTGCGGAGTCACACCTGGGTTTGAAGCTTAGGTGTCAGTCAGGGCCTCGTGGAGCTTGAGGACACACACTACTGTGTCAAAGCATCTGTCTAGGGCCATCCCACCACTTCCTAGCTATGTTATTTGGGGCAGGTCACAAATCCTTTTTGAACCTCAGTCTCCACCTCTGTTAAATTGGGGATAAAGTCACCAATCTGGCCATTGATGTGGCGTTAGGAAGGCCATCAAGGGAGCATGGGTGAGGGCACATGGCAGCTTGTCAAGCCCTAGACAAGAATAAAGTACTCTTTGTGTATTATTCACACTTGTCTACTTCCAAAAACGGCTCACAAAGAAAGATTAATCCCTTATAAGGTTATGAAAAATAGAGGGGCGCCTGGGTGGCTCAGGAGGTTAAGCATCCGACTCTTGACTTTGACTCAGGTCATGATCTCAGGGTCGTGGGATTGCGTCCTGCATCAGGTTCCGTGCTCAGCAGGGAGTCTCCTTGAGATTCTTCTCTCTCTCCCTCTGCCCCCCAACCCATTCTCTCTCTCTCTCTCTCTCTCTCTAAAAAATAATAAATAAATCTTTTTTAAAATTATGAAAAATAGAAAAAGGTTTATAAATACCTGTGGTGGCATGCCTCCAAAGATGACCCCACCTGTGAAGCACATTTCCATAATAACCCTGGAGTGGGGAGGGTATTCCCCCACTATTTCTCCCAGGGAGGGGGAAGCCAGCTGCCCTGTCAGTTGTGACCACCAGCATGCTCTGAGAAAGTCCAAGCTAGCCCTGTGGAGGGAGAGAGATGCTCAGCTGGCCTCCAGCCATTCCGGCCATCATGTGGGCCAGACATGTGAATGAGCAAACCATCTTGAACATTTACCCCAGTCAAGGCTCTAGATGACTCCAACCCTGTCGCCGCTCGACTAAAACTGCTTGAGACTCCCCAAGTAAGACCCGCCCAGCTGAGTCCCGTCAATTTGCTGAACCATGACAGGTAAAAATAAATTGTTGTTTTGAACCACTAAGTTTAGGGGTAGTTTTTGGACCACAATGGGTAACTGAAACAGTGCCCTAGGCTAATATTACTTTTATAACTGAACGGTATTGTTAGCTTCAAGCTCCCTGGCATTCAAAGCAAAAAGGGGAGCAAGATGGATTGTGTGCCCTTCTTATTATCTTGAGTATTATGATTTACCTGAATGGGTAGTTCATCTGACTCATCTCCTTTTGGTCAAATCAGAATGAAAATTAAACTATCTTCCTTACATGAGAACCTCTCCTGTCTTTACCAAAATTACAGTTGTGCAAATTCTATAATCTGCCTTGCTAGAACAAACCAAATATTACAGTTGTCACTAACGAGAAAGTGTTCTTGCATCTGGCCCAAATCTTTCAGACTGTAGCTCAAGCCCATTTTCTCTTGTTTGGTTCTCAGCGCATCTTCTGCCTCCTGCCTCATTCTCATCCCAAATTAAGTCACAAACGGGCTCAGTGTCTCCGGGGTCCTAAGCAGCCAAAATTAATGATTAAAATAGAAATGCTGAAAATAGTTGAAACTGAAGCAGATTGGATGATTTATTCAAACCTTCAGGAAAAATTACTATTCAGCCCAGAATTGGAAATTAGACTTGTGGTTCCTAAGAATGCAACACTTCCCTGGTGCTAACCCCCCAAAAGGGAAAGGAAAAAAAAAAAAAAACATGTAAAATACATACATGGCAGTCTGTCCTCTAGAACCCATGCTCTGGGAGGTCAGGAACCATATCTGCCTTCTGAATAGTGCAATGCTTAATGCCTTCCTGCTGCTTATTAAAGCTTTTCTTCATTAAGTGACCTTACAAGTCTATGATAATAAAAAACATACAGCTGACTATAAATCAGTGATTTCCATTCGCTCGATTGTGACCTCAGTGAACAGGCATTATCTGCCTGCTGGTCCTGTCCTGGGAAGACTGGGTTAGCACATGGGGTATTTGAGGTCACCTCCCTTACTTGGAACCCAGGCAACCCTAGGAAGGTAGTGAATTTCATCCTTGAGTCCTTGACCTCATTTTCTATACTCTTCCCCTCATTTGTCTTCACACCCCCAAACTGGACTTCCGAGTCCCCCTAGTGAACGGCTCTGTGGGTAGCCGAAAGGTTAGCAGAAAGGACCAGGCTCAAATCCCAGCTGAATTCCTTATCCCACCTTTGCATAAATGCTTTCCAATCCCCAAGACATTTCACATCCGTATTTCAGTTCATTGTCTCAACAATTTCTGTAGAATCCCGTGAAATAATCCTGTTATGGGCGGAATTGTGTTGTCTAAAAAGATATGTTGCGAGTCCTAACCCCTGGTGCCTGCAAACATTTATTTAGAAATAGGGTCTTTGCAGATGTAGTCAAGTGAAGATGAGATCATGGGGAGGGCCTTGATCCAATAGGACCAGTGTCCTTACAAGAAGATGGACATTTGCTCATAGACATGCACTGAGGGATGACAATGTGAAGACACAGAAGGAAGAAGGCCATATGAAGACAGGGGCAGGGATTGGAGCTATGTTACCATAAGCCAAGGAGCACCTGGGGCTCCCAGAAGCTGGAAGAGGAAAGGAAGGATCTTTGTCTAGTGGCTTCAGAGGGAGCACGGCTTTGCCAGTGCCTTGATTTTGGACTTCTACCTTCCCGAACTGTGAAACAACAAATTACTGTTCCAGTTTGGGGCATGTCATTTCAACAGCCCTGGAAAACTAATATACAGGTGTTGTCATTTTCCCTATACTTTTTAATGCAATGTCATTAGGTACCTACTGCGTACCGGACTCTGAGCTGAGCTCTAGAACTCAGATCCAAAGGTCCAGGTTGATATAAAGCAAATCAAAGACCCTAGCCCTCTGATGAGTTTCTATGCTCATTCTGTTATGTCTCAGGCTCTCTCCCCCAACGTCCTCACGCCCAGAGACCATCCCCGTCCATCCCCACTGTCTGGTCTGTGCCCATCCCTGAACTGTCTGAGAGGTAGGCAATGCTGGGTCTGGAAGCAGCTTGGAGGGTCCGATCCGGCCCCTTGGTGTTCCAGCTGCTCCTCCTGAGGGGCAGAGGGGTCAGGCTACCAGTAGAAAGGCAACACCGAACTCCAACACATCTCCTCACTCCCTGACTCTGATTAATTCACGTTATGAATAAATTCAACAAACAACAAATGTTTGTTGAATGAACACTAAATTATTAATCACTGATAACGAGAATGTGTTCTACCTCCTGGGGGTATTTGGATGTGAAGCGATGCCTGAACCCAGGGACTCGAATTTCTGACCGTGGAATGTGGGACGGAAGGTTGGGGCAGGCAAAGCTGGACAGGGAGATTTGGGGGCAAGGGTAGGGTCTTCCGCTGACCTGGTATCTCGGATCCTTAGAGCAACTTCAGTCTCTGCTCAGGATAGAACTGGCTACCTTGGAGAATTCTGGAGGGGGCTGAGGAAGAAATTGCTCTCCTCTGTACTTGGAGCGGTGGTGAAGGGCTGTGACCAATGCCCTCTTGGATGAAAAAGGAAGCACTGGCCTCATCATATGCATGGACCACAACTGCTGTTTTAAACTCCAATGCTGCTGAACAATTCAGAAATAGATCCATTATAGGTCTGCTTTAGCCCCAGGGCTTTAACACAGGTCACTAGAAAATCCAAGATTGCACAGTAATTCAAACTCTTAAGAGGGAAAGGAAAAAAAAAATTCCCTTCAGCACTCCTGCCCCCAGAGCCCCTCCCTCCAGCATAACAGGGAGCCCCTCTTCATTTCTGGGGTGCTCTGGAATAAATAGCTCTTATGTTGAACTTGAAATCTAATTTTTTCTCCAGCTATTAATTGAGAAGAGCAGCTCATTTTACCTCTCATGCTCTGAAGCAAGACTACAGTGTAAACAAACTGGGTCGGGTTTAGCAGGATGGACGTGAACTGTTCCCCAATTCCCCTTAATCGCTGGTAAAAGAACGACTTGGATTTGGACGTCAACGTTCAATAAAGCAGTTATGTCCCTCCCTCAAACGCGATCTAAATTAGTCCGCTGTTCTCTCAAAGAGAGTCCAACGAGCCTCCAAATCGCGCTCTTCAATCGCAACCTCCTTGTTTTTGTGCTAGCCCTTGAGAAGAGTCGGGATGGTAGGAGGGATTTGATTTGATTTATATTGATTTTTAGAGTATCAGGGAATCTCTTGTTTCGCTTGAAACAGATCAGGGAAAAGGGGTTAGTAAACAAGGGTTTTCTTGATTACTGATCACCACACCGTGCTCAGCATTTTCATGAGCCTGGCTTCTCATTTTCACAGCGCGTTAGAATCATCGAATTCTTAATCTCGCCCTAGAGTTCGGAGGAGCTTATGACGCCCATTGAAGTTAATGAAGGCTTTTACCTGTGGATCTGGCGCTAAATCACTCTGATTGACCGCGTGTCCACAATATGGTAGGCACTGATAGAATGGACAGAGGGGGGAAAGAATTAAACAGAAGGAAATTAAGAAGAAGAAGTAGAAGACGCTGGAAACGAGGAGGGGCGAGAAACCAAAGGAAATTGGAACTTCAAAACACCTCGTTAGGAAAATGGGGCAGTTAAGGAAGAACTCACCAAGTAATCTGCTTAAACTTTAATTAATTATTCATTTATATATATTTATGTGGCACACTTTCTCTAGGGAACCCAATGTGCTTTGCAAACATATGAAATAATTAACTCTCTCAAATCTGAGTGAAGTGGAGAGGGAACAAAATTACTCCAGAAAAGGACCAGCGGATTGCTGAGTGATGAATGTGTCTCACTTTGAAGAGGCAATCCCATGTGATACCCACCAGTGACCACATAACAAAAGACATCTTCTGGGGGCTAAGATCCTTATGGTGATCTGTCCTAGCACCTTCCAGAGTAAGCAGCGTTTGCTAATCAGATAAATGATGATACATAGAGGGACAAACAGGCAGACACATAAAGTGAGGTGAATTATGTAGAAATCCAGTATATTTTGAGGAAGGGTGTTAGCAGGAGAAAGTCAAATGGAGTGCATTTAAAAAAAAAATACTGCCTTCTAGATAAAAATAAAAGTTAAGAAGTATCAGGGTGTCTTGCTGGCTCAGTTGGGAAAAGCATGCGACTCTTGATCGCAAGGCCGTGAGTTCAAGCCCCGCATTGGCTGGGGACCCCACTTAAAATAAAAATTAAAAAATAAAAGGAAGTACTTCAAATCAAGAACATCAAAAGTGGCACTAAATAAAATGAAATTGCAAAGACCAAATGCCAAACAATGAGCAATAACATTTGGTAAGTTGTGTTTAAACAGATTCTGATTTTATTTTCTGAAATTATATCCTCAGTGCATCGTTTGCATCGTTGACAGGACATTATTTAAAAAAAAAAAATACCTTTAACACAAGTGGCTTAAACACCTTTCTGGAAAGTGGAAATGTATCTGCCAGATCAGTGGAGGGCAAAAACAAACAAAAAACTTAGGGAATTAGAAAAGAAAAACAAATCAGCAAGAAGTAAAAGCCGCAGCTGCTCGGAGGCAGTGAGCTTGGCTGTGGGGTGAGCGGGGCAGCCTCATACTCCCCAGGAGATTCCTGCCTTTGGGGGCCAAGCCCTCTCGGGCACTTACAGGAACGGACTTCTGTTCACTGCATCTTAAAACTAGTAAAGTGGACTCCACCCACGCAGGAGGACAGACCTGGTCCTTGGAGAAGCCATGTTCATGTACATATGGCCAGGCGACCATCACCTGACAGCTAACGTGGAAATGCGGCCAACTGACCTATGGGAAGTTTCAGTGTGGGAGAGAGCCGTGGAAAAACAAGACAGGCCTTCTTACTTTTTTTTAAAATGGAAGATCGCCTTAGCCCAAGGCCACTGGCAGAAAATTAAGATAAAAAAGGGAAGGGTGGCGAGCCTAAGAAACTTTTTTAAGAAGCAAATAAAAACACTCTATTGATTCCAAACTCCACCTAGAACCCTGATGGCTTTCAATTTTTATTTTATTTTACCTTCTTTGTAAAGAGCATTTGTCTGCTTGCCTGCCTTCTTTCCTTCCTTCTCTCTCTCTTTCTTTCTTAAAGAGAAGCAACTTGGTGTGTGGGATAGAATTGGTTCTCCACCAGTTTGCAAATGAGGGCCTTTGAGCAAATTCCCCTGAGCCAGCTCGATCCATTGAAAATGATGACAGCCAGTCCCAGGATTGTCTTGAGGATTCAAGGAATGGTGGCCGGCGATGTGCTTTGCAAGCAACACAAATGTGAGGTTATTAGTATCAGTTTGGACAGGGAGGAAAGTCGTAGGGTCCAAGGCACACACTTCTGAGTGTCAGGATTGAAAACTCACAGGCCTCTCCTCCCACCTCCTTCCATAAGACAAACATCCCATGCTGCTGCCACTGGAATGTTCCAAAATCATGCTCCAGTTTCAGGGATGTTGATCTCCCATTATTATTTGCTTTCCCCCTTGGACTAGCCCCAGTCTATCTGGTTCATTTCAACATTAGTCAGGGATAGGTCTTTAGCTTTAATGTAAACGAACCAACATTTTCCTGCCTAATCCTCCTACTTGTGCAGCATAGACCACAAAACACGACCGGACACAAGACAAGCCCTCTCTTTGAATTGCTCCATGGGCTATAGATAAATTCTCCTTCCACAAGATAAGCAGGCAAGCTGCCTGGAGTGACTTCGGTCCAGAGCTTTCTGTTATTCACACCAACTAAATTCTTCTAACTCCATTCACATTTTCAGCAGATTGCCTATACCTTCTAAGCTAAAATACCAAAAGCCTTTTCAAATTGTGTAAGCCATGGTATTAGCAATGTTTTAGGCAGTATTTTATTATTATTATTCATACTGTGAAATCTGTTCGGTGATATTTGCTGTATCTATAACATACATACATGTATAGTTTGAATCTGTTCTATATATTACATATACAGAGCAATGACATATATTAGAGGAGAGCTTAAACTTATTTTGTATATATAATAAGTTTACATAATTCATCTATTTCTTATGTACACAAAATAAGTTGAAACTGTGTAGGTCTAATCTCAACTCACCAGATTTAAATTTAGGGTAGTTAACAGGTACTTCCGTGACATTTCTAAATCCTGCATCTCCAATTATATAAAAGAAACATCTGCCTACCTAACCAATTTAACAAAAAGAAAATAGGCAAAATACCGACAAAGCCTGGCAGCCTCGGAAGTGAGAAGTAACACTCTTCAAATGATAACACCGGGTCCCCCAACTGTGATCTCATTAAACTTCACAACACTCGGACAAGGGATTCAGTCACTGCTTTTATTTTTATTTTCAGAGAAAGGACAGTGGACATCCTAGGAGATTTAGCCAATTTTCAAGGTCACTCACACACAGCATGGTAAAGAGGCTGCAAGCCAAGCACCTTCAGTCAGCTGGGCGACAGGAGCCCAGCTAGTCAGTGGTGACTGCCCCCGCAGAGGATGGGGGCATCGGACCCCTGTCAGAGACTTCACCCTCTTGGGAAATTTTACACAGCTTTTCTAATTCCTCCAGAGTCCGGTTAAGCATTCGAATGATTGTATGAGAGCTTTTAATGCCTTCCCATCTCCCCACCAAAACTGAGCTGGAGAGAAATGTTTAAGGTCTCAAGAGCACAGAGATTGAACAACCAGTTCCTTTTTTTTTTTTAATTATTCCTCTGCAAAGGAATGGGAAAGCCGTTTGTGCATTTCAAACTTAAAATTTAAAAGTTGACTTGCAGAATCACAAGCTCAGCTCCCTTCAACGAACAGAAAAGGATCTGCCCCTTCGTTGGGAGTTTTGAGGAAGGCTTGCGTGTGGTCATTTTCATATATATGCTATGTGTCTAACTAGTTTGAGAAGGAAAGCTGATTTTAGGTTGAAAGACCTTTAGCCATATTCTGTGTAATATTTTTTAAAATTTTATGTAAATCTTCAAATTGTTGGCAATGCTTATTGTTATTTCACAAAACCCTCTACACTAGGTGTATTCATTATAACTCCTGTATTATAGTGGCTCAAAGTAGGGGGGGTGACTTTGCTCTCCAGGGGACATTTGGCAATGACCGAAGACGTTTTTGGTTGTCGCATTGTGGGATAGGGTGGTGTGCTATTGCCGTCTAATGTGCAAAGGCTAGGGATGCCATTAAACATATAATACATGGGACAGTCCACCACAATAAAGAATGATCCAGGCCAAAATGTCAATAGCACCAAGGTTGAGAAATCCTGCTCCATGACAATCACAGTCAAAGTTCAGGACATAGTTACCTTTCCCTTTCCTTCCCCCTGCCCAGAATTCTGCCCCTCCAAGATTTATTGTTGCGTTAGAATGCTAGGCATTATAATAGCTTGAGCCGAAAATAGTTTTTCAGATCTTTTGAATCTCTGAATGTTGAATACCTGGAGGATGAAAATGCTATTATGATGCATTTTATTATTAGCATTATAAATGGAGTCAAAAAGTTTATATTTTGAATTTATCTGTGTTTAATCTCGGTTGTAAATTGAAGCCCCAGCACACAGAGGCCACGCGTCACCTTTCAGGGGAGAGATTATGCCAGTTGGTTGGGTGCCTTGTGTTCTATTAAAGTTGAAACCGGGCTTCCCTGTCAGGACCGTTACAGTTAAATACATTCAGATCTGCAAGCAGCAAGCACGAGCTTCCTGCCCAAATGGCTCATTGTGCTCGGAGGAGAGAGCAGATCCGGACCAGTGGAGCGTGTCCCTTTGCCATCCCTGAGCATCCTCCCTATTATCCACTCAGGCCTGGGAGACCAGCCTGCCTGACAGCTCACAGCTGTCGGGGGACACCTGTAACTGAGTCAAGCTGCTGACCGGGGACTGTGTAAAAGCAAGAATAAGAACTTCTAAAACCCTCTTCCTCATATGTCTGAGTCCCGCTGCCCACACTATGAAGTGGGATCTCTTCCTGTCCTCCGCTTATCCTCCCCCATGTGTCAACTTTGCTTTTAAAGGCAAAGCTCCTTTAGGATCCACAAGGTCCTGCCCACACTGACCTTTATTCTAATCCTCATGTAAGTCATACTCTCTCCCACCACAGGGCCTTTGCACAAGCTGTTCTCATTTCCTCAAGCTCCTCTCCCCTCCCCCCAACTCCACCTAGTTAACTCACCTGTTCATTTAACAGATATCAGCCCGGGCATCACTTCCTCAAGGACACTTCCCTGACCTCTCTAAGTCAAATCCCCTAATACACATTTCCATCATACCATGTTCCTCCTTTAAAGTCTTCACACTGATGCAGCTTCACAATTACTTGAATAGTGTCTGTTAGGACACATCGCTTTTCCCTGAGCACCAAACACAACACTTGGCATATAGTAGGTACTGGGTATTTCTTGCCTGACGATCTAATTAAATAAATGAACAAGTGAATGAATGAACAAATGAACAAACGATGAATGAACGAATGAAACAATCCTAAGATCTAAAATCAAGAGCAGAACCATAGATATGAAACTGTATGTGTGGCATCTGGACTGTCAGCACTTGGTATTTAGCTTATTGAAAGGAGCAGAAGAGAAACCTTGCCTACGAAACATGCAAATGAAAAAAAATTGTATACTTCACTTAGAGCGTCATTAAGTTAGAGAACAACTCCCACACTGCTCTAAGATGAAACCAACATCCAGATTCTCATGGCAAACTTAGCTTCCCTAGAATTCCTAGAATTTTCTTCTTCTCCCTTATCCCCCTGCTTCCTAAACGTGAAATATTCACAGCTGCGTCATTTCTTTACATTTTTTGGGTGAGGTCACCCTTCCTTCTCCAGTCGTATGTTGTGCAGTACCCAAGAGGCTAACATTACTGCTTGAGATATTTAAATATGACTTTGAGAAATGAGTCTGTCTTACATATAAAAGCCTATAGTCACCATGATGAACATGACTGCAATGTTTAAAATCCCTAAATAAAGAGATGCAGTACTTCCTCCATATTCATTGCTGAAATGAATATTATATATGATTCCTGATTTGGGAAGGATTCAAATAAGGCAGTCAAAGGGAATGTGGACTGACTTAACTTTTATCAATGAAAACAACTGCACTTGACCAAAGGAAGAATTGTCTCCTCTAGTATAAAAAGCAATGTCTCTGAGCACAGCTTTATTTTTATATTATTGTGTCATTTTATGCACAGTCCCCAAGTGCCTTGTCAGTGACAGCCACTCATTAAATCACTTAAACTATCATATAAAAATAAAGATGGATTTTAAGCTACACTGAGCCAGTCAGTTAGCAAATAGTGATTGCTCCCCACGGGGTCCCAAGAATTCTTACAGATGAGAAAGGTATGTATTAAGGAAGTACATGGTCCATTTCCTTGCAGGGACTTAGAAGCTTATCTAAGTGACAAATAGACGAACATGTAACCAAAATAAGATTGTTCAGATAAATACTATCCTGGCAAAATAGATTGAAGGTCAGCAGGGAATCCTCTTCACATTCAGCCAATATGACTCAGGTGCTATGCCGGGCAGAGGGGGAGGAAGCTGTTCCATGAAAATTAAACAGTTTGATGAAAGCCTAGAAGGTCATGACCTTGAATGAAGAAGATCTAAGAGGTCAGCTTGGTTGAACTCTTGCAACTTGGACAGGTGAAACCTCAGGATAAACTTGGTACATCGTCCAGAAACATCATTTCCCCTTTTGGGCATAAAATGTATATCATTTTTCAACATGGAAACAAACACGGCTGTATCATGGAGAAGAACAATGATAACAAACCCTGTGAAAAGGTAGATCCACAGGAACTCTCATGGAATGAGTACAGGTTGGTTCCACCATTCTGGAAAACTGTGTGGAAGTACTAAGTGAAGATAGGCAAAACGCAGGATCCAGCAGTCCACTTCTAGATATTCACAGTCCTGAATTCATGCCCAGGAGCACTACAGATATTTACCAGAATATTCAAGGCAGTATCGGTCATAATAACCGGGAATGGGACACAGCCTACATGCCCATCGACACTGAAATGTATAAATAAATTGTGGTGTACTTGTGTAATAGACACACAGAAGTGAAAATGAGCAGATGAGAGCTACACAAAGCATCATAGGTGAATCCCAAAAACATGTTGAGTGGACGAAGACCTACACAAAGGAATAGTGGTTGATTCCATGTACATAAAATCACCAAACAGTCAAAACTGAACAATAGCATCAGTGGTCAAAATAATGATTGGTTTCGGGGCACCAGGGTGGCTCAGTTGGTTAAGGATCTGACTCTTGATTTTGGCTCAGGTCAGGATCTCAGGGTCATGATCTCAGGGTCGTGAGATCCAGCCCCACATCCAACGCCATGCTCAGTGGGGAGTCTGCCTCCCTCTCTCTCTTCCCCCTCCCCCTGCTCCTCCCCCTGCCGCCTCGTGCTTTCTCTAAAATAAATAAATAAATCTTTAAAAAATAATGGTTGGTTTCCTTCAGGAAGAAGATAATGAGGTACAAAGGGGTGGAAGGGGGCTGCCTGGGTATTTGTTTACCTCGTGGTCAAATGCCTTGTGATAATTCATTGAGCTGTGTATTTGTTTTGTGTACTTTTTGGAATGTTATACGTAATCATATCTCAGTGACTGAAACCTTTTCTTAAAGCATGTGACCCTTTGAAAATAAAAACGCGAGCATTGAAAGCAATGTATTACTTGTGGGTGGGACTACCTCCCACCCCCAGTAGCCCAAGTTTGCTGAAGTATGTGTTCATTCTTTGTAATTAAACTCAAGAGGCATCGGCTCCGGTAACGGTGGGGGAGAAGAGTTATCCTACAAGACCTGGGAGCTGGAAGGTAGAAGAAAGTTGGCCAAGTTCTGTTTCCTAGCCCTGGGAAGAATCCATCAGGAACACTATTGCCTGGGAACTGTGCCAAATGTAAGCACTAAACTGGGGTTACCTGGAGAGACTGGAAACAGATTAATCAGCAGTGGGGGCAGAAATTGGGTATAAGTCTAGAAGCCAGAGGGCAGAGCCCGATAAATGACACCAAAAGGCAGTTCTACCTGGCAAAGCAGTATAGAGGAAGTAACTAGAGATAAGCTGCTGAGGACTCTAAGAGCAGGTCAGAAAGGAGAAGATGGGTCAGGAGCTGGGGGCCAGGGGCTAGGGCTGCTTCTCTCCATGCCACCATGTTCTGGCATTAAAACCCCCAGCAATCAGAGAAATCAGAATTTGAGTCTGGGCTTCTAGGTGGTGAAGAAGGTGTATTTGTCAAGGTAGGAAGATAGAACACATTTTGTCTAGCTGTTTGTGAGCTTGATTTATAACTTTTAAGTATTTGGGGGTATGGCATGCTGGCCTCCACTGTACTCTTGCCCCAGGGCCCATGGATGTTAGGGCTGGACCTGCTGAAGCCTCATATTCCTCAGTTAGGGGAAGCTGCCTCTCTGGCAGACAGCACATGTTGGTCACTGCTGAAGCTTTTCAAGAATTTTTTGGAACACCGATGCTGACATATCAATGCCAATTATGAGCTGCCCCCATCCCCCAGCTGACATATCAATGCCAATTATGAGCTGCCCCCATCCCCCAGCGATGTCCTTTGATAACACCAAAGGACAGATTTATTGATGCCAATAAAACTGCTGCACAGGAGAGGAGGAGTAAGTCTAGAGTCTTGCAGGAACATGTAAGAAATCGCCCTAAGATTGATGTCAGCACCGTAGTCCGTACATTGGGGGCCCGTTGTTTGACCATCAACCCAACCACTTAGCCGGCTTTGTCCTGCCTGTAAGGACATGATAAAAGGTTTTCAAACTCTGCTGAAACCAGTATACCCGGTGTCCCTGGCACGCTGCTGATCCCAGACTCAGGGACCCCTGCCGAGCAGAAATGGCATGGTTTGGCCAGACTTGCCCGCTTCCTGGTGCTCACCATCTTACTGCCTTTTCTGTACATGATTCTCCACTCTGTTTCCCACTATTGGCCATTGAATTTGGCCACTTGATAAAGGCAGAGGTAAACAGCACAGAAAGTAATGAGCCAAGCCTTTACAGTTATCTCCCGAAGTTTCTGGTCTGATGGGAGAGATGGCAAAGACTTCAGGGCAAATGTCAGCAAATTTTCTCTGTAAAGCACCAAATCATAAATAATTCAGGCCTATGGGTCATTGGTTACAACCACTGAACTCTGCTTCAAAATCAGCCATGGTGCAAAAGCACCCATAGACAGTAGAGAATGGAATGATGCAGCAGTGTTACAATAAAACTTTATTTATAAAAATAGGTGGCCGGCCAGATACCACCCACAGGTCATAGTTTGCAGTGCGTCTTAGGGTATAAACACCCCCTGAGACTAAGCCAAAGTGAATTACTTTTCTGAGTCAGTGAGAAAAACACCAACACCACAATGTATCATGCTAAAGGCGGATCTCATTGAGAAGCCTCAGTTCTGCAGATGGGAGGCCGTTGGAGGAGTCCAACTAAAACACCAACCTGCACCTTTCTCAGCCTGACGACCTTCGGGGCTCGCAGTCCCTGGGGGTCTGGCTCGGTCACTCTGCCTTCTTTCCCATTCTTTGTCACTCTCGCATACACCATGCTGTTCAGCCCTGCAGAATTCCTCCCCGTGTCCTTGATAGCTGGGCACAGTCCTGTCTCCAAACCTTTGCCCGTGCTGAGACTCCCCTTGCCGCGTTCAAACTCCTATTCATCCTTGAAGACATCGTCCAGATGTCTCTGCCTTGACGTTTCCCTGGCACCCTGAGGTTGCGTTAATGTCCGCTCTTCTCTGTTCCCGTCCATCGCACCCTAGACAGACCTACACTTTGTCAGGACAACTTCGGGGCGGCTGCTTCTAATTGACCTTATCTTGTCTCATATTTTAAACACCTGCTTGCTCTTTCCCACTGGGCTGCGAACTCCTTTCAGACCAGGCTGTGCCTTGTGACTCTTCCTTTCCCTGGGATTAGCACTGACCACCCAGGAAAGCAGGAACGCATGCTTGCACAACTCTTAACTTGGTGCAGAAACCAGTGGTGCTGGGGGCCACCGGGGTTCCGTGGAATGAGTCACAGTTTACGCCGTCTGCTATTTTTCTAAGATACTTTCAGTGGCTTAATAAGTGACTCTTCCTGACAAGTCACTTGGGAACTGTTCGTAAGTGACAGAATGATATTAAAATCAAATCAGGTTCAGAGGTAAATATACAAATCTCTCCTCTACCTACATTATATGCTCCCTTCAAATCAAGGAGAGATCATTGTTTTAGTTTACACAGCTGTTGTGTATTTATGCACATGCACTTTCTCTTGGAAAGACATCTCATGAAAATCTCATTCTCATATTAGATAGGGGACCAGGTGGGAGCCTCCTCTCCCTGCCCTACCATTAGTCCTCGCCTCGGGCTTGCCTTGGTGTGGGGGACGGAGCAGCCGGGCCATTTTTTTTTTTTTTTTTAGGGCCACCTTTTTATAACTTGCACGCAAGCACCTTATAGATCAGGACTGGCCTCAAGGAAAACCAAGGTAAACGTTGCAAATTCAGGGCACACCCCGACCTCGATAAACCCTCACTTCCTCTAAAATGTCACACCACCTCATCTTTTTCTCTTTATCTGCCCCGCGAATTCTTGGGGACACATTAGGTCTCTAAGAATCCCCTCAGTGGGCTAGGTCAACTCAGACCAGCCCCCGGTCCCTTCCTCCCGGTCTCTCCCTCCCCAGCAGCGCCTGCCCCTTGGTGAAGCATTTGCCTCAGTGGAACTCTGAGTCAGCCTGGTGCACGCAGGCCAGCTTGTCAAGGTTATGGAGGCCACGAAACGAGAGAGAGGAGAGGGAGAAGAGGTGGAAATTAGTTTCTTTTAGGCTTGCCTGATTTCCTCTGGGCCCCAACTATGGCAGGGCATAAATAGATAATCAAAGATTTTTACTTTCCCAGGTAGGAATTATGGAATCAGAGGCTGCTGCTTGCTTTGTGTTTTGAAACTTCACTGGAAGGAAATTCGCCTTGTGTTCTCGATTATACTGAGCATTTCCCCTCTGCTTTTACTTGGAAATCTTCACGCTCAAGTCAGCAGCCTCTGAAGCTAATCAGGTAATTCTGTGTAAATTCATACACACACTGGAGTTTTAAAAAAATATTTCTTTTAAGATCCTTTGTAGTGTGTGTGTGTTCGTGTGTGTGACACGAGCTGTCATATGGTGACATGGATAACTCATTTCAAAAAGAACTGTGTTTCCCTCTCCCAGATCCCCTGAATCCAGAACCATGGGCCCCACTCCCCTCCACCCTGAGGCTTCAAAAATAAAAAAAAACTGCTCTGTCCCCACCCCCATTCTGAGAAGGCAGACTTTTCAATACCTGTTAACAAAGGGAGCAATTTCTTCCCTTAGCACGTGAATTCTGATTCTCAGAGTTGAGGGTCATTAGCAATGGGGGACCCAATTCTCCTCTTGGCCCCTGAGACCTACCCTCCTCCTGGGCACCTCCACATATTTATCCCCGAGCCGGCCCAGCGCCACCTGTCCAAACCAAGCAAACGTCCCCTCCATCCTGCCCTGGGCCACCAGCCCTCTTTCTCCTGCAACCCTGTGAATAAGCCTAATCATTCAAGAGAGAAATCCGATGCCCCTGATCAGAAATTCTTTTCTGGGAAACAAGGCTTACTCCCATTGTGCCCATAGCCTGAGCGCAGGTCCACACACATCAGGTCAGCCAGGGGAGCCTCCTCCTTCTTGCTGGTTCCCACATCCGGACAGTTTCGTCCCCCTCCGGTCCCTCTCCCCTTGCCTTACCTAGTTCAGGTGCTTAGCTTCTTTCCCAGAGCTCTGTGAGCGCTGGGAGGAGGCGTGGTTCAGAGCGTGGGGCCGGAACAAGACTACCTGGGTTCAAACCCTATCCCCACCCCATCTTAGCTCTGTGACTTGAGTCCTGTCAGTTCATCCTCGGTGCCTCAGTCCCCTTATCCTTAAATAAAATGATGACTTGTGGGCATTTGGAAAGAATGGGGGCTGGCAGTCTTTTCCTATAAAGGGCAAGGTAGTAAATAGTTCAGGTTTTGTAGGTCAAAATGCAAAATGAAGGCTATTATGTAGGTACTTCTGTAACTAGAGAGAAAATAAATTTCCACAACATCTATTATTGACAAAGTTCAAACTATAATAATAATCAAGGACAATTTTTGAGTAATACAGGTCTGCTAATGAGACAGTGAAATTCTTTTCAGGGGGATCGGGGGGGTCGTTAACATTTTGCTTAGTTAAGGTTCAAAGTTAAGTGTTCCTGATCATCGAAATCTACTGTCAATGTTCACCTGTAAAAATCATTCTCAGCTGGTGGGCTAAAAACAAAACCAGGTGTGGACCAGATTTGGCCCACGGGCCACAGTTTGCCTACTCCAGGGAAAGAATAAAAAAGAGAGTGCAACGTGCTTAACACACACTGTGCGTCTTCAAACGATGTTGGTTATTATAATTATTTCTTACCATCCTACCCACTTTCAGCTTTGGCTTCAGCCACATAAGCACGTAGGGTTTCCTCTAGCTGTTTCATCTCTCTGAGCCTCTACTGGCTCCGTGCCATAAGCCCTCACCTCCTTAGGGATCCTCTCTTGCCTTCTCCCTTCTTCTGTGTCTTCCCATCCTCAAGGATTTGGCCACTGCCCCTTCAAGGTCCTGTTGTGGCCCTTACAGAGCCCCATCCCTCCTGCTGTAGCGTTTGATGGTTTCCCTCTTCCCCTTTAAACTGCGTCTTCTATAAGATTGTAGGCTCTTGGAGGGTCAGGGACATGTTACAGAATTCTCAGTCCCCTTCCTAACGGCCGGCACAGTCTCTTGCACACGGTGCAACCTCAGAGACAACTACTAATTCATTTACCCCTTCCCTCTGCACCCCAATCCAGCGCAGGGATCTGAAGAGTGTTCTAGAGACATTTTTTTTCCTGTCCAGGCCTGACCACCTAGGAGCACTTTTGTGTTTTAGAGAAGGAGACAGGAGGAGAAGTAGAAAAGGACAGTAATGTAAAAAGAAAGAAGGACAGGTAGGGTGTCTGCGGAGAATTGCGCCAGCTCAGAAGCAGTGGTGGATTTTG
This sequence comes from Zalophus californianus, assembly GCF_009762305.2. NCBI lineage: Eukaryota > Metazoa > Chordata > Mammalia > Carnivora > Otariidae > Zalophus > Zalophus californianus. Next base: position 20,800,950 of record NC_045596.1, read on the forward strand.
GCTCTATCTCTGCCAACTCTTATCTCCTGCCACCCCATGGAGGACCAACCGTACCGTCAGTGGGCAACTCTGAGGCCACAGACCGACACAGGCTGACTCCACTGATTGCAACGTGACTGTCCCTCTTAATCAAAGTGAAGTCATCCTCTGATTTCAGAAACTGAAGGATAGCAAAGTTAACGACGGCGTGAGTGGGCTTCTAATGGCTGCTGGCCACTGAGAAGCTACAGGGCTGCAGGGGTGCTGCATTTCAGTGATGCGAGCAAGGATTGCTGCGCTAACCAGGGTGCCCTAAGTCTTAATTACCCAGAACCAAGGCCTCACCTTGCTGCGTGTTCCCTGGGAGCTCCCTGTGAGGTCAATGGGAGCTTTGCCTGCAGTTCAGCCCCGTGAAAACTTGCCCGCAAATGTTTGCAAATTACCTTGTGTGCCTCTGAGGGAAATAGGAGAGAATTATTTATTTTCAGGATGTTAGCCGAACCACATCCCTGCCTTGCCTGACCTATCCCTCAATGTTACTCAAATCCTACTCCCTTTACCTCTGATTAATTCTGAATTGTGGGCCTCTTTTCTTCCTGATTGACGGATACACCTCCTAGGTCTCGCCCTCAGCCAAACCGCCAGTAATGTCCTATAGTTCTCACCCCATACTCAGCGGCTCTCTTCAGAACGCCTAATGCATTTTCCATTAGAAGAACTGATTCCCCTTTTGCTTTCCAGCAATGGCATGCCGCAATCTCCCCCATGTGGAGGACACCCTGCTCACTTTTCCCTCTGGAAGTAGCTGCTCCTGGTGCCCCATCATGTCCCCTGACCGGGGTGGCTAACAGCTCACAGCTGTTCCCTTGTCCTGAGACTTGCCCTGAGAGGTTTCACCTCCACTCTGGGGATAGCCCACCACCAGGACTGCATGAGAATGAGGCTCGAGGCTGACCCGCATGCCCCAGAGCTCCCATGGGGTCAGGCTGAGGCTAGACAACAACCCCGCCTGCCCTCTGCACATTTCCCTCACACCCCTGAAGGTTTTGCGTGTGAGCACTCCCCCAGGAATCTGTCTGCCCAAGAAGCCTGTCTCAGGCTCTGCTTCTGGGCAACCCAACCTAAGACACCTCTCTCTACCACCCTCCTCACTACAAGCACAGTAGCGTTGAACAGCTTCGCCTGGTCGTGCCACTTCCTTTCTTACAGCTGCCAAGCCTCCAACCGGCCAAAGACCACAGCATGGGTCTGATTGCCACAGACATGGCACCGCTTACCCCTCCCGCCTCACCTCTCCTCCCACCTTCTGCCTCACCTGAGAGGATCCTTCCTCCTCAGAGGCCCACCCAGACCCCCTCTACTGGGCCTGGGCCATCTCTCGGCGTGCACACAGCCCTGTGTGCCGAGTCCTACCATACATTCCATCCTATTGAAACTGCCTGTCTGCTTGTCTTTCTCCTTCTCTGGACTGCAGGTCTTCTGGTTTTCCCAAAGCCCACCACGCATCTGACTCCTAGGAGACCTTCAACAATTATCCGTGTGTTGATTAAATGAACCCATGAATGACTGAACTAGGCATTTCACAAATGCTTAATAATGACAGCCAAGTTCCAACTTCAAGTTAATAGATCAACATTTGCCTACTTGCGGTTTACCTGAAGTTTTCCTAAATAGAAGAATTTATGAGAAATGTCTTCAGCGAATTCGGTGTAATTAATACACGCATATATGCAGTCTGGTTAGGGTGTCCGGTGTAATCGATGTACACGCGAGCTCGGATGTTTCAGGAGGTTTCCATTTCTTTTGGACCCTTAGCTTGCCAAAGACTTCCCAGCCCCACTGACCTCTGACTATTGGCAATCCTCTGCTGAATTTTAAATCCTTTCACCTTCCCCTGTCTGCTCCCAACAGCAATAAAAAACAAACAAATAAGCCTTGGGGGTGGGGGTGGGGGACTGCAATTCCAAATGCCAGAATAGCTCTGCTCATGTGAGGAAGAAACCCTTGAACATCAATGAACCGTCCTTGCAAATCTGCCATATCACAGCAGACTTTTCAGAAAAGCATCACCCTACACATAAGTTCCTCCTGAATGCAAACCCCGTGACTGCCTGAACTGTCCAATGTTCTGACTTGTCCACTTCTCACTTCGGAATTGGGTGTACTAGTCGGTAGAGGGGCATTAATTCTCCACGCGGCCACAGACCAAAACACACGCGGCATTAACAAACTGCCGGTGATGGATATGCAAATGGATAAGGACAAGTATTAAAATAGCCCTATCTTTCTTGGCTGCCACCTCATCTTGTCCAAAATTCATAGAAATATTAATCCTCCTGGAACGCTTAGCAAAGCATATACGGCAACATTCCTGAGGAAGCTAATAATTATCTCTTGTTAGCGAGATCAACTTACTGCCGTCTTTCACTGCAGGGACAGAAAAATATTGTGACTTGCTACAGCAAGCAAAACACGGTAGCAGGGTAAATTAGGACATTTAAACTAACAATAATAAAGACATGCAGCTATAGTTCCCCTCTACATATAATTGATAAAATTAACAGACAATAGACACAGTGGTTGAGACCCAAAAGGACAAACTTTCTTCCTTCACTTATGTTGTTATAGCTAATATTTATTAGGCCCCCACTGTGCATGGCACGACTCTTATCAGGGACAAGGATAATAATATATTACTACCTGCCATCTAGGTGCACGGTAACTTCATTATGTGACGAGGCAGCACTCTTATTAAGTCTTTGGAATCTATTAAAAGTCTCATTTTGAAACAATGAACCAAGAGGAAAAAATTTATGAATTGTGGATCCCCAGTATTAACCCAAAGACTCAGCCTCGAGAAAGAAAAAAAAAATTCTTAAGGAAAAAAATTAATTTCTGCCAAGGAAAATCTAAGAACATAAGTTAGCAGGCTCAACCAGATGCTCCTGGCTGTGCTGTAACTGAGATGAGGCAAATACCTAATTTCATCAGAAAAAAAAAAATTGATAGACTAGACTATGAATCAGGCAGAGTCCAAAAAACTTCCATGCTGGGTTCTCAATCAAATGGCATAATATACAGCAATGTCCTTGCACATCCGAGATGCCCCTCTGATCTCCGGTACTGATCAGTATTGTGCTGTCACCTTCCCTGACGTATCCAGACATAACTCGCCCTTTACACTCACCAGTTTAATTTGCTTAGTGAACATGGGAGGTTGTTTGCAAAGTTGGCTGTAATGAAACCTCACATCAGTGCATACACATCCTTTTGCCACATCACTTTACACCACGTCCTGCCAAGTGGCCGTGTCTGTTCCTCCTTGCCTTGAACACAGGAAGGCTTTGTAACTCACTTTGGCCAAAGGAATACATCGGGAGTGATGTTTTGGTGACTTCTGAGCCTAGGCCTTTAAGGGACCTTGAAGCTTCCACTGTCACCTTAGAACAGAGAACCAGCAGGGAAGGAAGACTTGGCTAATGATCTTGAAAATTAGAGCTTGAATGGAAAGAGAATCCTCACCAACAGCCAGTACCAATTGCCAGATGTGTGAGTAAGGCCATCTTGGAACATCTAGTCTTAGTGCTAGGAAATGAGTAGTTGTCCCTCTACCCACCCACCCAATTCATATGTGGAAGCCCTAACTCCCCATGTGATGGTATTAGGGGGTCGGGCCTCTGGGAGGTAATTAGGTCATGAGGGAGGGACCCTCAGAATGGCAGTAGTGCCCTTCTAAGAACATGGAAGAGGTGATCTCTGTGTCTGCCATGAGAAGGCACAACAAGAAGTTGTCCCTCTGCAAATCAGGAAGAGGGCACTCACCAGGAACTGAATAGATTGGCACTTCTATCTTGGACTTCCCAGGCTTCAGAACAGGGAGAAATACATCTCTGTTGTTTAAACCACAATGTTATAGCAGCCTGAGCTAAGACACCTAGGGATGCTGCCAGGTAGCAGAAACTGCCCAAGTGACTCTCGAAGAGCCACCCCGCCGAGCCCAGCATGAGCTACTGACCCTCAGAGTCAGGGACGCATAAAATAGTCGTAATTTTAAGCCACCAAATCGTGAAGCAGTTTGTTACACAGCAATAGGTGAACGAAACACTGAACAGCGTGATAGGCTTTAAAATGTTGTACATTATTTTAAAAGAGTGATGCTGCTCCAACTCCTTGTATAGAACAGAGGCTTCCAGACTGTGTTATCCTGTGAGGCTAAGAAATTTCTTCTCATGTCTCCCCCATCATCTCTTATAGCAGTTCATGCTGAGACGGAACTGTTTAACCTTCCTTTGCTAAGGGAATAATAAAAATTGAAGGCTCAGAAAGGCTTGTTCAATGGTTGGCTAGTAGTTTGTCTACAGTGAGGTGGGTGAGAGGCACCCCAGCCTCCTCTGCTGTCCAGGTGAGGCATGGCCAGCCTTTCTATAACTGTAGCACCATCGCCAAATCCTGAGGCCGAAGGGAGGGCCTCTGGTTACAGGGATCCTTGGATGGGCTATTAGTCAGGTTCTCCAGAGTACTCCAGCGAAACAGAACCAACAGAGAAAGAGAGCCAACTCTCTCTCACTCGCCATATATATATATATAATATGTATATATGTGTATATATAGATAGGTATATATGTATTATATGTATATACGTGTATATATAGATAAGTAGATAAAGATATGTCTATATATGTATATATAAACAGATATAAATATATATGTATATATTTTTATGTATTTATATATGGGGGGACGGTTTATTTAAAGGAATTTTGGCTTATATGATTGTGGAGGTTTGACCAGTCCAAAATCTTCCAGGATAGGCTGCAAGATCCAAGGAAGGATTTCTGTTTGAGTCCAAAGGTAGTTTGCAGGCAGAATACCGTCTTCTTCCAGGGAAGTCGGTCTTTTTCTCTTACGGCCTTCAACTGACTGGATGGAGAGTAATCTGCTTAACTCCAAGTCTACTAATTTAAACATTAATCTCACTTAGAGAAACATCTAGAATGAAATTTGACCAAATATCTGGTCACCGTGGCCTAACTAAGTTGACATATAAAATTAACCAGCACAGATGGTGTGTTGAATTGAATTGTGTCTCCGAACTTAGGTTGAAATCCTAACCCCCAGGACTTCAGAATGCGACCTTCTTTGGAAAAGAATCTTTACTGAGGTAATCAAGCTGAAATGAGGTCATTAGGGTGGGCCCTGATTCCATACGACTGGTGTCCTTATAAAAAGAGGAAATCAGGACATGTGGACAGATGTGCTCAGAGAGAAGACCATGTGGAGACAAGGGGACAAGGGGCTGGGGCAGCTGGAGGGATGCTGCCACAAGCCAAAGAAGGCCACAGATGCCCAGTGATACCAGAAACTGAAAGAGGCACGGAGAGCTTCTCCCCTAGAGCTGTCACAGAGAGTCTGGCCCTGCCAACACCCTGATTTTTGGACTTCCAGCTTCTAGAACTGTGAAGCAATCCATTTCTGTTCTAAGCCATCCAGTGTGTGGTACTTGTGAAGGCAGCCCTAAGAAACTAATACAGATGGGTAGCTGGGAGCCCTGCTTCCAGGTCTGATACCATAGTCACCTGTGCCTCGGGGTGGGGGAGGAGGAGGAGGTAGCCGAATAAAACCCTAACATGAGTCTTCTCTCTTGTACTCCTGTCCTTACAACATGGGCCTTCGACAAGCCCTGGAAGAGAGACCTGAAAGGAGTCTGGAAAGCTTCTATTTCTGCCCCAAAGAGGCAAGGACATTCCCGAGATTTCTGGATCACCAATTAGTTGGGAGTAGGGGGCGCTTCTTGGCTGTGAGTTTGGAGGCTTGGGCTCTCTGCTCAGGCATCTCTGGAAAGGACGTAGCAATGTCCAGTGTGGCTCCTATAGCATGCAGCTGCTGATCCTGCATCTGGTTGTGACAAACCATCCCATGGTGGAAATTCCAATGGAAGTCATGCTGATCTGTCAAGATGGGCAACAGCCTGGGCTCTGAAGCCAGATAAACCTGGGTAGTCAATGCTCTGCCAGTCACCAGTTAATAACATAGCTGTCTTTTTATTGAATGCTGAGCACTTCGGGTATATTACCTCACTGATGCTTTCTCACCATTCATTTTACAGATGAGAGACTGAAGCTCAGAGAGGTTAACTGACCTTCACAAAGTCACACAGCCAGCTAGCATCCCAATCCAGGCAGTCTGGCCCCTAACCCCCAAAGCCCAAAGTCTTAACCGCCATACCTAATAAACTAGGGACAATGTAGCCTGAATTTAATCTCAATACTTAGTCAAGCCTACCAGTAGACCAGAAGCACCCACTGTGTTAAACATTCTTAAGGGTACCAAAAAAAGAAGAAGAAGAAGAAAAGAAAAATTGGGGCCTTGACCTTGAGGTATTGACAGGAGGACACCCACTTGCAGATAATTATGACTGACACTGTCCCCTTCGGGAGTGTGGAAAGTTGAAGTTCACCCACAGGGAAGGCTTCAGCTGGTAGGGCATCCCCATTTTTAATGAGTTGGTATTTTGCCCTCCAAACACATCAGCAGGTGAACGCACGTCATTAGAAGCATTGTAAAAAAGTTGAAAATTAAGGAATTTGAGCCGATGCTTGACATGCTAGGCAGCAGGTCCAAATCACAGCTAATCACTACCCTAGGCAAATCACTGATTAATTCAGACTTCAGTTCCCCCTCATCTTGCCCCTTCTTGCCTATCTGTGCTGCCTACCTGACTCCCAGGAGTGACCTGGGGTGAGGGCCGGTCAGACAAAAGTGCCGTCACGTTGCGCCACCAAAGCCTGTGTGCCTTCACTGTGTTATTAACACGCTACATCAAGAAATGGCTTCAACATTAATCACAAAGGCGGAATCACGAGACCTGTATCCTGGAAAGAGACAGCCTTGGAATATAAAGGACTGGTGACGCCCTGGCATTAGCTGACCACAGCCACCCCGCCCTTTCCTGTCCAAAGCAAACAGTGGGGCCCCTGGGAGCCTTCGGGACCAGAGTTTGTTTAGAGGGCAGGTGAAGTCGTCATACAGGGTGGGTCCCGGTGTGATGATGGAGAGGGTGGGACTCTGGCCGCAGAGGCTCATCCCAGGGCAGCAGCTGGGTGGGCCACAGGCAGAGCAATCTTAGGCGAGATTCAAATGAACAGAGGTTCCTGGAGGTGGAACCCTGGACGGCTGTATCTGGAGGCTAGAAGTCCTAAATTCAGGTGTTGGCAAGATGGATTCCTTCTGAGAGCTCATAAGGAGAATCTGTTCCATGCCTCTCTCCTGGTTTCTGGTGGCAGCGGGCAGTCCTCAGTGTTTCTTGGGTTACAGAGGATATTACTCCAATCTCTGCCTCAGTCTTCACATGGTGCTGGCTCTGTGTGTCTCTGTGTCTAAACTTCCCTCTTATAAGGACACCAGGCATATTGGATGAGGCCCTGTCCTAATGATTTCATCTTAACTTGATTATCTCTGCATAGATCCTATTCCCAAAGCAGCTTGCATTCAGAGGTACCAGGGGTTACGACCTCAAGATATCTTTGGGGGGATATGATTCAACTCATAATAATGACCCTCGTGGGGGTCTCCCCTGCTGGATTGTAAACAGCTGAAAAATGGGCACTAGCTTATTCATTTCATATCCCCAGTGCCTACCCCATGCCTGCCAAAGAGATAATGTCCAGTAAGTGCTGGATGAAGCAGTAGGCTTAGATCTGTACGGTACGGATTACTTGACCAAAACCCTGATTGCAAAATCCTGGCTCCACTACTTCCTCCCTGAGTGGTCTTCGACAAGTCTCTTAGTTCCTCTGAGCCTCAATTTTCTTCCCTCTAAAATGGGTATAATACAATATGCAGGATGGTGGTATGAAGCCAAGGAGAGAGTGTATATAAAATACTTGGCAAATAGTGGGTGTGAAGTAAATGAGAGATGTTCTTTTAAAAGGATATTCCAAATGTAACCCTACATGCTACCCTCTATTTCACATTTCTTTATACCACATTCATTCCATCATATAAAGTCTTCAAGATTTTCAAAACACAAGGCCAATTTAACTGTATTGATCAAGATGTTTTCAGTTGGCAGTGACAGAAACCCGTTCAAAAAAAAGCAGCATGGAAGGTATTTATTAGCTCACATAATGCCCTGCTAGGTGCCTTTAGGCAGGGCTGGATCCAGTGTGCAAACAAGGCTATCGGGGATCTCCTGTCTCTCAAACGCCCTCATTCCATGGCTACCAGCAACCTCAGACTAAAATCCTCCCAGCCTAACAACTCCAGAGGCTTTTGCTGATTACAACATTAGAAAAAAAATCCAAGGAAGATTCTCACTTTGCTTGATCTGGATCGTCGGAACCGGTCACAATAGCCAGGAGCACAGGATACATGGAGTGACCAGTTCTGGGTCATGTGAATGGGAAGGGCAGAGTTAGCCTCCTGTGGAATGGCCTCCTTACAGAGAGGAGGGTACTGGAGAGATTTAAATAAGAAATGCCTCTGACCCTTGAAACTGCCCATAGGACAGAAGACACAAGATGAAGCTAAAAACAGTCAGAGTCCTGCAAAAGTATTTGGTGTAATTTTTTAAAAAAATACAAACAAAAACCAGACCTTACATATAATAACAGGCTACTTTAATATACAAATGCCCAGCTGCCATGGTGGTCCTCCTAGCAGCAGCAATTACTGCTAGGGGTGAGGAGGGCTGGTGGAGTGGCAGGGGCTGAGAGGGCTGTCAGTATATCAGCTGTGAGCCCAGGACGTCCTTGTAAGGGGGACTGGAACACGGCTAGGTGAGGTGACCCCTCATGGGCATACCCAGGTGCCAGCCGGCCACGGCGGTGGGGTGGAGCGCAAGGAAGAGGAAGTTCTATGGCAGGAATGATGTGAGTCCAGGTGTCCCTATGCTAAGGACAGCCCTGTCCCAATCCCCTTAGGCTCGCTTCACAGAAATTCTCTAACTTGTTCGTTTTATACTAGACTCTGGCTTTATGAAAAATACCCCTTAACTCAGGTCTAATTTCCCTGGGGGAGACAGATTAGAAATAACCATCAAATCTTTTTTCCCCTCTTTTTGCTATTCTAAACAAACTGGAAAATATTTTCCCCCAAGGAACAATAGTCCAGTCACTCATGCAATAATTATTTTAATGCTACTTGCTGCTTCTTCTGCTTCTGTTTCTTCTTCTCCTTCTTCTTCTGCTTCTTAATTTTAGCTTCCCAACGTTTGCATACCTTCCCTATTGTACACCTCTACATTTTTTAATGAGTAAGACAGATGACATATTAATGTGTAGGGTTTTGTGAAAAAGTCAACTTAACTTCACGGCAGGGGTGGACGGGAATGAAAACATCTCATTGATGGAATTTGCTGGCATTTGTACAGTGCTTGACCATGTATCCCACACTCCCATTTCATGGTCATACAACCACGAGGCATTGCCCCCATTTTACAGATGAGGCAACTAAGGCCCAGAAAGCTTGTTAAGGTGCCATACACAGACTTGAACCCAAATAATAACAGCTGATGTCTACTATTCTAAACACTGCGTGCAGTGTCTCATTGAATCTTCTCAAAAAGCTTGTGGGGTAGATTATAGTTATCATTTTACAGTAAAGATATTGAGGCTTGGCGGCTTAAATACATCGGTAAAGACTCAAACCCAGATCTGTCTCACTGCAGTGCTGCATCTAAACGCTGAACTTTGCTCCAGACCTCACCTGGCTCTGAAAGGTCCAGAGCAGGTGGCAGTGAGAAGCTGGGCCTGGACCTCGGGCCACGGAGTGGAGAGCAGTCAGATGCGCACCACTGCTCAGCCGAGAAGCCTTCGCTCGGCAAGCCAGCTCTGTGCATGAACTATTTCCAGACCTTGGTTGTTCAGAAGTGCTGAGACAGCCTGGATGCAACCCAAATGCTGACATGAAGGTGCCCAAATGACAAAACACTGGAGCAAACTGCTGCCTGCTGACCTCCCCCGCTGAAAACTTGGGGACCCCCATGTCCATAAAGATGCTGTAGACAGACAGAAATGTCTGGCAAGCAGAGCATCCCAGCAAGTGCAGCTACGCACTGCAGCCAACAAGCGGTGCATCCCCATCCTCCCTCACGGGGTGCGGACGGCGCAGATCCCGGCTGAGGTGGCCAGAACACCACTGATTCTTTCACCAGCCGCTAAGGGCAGCCCTGGCCCCTCTCAGCTCTAAGCACTCTTCCAACCTCCTCCAAGTAACAGAGCTCCCACGTACAAGTTCATCAAAATCCTGACCATGAATGAGAAAGAAACAGAAAATACTCTGTTAATTAAAAGCTCAAAAGATGCCAGCGGTAACGGTCTGAGGATGCTTTCTTGCTATGTGGATGCTACCCCAAGGCCAGACACCAGCTCTCAGTGTCAGAGTCACAGGTGTTGTGCTTGGGCCTGACAGCATGGAGCTGTGACAACTAGTATAAGGAAGATTTTTAATCTTCCTGAAATCCCACGCTTTGAAGATAATTAAATAATTAAAGAGAAGCAAGGCTTTCCTTGCCTTCACAAGGGAGATTGTTTCCAAATATCTTCCCCATGCGATAGTGTCTCTAAAATGCCTGGAAAATGTTAAGAAATTAGTATCACCAGTCAGTCAACAAATATTTACTGAGCATCTACTATATGCCAAGTATTCCGGAAGGTCCTGGAGACACAGCAGGGAGACAGAGAAAGCTCCTGCACTCATGGTGCTTATATTCTAGAGTGAAGGTGAAGGATTAACATGTGAAGGGGGGGTGGTTTGAGGGACGAATGGGAGAGTGAGGGGGAATGAAAGCTACCGTAGACTATGTGATTGTGGAGAGTGCTCTGAGGAGGTGCCACCTGAACAGATGCTTGAATTAACAAATAAAACCAGGCCAAGAGCAGGGCCCCTGGCATTTCAGACAGAAGGAAGTGCGAGTGCAAAGGCCCAGGGGCCAGATTGGATGGGATGTGTTCAAGAACTAGCTGGAAACTTGTGTGCTGGGACCAGTTAATGTGGGAGAATGGAGGGAGATGAGGTGGAAGGGCTAGGCAGGGACAAATGATTTAGAACTTTCTGGGACACGGTAAGATGCCTCGATATTATTCTAAGTGTTGGGAAACATTTGGAATGCTTTAGCAAGGGGTCATACAATCTGATTTTAATTTCTAGAAGTTAGCCCTGGCTGCTCTGTGGAGTGTGGTTATGGGGGTAGGTAGCAGGGAGTAGAGGAAAGAAAATATTCAGTAGGACTAACGTCCATATTAGATAATATTGCTGTTAATATGACTCAATGACATTTATTGACCTTACTACACAAAATGTTGGTATTTTCAGAATGGCTTTCTCTACAGTTTGGCAGAGTTCCATCATTTCAGACTTTCTAGGGTCTTAAGGCAGTATTTTTTAGGCTGCTGTACCCTTTTACCTGACATAGGGAAACTGAAGGGACTCCATTTTAGAAAATCTCCATTTCTTTCTTTCTTTTTTTTTTTTTTTAAGATTTCATTTGTTTATTTCAGAGAGAGAGAGCACATGAGTGAGTGAGCATGAGGGGGTATGGGCAGAGGGAGAAGCAGGCTCCCTGCTCAGCAGGGAGCCCGATGCAAGACCCGACCTCAGGACCCCAGGATCATGACCTGAGCCCAAGACAGACACCCAACTGACTGAGCCACCCAGGCATCCCTATAAAGGCTCTATTTCTGCTGTTTTTCTGCAAGGCCCCATTTACTCGTGTTCTATATCTCACCTTACATCTAAGTAAACCAAAGAAGCTATGCTCCTACTCCATGGGGGAGATAAGAAAGTTAATCATTCTTTGAGTTTCGTCCTAGACCCTATACACCTGATAACATCTAAGAACTGGATCCCAAGCATGTTCCAGGACATTAGCTTCAAACAAACCTCAGTCGACACTGGCCTCAATACCGTCTAGCTACGGTGATTTGTGGAATAATGCCTGACACTTGCTTTTGATTGGACCCTACTTTGGATGCCTGAAAGAAGATGTACCCCGGACCCCTTTCCAGTATAACCCCTAGCCCCAAACGACAGTGAGACTCACTTCTTTTCTGAGTCTCCTAGACACTCTGTCTGCTATACTCTATCACTTACACTATTTAAAAAAAAACTCTGCTCTCACTTGCTCCCGGCTGACCTCTGATTTCTATCCTGCACAAAGTCAAGGACCTCCTCTGGGTCCTCAGACCTGGGCTGCCTACATCATACCCTTCTAGGGGCTCAGGAATATACAAAGCAAGGAGAATTGACTATAAAGACTTAAGAATGTTGGATGGCCAGTGAAATACTTTTATAATTCCCAAGGTGTGTACAAGCCTTATAGTTATGTTCTTGAAGCATTGAGGGCACACTTGCTCTGTAATGGCCAAGAATGTGGCCACCCTTCAGAGGTGATGTCTTTCAGGAATGGTGCATATGTGGGCAGAGGATGGTCAGCCCTATGACTGTGAGGGCTATGGGGGAGAGTGACTACAAATATCTCCGCCTCCATCTTTTTGCTTTGACTGCTCACATGAGCATTGAGGAATGGCTGTGTCCTGGATGTCTTGTCTTCCCCTTAAAGTCGTATGTTGAAATCCTAACTCTCAAAGGTGCTGGTATCAGGAGACTGGACCTTTGGGAAGTGCTACGGTCATGAGGGAAGGGTCCTCATGAATGGGACTCATGCCTTCTAAAAGGGCCCTGGGGGGGTTCCCTTGCCCCTCCTACAAGGTGGGGACACAGGAAGAAGGCTCAGGTTGTGGACCAGAAAGAAAGCTTATTCCTAGCCATGCTGGCACTCTGATCTTGGATTCCCCAGCTTGCAGAACTGTGAGAAATAAATGTTTGTTGTTTATAAACTACCCAGTCTGGTATTTTGGTATAGCAGCCTGAATTATCTAAGGCAGGACCTGAGGTGACCTTTCAGACTTCCGTCCCATCACTGCCCTTACGTTTCTAATAGGACAGAGGTATAAGAGGTGGTTTAATGTAAAAAATATTGAGATTTTAGTTGCCATCTGCCTGGATATGAAATTTCCACTTATCTTAGGTTTAAGTGTCTCCCTCTCCACAAAGAGGGGCCTTGTGCACTTGGACGGATATTCCCAGGACAAAGGCAGAATCTTCTAAAATTAGGCTCTCACTGAGCGGGGACATGGTGCTTATTCCTGATGGGAAGTAAATCTAGATTCACTTTTAGCTGGGAGGAAGCAGGTCAGAAATTCAAAGTTGTAGTTCCCTGGCCTTGGTGGATGTGCCAGAACATGAACCATAAACCTCCATCACTTATCTTGGCAGATAGAAGATTGGAATCTGGGAGGAAAGTTTTGAATCAGGAACTCAAACCCAATAAATACTCTCACTCTTGCTGAGCTCCCAAATGCTCTGCACTCTGTCTAGCAGGCTGCAAAGGACACTCGGTGCTGAACCTCTGGACTGCATGTGGAGCCCCCTGGAGCATCTGACAACAACTCGGCACCCTCCCCCCTTGCTTCCTTCTTCTTTCCTTGCTTTCTTCTTCTTTCCCTTTTGTTCTTTGGCCCAGTGACACTTCAATAACACCAACACAGATTGACTCAAGCACATTTCCTTGGTGCTGAGACTGAGATCATGAGATGACAATAGAAGGCAGAGAATAAGAACACAGACTTTTAAATGGGTTCAAATCCTGGCTCTGCCGCTTATCAGTTATGTGGCTTTGGGCAAGGCTGAATCACTCTGTGCCTCAGCTTCCCAATCTGTATGATGGGGATAATGTCTAACCCATCAGGGTAAAGATAAGATGAGATCATGTGTTTGATTAGATGAGATCAAACCTACAGTAGGCATTTAATAAATAAATGTGGTGGTGGTGGTAGTTATTACATGGAAATATTTGGGTTATATAACATGTAATCTCTCATCAGGACTGAAAATCTAGTATGTGAGATAGGCACTTAAATAATTGTAATATAAGACAAAAGGTGACAAAGGCTATAATCAGTATTTGGAAAAAAGCACCACAGGGGCTATGGTAGATTAAAGAGAACTGAAAATTCTCAACAGTGCCCCCACTGAGAGCTAGAGCCCAGCCTTGAAACTGGTCTGACCCCTGATCTGGTCTTTGACCAATACAATTCAGTTGAAATGACTCTGGGTGCCTTCCAAAGGTAAGCCATCAGAAGACTTATGGCTTCCTCTAGATGTTCTTGGGATGTTCCCTCTTGAGCAGAGCTTCCATGCTAGGAGATATCACTAATGGGTGCTGCAGTCAACTGTTCTATCTGTGCATCAACTGTTAGCCATGGGAGTGAACCAACTTGATTAGCTCAGTCCAGTTAAGCCTCCAGATGACTTCAGCTGTCCCAGCCTCCAGGCACATCTTGTGATGCAGAACACCTAGTAAATCTGCAGATTTCTGAGTGATAATAAATTGTTTTTTTTTTTTTTTTTTAATTTTAAGCAGTAAGTATGGGATAGTTAGTTACATGGCCAAAAGTAATCCAAACAGGAATTTAGGAGAGAAGAGTCCATTTCAGGTCAAGTAATCATGGAAACGTCTCTAGAACAAATGGAATTTAAAATTTCCTTGGAGGGAAGGATGGTGACAAGAGGCTCTTTGGAGAAAATCATTCTAGAGAGAGGGAAGAAATGGGGTAGAGGGAGAAAACAAAGCTGAAAGGGGTGTTCAGGGTAAAATCCTGACAGCTTTGGGGACAGTCTCACTTTGTTGATAGAAAGGAAAACTCATTCCTGCTCTTCTGAGTAAAAGGGTTTTATGGGAAAAAATGGGGCTCTATGGATAAGGTAAGGAGACAGGAATTTATAGAGGAATGGAAACCATAGAGCACCTGGACTTCCCAGAATGCACTGGAATTGGACGATTACTAAGGATCCCCTAATTGCTCCCCATCACACATACAGTAACATTTTTTATTAACATATACTGTATTATTAGTCTCAGAGGTAGAATTCAGTGATTCATCAGTTGCATACGATACCCACTGCTCATCACATCCCATTCCCTCCTTAATGCCCATCACCCAGTTACCCCATCCCCCACCCACCTCACCCCTAGCAACCCTCAGTGTGTTTACTACAGTTAAGAGTCTCTTATGGTTTGTCTCCCTGTTTTCCTCTTATGTTAGTTTTCCTTCCCTTCCCCTATGTTCATCTGTTTTGTTTCTTAAATTCCACATGTGAGTGAAATCCTATGATAATTGTCTTTCTCTGACTGACTTATTTCGCTTGGCACAATACCCTCTAGTTCCATCCATGTCATTGCAAATGGTAAGATTTCATTATTTTTGGTGGCTGAGTAATAGTCCATTGTATAGGTATACCACATCTTTATCCATTCATCTGTAGATGCACATCTGGGCTCTTTCCATATTTTGGCAATTGTGGACATTGTTGCTATAAACATTGGGGTGCACGTGCCCCTTCAACGCAACACACAGTAACATTTTAAGTCCTTCATGGCCTGTGAGGCCCATGGCATGGTGCTCTTGCCTGGCTACCTTGATGACCTAATTTTCCTTCCCTGTCTCCTATGCTTACTTCCCTCCAGCCACATCAACCTCCTTGTTGTTGTTCTTTGAAGAGTAAGCCCACTGTGGGCTCAGTGCTTTTGCACCCATAGTCCCTCCACCCTCCACCTGGATTGTTCATCCTTCAAATATTCACATGGTTCCCCCTTCTCTTCATTCAGGTTTCTGTCAGCTTCTCAAAGAGGCCTTCCTTGACACCTAGGTAAAAATAGTTACCCCTACACACAGTCCCCTTACCAGCTCTATTTTTCTTCCTAAAACTCATTACTCCATTACTTCATTCATTCATTTACTTTATTCACTTATTTATTTATGGAATATTTCTTTAGTTTCTTTTAATCTGGAGTAATCTCTCCTTCAGTTTTTTGTTGTTGTTGTTGTTGTTGTCGTTAAACATGAATTTCTTTAATGGACCTTATATTCTAGAGTAGTTTTAGGTTCCCAGAAAAACTGAGCAGAAAGTACAAAGAGTTTTCACATACCTCCTGCCCTCACACATGCACAGCCTCCTCTGTCATCAACATCCTCCACCAGAGTGGTACATTTGTTACAGTCTATCAACCCACATTGACAGGTCATTATCTCCAAAGTCCATAGTTTACATTAGGGGTCATTCTTGGTGTGGTACATTCTATGAGTTGGGACAAATGTATGATGACACGTATCCATCATTATGGGGTCATACAGAGTATTTTCACTGCCCTAAACCTCCTCTGTGTTCTGTTTATTCATCTTTCCCTCTTCCTTAGCCCTTGACAATGACTGATCTTTTTATTGTCTCCATAGTTTTGCCTTTTCCAGAATGTCATATAGTTGGAATCACATAATATGTAGTCTTTTCAGATGGGCTTCTTTCACTTAGCAATATGCACTTAAGTTTCTTCAATATGTCTTTTCATGCCTTGATAGCTCATTCTTTGGGGCCACTGAATAATATTCCATTGTCTGGAAGTAGCACAGTTTATTTATCCATTCACCTACCAAAGGACATCTTGATGGCTTCCAGGTTTTGACAATTGTGAACAAAGCTTCTATAAACATCCATGTGCGGGCTTTCAAGTGGACATGAGTCTTCAGCTTTTTGGGGGTAAGTACCAAGGAGTGTGATTGCTGGATTGTATGGTAAGAGTATGTTTAATTTTGTAAGAAATGTCAAACTGCCCCATGTATTTTTTAATCTATTTTTTATTGAGGTACAGTTGACATGCAACATTATATTTGTTTCAGGTGTACAACATAATGATCGAATAGCTGTATATATTATGAAATGATCACCACCATAATAAGTCTAGTTAACATCCATCACCCTACATAGTGACAAATTTTTTTTCTTGTGATAAGAAATTTTAAGATTTACTCTCTTAGCAACTTTCAAATATGCAATACAGTATTCTGAGCTATAGTTGCCATGCTGTACATTACATCCCCATGGCTTATTTATTTTACAGCTGGAAGTTTGTACCTTTTGACCTCCTTCACCCATTTTGCCCACCCCCAACCACCCACCTCTGTCAATCACCAATGTGTTCTCTGTATCTATGAGATTGTTTTACTTTTTTATCAATAGGAGCAAGGACTTTGTCTAATGCTTAGAATGAGGTCTGGCATATGCTGGATGCTCAACAGAAAATGGCAGAAAACAATGAATGAATAATTGGATCCCAGGCAGCCTTAGGGCTTACGGTAACTTGTTACTTCTCAGCAGCAGGGATCTGTGGATCTTCATTTTAATTCTCTTCCATCGTTCTCTGCTTCCTGCTATTCCCAGGCAATTCTCTCATTGCCTGGGAATAGCATCTACTCACCAAACTTTGCTCTCACAGCTTCTGCTGGTTCATCACCGTGACTTACTCACAGCTCCCCTCATGCTGCTACTGCCTCTCCCTGTGCATCTGTCCAACTTCTGCTCCCTTAGCCAACCTCCCGACTCTCCCTGACTTTCCAGCTGAAATTCGAGAGGCAGAGAATCTCATTGGGTCAGCCCATTTCCCACTTAGGCAGAGATTTTGGACCTTTAATTGTGTCCTAGGTCACACATCCATGCTGATTTGATCAGCTATGTCCACAGGCACAGAGCATGGCAACATAGACATAGATTATTTCACTCAGCTGAGGATACACGGATGCAGCAGTGGCTTGGGGATCAAAGCATGAGGTCCACAACCTCTTTCTATGAGCCAGCATTACCTTGATCCCAAAACCAGACAAAGGCCCCACCAAAAAGGAGACTTACAGACTAATATCCCTGATGAACATGGATGCAAAAATTTTCACCAACATACTAGCCAATAGGATCCAACAGTACATTAAAAGGATTATCCACCATGACCAAGTGGGATTTATTCCTAGGCTGCAAGGGTGGTTCAACATCCGCAATTCAATCAGTGTGATACACCACATTAATAAAAGAAAGGACAAGAAGCATATGATCCTCTCAATAGATGCAGAAAAAGCATTTGACAAAGTACAGCAGCCTTTCTTTATTAAAACTCTTCATAGTGTAGGCATAGAGGGAATAAACCTCAAAATCATAAAAGCCATATATGAAAAGCCCACAGCAAATATCATTCTCTATGGGAAAAAACTGAGAG
The DNA here is from genome assembly GCF_009762305.2 of Zalophus californianus. Lineage (NCBI taxonomy): Eukaryota > Metazoa > Chordata > Mammalia > Carnivora > Otariidae > Zalophus > Zalophus californianus. The sequence continues at coordinate 20,819,026 of NC_045596.1, forward strand.
CTTTTCCCCAAAGTCGGGAACACGGCAGGGATATCCACACTCACCACTGTTGTTCAACATAGTACTAGAAGTCCTAGCCTCAGCAATCAAACAACAAAAAGAAATAAAACACATCCAAATCAGCAAAGAAGAAGCCAAACTCTCACCCTTTGCAGACGACATGATACTGTATGTGGAAAACCCAAAAGACCCCACCCCAAAATTGCTAGAACTCATACAGGAATTCAGCAACGTGGCAGGATATAAAATCAATGTGCAGAAATCAGTTGCATTTCTATACACTAACAATGAGACAGAAGAAAGAGAAATTAAGGAACTGATCCCATTTACAATTGCACCAAAACCCATAAATACCTAGGAATAAACCTAACCAAAGAGGCAAAGGATCTGTACTCTGAAAACTATAGAACTCATAAAAGAAATTGAGGAAGCACAAAGAAATGGAAAAACATTCCATGCTTATGGATTGGAAGAACAAATATTGCTAAAATGTCTATGCTACCTAAAGCAATCTATATATTCAATGCAATCCTTATCAAAATACCATCAACTTTTTAAACAGAGTTGGAACAAATAATCCTAAAATTTGTATGGAAACAGAAAAGACCCCAAATAGCCAAAGGAATGTTGAAAAAGAAAAGCAAAGCTTGTGGCATCACAATTCTGGACTTCAATCTGTATTACAAAGCGGCAATCATCAAGACAATATGGTACTGGTGCAAAAATAGACACATAGATCAATGGAACAGAATAGAGAATCCAGAAATAGACCTTCAACTATATGGTCAACTAATCTTCAACAAAGCGAGAAAGAATATCCAATGGAAAAAAGAAAATCTCCTCAACAAATGGTGTTGGGAAAATTGGACAGCCACATGCAGAAGAGTGAAACTGGACCATTTCCTTACACCATACACAAAAATAGACTCAAAGTGGATGAAAGACCTAAGTGTGAGGCAAAAATCCATCACAGTCCTAGAGGAGAACACAGGCAGCAACCCTCTTTGACCTCAGCCACAACTTCTTGCAACACACATCTCTGAAAGCAAGGGAAACAAAGGCAAAAACGAACTGGAACATCATCAAGATAAAAAGCTTTTGCACAGCAAAAGAAACAGTCGATAAAAACCAAAGGACAACCCAAAGAATGGAAGATATTTGCAAATGTCTTATCAGATAAAGGACTAGTATCCAAAATCTACAAAGAACTTATCAAACTCAACACCCAGACACAAATAATCCAATCAAGAAATGGGCATAAGACACGAACAGACATTTCTCCAAAGACATACAAATGGCCAAGAGACACATGAAAAAATGCTCAACATCACTTGGCATCAGGGAAATACAAATCAAAATCACAATGAGATACCACCTCACACCAGTCAGAATGGTTCAAATTAACGAGTGGAACCAACAGATGTTGGCGAGGATGCAAGGAAAGGGGAACCCTCTCACACTATTTGTGGGAATGCAAGGTGGTGCATCCACTCTGGAAAACACTATGGAGATTCCTCAAAAAGTTGGAAATGGAGCTACCCTACCACCCAGAAATTTCACTAATAGGTATTTACCCTAATGACACAAATGTAGCGATCCAAAGGGGCATCCGCATCCCAATGTTTATAGTAGCAATGTCCACAATAGCCAAACTATGGAAAGAGCCCAGATGTCCATCGACAGATGAATGGCTAAAGAAGATGTGGTGTGTGTGTGTGTATATATATATATATATATATATACACACAAGGGAATATTTCTCAGCCATCAAAAGAATGAAATCTTGCCATTTGCAATGACATGGATGGAACTAGAAAGTATTATGCTAAGCAAAATAAGTTAACCAGAGAAAGACAATTACCGTATGATTTCACTCATATGTGAAATTTAAGAAACAAAACAGAGGAGCATAGGGGAGGGGAGGGAAAAATAAAACAAGATGAAATCAGAGAGGGAGGAAAACCATAAGAGACTCTTAACTGTAGGAAACAAACTGAGGGCTGCTGGAGGGGAGGGAGGTGGAGGGATGGGGTAACTGGGTGATGGGCATTAAGGAGGGCACCGGATGTAATGAGCACTGGGTGTTATATGTAACTGATGAATCACTGGACTCTACCTCTGAAACTAATAAATACATTATGTTAAATAATTTAATTTAAATTTAAAAAATAATAATTAAAAAAAAAAAAAATCCCTGAGTTCCAGGCTGAGTAATTCATACTTTAGGGAGACACTGAAGTCTTCTGAGAAGAGCACCGATGAACCAGATGTTTGTTTCCAGAGGTACTTTGGGTCCTCCATGAATCTTTGGGTACTGCATGAATGAGACCGTTTAGTGATGGAAGGGGATGGCACCGCAAGACAAGTTAGGAAGCCATGGCTATGGAGAGCTGATAATGCCTCTAACCCAACTAGCTGCAGGGAGAGTCAAGGGGAGAGGGCAGAAGCAAGTGGGTCTTGAACCCGAGGATTTTCCCCAGGCATGGGAGGCTGGAGTTCAATAGAAAGGCTGGTCTAGACACGTAGCTGCTGAAGTTGCTGGGAAGGAAGAATTTACTCTCCTCTTCACGGTCCTTTGAGCAGGACTAGGAATCAAATTGACATGAGACAGATTAGCAAGAGAAACTCAATTTAATAGGGTAGTTACAGGGAATCCACACAGGGAAATCCCAAAGACAGTGAGGGGAAGTAACACATGAGCTAAGGAGAGGGGCAGGGATCCGATGACACAGAGGGAACAAAGACCATTAGCAGGAGATCTTTGGAGAACAAAGGTGCCCTGTTATGCAAAGCAGTTTCTTAGGTAAAGAGGAATCTTGACGAATAGTGTTCCTCCTGGTACAGGCAGGCAATTGAGGGGGAGGTAAAAAACTTTTCCTGAATCTGCTTGGTTTGGATTGCTTTTTTAAAAAACTTTCTTAATATTTCAATTTTTTAAAAGATTTTATTTATTTATTTGAGAGAGAGTGAAAGAGAGTGCACGAGAGGGGGCAGGGTCAGAGGGAGAAGCAGACCCCCCACCTAGCAGGGAGTCTGATGCAGACTCGATCCCAGGACTCCAGGATCATGACCTGAGCCTAAGGCCGTCACTTCACTGAGCCACCCAGGCGCCCTTAATATTTAATTTTTAAGCAATCTCTACACCCAACATGGGGCTCGAACACACAACCCTGAGATCAAGAGTCCCACGCATCACGGACTGAGGCAGTCAGGCGCCCCTGATTGCTTTTAACTCAAAATATGTTCATGCCAAAGTGGCCCACCTTGGGGCTGCCTGCCCTTGGCCCCTACAAAGTCATAAAGATGTTAGTTTAAACAATAGGATGCATGGTGTGGCAAGAGGTAAGCCAAGACAGATACTTGGGGAACACTCTTGGATGTAAAGAACAGATCAAAGAAGAAAAGCTTGACAAATGATCGAAATCGGAAATATTTATACAGATGAGTAGACACTCAGAGAGTCACAGCGCCTGATAAAAACAGGGAAGTGTTTCCTATACTTATTTTCTGATTCTTAAAAGTTCAGGTCCAGAGGACCCTGAGTTAGATCCCACTCTATTCCAAACCCCAAGCTTCTAGTCTGTTTTCCTGCAGAAAGCAATGTACTTTATGAAAATCCACAATATTCTAAAAATTCATCAGCTGGGCTGCAGTGCCACAATTAGTGGAGCTGCTGCCCCAGGAAACCCTCATCACCATTTTGCTTAGATCAGAGAGCGGATTAACTTTGATGTCTGTCTGAACCCCATGTGAGACACCACTGGTGGTCTGCTCCCTGCAAGCATTTAATCTTCACATCCAAGGGAAGAAGGAGAAAGTGCCAGATAGGAGCCCAAACCAATTTTGTTTTCTCCTCAGTGACTGAGATGAAAATGTGCACCCTAGGCCTCCTTACATATTTGACTTGCATCCTGTCTCCTTCTATCCCTTGAGCTCTCTCCTCCTTTGCACAAAGACCTTCCCCCAGATCCAAATTTCCTTTGGCTTTTGCAAACATTAGCCCAGCTATGAAGCCCCAAGCCCCTTGTCTATGTCATGTGTTGGAGGTAATTGTGGGACTTGCTGCATCTATTAGGTCTTCTGTTGGTATGCAACCGAAATAGGCTCCGCCGAACTAAAATCCAAAGGGAGTTTACTGGAAGTATATGGGTGGCCTGCAGAATATAATGAACCACTGAGAATCTGACTGCAAGGGGGAATAAGAGACTCTCCAGGCTTACAGGCAAGTGGAAGATAAGCAATCATCTCATGGGGACATGCCATGGAAGAAATCCATGGCAACAGTGCTGTCTGTCTGTCCCCATGTCACCATGCTCACAATTCTTATTTCTGGGAGAAAAGGAACAATTGGACCCGGTTGGAATTGGACCCACACTCAGACAATATGAACTCACTGACTTTGCAAGGCAGTGTAGACTGGTGATAATTGCAGGTCTCTGGAGCCAGCCAGACAGGATTCGAATCCCGACTCTGCCATTTAGTAGCTATTGAGCTAGTTATTCTTGCTAAGCCCCCAGCTCCTCCCTATGCAAATGGAGAATCAGGAGCTATTATTAGGGAAGGTAGAGGGACCAAAAAGCAATTACTATCCACTGTCGCATCTTATCCCTCTACCACACTAGAGATGCCATGAGGACAACAGACTCTCTTGTTAATTCACTGCTGGCTGCATTCACCAGCATTTGAAATGTGCCTGGCACATGGTGCTTGGCTCAGTAAGCCTTTGTCAAATACACAAATACTGATGCTTCCTTTTTGTGTTCCCAATCAAGTAGTGCATTGCTTTGCTGGAGTCGGCACACAAGTATTTTCTGATTGAATCTGTGAGTCAGTGGGATCCTCGGAAATGGGGAGAACATTGGGATCAAAGAGATGAACCCATATTTGGTGGGACTCAGTGGCAAGCAAGTGATAAGTAACTAATTTTGGGTGTGATGATGCAAATAAGGTGATTATTGTATCTGTATAGATTGTGGCCTGCCCACTGGTCAGACTAAACCTGTTAGATTCACATGAGGGAACAGAGAAACCACCAGGTTACTTGCCACTTGGAGAGGGGGTGGCTCATCTGTCCCACATTAGTCCATCTCTGCCTTGGAGGCACGACTGGTAGCTCATCAGGACATCCTGGCTTTCAGGGGCTCTGTGGGTACGGCACATCCAGCCATCCTGGCGAGTTTGCTCATGGAGACAGCGAGGTCTCAGGGAGGAGCCTGTGAGATTAGGAGTCATGAAAACTAAAGCCTGGTCCTGGCTCAGCTAATGGTGTGTGACCCTAGGAAAGGTCACTGGATCTCAGTGACCTGGTCTATAAAATAGGGTGATCCTTGACTTGCAGTTCGTGGAATTGTTAAGCAAATGAAATCACACTCGTGGTGACTTCATCTGGAACTCCTGCTGTAAAAACAAACAAACAAACAAACAGAAAAAACAACTCAAACAGGCTTCAGTGAAGAGGAGCTGAGAAGTCCAAGGGCAGATCCTTTCCAGGAACAGCTGGCCCCAGGAGCTCAAATGTAATGTCAGCAACTGACTTCTCTCCACTTCTTAGCTTCCTTCTGCTGTACTGTCCTCATTCTCAGTCTCTAAATGGTGGTGCCCAGTGGCTCCAGCATCTAATCCCCTCAAGTTCACACCCAGATTTCCAGCAGCTGGGAGAGACTATGATTGGCTCAACGTGGGTCATGTAGCCAGAAGGATGCAGCTACGCTGGATGATCCGTCCCAGTCAATACCTGTGGTGTGGGAGCTTGATCAGTCTTGGTTATATGCTTAACTCTCAGAGCTGGAAAAAAAAAAAAAATCACTTGGTGGGGGCGCGCAGAGGAGAAGCCCAGTTTATCTCATGGATTGAGAATGGGAGAGGAGTGGTTTGCCAAAAGATATTCTGGGGCTATTAACAGAAAGATAAGTGGACACTGAGTTGCTAAAATGACAGGCACCACACCTGGGGTTTTATAACACGTGACAGAAAGCATGCTTCACAGCTCCCCTCTCTGCTGGGAAGTCCTCTGTTCTCACCCCAAGAAGCTCCTGCAAGCCTCGGAGGAGCCCTGCCTCACCCTACAGCCATCTGTCTTTCTCCACCAAACTTCTACAGCCCGCAGGACCCTATCACTCATTGGCAACAGGCTGCGCTGGGTCATTAGTTATCCTTTTTTGTAGATGTCCTGTCTCTTCATCCACGTGGCAGGATCCCAGAGAGCAAGGGTCACGTCGTATTCATCTTGGTGTCCCTCGTCGCACTTTGCCTGGTGTTTGGGGCATGGCAGATAGTCCCATAATGACTTGTCCAAAGCCGCGCGGCCAAGCCGGGGTTCCCTGACCTGTAAAACATTATGAGGATTAAATCAGCGAGTCATAGAGGGCACGCAGCTCGAGGTAGAAAGTCACTAAAATCAAATAAGGGGTGGGGAGAATGAGAAAGCGTGGCTGATAAAGGAGGGGGGTGATAAAAGAGGTCAGGAGAATGGTGCACCGAGGGGGAGCCGGGCTGCCGGCACGGCAGGAGCCAGAAGAGGGGCCGGCAGAACCCAGCGACGCACCAGCTCCTTTTACCGCGCAGCCGGCGCGGGGCAGGCGCAACCCCCAGGGAGGGAGCGCTGGGGAAGCACCGCGCGACACGGAGGCCCCGCCCGGCCCGGCTCCACCTACCCCTAGCTCCGTCCCTGACCCCCGCCCGGCCCTATCTCGCCCCGCCCCGCCGCCTAGCCCCGCCTCCAAGGCCCGGAAGCGAAAGCCGCTCCGCCTCTTCCGAGCGGGGTCACGGCCCGGCGGCGCGAACTGGGACTCGCAGCGTGCGGGCCTCGCAGTGGGTCAGGGCAGCCCGGTGCCCGGCGCCATGTCCCGGAACCTGCGCACCGTGCTCATCTTCGGCGGCTTCATCTCCCTGATCGGCGCCGCCTTCTACCCTATCTACTTCCGGCCCCTAATGCGGCTGGACGAGTACCGTGAGTGACCTGTGACCCCGCGCGGTGGCCTGGTCTCAGTAACACCCCCCTCCCCTCCGCCCTGCACCTGCTCGTGGGGCCGTGGAAAGAGCTTGGCTTGGGAGTCAGGCAGGCCCGGGTTCGAATCCTGATGTGTGCGGCTTTGTGACCGTGGACAAGTGTGACGCAGTCTCTCGTACTCAGCATCCTCATCCATCAATAGCTGTTTGTAATCGGTAAAATAAGACGGTTTAGTCTTCATTGAGACTCACAGGTGGTAACGAAAGCAGTTGGCACATAGTAGGTTGACACTAAATACTAGGTCATGCTCACAGGTAGCATTCGCGGAACGCTTACTGTGTCAGGCATACATTGGATCTCCCTTTGAGGTAGGTATTAAATGCGCATTTCACCGGCGGGAAAACTGAGGCTCAGACTGTGTAACAGGCCCAAGGTCACACAGCTAGTAAGTTGCAAGGCAAATATTCCAACCCTGGCCTGTGTCTGCAGGGCTTCTCCCACACATGGAAGCTGGGAATGGTGATACTGGAGGGAGGCAGATGGAGCCCTAATCATCCTGAGCCTGAAGGTGTTTTTATTGCACTTCATTTCCACTCCCTGGGACAGCTTTGGGTGGAAATGTTTCAAACCTAAACTGTTAACCTGGGTTTTTGAGTTTTTCCTCATCTTTTTTCAGATTCTGCCGTCTTCCTTCATTTTAAGCGGGTTGCTCACATGACAATGGTGAATATCCTGGGAGTAATTTTCCTCCTTAATCATTCAAGTTCTGTCATTCTAAAAGCCAAACTCTCCTTCCTTGAGACCTATACCTCAGCAAGGATTAGCACTTTGATACGTCTGAAACCATCTGTCAGAGAGAAAACATTAGGCATCAGAGGCTCATTTTGTTCTCCAGGAAACCTGAATCATCTTGAAGATGGAAGAGGGCCAGCCCTGCCCCCTGGAGAATATTAGCAGAGGCTGAAAGCTTGACGATTCGAAGGCAAAAGCTCTGTGTAAATGCTCTGCCTGTTACAAATGCTACAACATTTGGTTTCTGGAGGCAGAGGGTTTTAAGTACACACTCACATTTCCTGGTAGCTTCTTTCATCATCCAGGATTAAAATGGCCTCTGTGCATTCTGTCTTCCAGCCTATGTCCGTGCGCCACGAGTCGGGGTAAACAGAGGATGGTGTGAAGCCCTGCACAATCTGGTTCCATCATCCTGACTGGATCCGTGCCCCAGGCTGTCTTATTAGGGCATCTAGAATTGAACTTGGGACGGGGGCTCTGCTTTGGATCCTGCTGGAAAAGTTTCCATTATGAAGACTAGAGCAGTGTCTCTCCAATGGGGATGATTTTTGTCCCCCAGGGGACATTTGGTTCTATCTGGAGACATTTTGGCTTGTCACAACTGGGGGTGGAGTGGGGTGGTGTGAGGGTGCTACTGGCATCTAGTAGATAGAGGCCGGGGATGCCTCTAAACCCGCAGTGCACAGGACAGCCCCCTATGACAAAGAATTATCCGGCCCAGGATATGCATGGTGCCGAGGTTGAGACATGCTCATCTAGATCAGATGATGAAAGTGTGGACTTGTGCCATGTATCCCGAGCACTTAATATATTAACCCATGTAGTTTTTATAACCATTTTTTGTAGCTGCTGTGTGATCATCACCCCCATTTTATGTGTAGACAGACTGAGGTATGGAACAGTTAAATGACTTCTACAAGGACCCATAGCCAGTGAGTCAGATCTGGGATTTGGACCAGTGCACGCTGTCACTACACCACGGCCCCATACTGTCTCTGAGGGGCTGTGAAGGGGGAGCAGGGCAGGTGAGGGTCTAAATCCCTACTAGATAAGTATCTTAAGGTGAGTTACTTAATCTCCTAGAGCCCAGCCTGTTTCTTCATCTATAGCAGTGGCGTTTGCAGGACTCAATTTATAGGTTTTAGGATGTATTAAGTGAGATAACAGGTGTGGAAACAATATAGTTTTATATTAGGCATCCCATAAAACTGTTTAAAAAATAAGAAGCCGTAGGACGGGGGTGTGAGACAAAGAGATTTAAGCAGGGCTGGCTGACCTGGCAGTAGACTGGGGTCCTGGCAGGTGAGGTATTGGTGTTTGAGCCATGGAAACCTGGCCTGTCTGTTGGGAGGTTGGAGCTGCGGTTCACTTCAGCACTTGAACTAGTATTTATTTAGCTTCTTTTGCATGTTTTATAACCCGGATTTTAGCAATGGCTGTGTACCTGGTACCGCGCTAGGTGCTGGGTGTACGTAACTACACAAGATGGTAAGAGCATTCTGTCCATCTCACTGGCCCCACCGTCATCCAGCCCACTTCCCTCACCCGCTGCTTGGACTCTGAGCTGGTCTCCCTGCTTCCGCCAGGTCCCATTAGTCATTCTCTACGCAGTGGCCACAGTGCTCTTTATGGTTGTTCTTTTGTTGCTGATTTCTACCTTATTTGCATTTGTGGTTAAAGAATGAAGACTATATGATTTTGATTCTTTGATATTGGTCAAGATTTCCTTTGTGGCTTAGTATAGGTCAATTAGGGAAATGTTCCTTCTGTGCTTAAAGTGAGTATATGTCATCGTTGGGTACAGAGTTCTGTGTGTGTCGATTCCAGACCAAGCTTCTTAATTCTGTTACTTAGGTATCTTTAAGCCATATTATTAGGTGCACACGATAGAGAATATTCTGGAGATTTTTTTTTTTCCCAATTATCATTGTATGAAGGGTCCTCTTTACCCCTTCTCTTCCTCCCTAGCTCTATTTTATCAGCATTAGAGTTCCCAGCATTGTTTTGTTTAGTATTTTCCTGCTATATCTATCCTCTTATATTTGGCGCCTGTCTTTTATTCATTTATTTAAAGATTTATTTATTTGAGAGAGAGAGAGAGTTGGGGGAGGGACAGAGGGAGAGGGAGACAAGCAGACTCCCCACAGAGTGGGGGCCCGACTCAGGGCTCGATCTCACAACCCTGAGATCATGACCTGAGTCGAAATCAAGTCAGATGCTTAACCGACTGAGCCACCCAGGTGCCCCTTGGCATCTGTCTTTAAGTCTCATAACCAGCCTACACTGAGTTTTTTAACCCAATCTGATAATTTAATTGTTGGATTGAGCTCATTTTCATGTATGTTTACTGATACATTTATTTGCCTCTTACTTTGTGTTTTCTCTTTATTCTATTTCTGTAACTCCTTTTTTTTTCTCCTTTTCTGCAACTTCAAGCTTTCTTTCTTTTTCTCCTCTCTTCTTTTGAAAGTTTTACACTCTTATTTTTATTCTTTCGTGATTACTGTTTAAAGTTAGTCAGTATCTTTATCCTCCCAGAAAATATACTAAGACCTGAGGAGACTGCCTTGGTCCTTGTACCACACACGCCGCCTTATGTTTATTCCTCCCCAGTCACCTAGTACCGGCAAGGTTTTGTGTAGTCGCTGATTGTTTCTCTTTGCCCACGGTCTTTACTCACCGAGCCCTACATCTTACTCCTTTCTACTGTCCGTTTTCTTCATTCATTTTCTTCATTCATTCAAGGAGAATGACAATTTCCGGGCTCTGGCAGCAGAAGAGATGGTGCTGCTGGTCATTTACTAAGAAACACAAGAAGGAATTGGTTTTGGGAGTGAGGAGGATGAGCTACTTCAATTTTGGATGTATTGTGTTTTAGGTATCTGGATGTGCTCGTGGAGATTGCTTACAGGCAGCGGGATGTGCTAGTCTGGAGCTGAGGTGCTGGGCCTGAGCTAGAGCTAGGGATAGGGCGCTGGATCAGCACGGGATGGGAGGAAAGGGCTCCCAGGCAGCACTGGGAAACTGCAAGAGACAAGCTGGCCTAAGACAGGACACTGGTGAACACTGTATTGGAAGAGCAAGCGGTCAGAAGAAAGGGAGCCGTCAAAGGAGACGGAGAAGAAGCGGCCAGAGCAAGAGGGTCAAAACCAGAAGAGGCTGCAGTCTCAAGTCCCATGAAAACAACTCCTGATGAAAAGGGGTATGGTGGGCTCCTGGGTGGCTCAGGTGGTTAAGCGACTGCATTCGGCTCAGGTCATGATCCTGGAGTCCCAGGATCGAGTCCCGCATCCAGCTCCCTGCTCGGTGGGGAGTCTGCTTCTCCCTGTCACCCTCTTCCCCTCGTGCTCTCTTTCTCTTCATTCTCTCTCTCTCAAATAAATAAATAAAAATCTTAAAAAAAAAAAGAAAGAAAAGGGGTATGGTCAGCAGGGTTGGGCTTCTTGGAGACAGATAAGTGAAAATAATCAGATTTATAAAAAAGAAGGTGAAGGTCAGAGTTAACCTTGTTAAGAATGCTTTCAGTAGTTTGGTGGTGGACAGAGAACAGGCTGCTCCACGGAGTTGGCTCCTTAAAGGTATTTGTATGGAGAGGAGAGTGACAGAGTATATTTGCAACAGGTCAGAGGGTCTAGGGAGAGTTCTGTTTTAGGGAGAGATGGGACAGCCAAGAAGTCTCTGGACAAAAGAAAGATGAAGATAATCCATAGAGTGACAGGTGGTAGGGGATCTTGAGATCAGATGCAGGAAAGCCTTGGACCAAAGGCAGGACACCTCTTCCACCGGCTCAGGAGGAAGGGCAGCTAAATAATAGGTTCGATGTTGGGAAGTTGTAGGCACTTCCAGGTGATGACTTCCATTCCCATTGTAACACAGGAAGTGAGTCATCTGTGAGTGAGAGGCACAGCCCCCGGCCAGACTCTCTCTTCTTGAAACACTATCTTCCCTGAGCTTCTGTGACCACCCCCGCTGCCAGTCATCTTGCCTTTGCTCTTTTGCTCCTGCCTTTCAGCCACTCCTTCTCAGCCTCTCTTGGGTCTTCCTCTCCCGACCATCCTTCATACATTTGTATTCCCCAGGACTCTGGGCAGACCGAGGAGAAGGCCACAGTTCTTGGAAGTGCAGGGCAAGGTAGGCCAGACATCCAGTCCTTAAGAAGGGCCAGTGGCTGGCCAGGGAGGAGCCCACGTTCCCATGTCGGGCCGGTGCTGGCCCTTCAGCGGGGCCAGCCTGACTAATGCCGGCCAGCCCAGGCACAGGGAGTGTGGGGATAGCTCTGTTACAGTGTCTCTGCCAGAATGAGCCTTGAGGCAGCAGGCGAGAAGGGGAAGGCTGCTCAGATAAAATAAACTCAAGGAGATCTCCCATACCTTAAAAGCAGGCAAGCCGCTCTGACAAGACTGCCTTACTGGATTTCCCGTTGACATTCAGTGTGATCTTCAGCTCTTCCACTAACTCAGCCAGACTTTCCTAAGTTACAGGGATGACAAGGTCGGTTCTCCATGTGACACTTCAGTCCCGAGATGAGCCCTGGGGAGACGGCGTTGGCGTTGGTGGTCAGCGAGCCCAAACCGGAAATGTGGGGACGATTCTGTTGTGCTCCTGGAGGGAATCCCAGATGATGCTTTTTAGCTTTCATCCTGCTGGTACCGCATGGTTTGTTGGATGAGCCCACGTTTCGGGGCGAGGACAGCTGCTGTAGCTCAGAGCCTAGTCTGGCTTTGTGTCCTAGAACTAGACTGTGGTCCTGAACATGGCCTTTTAAGAAAACCCTGTATTTTATACCAGCCTGTGAGATGAGACAGAATAGGATCATTTTCGGGGATCCTGTTCATTTTTAACTTTAGATGCACAGAAGCATAAAGTCTTAAGAGTTTTGCCAGAAAACCCATGCTCCTTCAGTCCCCTCACTTAGGTGCCTTGTCCAGAGTCACTGAGCACATTAATGGCTGGGTGGACACGAGAGCCTAACTCCCCGACCTTGTCTGCTATCGATGCCCTGTTTCACGTGCCTTTAAGACAGCACAGAGTGTTTACTAGTGAAGGGAAGGACTGCGCAGGATTGCGGGATTGCTGTGAGGAGACCTCAGTCCCCATCCCACGTGGTCGCCTTCTCTTACTGCTGCACTTTCTGCCCCCCCCGCCCCGCCCCTCGCTGGAAGTCTGCTGTACGGAGTCGGAACAGGGTTGTGAGAAATCGCTTGACCCAGAAATACTTCTTACCTTGGAAGGGCATTCTCCCTATCCCATGCCAGGGGCTAGAATATGCTTTTTATTTCTTTCACTGGAGAGTCCGGTACAGCACAGGGAAAGATTAAGTCTTACTTTCTATCCGGCATTATGGAGCTCCCTGGGTTCAGCCAGACTCTGATGAGGAAGCAAAAGTGTTTCTAGTGTTGGGAGGAGTCGGTGCCTCCAGTGGCCTTTTGGTCCCCCTCAGCCACTGGTTCACACTTGCCACCACGGCCGTTTGGTCCCATCTGCTGCTGGTTCAGCAGGGCACCGGGGCACATCCTGTCCTCGATGACCCCATAGACAGACGGAGTACATGGCTAGGCAACAGCCGCAGAATGCGAACACTGAAAAAGTAGTTCTTAATTTTTTTATTTGCTGTTTTAAAAAAGGTGCTTCGAGGTAATCATCACGGAACAGTCACCAGGAAGTATAAGGGCTTCCTAAAAACTTGTTTTGCTTTTGTGTATTTCATTTATTAAAAAAATAATCCCAACCAACAGAAAAGACCTAAGAATAGTATGATAAATCCCCATTTGTCACCTAGATTTACCAGAGAACATTTTGCCGCATTTGCTCCCCCCAACATGCTACATGCATACATACACATACATATACATATGCATATATAATTACATATACGTATAATTGTTTCTTTTGTTCTGTTGGACCATTTGAGAGCAAGTTCAGGACACTGCGAGCTTTCTTCCCACACACTTCAGCATGGATTTCCTAGGAACAAGGGCATTCTCTTACATAACCACAGTGCAGTTATCCAGGCCAGGAAATGTAATATTGACACAATGCTATTATCTCATACACAGTCCATCATATGTTGCCATGTGTCCAGTTAATTCAGCTTCGGAGTTGCTTGTATTTTTAACTGTTGCCAAGAAGAGATGGTGGGGAGGGGTCCTGAGGCCATCTCACTGGGCAGGGCGCTGGGTCCTGACCTTCGGCACCTGCTCTTCGGTTTCTAGCTGCTGGCCCCCCACTCGGCACACTCAGGCGGTCTGCTGTCAGTGGGCGCTGGGGAACACTGTCTTTGCTGCGTGGTTGTGGGTGTCCAAGTAACAAGTCACGCAGTAGAGCTGTTTGACAGCATGGACATTTAGTCTAAAGATATGTTTTCATTTTCAGAGACTTACAAATTATTAGGTGGATTCTGTCACTACAATCAGAGAATCAGCCCGCCCACGGGCATTACCAGTTTTAATAATAATACTTTGGCCCTCTGACTAGAGATAACAATCCTGTTAAAACTACAAATCACACCACTGCCTTAGCACCAGGGGGCAGAGTCGGGCTTGCTGAGACACTGGAATGGGGACTTTTTCTAACCGGCATCACGAAGCTCCAGGCCCAGTATTGCGTGTTTGCATCTTAATCATTTCACTCCTGATAGAAACATGCTCACTACTGAAAAGTCCGTAATTAGCTTATCCTAACTTGTTCACATAGTTAAACCTCTGACTTCAGCGTTGTCCTTTTCCTGAGGTGTATAGACACTTGCTGTTTCTCTAATGAGAGTAAAATAGAAACTTACTGTCAACTTCAGCAAGACATACTGCTAAATCCTGAGGGACCGGTTTGTTTTCCTTTGGGCATATTCCACATTCACAAATTTTAGAGTGCCTTTGTGTCGTATCATGAATTTATATAAGACTGCTTTGGCTTTAGAGTACTTAGAAAACATTAATGGATTAAAGAACCAGGGGATGTGGATAGGATGCTAATACTGGTTATCACTTGATAGGAACTAGTTCAGCAAATCGGTTTAAATTGCCTGTCCAAGCCAAAAAAAAAAAAAAAAAACCACACACAAATGAGGTGGTTGCATAAGGACAAGGATTATAAAGAGATTATGGTCTATTTTAAATAAATCCTTAGCTTCTCTCGAACCTCATTAGCAATTAGCAAGAAAGTGTGAAGACAGGGAGTCCTTCCTCTTCACTTGGCTCTCTATTGCACTGTACGAGGTTAGGATACAATTAGACATTCTGGCCTTGCTATCAAAAGCCAACTTCCTTTGGTGCTTGGCAGTCTGCCAGCGTCTTCGCAGTACCCACTGTCTCTTGGAGAATGTGTTCAATACACCAGGCTGTCCGATTTTCTTAAATCTATGGCTAGAAAGCTTTCTGGCAACTGATTATTTTTTTAAAAAACTCACCTCTTCCAGGGGCGCCTGGGTGGCTCAGTTGGTTAAGCATCTGACTCTTGATTTCGGCTGAGGTCATGGTCTCAGGGTCGTGGGACGGAGCCCCGCATCGGGCTCCACGCTCAGTGCAGAGTCTGCTTGCCCTTCTCCTGCTGCTTCTCACCCCGCCTGCGTGTGTGCGTGCTCCCTCTCTTTAAAATAAATAAATAAAATCTTTAAAAATAAAAAAAAAAACCTCACCTCTTCCGTAATACTGGCAAATGGACCTTCTAGGCATGGAAAATCGTATCTCTTTTTGTTCCTGTCACCATGGATGGCCCTGCAGTCTTATACCTGGTTGGCATTTTCTGAGAGCATATTTGAGACACGTCCGTCCTTTGTGACCTTACATGTTGACAGTATGGTAGGGCTCAATCCTACAGGAGTTTAATGTCTTAGGAAATGAGATCACCTTTTGTGTTGGAGTTATTTTAGAAAATCCGACATCCGAGAGCTCCATTATCCACTCTAGATGGAAGAAGCCTTTTGGCATATCTTGGTCCCAAGGGTCTTGGTTATTGCTTGCCTGCTACTACTTTTCAGAGAGGCCCAGGGAAACCATCAGGCCATTGTCTGTAATGGGCTTCATTATGCTATGTCTTCCCTCTGTCTTAGAATTAGATATCAAGATTCACATAATCCCTATTGCCCAGTGTTTTATTTGCCAAAGCAAAACTTAGCATTGATAAAACTATCAGGTAGGTCACTTAGGATTGACTTTCTGTCACATCACGGGAGAAGCAAGTTCAATGAATATTCAATTTGGCAAATCTCTGTTTCTTGTACCTTTATGCTTCTTGTAACTTTATGAGAATCCAGAGGCCAGAATAAAGGAAATGGCCTAATATTAAGTAAGAGCTAAATGTGGATTTCAAGAAACACTGTCAGCCTGATTAAGACAAAGGTCTGATTACAACCTTTAATTACTATAATTTAGTAGTAAACATCCTTTGGCTCCAAGTCTTTCCCCCGAAAAGCCGCCATTTGTTTGTCAAGGTACTTAAAATAATAAGTCTTTGTTTTCACAGACCTTGGGCTTATTCTAAACCACTTAGATGTGTCAGAACGCTTGAAGCCCACAGACATAAAATGCCCAATTTCCCTTGGCCCTTGCCTGTTGGACATCTCCAAAGAGATGGGCCGAGCTGCTGTAGTTGGAACGCGCTTACTAATTGGCACAGCACCTGCAATCAATTAGGGAAGCTTCAATTATCCAAACCAAAGCCACCCACCCAAAGATTAATTTTCTGCTCTATTTCCTATCAAAAACATAGCATATTTAGCTCTGGGTCTAGTCCTTCAGCGGGGCACATTTGAGACATAGAAACTACATCGTTTTCTTGTTAATTGTACTTGTTCCTTCAATTCAGCAGCCTTCCCCTCATAATATCACACCCACCAGCTCTTTCAAAATTGTTCTTTTTCCGTTGTTTTGTTGCCTTTCCAAAATGCTGAGATCACCGAGAAAAGATGTGAGTCGGGAGCTTTTCTTTTGAAGTACGGCTTTCTTTGGTTTTATTGAAAATGCCCAATCTTTTTTGCTCTGTAGGATCTAACTTCCATAACCTAAAAGCTTTGAATATTGGCGTCCTGTATATATTGTTTCCGAATTGTCCCATGTCATTGGCCCACGTAAAGAGAAAAGATTTCTTCCACCACGGCCCACCCCCCACCTTTGTAAAGAGCAATTTTTCTGTTGTGTTTTTCAGAGAAGGAGCAAGCCGTAAATCGAGCTGGTATTATTCAAGAAGATGTGCAGCCACCAGGTGAACTTTTAAAATTCAAAACAGAATTGCATTTGTGCTGTTGTGTGGGGTGCGCGTGCTTGCCCTGCAGTGAAAGAAATCTTTTGAGTGTGGAGGCTAGCTGGTGATTGTGCCATTCATCATTCAGAAGTTGCCATTTCATAGGAGCCACCCCAAGACTTCATTTTAACATTTCACCCCAGAATATTTGGGGCAAGTTTGTCCGTTCCTCTTGTGCATTTGATAAAATCGGCATAAAAATATAACAAGTGTGCGATTGAATATCAAGGGTGCATAGCTGTTCTGCAGACCGATTTACCAAGCACCTATTTAAACCCTGCCCTCTTAGGAAAAAGGCTGTTTACTTGTGAGCTATTTTAATTGATGCGGGATTCTGCTTTATTACAGAAGCTCAAAAGTTCCCTTTGTGGCTGAATGGTTAGTTACTTTTAGATGATCCCAGTTGGGTGAGAAGGAGAGGTATCCAGTTTTTTAACCAAAACTCTTGTAATCTATGGCACCATTCTTTTTTTAATTAATTAATTAATTAATTAATTAATGTTTTGACTAGGCCAGATACATAGCTTCCTGTTGTGGGGCAATTTCTGAGCCATTTAAGTCTCTCATGGTGGCCATGGCTGCCCAGCTGTAGCATCTCAGACTTCTGGCAGCTTGCCCGCACTGTCTCGAACTACCTGGAAATCGCACAACTCAATTCTGATGTCATTTTGCTTGTTTGCAGTTGAGGGAAGTGGTAGGAAGTTTAAAAAGCGAATCCTGTTTTGATTCATGTTTCTTTCTATAGGGTTAAAAGTGTGGTCTGATCCATTTGGCAGGAAATGAGAAGGCTATCACCACCTCGATTATGAAAGACATCTTCGTGCTTTCCATTCTGCCACAAGTACAATAAATTGCCTCACTACAGAAGGATGGCTGGAGAAGAAAACTCTATAAAGCTGAAAATAAGAGTACCATGCGCAAGGATTAATATTTCCCTTCTTAAGTATCAAAAGAACCCTGGAGCAAATCACACCATTAGGGAGGTTTTCATGATTCGCTTTACTTTCTAAAAATGAAGCTCTCTCACCCAGCTGTGTTTGGAGGAGGGTCTACTTACTATTCAGTCCCTCCTGCTTCCCCAGCCAAGCTGTGATGTGAATGCATGCGGCCAGGAGACGTGGGAAGAGCCTAGTCTGTCTTGCCACCCTCCAAATGGGAAATTTCAGTGAAAAGCCAGCGTGCGGAGCAGCCTCATCGGGCTCTTTGGAAACATTAAAGTTGATAAAACTCTGAGGACAGGGTACATTGTACTCTTTAAGAATAACCAGTTCAGCTTAGCCATCTTGTCGAAGGTTGCTGCATGTTGGAAAATAAGTAAATAGGAAGCAAGTTCAACCAAGTGGCTATGCATGCATAATAGAAATCAGCGTTGAATTAACAAGTGAAAATATGTGTATTAAAATGATCTATTTTTAATTCACTATGGTGTAGGTTTTTTTTTGAAATCCTATATAAACTCATTAAGTCACACTAAGAAGCGGTATTTGACTAGATTATATTTGACGAGATACTCAACTATGTGGTGTTTCTCAGTTTGTGTACAAGTAAACATTTTAAAGGTAAATAGCAGATTTGTTGAGACAGATATTTATTGGTTGCAGTACCAGCTACCTCACCAGCTGCTGCAGAGACGAGTGTGGAAATTCTTTCTTTCTTTCTCTGGTGCTCTGTCTGGCCCCTTACTAGATTATATGTTTTTGAAGAAACACCTCTTTTTCATTTTTAGATTTCCCAGAGTGCCTTGCACATTACTATGGGTTCTCTTTAGATGAGCTGCCTGATAACATAATTTTATTATTGTGAACTGGGAATTTGCTTACCAGACAACTGACAACAGTTATGTAATTACTGTCAAAAAGAACTCAGACTGATGGTTCCAAAACCAAAGGCATCATTTTTTGGTAGACATTCCCTAACATTTAATTGACTTACGGTTAGTAACCCAATAAAAGAAGTTGACTCATTCAGGGTATATCTGGCCACTATTTTCCTTGGAGGGGGCACCAAGAAGTTGTGTAACTTAAAGTCTGGCATTCTGTGGGCACTTTATTGAGATTTCTTTATGACGGGGGCAAGCGCGTGTACCATCTGCTCTGGAAGATGTTGTCAAGAACTCTGGGACCTCGACTGCCTCTTCGGCAGATGGAACAGACTCCGTTTTCTCTCTTCAGTGGGATCTTTGTCTTGCTTTGACCCTGCCCTTGGTACACCTCTTTGTAGAGATAAAGGAACTCTCTGTCCTGCTCAGCTGCCTTGATATTTATAAAAGGATCAGTCTTCATGCTGTCAGAAGTGTCACATCAGACTCTGCTGCCCACGCTTGACAAAAGCCAGGTTGTAAGAGATGCTCCTCTTGGGAACGACTGAAGGCCTTGGAGTTCATCCATGAGGTGCCCAAGTGTGCTTCCAGGATGATAACGAAAGCCCTTGGAAGAGGGGATCTTGGTCAGATACAATTAGGAAACACAGAGTTAAAGCAAACTCGGCTTATTTGCTTCTAATTTGATGATTTCCAAGAGAGGCTTACCATTTCTCAAATGTATTTGATCACAAAATATTTTTCGTGGACTATCTTCTGGGCTAGTGACCAACAACATCCTTTTCGGGAAATCTTTCTCTCGATCAGTGGTTCCCCAACTTTTGATCTCAGGACTCTTTTACCACTCTTAAAATTTTTTGAGGACCCCAAAGTGGGTTATACCTGTAGGTACTATATTAGAAATTAAACCAAATTTTAAAATGTTTATTAATTAAGATCAGTAACAAACCCATGTAGAGTAATATGACATTTTTGTGTGAAAAATTTGTTTTCCAAGATCAAAGATAATTTACAAATTTCTTTAATGTCTGGCATAATAGATTCTCTTCACAGCTAGATTCTAATATCTGTTTCTGCATTCAGTCTGTTGCTATATCACATGTCATGGCCTCTGGAAAATTCCTCTGTGCACACTCATAAGACGATGAGAGGAGGGCGCCTGGGTGGCTCAGATGGTTAAGCGTCTGCCTTTGGCTCAGGTCATGATCCCAGGGTCCTGGGATCAAGTCCTGCATCGGGCTCCCTGCTCCTTGGGAGCCTGCTTCTCCCTCTGCTTCTCTCTCTCTCTCTCCCTCTGTCTCTCATGAATAAATAAATAAAACCTTTAAAAAAAAAAAAGATGAGAGGAAAAAAGGCAAAAAAGCTGAGGTGCTTGGGTGGTGCAGTCGGTTAAGCAACCAGCTCTTGGTTTCGGCTCAGGTCATGATCTCAGGGTCCTGGGATGGAGCCCTGGTGTCTGGCTCTGCGCTCAGGGAGTCTGGTTGGGGATTCTCTCTCTGCCCTTCCCCATCTCTCTCAAATGAATAAATACATCTTTTAAAAAAAAAAAGGCAAGGGGAACCCTCCTACACTGTTGGTGGGAATGCAGACTGGTGCAGCCACTCTGGAAAACAGTTTGGAGGTTCCTCAGAAAGTTAAAAATAGAACCAGTATGACTCAGCAACTGCACTACTAAGTATTTATCCAAAGGATAGGAACATAGTGATTAAAAGGGGCACATGCACCCCAATGTTTATAGCAGCAATGTCCACAATAGCCAAACTGTGGAAAGAGTCCAGATGTCCATCGACAGATGAATGGATAAAGATGTGTGTGTGTGTGTGTGTGTGTGTGTCCATACGCACACCAGAATATTACTCAGCCATCAAAAAGAATGAAATCTTGCCACTTATAACAACATAGATGGAAATAAAAGGTATTATGCTAAGCGAAATAAGTGAGAAACCCAGATACCATATGATTTCACTCATGTGGAATTTAAGAAAACAGATGAACATAGGGGAAGGAGAGAAATAAAACAAGATGAAAACGGAGACAAACCATAAGAGACTCTTAACTACAGGGAACAAACTCAGGGTTGCTGGAGGGGAGGTGGGTTGGGGGATGGGGTAACTGGGTGATGGGCATTAAGGAGGGCATGTGATGTCATGAGTACTGGGTGCTGTATGCAACTGATGAATCACTGAATTCTACCTCTGAAACTAAAAAAAAAAAAGAAGCTTTAGTGGTATTATAAAAATAGTTTTGATCATGTAGACCTCCTGAAAAGGTCTCAGATACCACAAAAGGTCCCTAGACCACCCTGAGTCTAATTGTTTTTCTTGGGTTTAGTCAGATCTCTTGAGAATTGGGTATCTGGTTGCATCAGTTCCAACAGTCGCTTGTAGTGAACTGTGTTCCGTCATGTCCACATTAAGGGAGATGACCAGGGGAGGAAGATACAGGATTTGTTATTGCTCTTACTAAAATGAAGTTGCAGCAGAAATGCACTTGTAGATTCACCATTAGCCATGTACCAGAATGTTCACAGCAGCCAAATGCTCATCCACAGTACAATGGATAAATAAGCTGTGAAATATTCACATGATGGGATACGATACAGCAATGAGAATGAACACTACAATGAATCCCACAAATAGTGCTGAATAAACGAAGCCAGCTGCAATAATACTTTTAGATTCCATTTAGATGAATAAAAACGGTAAATTAAGCCATACAGTTATAAGTCAGGACGGCGGCTACTCTTGGGAAGGGGGAGGGTTAGTAACCGGGAAGTGATACAGGCCATCTTCACGGTGCTGATAGGTTTGATTTTTTTGATCTGGGTGCAGGTTCCATAGGTGTATCGAGTTTTTGGCTACTTCCCTGAGCTGTATAAATTCACATTCTTTTCTAAATGTACATCATACTTAAGGTTTTTTTTTTTTTTTTTTAAAGGTGCAGAGATTGGCTCTAGAAGGAAAAGAAGTTGAATCTGATTTAGAAGAATAAGAAGTGGAATCAGGAAACTTTGCAGAGAACCCTGCTGTTCAGTATATAAAGTGTATATAAAGTGCCCAGCAAATTCCTGGGCCAGCAGAGGCCAGATTAATGAGAGCTGTTATCACTGGCTGAGCAGCTGACATTCCAACAGAGCTATGAAGAACGCCTGGGATTCAGACACGCAGTGAGTGACAGAGGTGCGGACTCAGCAAAACTAAGCCCGTCTTGGAAAGCTGGTTGGGCCTGGGTGCAGGTGTGTGTGGGGAGACAACCGAACCATGGACTTTGCCTGCCCTGTGTGTCACTGGCCTGGGCTTGGCCCAGAGCAGGCGCTCATTAGGGTTTGGATGGACTGAGTGATCAGTTGAAAGAATGAGGGAGGACCAAATGAAGGGAATGGCAGATTCGGACTGTGTGGGGACACACGGAATGTCAAGCTGGTAAGTTCTACTTAATTGATAAATGTGAAGCATTAGAAGCAGGAAGTGGTCTGAAAACGTTAAAACAAAGCCAGGAGCTTGCCCCAGAGCAGGGCTAATCACTGTGGTGGTCGGAGCAGGGCAACCCTGTTCTCTGTCCACGGGAGTTAAGTACAGATACAAAGAATAAGCACTTACAAAGGTTAATGGCAGTGTGACAGACGAGTTTTTAATCTTTTGAATCCGATTGAAAGTAATGGGCTTGCATTTTGTATTTTTTGCTTTTTAAAAAATTTTTGATGAAAGTAATCTTACTGTATTTTACAGGTTCGCGATGGATTGGTACTCAGAAACAGAAGCTGAGCTTCGCCCCGGGTAGGTTGAAAAGCACTGAACTGGAGGGTAAATCTGATGTTCTCAGGTCCACACCACTCCACGGTGGGCAAGTCCGATGTGCTCAGCAAGCTGAGAGCTCCCTGCCCGCCCGAGGCTTCTCTGTTCTGATGCCGAGAACCGATGAGAACGCCCTGGTCTTAGCCCCTGGCGGGACTCCGTGCACAGGGGAGTTCAGTCTCCCAGACCTTTCCTGCTCGGTGCCTGAGGCCTTCTGCAGTTGAGTCTGCCTGTCGGTAGGGAAATGCACAGCTCAGTGGCTACCCATGTGTGTGAGATGGTGGGGGAGCCCCTGGGGAGCCGGCCCGCGCATCCCATGGAATATGCGCCTGAAGAGGGGCATGAACTTGGCTGTCGGCTTCCCTGGAGAAGGCCTTCCGGGGCAGTGGCAGCTAGCTTACCCTCCCTGAGGCTCTCCCAGCTTGATGGGAAGCAGCAGGGTGCCTTTCGCTCTGCTAAGTGGTGTTTCCCAAACCCTGATCCTCTGAACACCCCCTGGGGAGAAAGGAGGGGTCGCTACTCCTCACGGGAGTTGGGGAACACTCTGCGGCCCTCTCCTCTTCCTGGGGTTCTCTGTGTGACCATACGTAATTAAAATAAAATGCAAAAAAAAAAAAAAAAAAAAAAAGGATGCTTTGTCCAGACCCTTTTGGTTGTAAGTGACAGAAAAACCAAACTGAAGTGGTACAAAAAGAAATTCAGTGGTGTAATTGAAAACTGTAGAGTCATGATCAGTTTATATCATCGTGATCATTTTTCCAAATACGAAAGTCCTAGGCCACAATCATTTGTGAATGGAAAAAGTATTATACCCAGAGCCTCAAGGAAGAGGCACGCTGGATCTCCTAGACAGTTACAGGTTTTACCTCCCCTGGTAGATGTTAACTGCTCCCTTTACCCAGCACCTCACTCCCTCACTGGAACACTTCACCTCACCCCCCACCCCTACTCCCTGTTGGCTCATTCCACCCATTCTAGCTCCCTGCTTTGGGTGAAGCTGACTTTACCCTGCACTTCAGGAGTAGGCATATGGTCCACGTTTGGCCAATCAGAAGGCTGAGCAAACTCCTGGCCCCTGGGATTGGATCTGGGCTGGGCATGTGACCCAAACCAGGCTCATCAGATCTAGCTGGAGTTAATCTTGCCTGTTGGCTTGTGTGGTCAGACTGGAGGAGGGTGTCTTTTTCACATTTAGAGGTGTTGGCAGCCATCTTGCCACCAGGGGGTTAGAGTTGGTCTGAGACTAAAACCATTGGAGGAGGAAACAACAGGAGATAGAAGCCAGGTCCTGATGCTGTTGTTTCCACCTCCTGGATCCATTTGTGTGTGAAGCAAGGATATGTCTGGATTAATAAATACTGTTATTAGTAAGTTCCCTTTTTGCAGCATTTAAAATTGGGTTTTTGTCAAATGCAACCAAAAGAGTTTTGACTAGGGCATCTCAATTTTATATTTTAAAGAGTTATGGGTTTTTTTGTTTTGTTTTATTTTTTGTTTTTTGTTTTTGAGAGAGAGAGAGAGAGAGGGAGGAGCAGAGGGAGAGGGAGGGAGAGGAAGAATCTTAAGCAGGCTCCACACTCAGCATGCAACCTGATGCGGGGCTCTGTCTCATGACCCTGAGATCGTGCCCTGAGTCGAAAACAAGAGTCCGATGCTTAACCACTCTGCGCCCCTCGATTTTATATTTTAATTTTACTTTTCCGAAATGTGTTTCACATGTCATTTCCACCTTATATAAAGGCTGTTCAACACAGTTCAGCCAGTCTTTATGACTTGGACTTATTGTACAGATGTGCTTGAGGGGCTGCCAGGATGGGTCAGGCGTGTACCTGCTGTGCTTGTGAGCTTTCTGGCTTTCTGTGTTTCTTATCTCTGCCCTGCCTCACAGCTGTAAGGAGCAGGCTCTGGCTTCATCTCGGATTTGTTGCTTCTAGGCCGCAGTGAGATTGGAAAACAGTTAGCCAAAATTTTGGAATCTGGCATCAATTTTGAAAGTAAAAGCCTTTAATGTGGATTTGGAGGCTCTGGTATGGATGAATTGCAAGGGCTTTGTGACATTTTGGCTGCCCGGAGGATTTTTTTGGTATTCACTTTTTGTTTCTGCGTGGTTCCGGATAGATGAGGTTTCCTGATTTTTCTGTTGGTGGAGACTTTTACTATAACAAGATTTTCACACTAAAGGATTGTGCAGTGTGAGCAAATGAGCTAAGGTTGAAATGCCTTATAACTTAGCAAAGTTAACTCAGTTTCCTTTAAAGAAGGAACGGTAACTGGCAGCAGTATTCTGAACGCCAGGCTGACCTTTAACTTGTTTTGCTTCTTTTCTAAAACAGCCCCTTTATTTTCAAGCTCTAATCACATACACTGACTTGTGAGGGGAGGAAAAAAAACAACAACAAACAAGTATGCTTATATCAGAGAGAGTGGTTCACTTAAGGCAGATGTGGAATCAATTTGGGCAAATGTGAGTTGCCAGCTTCTGAACTTTTCTGCTAAGTATATGCACCCTGAATACATTGGAGCCACTTCAGCCTTGTAAATGTGATGCTGGAATATTGGGTAAACATCTGTAAGGGGCATGCGGCCGGCTGCCCTTGCTAAGTTGAGTGAAAACCCAGAGGGGCACACTCTCTCTGAGAAGCTCAAATGAAGACAATTGTGTTTAGAAAAAAATATAACTGAAGTCTGGTTTTGTGATTACTAGGAAGATGGCAGCTCTGGTGATTTATCTTGCGGAGTAAGCAGAATCTGCCTTCTAAATGGCTTCTAAAATGGCTATTTTTAATTTGTGCTCCCACTCAATGTGGACTCACATTACAGATATAAAATACCCGAGCCCAAAGTTGGTTTTTGTAATCAAGAGAGCAGGACTCAGTTTCTGCTGGCCCCTGCCTTTTGAACGTTGGTCTGTGGCTTTGGGGAATGAGTTAGGCAGAGGATTGGAAATCCCAAAAGGGTCACTCTTGTTTTGTGTTTTTTGTTTTTTGCTCACCAAACACATGACTCGTCGGTTCATTTGGGCTCTCCATGAACTTCGTACCGGCTCTTGCCAAACACCGTGGCTTTCAGTGATGAAGAGAGAATGATCACCATGAACATCAGTGAACTTGGCACAGCCTGTCCCACCAGCCCTGGCCTCCTGGAATGTTTCCAGCCAAGGAAAGGGAAGACAAAGAAGGGTAGTTGGTTCTCCAGTGTCTAAAATGCCGAACACAATTACATAAACATAGTAGGTGTTGTGGGCTGAATCGTGTCCCCTCAGAATCCGTATGTTGAAGTTTTAACCCCCAACACCTCAGAAGGTGACTGTATTTGGAGACCGGGTGGGTCTGAGAGAGATGATTAAGATAAAACGAGGACATCAGGGTGGCTCCTAATCCAGTGTGACTGGTGTCCTTAGAAGTAGTGGAGATAAAGACACTGACTCACAGGGAGGGAAGACTGGAGACACAGGAAGAATTCGCCATCTACAAGCTGAGGAGAGAGGCCTCAGAAGAAGCCAGGCCTGCTCATAAGCTTGATCTCGGACTTCTAGGGTCCTGAACTGTGAGGAAATCCATTTTGGTTGTTGAAGCCACCAATCTGTGGCAAACTCATGCAGTGGCTCCACAGTAAACGTCTGCCGAGTGTCGTTACATCATCTCTTGTGAATATACTTCTCTCAAACTAAATTTCTTTATCGTGTAGGATCATGGCCTTACCTTGAGGCTGAACTTCCTCCAAGGTTCACCCCTGCCTACCTTCCCATACTGCTCATCCACACGACCCTCCATTCTAGCCTGCTGATCTACTCATGCCCCTCAGAATGCCGCTAGTGCCTCCCTGCCCCTCCCCATCCCTCTGCCCTCCTCAGCTCCCTGGGGAACACCCTCTTCTCCGTCACCTATCTAACACCACAGTAATTTCCAGACCTATTTAAACTGTGTCCCCATCCCGCGCCCCCCCCCCCCCCCGCCCCAGGCTTCCTTGACCTTTACTTTCCCTTTGGCTTCTTAGGGGTTTACACCATGCATGTGGCATAGAGTGGCGTGACTCCCTTGGATGGTGATTTTATCACCAGCAGATGGCAACTCCCACCTTCAGCTCGGGTTAAAACCCTTGGCATCATCCTTGCCTCCTCTCTTTTCCTTCATCCCTAACAGTCAACCTGACAGGAAACCCTCTCCAAACACCTCCAGACTCTGAAACCTTCTCATCCTCTCTACTGTTATAATCAGTGTTTAAGCCACCATCTGCCCTTGCCTGGATGCTGATGACAGCCTCCTAACAGAACTGTCAGCTTCTATCTTTGTCCCCTGTGGTGTGCAGATCCTAAGATGGCCCTGTGTGCTCCCCTCCTGAGTGTGAGCAGGACGTGAAGATACGGTGGATGGCATGCCTGTTGATGTTCAAGGATATCTTGGTTGGTCCTTACCTAATAGCTCTTTAGAGGGACTGAGACCTTCCCAAAGGAATAGATTTGAAGTGTAAGGGAGATTCCCCTTCTGACCTTGAAGGAGCAAACAGCCGTGTCTGCTAACTGTCTGTGGAAGGACTCACATGGTGAGGACTTGAGAGCGGCCTCCGGGCCAAGAGTCTTTGCCAGCCCACAACTGGCAGGAAAATGGGATCTTGGTTCTGTGGCCACAAGGATACGAACTCTGCCAACAACCAGTGAGCCTGGGAGAGGACCCAGAGCTTCCGATGAGATCATAACCCCGAAGGACACCTTGCTTTCAGCCTGGTGGGACCCTAAGCAGAAGACCCAGCTGACCCATACCTGGACTACTGACCCAGGAAACTGACACAATAAACTTACACTGTTTTAAGCTGTTGGTGATAGAGTGGTTTTGTGGCTATTTGTTCTGTGGTACAAGGAACTGATACACGCCACTTGTTCTCCGCACACTCACTAGTCAGAGTGATCCCGTCAGAATGCAAGCAGATCCTGTCTGTCCCTCTTTCTCTCAGAAATGTCTCTTGTTGGCCTCGCAATAAAAGCCAAAGCCACGTTCTGACCTCTACCACCTCTAACCTCTGACCTCATGTCCTCCTACTTTCTCTCCTATTCTCTCTGCTCCAGGCACTACTCACTACTCCAGGAATGCATCAGACCTGCTCATATTCCCACCTCGAGGAGTTTGTTCTCTTGGCCTTGAGTTCTCTCCCGCCATATTTCTCCATGGCTCCTCCTATCACCTCCTTTAAATCTTTTCTCAAGAGGCTCCCCCCATCTCCCCATTTAAAACTATAACCTTTCCTCACAGAACTTGGCACCCCCAGTCCCCTCTACCCTCCTTCAACACTGTACAGTTTACACATTTATTGTGAATATTATTCTGTCACACTATGTGTAATTCGTGTATCTCTTGCATATATTATGTGTTTCCTTCTCCTATTGGACTCCATGTCCCTTTTGTTCACGGATGTGTCCAAGCACCTAGAACAGTGCCTAACAACCAATACTTGTTGAATGAATGGATGGTGATTTGTTATGACTTTCAACAGTGAGATGCTTTTGGTTTAGTGTCTGCAGAAAAGCTCTTGGTGCCCCACTGGCATCCCCTCCATTACCCTAGAGGTCATCAACAGATAGTTCCCCCAAAGCAGATGCATCCTGGGTCTCCGACTGCGCGCTCTTGGGAGGAGTCAAAGTTGCCAGGGAATTCACTCCAAGGAGAAGTCCTCAACCAGCAGGGGGTGGGAGTTGGTGGGGAGGAACCCCACTTTCTTGCCTCTCCATGGGACTGACTTTAGTTGTGCACAGCACCAGTCCACTCACTGGTACCCCTTACCTGGCTTCCTTTCCCCGCCCCGTCCCCCTTTCCCCTTCTCACATCACCTCCCAAATAGGTGGCATGACCCTAAATCCTTGTTTCAGGGCTTGCCTTCAGTCAAAAGGAATGTAGACTAAGGGGGCACCTGGGTGGCTTAGTCATTAAGCGGCTGCCTTCGCTCAGGTCATGGTCCCAGGGTCCTAGGATCGAGCCCCGCATCAGGCTCCCTGCTCTGTGGGAGGCCTGCTTCTCCCTCTCCCACTCCCCCCTACTTGTGTTCCCTCTCTTGCTCTCTCTCTGTCAAATAAATAAATAAAATTAAAAAAAAAAAAAAAAAGAATGTAGACTCAGCCAGTCTCCCAGTTTGAAGTATTATGGTTGCCAGCCACATTCTTAAAAACAAGCTTTTGTATCGACCAGTAGATAAAACTTCAAATATTTACCCCTGAGGAAGGTGGTAGGATTTACCCCCTTAAGAATTTTAGAACCAGAGGATTGTCTAAAGCTTTTAGCCAAGTGGATTGCAAGACTTCTTGGAATGGGTTAGCAATGTTCCATCAAGGTAGGAATGGAGATCTCAGAACTGCTCTCAATATTCTGAGAACCTGAAAGAAATCATCCATTTACCAATGACAAAACCATGCAGACTAAATGTTAACATGCATTATTAGGGGCTGGAGTCATCTCTCCTTCTTATGGTATATTATTCTGACCAAAAGCTATTATAGTTATGGATCTAAGAGTAACTTTTACAAAGTGGAGAGACAACTTACTCATTCATCAAGAGCACAGTGTTTGAAGGAATCTTTCTAAGCAGAGGCTTTTGGTGTAAACAGAGTTGGGAACCACTAAACTAATCCAACCTCCTTGCTTTACATAGGAGGCATCTGGGGACTTTGGCCAAGGTCACTCGGCTGGGGGCAAAGGGCCAGGTCTAGAACTTAGGCCTCTAGACTCCCAGGTCCACACTCCTACTAACCCCAGGAAGGAAATGGCATACTTTGGAGAATCTAGGATTATTGTTTCATCTGGAGGATATTTTTATAGAGGCAAAATTTTCCTTAAAAAGCACAGCGAGTGCATTTTACCCATTAGAAGATAAATAAGCTGCAATGACAAAATGCTGAATATTTACATCTAATGAGCTTCTCTGTGGGAAACAGCTGCATGGCACATGAAGAATGGTACTAAGGACACATTTACTCATTCTGGAAGCAGTATGGTGTAATTACATGCCTAGCACAGTACCTGGCAGAGAGCAGGCTCCTAGTACCTCCCTAACTCTTTGACCTTGGACAAATGACATGATCCCCTCCAGACCCCTTTCTCCTCACGTGTGAGATGTGGGAAAGGGGACCTCACCATCTAGTGGGGAGACCTGGTTTCAGGTTTCAACTTTGCTACGGGATCCTGGGCAAGTCCCTCCAAGCCTCTGGGCCTCAGTGTCCCACAGCTATAAACCGAGAATTGATTTCAAACTCTCTAAGATGCCTTTTAGCTCAAAAGTTCTGAGTCCGATGGCCTAGATGTCCCCGCATCCCTTTCCAGCTCTCACAATCTCTGATTTTATTGGTTTTGGAATTGATTTGTTTTGGAGATTGATTTTTTTAAACCCAAGTAAAAATAAAATGACACTTTCCCTTCAGTTGGGCTAATCCCAAGCAAGCAGCTTGAGAGATGAGCAAAGAAGTGTCAAGTAGACAAACAGAAGGGAGGCCAACCACAGCAGGGACATTCTGAAATCTGTTCCCTTTCAGCCAAAGGTGATCCTTGGACAATTACTCTCATCCATGTGAGAGCAGGTACGAAAGGAAGACCCGAGAACGTTCTCTGACAAACCTAGGAAAGGTTATGAGCAAGAGGAAATATGAATTTCCTCAAAGCCTCGTTCTTAGGTTCCTTTTTGAACTTCAGGGGGTGTCTTGTTCCCGACCAACATCTTCCCAGAACTCTTAGCAGGTGGTTATGTCACCACCCTGACCTGGCCTCTCTCAAAGTGGGTGCTCCAGGGCAGGAACCAGGAACATAGGTTTCTGAAAGATTATTGCACACAGGAAATCCTGCATTAGGATTTAATTCTTGATCTAGTTTTGCAATATCCGTGGGTGTGGAGGGGTAGGTGTGAGTGTGGGTGTGCTGGTAAACAATGTGATTGATTTCTGATTTCAGCAGAACTTTCAGAAGCTATAAACCCAAATGATCAGGTACCTTGGACAGCCATGTAATTATACTAGCAATGCCACCCTGGGAAAATAATTTTTAGAATTCCCCTCTCAGACTTGCTTTCTGAGTTGAAGGCCAAGTTTTCGGAATTTTTTCCACATTTGAGAAATGAGATCTTGTAGGTGTGAATGTGAGTTTTAGAAACAGCCACCAGTCATTCAGAGCAAGACTTGTGGATAAGAGGGGTTCTCTGGCTTCTTAACAAGAGGCAGAAGAACGCAGCCTGACACATGTGCAAGGAAGGAGAGAATGAGAGAATCATCATTTTGTAACTTCTAGGGAAATAATTGATTCGGACATTGATCACCAGTGGATGAACTCCTTAGATGAGAGACTGATGGGGGACTTGACCGTGGGGGGATCAGGCTGCGCTACCTGAACAATGATCCATCTGAGAGCCACAGAAAGTAGGACGTCATGTGTTTTCTGAAGTGTTGCAAAAGGCAACCTGCACTACCCTGGAGGTGTTCCTGCCCCGGATGCCAACTGTGTCCCTGGAGCCAACTTTCATTTACAGGGATGAGGGAGAAACCGGGGAACAAGCAAAACGACTTCCATGAGACCACAAAGAGCCAAAGAGACAAATCCAGAAAGTAGGTCATTTTACAGGACTACTGATCCAATTTCTGCCAGTTAGCAGTGGGAGATAAAGATGGAGGTAGGAGTATTCAAGATTAAAAGAGAATGAAGAGGGGCGCCTGGGTGGCTCAGTCAGTTAAGCGTCTGCCTTCGGCTCAGGTCATGGTCCCAGGGTCCTGGGTTCGAGCCCCACCTTGGGCTCCCTGCTCTGCAGAGAATCCGCTTCTCCCTCTCCCTCTGCCCCTTCCCCTGCTCGTGCTTTTTGTCTCTCTCTCAAATAAATAAAATCTTAAAAAAAAAAAGGGAGAATGAAGAGACATAACAACCAAACATAATAAATGGATCTTCTCTTCTTGAACAAACCAACTATAAAAGGGACACTTTTGCAACAATTGGGAAAATTTGCTTCTAGACTGGGCATAAAACAATATCAGAGAATTACTGTTAATTTTGCTAGGCGCAGGCACGAACTTGTCATTGTATGACATGGCGTGGACACGTTTCAGAGTTGCACAGTGAAGAGGGTAGGTGTGTGAAAAACTACCTGATGCCCGGGGTTGGCTTCAGAATACATCAGCCAAGAACAAAAAAACAAAGAGCAAGTTTAAAAGGATAAAGATAAAGTCAATGTTGCAGAATCTTGATAATGATTGCATTTGGGTGCTGGGTATACGGGGCTCCTTGTACTAGCCTCCCTAGTTCTGTTTGAAATTAAAAATATAATAAACAGTGGGAGGGAGAAGTGGTGGTGATTTTCTAAAGCTGGTCATTCTGAGGGTGGGTGTCAGGCCACAGGCTCTCTATGGTCCTTTTTATGTCAGTTCATAAATATATTCTCTCCAGGGGAAAGAGGACAAAGGGAAGCCCATTTACCTACATGGGTAGGTAGCATCTCCAGGATATACCATTAGGGTAAAGCAAGAGACAGAATAATGGGCTTAGAATACTACGATTCGGGTCAAAACTAAAGGGGGACAGGGGAATAAATCTGAAAGGATGCGAAGCCGTGGTTGCTTTTTTAAGAAGAGAAACATGAAGCCAGGGTAGAAGGGAAATTTACGTGTACACCATATGCCCTGGGATATTTTTTGAAGGTGGGACAATATGCATGTCTTACCTATTCAAAAAATATGATTCCAAAGAGAAACAACCCAAAAAGAGCCGTGCATTTATTTCTCTATCTTAAGCAGGGCATTTGTAGTCTAGAGCAGTCAGGGCTTAGGCTTTGAAGGACTGTAGGTTGGGGGGTAGGTCTACCTCATTTATGCCTCTCTCTCTTTCAAGGCCTGCCTCCCTCAGAACACACTAAAGGGACAGGCCCCAGAGACACCATTCTGTGCTGCTTGCCGACCAGGCATGCTGACCAGGCTGAACAAAGGACCCCGACTTCCACTCTCCATCTCTCTGTCTCTGTCTCTCTCTCTCATGTGCACAGGTGCATCAGTCTTGTACTTCTTCTTTTAATTGAACAAAATTTTTAGTTTGGTAAAATGTACATCACATAAAATGGACTGTCTTAACCATTTTTAAGTATAGAATTCACAAGTTGAATACATCCATATTGCTGGGCAGCCAACCTCCAGAATTCTTTTCATCTTGTGAAACTGAAAAGATATCCATGAAACAGTAGCTCCCTGTACTCCCCAGCCCCTGGCCACCTGCGTTCTGCCTTTGGCCTCCATGCATTTGCCTGCTCTAGGTGTTTCAGGGAAGTGGCATCATACAGTCTCTCTTCTTGTGCTTAGCTTATTTCACTGAGCATCGTGTCTTCAAGGTCCATCCATGTTGGAGCAGGTGTCAGAATGTCTCTATTTAAGGCTGAATAACATTCCATTGTGTGTGTATACCACATTTTGTTTATCCATTTGTCTGTGGTTGGGTTGCTTTTAGCTACTTTAGAGCTAAAATATAATATAGCTATTGAAGGCTATATTAGCTCTTAGCATTATTCACAATAATGCTGTATGAACGTAGGTGTACAAATATCTCTTCAAGACCCTGCTTTTCCTTCTTTTTGGTATATACCCAGAAGTAGAATTGCTGGGTCACACACTAATTCTACTTTCTGGAGCCACCTCCATACTGTTCTCCAGAGTGGCTACACCACTTTATGTTCCCACCAACAGTGCACAAGTGTTCCAATTTCTCCACATCCTCACTGACACTTATTTGCTGGGGTTTTGTGTGTGTGTGGGGGGGGGGGTTTTGTTTTGTTTTGTTTTTTGTTTTGGTGGTAGTCATCCTCATGGGAATGGGGTGGTTTCTATTTGCCTGGTGTTGGTTTCTTCTTGACTTGATTCCTCATCTTCAGTCGTGCTCGTTATTGTCCTTAACAAGTCGGTCAGTTTCTTCAGGGCTTTGTGTTTGCTAAACATCCCAAGGCATTCATTATTGGCTTCTCTACGAATTTTGGAAGCCAAAGACTTTTCTGACGGACACGTTGTTGTTTCTACTTTAGACAGTTGATTTCTGACACAGAGCAGTGGAACAGACGATCCAGAAGATCCAGGGTGGGAAAGCCAGTTTCAGCTAACTCTAGAACGTCCGTCCTTCAGCAATGTCTTTGCCTAGAGGTTTGCT
Organism: Zalophus californianus; assembly: GCF_009762305.2. Classification (NCBI taxonomy): domain Eukaryota; kingdom Metazoa; phylum Chordata; class Mammalia; order Carnivora; family Otariidae; genus Zalophus; species Zalophus californianus. Next base: position 20,852,752 of record NC_045596.1, read on the forward strand.
TCTTCTAGTGAATATTTGTTGAGATTTTTGGTGTGTTTTACAGTATGGGGCAGATTTTAGTAATCTCCCTGAGGACCAGAGGACCTGAAGTATGAGTAGTGCTCTTTGAGCCTTTCTTCCCCCCAAGAATGTATTATGAAGGAAGGAGCCATGTGAACGTCCGAGGGAAATCTCCCCAGGAGGAGGGCGCAGTGAGTGCAAAGGCCCTAAGGCAGGATCTTACCTGGAGTCCCCACTGGAGGGGCAAGGAATCCAGTGGAGTTGCAGTGCCGGTGTGAGACAGGGCAGTGGTGGGGATGGGGACAGAGGTGGGCCCTTCTCCAGGGCTGCTGTAACAAAGTGTCACTAACTGGGTGGCTTCAAACAACCACAATTTGTTGTCGGTGGTTCTGGAGGTTAGATGTCCAAAATCAAAGCATCAGCAGGGTCAGTTCCTTCTGGAGGCTGGGAGGGAGCACCCATCCCTTGCTTCTCACCTAGCGCCTGGTGGCTGTGGCTAATCTTTGGCATTCCCTGGCTTGTGGAGGTATCCCAGACCCCTACAGTGTCTGCCTCTGTCTCCCATGGTGGTGTCCCTCGACATCTGTGTCCAAACTCCCCTCTTCTGCCACAGACACCAGTCATATCCCTTCTCCTGTAGGACCTCATCTTACCGAATTGCATGTGTAGCCCCCCCCCCCATTTCCAAATAAAAGCACATTCTGAGATACTGGAGGTTAGGACTTCAACGTGTCTTGTTGGGGAACACAAACCCACAAAAAAGGGCAATACTTTGCTGAACTAGGGACCTAAAAGAGAGAGAGAAGAAAAGAAAGAAGACATTATTTAATCATAGGATAAGCAGAGTCCTCACAGTGGACAGAACCCAGAGGCACCTAGACCATGGGGGGTCCGGGAGCCAGAGGAATCACTGAAACCAGGAGCTAAAGGCCGAAGGGACACTTGGCAAGCCCACAGGCCTATGTGTGTGTGTGTGTGTGTGGGGGCGCTTATGGTTCCCACAAGTGGGTTGGAATGTGGCATAGTAGGGCAGATGTTAAGAGCAAGGACTCTTGAGCTAGACTCCCTGGGTTCAAATCCAAATGTGACCATTTAGAGCTGTGTGTTCTCAGGCAAGTTACTTATCCTCTCTGTTTCTTGGTTTCTTTATCTGAAAATGGGGGGAAATAGTAGAATCTGTCTCAAGGGTTGTCATGAGGATTCAATATGTCAGTATGGGAAAAGCACTCTCTTTCCTCCAACCTCCCGATTTCCTGCTGGTAACTTCCCATTGCTGCTGCTGACTTCCCAGTGTTCATTTTCTACGGACTGAACCCAGTTGGGAGTCCAAGAGCAGAAGGATCCAGGAGATTCCAAGTCCCAGAAGGACAGAGTATGGATCTGGAAGTTAAGTGCAGAGTTAATAGCACCCCCTCCGTACCCTGGACTGGTCTTACTGGGAAATCCAAGGCACCATCATGAAAACAGTGTACATTCCCTGAGCCACTTCACCTGGGAAGGGACAGTGTGGCAATTAGCGCTCACCCAAAAGTTCACGTGCGTACTACAGTCAGCTTGGGGCCACACGTCTACTTTGGGCCAGAGAACTGGGAGCAGAGATGACATGTGTCACTTACTGGCCCAAGCAGTTAAGAGCCAGTGTGCCTCCTCCATCCCTCGCTTTCTCTCATGCAGTGACGCGGCTACTTAGGAGACCATGATTTCAAGACAGGGCAGCTTCAAGATGGAGGAGGATTGCCCAGCCTAGATTTAACCTAAGTGAGAAGAAACCCTTTTTGGGGGGTGAGCCTCTAAGATTTGAGGGATGCACCTGTTACAGCAGCATCGCCTACCATGTCTTGACTAATACAGGAGGTGAACCGGGTCTGGAGATGTCCCAGGCAGGGGAGAAAGGTCCCAGCTGAGACCTAGAAATATATCAGAAATGAGAAGAAATCACCCCCCCTACCTCCATCCTTGGGGGGGGGGGGGGAAGTTGCCTGTGCTTTCTGACGATCCTAGCTGCAGTGTCATCAGAGTGAGCCGGTCTCGTGAAAGGAGAGGCTGGGGGGCAGAGAGTGGGGGGACGAGACTCATGGTGCAACGGGGGGGGCGGTAAGCCGGGGTGAGGAGGGTTGAGGGAGGTGAGGGGAGAGGCATTTTCACAGTGTCCTCAGCCTAGCAAAGGCCCTAATTAGAAATGATGTATTTCAGCAACAGAGCACTTTTTTTTTCTTTTTTAAAGGAGCGGAGATGCTGAGGTTAGTATTATACCCTTTGAAGATCTGTTTGTGCTGTGAACATCAAAGGGTAAGGAGGGTCCCTTCCTGAAATTTAAATATAAGGCTTTACCTCTGCTGTTTTAAATGAATGCCTAGAACATCACAGGATTCACAAAGGAAGCAGAAGTCCAGCTGCAGGACCTGGGCCCAGAGAGAGCAGACCTTGGGGCAACTCCAAGGGGGTGAGTCCACCCCCCCCTCCCGCAAGGCCCAGCGGGAGGCATGGGACGGACAGCTGGACCCACACAGGTCGGAGCCTGGAGTCCAGGGAAGCCCAGTGGTCAGTGGTAGGGCTCCAACCCCAGAAACCCAACACACAGAGATTTGGACCCCGAAACAGAAGCCAGTCAGCAGAGGACCTGCCACCTCAGTCAGCCTTGACCTGGACCCTGGGGCTGAGGCCTTTGGCAGGGCCCTCACAGGACCCTGACATGGGCAGAGGAGATGGCCGGGGTGCAGAAAGGGAGGTGAGGCTGAGAGAAGGCACCCCGGAGAGGAAAATGTCCAGCTGAGTGTGGGAGCTGCCCTTTCACTCTGGGAAGACGCACGGCCTAAGCTGGCAGAACCCCGGTGTCCTAACCCAGACATCATGAGCCCTGCCACGGTCCCTGCACAGCCGCTGAAACCCGGTTCTCCACCCGCGGCACATGGGACAAATGTGGGAGGCATTAAAAAATTGCTGATAACTACGGCACACCCCAAACCACTTCAGTCAGAACCTCCCTGGTGCTTCTCACGTGCAGCCGGCCTGCAGGGTTCCGTGAGAAGAGCGGTTCTCAAAGTGTGGTCCCTGGGGAACCCGTTGGGAACGCCGCGTCTCAGGCCCCACCCTGTCTCAGGCCGCGCCCCGTCCTCCTGAATCTGAAACTCTGGGGCGGGGGCAGGGCCCCAGCAACCCGTTTTAACCAGTGCTCCAGGCGATTCTCACACACACTGAAGTTGGAGAACCACCGCATTTGAAGGGAAGAAGAGTCCGCTGGGTGGTCTGGCTTTCTCTGTGCAGACGGGCCATCCCTCCGGGACAAAAACGCGGTGGCATCCTCCTTCGCCTGCTGGCCATTGGGCAACCCCTATTGAGCTAAGCCTTGCCATGCCTCATCTGATTGGATAAACCTCGCAACGCGTCTAAGACGTCGGTCTTAGGACGCACATTTTATTTTTCCAAGATGCTGAATAACCTGACTGAGGGCACAGCCAGCCAACTGGGCAGGATCCCGGGGTCCTAGCCCTGCTCTGAGGCAAGGACTTGATTTTTCTCGCACCATCTGGAAATACCCCGGGCAAGTCAAGGGGGAGAGAGAGGAGGGCATGACACGGCTGGGCTGCTCTGTGGGCTTCGGTTCTCCCTTCTCCCCCAGCCCCTGCTGTCTCTAAAGAGCAGTAACACTCGGGGTGGGGGTGGGGGGCGCGGGAGGTGGGCTCCGGGCGGGTTGCTAAGGATGACTAAACCCTTCTGCTACTTCCCGATGCGCTGAGCCTTTCAAAGAGTGCTGGCTGTTCCTTTTCATCTCAGCCCCGACTTCCCTGCCAGCCTCACTGGTTCTCCTGCGGTATGTGGAGCAGGTGTTCCGGGACCCAAGGAACTCTGCACTCCCCTGGCTGCGTTCGGGGCCCCGCGTGCTCTCTGGATGGTCTCAACACTATGATCCAAGGGGTAGCCATGAAAGCTGGTGCCTCCGAGCACGGAGGAGAGCTGCGCAGCTTCCTGACACTTTCTCCACACCCCAAATGCATGGTGGGAGTAGAGGTGGCCCAGGAGGGAACAGTGGGAATCCATTTTCTCAAGAAACTTCTATCAGCATGGTATTAGTGAGGGCCCTCCCGAGAAACAGAACCAATAGGGGATTTTAGAATATAAAGTATGCTGGTCTGAGAGAATGATACACGGGAGCAAAGGGAAATGGGGAAGAGAAAGATGCAGAGAGAGTTCCAATTATGTTGGAATTCCTGGTTCCAGGAATCCCTGAGCCTTGCCCTTCTTGTGATTTTTTTTTTTTATTATGAGTGAATCAATTCCAGCTTTTGGCTTAATCCGTGCGTATTTGATTTCTGTTGCCTGCATTGAGAGAGACCTGAGTTCTCCAAGGAGGAATTGGGAACAGGGCTGGGAATCAGCTGAGACAAGCACCCAGAGCCCCAGAGGGAAGGAGGCCTCGCTGTCAGGCTCGTGCAAGTCCACAGCTGGTCTCTGAAGTGAGCGCCTTCTTTCATTCTGTGCCCTTGGCGTTTCCTGCCTCCCCAGCCCCAGCTACAAACGGAAGTCTTGACTTTGGGGAACTCAAAAATACAATCGCCCACTGATTCATTTGTTTGCTCATTTACTAAGCAAGCATTGATTGAGTGCCTTCTGAGTACCGAATGCTGCAGTAGGTGCTAAAAGGGGCAGCCCACGAGGTTTCTGTCCCTAAGGGGCTGACCACCTGGCCAGGAAGACAAATGTGGAAAAAATAATAACTTGACAGATGTGTCTTAAAGAAAGGGAAGTATGGTGTGCGGCGGGCACCTGTGGCAGGAAGACCTGGAAATTGTAGCTGAAGACTGAAAGAGAAATACAATTTAGAGTAGAGAGAGAGTGAGAGAAAAGCAAGTGCACACTGGAGAAGAGTAAGTTGCCCCAGATAGAGGGGCAGCACATAGCACCTGCTCAGCCATTTTTCCATATCCACTCAATAAACCCTTGTTCAGAGCCTATTAGGAACGAGGCATGGGTTAATCTTTGTGGATTATAGGGATAAAAATCCTACCCTCAAGGAATTGACCCTAACAGTGAAGGAAGCAGGCAAGAGATCTTGACCATGCAGAGCAATGCATTCTATGCGGGCCGGGGGCGGGGGGGGGGGGGCGCGGTGTGTGCCTACAAAACAGGGTGTTCAATTCATCCAGAAGGCTTTTGGGAGGGGTAATGCTTGCCTGAGCTGGATTTTGAAGGATTAAGTAGGTATTAGCCAGTCAAAGAAGTCAGGGCAAGCCAAGAAGAGAGACCAGTCAACAAAAGGCAGGGAGGCAAGGGAATGCAGTGGGATGCTTTCAGTGATGGTTAAGTGCCCAGGCTAGCCCATGGGATGCAACATGGACCTGAAGTACTACAGGCGTTTACGACAGTAGAGAGAATTCTACAGTAGAGTCTTATCCACCTCATCTTCCGGTAAGTCCCACGCATCAGCTTTTCTTCCAGCCTGGAACAGGTAACTATTTCTTTAGCTGGGCACAGAATGAAGCAGTTGGCTTGCATCTAAGGATTTGTACTGCGTGGTAAAATATGTCTTTAAACTGGAATGAAATTCGGTGCCCCGGGATGTTGTTCCATTAGAGTCTGACAAGCGAGGAGGAACTGGGATGGACCAAGGGAACCTCAGGTTTATAGCTGCAAGATACCACACGCTCCCTAGGGCCTGCCTCAGTGGCAACAATGGCAGGCAATTGTCTACAGCTTAAAAAAGTGTTTTGCTTTCTCATTATCTCTTGTTACCTACAGATGAAAATTCGCCTATGATGCGATTTTTCTCTGTGCCAGGAGCCATAGCCTCTTAGGAAAGCAGATGGTGGGACCAGCTGCCTGGTTTGAATCCCAGCTCCACAGTCCGTGTCCTCGGGGGAGTTACTTCTCTCCACCTCGGTCTCCTCATCCGAAAGATAGGGATAATGATACTGTTAGGAGAAATAAATTAGTGCTTAAGCGAATGATTGCACATGGGAAGCACTCTTTTGTTTATCTTTTTAATAAAGATTTTATTTATGTACGCGAGAGAGAGCACAGAGGGAGAGGGAGAAGCAGACTCCCCACTGAGCAGGGAGCCCGGTGCGGGACTCAATCCCAGGACCTGGGATCATGACCCGAGCCAAAGGCAGACAGTTGGAGGGAGGGAAGGAGAGTTGGGGAGCCTGACATCCCCTGCCCTGCCACCCCCCCAGCCCTGGGTCAGGGCTCCAGCACAGATCATCAGTGTATGTCATTCCTTAGCGAGGGCAGTAAGGGGACGGTGAGGCCAGACAGCCAAGGTCCTGCCAGCAACTCTTTATCTGACCCATAGCGGGGGCAGCTTTGCCCGGAACAAAACACGGAGAGCTTTGTCAGAGCTGGCCAGAGGTAACCCCATGGAAGGTAAGTTGCCTTTGTTGTGTCCCCCCTCCTCCCCTGATGTCCTGCTCGCCTGGTCTTAGCCCCCATGAGACTAGGGTCTTTGCCCCCTGAACTCAGCTGTGGCACCTGCAAACCCATCCCTCCCTCTCCCGGCCCATCAAGGACCTAGGCCAAGTCCTCCCTCCCCTCTCAGACCCTTTCAGCCTCCAGCCTTGCCAGTCAAAGTGCACAGCAGCCTTGGCACTACCTGAAAGCTTGTTAGAAATGCAGAATCCTCCTGAATGGATCTGTATTTTAATAAGATCCCCAGGTAACTTGTATGAACGTTCCAGTCTGAGAGACACTGAGCCAAACTTACATGATCGGTTTCTTTTTTGGACTGCTCTCCCCTGGTCCTTGCCAATCCGAAGACTGGCTTCACCAGCTGTGCCCAGAGAACGGCCCTCCTATTTTTGTCCTTTTGGGTTTGGTATTGGAGTTCACCTCACACCTTCGGCCCATCCTACCGCTGGCCCCTGTCTGCCCTCACTGTCTCGAGAACACTCTTCTCCCCTGAGTTTCCCATGGCAGCACATATACCTGGCTTGGACTATTACACTGCAGCACAGTGAAATTAAAAAAAAAATTTTTTAATTAACTTTTTAAATTGCTTTTTTATTTTTTTTAAGATTTTATTTATTTGACAGAGAGATAGCAAGAGCAGGAATACAAGCAGGGGGAGAGGGAGAGGGAGAAGCAGGCTTCCCACCAAGCCAGGAGCCTGACGTGGGGCTCGATCCCAGGACCCTGGGATCATGACCTGAGCCACGGGCAGACGCCTAACGACTGAGCCACCCAGGTGCCCTAAATTGCTTTTTGAAATCAAAGTATCACATCAAAGTTTCAACAGTCAATAAAAACTAAAAAAAAAAAAAAAAAAAAAATACAAAACCAGAACTAATAGCCTGTTCATCTCCATTCCTACTTCCTTTCTGAAAGTCAACCATTCTTCTAGGGTTTTCTTCAGGTATACACTTCCATATACCACCATTTCTTGATTCAGTTATTTTTAAATTTTATCTTGTGGCATCCTCTTTTGGGTACATGAGGAGTTAGCTCTTTAAAAAGTCTGTCTCTTTGTCCATCCATTTGCCCTTCTAGTTCCTTCGTCTGGTTTCCATTTTCACATATTGTTCAGTTCAGGGTGACAAAGGTGCATCAGAGATGTATTTAGTTGATTTCTTCCTTCTCCTTGTTTTAGAGTAATTAGTTTTAAAAGTTTTATTTATTTGAGAGAGAGAAAGAGAACACAAGCAGGGGGAGTGTCAGGCAGAGGGAGAGGGAGAAGCAGACTTCCCACAGAGCAGGGAGCCCGATGCAGGACTTGATCCCAGGACCCTGGGATCATGACCTGAGCTGAAGGCAGGTGCTTAACCAACTGAGCCACCCAGGTGCCCCTAAAGTAACTACTTATTTAAACGAAGGCACTGAGATGGATTCTCTCCCAGTTTGGGAGACTAGAAGTTCAAAAGCAAGGCGTCAGCTGGGTCGTGTTCTCTCTGAAGGATAGGGAAGAATCTTTCCTTGCTTCTGGTAGTTGCTGGCAATCCTTATCCTTCCTCGCTTACAGCTGCCCCACTGCATCCTCTGCTTCGATGTCACATGTCCTGTGGACTTCTTCCCTCTGTACACGCTTGTGTGTTTTCAAATCCTCCTCTCCCTACAAGGTCACCAGTCACATTGGATTTAGGACCTGCCCTAATCCGGTGTGACTTCATTTTAACTTGATCAGTGGACGTGAATCTTGAGGAGACACTATTCGACCCAGTACAAATGGTTTATAACATGTTTTGCTGAGCAAAGAATAGTTCTCTCCCTAAAAAGAACTCCCCTTTTAGCTCTTAAAGTAATATATATTTTCTTCTCACCGCAGGAATTGTTTAATTTCTTAGGCCTATTAGTTTTGTTTCTCCAATTCTTCTGAAGTGACGTTATGCCCAGGACTCCTGCCATGCCTTGCTCAGGGCTTGTGCTCATAGTTAGGTGCTCAGTAAATACAGAAAATAAACTTCGCTCTCATGTTTACCCAATGCCCTGGTGGATCTGTTCTCTGGTGGGAGAGTGATCTGATGCACTCACTATCTTTAAAACTGATGATTATTACCCTCCCAGAGCTTCTATATTATAATAGTTCCCATGGGCTATCTTTTGTGGGTCCTCAGTGATCACCAAATAAAATTAAAACTCAGCCCAACATGTAAAGCTCTTCACAGTTGGGGGTGGAGAGACTTTTCTAGTCTTTTCTGCCATTTAGACTTTGCTGTCTTTGCCCATTCTCCAAACCAACCAGTTATTTCTTAGTTCAGTGCTTTTGTTGAGCCAGGCTCCCTGCCTGAGTCGTCTCCTTTCCTCTATCCCCCAGCCTTCTCCATCCCCCAGTGAACTTCTATTCATCCCTCAAGACCCAGTTCAAGAGCCACTTCCTCTGTGAGGGCCTTTTTTAATGGCCATAAGCAGAATTAATTTCTTCTGCCTCGATGTTCCCCACCATTGTGAACACAGTTCCATTTTAACACTTGCTCCATTGTGAGGGAATTTGTAGTGTCTGTGCCCACTGCCTACTAGACTATGAGGTTCTGCCATGTCGACTAGGCACAGTGCCTGGCTTCGAGTAGACTCGATTATATCTGCCCAAGGAGGCCATAATGGTGGCATTGATAACAAACAGGCATAGAGCCTTTTAGGGTTTCTCAACCCATACCTGGGGAACTCCCACATAATTTCTTAGCATGGTCACTGAGAATTAGAGGAGGGAATGAGGGATTGTGTCAGTAATTCAAACTCTATTATTTAAGAATCAATCCAAGGTTAACCCCAGACAATATAGGGTAGCCCTTTCCCTGTGGGAGGTTGGGGAGGGTATGGAGTCCTGGAAAAGAGGAGTGACTCCTTCTGTTTTTCCTCTCAATGTCTTAGTTGGGCTTGTTCAAATCTTGGGGACTTATTGCAATGAAGCTCAAGATCTAGGCAACTATAAAAAATAGAGAGCTCGAAGGGCTGACCATTCCCTCATCATCTCCCTCACACAGGGCCGTCTGTCACTCCTCCTTCTTGGTGAGGCAGATACCCCCAGAACCTTGCCTATGGCTCTCCAACCTCTCAGTGTGCTTCTGTTCCTTCCACTGCCAGTATATGCATCTCTGTACCTAGAGAGCTTTTTTTCTGGGGCCATGGAAGGCAGTTTCTTTCTTTTTCTTTCTTTTCTTTCTTTTCTTTCTTTTCTTTCTTTTCTTTCTTTCTTTCTTTCTTTCTTTCTTTCTTTCTTTCTTTCTTTCTTTCTCTTTCTTTCTTTCTTTCTTTCTTTCTTTCTTTCTTTCTTTCTTTCTTTCTTTCTTTCTTTCTTTCTTTCTTCTTTCTCTTTCTTTCTTTCTTTCAGCATTCACATGAGTGGGGGGAGAAGCAGAGGGAGAGAATCTCAAGCAGACTCCCTGCTGCGTGTGGAGCCCAATGGCGGGGATCAATCTCAGGACTTGTGAAATCACGACATGAGCCAAGAACCAAGAGTTGGATGCTTAACCAACTGAGCCATCCAGATGCCTGGAAGGCAGCTCTTCCTACAAGCAGCAGGTCAGAGGGAATCAAACTCTATGGGCACAGCCCTCCACCAGTGATTTCTGGGAGTTGCTGTATAGATGCTCCAACCCCCTTATCTCTTGGCTGGGGCTAACCTAGGTGTTCATATTCAGATTCCCGCCCTGGAATAAGAGCTTGTCGCCTATTTCAGTGGCAGGCTTGATAATGCACCATTTTTTGGCTGTCCATATCCCTTTCCTTGCCCATATCCCTTCCTACTCCTCCTCTGCAGTTTCCTGGGACCACTGCCCCAATATTTTGAGTGCAAATTTGCACTCAGATCCTTGTCTCAGAAGCTGCTCCTCAGAAAACCCAAACCAAGAAGAAACATGGCAACTTCAGTCTCTTGAACTTCTGCTCTTTTCTTACCATTTGGGTTCTCCTTGCCTCTAATCTCTGTAACCTTTTAAAAGACTCACAGCTCTGCTCTCGTGGCTTTTGCTTGTTCATTTTAATAATTATTTCTTCTTTCTCATAATCCACACTGTCTGTCCCTCCTCATGGCCCTTCCTATCATGGTGCTATGTCTCAAGTCCTTTCACCTACTATTCCCACTGCTAACTGGCTCACTCTTTTCTAATTTCTCAGTTCAAATCCCTTGGACGGCACTGATGGGCTGGCTCATTTTTTTATATAGGGACTTGGCCAACGCACAGATTGGCTGTGGCGGGGTCAGCTGATCACAGCCGGTCCAATCAGCTATGCGGAGGCAGGGAGATGGGACAGGAAGTGCCGGAAGGTTTAATGGCCGACACTGAGGAGGAAGTTTTGGAAGGTTTAGTCCCTCCCATAGTTTTTTATATGGACAATTGATCTTTTCTCCATTGATTTTGCATGTAACTTCAACTTCCCAATTAGATTGTCCTGCTAAATCACTCCAGTGGTGAAATTCTAAAGCCACCATGGATTGGTAGAAATTAAGATATGGCCACCTAGGACCAGGACCCTCAGCCAAGTTGTGGGCAGGAACTTCCTGTGTATAACGAAGCCAATGTATCTGATAGGGTTAGTACCCCAAACCTTCTGTGAAGAAAAAAAATTCTTTATAGTGTAAAGGCTTGGAAAACACAGCAGAGCACAAAAAGAAAGAAAGAAAAAAGAAAAGGGGAAAAAAAAGCCACAGGGAGTCCCAGTGCACTGAGATAATCACTCCTTGCATTTTAGGACCTTTTCCTTGTGTGTGTGTGTCTGTGTGTGCGCGCGCGCATTTAGAGGGAAATATTTCTTCCCCATAATAAGAGGATTGTCCTACATATGCTGTTTTTATATCCTGCTTTTTTCACCTTATCACTGAACATTTTTCCGTGTCATTAAATATGCTTCTATAGCCGCATTTTAGTGTCAGCCCGGCCTTCAGACACGGGGCTTTGGGCCCTGCTGAGCTGCCTTCTCAACCCTCCCCTCCCCAGGACACTCAGCTGTGAAAGGCACCGATGTACACGGAGAAATCTAATGAGCTCATCTTCTTCCCAGTGCATTTCAGCGAATCCTATGCCCTCGGCTGCCGTGAGGGCCCTGGGCAGTGGGAGCTTCCCCGCCGGCCCCAGACCCTCCGGGGAAATCACCAGTCAGCTCTCTGCAACTTCCTCGTTCCTCACATGCTCTCTGCAAAGCCAGCTCAGGACATGGTAAACTCATATCATCAAAAACTTGGAGCTGGAAGCTCCCCTGGGAGACTGTTCCAGCGCCTCCGAGTTAGAAATGAGGAACCCGGCCCAGAGAGGGGGAGTGACATGCTCACACTTGGCCAGGGAGTGGGTGGCAAGGTGAGGACGCAAGCCCCATGTCCCCATGGCCAAGCCTGGTCTCTTCTTACCCCCATCCCAGCACCTGGCAGGGGTTGGGCCACCCCTCCATCCTGCAGGACCAGGTCTCCATGGCATTCCCCAGACCCAGTCGGAGTTTGGCAGCTGAAAAGCGCAGCCCAAGGCTCCACCTCAGGGAATGTGGCTGTGCCGCCCCGCCCCCCCCCCCCCCCCCCCCAGGCTCCTTCAGGATCCAGTCCTGGTTTCACATCCCTGGGTGTGGTTAGAGCATCTGCCGCCTTTCTGGCTCTGCACGCGCTTTGTCTTGGGGCTGAGTAAACATTCCCACCCCCCCCCCCCCCACCACCTGGCCTTCCTGTCTCTAGGGCCTACACTGGTGAAGCGTCTGGGCTCTGGAGAAGCGTGGACACAGGAGCTTTGCAGGCCGTCACTAACCCCAAGGACCTTCTTCAGGCCTCCCGGTTCTCTGACTCACGGGGCAGACTGCAGGGGTTGGAGCTGCCCCGGGAGCCAGGGATGGGGACACCTGGGCTTCCCAGCTGCACTGCCCTTCAGGGATGCCCTCAGGGCCTGACCCCACCCCTCCACCCCCGTCCCCCTCAGCCCCTTAGGAGTCTTTGGTTACCAGGGGAACCTGGAGGAGGTGATTAGAGGAGGAGGGTGTGCTCTTGGGGAGCGGTTCTTCTAGCTGAAAGCCCAGTTCACTAAGTGTGAAATGGGAGAAGGATTATCCCAGCACCCCATCTGCCATTCTTAGGTGGCTTGGGCTCTGTGCCTGATTGCAGGAGCCTGGGGGCCTTGAATTTAAGCAGCACGAACCAGGCCTTTTGTTCCCCCTTTACGGAGCTTGAGCCCCAGCCTCAGGGATCCCCCAGGGCCCAGGCCTAAGGCAGAGCCGCTGCTGACGGCACTTCTCATTCGGACAGCCAGCGAAGAGTTTCCTTCCCACCCGCAGCCCTGCTTTAGGGACGCAGGCTTCTTTTACCCTGTTGTCTAGCTGGTGTCTTTCTTCCAGGGGGAGCCATTTGGTGGGATATGAGTTTTCTGTGAGTTCAGACCCCTTAGCTATTTTTCTGCTTAAAGCACACACTGCCTTATTTCACCCTCAACCCACTTGCTTCCCTGCACATCTTCTTGTGTGGTAAGCAGGACCAAAACATTCCTGGTGGTCACTTCATTTGCCAGGCACTAACCCAGTTTTCTGATCTTCTAACAGACAAGAGATGGGAGACAATGCCTGACCCTGGGGACATGACAGATGGGCCAACTCTCCAGTTGAAAGCCCAGGAATAGATCTTTCCTGATTTCCTTGATGATTGGATGTAAAGCTCGATGCCCACCGATCCTTCACTCAGGCGTCCCTCTGTCTGGAGCACTTTGCTGAGTCTCACACCCCACGTCCGGGCTCAGAACCTGGAATTCTTACTCTACCATCTTTGTGAATTTATAAAGGCCGCTGCGATTCCCACTCTGCCAAAGACAGTGTCCATTTTCACCCCAGCAAGCAGACCAGTGTAGATTGCTTCCACCATCACGGTGGGGAAAGGAGAGGGGTGCCTTGGAAGGAAGGGGTATGCCTCCTGACGGGCCCGGGGCACCTGATCTGGCACAGAGGCAAGCGGTTCTGACCTTGGCGGCCTGGCAGAAGCAGGGAAAGTTGGAGGAGGGGGTGGAGAGCAAGGGATGCGGCGGGGGGTGCTGAATGAGGAAAGAATAGAGGGGGTACGCTGGACAACCAAACCCCAAATTCACCAGTCCTGTTGCACGCAGTGGGAAATGGCTGGGGGGCGGGGGAGGAGCAGACTCTGCTGAGGGCCCTGCCCAGCTCTGTCTATGCAGGAAGGTAAGGGGCCTGTGGGGCCAACTCCCCAGGCAGGACCAGCTAGGTCGGGCCAGTGCACAATGAAACTGCGGAGCCCCTTGTTCAAAACTTGTTAAGAACTTCAAGATGGAGTCTGCAGAGCATTAAACCAGGTGTGGGCTCCTGGCAAGTGCATAGGCTGCGTGCTGTAGAGCCCACCCAGATGCCCAGGCTGGGATGGGTGTTGTGATGGGTGACTGGACCGATTGAGAGGCCTTGTATCAGATTAAAACAAACTGGGGGAAGGACACAATAGACTTGGGCCCCGGGATGGATGTTACTTCGGTAACAGCTTAGTATTGAGCACCTCCTGTGCATCAGGCTATCTTCTAACCAAGTGTCTGTTCTCCATTTCCATCCTAGGACAACTGTAGGGGGCAGGGACATCACCATCATCATCTCCCAGAGGAGAATGCCAAGGCACTGAAAGGTAAAGTGAAGTAATGTAACTTTTGTGACCCTTAGTTAACGGACAGGCTAAGTAACTTGCTCAAAGGCATAAAGCTCCTAAATTGGAAGCAGGTGTGAGTGCAGGCCCAGGGGCCCCATACTCCGAACCATTTGACTGTAAACAGAGCGTGTCTCAGCAAAGGGAAACTTCTTTACAAGGAGCCATCTTACTGTGGCAAAGAATGTTCTAACAGAGATATTCAGAGACGCATGGCCTGGAGACATTTGGAAACAGGCAGGAGAGCCCCTCATAGAGGGGAACCCAGCTCTGCTGTGGGGTTGAGTTAAATAACAATCCACATCACAAGAGTTACGACTCTCTCCGTCGTTGTGACGGGTCTTGGCTAAATGTGGTACCAGGGTCAGTAGATCCCAGGATGCCAGGAACTGGTGCCTGTTCCACGGAGAAGGACGAGGAGGGAAGAACAAGGTTGTGGAGCTTGGAGCTGGCCCTTCTCAGAGTCAAGGAGACGGAACTAGAACCCAGGTCCAGCTGCTTCCAAAGGCCTTGCTTCCAACCGCCATACCAGACGGACTGACTCTTAAGGTCCCTCCCAGCCCCAAGATGCTGTAATTCCAAGTCTCCACGGGGATATGATACCGTATCTGCCCAGGCGATTTCATTCGAGCTCGTGCTGATATTTTTACAGACAGCTTGGAGATGGCTGGGGGGCCCCCGAATCTGTTCCTTGTCTTGAATCAGTCCTCTGGAATGTTGGCCCAGACTCCGGCCAGGCCGTTCTGACTCCTTCTCCCTCGAATTTGACAATCTGGGTTTTATGTAAGTGCTGGTGAGAGCCCATGCTTCTGATTTCATCTGTATTTAAACAGACAGCTTGATGAGTTCTGGCCTGATGTCCAGAAAAGCTCACGGACTCTCACCTTCTCTGAGCCAGGAAGTCTGTGGCAGCCCCTGTGCTCGGACTGAACCCCAAGATTCCACCCTTGAAGCTGTGGGCTAAAGCCACAGGTTGACGGGGCTCTGGTTTTTATTTAACTAGAGCCTTCTCCAGGTTTCTCTCTCCACTTCTGAACCGGCCCCAAAGGACACGATCATCTGGCTCCAAAGCCGCACGTACCAGCAGATCTTTAAGGATCTGATCCCTAAACACACGTGCCGGGATACAGCTCACCCGTTCCCATCGAGATACGCAGTTCTTCAAGAGACTCACCATTTTACCGGCATCAGCTTCCTGTAGCTGCCGTCACCAAGTACCACCAACCAGGTGGCTTAAAACAAGAGAAATGTATTTTCTCTCAGGTCTGGAGGCCAGAAGCCCAACGTCGAGGTGTCCACAGGGCCATGCTCTCTCTAAAGGCTCTGGAGGAAAGTCTGTCCCATGCCTTCCTCCTAGCTTCTGCTGCCAGAAATCCATGGTATTCCTTGGCTTGGAGACACATCTCTTCAGTCTCTGCCTCATGGTCACATGGGGTTCACCCTGTTCGTCTCTGTTACTTGTCTTCTTCTATGGATACCATCATACTGAGTGACGGTCTACTCGAATTGAACACGACCTCATCTTAACTTAATTACAAACAAGACCCTGTTATCAAATAAGATCACATTTGCAAGTACTGGGAGTTAACACTTCAACTTATCTTTCTGGGGGACACAGTTCAACCCACAATATCCCCCATACCACCACCAGTATACTGCTAAGGACACGCAATATACCATTTCCGGTGTGTTGGCTCTGTTCATCCTGTGAGCCTCACCTTGACCCAGTGAAGTAGTTTCGACCATCTCCACTGTGCAGATGAGAACACAGATGGCCAGAGAGGTTAAGCCACTTGCCCAAAGTCCCACACAGCTACCAAGAGCAGAGCTGAGACCCACACCCCAGACACGAGGCAGCACTGTTCTTGGGATGTGGTGAGCAGGAAGGAGGAAGTCTGAGCCCACCTGTTGAGACCAGGGCACTCTGAGACAACGCAGCAATTCTACAAAGGGACATGCAGGGTCCGTGCTGGACAGCCTGGCTGCGGACTCCTTTCCTTCATGTGAGATCATTTCTCCAAAACCCAGTTTCCTCATCCATCAGACAAGGTCATGGAGGCTGCCCTCCTTCTCTCAAGGAATGGCTGGGAGGGTCCATACCCGGACTCGCACTAGCCCCTCGGAAGCCCCGAGTGCAAGTGTTATAACCGCCCATCCACCTGGCCTATGCTTCCTTTAGCTCTTTGCTCAAATGCCACCGCATCATAGAAAGCTTCCCCGATCACAGTATCTAAACTAGTGCCATGCACCCTGCCCTCCCCTTTATCTCATTCCCTGGATTTCTGACTACTTGACACATTCATTAGCTTATGGTCTAGCCTACCTACTTTAGAATGTAAACTTGGAGGGAGCAAGGGCTTCGTCTATTCTGTTCCCTGTTGCAGCCCCAGTGCCAATGACAGTGCCTGACACATTGCAGGCGCTCATTAATATTCATCAACTGAATAAATGAGTAGCTTAATGTAAAGTGACAGTTCCTCCTCATGGCTAGAGTGGGAACAGTTTTTCCCCTGGAACTAAGCTCCATGAAAGCAGGAGATCATGGCTCTTTGATTCATTGCCACATTCCCCTTTTTTGCCCGGCACAAAACAAGGTACTTGATAAACATCTGTTAAATGAATGGGGTGAGGAAAAGGCTGCTGGACAGACGGAGACCCCACTGTCCCTTGCTCTGGGAAATGAACGGGCAAGGAAGGCTGTGGTTGCACCTGAGCTGGAGCTACAAGGATTTTGAATGGTGGGAGAAGGAAGGGGTGCTTTCTAGCTCAGAGAGACAGAGATGGGCTCCATGTTCAGGTGGGGTGACAATGAGCGGGGCTCGTTTGCAAAACGAGGGGAGCTGCCTTCTTTGAACAAGGTTGGCATCCAGAGGCAAAGAGGCAGTTTGGCTGCATCTGATTGATTATGAATTACTTAAGTGCCGGATGCAATGAAACACAGAGTTTCTTCCCAGCCATCTGCACCAGGGACTTCACTAATACACCACTAATAAACAAACGATGTAAAGTGTGGAATGATAAGAGCTATTGGGTTTAGCTTGCTTTCCCCTACCCCCTCCAGTATCTCCCACGATCTCAGGCTCCACAAAGGCCAGGGCACGTCTTGAAATAACTTCTCAGGCAATTAAACCACATCCAATTTATAAGTCTGAATATGTCAGGGATCCTGTTACCTCCATCTTTGGGCCCGGAGGCCAACATTGCCTCATCAAACCTAACGGGCTTGTAAGAGGAGCCGACATCTGGGTGATAGAACAGACATGCTGTCTCCCTGCTCCTGTCTCTGATTTCTGGTTGCCAAGCAGCTTGGGTCTGACTCTCTGGGGGTGCTGGGATTTTAGGGGCAGGGGGAAGCACCCTCTCCTCCAGCACCACCAGGATGCCAGGGATTCCTTTAATGCAGGTCAACACCTTTCATTTCATTGCAGAAGGACAGGCCTAGAATTCAAACCGCCCCAAGAGAAGCAATAGACTGGTTTGAATTAGTACCATAGTGCAAATGATTGGCGCAGACCTTTGGTCCCTCGAGGGCAGATTTTTAAAAAGCCAGGAGAGGAGAGGTGGTGGTGGGGAAATGAATGGACTTTATCCAAGCCCAGTTCTTCCTCTTACTACCCGTGGGACTTTGAACAAGTTAATTAACCTCTCATCTGTAAAAACACGAGAGCTCTGCTTTGGCTGCACTCAGCTCCCCCCGGTGCCAATCCCCACCCCCAACCCCGTGCCATTTCTCAGGGACCTTTCAGTCTAGAAAGGTCCTCAGTCTCTCCCCTTTTTCCACCTGACTCCTTCTCATCTTTCTGCTGCCCTGGACATCTGCCTGGGGTTGGTTGGCCAACTGTGTGTCCCCATAGTGAACTCAACAATTCACACCCCCCGCCCTGCCACATACACACACCAGACAGGGAGAACCTGGAGGGCGGAAGCCCTTTCTTGCTCCCCTCCAGGTCACCATTAGGGACTCAGCAATTGTTTCTTCAATCACTGAGAATTACTTCTGGGAACAAAATGTTTCCAAAACATGGAAATAAAGGAAGAAAATGATGGCGTGCCCTTTCAATGTCGTGCTGAACTTACCCCCAACTTTTTTCTTAAGAGCTAAGCATGATGCCAATGCTTTCTATCTTTCATCTCACTTAATCCTCAACACCTTATAAAGCAGATCTTTATTTTATCAGTGAAGAATCTCAGGCTCAGACAATTCAGAAGCTTGGCAAAGCCAGGGACACACACTGTGTGCCAAGAACTTTACCTGCCCTTTTGTTCAATCCTCATGATGACCCTATGACAAAGGTATCATAATACCCACTTTGTCTGTTAGAACACTAAGGTTTAGTTATTTGCCCAAGCTATCACCATGTGTAAATGGCTAAGTCAGGATTAGAAATCCAACACTTACCTACCACTCCACACCTTTTCTTTTTTTTTTTTCAAAGATTTTATTTATTTATTTGAGAGAGAGAGAGAGAGTGAGAGACAGAGAGCACGAGAGGGAAGAGGGTCAGAGGGAGAAGCAGACTCCCCGCTGAGCAGGGAACCCGATGCGGGACTCGATCCCAGGACTCCAGGATCATGACCTGAGCCGAAGGCAGTCGCCCAACCAACTGAGCCACCCAGGCGCCCACTCCACACCTTTTCTTCATTGACCCAGTGACTTAGCTTATGGGAAAGTCCATGATGCCTAGCACATTACATAAAATGTTAGTTTCGCTTCTGTTAGGAAGTTTGGTGGTGAGGAGGTGTGGTTGAGATCGGTATATTGCCCCATGAAATTATAACCATTTCCCCCTTCTTCTGTAGTATAGATTCCACCATTTTTAGCTGGGCCCTGACCATTCCAAATAAAGATAATGTTTCCCAGTCTGCTTGGCAGAAGCATGTGGCCATGTGATTAAGTGAAATTGTCACGTGGCTTTTTTAGGAACCTTCCTTAAAAGGTGGTTGATGAGCACCTTTTTCTCTATGCTCTCCTCCATCTACCCGTCAGTAACATGAGTGTGATGTCTGGAGCTCTAGTTGTGGTCTTGTGCTATGGGGATGATCCTTGCCCTTGAGAAATTTAAGGGATAAACTGAAAAAAGCATGGGTCCCTGGGGGCTTGGCCAAGTACCACACCAGCTCTGGACTTCTGGTTTCCCAGGTTTTACATGAGAGAGAAGCAATCAGTTGTCTGATGTAAGCCACTGTTCTTTTGGATCTCTGTTGCTTTCAGCCAAATAATCCTAACTGATACAGCATGAAGAATGAAGATGGAGTTTCAGAGGCAAAGTTGGCCTTCTTCACAGAAGTACCCAGGAATGGCCTTGATTCTAAGAACCAACCAGAAAGGCCCTGGAGAGCCCAGCAGTTGGAACTGTCAGGGAGACAGATGTTGAACGGGTTCTGCCAGCCACAACTCGCCCTGACTTGCATCATCGCACCTTCTGCCAGGTCGGCCCTGCCCACTGAGTTTATGGGTTTATGGCATTAATAGGAGCTACCTGCAAAGACATCAAGGCTCCACACAGGCATCCCCAATCTCCCCTCTTCGCAGTGCAAAGAAATGGTGCATCCCCAAAACCATAATGAGGAAATCTACCAAGCACTGGGTTCCCTTCTCAGTGAGCATGAGGAAGAAATATCTTCTGTTCTGCTCCTTTGGGCTTTGCCCATTGGCAGTGCAAGAATAAAACACGCCGATCTCTTCAACAGAGACTGATAAGGCAAGGTGCAGAGCCTCTGTTGTTGCTAGAAATTTAAAATTCAGCTTTGCCTCATCCTAGGCCTCTGGAGAAAGAGAAGGAGAAGAATACACTTCCCCTGCAGTTGTAGAGCAGGCTTTGGAGGTCTGAGAGATGACATCAGTTGGTGGTGTGTGTGTGTGCGTGCGCACCCGTGTGCTTTGAGACTCCCTGAATGAAGACACCAACAGAGGTGTCATTCCCTGCCAGGACTGTGTCAGCCTCAGCTGTCAGGTGCCCTTTCCTGGTGTCTGGCTGCCTTGGGTCATGTACTGCTATGTGATCTTGGATACGATATTGTATGCCTCAGTTTCCCACCAGTAAAATAGAAACTATGACAGTCCCTGTCTCCAAAGGCTATTATAAAGACTAAATGATGTATTCCAGGTAAAGCTTTCAGATGCCCAGCACATGGCAAGTACTCAACAAATGTTGCTTGTTATTATTGTTATGGAGTAATGATAATACAGGTTGGGGAGCCTGGGTGGCTCAGTCGTTAAGCGTCTGCCTTTGGCTCAGGTTATGATCCCAGGATCCTGGGATCGAGCCCCGCATCGGGCTCCCTGCTCAGTGGGAAGCCTGCTTCTCCCTCCCCCACTCCCCCTGCTTGTGTTCCCTCTCTCACTGTCTCTCTCTGTCAAATAAATAAAGTCTTTAAAAATAATAATAATACAGGTTAACACTTAGAGCTAGTAATTGGTCCCAAGAAGTCAAGGGCGAGTCTTGGAATACAACAGTTTTTACATTGGCATTACCGGGAGGTTAATGAAAATGTGGTTTCCTCCAGCGCCTCTTTTTTGTTTTTTTCTGTACGGCTCTTGTGAAGGAAGCAGAGTTCACGTCCCTCCAAGAGTCCCTCTCCCTGCTACCTGCTGGCCCCTTCCCTTGCAACAAGAGCTGCCCTAATAATACTAGCACTTTCTGAATGATGACTGTGTGCGAAGCATTTTTATGCGTTCATTTCTTTAATCCTTTCAATGACTCTACAGGTCAGGGGATGGCATTATTATCATCCCTAGTTTATACAGAACAAAATCAAGGCATGGCAGTTGCCCAGAGTCCCCGAGGCAGTCCTTGGTGGAGGCTGGATGGAAACCCAGGCAGCTGGCTCCCTGCCTAAGCTTAGGTCCCCTCCTGCACCCTGGGAGGGGGGTGGCAGACGGGCCGTTAGTGGCTGACTAACTCCCCAACTACTCCTTCACTCGTTCATCTGTCATCCATCCACTGAGAACTTCCGGCACCTCCCCTGTTTGTCCTGGCCCAGGCAAGCACCTGGTTCCTCCTTCTAGGGCCTCCAGTCATGGGGCGCAGGGGATCCCTTAAAGAGACAGTATGGACCCTGCATACCGAGAGTGTGTCCCAGATGCTCTGGGGCAAAGAGGGGAATTCACGGGCTGGGGAAGTCAGGGAGCCTGGAGAGGGGCCGTGAAGGATATGCTGGGTCTTGAAGGAGCAGGAGGAGTTTGCTGGGCAAAGAAAGGGATTTCACCCCTGGTGTGTGGCGCTGGGGGTAGGGTGCGTAGGAGGAGAGTCCAGAGGAGGAGCGGGGGGTTGCCGAGCTAAGAAGGGGAGGGGTTCATCTAAGAGGCCGCGGCATTTTAAGGCCCCTATGAGACTTGAAGCAACTTGATCTTCCAGCTCTGTAGTAGCCACTCATCCTACTTCGACTAAAATCCCAAGTCCCCCACTGTGGCCTGGAAAGCTGTCCATGACGTGGCCTCCTCTCCCACCCCTCTGTTCTCCCTGTGTGCCCCCAGCTCTAACTGCCGACCTGCTCTTCCCTGAACAGGCCAAGCATGTGACCTAGAC
The DNA here is from genome assembly GCF_009762305.2 of Zalophus californianus. Lineage (NCBI taxonomy): Eukaryota > Metazoa > Chordata > Mammalia > Carnivora > Otariidae > Zalophus > Zalophus californianus. The sequence goes on from NC_045596.1 coordinate 20,874,310, forward strand.
ATTGGACTTGCCGCGCCCTCTGCCTGGAACTCTCCTCCCCTCTAGCATTAGTTCCGTGTAATCGGCTAATTACATTCCGCCGAGCTGTAGCATGGATCTCAATACACTCTTGTTAAATGAATGAATGAGCTCTCCTTTATTATATTCCAATTCACGGAAAGTAAGAATACAGACAGCCCTCAGCTGTCCAATTGTGCTGAATAATTAACCAGGACACACTGCTCCCCTTCGGGCTGCCCAGATCACCCCATTAACTCTGGTTTGCCAGCATCATGTCCAGAGAGAGCGGGGCTGGGCTGCAGTCAGAGGGAGGCCGCTTAGCAACAGCCCGCGGCTGCATCTAACAACCCGGCTGCCACATGTCTCAGCAGCAGAAAAGGAGCCGTGAAATTGCCTGAATTGAGAAGCTGACAGGAAAGTAAAAGGGGACCTGTCAAAACCCAACCTAAACCCAGAGACAAAAGGCAATTCCTTCTAGCACCTTCCGCATGTTGCTGACGCTGGCAAGGGTGGGGTGGGAAGTCTCTCCCACTTCCAGTGCTACCTACACCTCCCTTTCCCTCTGGGGGGAGGGGTACTGGGAGAGCCTCAGGACTGCTGAATGACCATGGCCTTGGGACCAAATGAAATCACTGGCCATGTTATTAGGGAGAGATGGTGCTGACACATTTTGGATGGTCAACATAGCAATAAGGTCTTTGACGAAAAAGACACATGCACAAAAATCCCATTTCCTTCCCGGGAAGTACAGTGACACAATAAGTTGTTTCCATAGGTACAAATTCATCCATTTCCGAACAACGCGCACAAACTACTGTGGGCTCCCAAATCTTGCACCCTACGTCGGTGCTCAGGTTTTTCTCCCATTATTATTGTTCTTTCCTGTTGAATGACAATATTAGCTGATTATAAGTAAATCAAGGCCATTTCCAGCAGTTGCAGCTGAAGATTCATTTTCAAGACTGAGCCTGATTGCAGTCTTAACAAGCAGTGTGGAGCAGCTAAGCCATTTACGCCCAGAATCCTGGTGAAGAAATTGGGGCTTAATGAACCCTGAAACAGCTACTCTCTTCTTCCCCACAAGGAGAAGAGAAAACATGGCTCTAAATTTTAAGTGTGAGCCAACAACTAGTTGTGAAATTGTTAGATTGGGGGGGGCACTCTGGAAAGCAGATGGCTTCACACCTCAGGAGAGAGATTTTTTTCCCTTAGAAAAAACTCAGGTAGCCCCCGAGAGATGCTGGAGATGAAATCTAGATGCCAAGTTTCCAATGATTCTGTGCATGCGGATGGTGGGTTTTACACACCCAGAATGTCCAATTTGCAGGGAGCCCCTTGGGGGCTAGATGATGGTCTTGCGGCCTTTTCCGGCTCTCCTGGCAGTGGGTTCAGGAGATTTACTCCTTGAAGATTGCAAGGCAAAGCGATTTCCCAGCACTTGCAAATTGGCAAGCTGTGAAGTTGTCGAAAAGGCAGGTGGGGATTGGAGAGCCCAGAGAGGTGGCGGCTTGAAATCCCCGCTCAGGGCTGTGCGCCCGGCAAGAACTGCATTCGGGCACTAGATGGCGCCAGCAGCCTTCCGGGCTGAACTGCCTCCTTCAGCGCGGCGGGATCGGAGGAGCGGGCTTTCTCAAAGCGGGGGTCCATCAAGAAGCCACAGTGAATCCAAGCCCCCAACGGCTTCCCTTCGCTTCGGGAGGACGCAGGGTGGGTGTGTACGGTGATCAATGATGTGTCCTGGACGGCAGGTTAAGAACCACTGCATTGCACTGCCATGCACTGCTTTCCAGTTGCTAAGACCTTGCCAGGAAGGACAGGTTTCCTCCCTGAGACTTCCTACCTCGTCTGTCTCCTCAGCAGCACAGCCAACCCTCCCCCAGCTACCAGAGAGCTTCCCTGAAAGAAGGTCTCCCCTCTGCTTTGGTAGCAACTCCTTGGTCTCCTCTAATACGTATTTTCTCCTTCTCCCTTGCTTGGGGCTCCAGGCAGCCAGGGGGTCACATAGCACTTGGGAGTCAACACCCACAGGACAGGGAGAGGTGCTGCGAGGCTCTGTGGAAGGCCCAACGGAGGCAGCTTGCCCACCTCCCAGTTCTGTGCTTCATATTTGTGGTATGAATGCTGTGTCTGGTTTCAGACATTATTCCCCAAACTCGGGAGATGTCTCCATGCACAACAGGGCATAGAGAATTATTTGTACGGCACCTCAAGTTCAGATAGTACTTATGTCATGTCGTCCTTCTTGGTCAGTGCCAGGACTTTCTGTTTATCTGTTTACTCTTTTTTATCCTCATTCTCCATGGGCAACTGTGGTGTTTCACAGATACTGTTGAATTCACATTATCCGTGGAAAACATGTTGTATTCTTGAATATGTATGTGTATGTTTATGCATTTGAGGAGGAATATGATTAAAACAGATACACACATATGCACGCATGAACACATGCTCACACACCCCTAATCCAACATCGACATTGCGAATTAGAAGTCCAAAGCTTGAGGAAGGTAGACAAGAGATCAAGGTTTCACATGAGGTTGAGTGAGAATGTGGCCTCCGCACCAGGCACGTTGACTCACGGGCCAGTCCTTCCACCAGAGCATATATTTTTAATTCACATAAATGATTTATTAGCATCTAAGAGGAAAATCAGAAACCATTCTAGGTCTTTCACACAGAGGGAATTTAATACAGGGAATTGATTTGACCAGTGATGAGAGAAAGAGAAGATAAACATGGGGATGAGGGGACCCAGGGATTATCCACCACAGGAAACCACCGCTGCCAGGTTTGGGCTGGCAGGACAAAGGCACGAATGATGTTAGCAGTCTGCAGCTTGGGCTTTTGGCTTGGCTCCGAGGGGGGACTGCCTGGAGGATGTGAAACAATGGAGGAGGGACGATCTGGAAGAGCCAGAACCACAGAAAAGGCACAGGGGCTGTGGGAGATACCACAGGAAACAGACGGGAACACCCTGGATCTCCGTTCCTCCACCCTCCCGCCCCCCGATCTTCTATCAGAGTTTCCTATTGTCTGAACCGACCTGGGAGCTGGCGGCAAAGGAACCTAGAAATTGTCATTCCCTGCGATACAGAGAGCTCAGGGAAGGGCTGAGATGGATTGAAGACAAACTGGCAGTTCATGGGCAGATGGTGATGTGCTGAAGACCTCGGGGTGTGGGTGCCTGTGTGTGCATATTTAGTACTGTCTTAAGGTGAAGTGTAGACTTCCTGCTTCACATCTCAGCTCCACTTCCTAGCTATATAACATGGACAACGTACTGAACTTCTCCGTGCCTCTGTGCATTGGGGATAACAAGGATGTCTGTGTACTTTCTGAGATATGTAAGGACTGAGTGAGTTAGTCCATGTCAAGTACTTAGAAAGCTGCCTGGCACAGAGTAAGGGTTCAGTCTCATATGATGTTTTCTAAGGACCTGTCCATGTTACGTGCAGGTGCATGCAGTTTGTTGCCCATGTTCCCATGGGGTGTGCCCACCACATCTCATTTGTCCAAGGAAGCCTGAGACAATGCCAATCCTCTATCCACACTCACTTGGGATGGCTGGAGTGGGGGATATGTGTTTAATTAAGGAAAGACGATATTTCAGGAACAAAACCAGAGGGTTGTGTGTAACTGCTGCGTGAGAGTAGACTGAAATCCAGGGTGGCATCTTTAGGGTCAGCTTAAAAGCAGGATTACTTTGAAGGATTTGTCAATGAGATTTGGACCAAAGGCACTTGGTAAAATGCACTTGACTCAGTTTGACCTTTTCACAGTGAAAATAACTTGGTTCTATTCTTCTGTGACAGTGTAAGTTCTGTAAGGGTAGAGTCTGCGTCTCATCTCACGGATTGAACCCCTCCCAACACCCACAGCAGCTCTGTGACTGGGGCATTGTGATCTGCTGAGGAAGCTGAGGTTCACAGGACTTAAAAAACCTCTCAGTGGCTGAGCCAGGGTTGAACTCAAGCCTGGGCTAGGTCATCCCACCGTGCAGCTTCTCTTAAGGCCCGAGCAGGGAGCCCGACCCATGGGGTGGGGAGTCACTTTTCACTTATGGCTGGGAGCATGCGTTGATTCCATGGGCCTGAAGCTTGGGTGAGAAGGGCCTCGAATCTGTTGCAGACAGCCAGAGAGGGCCACAGACAGAACCTGAGACGGAGTTAGAGCCAAGAGTGTGTGAGAAGGGACTCCAGGTCTGGAACCAGCCAGGGAGATGTAGGGAATCCTTGCCCCAAGGGCAAGGCTGGTGGGTGAGAGAAGCAGGCTCCCAGGTCCAAGGTCTTGGTGGGAGGACAGACAGTTGGCAGCTTTATAGGAGTTCATTGAGTGATTACCGTATAATGCCCCATTGTGTCTTTGTAAATGATTGCATTTTGTAATTAAAAGCTCTTGGGACTTCTCCAACCGGAAGATTTGAACTAATTCATTGGCTCAGCCAGTGTAGAGTGTAGTTCATTTGGGCAACTGCTTGCATTTCCAAGGATGGATGTGGACCGTTTATCTATGCCTTGTTGTCTCAGCAGGTCTAGAGTCAATGCTAATGAGAGCAGAGTCATTTTCCTAAAGCATCATTTCCATCATGTTGCTCCTGGATTGAAACCCTGCAATGACAGCCCATGACCCACAGGGAAAAGGCCAAATGCCACATTTGGAATGGGATCAGTGTCCTCCCAGTCAGCCCTCAGGGCCTGCCTTTCCAACCTGACCTTTCTCCACCTTCCACACATGCTCTAAGTATGTTTGTCCGTTCATTTAATGCTTTCTGAGTGCCTACTATATGCTGGGCACTGCTAGGTTATTGAGATTGGGACTGTGCCATGGTTTGAATGTGTGTGTCCCACCAAATTTGCATGTTGAAATCCTAATACCCAATGTATGGTATCAGGAGGTGGGGCCTTTAGGAAGTGTTTAGCTCATGAAGGTTGATCCCTCATGAATGTGATCCTGCAGAGCTCCCTCACTCCTTCTGCCAGGTGAGGTTATAACAAGGTTGGCAGGCTACAACCAAGAAGAAGGCCTTTGCCAGAACCTGGCATGCTGATCTTGGACTTCAGCATCCAGAGCTGCTTGTAAGCTCCCCCAGTCTCTGGTATTTTTGTTAGAACAGCCTCACCAGACAAAGACAGGCTACACATAAAACACAACGTAGCGTGCAGTGTGTATTAGTTTCCTGCGGCTGCTATAACGAGGCACCACAGATTTAACGACTTAAGAGAACAGAAATGTCTTCTCTCATAGTTCAGGAGCCAGAAGTCTGAGATCACAGTATCAGCGGAGTTGGGTCCTTCTGGAGGCTCTGAGGGAGGATCCATCTCATGTCCCTCTCCTAGCTTCTGGGGACTGCTGACAATCCACGGCATCCTTCCTGTAGAGTCATTCCCGTTTACTATCAGGAGGCACTTGTCCTGTGCTAGCTTGTGTTGTTATTGCGCATTTCCTCAGTTTGATGAGAATTACGGGTCTCGAAGACCGGGTATGGTGCATCAGCCTTCTTTGCGTTCCCCCTTTGTCCTCTGCACCTGAACCATGGACCTCAGCCAGGCTTGGCTCAGAGCTGATGCTTAGTGAATGTGGATTCAAGGATGGGGGCCAGGGTTTCAGATCGGTTACGTTCATTTTCTGCTGCGATCACAGCCCATCATGTGAAGTGTGGCACCAGTCTCCAAGACACAGGAAATGAAAGGCAGTGGCGCGGCTGGAGGCAATGGTTCTCTACAACATGAACTGACTTACCAGCTATATATATATTTTTAATTGTGGTAAAATATATGTAACAAAATTGACCATTTTAACCATTTTTAAGTGTACATTTTAGTGACATTAAGTACATTCACATTGCTGTGCAACCATCACCACCATCCATGTCCAGAACTTCATCTCTCCAAGCTGAAACTCTGTACCCATTAAACGCTAACCCCCCCTCCCCTCTCCCTGCAGCCTTGGCAACCATCACCCTGCTTTTTGTTTCTATGCAGTTGACTACTCTAGGTACCTCATATAGGATGAATCATACAACATTTATCTTTTTGTGACTGGCTTATTTCACTTAGCATAATGTAGCTTGTGTCAAAATTTCCTTCCTTTTTAGGGCTGAATAATATTCCATGATACTATAGAGACCATGTTTTGTTTATCCATTCATCTATTAGTGAACACTTGGATTGCTCCCATCAACAGCTCTTTTTAAGGAAAAAAATTAATTTAGCCCTCACTCTGTAGCAGGCAGGGTACTCAATTCCTAGCATGCATTATTTAATTAATCTTCCCAATATATTTAAGAGTAACAGATCCTCTTCTTTTAGGTTGAAAAAATTGAGGTTGGAAAAATTAAGGAATTTCCCCCAGCCACCCAGCAAGTGAGTTGCAGGGTTAGATCACCTCCCAGTGCTGTGTGGTGCCAGAGCCTAGAGGCTTCTCACCCCATGCTTTAAGGGGCATTACAGTAACACAATTAGCAAAATTCCAAATGGGAAAAACCACAAGATGAATGACCCAGCCTCTTCAACAAATAAAATGGAAAGGAAGAAAAGAAAAGGAAGGGAAGCAAAAGAGGGAAAGAGACTTAACAGACAAATCAACCAAATGAAATGATTGTGCTTGTTTGCATCCCTATTTAAAAAAATCAACTGTTCAAAAAAGCAATTAGAGAGATTTGAACAATGGCTGGATAATCTCTGATGATATTAAATTATTACTATTATTATTTTGATATACTAGTGGTATTGTGGTTGTGTTTTAAAAGGAATGAGTGAGAGTCTTAGCGTTACAAACTGAAATATTTAGAGATGAAATTTATGACGCTGGTGTCTAGAATTTATTTCAAAGTACTCCCAAAGAGGGGATAGGTGGGCAAGGGGTAGGGAGCAGATACAGATTAAATAAGATTGAGTTTGTGTTGACAGTTGTAGGAACCTAGGGATTAAACCAGATTTAAGAGACTAGAAACCAAATGCAATGTGTAGATCTTTCTTTGATCCTGATGCAAATGATTTCAAGAGGGAAAAACAATCCCAGAGACAATAAGAGAAATTTAAACTCTGAACTTTTGAATGATATTAAGGAAATATTGTTGGGGTGCCTGGGTGGCTCAGTCGGTGAAGTGTCTGTCTTTGGCTCCGGTCCTGGGACTGAGTCCCACATCGGGCTCCCTGCTCATCAGGGAGTCTGCTTCTCTCCCTCTGCCCCTCCCCGCAACTTGTATGTGTGTTCATTCTCTCTCTCTCTTTATCAAATAAATAAATAAAATCTTAAAATGAAAAAAATATTGTTAATATTTTTAGGTGTGATAATGGTAGAGTGGTTTAAATAACGAAAAAAGAGAGTCTCTATTTTTCAGAGATACATAGGGAAACATTTATGGGTGGAATGATACGATATCTGCAATATGCTTCAAAATATTCCAAGAGCAGGGAGTGGGGAAAGTAAGAGGGGGATAGAGATCAAAAAAGATCAGTCATGTGTTGATAATTATTACAGCTGGGTGACGGGTGTTTGGGGTTCATTTTACTATCATGTCTACTTTTGAATATCCTTGAAAATTTCTACAATAAAAAGCTGAAAAGCAAACACCTGTGAAGAAGTAGTGTCCCATTTCTACAAGTGGGAGAACTGAGGCTTTGGCTTTGGGAGATTAGGTAGCATGTCTGGGGTCTCACAGATGGTTGGGGGCAGACATGGAAGACACAGCAATTCCACCTCTGGAGTCAGGGCTAACCACTGGGACGCTGGCTGTTCCCATCTGTCCAGGGTCCACTTTCTTCTGTTAGTAGTGCCGTGACTGTTTTTAGGGAGACCCCTCTCCCCAATTCTTAGTCCATGTAAAAGAAAGGCTGATCCCAAGTCTGGCTGGAGCTCCAGACCTGAATAATCAGATTATTATCTCTTTTGCTCATGCTGGCGGGCTCGAAGAAGGGCAGGAGAGCTGCGTTGATCCAATAAGGCTCATTCTTGAAGTTTTCCAGAAGTAGAAGGAGACGTTCCTTTTCCTCTGGAATTGCTAAAGAATAACAGCAACAATGAGAATAATACATACCAAAGCTTACTATGTGCTAGGCAGCGCTGTACATACCTTATGCATAATAACCAATATATTATTTAATTATCTATGATTAATTATCCCCCTTTTTACAGATAAGAACACTGAGGTGCAGAGAGGTGAAGATCCAGAGCAGCTGGAGGCCACTAGAGAGAGAAATCCTGTCTGAGGTGAAGTCAACACTAAAGGAGAAAAATAGTTGCAAGAAGGAGACCGAGTTCTGATGATGTCATTCCAGTTTCTGGATCTGAGTCCCTGGATCCAGCTCTACCTTAGGCTTTTCTCTTTCTTGATCCAATATCTTTCTTTTATTAGTACAAGCCAATTTAAATTGGATCTCAGCACTTTGTAACTCAAAGAGACGTGACCCATACAATTATGGCGGACCTTGAATGCCAGGGACAGAGGAAGGGAAAGCAGGAAAAGGAGCCAACATAAACTGCCTGTTGTAGGGCAGGCATTGTGCCAGAGGCTTTTACATACGTTTTCTCATTGAATCATTATAACAGATGAATACTATTCTCATTTTATACATTAGGAAAATGAGGTTATGGACAGTGGAGGCACGCTGGTTGAGTCAACAAACATTTCATTCTGGGATAGGTACTCTGATAGGTCATGAGAATTCAAAGATAAGAGCAATAATAATAATAATAATAATATAATTATTACATATATAAATTGTTATTATATATTATTATTATTAATAACTAACATTTATTGAGTGCTTATGGTGTACCAGACACTGTTCTAAGCATTTGACATGTATTGGCTCATTTAAATCAGTTGGACAAGCTTGTGAAGTAAGTCTTATCACTGTTCCCATTTTATGGGTGAGGAAATTGAGGTAACAGAGAAGTTAAATTAATGTGCCCAAGAACATGTGGCTGGGAAGTGGTGGAGATAGGGTGACTTCAGGCACCAGGACCCTAACCTAATACAACACTGCTAGCTCTCCCTTCAGAAAGTTTAAGGTCACTTGCCTTGGACTTCCAGCATCCAGTGCAGTCCGAACTGGTCTGCCTGACCCCAGAGCTCAAGCTCTTCCCTTGGCATCATAATGCACCTGCACATTACAGTAGAGTTAGATTTGGATTTTGTAGGAAATCAAGAGCCATGGAATGGTTTAGGGTGGGGAGGAAATGATATTCTCATGAAAATCATATCATCTTTCCAATAAGGGATGGGTCCTTCACTGTATTTACACTGACCAGAGGGCAAAAACAATCCCTATAAACACCTTTCCAGAGGCCATACCTTAATGTGGTGTACATCGTGTGCCATGATGCACAGAAATAGGTTTCATTTCTGTTTTTAGGGAGAGAACTTCCTATTTGTCCCTGCCCTGAGTCCCTCACAGCAGGACACACTGATGGCCAGCCTACAGAACTCAATTTTTGCATTTCTTTTCTTTTGAATTGCCAACAACCCTTACTTATTTATTCTGGTAATAGTCCTCTTTCCTTTGGCAATTGATCCTCCTCCATTCCACATGGGTCTGTTGGGGCTACTGATCATAAGACCCACTTCCTCTGACCAGGAATCCAGTGATGTGTTCATGGGGTGGGAATGTCACCCTAGTAAGGTTAATCAAACTCTTCTGGAATTTCATGTCTGGCATTAGGAGAAAGGAGCTTATCTGTTACTGAGATTGGATGATGCAAAGTGTAACCTGTCTGTGATTATACTCACCCCCTCCCCTCCACATGCCCTCCCCTGTCAAAGCCACATGAAGAAAGCTTATCTTCTGCAATAGGAATGAGCTCAAAATCCCAAGAAAGACATAATGAGAAATGGACACACAGAGACACACACAGAGAATAATATTGAGTCTCAGCATCCAGTCATGCCTGAAATCAATTCCATTTCAGGAGCTCCCAGTTTCTGGAGTTAATAAATATTCTTTTTGCTGAAACTGGCTTGCCTTGAGTTTCTGTTGCTTGCAACCCAAAGAGTTCTGGCTAAGACTTGCTTCCCCTTCCAGAGACTTTATTATCCACTGCTTGTTGTTCTGGCTTTTCTCACTTATGACTTTCAGAAATAGTAGTGATAAGTCAAGAATACGTGTGAAGATCTAACTACAAGGAGACTGACTGCTGAGTTATTTATTATGGTAAAAACTTTGGAAGAAACTTGTATGTTCCCTTATAAATGGATTGTTCATCTGTACAATACCCTAGTGTTCCCAGGCCTAATGAGTTTGTGGCCTAATAATATTAATGCCATGACTACGATCCTCATGCAGGAGTTCAGCTCCACCCAGAGTGTTCCTCATGGTTATGTCTGGTGGTTCCCACATAAGTTCAAGCATAAGCTCACTTATATTTTTCAGCTCTAGCTTCCTTCTTGAGACTTCACCGCTTTCCCCGGGCTCTATGGGAAAATACTGGTCCTCTGCGTGAAACTGTCCTTTGCAGTAGCTACCCTAACCTTGGACATCAGAGCTGGGCTAGGTCTGTGGGTGGCGGAAGAAGCAGGGAAGGGAGTCACCCTATAGTGGATGTGGTGTTTATGTTTCCTTTTTTCTATTTTCAACAAGTTTCCCCATTTCCTTTCTTCTGCTAATAGAGCCAATGACTCAGGCCACAGGAAGAGACCCACAACCCAGGCCTGCCTGGTCAGTCAGAACTCCCTCTCTCCCTGACAGCAGTGGGTAGTAGTGACATGGGACTGAAGCAGGACACATCAGGCCCCTTCCCTGGGACTGATCCTTGAGATCTGGGGAGAAAGATGCTCTCTCTCTTGCTTTTTTTTTTTTTTTTTTACTTTAGACTACTGGTTTATTATAAAAGGATATAACTCAGGAAGAGTCAGATGGAAGAGATGCATTAGGCAAAAGGTATGAAAAAAGGGTGCACAGCTTCCATGCCCTCTCTGAGTGCACCACTCTCCCCAAACCTCCATGTGTTCACCAACTCAAAAGCTCCATACTCTTTCTTCATTGTGGTTTCTAAGCTGGAGCTTGTGGGGCTAAGCCTCTAATAAGAAAATCCAGGAGCTAAACACAGAAAATCACCTGTGTTTTATCATGTGAATGGAGACACCAAGAACGCTGGTTTACAGAGGATCAGGTTGGAACAGATGCATAGAGAGGAGCAGAGAGAAGAGACAGAATCTTAGCAACTTCCCATGTAGCTTCTGGTTCTGGATCTTTCCTGAAGTTCTGCTGCATCCCCGACCTGACCTTGGACTTTAGGGGACACCTTGGAATTCACGCAATCAACTCCCAATAGCTGCTGAAGCTCACTTTAATTAGTCTTTGCTTTTTGGCAACACAAAAGGTCCTAACACCTGCACTGTTCTCCTTTCTTCTTCAGATACTTGTGCACAAAATTTCTTTCTTCCATAGTCACATAAAAATAACTATCCCTAAGCAAACCAGCATATACACACCAATCTCTGGGCCACCAGCTCCAAGCCTGGCATCATACCTTGCCAAATGAAATCCCTTTAAACACAATCTAGAACTCACAATTCCTCCTACTTTAAGTCTAAATATAATCAGAAATGGTCACTCATGCTAACTTGCTCAAGGTTGTTGCAGATGGAAGAAATAAGAGAGCCAGTATTCAAACCTATCTTCATCTACATAGAATGGTATTTAAACATTCTTATATTTCTATATTTGCATATCAACTAACCTTTCAGAGCTTTATCTCAAAGAAGTAATCTGTGAAATGCTTATAGTCCTGGGGGTCAGGGACTGAGCAGGGCCCCTGCCTCAGTTCCATATAGCCAGCATCTTTGGTTTGACTGGCCCTCGCTGCCATCTGCTGGGCCGGGGAGGGAGGATGAGGTGACCCTGCATCATCCCCCTCCAGAGGGGCAGAGGATGCAGACTCACAGTCACCAGCTGAGCTCCAAGTCCTCTCGAGGCACAAGGATAAATGAAGACAACCCTGAAGTGAGGGGATGAAGGCTTGGTGTGAGGCCCAGGAGATAAGCCTGCCCAGAGTGTGGAAGGTGAAGGGGGATGGCCGTAACTAGAGGAGAAGGCCTCTCTCGGCAGCTGCTTCTTGGCTGAGGGCTGCCTCAGTGGTCAAAGGAGCCAAGAATAGGGAGGCAAATTCCTCAAGTTGCTCACAGAGGCTGGAATGCAGCACCATCCCACCAACACCCCCCCCCAGGGGAATTTTCTGGGTCATTCATGACCCTCCAGCTTCAAACCCGAGGATTGGCCCTCTGATTCCTGATTATAGAGGCCTGGGACTCCCAAGGTCTGGGTCTTGCCTGTGAGACCTCTCTGGCCTTTGCCAGACTCTTTCAGCCCAAACACTCTGAGCTGATATGATTCCTTGGGTGTGTGAGCTTGGAGGGAGTCACTCTGGCTCTCCACACCTCAGCTAGTGTGCTGACAGCCTTCCCAGGCTGCGCGTGAGGGAAACAGCTGAGAAACACCTTGTCTATGCCAAGGATGACCAGTCATCCTCCCTCCATGGGAATCCTCTTTCTGGCTCTCCTTCTGTCCCAAAGAGCAGGCAGGCCTTCAGGACAGCGCTGACAAGGAAGGCCATGCTCCAGCCTCCACCCTCTTGCCAAGCCTCCTTCCTCACCTGCTAACAGATTGGTAGCTCCCTCCACTGTAGAAACCAGCCCTCGATTTAGGCTGTCCTATCCCCCCACCAGGGTCCCCACTTTCCCCTGACAGGCACATCAGAGATCGTGGTCCATGACCTCGGCAGGGCCTCAGCGCTTCCAGGGAGTCTTCGGAGCACCAGCACCTCCTGGTTTCCCACAAGCCTCCACAAGCTGCTTACCCAGCCCTCCTCGCTTCCCCTCCATCCCAGAGCTCCATCTAGGGAGCTCCTCTTCTTGTCTAAGCACTAATGCTCGAACTCCTCAGGAAAGCCAGCTATTATTTATGACTCTCTCTCTTCTCCCTCTTACACCATTTGTACTATCAGAGTTCTCCAGAGAAACAGAGCCACCTGTAGGATGTGTGTGTGTATACATACATCTATATCCATATCTGATTGATATCTATGTCCATCTATCTGTGTCTACAGAGAAGTGTATGTGAAGGAATTGGCTCATGTCATTGTGGGGGATGGCATGTGTGAGATTTAAAGGGCAGGCCATCAGGCTGGAAACCCAGAGAAGGCCTGATGTCACAGCTCAAGTCTGAAGGTAGTCTGGAGGCAGAATTCCCTCTTCCTTGAGGGACCACAATCTTTCTTTTAAGGCCTTCAACTGAGTGGATGAGACCCATCCATATTATGGATAGTAATCTCTACTCAAAGTCCACTGTTTCAAATATTAATTTTATGTAAAAAGTATCTTCACAGTGCCATCTGAACTGGTGTTTGGCCAAATATCTGGGTAGCATGGCCTAGCCAAGTTGACACATAAAATATGAACCATCACACCACCAGTCATAACCATGGTCAACAGTCACTGCCTGTTTACTAAGTGCCAGTCATCGTTCTAAGTTCACCACATACAATATCTTATTTAATCCTCTCAGTAACCCCATGAGGCAGACCCTATTTTGTTATCCCCATCTTACAGAATAAGGTCATTAAGTGACACCGTGAGTGGCAGAGCTGATTCAAAGCCAGGTCCGACTAACTTAGAAGAGCATGCTCTTGATCTGTAATCTACATCACCTCCCAGCTGCTCTCCCTATTCCCTATTTTTATTCTTTGGTTGTACACATTAAAACCTCTCTGGTTAAACAAAACAAAGACTTGTCTTTATCTCTTTCCTCTGCTTCCCAAGGAGATGTCTTCAAGACCGTTGTCTGTTTTTAGTGTCTCCAGTTCATATTCTTCCTCAACCCACAGCATCTTGGTGTCAGCCTCTAGCATAATGAGGAAGCCATGTTGACTAAGGTCACGGATGATGTTGCTATTATGAAAGCCAGTGGATGTGGCCCTTTCATCTGCATATTTGTTATAACACAGCAGTAATTGTTCACTGTTTAAAAAAAAATTTAAAAAGCACTGCTGGTCAAGATGGTGTTAGTATAAACAACAATCTGTGGCACCCATTCTGCTATCAGCATGTAGCAGTTATAGATAAAGTTTTTAAAAACTGAAGATCTCAAAAGCCATAACTGAACTCACAAATAAGAGATCATTTTTGTAGACCAGAAACAGAAGAGAAATGCACAGCAGGGAGCAAGGCTGAGCCCTGGTCCCGCTGGCTCCTGGGCAGAAGAAGGCAGAGGTGGGCAGGCTCAGTCTCCTGTGTATAACTGAGCTACTCTGGCTCTCAGGAAACAGGGACTAAACATCATCTAAGTGAGGCATGGACCAGGGCCAAACTGAAGGTTGAAGGTAGAATTTGTATTTTCTCCACTTAGGACAAGAGAAAACTAAAAGCTCCTCCTAAACACTGCTCAGGTCTATCTATTATCTGAATGCCTTGGTGGACAGTGACCAGCACCACAAGAGAACCAGGACCTGAACTGAGCCACACGCTGGCTGAGTGAGCCATGCTCACTCATCAATATAAGGTTCAAATGGAGAAAGCACTGTTGGAGGAAACTGCAAAACTTTCAGACAGGGAAAGAAAAAGAGTGGAGAGAGAAAGAAGAAAAGGGAGAAGAAAGGAAAGTATCAAGCTTAAAATGACTCTGTCAACCACAAGTCTGAAAGACATGAAGAAAATGTCAACCACAAGTCTGAAAGACACGAAGAAATCTACCTTTAACTAGTAATAACCAATAAATCAACTATTGATAAATTATTCACCTCAGGTGAAACTAAAATAATAAAGCACTCTGAAGAATCATCTAACTATTTTAAGGCATTTATTTAAGAATGTGAAGGAATAATAAGAAATAAATAAGAATTAAAAATTGTGAAACAAAACTAGGTAGGAATAAATTAAATTATTTTTTAAATTAAGTGAAAAAGATGGATTTTTTAATTAAAAAGATGGATATGAATTAAATATGAATTAAATGAATTAAAAAGGTGGATATGAATTAAATACAAATTTAAAATATGGCTACAAAAATAATTATTAAAATTAATAATTTATATTATATTATAAACATATTGTCTCTATACTTATATATATTTTATAAATCTTAAGAATTAATTAGGAATCTTAGAAATATAAATTGCAATCCCTGCAAAAAAATCTAATGAATTGGATAGTATCTAAACTTGAAATAGTCATGAAAAGAATTGAACTGAAAGATAAAATAAATAAATGATAAAATAAAAAGACAAAAAATAAAAAAATTAAATAAAATAAAAAATTAAATGAAACAATTGAACTGAAAGATAATGCTAGGGTGTTCACCCAAAACATGGCACGAATGGACAAGAGTTTAAAAGTATGTAAAAACAATTAAAACATGGAGGGTAGTTTGAGAGGCGACAACATACAGCATATAGAAGTTGCAGAGAGACAGACAGTAGAGAAAATATAATAAAGGAATGATGGTACAGAATTTTCTGGAATGGTAGAAAGACTGTGCCTCCCCCCAGACTGGAAAGTGCATCTTGAGTGAAGTTGCAGAGCATCCAAGATAGAAAGAAAATCTTAGAGGCAACCAGGAAGAAGAGCGATATTACCTAAAAAGGAACCACAATTAGCCTGACCATAATTTTCTCATCATCAACAGAGGAGGTTGGAGGTGGAAATTGTAACAGCTACCACTTGAATGGCACTAGGCCAGGCACTGCACCACGTATTTCAGGTGTATCAACCAATTTAATCCTCACAAGAATTCTACGAGACAGGAATCTTATTTTGCCCTTTTTAGGGGAGGAAACTGAGCGGAAGAGAAGGGCAGTACTTCCTTTCCAAGGTCTCACAGGTAGTAAGACCAGGAGTTAGAAGCCAAACCTAGTTATCTGGCTCCAAATGGTCACAACCACCACTCTACGCTGCTTCTCACTGAAAAGAGATATGTGCAAGGTAATGAGGGAAAATAACTAACACCCTCTATTTTATCCCCAGCTAAATTAAGAAATGTTTTGGCATACAAAGATTAAAAACTTAGTATTACTCGCAGACCTTTGTTAAAATAGATATTAAGGTATGTTTTTTTTTTTTAAGACTTTATTTATTTGACAGAGAGAGACGGCGAGACAGGGAACACAAGCAGGGGCAGTGGCAGAGGGAGAAGCCGGCTCCCCGCTGAGCAGGGAGCCTGATGCGGGGCTCGATCCCAGGACCCTGGGATCACGACCTGAGCCGAAGGCAGACGCTTAACGACTGAGCCACCCAGGCGCCCCCAGTACTAATGTATATTTCAACAAGAAGAAAAATTAACTCAAAAAGAAAGCATGGAATCAAGAAACAATGATGAATTGACCATCTGGGTTGGCAAACCTAGCGATGAAATGTAAAAATGTTGAGTTTTTAAAGAAGAGATGAAACAGAAACTTAGTCAACAAGATCAGTAGCAAAGGATAGTTAAAGCAGTTTGTTTCTTTTCGTGTTTCATAGGAGGGGAGAAATATCGAATGAGTTCAAGGTTGTTTTTAAATTATAACTAAAGATAATCATGATTTGACTTTTAAGTGTCCCCCAACCTGCTCTGTTCAGCATCAGTCTTACCACTAGTTTGGACAGAAAAGGGACAAGGAAGGGAAATTAACATTTAAATATAGTCACATTGGTGGAAACCTTTATCCAAGTCATCCCATGCCTTAACATCCCATTGTCTTCTCCCAGTGCCTGGGCTCCCTAGGGAAGCGTTCCAGGACCATCCTCTCTAGACTTGGAATTCCTGCAGCACAGTCATGAATATCTGATTCTTTTTTCCTGCCCCACATTTTTTTTTCTTTTGGAGGAATTCCCTATCTCCCAGCACTTTGGGATTCTGATGGGCTGTCAGTCAAAAACCAGCCTTCCCCCTACCACATAAGGGACATAAAACTCAGGCAGCAAGCCAGAGTCTCCCATTCATGGACACAGTGACCTTGGCTGGAGCTAATGGGCATCCCCTTTTCTGCAACACAGAAGAACAGTGCCAGAAAATGAGGCCACAAAGAGGGAAGCAGATCTGAGAGATGGCCAGAGAGAGTTCTGATTATATCACAAGGGTGCCCTGGATTTAGTTGTGCCTGAAGTCAAATGACTCCCGTACCTGAGCCAGTACATTTCCCTCTTGCTTGAACTACTTTGAATTTGGGTTTCTGTCACTTAAGCCAAGAGTCTTGATCAACTCAGCCTCTCATTTTTAGGACGACTCATTTGACACATAATGTTGTTGCAACCCAGCGAAGCATTCCTCAGCATGTCCCCCCTTTTCCTACAGAAAGCTTTGGCTCATCTCTGCTATATGTCAGGGCAATCGGGCCAGGCTCCTGGTTTCTTTCAAGTATAAGCCTCTCTCTTCTGGTACTTTTTTCTTTCCATATGGCCAGTCAGGCTTTGACACCAAAATAATTTAGAGGCACATCAAATTGCTTAAGGTTGCTTATGAGGAATTTCCACTGCTTGCTGACATTGTCTGAAGCCTTTTCCTCGGGAAGACATATGTATATATATGACATGTGTATATCAAGACTGTCTCCCTTCCTCCCTCACCTCTTCCTCTAGGGAATAGGTGTGCACAACCTCACCACCCCACTCCCCAAATGCCTCCTTCTCAGCCTGACACCTCATTTGAAGACAGATCTTGCAGGTTCAGGAGCCCTACTGAGAAAGCTCTGCTTAAGGCCTCAGGGGGCCTCGGGATTTAAGGCACCCCTGGGTGTTCTCTGGTGTAGCCTCCCCCATCTGGAGCTGGAGGTATTATCTCTCATCCGGGGTCATAATTCAAGGATTTGCGGAGCAGAGGTCACCACCTTACTTAATCACATCTTTTATCATGTGAACACTCACTCCATCGCACACATTGTCTCCCTGGTGCTACCCATGTGCAAACCAAGCTTTTCCCGGAAACTGCCCTCTTTAGGCTAATTTTCTTCCTGCGCATTCTCTCTCCACACCCCCGGACTGGTTGGCTGACCCACTCCCTGCCTCATAAAAATACCAAGCTCGTTCTCCTCTCAAGGCTTTTGTTCTTGATGTGCTTTCTGTTCCGAATGTCCTGCTTTCCCCTTCCCCCCGCCTCCGATCCTACGAAGCCCACCTTAAGTCCCACCTCTCCCATGCAGACCTCCCTGAACCTTCCCTCAGTCCTCTCACCTACGATTTGCCCCTTTTGCTGAATAACAGCTGTTCCAGAATGAAGACTACACAGCTTATTAGCTAATTGTGACACTTTGTGGGATCTGAATCCATCTTGCCTCCTAACTGGAATATGTGCTTCTCGAAGGTAAGGACCACGACTCGCCCATCTTTTGTCTATGCTCCCCTTCCCCCCACCCATCTCAGCCTCTGGCAGGACTGGGCATAGAGTCAGGAGACACTTTCTCACACTTGGTTGATCATGAGCATCACTTTGGGAATTTGTCTTAGAAATGCAGATTCTCCGATTCGTCTCCTGGAAATTCTGACTTACAAGTGTGGGGTAAGATGCTGGGATCTGTATTTTTGAAAGTGCCACAGTGTAGGTTTTGCTGAGGCCAGTTTGGAAAGCAAGGAGTTAGAGTCAGCACATTGCCAAAACCCAAATCAAGACACATATCTGACAAGCTCAAGTGTTTTTATGAGAACAAAGCGCAAGATATTTTAAATACATACGGGCCGGGAAATTCCAGGGTGTGAAGTTTTCCTGCCCTTAGTGATGTGGCACCATTTTGGACATGATGGCGGAGAGAATGGGCTTGGAGTCTGGCAAGGGTCTGAATTGTGCCTCATTTCACCTCTCTGAACCTCAGTGTCCTCATCTGTTAAATGGGAATGATAGGACCCACGTCCCAGAATTGTTGTGAGAATTAAACAAGGTCTTGTATGTAAAGTATCCAACTCCATGCCTGGCACAGAGCACGTATTTGTGGCATATTAGTAACAAGCTCTAGTGGATGTTCAGTTGTAGAAGCTGGGAAACCTGCCAGGTTGTCGGAGGTTGTAGGCTAGAGGAAATAACTTTGTTGGTGGGGCATTCTTCATTCCTTTTGAGAGGGAGCTCTTGGGGGCCACCTCTTAGTCCTTGTGTGAATGATCTCCTACCACTGGGAGCAGGGAGTCCAACAGCCATGAAGCCACTGAAATGCAGACTGAGAAGTTAAGTATTCTATTAATCATCATCATCATCACCTATGCAATAATAATATTATCCTTCCAGCATTGAATCCTTGCTGAGTCAGAGAACATTTTCCTTCCGCAATCCATACTTATGCAGCATCACAATGGAAAGTTATTGATTGTTTGGGGGAGCTGTGTATCCCCTTATCTTACTTGTGGTCACAAGAGATTGGGAGCCTGATCTCTGATCTTAATGCCAAAGGGAAAACTGACCAAGATGTGGCCTGGTCGAGGACAGTGCGGCAACCATGTGGTATCATTTCAGACAGAAAAACCCAGGCTTTGGAAATCACTAGCTCTGTCTTACATGAGGCAAGGGGTCAAGACCACAGTCCAACGGGAGGGATGGGGTTTCTTTTGCAGGCAATAAGCCAATTGGTCACTGGATTAATGGGTCAAGGGATGGATGGATCAATGGGGTTTCTCTTACAGGCAAGCGATACTCCCAATTATTTTGGGTCAGAAAAAGGTCAGGGTCTTAGTCTAGGCAGTGGGAAATTCTCCTCTCCCCTCAGAGGACAAAGGGCAGTTGGATCTGTGTTGTAATGGGAGGAGATGATGGGGAAGTGCCATTCTGGGGGAGGTTCATGGTTACAGGCACCACTTTGGGAACAGAGGTGCCACAGTCGCATGTCACCTGGAGTTCTGCCAGGGAAGTGGAGATACTGAGCTCAAGCAGTAGTTATAAAATCCCCTCTGTTTTGTGCTTCTGTTGCCCTAAAACTCAATAAAACCTTGTGGGAAGAATTTAGTAGTTGGAAGAATTTAGCAGAGATTTGTCCTATCTTAGACTAGGGGTCTCAGCAATAAACACCAACAAAGAAGCTGGGGGGGAGGGAACCAGAGAGTCCTTCCTGGAGGAGGTAGCGCTGGGATGGATTGTCAGTCAGCTCATATTACTGAGCCAAATGTTTGTGGTTGGCTCTGCAGGTTGCCATTGACCCCACAATCCCTCTCGTGATTCTCAGAATTGATGCTTCTCAGTGCCTCATAAGGATAATTTCGGGGTCCAGAAATTTTGATTCCCAACCCCCTCCAGTCTATGGCAGACTATGTCCCCTTCCCCTCATCATGCCGGGCTATGTCCCTGGCTTGGCTTCCCCTGTGGCCACACTGCATTCTCTCTCCTCACACCCTGACACACGCTCAGAAATGACAGGGTTCTTGTGGGTTCAGCCTGCCAGGAGCAAGCTTTGCCAAAGGCATCCTGGAGCCAAGCGGGTGGCCTCCAAGTGAGCAATGGGTTATTCCAGGCTGGAAGGTGAGGGCAGCCTCCCAGCTATTTCCTCCAACCTCAGAAGCGAGTCAGTGGCTGGCAGTTCACATGAGGTCCCTCTGACATGTCTGGTCAGGAATGCAGCTTGCTGGGGATTCTGAAGCAAAGAGGTCATTGACAAGAGGAAAAGTCATTAGCAGGCAGGATGATCAGCATGTACCCAGGACCTCCATCTGCCTTAGCAAGTGATGGTTCTGCCCTGGGCCAGCTCTCCCTGAACACCCACGGCTCTTGTGTGGGTGTCCGTGGGTCTTCTGGGACTCTTTGACCACCTGAGACCTGGCAAAGCAAGACTGTGGCAGCCCAGTCTTGTCTTTAAATCCACAAAGCCTTGAATCTCACAAACGAGCGAGAGGAAAAGGTGGCTGGAGGCAGATCCATAGTTGCGTTTTGTTGACTGTGCCAACATTTACAGATTGCCAATATTCCTTGGTAAAGGGGTCTAAGGACGGAATAGGAGAGGGTTCAGGAGCTCTACTCTTGAACTCAAAGTACACTTGTTCCTGGTGCAAGCTCTCCAGTCATGACCTTGGGTTCTGCTCCATACACATTTTTATGTTCTCTAATATATATTATGTTCTGCTGTGGCCAGGTTGACCACTTCTGCTGGCTGCTATTACCCCAATCTGGGGCTGTCTTGGCTCACTATGCAAGGGGCACTCTGTGTTCTAGAGCCTGTACTGGCTGGGAATATATTCATCCTGCTGGGACTAAAGAGTACTAACTAGAACAGTGCTTCTTAAACTTTAATGTGCCTAGGAATTATCTGGGGCTCTCATTAAAATGCAGATTCTGATTCAGAAAACTTGGGTGGATGTCAAGATTCTGCATTTTCAGGAAGCCCCCAAGTGATGCTGATGGTGTTGGTCCGTGACTTCACGTGGAGAAGGAAAATGCCAGAAGGCTCAGCAGCTATTGCTCTGGGGTCAGGACTTGGAATTTCCAGGAACAGAGGTCCAAATAGCACCCTCATTATAATGGCCAGCTGACTCCCCACTGGGGTCTCTTAGCCCCCACCAGCAGGCCCTGACTGGCCTGAAGCTTTAGTATCCAGTCTCTTGAGAGATACATAAGATCAATGCTTGGATAGGGTCTTAGGGCTCTTCTCCTCTGCATCCTCGCAGCTTCCAGGGCTGACTCATCTCTGCTTCACCCACCTCCTGGAGTGGCTGTCCATTCCTGATGAACAGAGATCTTCTCTTGACTTCTTCAAGACTCAGCGCAACGTCACCTTTTCTGGGACCCAGCTAACAAGAGGAACTCTGCCTCTTCTAGGCTATTGCTGTGACCTGGAACATGTAAGCATGGTATTTCTGTTCCGAATGTCCTGCTTGGTATTTGTCACACTGTGATTGCAATTATGCACTTTTCTAACTGTCACTCCCGCAGTCCTTGAGGGCAGGGAATAATAATGTACTGCCTGGCCATACTGTATATTTGTTCAATCAGTTGTGCTGATCTTCCTGGTCCCTCATCCTCAGGAGGCCCCTCCTTCACTTCCTTGGGGACATTTCTAGATTAAAGAGCTCCAATTTCTCCAACCTCCACGGGACCTGTTTAGGGGGTTGGAAGACACTGGTTCTCAGGCTTGGCCATGCATTTGAATTAAGGGGGAGTTTTAAGAATATTGACTCTAACCCTCAGAAATTCTGACTTATTCTGACTTATTTGGTCCGACCCAGGCATCAGGATTTTTAAAAACTCCTCGATGATTCTCATGTGCAGACAAGATGGAAAACCACGAGGAGTCAGGAATTTTAGACTAACACCCAGCATTTCAGCCTCTTGTCAGCACTGCGATCTGGCCTGTTCCAATCGTGGGTCCCCAGCGCTGGTGAGTGGCACTCACCCTGGGCTTGCAACCAAATTCCTTTGGATGAAAGGAGGCCACAGGACTACATGGGTACGAGACTAGAGCTGGCATAAAACCAAACCCCAGTTCCATGGTTTAACTTACAAGTTTAACTTGAGGCGACTTTCTCCATCTCTCTGAGCCTTGGTTTCCTAACAAACAAAATTCGATAAAAGTTTATTTGTCAGTTTCTACTGGGTAATAAACCACTCCAAAATTTAGTGGCTGGAAGAACAAACATTTCATCTTTCTTGCAATTCTGGGGGATGGTTGGGCAGTTCTTCTGTCTGAACTGGCTTTGCTGGGGCTGGATGGCTTAGGATGGTCTCCCCCAGATGTCTGGCAGTTGGCTTGATGTCAGCTAGAAGGAGAGAGGGGGCCTGGCTGTTGTCCGCATCTCCCATCATCCAGCAGACTAGCCTAGGCTGGTTTACATGGTGGCCATCATAGGGTTCTGGGAGCTACAAGGGACTGGGCCATGATGCTCTTTTCATGGGTCTGTTTGCTAACATTCTGCTAGCCAAAGTTAGTCGAGGCCAGCCCAGAGTCAGTGTGGGGGTAGGTTACCAAAGGACATGACTCCGCTTCCTGTAAATAGGTATAATTCAAAACTAAACTAAAATTAAAACCCCATTGATATTCCAGCTCCAGGAACTAGGCAACGTGCCTGGGCTTCTCCTTTGTACTCATGTGTCTACTGATAATAATAATTGTCACAATATATATTGAGCTCTGGGAGTTTAGTCACTGACAACAGTTTATCTGATTCTCAGGCCGTCATTTTGTTGCAGATGTTTCCCTGCATGTTAGGTCATTAATTCATCTGAGCAAAGATTTTAAAACACTTGAAAATGGCCCCTTCCCTCCACGAGCTCTGTCATCCACTGGGACAGCATGAAGTCAATTCGAACTTTGGATTTATGTCTACATGTGTTTATTCTGTATCCACCTGCACATAGAAATCCTCCCCCTTCAGAGTCCCCCATCAGACACATCTGTGTGTGTGAGCAATAGAGATATGACTGGAAGCTTGGTAGGGGAAATGAAGGGGCACGTGGTACAGCGTCAACAACCCATCTGGATGTTTCTGTTCTTCACACGTCATCCTCTGGTGCTCACCTCCAGAAGCATCTTATTCCCCTCAGCTCCCTGGAGCAGCGCCCAGCCCCAACAGCTCCCTTTCTCTTCCCAGGTTCTCTAGAACAAGTGCCTCTCTTTCCTCTTTGTCATGTAAAGCAACACAGCTCTCTCAGCTCCCCCACATCGAAATATTTCTTCTTCTATTTTCAAAAATTAGACCCACTCAGTATAGAAGTTAGGGTAGGGACCATCTTGTTCTACTTGATCATGTACCTCTAGATCTTGTCTCTTACCTCATCCCAGAGGACTTACTGAATTATTTATTCTGGCGTTCTTCCCCAAAGACTCTTGAGTAAAAATGATCTCCATCTTCTTACAGCTACTTCTTAATATCAAGCATTTTGAACTTTGTGAAACGGCAGCAGAAAGGAGTGATACTTTCCAATGGAAGCATGAAGGAAGGCTTCCTGGAGGCAGTGACATTTGAACCAAGCCCTGATGGAACTCCTTTGAGAAGAATAGCTATTAATTTCAAAACTAATGGTTTAAAAATGTGTTCACTTTTCTCATCAGTTAGCCCAGTTCCTCAGGCTGTTATTCCATCCCTGCATGTATGTCATCCCCCACCTGATCTGATAGTAACTGCACTCTTTTTTTTTTTTTTTTTTTGAGAGGGGGTGGGAGGGGGAGCACAAGCAGGACTGGGGAGGGGCAGAGGGAAAGGGTGAGGAGCCCAGGGCTCAATCTCATGATCCTGAGATCATGACCTGAGATGAAATCAGGAGCCGGGTGCTTAACTGACTGAGCCACCCAGGCGCCCCCTGACACTCACTGTTAACTGGAGAATTGGAAAAATGGAGTTAACCTGAGTTCTTTTTCTAGTTAGTTATTAGGAGGGAACAAGAAGCCAAGTGCCCACCTATTCATGGCATATAGAACAAGAAAAAAAAATATTGGCCCTACAGTTTCAATTATTCCCTAAATATTGTCAGTGTATCATTGGTTTTTGTTTGGCAAGTATTTATTGTTATTGTTTTTCACATGCTTTGGATCTAGACTAATCTTGGCACTTAGATGGCCCCCTGGCCTCACAGAATAGGATGCCTGGAATTGATCATCAAAACAAGCTAAGGAGTGCAAAGAAATTCCTCAGTAATTACTACATTATTTTGTTCTTTGTGTCAAATATGAGTTAGGTGAGAGAATTCATTCATCTCTTACTACATTATGAGGGACAGAAGCAATTTTTCTCACAAGATTCAGGGCTAAATTGGATTGTCTTCTGAACTTCCCTGCAACATTTAACTGAAACTACATTCGCAAAAAAAAAGAAAAATCTTCCTTTTGAGAGATCATTCCCAGAAATGAGTAGTCGTCTACTCGGAAGATGCAGAGATTTAATTTCAGGTGGCATTTTGAGAGGTGTGTCGGCACGCACCTATGTTGCAAGATACAACAACCCAACTAACAGAGGCTTAAGCAAAACAGGGGTTTTAGTTGCTCATATAACAGAAAAGTCCAGGGTGGTCAGTCTTCAGTCATGGCTGGATCCAGGTCCTCGGATGATGTCATATGCGTTCTTATTCCTCTCTAACACTCAGCTCTGCTCTTCTCGTCAGACAAGATCTCCCCACCAGGAGCTTCAGACTTAATTCTGCCAGCTTGACAACCTTGGAGATATAAGACAAGAGATGTCCATTGCAGTGGAATGCCTACTTAATGGTGAAATAAGTAAAAGAGGGAAAAAGAAAGGTAGGTGGTAGGGGTTTGGCTGAGAGCAATAGGTAGAACTATATTAAGTGAATTTGGGTTAGCAGGCCTGATTTTCAAACAAGTTGCATTGACTATCGGTAAAAATAATAATATCTCAAGACCCATAACATTCCTTTCTTAATTTCATCTGAGTATCCCAGTAATTGCTGGTGTTCACAAATGCCCGGGTCAGCCAGGGCTGCTGGTCAACCACGGGCAGCCTGGTAAGCAGGCAGCTGTCCATCAAGACTGGAAGAAAGAAGTTTGAAATCCAAGAGAGAAGTCAGGAACTTGGCCTGAGTCGTGCACGGGGAAAGGAGGAGGGAAGAGGAGAAACCTCGGCAATTTGTTTTTAATATTTTGCTTGTTCTGGATACCATGAAAGCTGCGTACATTGGCTTCTGACTAATGAAAACAGAGGGGAAGCCAGGCTGGAAACCTGGCCGTGTTTCCGTGCACAATTAGGTTTGTTTGTTTAGGTCTCTTTTTATTTGTTTTCAGATGACTCAGATAGGAGCACTGCAGGCATTTCAAAGCAAAGTGTTCTTATGTGTATTTTGGGTCTAGGGCTCCACCAAGTGCAGAAAGCCTTGGCTCCCTGAGGTTATTTTCCTATCCAAGGGTTTTCCAAACTTTCAAGTGAAGCTGGAAGAATGCCCTTGTAAGCCAGGTTATTTTTCTTAGCAAACCCCAGCTTGGGGTTGCACGGGGGACAGCGATCACAAACATATAAACACAAAAGTCCCCTAACAAGGCACAAGGGCACCCATTGTGCTGACCTCTGGCACCATCTCCCCTTGATGGCTTTACCATCTGTGCACTCCAGTCCTCTCTGGAAACATCTTCATGAGTCGGCCTCCTTTTCTCCAGACAACCAAGTTCAGAGATGGATTCTCTTTTCTAATCTCTCTGTATCTGTCTACAAATTGTTGAGCTCTGAAGACTCTCCTCTTGCATTGCCTGGTTTAGAGTCTAAAGCCTCTCCTGTGAAATGCAGAGAGATTTGCAATCTGGGAACCTGCCAAGCCCCTGGCTGAGTGCCTTTGCATAAGGGGAGTGACTCCCATGGGGATTGTTTGCTCCTGGTCAGTTGACCCCAAGTCCAAGAAAGGCCCTGGGAGGGGCTGGCCAGTAATCTCCTTCCTAGATGAGCAAGACGCAAATCAGGTAATAGTGAGGCCCCCTCCAGCCTCCCTTCTTGAAGGCTTAAGTCCAGTAGCCCTGCCTCTGCAGGATGAGTCAAAAGACAGGGATGCTTGAAGTGGTCCTAATTGTTTTAAAATGCTAAGACTTTATGTAGGCGGCAGGAGCAGGTTTCCTGAGTTCCCCGGAACTGGGTCCCAGCCTGAGTCTCCCACAGTCTCCCCTGCTCAGCTGTCCATGTTATATGAAAGACATTGGTCAACATGCTGGCCAGAGAATTACTTTCATACTTGAGTCACTCCAATGAAATTTCTGTTAACCAAGATTTTGTTTTTCAGTGCTCCTCTCCCTCTGAATGGGGCTATAAACTGCCCCACTTTTAAGACTCTCCTCTTTCAGTGTTTGAAGTTGGAAACCTCCTGAAGCTCAGAGCAGAAAGATTCATTCTATCAAAATGCGCACATTTCAGGAATTTCTTTTCCAAACCACTGTCTTCTAGAGCTATCCTGTGGGGGCCAACAAAATTCTACCCAGTCTCCTGCTACAGCTACACTGCTGCACCATGACAGGTGACAGTGCTGTGTCCTAGCCGACCCTGAGACAAGGACGGGTTGAAAGTAGCTTAATCAGGAAGTGAACCCAGAAAGCACATGAGGGAGAGGTGGAGTGACTCTGGGCATCTGGAGCTCAGTCCTGCTCAGGACCCTCTGAGAGACTGTGTGGAACATGCTTCAGACTGTTCTACAGGTAAGGAAGCTGTCGCTGGTTGTCAGAGTTTGCTCCTGGCATGGTAACTCCCTGACACTCCCAAGCTCACTCCCGCAGCCAGAGAACATCCTCGGGCTGAGAGAGACATGGAGCCCTAGGTCACTAGGGCCCAGTCCAGAGGCCACTTCCGGAGTAAGTTGAGGGGATGTGGAAGGGGCACCAACCATGGTGTCTACAGCATTTACTGTACCCTAAGATGACAAAAGGAAGGGCACAGTCATCCAAAAGAGACTGGACTGTTGTCACTTAGCTGAGTTGACTCAGCCAGGGAAGCAGACCACCATTAATACCGATGAGCACTAGTTGAAATGACAAGAGCTGAAGAGCAAGAGGTTTTGTTTCCATTCTCAGTTTACCTATGTATTTAGCAAATATTAACAGACTGCCTACTTGCTTCAGGTTCTGTGCTGAGGGCTGGGGTATTGCAAGGAAGGAACCAGGCTCTGTCTCTGCCTCAGGAGACCACAGTCTGGTGGGGGATGGAGAGTTCAAGAGTTCAAGGCAAGGGACTGTGACGAAACGGTCTTAGCAAGAGGGGCCCCTCATCTAGGCTGAGAGCGTGCGGTGTTTCTTCCTTAAGAAGGAAGGGGAAGAGTGTTCCAGTGGGAAGGAACAGGATGTGAGAATGCCTGGAGGCACCAGTGAGATGTACAGACTCAGGGCTGTTTTCTAGTAGGTGGTGAGAGGGAGTGGCGCCCGATAAAGTCGGATGCCAACAAACACTAGGTCACATAGACTCTTGTCATCCACATTGCAGTGTTTATGTCATATACCAGAGCAGCGAGGAATGGCTTCTTCTTACTATTATTATTATCACTATTATTTAATTAACACTTACTTGTTTGTTTCATTGCTTCTTAAATCCCACCTCTTCCTTCTGGATTTCATTTCCCTCTTCCTGAAAAGTATCTTTCAGTAGCTTCTCACTGATGTTTGTGAGTGGCGAAATCTCTCAGTCAAGGGCAGATCCAGTTTTCATGGGGCCTGAAGCTTATGCAATTTTGGTTCCTCTTTGGGAAAAAAACAATGCAAACTATGAATACAAAATTAAGACTGAAAGTAAACATTGATGACAAGAAAAGAAATCTCAACAAATTTTAGAAAGTTGACAAGTAAAAACAAACATTATCTAGAAAATCCAGAAAAATATCATTAAAAAAATTAATTCACTATAATTTTTTCTAGCTTCTCCTCATGTTGGTGGCATTGGCATGACCACGGGGACTTGACGAGGAGGAAAAAGACGTGGTCTACATTTAGTATGGGTTTCATGGGATATATTAGATGGTTTGCAGTTATTTCCATGTATAGTTCAGCTGTTACTGGGTGTTCAGATTCTGGAATGGCTTCCAGAAATACTCCTACCCTCCACATGCTGCCTTGCCTGGCACCCAGCAAAAAATCCTACAGTGCTCAATACCAAAAATATGTGGATGGTAGAGAAACAAGGTTTAAGATGTATAGAGCCATCTACAATTTCCTAGTCCACGGAAAATTCTTCTAATACCAGAAATGTAAAATTGTAAGTGGAGGATTCATTCCTACTCAAAGGCTAGTCAAAATGGAAGTTTTCTTTCACCAAAAATATATTTGAGATTATAAGCCCACTAAGTATTTACAGCTCATTTGTGAAAGAAATTTCATAGAGGTCTTTCCAAGGTTGACAACAATCTTAAACACTTACGTGCATCGCGAAAAAAGAGTGATAAAGCTGAAAGAAAAAATCATAATGATCAGCAACAGAAAGTACATTTGATTAACCATGTTAGAAAAAAGAAAAACTGTATTATCTTTTTCTTCGGTCTATGGAAAATGATTTTGAAAAATCGTCACAAGAAGAGGTGATTAAAGAATATATAGCTAAAAATGGAAAAAGTCTAAATGCAATATGGCATCCTGGATTGGATCCTGGAGAAGAGAAAAGACGTAAGTGGAAAAACTGGTGAAATCGGTGAATAAACTGGTGGATATAATCACATGATTATTGATGATGCACAAGTTCAAGGATGCTAGGATGCCACTGGAACAGGTATTTGAATATTTGAATTTCCAAAGGCGAAAGCTAATGCCAGAGCTGAAAAGCTGATATTGGTCAAATATGGAGGCCAAACTTTAACTCTGTTGCATCCCTTGAGAAAACCCAGCCCCCTACCATTAGGGCCCATTCAAGGTCTAACGGCCACTCCCAGGGCTGCATGGCATCACCTTCTGTGCTAACCACTCTCATTTTCAGTGTCTTCTTCATTTTTGATGCAGGGGCATTTGTCCTTCTTTCTTTCAAACCCAGTTATATACTTAAATTTCTAGGTGTTAATATTGTTAATGTTTCCAAGTTCTTCAGCTCATCAAGTTGGGCTGGTGTTCAGCAGGGGAGTGGAGTGGTGAACTTGATGATTTAAGAAGGAATTCTGGCTTAAGTGTGGAGGACAGATTTAAGGTGTGGGGTAAAATAATAAAGACTGAACAAAGACAGGTCCGATGGAATTCAATTGCAGAGATGCAGCCTGAATGAGAGGAATCATAATGGAGAGGGAGAGAAATGGATGGATACTGAGACATTTCAGAGGTCAGAGGAGCAGAATCTGAGGGCAGAGGGAGAGGGAGGGGTCTAAGATGTGCCCAGTATGGGGTGGGGACAGCTGGGTGGATAGTGCTGCCATTTCTTGAAATAGGAAACAGAAGAGGGAAAGGAGAAGAAGCCCCATGAAGGAAGATGAGGAGTTCAATGTTGGCCATGCTGAGTTTTAGATACCTGTGTGGCATCCAAGTAGATGTAACCAAGTCCCAGTGTGACATACAGGTTGGGAGAGAGATCTGATCGACCTGAACCTGTGGATTTGGGGCTTGCAGTGGACACTAACTCTATGCAAAGTGCTTAGAATGGAACCTGGTTCTGAGCAAGACTGTGGGAGGGTGAACTGTGCTAATGACCACCGTAGTAGAGAACACAGGCACCAATCACATAAACCCATGCAACGTGCACCTCTGCGGAGCTGATGAAGAGAAGTATCTGAGGTACAGAAGCCTGTAGCGGGGACATTTGACACAATCAGGAGTGTGAAGGAGGGCTTCCCTGAAGAAGTGGCGCTTGAACAGAAATCTGAAGAATAATTAGAAGGAATCAGGCAACAAGGGGAAGGAAGAACATTCCAGGCTGAGGGAACAGCACACACAAAGCCCTGTGGAGAAGGGATTGTGGGCACATTTAAGAAGCTGAGCTGTTATGGCTAAAGAAGACCAGGGGATCCTGTGCCTTAGGAAAGACATGTCATCTCTCTGAGAGAACAGACTTGACAATTTGCAAGGTCCTCCTTTTAAGTCTCTAATTCTAGAGTTCTGTGATCCTTGTAACTTCTTGTTTTGGTAAAAACAATTCTACAGAAAAGTTGCAATAGAACAATGAACTCCCTAAGTCTTCACTAGGATTCACCAATTGTTAAAATTTTGCCATATTTTCTTTATCAGCTATCTCTCCACTTACCTATTAACCAATGCACTCTGTATACATACGTAATATCTGTATCTAAATATAACACATATTATTATTATTGTAGAACAATTTAAGAGTAAGTTACTGTCTTCATGACCTTCAGCCTTAAATATTTCAGCATGTATCTCCTAAGAATAAGAACATTCTCTTATGTGACTATGTCCAGTGATGGAATTCAGGACGGGCTCTGTGATCCAGAATTCTGTGATCTCTTTACATATGGATGGGATTCAATAGCAACTTATACTGAGAACCTACTATGTGCCAGGGGCCATCCTCTGCGCGGAGTATTCAAACTGATATGAGAGACAACTCATTAGACAGATATTGACATGGAGATGTGGGGACAGCAATGGCAGACGTAAGCAGGAGTGCCAGGGGGATGCAGAGGAAGGAAATCTGGGCAGAGACTAGCTCTCTATCCCATCTCCACCCTTCCTCTTCTTTTTCCTTAACTGGACGTCTGCACTATTAGGGTTTCCAATGCACCCAACTTAAAAACTACATTCTCCAATGTATCTGTTGAAAGACCAAAGGTATATATTAGAAGTCACTGGATGCAACTTCCGGGAGAGCTTATTAAAGCAGCCAAGCTAGCTGGAAGGCACACATTTTGGCCCTTGACTCTTCCTCTTTCCTGCTGTTAGGATTGTCATTGTAATTGCTAGGGCTACAGCAGCCATCTTGCAGCCATGAGGAAACATTAAAGATGGAAGCCAGTGTTAAGAATGGTGGAACAAAAAGACAAAAGGATCTTGGATCATTGGCAATAAAAAGGAGCCACCATGCCAACTCTGAATTGTATACTCCAAACTCTTTAAGAGAGAGTAATTAATGATCTCATTTAAGTCACCATTAATTAGGGTTTCTGTTACATGTAGTTGGAGCTAGTCCCAACCGATAAATCACTTAATTCTGCCTGGGGGATCCAGGGAAAACTGCATATGTAATATGAAAAATAAGTAAAAAAAAAAAAAAAAAAAAAAAGCTTGCCTAAAAAGGTAGGAGGAGGCTCCAGAGCATAAATTGTAAGCTTAAGAGCCATAGAGGCCATTGAAGGGATTTGAGGAGAGTCCCAGGACTAAATTTTCGTTTTAGGACACAACAGAGGGGAAGTCGTCCTATTGATAGCTACACTGTGGGGAGGGGGAGACTAAAGTCAGGAAAACTAGTAAAAGAGACGATGTGACAAGTCTATGCGAGGAATGACCTGATCCTGGAATAATACTGCACAACATGCTAAAAAGCAAGGGCTCTGCTGTCAGCAAGGCCTGGGGCCCATTTGGGCTTTGCCACTTATTACCTATATGACCCTGAGCACATGGCTTCTCAATGCCTCAGTCCCTTCCTATTTCCACCAGACTGTTAAGAGAATTAAATGAGGCCAAGCGTGCGCAATGCTTAGAGCTTAGAGCAGTACCTGGTACATAATAAGCACTCACTAAATTGTTGTTGAGCCCATGGCCGTGAAAAAAAGGATTATTGGCAGTAAGGTAGAATAAGATGACATCGACAGAATGCACAACCGGTTGGATGGTAGGAGGGGTGAGTAAGAGAGAGAAAGGAGTTAAAAAGGTCTCCGAGATTTCTGTGGAACAAAGCATACAGTTTGGACCTCAGAGTTGGTGGTATCTCTCCCCATCCGCATGGAGACAACCAGGGCTCACCTGCATGGAGACATAGGGAGCCGGGGCAAGGATCTGAGCTGGAGACGGACTGGTGAGCTGCTGGAGCCCCAGGGGGCGGTGGGGAGGGGCGGCGGGGGGAGGAAGCGGTGGGCTGGGGTGGTGGTGAGGGGATCACAGCTCTCAGGTGAGTGTGTAGAATGAAAAGAAAAGAAAGCCAAGCGGGAGCCCTGCCCTTGGTGCTGGTGGACAAAAAGTAGCCAGCAAGGAAACTGAGGTGTGGCCTGACTTCAAGGTCATAGGAAAAACAGAGGGAGTGTCCCAGGAAATTCAAGGGGCAGAAAATTTGCAGAAAGCACGTTCTACCAGTAGCACGAAATGCTGCAGGGCCATCAAATGCGGTCTAGGAATTGGGCATTGGGTTGTGGAGGGCAAGAAGGTCATTGGAGACCCCGGGATTAACTGAAGGTCATCGGGGATGTCGGTCAGGGATGTGGGAAGTCATGGTGCCGATGGGGCTAGAAGGCAGAGTGAGCTCAGGGGAGACCTGAAGGAGAAAGGGATCAGGGGAGGTTTGTGTGAAGGAGAGGAGGGAGTCATGCAGTAGTGGGAGCTAATGCGGAAAAGAAACTGGAAGTAAGATGCTAGAAAGAGATTTGGGAAGAGAAGTGGGGGCTCCATGTCCAGGAGAGGATCCAGAATTGGGCCAGGGCCTTTGCCACGTACCCACAGTGGGGAATATGGCCCACAGTGGTGCTGGGAAGCCAGAAAGCCCGGTGGGGCTAGGCTGAAAACCAGTGGGGACCATCTCCAGCCTGAGTGTCTGTGGACTCACCGAGGAGGGCTGGAGACGCAGAAAAACAATCATGACTCTTATTTCTTGGGCACTCGCCCTTGTGCCAGGACGGAGCCGAACCTTGGCAAGTCCCTCACTGAGGCCCTATTTCACCAGGGAGCACCTGAGGCCCGGGGAGCTTAAGGACCAGCAGGAACCGGCAGGACGGGGGGTCTTAACCCGCGTCTGAGCCCACCGAGGCACCCTCGATCTCCACGCTCCAGCGCGGGGGGGGGGGGGGGGGGGGCAAGACCGCGGAACCGCTGGGAAGCCGCGGGGATGCGGCCCAGCGACGGAGGAGAGCGGTGCGCGGACTCGAGGCGGCCGCAGACGAGGCCCAGGGTGGAGCCGCAGGACCGGACACCTGAGGGGGATCGGCTCCGACGCGCCCGCCGCCTGAGCCCCAGGGGCCCCCCGGAGCCACTCCCGGAGCAGGAGGGGTCTGCGGAGTGTCCCCAGGAGGGGGCAGCAGCGCCCCGCGGAAAGCCGCCGCCTCGGCTCCG
Organism: Zalophus californianus; assembly: GCF_009762305.2. Lineage (NCBI taxonomy): Eukaryota > Metazoa > Chordata > Mammalia > Carnivora > Otariidae > Zalophus > Zalophus californianus. Next base: position 20,907,775 of record NC_045596.1, read on the forward strand.
GGGGCCTGCGGCTCAAAGGAGGGACCGGCTGCTTCCCTGGAGGGTGGGTCCCGGGTCCCCCACCCCCCCACCCCCCCACCCCCCCACCCCCCCACCGATGGCCAGGCCAGGCCGAGGAAACCCCGCGCGGGGGCAGGTGCTGCGTCTGTTCCCCTCCCAGGAAGCCCCGAGCGTCCCTCTTGGGCGTCACAGCCTTGGGAACAGTCTCCCCAGGCCTGCGCCGGAACCTCCGCACAGGGCGAGCGCCCAGTAAGTGAGAGCCATGGTTGTTCTCCTTCTTCTCTCTGTCCCTCTCTTTCTCTGGGCCCTCCTCTGCTTCTAGACGCTCCGACTGGAGATGGCCCCCACTATTTTTCAGCCCGGCCCCCACGGGGCATTCGGGCTTCCCAGCACCACTGTGGGCCATTTTCCCCACTCTGGGCACGTGGCAAAGGCCCTGGCCTGGTTCCGGATCCTCTCCTGGACATCAAGCCCCTACTTCTCTTCCCATGTCTCTTTTTAGCATCGGTCTTTCCTTCCAGTTTCTTCTCCCCCTCAGCTCCTGCTACTGCGAGACTCTCTCCTCTCCCCACCCTGGTGGGCCAGCCCGCGGCCGCCTGACTCCCACCTTGGGCAGCAGAGACCCTCCCTCTTGCTCAGCTGCTCTCCACAAGGCCTCCCCACTCCGCAGGACAGGAGTGGGGTGGCCTTCAGCTCTGCCAGGATGTCCCCGCAGGAGCAGCCCTGGCAGCCTTCTTCACAGGCTCACGGGGGGGGGGGGGGGGGGGGGGGCCTCCGGGGGGCCCTCCCCAGGCCGTAAGAGTCCAGTTCAGGCCTGGAACTGGTGTCCCAAGAACTCAGGGGAGCCGGTTGCACAAATAGAACTCACCACACATCGGATGTGCAGGGAAAATAGAGTATCATTATTTCGCTTAGAACTAATCTGGTCTCTCTCCTCTGAACCCCACCCACTAGTTAGTGGGATGGGGAAGAAAAACTAAATGTCCAATCCAGTTAAATTTTGAACTGGTATTTTAAACCCTTCAGATAATGCTCAGTCTTTAGGAAACACACTCAGTGTCTCCGATAGTCACCCCCTCTGTCCCCCACCCTAGAGGCGTGGGATTATGGAGTGAGGAAGCTTTCTCCTCTCATGGCACCAGAGGTCTTGGGTTCTTTGGTCCCACCAAGGCCCTTGGATGTGTGCTGTGCGCTGGTCTTCGGGGAGAGGTCCTTTTTTTTGGCCTGGGTCATACTTGACCTCCTGGACTCTGGGACTGAAAGTGTGTCTTGTTCTTCCAGCCCAGGCAATGCTCCTGGCGACAGTTTGGTGCCCCGACCTCAGCTGGGCAGCAACCCTAAGCTCTTTCCATTCGTTCTCCAGTCTGTTAGCTGGGAGGTCCACTCCTTAGATGTGGCTAAGAGGTCACCTTGTATCATAACAGCAGGCCCTTTGGTGGGCCCACTGTCTCCCACCTTAGCATCTGCACCCCATGGGGACTGAGGGTGTGCCCAGGGAAGCTGAACTTCAGGCCTCCCCTGGGGCAGACCACATGGAGCTCCTTTTCTGGGGCTGTGCCCTGGGTTCTAATGGGGTGGCTTGTGACGGGGCTTACACCCAGAGTCCTAAGTGTATTACCTCTCTAGCACCCTTCCCTCTGCAGGCCCAGAGATGGGAACAGCGGGACAATTTTGCTGATTGCTTAGCTATTCACACTCTGTCCACTTCCTCCTCTTTTTAAAAGATTTTCAGGTACAGAAAAAGGGTGGGTTTTTCCTTTACTTCTATTTCCTCCTTTCTGACTCGTGTAAGCCCTGAAAGACTGGCTTTGGTCTCTTACTCGGCAAGCGGAAGGACTCTGAGCTTTATTCCGAGGGAGGAGGAAGAATTTGGAAAATCCCTTCTCAAGATAATGGTCTGGCTCCTAAAGGCTAGAACTTTCTGCATAATCCTATTTTGAATGACCCAAACTAAACATTACCTGGGTCTCTCTCTCGGAATTCCTTCCGAAAGCAACTTGAATCTGCACACACAGATTCCCTGCACCGCCCCCCCTACCTCACCCCCTCACAGTCGTGCCTCCTCCTACAGGCAGACGGATATCTCAGGTGGACCCGGGAGAGTGGGAAACAGAAGGGAGAAGCCTATGAGTGCCTTAAAGCAGGATCCCTCTCCCTCTTTCTTAAAGCCTAAAGAACTCTGTTCTAATCAGGTCCTAATTACTGAGCTTTTCTTTTTCTCTTACTGTTTGTAAATCCCCAGGTCTCTGTTCCTTTAGCTCCCTTCCCCAGATGGGCTTGTGAGCATTACTCTCTCCTGAGATAGCAGGGGAAGATGTTTTTGTTTTCTACCTGATCTCATCACCGCAAAGCACGCCCCAGTACCCCCCTGCAGCTCCACCTCCATCCTGCACCTTCAGGCAGAGTCCACACTGTGGGCAGGTTTGCGTGGAACCATTCCTCTGAGACGCAGGATGCGCTTTCCTACCTCTGTGCCGACACACGTGCTGTACCCTGGTCTGGGCTTTCCCATCATCCAGCCTCTTTGTAAAGCTCGTCTCAGTTTATCATCTGTGAGAGGCTTTCCTGCCTCTGCTCAATCAATGTGAGTTCTCTCTCCTCTGAGGGCCCGAACTGCTTTGGATTCCTCACGTCCTACCCTGGATTTATAGCAATGCTCGTATTTCTCTCCCAACTACACTGAAGTCTCTCAGAAGGCAGGCACTGTGTATCACTTGGCTACGTTTCTTCCATGAGGCTATGAGTTAAACTGACTAGGAGGCTCTGATATATACTGATAAGTTGAATATGATTATCAACAGGAATAGCCCCAGACCACATTTTAAAGTTGGCTCAAAGCACATCAGCTCACACAAATGATTTCGTGTCTTTGGCCTCAGTTTCTTTACTTGTTAAAGAATTGAGTAGGTTTCCATGATGTCTTAGATCATTTCTTCCTCTGACAGTCTAATTCTACCCATACTGTCTTGTGACATGTGTGTACCTGTGCATGCATGTGTGTATGTGTGTGTGTGTGTGTGTGTGTGTGAGAGAGAGAGAGAGAGAGAGAGAGAGAGAGAGAGAGAGGTGGGCAGGGGTCACTAACTGGGGAGACAATGTGGAGTAGAGGAATGGCAAAGGCTTTAGGTTAGGACAGACCTGGGTCCAAATCCAGGCTCAGGCATTCACCTGTTGGGTGACCTTGGGCAGGCTACCTTCTCTGAGTTAAATGGAAAATGACGATATGTACTGAGTGCCTACTGAGTGCACACACTGGGTTGATAGCTGGGGATATGGAGTAAATATGACGTGTCCCCTTCTCTGTAGGAGGCCAGAGTCCATTAAAAGGAGACAAATCTGCAGACAAGTAAGTGTAATCAGGTGTAGAAGTCTCCATGAGAGAATGTCCAGGACATAGTGGGGCCACAAAGGAAGGAGAGGTAGATCAGCAGATTCCAAGGATGATTTCGCTGGGAGTGGGCCAAGGAAAGTTTCCCTAAAGACATGAGAGCAGAAAAGAGCTCTCCTGGAACTTTTGGGGAGACAAAGAGAAGCAAGTGGTGCTGGGTCCAGACTGACGTCATGAACCTTCTTTGACCCAGACTGGCGAGGCCTAGGAATCTTGGATCCTGAAGGCATTTCCCAAGAGGTGGTCACCGCTGACATTTAGACCACTGGCCTGGGCCCTGAACCTGTTGGTCTTCCTCCAAGCCCCAGGCCCTTTCCTTGTGGCAATGAGTCATTGGCAGTCCCTGAGGTGGCCCCTGGAGCTTCTGTTTTTCCTCAGTGACCTCTGCCCATCTAATGATCTTCCAGGGAAAAGCAGTGCTTGAGGAAAGGTAACTAGTTTCATAAGAAGTGACCCCCTCCTAAAGCCCTCCCCCTACCGCCTGTACTGGATCCAGGAGAGATGTTGTCTGCACCAAATCCGTGAGAGTTTCTATCAAGGGATAGTCTGAAAAACAGTCCTAGCCAGAGGAAGCTGTTCAAACGCCATCCATTTTGACACTTGGCAGGATTAGCAAAGCACCTCTTCCCTTGGAGAGTGGGAAAGTTTCCAGAATTAGTCTGCCGGCAGAAAGGGAGGTCGAGCAAACAGGCATATTGTTTTCTCATAGCTGTCCCTCTTGTTAATGTTTGGTCGGCCAGCCGCGCATTTTTGCAGTGTTACATAGGCTTACGTTCAGCTTTCATCAGACAACAATTAGGACGAGTGTGGGGAGAGGCCAAAAGGTCAGGGACAACAGATGGACCTCCACTTAAGCAGGTTAGAAGTTCATTGCTCCAGAAGAAGAAGATCCACCTCTGGCTGGGGGCCTGAGGGGTTCGGTAGAAAGAGGCAGAATGGAAAGAAGGTGAGGGCCTCTCCTTTCTGAAATATCCCTTTGGGACAGGTCTCTGTGTCTTAGGCAGCTGATTTAGTTTTCCATGAAGAAGCATCGGCAGCCCTGGCAACATCAAGAAGCCAGAGGCTTGGTGCCATACTAAAATAGCATTGCTGCGTTTTCCAGCTGAGGGATTACTCCTTGGTGAGCCAGAGAGCTTTGGAACATCATTTGGAAGCAAAACCACATTTTATTTTCAAAAAAAAAAAAAAAAAATTTTTTTAAGGAAAACTTTGCATGCAATGAAGTTAAGGCTTAACTCTTGAGGGGAAGTAGTGCAGGGATGGCCATTGGTGGAGAGTGAGTTTGCCTTTGGTGAGCTGAGGTACCTGTGAAGGGCAGAGGGTTCTAGAAGGGTTACTTAACAGGAAGAAAGTGCTGGTATGTGGGTAGGAAAGAACCACAGGTAGAAAGGAGATTGCATGAGCTAGTCCTTGCTGCACAACATGCCACCCCAACCTCAGTGGCTACAAACAACCACTGTTTTATTTACTCATGGTTCTGGGGCTCAGCAGTTTGGTCTGGGCTCAGTTGGGTGATTCTTCTGCTCATCCCACCTGGGGGCATCTGGCTGCAGTCATTTGGCAGCTCAAAATGGCATTGGTAGTCTAAGATGGCCTTACTTGTTGTTCTAGCCATTAATACTGGCTGTTAGCTGGGCCATGCATCTCCAGAGACCAGGCTCAGCTTCATCACATGGTGGCTGGGTTCCAAAAGCAGCAAGAGAGAGGAAAAGGCTCAATGCACAATCATTTTCCCAGTCTCTGCTTATGTTACATTTGCTGTCCCATTAGCAAAAGTAAGTTGCATGGCCAAGCTCCAACTCACTGTGGGAGGGGATGACACCAGGGTGTGGATGTAGGGAGGGAGCCCTGGCTTCACTGGGAGCCATTACTGTAACTGTCTACCCACAAGAAGGAAGTAAATCTGAAATGGAATCGAATGCCCTAACCTCAGTGGGATGCAAACCATGCAAGTCAGTCTGTATGAGCTCAAGCTGAGGGAAGAAAGACCAGAGAATCATCTCATTGGGTTTTTGGAACAAGCCTGCTATTTCCTGGGGATGTTGGGGTAGAGAGAGTCTTGGATTAGTAAGACTTGAATAACTCAAGTGGGTGTCATTTTTAGCATCTCATAAAATTTTATAACATCCTCTTCCTCCATATATATATCTACAGTCTCCAAATACATAGAACCTGAGATTCTTCAGCCTATGGGGAAGATGGTGACGTAGCCATAGAGTCTAAAGAGGAAAACAGGCACCATGTCATTTCTACAATAGAGGGAATTGGTTATACTGGTGATAGAGGAGGGAGAACCAAACAGGGACAATGAGGCAACAGGGATGAGCGACCTGGGGGAGTCACTGCTACCTCAAGGCTGGAGAGGCAAGAGACGAGGCCAGGTTATGGAGCTCAGAGCAGGGTGACGTGGTACAAGCCAGAGCTATGATGGGCTTGTTTGGTGTAAGCTGGAGCCACAGAGAAGATAGAGTCATTGCTAGAGAAGCTACCCAGACACTGCCATCTTCCTTCCACTCAACACCCCCATCTCCTGCTAATGCCTGGCCAGAGACCCTCTTAGTTAGTTTGGGCTGCTGTAACAAAATACTATAGATGGAGTGGCCTAAACAACAAACATTTATTTCTCACGGTTCTGGAGGCTGGGAAGTCCAAGATCAAGGCACGGACAGATTCGGTGTTTGGTAAGAGCCCACATCCTGATTCGTAGATGGCTATCTTCTCATTATGTCCTCACGTAGTGGAAGGGGTGAGAGAGCTCTCTGGGGTCTCTTTTATGAGGGCACTAGGCCCATTCGTGAGGGCCCTGCCCTCATGAGCTAATCTCTTCCCAAAGGCCCCACCTCCAAATATAATCACCTTGAAGGTTAGAATCCCAACATACACATTTGAAGACGACACAAGCATTCAGTCCATAATAAGGGGCCTCAGAAACACAGTCAACAAGGGCAGCCCCCTGGAACACAGAGCGGAGCAGGAGGAAGACAAGGAATGTATCCAGGGTAAAGAGGCCCAGGACCAGCTCGTGGAGCATCTCACCCCTATTGGTAAAGCAAGACTCCTGTTCCCCTCAACGTCCCATGGGCAATTTCTCTGCATCCTGGGGTATCTCAGGTAAGCTCAAGAAAAACTGCCCCTACCCTCCTCACTGATGTCCAAAAGCCATTGAGAAGGAGTGGACTCCTCCCTGAGAATGCCACCCTGCCCCAGCTGTGGCCGTCTGCCACCCTGAGTCTCTAGATCCTCGGGGTGTACCTTCAGGGTGTAGTGTGGTGTTTGTTGTACACTCCTGAGGCCTCCATGTGGCAGCACCTCACTGGCCCTCTCAGAAGTGGGATTTGTCCTGTGCACTCTGCAGTTCTCCTTATCACAAAGCCCTTCATAAAAATAACTCACTGGGTATCTTCCTGCAGCCCCTCCTCCAACTCACATCTCTGGGACAAGATCAGGAAGCTGTGTCCAAGGCTCACTCCCGCTTTGCCCATCAGGGAACATGTGACCAAACTGTCCCCTCATTCTCCTTCGACCCAGACACCTTTCAGCAAGCTCGCTCCTGGGTTCAAGCTGAGACCACACACTCAACACACACGTGTTCGCACCATTACTACCACAATGTTGTAGGAGTGCAGGAGAGATCATATAATGATCCTTGATTAAGTACCTCCAGTGTGTCACATACTTTTATGCTTAATTCCTTTATTCCTGATAACGATGACATTATTCTCATTTACAGGTGACTGAATGCACAGAGGTTTTGTTTCTGACACAGCAAGTAAGCAGTAAGGTCAAGATGTTAAGACAGGCCCATCTAATACCAAAGTCCATGTCTTTCCCCTACCATGTTGCTTCTCAATATAGCTGAATGGCATTTTATCCTTGTCTTGGCACTATTTCTTATTTTTCCTAAGAGACTTGAACATGTGGTTTTCCCCAAGGTTTCTAGTACCTTTTCTAGTACCTTTGAGTACCAAAGAGTGTCATCTCCTGTTGAGTGGTCCCAAGACTGAGTTTAGGCAGTGCCTAAAATTCATCATGACCAGTGTGCGGTTTCATGCTCCCAACTTGTTTCCCAGGGACTGCTGTTGTTCTAAGATGGGAGTACTGACGGATGACCCCTGGAGATGATATAGCCTGGGGATCTGGAGGCGATTTAGCATTGTAGTTGAGAACACAAACTTTGGCACTGGGCACGGCGTTGGGAAAGGAATTTTCCATGTGCACACAAAGCTGCTTTGTAGTTGCAAGTGTGGGTGATGCCAACCCAAGACTCGCAGCCAAGGCAGGCCAACCCTGTAGAGTCTTAGCAGCAGTATGGATCTGGACAGTAGGGAGAAACCAAAAGGCAGGGAGACCAGTCATTGTAATGGTCCCTATGAAAGGTGATGTGTGGTGACCCTCCATATCTGGGTCAAGGTCCTGTGTCTGGAGGGCAGGTGTGAGCAGCACAGCTGCTGGAAATAAGAAATGCTTTCTTCGGGGCACCTGGGTGGCTCAGTAAGTTAAGCGTCTACCTTCGGCTCAGGTCATGATCCCAGGGTCCTGGGATTGAGCCCCCCATTGGGCTCTCTGCTCAGCGGGAAGCTTGCTTCTCCCTCTCCCACTCCCCCTGCTTGTGTTTCTGTTCTTGCTAACTCTCTCTCTGTCAAATAAATAAAATCTTAAAAAAAAAAAAGAAATGCTTTTTTCAGGGAATGATGTGGTCCCGGATCTCCCACTTTCCCTCCTTCAAACCTGACTGGGCTGTGCCCTTTGCTCTCTGATAACCAGAGTGATCCTGAGGATTGGGACCTCAAGCTGCCTTGTTCACCACTTTATCCCGGGTACCTGAACATGGCAGGTGCTCCGTCAACGCTCAATGAATGAACAAGTCAAACAAATCAACTGAAAAATCCATTGTAAATTTCATCCACACAACATCTTTATTCCCATTATCATGTTCATATGGTACAAGGTTGCAAACAGCAATTCAATTCATTTAAAAACATTTTTATAATACCAACAAAGCAATGTTACAGAATGATTAGAAATTGAAAGAGAAAAAATATTACCCATAATTGCTACTTTCAAATCAACTATTACCATGCTGCACGTTTCCCTCATATCTGTGCTCAAATGCTTGTATTTTACCCATTTGCATTTATATGTCCATTCCATTTTGTTTCTTCTTTTTTAACCACAGAACATTATACTGTCAGTATTTTTGTGTTGTTACTTAATCTACATAATTATTTTGCATCACGCCGTAGCATAGTCTTAAGGTCAGGGCCTCACAGATTCAGTTCCTGCATCATCAGTGTCCCTCCTCCATGGGCTATCTTACCAGTGTATAGGTGTGCAGGAGTTTCTTCCATCTTCTAAACAAAACTCTCTCTTTTCATTCATCTCTTTCTGACCTCCACCCCTTGCCTCTCTTTTCTTTCACAGCAGAGCTTTCCTCAAGTGTTGTCTATCTCCTTTTTTTTTTTTTAAGTAGGCTCTATGCCCAAGATGGGGCTTGAACTCATGACCCCAAGATCAAGAGTTGCACTCTACTGACTGAGCCAGCCAGGCACCCCTCCCATTTTTTTGAACCATCTCCATTCAGATTTTTGTCCCCATAACTCCACAAATTGCTCTTATCAAGTTGACAGTGACCCTAGTGATGCTTAATCCAAGGGTCAGTTTCCAGAACCCTCCTTGCTTGACCCATCAACAGCATTCATTCCATTCATCATCATTTACTCCTCCTTCTTGAATCCCTTTCTTCTCTTCAATTCCAAGAAAATTTGTCTTGTATCCCTGACTGCTCCTTCTCAGTCTCATCAAACTCCAAATGTTGGCATGCTCCCAAGTTGAATGCACAGAGCTTGTCTTTCCTCTGTCTGTACTCAGTCCCTTGTAGCGTCACCCATGTCCCCGCAATCTGTGTGCCCTGAGGACTCTCAGTTTTACATCTGCAACCTAGAACTTTCCCCTGAACTGTAGACTCTTATCGCCAACTGCCTATTTGTCATCACCGCGTGGATCACCAATAGCTTCACAAGCTTCATGTATCCAAAAATGAAACTCCTGACCCTCCTCTTTAACTTTCTTCTCCCATGGTCTTCCCCTTCTCAGTAAATGGAAATCCTGTTTTTCCAGTTGCTCAGACCAAAGATCTTGGCATCATCTTTGATTCTTCTCTTTCTTTTTCACCTTACATCTGTCAACAAATCCAATGGCACTACTTAAAAACGTATGTAAAATCCAATCGCTTCTGGTCCTCTCCACTGGTCAAAACCAACCTCTATTACGTCTGAATTACTTTAAGAGCATCCTAATTGTATCTAGTTTGCCCCCCACAGTTCATTCTCAATACAGCAGCCAGACTAAGTTTCTATTAACTTAAGTCATAGCATGTCATCCCTCTGCTCCAAATGTTCCAATGGCTTACTGTCTTAGTCTGTTTGGGCTGCTATAACAAATATTAGAGACTGTGGGGCTTATAAACCTCAGAAATGTACTCCTCAAAGTTCTCAAAGCTGGGAGTTTTGAATATCAGGGTGCTGGCATAGTCAGAGGAGGACCCTCTTCTGGGTCACAAGCTTCTTGCTGTATTCTCATAATGGTAGAAGAGGTGAGGGAGTCTCTGTGGAGACTCTATGGGGTCTCCTTTCCAAGGACACTAATCCCATTCATGAAGTCTCGGCCCTTGTGGGCTAATCACCTCCCAAAGGCCCCACCTCCTCACATCATCACAGTGGGATTTCAGCATATGAATCTGGGGGAGGGGGACGTTAACATTCAGACCATAGCACATACCATCACACACAGAATGAAAGGGAGAGCACTCGTCATAGTCTGCAAGACCTTCCTCATCTGACGCCCCACTTGGGCCTCGTCCCCTTCTACCATCCCGCCACCACACGTAACCTGGTCTCCTTCGTGTCGCTCCCAATGCCGAGCTTCTACCACAGGATCTTTGCGCTTGTTGATTTCTGTGTCTGGAACATTCTTTCCAGATATAGCGACCTTCCCGCTCTTTCTGTTATTTGATCAAATATAAGGCCTCCCCCGACTGCCCTAGTGAACAAGAATTGTGACCCAGTCCTTTCTCTTTCTCTCGCTTGCCTCATGTTTCTCTATATGATATCCCATGTCATTTACTCCTTCATCTTTGTGTTGGGGGCCTTTCCCCCACTAGACTATAAGACCCCTGAAGGCAGATTTTTATCTTTTTGTGGTCCACCACTATCTACCCAATACCTAGAACAGAGTGTGACCCATAGTATTTGTTGAATGAATCAATCTGGGATTCAGCATCTGACAGTTAAATGCCTCGGTCGTGCGACACGAGAGAGTGGAGCGTGATGGCCAAGAGCAGGGGCTGCCTCTGAGCCTGTACTGTGCGTTCGGTCGCACGGCAGTCCAGCTATTTGCAGCTGTCCACATGACACAACTGTGAGCTACATTATTCCTGCATTCTTTTTGTTTCCAGCTTTATCAGGACATAATTGACAAAATTATAATATTCAAAGTGTACAGTGTGATGAGTTGATGTACATATACCTCCCAGCACAGGGCCTACAGCGGAGGAGTTGCTCATTCAGTATTTGTTACATTTGTTAAGAAGCAAGAAAGGGACTCCTAAAAAGAGTCTAGAAGTACCCATGACCAGCTTCATCCCTTTCCCAGTTTCGCCTTGGGGGCCAGCTGTACACTAAATTTATTCGCTTATTTACTTAATCAGTCAACAAATGCAGCTTTGCAAAATCATGTGATTGTTATTATTATAAACAGTGTTTTTCCAAAAGAAAGCACAAAGGCCCATCCCTCTAATGCTTTCCCCCAGAAGGGTTTTTGTTCCAAACAGAAACTCCAGTGCCCCCATGCAATCAGCACAAATCCCAAACACACTATGTCTAGCCAAGCACAGGGCATTTTTAGCTCCCCGTTCCCTGCTCCAGAATGTTGGAGAGCCTTTCCCTGCTGAGAACCCTCCGCCACCCGTTAAGCGCAATGACGGCTGCTCACCACACAGCAGATGTGTGGTCACACGCAATTAAGTGGGTGCAGGCCGGTAGTGGACAGACGGCATGAAGTATGCACAACTGAGCCAACAAGCAAACAGTGGCAACCAGAGTGGGAAGATGGCTGTGCCCGCCCAGCCACTTGCAGAAGGCTGGACTCGCTTTCCTCCTTCATGTCCTGGCACTCCCCCGAAGCAGTGCCAAGCGTCCTGCTAGTGTTACAATCCCTGCTTTATACAGGAGAGGCCAAGAGATGGACTGAGAAGCGCACCCTGCTGAGGAGGAGGGACACTGCCCTTCACGGTCACTGATGCCCTGCCATCTTCTTGGCGGTCGACGCCTGAGTGTGGCTACTTTATGGGAAGGCCAAAGTGGATCTTCTGACCAATGCCTCGTATTCAGATTGAAAGCAGTCGATGCCATAATTCAGGTCTCTGTCCAGAGGAAGAAATGTTTTCAGAGGAAAATGGACCTGCCATCTTTCTACCAGCCCATTCTTCATCCCGGAGAGGCCTCTTCCAACCACGTTTTTGGTCTATGTTCATTCAGTGTTTTGGATTTGTTCTGCATTATCATATTTTGCACAGACAGTATGCGGTAGTAGTTAACATTCATTGCATAAGTAAAAAGAATCAAACATCAAAGATATATGAACCATCAAACATCAAAGATACATGAATGATCTCATGCATGATCTCAAATGTATTGTGCTAGGTCAGTGGTCCTCACCCAGGGGTGACTCTGCCCCCCAAGGGACATCTGGCAATATCTAAAGACATTTTTGGTCATGGCAGTTGGGGCGGGAGATGCCACTTGATGAAGATGCCATCTAGTGGGTAGAGGCCTGGATGTTAACTAAACATCCCACGGTGTACAGGGCGGCCCACACAACAGAATGATTCATCCCCAATGTCAAGAGTGCTAAGGTTGAGAAATCCCGTGCCAAGAGAAAGAAGCAGACTCCGAAGGCTACAGGCTGTATAATTCCATTTATATGACATCTGGAAAAGGCAAAACCATACAGAAAGAAAATGCAATTGTGGTTTCCAGAAGCCGGCTGAGGGGAGGTGACTGATTTCCAAAGGGCAGGAGGGAATTTGGCAGGGATGGAAATGTTCTCTATCTCGATGGTGGTGGTGGATCACATATGTATGTGTTTGTCAAAACACACAGGGATGTACACTACAAAGGGTAAATTTGACCTATATACATTATACCTGAAACCAACGAACAGAATTGCTCTATTTGAACCAAAGCGGTCTGGAGATGATGGGGGAGGAGCGAGAAGTGGTCCCTAAAAAAAAGGGAAACAAGTTGAAGTGGTAAGAAAAGAAATGAAGGAAAACACAAAAAGACACATTTTTTGCTTGTTTTTCATAACTAAATTATTGATTTCTTTTCAGCAAATGACACCTTATCAAAAGTCACTTTGTTGTTATGGACAAAAACTTTTATGAAACAGCTTGATTGAGGTATTATTATTATGCAATGAACTGCACAAATTTAAAATGTGCAACTTGATAAGTCTTGACTTATCAAATTGCATGGGGGCACTGGAGTTTCTGTTTGGAACAAAAACCCTTCTGGGGGAAAGCATTAGAGGGATGGGCCTTTGTGCTTTCTTTTGGACTTATGTATATACCTGTTCCACAATTGTCACAATCGTGATGAACTTGTCCTTCACCCTCAAAGTTTTCTTGATGTCCCTTTATCATCCTTCCCTTCCCCAAAAAAGACTAACAGTGATGATCACATGGGATGGTTGTGAGAATTTAAATGAGGTACAAGCATAGAGAGAGTCTTATTACACACCTGGCTCGTTTTCTTTAGGGGGAAGAAGTCATTGTGGAGTGAAAAGCACCTAATGGCGGGACACCTGTATTCCATGCCTAGATTCACTGCTTATTCTTGGTATTGGGGTGGAATTGAAGATCAGAGAAGCTCCATGAGCCACGCAGATGTGCTCCATAAATGCCTTTTGAATGAGTGAATGAACGAATGAATGCATGCATGCATACACTGGAGCTGTGTGTTTAAATATCTAGCTGTAGACACAAGAACACAGTAAAAGAAATGGAGTCAAATAAAAGACATTTTATAATCACATGTACTAAATACAAGTGCACTTTAAACTTAAATATGTCTCAAATCAAATCTGTGTCCTTCCCCATAAAGCACCCTTCTTCCTGAAATCCTTAAGTTAGTGGCTGGCCCCACTGCCCTCTTTGTCCCAAACTAGAAGCCTCAGATACGTCCTCAGCTTCCCATTCTCCTTCAGCCTCACACTCAGTGCTGCAGATGTACATTTTTATCAGCTCGACTTCCTCTCTGGAGGCTCTTAACCCCTCTTCATCTCCATGGCAGGTTCCAGCTCTCCGCCGATCTCACAGAGACTTCTGCAGTGCCTCGTAGTTAGCCTTTCAGCACTCGTCTTTCTTTTCTCATGGCTAGAACTTTCTTAAGCACAGTGGGACTACCCTGCTTCCCAGCTCTGTGAACTTTCTGTTTCCCTGATGTGAAGCCCCACCTCCTCGGGTACAGAACATTCCATTACCTGGACTAGGCTTCCCATTACCTAGTCTCATCCCACCTGAAGCTTCAGCCATACTTACGTGTCACCTTTCTCCAAATACACCATGATCATTCCTTTTCCCACATCTTTTTTTCTTGTCATTTAAAAAAAAATGTGGTAAAACCTAGATAACATAAAAGTTGCCATTTTCTCCTTTTTTTTTTGAGAGGGAGAGCGGGGCAGAGGGAGAGAGAAAGAGAGAATCTTAAGCAGGCTCCACACCCAGCATGGAGCCTGACGCAGGGCTCGATCTGACAACACTGAGATCGTGACCTGAGCCGAAATGAAGTCTGTTGCTTAACCAACTGAGCCACCCAGATGCCCTGCATTTTAGCCGTGTTTAAATGTACCATTCAGTAGCATTAAGTACATTCACATTGTTGTGGAGCCTTCACCACCATCCATATCCAGAACTTTTCATCACCCCAAACTCAAACTCCATTCCCATTAAACAATAATACCCCATTCTCTCTCTCTCTCCTCCAGCCCCTGGTAACCACCATTCCACCTTCTGTCGCTGTAACTTGACTATTCTGGGTACCTCATATTTGTGACATCATGCAATGTGTGTTCTTCTGTGTCTGGCTTTTTTCACATGGCATAATGTCTTCAAGGCTCATCCATGTTGTAGCATGTGTCAGAATTTCCTTCCTTTTAAGGCTAATTAATATTCCATTGTATGCACATACATTTTGTTTATCCCTTCATCTGTCAGTGGACGCTTGGGTAGGTTCCATCTTTTGGCAGCTGTGAATAACACTGCTGTGAACATTGGTGTGCAAGTATCTATTTGAATCCCTTGCTTTCAGTTCTTTGTCTCCCCATATCTTTTTATATTCCATGCTCCTTCTGGCTGGAGGATCAACCCAGAGGTATCCTTTACCCCTCTCTCTGAAGAATTTCTACTCAACTGTCAAGACTCATTTCAAAAGTTCCTCTCCAATAATCAAGGAGAGGTGGCCATACCCTCTTCTACACTCTTTCAGCCCCACATTTTAGGCTCTCTTACAGTTCTTCCTTTGCGGAATCACAATTATAATTAAGAAGGAAGTTCACTTGGCTCACCCCTCTCCTCCATATATCCTGTGTAGCCCACCGTCAGAGCTGCATAAATATTCAAGGACAAATATTTTAAGGACTGCCTCTGGGTTCTTCAGGCCCAGGCTCTGTGGGGACTCAAGAAATATTAGTCGATGTTGATTTTTTTTTTTTTTTTTTTGTCCATTTGTTCCAGGAAAAGATCTAACACCAAGATATGACCTTAGAAGTATGTTCTGGCTGCCACAGGGTCCTTATGTCCTTGGGCTCTCTGTGGAGGTGACTCACCTCCGCAAATGGTTAAACATTTGAAAGGCTACCCCTCTTGACTCTGTTACTCATCTACCTAGATAGCCTTAATGGGAAGGCTCAAGCCAGCTGAACTTTCCTTTACACTTTCAACCTGGCGCATACCTTTCTACTTGTGCCCAAGGCTGAGGACCAGGGAAGAAGAGTGAGTTTTCAAGTTGGAATGAACTCAGCTTCCGATTGAAAAAGCATTTTCTCAGCTCTTTGAAGAGCTACTCTTCTACAGGCCAAGAATTGAGTAATGATAGTAAAGCCACGGGAAGCCTAAAAAGTGGGTCTTAGCTCCCCAGCCACCCTCCTTTCCACCTTTTCCTGGCTCAGCTCCCTCCCTTTCAGTTCTATCTTTCCTTCCCATATATTCTATTGTATACTCTTGGCCTTTTCCTTGCCTATGATCTTGACTCTAAGAAAGGAGAAAGCATCTCACTTGCCTTGAATGTTGGTATATCCCACACCTCACAATGCACGGCATTCGTATGTTCATCCGTTCATTCATTTACTTAGCCTTTTGTCCACCACACTGGAGGAATCCAGGTATCTGTTCACATTTGAAAGGGGGATGTTAGGGTCATGCTCCCTCCCTTAACCAGGAAGCATATGCATATCTTTGAAGAAAGTTCATTTACTTCCTAATAAAATTCAAGTGGTATAGTCTGGCCCACTTTGAGTCTGGAGTGTATTGAGGAGTTGAGTGGGCTCCTTGGATAACTTAACTCTTCCCATGTCACATTAACCTCTAAAACATTGGGACTGTAGGGGAGGAAAAATCATTTTCTCTCTACTCTGTTAGGTTCTAGGCTGAGATTCCTCCTGTAATAAAAGACAGGAGAAAAACAAACAGAAGTTTAATAACATGTATACCTCCTCTATACATGGGAGATATCCAGGAAAACTGAGTCATTCCCTGAAATGGCCCGAGCCACCACCTTAAATAACATCTCCAGCTAAAGACAAAAGATGATGTGAGGGGTGGGAGGGAGAGTCAGTTGTGGGAAGTTATTAGGCAAAGCGCAGCAAATAAGGGTATGGTTATTATGCAGATTTAAGTCCATGCTTTCCCCATTGATAAGTTTCTAGAGATTTAGTCATCCTTCTCTTCCTAGTTCAGAGAAGGAGACACTGTTCCAAATGGAAATTTGTATAATGTGGTTAGGGGTGCCGACCCCTTTGCATCCAAGAAGCTGCATATAACTTTTGACTCCCCCGAAACCTCACTACTAAAAGCTTACTGCTGACCTTACCAACAACATAGTTGATTAGCACATATTTTTATATATTATATGTATTATATACTGTATTCTTACAATAAGGAAGCCAGAGAGATGAAAATGTTATTAAGAAAATCATAAGGCAGAAAATACACATTTACAGTACTGTGCTTTATTTATCAAAAAAATCCTCATCTAAGTAGCACCTGTGCGGTTCTAATTTGCGTTGTTGTTCAAGGGTCAACCATAAATATTTCTTTCAAAAGGGTAATTTCTATTCAATTTTTAGAGCTTCTCCCGTTTCTGCTGTTTCTTAAAAATAATCAGCCTAAAATAAGTCTTATGCCAAAGGAGCATATTCTGGGGTAGAAAGCTCGGCTCCCTTTTAGGACTAATCCCACAGCTACCCTTCAGGCAGCAAAGAGTACCCGAGAAGCTCTTCCTGTAGCTTGCTCTTCCAACTCCTTGCTAATCCCCTTAACTTTTAGTTTTCTCCTCCTGCCCCCACCCCCCCCCCCACAGCAGGCCTCTCCCTAGGTGGCAGTCATTACCTACTTCACCACTCCAACTGCCCAATGGGGGACAGAAGGGACCTGGGGTCTTGCAGGAAGAGGAATACAAAATGAAGATGGACATCTGTTCTGATATTGGGATGTCTCGAAAAAACATTTCAGGTACTTCTCCGGGTATAAAAGTGAACAAGCTAGCAGAGTTTCAGCACCCAGCATGGTGTAGCGGGCCTCCTAAGTTACATTACAATATTCACTTCCCTTAGTCTTGGGGGCAACAGCGCCGGAAAGTCAAGGTGGGGGGAGGGGAAGAGAAGCAAGAGGAGAAGAAAGGCCTATCCCCGCCACAATGAAGACAAAGTAGAGCGAGCTGGTCCTGTAGGACACCACTGCAGCAATTGTGAGGCCCTGAATTAAGGTGGTGACTCTTGGCTTCACACCTACATAATTAAGTGGCCAGATGAGAAAAACTAGAGCAAGTGTTAGGAAAATATCATGACCATTTTGGGATGGCACCATCAATTCTTACCTGTCTCCTATTTGAACAAGCACATCTGCTCTTGTTCCTTCTGGTCTGTTTTCTGCATTATGGTCCGACTGATTGCCTTGAGAACAAACAGCTCAGATCCCGATCACGGTCTTCTTGGTCCTATTAGCTGTGATCCTAAGTCCTCGGTGTGACCTCCTGTACCTCACATGCATCGCTCTGCCTGCTCTCCAGCCTATTTGTTTAGAGTCTGTCTTTCCCAATAGATAGTAAATTCCATGAGGGCAGGGAGTACATCTGTCTTGTTCTTGACTTCATCTGCAATGCCTGTCACAAAGTTTGTTCCGGAGAGAGTTTAAGAGAGAGAGAGTGTAAAAATAAATATCATCCAACTGAGGATTCTAGCAGATAGTTAGAGCTGTAAATTAGGGACACCATTAGCATAAAGAAGGTAGATTTAAAAAATGGAAGTAAATGAGGGGCGCCTGGGTGGCTCAGATGGTTAAGCGTCTGCCTTCGGCTCAGGTCGTGATCCCAGGGTCCTGGGATCGAGTCCCGCATCGGGCTCCCTGCTCCACAGGAAGCCTGCTTCTCCCTCTGCCTCTGCCTCTCTCTCTCTCTCTCTCTCTCTGACTCTCATGAATAAATAAATAAAACATTTTAAAAAAAAAGAATTCTTAAAAAAAATGGGAGTAAATGAATTTGTATATAGTGAGAAGACACAGTGGCTGGAGACAAATCCTTGGGGAACAATGACATGTTACGTGGCCACATGAGTGAGGAAGGATAAGCAACTCTAATGGCTGCTCAGGGAACCAGCAGAGAGCTTAAGGCAACAGGAAGGATTGTCAAATGCTAGCAAGAGGCACCATATGAGAAGGATTGATGAGAGACCATGTTTATAAGCAATACAGGGGGTAGAGGAACACATTAAATGACACCAAGAGGAGATGGTCTGGCCACTGTGGAGCAAGGGACATTCTTGAAGGCAATCAGGATTTCTTTTTTTTTTTTTAAAGATTTTATTTTTTATTTATTTGACAGAGAAAGACACAGCAGAAGAGGGAACACAAACAGGGGGAGTGGGAGAGGGAGAGGCAGGCTTCCCACCGAGCAGGGAGCCCAATGCAGGGCTTGATCCCAGGACAGTGAGGGCAATCAGTATTTCTTAAAAAAAAAAAAAAAAGTCAATATAATTTTTAAAAAAATGGTGGGGAAGTTCTAGATCAAGAAACTAGAAAGACTGAACCACAACAATGTGTTGGATTGGATCCTGGTTCAGAAGAAAACAAAACTAAAGTTAGCTGTGTGGATGTCTGGGGTAAGAGCCTTCCAAGGAGAGGGCACAATGAGTGCAGTGGCCCCAGAGGGAGACCCTGCCTGGCCTTTTCAAGGAACGGCAAGGAGCCCATTGAGGCTAGAGGGGGTGAGAAAGTTTCAAGGAGGGTAGAATGTGTAGCGTCATTGTAAAGATCTTGGACTTGACTCGGTCTTCAACATGCTAAGGTTGCAATATCTATTTAACATCCAAGGGGTGATGTTGAGTAGGCCATTGGGTACACAAGTCTGAAATCCAGGGTGGAAGCTAAGGAGATAGAAATCAGCACATGCATTAATTGCAAAGCCATGAGACTGAATGAAATCACCAAGGAAATGAGTATAAAGACAAGGTCCAAGCAGTGCATACTGGGGTGCTCTGAGGCAAGAGGTCAGGAGAAAAGGAAGGACCAGCCAAGGCAATTCTGAAGGACTGGCCAGCACAGAAGAGAGAACCCAGAGAAAGTGGTGGAGTGAAGCCGAGGGAGAGCAGTGTCTCCGGGATGAGGTGTTGGCCCCCTACTGCTGATGGGTCAAGGACGAGGCCCAAGACCTGATTTATTCACACGAAGGGACCGCTGACCCTGACCTCAGCAGGACAGTTTTGGCGGAGTGAGGCGGGCAGAAGCCCAAGCAGATGGAGTGCAGGAGAGATCAGGAAGGGAATAACTAGACACCGGAGTCCAGGCAACTGAAACAGGAGCTGAGAGATGGGTTCACAGGCAAACGGTGGTGAGGTCAAGAGAAGTTTTGGCTTTTGGGGTTTCTTTTCTTGCCTTTGTTTTAAGATTGGAGATAAGATAGCGAGTCCATACACTGACGGGACCCAGTAAGCAAATGAGTGAGTGAGTGACCCAGTGCTGTTACAGGGGTGAGCCGGGCTCCCCACCATATGGGAGAGGTTTGGGCAGCTTTATAAACTGAGTCCCAGGAGATGGGTGACACCCCAGAGAGCAGAAACAACAGAGAGGCTGGGGTGCTGGCTCTCAGTCGGCCTCCCTGCCTCCAGTGGCTATGTCCTACCCTCCTGTTGACACCAGAATCTGGCTTTCCCCCCAGCCACTTTGCCTGGATCCCAATTAAGGCAAAGATACAAATTCACCCAAGCCACGGCCCCATGAAGTCTGGCCTCGGGGCTGAAGCCCATTTGGAAAACGTTTTAATTTCATTTGTGTGTTTTTTCAATTTGATTATTAAGTGTTGTTTGCACATGGATGGGGGAAAGGCCTGTTTTTATTCGCTGAGCCCCCTTCCTCCCTGGCCTGCGTGCCTCCCTGGTGAGTAATGGGGAGGCTGCTTTTCTGGAACACAAGGGAAAACTTCCAGCAAATTGCAAAAGCATGTTCCTTCCTTGAAAAATCCTTTCACACTTGTTTTTTACTCCGTTCGTAAAGTTCATGAAAAGCCTCCATAAAAGTACTTTAAAAGACCATAACTTTCTTTGTTCTCCATATTAGACTTTTTTTCTCTCTTAAGGGGGTATGTAATTTAAAGGGATAATAAACAAAACCTAAGGCCAGTGGGGGCGTGGTGTGATGAAGGGAATGAGGCAAACTGTCGAAATGTCAGGGGTTTGCAGGTTGGAGGTGCAGGAGGAGGAAAGTCCATCTTCACTTTCGGGAAATAACAACCTAGCACTTCCCCACGGCCTCTTAGATTTGTTTCTGAAGTTACAGCATTGAACCCAAGACTGCGGCAGCAGGGCAGACAGAAAGAGCAAAATAATAAAGGCGCGGGAAGAGCCACACATCCTTTCAGCCTCCCGAAATAGAAGGGGAGTGGGAGATGGGAAAATAGGAAACCATATCGTCTGTTGTGAAGCATTTGTGAAGAAGGTTCTGGTCTGAGAGCTAGAGTGGGATGTCACCTTGGGAGAGAGATACACAGACAGTTCTTAAAGGGGATGGAGACATATAAGGAGTTCCCTCTGCACAGAGAGGTATCATTCTGGGGTGAGTCATTGTCAGACTAGGAAGCTTTCTGCATTTGGGCAGGGGGAGGAAGGAGCTGAGCGACTGGTGCTCCCCATGTTCAGTGCAGAGGCCAGCCCAGGGAAGAAGCACCGTGGGGAGCTCGATGGCAGTGCCTGGGACTGCGACCTGTGCCTTAGCCAGTCACCCACCTAATCCCTGTGATTGGGATCCACCTGTCCCCCGTACCTGAGTCCATCTACGGCTGCGTGTCTGACCTGCGTGTCATTAACCTTTCTGGCTCAAAAGTCAGCAAAGTAACAAGGTTCTCCCCCCACCTCCCATTTCCTCTCTATAGCACCTGCTTCCCTCCTGAGAGCTCTTCACCTCGGGAGAACCAGCAGTGCCCCATCTCCTTCCTTAGGGGCTGGGCAGGACCCAAGGGCCCCGATGCTTTCTGCTGCTGAGGAAGTGGCCCAGTGGGCCCGCCTGCAGGCCTGGCCACTGCCCACCCCTTCCTCTCCCCAGCTTGGCGAGTTGCCTCCTCTCTGTTCCGCCTTCTCCTCGCCCCCCCCCTTCCTCTTTCTGCCCCTCTGAACTTCAGATTCCCCTTCTCCTTCCCACTCCCTTTGGCAGAGGGCCATGGAGTAATCAGGAGCTGGCCTTAGTGGCCTCAAGCTCTGGACTGTTTCTTGCTAAGCTGTGGTTTCCCTAAAGGACCCTCACTACGCTCCACACTTGGGGCTTCCCCACGCCCCCCACCCCCGGGAACACCCTCTTGGGCACAGAGGGGAGGGTGGGACAGTAACTGTGTCTTTCTTCATGCCAACCCCAGGGATAACCCCAGCCCAGACATCCTGCTTCCTCCGACACCTGATATTCTAGGTTTATCTTCATTCTGCAAATGGAGAGACCAATTTACCTGCTCTCTGTGGCGTCTGCTGCCATAATTGTACCTAAGTGAGGAAGCCCTTGCTAGACGCATTTAATTCCATCTTCTCCTTAGGAAAGACCTGGTCAACAAGCTTGCATGAGGGATATTAACCTTCGGTTCTCTGAAGGCTCAGCCCCCTTCTGCAGCCTCTCACTGAGACCCCCAATTTAGCGGAAGCTTCATGCATACTGTGGCTCTTTCCCTATCCCAGGCTCCACCAGAACCACTGAGAGGGAGCAAGATTGTGTTTTGACACAGCTCCCAGCTCCTCAAGATTCCCCCGCCAGCCACTTGAATGCACAATGCGTTCGTATGTGCTTGTAATGGAATTGTTACAGCCTTGCAAACCCAGAACCATCAGCCCCTTTGCAGTGAATCTGCTCCCTCAATTAACTTGGGATTTGGGGAACCTAATAAAGAAGTTTTATTAAATGCAAAGAAGATCATCACTTTCAAATGTCCCGGTGGAGAAGTCTGAGCCAGATCCCTATGATTATTCATCTGAACTAACTGGTCCTTTACAGGGAGTTGAGTGAGAGCAGTTTGCTCAGGCAGCCAAGAGAAGCTGCCCCACCACCCCACTCCCCCAACCCTCTCTTGGCCCCTGGAAGGCTCATTTTAGGACATGCTAGTTTATACGCACACTGATAGCTGTTTCATATCTGGGCTGAGGGTCTTGATGGAGGGGTTGCCCCACATCCAGCACACGCGGCGCAGCATGGTTCAGAGGGAGTGTTTATGGGGCTCCCCGCTAATGACTTCCATTTATGGAACATGTGTGGAGCAGCTGAGTGGGGCCGGCTAAGACAGGACATCAATAAGGCCTGGGTTTTGCAGCCCGGCTGCACGCACAAGCTTTCCCGAGCAGCTGCAAGGATAGTTCTGGTACAAGCTTCTAGGGGAATCCAAGGCTCCCCAGAATTCAAGCCTTTCGGTGCTAACCATGCCCTGACAAAGATGGCTTTGCTAGGCAAAGTGCTGGCCAGACTGATTGCACGAGGTCAGTAATGAGAATTATTGCGATCATTAGAATAAAATCTGATACTTATCATTTGCTCACCTCATGCCAGACATGGTGGAAAGCATGCATATATATATATATTTTTTTCTTTCATTTAATCTTCAAACCAGCCCGTGAGGTTGGTACTGTTTATTGTTTGTTTGTTTAATCTTCACTCTACAGAGGAAGGAAGAGGCAGAGAGATAAGAAGTGTCTTGCCCAAGGTCTCGGAACTGGGGTTTCAACCCTGGTGGTCTAACTCCAGGGCCCAGTGATGTAGGTGTGGAAATGTGAATTCTAGAAGTTCACGCACATCCTTTTAGATCATGGTTATGGCAGGATGACATAGGGGTTAAATACATGCATTTTGGTACTAGAAAGACCTAGCTGGGAGCTTCAGTCTGCCACTTAGAAGTTACATGAGCTCCTGAAGCCTAGTAGTAACACCTACCAGTAAGCCTCAGCCCAGGGCCCCCCACAGAATAGGCCCCTGGTGAGTGTGTGACAGTGAACCCGCACCCACACCCCCCTGAGGTCGGTGGAACCGTGAAGCCCAGTGTAAATCCCTCGAGGCAGGCGCAGAACCCGGAGGCCTGCTTCTGCACTTCCGCAGCTGTGAGCTCCTTTGAGAAGTCACACGAGCCTGAGCTCAGCTTCCTCACAGTAGAATGGGACAATAACACTGATCACAACAGAACTGGTAACAACAGGGTGTCGAGGGCCACACGGAGTGGGTGTGAAGCACCCCTTTTGCATCTTCCAAGGCACGTGGAAATGCTGCCTGTTGTGTTTGGGAACCGCGATTGGATTTCTCCCTTTGGAACACAGCCGCCCTGCACATTGCACTTGGTTAGGAGCAGTGAGGGAAACAGAAACCCGACCTTCAAAGTTCTTATGCGCTCCAGGGGGAAGATGGGACCAACAAAAATAAAGCATTCATTAAAAACAAAAATGACATGTCCATATACACACATCCTTGTAGATAATCACTTACAGCCGTGCAGAGACTGGGGCTGGGGCTGCAAGATTTTGCTGGAGAGCTTGAGAAGACATCTGGGAAGGTTTCTGGAAGGAGGGGGATTTAGGGCAGAGGAAGGAGGGTTCTCCCCTGGAGTGGGAGCTCAAGTTCATTTTTTCCTCTTCTTGTGTCCCCTGCAGCCCACAAACAGTAGGCGCTTAATGCGTGCTTGCTGAATGAGAACAGGAAGTGGAGAGAGGGGGTTCCAAGCAGGGGAAGTGAACAGTGCGGTGGTGACTCAGAGGTAGGGCAGGCGCAACACTAAATGCTGAAGGCATGAGTTTATTTTTCTTTAGCGTTTTCTGCCAGGGTTTGGCCCCTGATAAGCCCAGAAAGAGAGAGAGAGGCAGCCTTCGGTTATGCGGTGTTGTTATAGTATGGGCATTGTACACACACAATCCGTGCCTGACATTGGATCCTGGCACGAAGCAGCCGAAAACTGCTCACCTTGGAGCACAGACAGTTTTGGTTGCTTCCCCCCAGATCTGTTTCTTCCTTCTTCTTCGCTTACAGCACCCCAGTTTGGTTCAAGATCACTTCCTCAGGGAAAGTTACTATGATGGCTTTGTAGGACATCAGCAGGGCCAGCCCAATGTTTGTTTCCCAGAATCTCCTTTTCTTCATGTTTCCAGTGGGGCCATGAGAGATGCCTTTGCCTGAGATTTGGAGGCCACATGTCCAGCTCAGAAGATTGGGCCAGGATCACCAAGCTCATCTCATTATCCAGGAATGGTGGCCATGCCTACAACTGCCTCACCTTTGTCTGGATCCTCCTTTGGCTCCGCCAGTGCCTTGGGGATCTCGCATCTCAGTGACGATGGGCATCCCCTTCTGCAGGATATTGAGGCTGGGGACCCAGGTTCCAGTCCATCTCCATCCAGCTTGTCCTTGTTCTCCCTCACTTTACACCCATCTTCCCTTCCCCACTTCCGGCCCTGTGGGCTTTGAAGCCACAGTGTCAGGTGCAAAGACAGCAAGCCTATAGAGAGGGTTTAACCAGCTCTCACGATTGCAGAAGATAAAATCCCTACTACAAATCTGATTACATATTTTTATGGAGAACAACTTTCTGGTGATTCTGCAACTCTGACTGAACCCTCACTGATGAGATAGGTACCTACAGATACCATAACCACCAGCTCAGGAGTGAATTCTGGCTGGTCTGAGCCAATCATGGTGTTCCCAGTCCCTTTGCTGGTATTGGGTTTAGGTACAGGCATGACCTGGGTCTAGCCAGTTATAGAAACTCCAGTAGGGGGTTTCTGGCAAAGGCACCCTTGATCTGAGAAAGAGACACACACAAAAAAGATGGTTCTTCTATTAGACGTTGTATCTGGATAACATAGTTGGAAGAGAGGCAGCTGCTACAGCCATGTTGGGGTGTTGTCCAAAGAAACAAGCTGAGGATCAAGATAAAGAGAAAAGATGGAAAGAACCTGTATCCTTGAAGATATGGATGAGCTGAGGAATTAACCTTCCTTGAAATTTCCTACCCCTGGAGTTCCAGTTATGTGAGAGAATGTTTTGTCATCCTTTAAGCCATTTGAGTCAGGGTTTCCTGTTTCTTCAAGCCGGAAGCATCCTAGTCTAATTCCCACCGCAAAGAGGAGCCTCAGATTTTCTTCTTGCAGTGGATCCCAACATTTCCACCCACTGAGAGCTTTCCCACAAAAGAAGTGGTCGGCTTGGCGTGAACCTGGTATCTGGCCTCCTCTTGCTTGCTCTTCTCATCGGAGAGAATAGAAGATGAACACCCCAGCAATCAACAGAGGATTTCAAAGTAAATATTAGAGTTTGGGATTACCAAGATGGTCTCCAGATTATAACCCAAAGAAAAGTGGGATAAGGTTGTAATTATGGTAATCATGACAATCGGGTCTATCGATAGGACGCAAGGAACGGGAAGCCCATTTCAGATTGGCTAGGCCATCGCGCCTGCTCTTTACCTCTCATCTCTCAGCTCCCGGATCACCCTTTGGCCCTGTGGTGCTGGAATGGTACTCTGCAAGCCGCATTTCACAGACTGTCCTTCCAGCTGGTTTTCTGGGAGGGTCCTCCAGTAAGAGGCACTAGAGGGAGATCTGGAGGCAGGAGAAGGGGAGAAGGACTTCATTTCTGACTCTCAGGCCCTGACAGTGTCTCTCCAGCAGGCATAGACAGTGGGCTCACTTCCCAGCTTCTTTTGGCACTCCCAGAGCCCCCTTCCCATGCCCTTGAAGAGGGATAGACCATCAGCCCTGATCCCTTGGGAGGTGGTGTACCAGCTGCACTAATTTGCTCATCCACTGGGCCAGGTGCTCTGGACCATCAGAGCAGCCACCTTGGGGGTGTGAGTGTCCATCAAATCTTGCCTCCTCTCCCCTTCGTGGTCTGAGAGCTTCAAGGATCTGAACACAAGCCATGCAGTTTCCCTCCAGGAGCCCAGCACAATTGCATGAAACCCTCTCTCTCCAAGCTCATAAGCTCTGGCAATCACCCTCTCTCTTTTTCTGCTGGCTCAGGACTTATTAATCTCTCAGCATCCTCCTTTTGATCTCTTACTTGTGTAACAAATTCTTTTATTGAGTCCCTGTGTTTTGAAATATCTCGTGTGGTTTCTCTTTTCCTGACTAGATCCCAACCAGTCGAGAAAATTTACCGGATCACGTAACCCAAAAGTCCAGATTGGGAACAGTCTTCAGGCACCATTTATTCCAGAGGGTCTAAGTCTTCCAGAGGGGCCCATTCTGTTTTCTAACATTTTCTCAGCACTGATCTCTTCTGTATGTGGATTGTTTTCGGAATGGCTACCTTCTAGGTAGCAAAAATGGCTACAGCAATTTCATTCTTCGCATCCATAAACCATGCTATCTCCAAGGAAGGGAGAGAATACCTTGGCCACCAATTTCTAAATAAGAGCCTGAATTTCATTTTGCTTGCATTGGCTGTGGCCAGTTGCCCAACACTGAGGCAATTGCTGTGGCCAAGGCCCAGGCCCACTGACTGGCTTAGCTAGATCACACATTCCCTGCACGCTGGCTTTAACAGGGAGCCCACACATGGGAATCAGGGCTTCCTGGGAAGTGATAGACTGAGGCCAGAGAGATGAACAATTGTTCCCTGCACTTCATCTCAGATTGTCCAGGGTAGCCCCAATTTCATATTCCTTTGTTTTTTTTTTAATATAATACTTTTTATATAGCCAAAGATATGGTGATGACTTTTTAACTACAACCCCAAAAAGACACTCCATGAACTTCATTAAACTTAAAAACCTCTGCTCTATGAAAGACACCATCAAGAGATTAAGAAGACAAGCCACAGACAGTGAGAAAAAAATTTGCAAAGGACACATCTGAGAAAAACAACTATCCAAAATTTACAAAGAACCCTTAAAACTCAACAATAAGAAAACAAAAAACCCAATTAAAAAATGGATTAACGACCTTAACAAACTCCTCACTAAGAAGATATACAGATGGGATTCAAGCATAGGGAAAGATGCTCCACATCATATCAGGGAAATGCAAATTAAAACAACAATGAATAGCACTACATACCTGTTAGAATGGCTCAAATACAGAATACTAACAACACCAAATGCTGTCAAAGATGTGGAGCAACAAGAGCTCACATTCATTGCTGGAGGAAATGCGAAATGGGGCCACCATTTTGGAAAATAATTTGGCTGTTTCTTATAAAACTAAACATACTCTTACCATACAATCCAGCAATTGTGCTCTTTGATATTTACTCAGAGGAACTGAAAACTTATGTGCACACGAAAACTTGCACACAAGTGCCTCTGGCAGCTTTATTAATGGTTGCCGAAACTTAGAGGCAACCAGGGTGTCCTTTGGTAGGTGAATGGATAAACTGGGGCACATCCAGACAATGGTATTTTATTTAGCACTAAAAAGAAATGTTATCAGGCCATAAAAAGACATGGAGGAACCTTAAGTGCATATTACTAAGAGGAGAAGACAATCTGAAAAGGCTACAGACTCAATGACTCCAACTGTATGCATTCTGGAAAAGGCAAAACTACAGAGAGGGGTAGAAATATCAGTGGTTGCCAAGGGTGGGAGGGGAGGGATGAATAGGCAGGTCACAGAGGATTTTTAGGGCAGTGAAAATACTCCGCAAATTATAGTTATGAATACATGTCTTAACACATTTGTCTAAACCCACAGAATGTACAAGCCCAAGAGTGAACGTTAAGGTAAACTATGGGCTTAGGGTGATTATGTGTCAATGTAAGTTCATCATTGTAACAAATGTCCCTCTCTGGGTGGGGGGAGGGGACGATGTTGATAATGGTGTAGGCTGTGTATGTGTGGGGGCAGGGGTATATGGGAAAGCTCTTTCCTCTCAAATTTGTCATGAACCTAAAACTGCTCCGAAAAAATAGTCTTTAAAATAAAATAGAATATATATATACACACGTATAGATTCATACATCTTATATATACACAAACATATATAGACTCATACATCCATCTATCTATATATTTATTCCTTTTTCAAATCTCTTCACAAATGAGAAATAACCCTTTAGTCAACTCCATGTCCCAATTTAGGTTTCAGAAGCGACATTCCTCAGAGCTGTGAGGGAAACACAGACCGATGAGTTCCGAGCCCTAAATAAGTTGTCTCCGTTCTTTTGTGGTGGGAGAAATGATAAGGAAGATGTTGACAAACCACAATTTCCAGGAAATACTTTTTTATTTTTAACTTACGTTGATTCACATTAATTGGAAACATAACCCAAGAGAGCTCATTTCTACCATAGAGCAGCAACAAGCTCATCCCCACCACTCAAGGGTCTGAAAGATCATAGAGAAGCCTTTGTCCTCCAGCATCAACTTACAAAGCCACTGAAAGTCATTTAGACCCTCTGGTCCTCCTTAGGAGCCAAGTTGTTCTGTGCAATAAGATTGTATTATTTTCTTTTACTTCCCCCCCTTCTCTCTCCCTCTTTTTTTCACTGATGAGAGAATTAAGGCCCAGAGAGATTAATTGGTTTGCCCAGGGTCATACAGCCCGGCCAAGAATCTAAGTGAGAACACGGAGTCCCGTTCTAGGCCACATCCCAGTGCAAGGCCATCTTGTTTTCCAGATGTTTCTAATTTCTCTGGAGACTCCCAGGAGCTTCGAGACCCTTTCAAGGGCAGCATCTGAGCATCCTGAAATGTATTTTATCTCATTATTACCTTGCACCTGCACTAACTCTGCCAGGGAATAACATCCTCTAACCCTCACTCGGCCTCTACCCTTTGCCAGGCAGTTTCCTAAGCCTTTTACAATTACTACTGTTTTAAAACAAAACAAAAACAATTATTAATGTATTTCATCCTCAAACATCCCTGTGAGGTAGAGGCTATCATCATCGACATCCACAGTGTACAGATGGGGAAACTGAGGCACGGTGAGGTTAAGCCACAGCCCCATAATTGCTCATCCAGTAAGAGTGAGCCCTGGGATTCAAACCCAGGCAGCAGGCTGTGTTCCTGGAATGCTACATTGCTTTTGAGACTTAAAAGGAAGAAAAGCAGACTTGTCAGAGGAAGGATAAAGTGAGCTAAAAGAAGGATGGGGGCAAGCAAGGGAGAGGGGCACAGGGGAGGGGAGCGGGAGGGAAAGCCTCGAGCACTGGATTCTTGTTCTTATCGCTCCGCAAGCCCATGTTTCACCCAAAAGTTATGCTCCGATATCTTCACTCCCTCTTAGTCAAAGTTCTAGACTAATTCTGGCCACTCAGAGGGTACCGTGAAGGACCATGTCACAGGGAAAGCCACAAAATCCATCACCAAGAGCGGACCCTTCAGACTCTAAAGGATCGTCAGGGGGCATGTGTAGCATCCGAGCTGAGCAAAAGGAGTCCTGCTGCAGGGAATCTGCGCATGCGCCGCCCTTGTGCAGCGCCCCTGTCCACGCGGGTCACAGAGCTGCTGGATCCCGCTCGGAGACTCAGCGCTGTGGGCCGCCAGCTGATCCAACTCATCTGCGATGACTCAAGTGCAAGACACTCTCATCCCTTTCCCTGATCCAAACAAACTCAAGCAAGATGCGGAAACTGAGTGCTTCCCTGTACATTCTGTTCCGTGCCCCTGGTTGAGCTCCTACTGAGTGCCCGGCGCCGCTGTGGGGCATCGAACCTCTAAAATGCGTGGCACCGTGTCCCTGAAGACCAACCCCACTGGTTATAACTCAAGTGTTAAGAGCTGAATAGAACAGGGGGCCCGAAGCTTTTTGATCTCGCTTCTCTGTCGTTTAGAAATTTTGAGCACACGCGCCAGCTCTGAGTACCGCACACCCTCCTGGTGGTTCATCGTGTTCCCTGGATGGACCCTCTGACCTGGTAAGAGGGCCTCCGCAGGGCGCCTCATTAGGCTGGGTCTTACGGAAGGAGCCTGGGTCTTTAGCAAGGTTTTCCAGTGTCCTGGAGTAGTGACAGCCAATGCCACAGGCACTCGGTGTGACTCCAGGGTGTCACCCCAAGCCCTACTCAGGGTGGGTGCCAGGGCAGGCTCACCCTCGGGGCCCCAGTCTTGGGGTCTGGTGGAGACCAGGCATGTTTCTCCGCTGGCCTCTCCTTTTCTTCTCTTTCTCCTTCCTGCCTCCGGGCTGGAGAGTGTGGAGTTCACACCTGTTCAGCCACACACTTACCCTACTTGGTCCAGTCGGGCCCCAGCCCCGCTCCCGGGAAGCATGTGCCTGGCCTGGGCGCACACATGCAGGCCAGTCCTGCAGCCTGCTGGACCCCCCCACTCATCCTGCAGGGTTATGGCCCGGATACCAGCTCCTTTCCAAGCCTCGGGGCAGCCCCCTTGCAGTTCTTGAAACAGAGCTCCCTTCAAGAGACGTTCAGCCTTCAAAAGAAAATAATAGACCATTTTCAGCAACAATTTAATTCTTGGACCATGAATGTAAGGCATCAAAAAAAAAACAAAACAGCACATATGTGAAAAAGCTTAGTGAATATTGACAGTTATTTTCCAAACATGAAATAAATGGAGAAAGAAAAAAAAATCACAACAATTTTAAAAATGTTGCTCCAAAAGACAAGTTGAGATACTGGCATTCATCAACTGGTATCGGGTTGCTGTCGGCTTTGAATACTCTTTGCTCAGAGCTCATCATGCTGGATTCTGTAGCTTCCTTCAGCCTGAGTTTTGAAGAGAAAAGTCTGCCCTCTCAGTTCTGGGCGTTTTCTTCCATGGAAGCTTCTGAGGGACAGAGCAGAGGGTGGAGAGAAACAAGACCTCCAGTCCGTTCCTGCCCCTTCACTCACTGGGGATGTGCCTTGGCTCAGGCCAGGTTCCCTCAGAGGGTGATCTTGAGACGAAGTGTGAGGGCACATAACGCATCCGAGCAGGGATGGCAGGGAAGGCCGGGGCGGGGGGAAGGGGGGAGGAGGGGAAGGGAAAGAAGCCACCCAAGGATCCCTGCTTTGAGGAGCTGGTTACCCCAGGAGGCAACTGAGGATTCATCCCAGCCAGGTCCTCGGGGAGACTGTAGCCTCGCCTCACAATGGCCCGTCCAGAGGGTGAGGCCACCGGGGCCCTGAGCCCTCAGGCAGCTCCCATGGGAGCTCCCAGGGGCACAACTCCTCACACCCTGGCCTGCCCACAGGCCGGGCTGAGCCACTGCGGGGCCAGAGAGAACCCTCAGGATGCCCCCCACCCCCACGGTGTTTGCAGTAGGAAGCCAGCAGGATGGTGAGTTCCCGGGGGCAGAAGAGGCGGGCGGTGGCGGCTCCTGCCACAGGCCTTCAAGGACATGGTCAGAGGAATAATAAAAACTGGAATGCTAACTTCAGTGTATGGCTGGAAAGCTCAGTGAGGTGGCAGGTGTGAAACCACTGTGTCAACTTAAAAGCCTCGTACAAATGTTCCATTTGATGCAAACACTGACTCATAAGTTCGTTGACTTGCCCCACATCCCTCATAGGAATCTCTGATCAGAAACTGGGTCCCATAGAGATCTGAAGCCTTTACTCGATAACTTTCCAAGGTGACTGGAAGTGACATGTCCTCTGTTGGATGGATTTTCTCTCCGAGTGAGAGATGAAATCCTGCTCGGGATTCCTTCTCACCCACCCCGCCCGAGATCTCTCGGCTTTCAGCAAAGAAATGGGGGTGACTTGGATTGCTAACATTTTTGAACTCAACTTTTTGAATAGCTTATATATTTGCGTGGGGCAAAATTCTAAAGAACAGATTGAGTTGTACCGTGAAACCATCCCTGGCCCTCTGTTTCTCTAGAGCGTGTGTGTGTGTGTGTGTGTGTGTGTGTGTGTGTGTGTGTGTGTGTGTGTGTGTATTTCTATTTACATTGTTGTGAACTGAATTCTGATTTTCCCTTGTTTCTTGAAACAAAAGATATCAAACAACACATGCTGTTCTTCACCTTGCTTTGTCATTGAGCGCTGCATCCGTGAGCGGCACGTAGAGAACTCTTTTTTTAAACAGCTCTGTAATAATCCCATATAACTTTTTTTTTTTTTTTTTTTTTTTTTTTGCCGAAAGCAATAATCCCCAGCAGTCAACGAGCCTGATATGGGCCAGAACCATGCACGTGCTTTATGCTCGTGATCTAACTTAACCCTTACATCCCCAGCAGGGAAATAGGAGCTTCAGGTACCACCACCATGCTGCTATAAGGACCTGAGGCTTACTGAGAGATCCAGTACCTGGCCCAAGGTTAGACAGCAGCTAAGTGGCAGACCAGCCCTGGAGGGAGCCCGGGCTTGGCCAATGTCAAGTGTGTCCCTTGCGCACTGAACCACCCTGCCTCTCAAGGTGAGACTGGGGACGGCCATGAAGGCAGTGAGCCATACAAAGTAAGATCGATACCAAATTGGGTATTTCTTTGGCAACATACCGTGGTGCACTATGTGTGGTTTGTTTTATTTGGGTGAGTGTTTATATATAATTTTTGCCTTTAAGGATGCCAATGGAGGCATGAGGCATGAATGAAGGGCTGGGAGATATTGCCTTTTTAAAGGACAGGTCCAGGAAGTTGTGGGTGCTGCTGGGAGGGTGTAATAGAGCAGCTGGGCTGAGTGAGCCGAGCACTGGGGAGCCAATGGGAGGGGGTACACTGTGGGGCTGGGGTTGTGCTGAGGCCAGGGACAGGCCTGGGGCTCTGGGCCAGGGGCAGCATTAAGGGAAGAAGCTCGGGGGTGGATGGGAGGAGCTGGAACCAAGAACGATGTGGAAGGAGGAAGGGTATCTGGAATCATCTGATCCAAGGCCCCTTTTTTCAGGTGGGGAGACAGACCCACCTGCCAAGTTCACAGTGAGTGGAAATGAATGAGAGGCCAGGTCTCCTGACTTCTAATCCAGTGCCCCTTCTGCTACCACTTTGAAGACAAAAGCAAAGAGAGGCTGTGGGTGGGGGGGCGCGGGGGGTTTGTGTGCATGTGTCTGTACGTCTGTGTGTGTTTATATGGCCGTGGGCGCTGGAGAAACATATCTGTGCATAAAACTCTGTGTGTGAGCATACAGCACAGGCTGAAGAATGGAGAGTAAGAGGAACTCAAGCAAGGAAGAAAAAAGGGGGGAAAAAAAAGAAATAAAACTCAGAAATCCTTCCCATGCACATGCAAGTTCCAGAGATTTCCAACCTGGAACTTTGCCATCTTCAATTCCATGACAATGTTTGACAATATTACTGGTATTCGTTTGGGGGGTTGTTTATTTTTATGATTTTAGAGTTCTCAGACTCTTTGGCAGCTTCACAGAGCTCTCAGTTACTCACGGCCTCAGTCATTCCATGTGGGCAGGGACACGTCGCCATTGCCTGCCCAGCACCCACTTGCCCCTTTGCAGGTAAAGTGATACCAAGTGATGCAGACTGTAAGTGGAGGGAGCTTCCCTAAAGACCTTTTGCTAGAAGCACTTTTTCATACGGAAGTATTTTCTTATATTTGTTTCCTACATTCATGTGACATTCATTTCCACTCTTTTTTGGACACAAATATGCTTTAAATATTTATAAAAATGACAGGATGCCTGGGTGGCTCAGTCGGTTAAGCATCTGCCTTCGGCTCAGGTCATGGTCCCAGGATCCAGCCCCGCATCGGGTCCCTTGCTCAGCAGAGAGCCTGCTTCTCTCTCTCTTCTTCTGCTGCTCCCCCTGCTTGTGTTCTCTCTCTCTCTCTGTCTGTCAAATAAATAAATATCTAAAAAAAAATAAAAAAATAAATATTTATAAAAAAAGAAAGACCTTTTGCTAGAATTTTGGTGGAGGAACAGTTCTTGCCTCTGTAGTTGCTTAGCATCAGAATGTAAGCCTGGAGATGAGGAGGCCTCTTCATTAGAAGAGCATCTGAAGGTGAAAGTAGAACACAGAGAGTGATTCCAGTTGATACCTTTTGAACACTTGGATCTAACTGTGCCTGAAGCAAGCACGCTTGGACCTTTGCATTATAGGAGGCATTAAATTATCTTCTGTGCATGTATGATATACATTAGTGATTGAGAATCAGGCTCCCTTGGATCTGCCACTTACTAGTTATATAGCCTGGAGCAAGACACTTAACCTCTCTGGGCCTCAATATTCTCATCTAGAAAATGGTACCATAATAGCATCTATCTCATAGGGTTGATATGAGGATTGAGTTAACATATGTAGAAGCTTTAAACAGTGCCTAGCATATAGTTAGTATATTGGTTGCTATTTTCAAAAATCATTTGTATCAGTCAGTATGTCATAGTAATAAACATGCCCAAAGTCTTAGTGACTTAAAACCACAAATTTTTCCATTTTGCACATGCTACATGTCCACTGTGGATCAGCAAGCACCATGCTTATCATAGTTACTCAGGACTTTACACTGTCAGAGTAGCTGCGGTCTCTCGTGTTGCTGGTTGCTGTGACAGAGGAAAACAGAACATAGAAAGAGATACGCTGGCTTTTGTGCAGGAAGGGTACGCCTCACTTCCACTTCCATTTCATTGGTGAAGCCAAGCCACGTGAACACACCTAGTTTCAAAAACGACAGAAGGGCAGGGGCACCTGGGTGGCTCAGTCAGTTACACGTCTGACTCTTGGTTTCAGCTCAGGTCATGATCTCAGGGTCATGAGATCAAGCCCCACCTCAGTCTCCATGCTCATTGTGGAGTCGGCTTGAGACTCTCTTTCCCTCTCCCTCTGCCCCTCCCATTTGTGATCTCTCTCTCTCTCTAATAAATAAATACATCTTAAAAAAAAAAAAACAAAAAAACGAGTGAAGGCCTTCCTGCCACGTTCCCAGAAGGGATAGCCCTACTGACCACCCCATTCCTACTAGTTATGTTGTTATTCAGCCCCCGGTCTGTGACGTTCTATCCACCCTTCAAGGTCCTATCAAATACTATGTGTCATAAAGACTTTCCTAATCACTCATGAGCTTTTCTTTCTTTGAAACCTCAAAGCCCTTACTTTCTGGAGTGGGTTCCATTTCATGAATTTGAATTATCTGTTACATGTTATTACCTAAATCTTTTGTGATCTCTTTATGTGGAGTTGAGTCTTTTTCTATTTTCAGCATCTGGCAAACACCCTGAATAATAAAGACACCTGATTAATATATGTGTGACTGAGTAGCTACTTCTATGAGATTAAATGTCCGTGCATGATAAAAGCCTTTGTTTTATGTATATCATCCGTAACTGATATTTGCTGAGCCCTTGGTCAGTGTGTACTGTGCATAAAATATTTTCTTTGCATTAGTTATCTCATCGAATTCTGTTGTTAGTTTCCTTCATCCCACAGATAGGAAACCAAAACTCAGAGAGGTCAAGCAACTTGCCCAAAGCTACACAGATACCAGGTGGCAGATTGGATGAGGACTCAGGTTTGTCTAAATTCAAAGCTCACACTCCTCACCTCAGTGATGCAGTTATAATAGGAAGAGACATAGGCTTGCAAACAGAAGACGTAGTTTCTTTTTTAAAAAAGATTTTATTTATTTGCCAGAGATAGATCGAGAGAGAGAGAGAGAGAGAGAGAGCACACAAGCAAGGGGAGCGGCAGGCAGAGGGAGAAGCAGGCTCCCTGCTGAGCAAGCAGGCCAATGTGGGACTCAATCCCAGGACCCTGGGATCATGACCTGAGCCAGAGGCAGATGCTTAACCGACTGAGCCACTCAGGTGTCCCAGAAGATGTAGTTTCAAGTGCAGGCTCTATCGCTCACCTTGGCACAACACTGAACAAAACTGGCAGAGACTGGCAAGCTGCTCATTCTCTTTTCTCCCAGGCAAAGAGCTAATCCAGTGCTTCTCAGGTGTGAGTGTGCATGTGACTTACCTGGGAGACCAGCAGAACACACCCACCCACCACATAATGCAATGTAAGGAATTCTATGATAGAAATGTGCCCTCAGTAGAGAGAAGTAGGCAGGAACCTACCAGAGGTGGGGATGGAACTAAGGAAATAGTATCCCAGAAAAGCTTACCCTGGAGCTGAGTCTTAGAGATGAGGAAGAATTGGCTGGGTAAAGAAAAGAAAGTGAAGAAAGAGCGTTGATTTCAGGTGGTGGGTTCAGCACATGCAAATTTAAGGAAGAGAGAGGGTCCACAGGGGCATCTGGGGGAATCGCCAGGGCCCCAAGGTAGAATGAGGGACCCCTGATGAGAGCCAGGGCTGGAGATGAAGAGGAGGGCAGATCCAGGAGGCATGGGCATTATGTGCAAGGATGAAGGCTACCACAAAAGAATCTCAAGATGGGTGGGTGACAGTGTCAACCTGAGCCCCAGAAATTTCCCTCCAGCTGCTGTTAGAGAGACTGTATCTGAGGGGTCAGAGTTAGGGGTTGCTGAGGTTATGTGAGATGAGGAGGATTTCGGGTCCAGCAAGCCTCACTGCCCAGGACCCCAAAGCAGACAGTTGTCCCTAGGATTTAGATGACATACTCAGGGCATTTCCAGAGTCACAGGGCCACAGGATTGCAGATGGCCTTGGGGACACAAAGCAAGCACCTTGGAGAAGGCCCCCAGCACGTGGAGTAGAAGCAGAGGCCTAAAATTGAAGGGGAGGGTCCCAAGGCAGCCCCACCCTGACATCACTTCTCCCTCCCTCCCCAGTCTTAGTGATTTCTTTACTAAGCCACCAGCTTGCAACGTTTCTCCTGAGGTGACACACGAGGCACTTGACCTTCACTGGCCACACCCATGTCCTTGATATGCCCAGGGTTCTACACATTTCCTGGAGCCACCAATACCCTCAATTGAGAGTGACATATACAGAAGAAGAACCATGAGCTCACTCTAATTTACAAAAGAAGTAAATCACACAGAATGCTCCCTGCCTTCCCCACTGCTTCCATAGATTACGAGTTTGGAGGTTAGGCAATCTCAGGTTCTGACCCCTGCCGTTATAGGCTGTGTGACCCTGGGTGGGTTACTTAGCCTCTTTGAGCCTTAGTTTTGCTCTTCTGCAGAATGGGTATGATAATAGAACTCCTACCATGAATGGATTTTGTTGTTAGGATTGGAGTCTACTACGGTACATGGTAAATAATAGATGATAACTACCTTACCATTAATGCTTTCTCATTCTTTTAGCAATATGCCTCACGGTTGATGGGAAGACACCAGTGTCTGATGATGCTATGCAGCAGATTGGTGTATTAGGGACAGGAAAACCATTTCATATACATGACTCTTAATTGACTTACCTTTATCCTTGAAAGTCATCACACTGTTTCTTTGAAAACGTACTGTAATTCACAATTTGATCTAATTCACCAGCCTTCCCCTCTGCTCCTAATCAGCAAAACTCTTAGGAACTAGTTGTTCATAGGTTCCATGCCAAAACTCAGCTTTAATTTCTTATTTTAGACCCGTCATCCTCAAGATCTGCTGAGTGAAAACCACATCTGTGGTGGATCAGAAGGTGCTAGAAATGGCATCTTGGGTATCGCCAACAGGGGACTCGGTCCTGAAACAATCTTTCAGCGGCCCACACACCTGGGCTTCATGTGGCCTGTAGTCTTGGCCTTTCCAAAAACGTGTTTCTTTTCACTACCCGGGGGCGGGGAAGGGGGGTGCAGAAATAACTTGATTAGGGCGCCTTCTAACAGTCTCCCCATCTGAAAAGTGGGAATGCTGCCCACTCATCCCTCAAAGGATTTAATGAGTTCAGTTGTTGGCAGGTCCCCCAAGGATGAAAAGAGCAAGAGATTCCACTGCCTGATCCAAGCCAGCATCACCAAGCCAATAGCCTTCTAACTCATCCCACAGAGCCCACTTTGAACCTCCAGCACGTTCTCTCTACAACAGAGAAATCCCCCCCAAAACGCAACCTGGCCTATCCCTCCCCAGGTCAGGAACTCTCAATAGCTTCCCATGGCTCTAGGAACAGGATCCTTCCCAGCTCAGAAGACCCATGTGCCTGGTTCTTGCCAATCCAGCAGCCACACTGGGCTCGCTCTGTGCCCATTCACACTAGTCCCCAAGCAGTCCTTGGAATGTGTGGACTCCCCATCCACCATCGTGTGTGCTGACAGCTTTGCTGGAAGAGCACGTCCTCTGTACCTGTCCCACCTCTACTCACCTTCAGTTCCCACTTCTAATATCCCTTCCTTCCAAGTCGGGACAGAGGCGAAGGGGGCATCTTTGACCCCCACGTAGCTGCTGTGATCTCAGAGCTCCTTATTTTTGTCCCCTGGAGGCTTTATCACTCCCTCCCCAAGTGGAACTCATCTCCATGAGGACAGGGACTGTGTTTTGTTTCCTCCCTTTTCTCAGCACCTACGGGGCCCCCAGTGCCTGAGTGGTATCTAACAGAAAAACAAAAAAACATTCTTTAAAAATAGCATTCCTATGTTAATGTTGGAGATCTCAGATGAAGAGCTGTTTTTACCAAGAGAAAAAGAATAGAAGAGTTCGTTATTCCATTGATTTGATTGTTGTAGATGGACTTATTCCGATGACAAATGCAGATCTGCTTATTCCTCTAAAACATGATGATGCTGTTACTAAGGGAGTTACTTCTAATCTTAATGTTCCCATGTCCCTCAAACTCATTCTTCCTTAGGAGCCACTGTTCATCATTTCTTCACCCATGCAATCTCGGGTCTCTGGCGGTAATTTTTTTTTAAAGATTTTATTTATTTATTTATTTATTTATTTATTTATTTATTTATTTATCTATTTATTAGAGAGCGAGCGAGAGAGAAACAGCATGAGAGGGGAGAGGGTCAGAGGGAGAAGCAGGCTCCCCGCTGAGCCGGGAGCCCGATGTGGGGCTCGATCCCAGGACTCCGGGATCATGACCTGAGCCGAAGGCAGTCGCTTAACCAACTGATCCACCCAGACGCCCTGGTGGTAATTATGTCACAAAGAGGATCTTGGCTGAAATCAGATAGAATGGAGACTATCAGGGGGAAAAAAAAGGATTTTTCTCTCTCACGTGATTACCATATGCAACCATCTTGGGTCTGAGAGTGGGGGTGTTTGTAGGGAGAGGGAAGGGATGCCCTAAAACATGCTACCCAAAATTTCACCAAGCCAGGCTAAGTTCAGAAATGTTGAGTACAAAATGGAATTGGCTCCAGTAAAGTCCCGAAACTTTTAGGGCAACTTGACTTTGTAACGACATCCAAGCACATGATCAATGGGCCTGTGTCAGTGAACAGGGTGGTAGGGGCCAGTTTGGATGCTGTTAAACTTGGGTGGTGAGTCACATGCACGAGGACCATGAATTTTTCCTCAACGTTTTGGAAATGTTAAAAACCTGGTTCTTCACCAGATAGTTTGAAAAACACGTTATAAAAGATGATGTCGCCCTAGTCATGTTGTAAGGAAAAGCCAAGCCTTCAAGAAATTGAGACTAAGAAACATCTAAAGGCAGAAGCGCAAAGGAAAGCAAGGGAATGGTTGGTGTCCGTTGCAGTGAAGCAGGGAAACATTCCCTGGACATGAATCTTGAGTTGGGTCTTAAAAGAAATTGTTGGTGAACAGCGAGAGACAAGGGGTAGGCGGGCATTTCAGGAAAGACGTAGCACCAAGCTAAGGCACAGAGGACCTACCCCCGTCTTTTCCTGCCTCTACCAGCCTTTCCCCCTGGAGGCCTTATAGCTCAGCCTTTCTCACTCCAAATCCTCTCAGCCAGCTTCCAGATTTACACCTTCTTTCCTCTTCCTGTGTCTAATGTTCTTTTCAGACTGCACTTTGAGAGCTGATCTGTGTGGCCCGATGCCCCTTGAGACCTGGGGGGGGGCATCGCAGGGTTCTCTGCCCAGTGTCCCGGATTTGCCTACTTTGCGAATCCCTGCTTATGCCCCAGACAGATCAAAATAGTTCACATTTACTGAAGGCCTACTCTGTGCCTGGCACTGCACCTTATCATCCCAATAACCTAAAAGGTAACTTTTACGGTGAGTGTCGTCCAGGCTAATGCCCATCTCCACCTAAAGCCCCAATGGCTGCAAAGCCCTACTTCTTTGACTATAGGAAGTGCAATATTTAGTGGGTTGCCCTCCCTATATATTGCTGGGAAAATTCGGCTGCTTAATTGTGCCCATGGATCCCTCTCGGTTGTCTCCTTACCTGAAGCTCACAGAACTAGGATTTTTGGCCTCAGGGCCTCACTGTTCCATGGAGGGGCCACTCCAAGCTGGCAGTCCCACCTCTATCTCCATTAGAGCTGAAAATACCTATACCTCAATGCCAGAGATCTTGTCACCCCTGAAATAAATAGGAGAATGTTCCTTTTGTATTCCACTCAATTGGAGTGGGAGTTAGGAGGGCCCACAGGCTGCTCAAGCCCTAGGGCTATGGTATTTATGTCAAAGTTTTTTAATTGCTGGGTGGGGCCAAATTCTAATATCAGCCACAATATATTACTGGGGCCATAGCTCTTCTCCAACACTCAGACCTGGTTGTGGGGCCCATCTTTCCACACGAGACCACTTCCCTTAGTGTGAGTTCTTTCCTAGCCCTTGTTGATGCTCTGTACAAACTGAATTTGCTATAGATCTGAGCTAGAGGTTGTGAATATAAAAAAGGGTGTTGCCTATCACCACTGGCTGAAATGGCTGAGGGCCAGATCCTGCCCCATCCAGATACCCTGTTTATATCTGACGCTGAAAGAAGCTTCTTAGGATCTTGTACAGGCTCTCACATGGAGGGACAAGATCTGAACCCATGTCTGCAGGACTCCTTCCAGTGCATAGCTTTGTCTTCCCTTCAAAGCAGAGCATAGCCAATAATTTGGTAAATGGAGGCCTTCTTACTCAAGGGATTGTTAGCTAAATGAGGCTTTCCTGGACCAGCCTAGGATTCTGGAAATATTTTGCGCAAGTGTTCATGATGTTGTTGCTACTGCTGTTGATGATGATTTCATACTTGGATTATTCAGGCCACTTATTTTTTCTTTTTTCCTAGTTTCTCTTTCCTCACAAGCATTTTATTTACCCAAAAGAAGGTAAAATCAAGAGTGGCCCATTTTTATATGGTTCTGGAAAATGCTTGAGGGAGGTAGGAGGAAAGGTTGAAACTACTGGCAACATGGTCTTAT
Source organism: Zalophus californianus (assembly GCF_009762305.2). Taxonomy (NCBI): domain Eukaryota; kingdom Metazoa; phylum Chordata; class Mammalia; order Carnivora; family Otariidae; genus Zalophus; species Zalophus californianus. The sequence continues at coordinate 20,948,940 of NC_045596.1, forward strand.
AGAAAGAGCGTGGGTTTCAGAATCAGACAGGCCTGGGTTCAAATCTGGATTTGTTACTTACTATTTGAGTAAATGTTCAGAAGTTCAAGGCCCTCATCTGTAAGACAGAGATAATATCATCCAGCTCTCAGGGTTAAATAAGAAAACTTATTTTTAAATCATCAGTCTTAAAGACAGGCTCTATAAATCTTAGTTTTTCTCACTTTGAATGACCTTTTCTGGATTATATGAGAATTTTAGCTATCTATATTTTTCTATTCCTTCTTCTCATGGACAACCCTAAAGCTGGCTGAAAAGTAGGCCTCGTTTCCATGGAAACGTACTTAAGGTAAACAAAATTGAAAAGGGGAAGCACAGACACCCGTCCCCTACGCCCACTCACAACCACTGCACAGCCTCAGCAGAAATGTTTCCAAAGAAATGTTTCACAAAGCTTTCAGGGAAGGCACCAAGTGCTCTTTCAAAGTCTTTACATGCTTTTTCATTGTAGGGCTCTTGAAATGAACAATAATTTGAAACAGATAATAATGAACTTCACAGAGCAATGGACCAAAAGTGGAATTATTGAGCTCACCATTGTCTAATATAATTAGGTTGACACGCCTTTGAATCCAAATGCACGACTTCTCTCGCTCTCTATCCTGTATGTTCACATTTATTTGAAGAAGAACTTTTAATGGGAAGAATATTACAAGATTCCTGGGCTCCACATGGTTTCAGTTCTAATCCAAGTAATTTACTTTCCTCTGAAATTCTGATTTTCCTTTCCTCTTCTTCTCTTTTCTTTCCTTTTGTCTTCTTTCCTTTCTTCCTTCCTTCCTTGGCATCAGTATTTTGTACATTTCAAAGGGGAATTGCTCCCCTGAGTGTGCATGGAAATGTAAGCATATAAATTACACACCAAATCTACTTAACAAGAAGGAATAATCCCACTGACATTTCCCACTGAACAATGCCTTCTTAGGAAAAATGCTGCAGGTACTTTAGAAGACCAAAAGGCATCCAATCAAATGACTTTTTAAAATTCCACAAAATATTTTTTTCTGCTTAAATAACTTATTAAACATAGCAACAATTAGATAATAGATATTTCTTAATTAGTTCTAACTTTAGATCTCTCTTCTATCAGGCAGAAATCAGACTAGCTTTACAGGGATGTAAACGTCCCTTTGAAAACCCTAATAACAGAGTAGTCTCCTCTACTTTCTGTCTAGCACAAGGGCCAACCAACTTTAAAGTGTGAAAATTAACTCATGTCTTACCCAAGACATCCGTCCACAAGATGTGACATCTAAAATGATACGGCAGGAACGTAAGTCACCAAAGACAACAACTCATAAAATTATGGCTAACAATGGTAGACAGTTTGGTTATTGCAATCCACCACAAAAAAAGAAAGAGAAAAGGCATCTAATACAGCCTTTATTAGTTGCTTTATTAGTCACTAGTACATGTAGTGAATTTTCCAAAAGCTCTAACAAAAGAATTGACTTGGCCCATGTTGCCAAGCCACAGGCAGAAGATTCTGTGCTACCGAGGACGTACACCATGGTAGGGAGAAAGATTAGCAGAACAATTTTCCCCAAATCAGATTGTCTAGATGCCCCTGAGCAGTCAAGTCAAAACAACCACACTCAAGGGGACTCTGAGTCTTAGCTAGTGGGATATAAAGAGCTACTGTTACTGGAGGAAGAAGGCCCAGCCAGGCAACTGATGATTAACATCACTAGTTCCATCCATCAACAACAGATCCGAAGAATAAATGAAGAGGGAGCTAAGGGAGTCCTTCCCTTTGTCATGTGAACAGATCTATTTGATGAGATGTGAGGAGAGTTCAGCAGCCACAAAATCATAGACTCATTGACCATTGGAGCTGGAAAAGTTGTAGAAGAGAAACTGCAGCTGAAGGTGATGAAATGACTTGCCCAAGGTCACAGAGGAACCACTACCCCCCTTCACCACTTGTGACTTGAATGGAAATAGTCTTTATCTGACACGAAAAGAAAAAAAAAGTGAGTACACTATGTGTCAGCAAAAGTTATGCCACACGCAGCTAGATCATTGCCCAACAAAGGAAATGTGGATTCACAGAACTAGCTTCCTACTTCAAACACTATTTTTCCTGTAATTGGGTATGGTTGGGGGCAAACTCTGGTCAAACACCGCAAAGATAAAGGGAAGCTCTCTGTTCTTAGATGCATCAACTGTAGGCCCAGTTAAGACATCTCAACCATTCATTGATCCAGAGTTGCTTGAGGCAGGCCCAACATGGGCTCAGCGTTTTGGAAAATACAGAGAAAGCATGACAGGATCTTTTTCCTCAAGAAAAATGTGGACGACTATAGGAGATCACCAGAGATCAAGTGCAAAGACTGAGTATTGACAAAATTCCCAACAGGAGTTCAGGAATGGGGGAAATCATAGGGTACTGGGCAAATAGTCAAGGATGGCTTGATGGAGCTGATATCCGTGGGACCTTGAAGGCTGGGTGGGGTAGCGGAATAGGTTAGAGGAGGAGACAAGTTGGGGGTATCTGAAACAAAGCGGGAACAATGTTTCTGAGGTAGAAATTAATATGGCTCCAGAGAGTCTAGTGAAGAGACCCAACTAAGTGGCCTACAAGTTAGGTTTGAGGATAGAATGAAAAACAATCCATAGGGAAAGCACGATGAATGACTCACTAAATCATCTGGCTGAAGCAAAACAAAACAAAGCACCAGAGTCTGGACCCATCTCCTTGTCTCACTGGTATGTTAAGAAAAAAATCAAATCTGCAATGTCTGGATGTACAAAAGCCAGAATCATCAAAAGGTTATATCCTTCATATCATGAGTAGTATCTTGACCTCTGTACAAAATATAAAGTTGGTTTGAGCCATACGAGGATTCATTGACCCTTCGCACCACCACTCCCCAAGAGGAAATTGATCAGATAGTCTTAGAAGCCATTTTTAGGCCCACAGGATACTGACTCAACAAAATAAGGTATTGCCAAAACTACTCAAGATCCGAATAGCTATCCAAATGCTTTTATATGTCTTTGAACATTCTTTCTCTTTGGCCTTAAAGGCGTTCTTAGATTTATCAACTCCTCCCAGTGGAAGGCCTGTCCATGCCCTTCCAATTATTACCTCCAATTTCTGGGGCGGGAAGGTAAACTGAGATGCAGAGGAACTATGGAGTCATCTAAATGGGAGACTATTTCAATGTCAAAACATGGCACGCCCAGACGCCTGCTGTACACAAAGACTATTTATAAGTCTGATCTTACGCTTGGATTTACAATGAAGTTTGAAGCAGAAAGAGCAAAATTCCAGATTCAAGAAAAATTACAGCTGGAAAAATAATTTTAAAATAAAAAAAAAAACAAGGAAGCCTTCCAAGAAGTTACTCAATTTGGGAATTTAAGGAAGATGGAGGTTTGGGTCCAAGAGGAAACTGCTTTGGGGACATAGAGGAATGGAAACTCTTGCCTTCAGCCTATTTTTGTAGCCCTCTCTTCAGGCATACACACATCTGAGGAGAGAGAAGACATTCCTCCTCACTGCTTCCAACAAGGCACATGCGAGCAGAGACCTCTGGTCGCACTGTGCACAAGCCACATGCAAAAGCTCCAGGCATGGAGAGGCTGTGTGTGGGGGAGAGATGAATTCGCCCCTGACCCTTGGCCCCAAACAAACATACACCCTTCCTGCCTACCTGCTTATGCCTCCACTATATGCACAGCATGGAGCTCCAGGTCCCTCAGGAGTTGTGTGTTGAGGGTGGGAGTGGGCATGTGATGGGCAGAAATCCTCTTCCTCTGTCCTTCCTGCCTTGTCTTAAGTAGGAGAGAGCTTTAGATTCATGTTTAATAGCTGCTCCGTGTAGTTATTTGCTGTCTGGAGGCTGTAGAGTTTCACTGTGGTTTGGCAAACACGTGGGATCGATGCTGCCACCCCTTACTCACCTTCCTGTGGCAGACATCACCGATCAAGCAGAGCATTCTGCTTTGAGCAAAGATTCAACTTCAGAATCCTTCTCAACCCGATAGTCCAGGCTGTCATCACCAATTATAGTTGGCAAGTGGTTTGCAACTTATTTGCCAGCCCCAGGGTATAGAGAAAGAAAGAGAAAAGGAGAGAAGGAAGAAAGAGAAGAGCAGTATTTAACTCAGCACCAACTACGTACCAAGTAGGGGCATATCAGGGAGGGTGGGAGTCGGCCATGATGCAGAAGGGTATTCTATCATTGGCATTGCACAGTCATAATAAAAAACAGACTCCATCGGCTTTATGTTGTGCTTAAATTCTCCACAGACAATGCACTGGTATTGTCTGCACTGTCACTGGACTGCTCCCACTGAACCCCTCTCCTCCTTGACTGAGAACTGCATTTCCACACAGCCCACCTCTGAGAACCTCCTGGTGAGGGAACAAGGAATTGGAGTTGGAAGGGCCAAGCTTTTATCCCTGCTCTACCTTTAGTTTTGAGCAAACTGCATTTCAGTTTCCTCATTTGTAAAATGAGGACAACAAAGCTCCCTTTCTTAGAGTGATGTAACGGGGAGGTTAGTACTTATGCAACTGTGAAATGGCTCAGAGCCTGGCGTGTCAGAGGAATTACTTAAATGTCAGGTTTCTTTCTTAAGTTACCAACTAAACTGGACTGCCCTTACCGGAGTTTTAAGCTTACTATGGTAGTGATGGATGCAATTCATTATATACTCAATATGACTGTCAGATTTAGAAGAAAAAAAAAAAAAAAAGAGGGTTCCTGGTTAAATTTGAATTTCAGATAAAAATATGAATATTCTCAGTATGAATCTTTCCCAAATATTACAGGAGACATACTAATACTAAAAAATTATTCAGCTTTTAGAATCTGAAATTTAAATTTAACTTGCTGTCCAGTATTTTATCCAGCAATGTTAGCATCAAATCTGGAGGTGTGGAATGGATAAAGGAATGACTCTTTAGAGAAAAATTTGTCATGCTGAATGTTTCTCAAAATGGATGATTTTGCAAGCTTTTTTTCAGCCACTACACACAGTAAGAAATACATTTTGTACCGCCATTCAATGCACACATATGTATGCGAATTAACAGAAATAAACATCTCACAAAACCTTTTCTGACAACAGTGCAGTCTGGCAGTTTCTACCTTCTTCATTCTCCAATTTTTCATTTCTTTTTTTTTTTTTTTTAATTCCTGGTCTAGCCTCTCACTTAATTGATTTCCTGACGCCCTAATGCAGAGGTCAGTAAACTACAGCCCAAGGGCCAAGTCTAATCAGCCAACTGTTTCGTGCATGTCCCGTGAGCTAAGAATGGTTGTTATGTTATTAAATGGCTGAGAAAAATCTAAAGGAGAATTGTATTTCGTGACATGTGAAAATTTCATGAAATTAACATCTCAGTGTCCAAAATAAAGTTTTATTGGCACCCAGCCACTCATTCACACATGCATTGTTCATGAATGTTTTCACACTATAATGGCAGAGTTGAGTAGTAGTGAGTTGAGAGTTGCATATTAAGCATGACCCACAGAGCCTGAAATACTTATTATTTGTGCCTCTACTGAAAAAATTTGCCTACTCCTGTCCCAATGTCCTGATGTGTCTTCACCCATAGTTTGAAAAGCTCTGCTCTAAACGGTTTTGCTCTGAAAGCATCTATTTCTATTCGTCTGAGTGGGCAGCTTTTTCTAAGAATTTCAGGTCAACCTTATTCTTCTCAGTTCCTCATAAGACAAACCCAGATGAACAGACTCCGGCCAGAAAATTTATTTTCGGTTGCCCTTAGAGTATGGGTTAGATTCAGTCAAGGCCCAGACTTAGCAAGAGTCACTGGAGGCATTGATGGCTCCCAGAGAAGGGAGGGATTATGAAGAACATGGAGAATAAAACATCAAGTTCTTGACCTTGAGCCATTGAGGCTCTTGACTCTTATTACAGAATTTAGAGCTTCCAGAGAAAAGGTTTTGTGATTTGCAAGAGCTAGGTGTAACTGAATCTAAAGTGAATCTAAACTGAACTTAAACCCCAAGTAAGTGAGACATAAAATCCACTATACACAAGAGAACGGAAAGAGAAGTACGGGTGGTTGCTCTGGCTAGAGAAAGAGGAGAGAGGGTAAGGGAGCCTACAGGCTGACAGATCCCTGAGGGGTTGTGTACCTTGCCTTCTCCCACACTCTATGACTTTCAGAGGCAGGGTAATAAATCCTCAAGATGGATTTAGGTGGCACCAGGACCTGAAAGAATGCATGCCTTGCTCTCTGAAAGCTACCTGGAGTTAGGAGGGACCCCACAGATAAATATATGCAGCCAGCAAACTACCACTCAAGGGCAAAAGCAGGCATGCTACCTAGTTTTGTAAATAAAGTTCCATTGGAACTGAGCCATGTCCATTTGTCCACAAATTGTCTTTGGCAGCTCATGCTACAATGGCAGAGTTGAGGATTTGCTTAATGTATTTCCTATCTGGCCCTTTACAGGACATAGTTTGCCAACTCCTGTCCCACATACTGGGAATAACAGCCTAGACAGGGCACTAGGGTGAAGCAGGCAGAAGGGGCCTGAGAGAGTCCTTGGATTTCCCCATGACCAAAACTCTGTAGGACAGCATCTTCCCTTATTTTGCACCCTCCCCCATATAGACACAAAATGGCTAAAAGAAGATCAGAAGAACTGAGCAGGAGTTGAAGTTGGGATGAAGAGGATACATCAGAGATGGAAGGCTCCCTAACAACTGAGACCTGGGCAGGTCGCCAAATAATGGCCATTGGGTGCCAGTACGAATAGATGCCAAGGGCTAAAGACCAGGCCTACATCAGATTTAAGATGCCTTTGGACCAGACCACCACCATCCCTTCCTCACCCACCCCAGCACCCCATTTCCTACACCTAAACAATCCTAAACCTCCAGGATCTTAGCTGCAACCCCAGGAAGAAGGGAAGGGAATAAAATGTTGGATTAAGTGACTGGAACGAGAAATGACTGCGTAGACATCGAAGTGGTTGATTTTACTCTGGAAGTTCCTCTATATTAAGTTTCCTGCCACTAGCAGAATGTGGGCTGAAACTAGAAATTGGGTTATAGAAAAAAGAAGAAAGTTACATTCCATGTACACAATAGGAAGAGCAGGAAACTGACTTTGCCGCTACCGGAAATTGGAATTTCATTCACAGCGATTCAGGAGACCACAGCAATTTAAGTCCCAATGGCTCATGACTCAGTGACTCCATACTGAATTCTTTTTCTGTCTGCTCCTCCCTAGAGAAAAACAGCTTAAACCAGTCTGAATCTCTCATCTTCCCCCATTCTACCTTCGACTTCGGAAGAGAAATCCTGGACGAGCTTAGGTTCTCACCAGTAGGTGACGCTAACACGGAGCGTGCCATACTCATTATGTGATGCTGAATTAGCCAGACACTAATTAGAGCTCCCTTCATTGACTCCTCTACTGCACACACTCCCTCTGGTCTAATTGAACCTTGTCATTAAGTAGGCCCTGAGTGGTTTTACCTCTAGGCTAAATTTGCCTCTCCTGAGTGGTATAATGGAAAGAATTCCAGAGTTAGGAAACACGGGACATGGATTTGTGTTGTCCTACTAATTAGGTGAGTTGGCCAAGTCAGTTAATCTCTCTGAGTCTTGGGATCTTCATCTTTAAAATCCATGAGTTGGAATTGTTGGATTTTTGTTTTCCAGGTTTAAAAAGCAATTCAATAACCACAATGAGATCACACTTTTCACCCATCAAATTAATAAATTTTGAGAAAAACTTAAGAGTCCCAGAGAAAGGCACTTGGACATAGTGCTATGGAGAATGCACACTGGTACAGACTTTCTGGTGGGCAATCTGGCAATATGAAGTCCAAGTCCTAAGAATGTAAATATCCTTTGCCCACCAACTCCTGATGTAGGAATTAATCTTAAAGAAATAAGTACAGACATGTGCAAAGACATAGCTAAAAACATATTCAACAAAGCAGAACATTTCAGTTTCTCTGGAGACTCAGTGTATCTTTGTTAACTAGTCTCTAAATCTTCCTATAATTCTTAGAACTATATTACAATACTTGTATAAGGCAACAAAGCAAACCATTGTTTAATCATATAAAGAGAGAAACAAGTAGAGCCTAGGATTTCTTGAATATTTCTTGAATGACAGGCGCCAGGCTAAATAGTTTTCTTAAATTCTGCCTTTAAATATTCTTACAATAACCCTATGCAAGAGGTATTATTACTCTTATTTTACGGATAGAGACTGTGAGGTCAGGCAAGTGAACTTCTTGCCGGAAGTCACACAATGCTGGAACACAATGGAAGAAGTGCATCTTCTGCTTTGTAAAGACCCAGTTCCCTGTGGGCTGGAAGAAAACTTTCCATACAGTGGAGGTAAGGGGAGGGACATTCAGTATGGGGACATTAATCCTGACTGAGAATTGGATCCAGGCTCTTCAGAAGTATTAAGTTAGAATCATAATTTCAAAGCTTTGGCCATTTCTTTGTGCTGCTAACAATGGAAAGCCAAACTGGTCTGCGAGAGGCAAGGCTTTCTAGTGGGGGAGGGGGGGAAGCACTTAACTGGACTTTTAACTGTAGAAAAAAGGGAAATTGCATCCTGGAACAGGAAAGCCTCAAGTTCTGTGTATACCAAAGTCAAAGGTGGGGAGTTGTTTTGATGTTAATGGATTTGGGGCTCTCTCTGGTGGGGTGGAGGGAAGAGGCTGTTGGGGTCCAGCATTGGGGGAGGAAAGAGATGGTTGAAGCGAAATTCTGTGCAGAGGTGAGCAAAGAGCAGGGCTGTACTCAGCAATATGTTGGAACCTGAAGATCAAGGAAGACCAGTAGGGACTGGGTGCGATGCCATATGGCCCAGGGCTTTGGGGTATGGTTAGGGCCAGCACTGAACTTACATTTCTTCTCTGTGCACTGAAATTCCTTCAGATTTTCACTCAAGCCAGAAAGCCTCCCGTTAGCACTGCCGTAGGGGCAATGGAAGGCACTGAGTCCATCTGGGCAGTCAGGAGCACCATTCAGATGGAGAATGATAAGTGACCACCAAAATTATGTTTGCACTCTCCAAAGAGCCCTCAGTTTTATTTGCATATTTTAAAAGGATGACCCCGGAAGGTTGTAATGAGCCCAGGGACACATGAGTTGGATGTAGTGCTTATGTTTCAGGGACTGAGACTCAGGCTGGTCTACAGGGCAGCTGAAACCATGTAGTCGGATGCCTGTTAACAGGGTTCATCCGTTGTGGGGCCTCTGCAGGACCACGAGCACTTGGCTGCTGGCAGCAAGCTAGGTGATTACCGCATTAGATCATGCTTATAATGGGAAAAAGGCTTCTCTCCTCCGGCTGACTAATCAGCTTGCCATTTTTATTGCATGATCAGTATCAAGAGACAACGATTCTGAACTCTGTCAGCATCCTGGGTGTATGCTGGCATGACAGAAAGAACAGTTATATTAGCAAAGAGAACAGGTGGAGGGATTAGCAAACTTGCTAAGAGGGACAAGAGAGTTTGGTCCCCCGAGGCACAGGAAGAGGCTGCTGGCTCCCATTAAAATGAGAACCGCTATTACAGAGCTCCCATCCTCCAGGTCCTCTACAGACACTCTGCGTTTGCCTCTTGCTTATTTTAATGTCAAAAGTATGTCGTGCTCATTATCAATCTGTATTGGTTCCCTGGGGCCCGCAACAAATCACCACAAACTCGGTGGCTTAAAACTGCCAAAAATTATCCTCTCCCTCTTCTGGAAGTCAGAAGTTCAAAATCCAGGTGTTGGCAGGGCTGTGCTCCCTCTGGAGCCTCTGGGAGGGGGGATTCTTCCTTACCTCTTCCAGCTCCTGGTGATTCCAAGGAAATCGTTGGCATCCCTTCGCTTGTAACTACATTATTCCAGTCACTGTCTCCATCCAGCATGACCTTCTGCTCTTTTCCCTCTGTGGGTCTCATTTAAGGATGCTTGTCATTGTCCTTGAGGCCCCTGCACAATCCAGGACAATCCATCTCAAGATCCTTCACTTAATTACATCTGCAATGACACTTTTCCAAATAAGGTCACATTCAAAGGTACCAGGGGTTAGGATGCAGACATATCTTTTGAGGGGCCACCACTCAACCCACTATAGTAACTAATGAATGAATTTAAAGGTGGGTAAAAGGAAAGGGTAAAGTTTTGGAAAACCTTGCCGATCTATTTTTCCCTTTCGATAATCTCAGCTCTCATTCTGTAGCCCTTCCTCATTTTTTTCTCGCCTCAGCAAATGTTGTGAAGCAGAAGAAAAGGAGGATAAAGGGTAAAAGGATAAAAAGAAAGGGAAGAGAGCTCCCTCCCACCCCCAGGAGAGGTCAAGATGGGGAGAGAGGGGGAGGAAGAGTTTCCATCTGGGTACCCCCCTTCAGGTAGAAACTTAGGTGGGGAGGAAGTGAGGGGAATCAGAAAACCCAGACCAAATGGGAACTCCAAGTGCAAGAAGCTTGCGGCTCACCCCTCAAGGTATAGCTCCAGACCACTGGAAATCCCTTGAACAGGGTGCTGCCCAGAGGGTGGTTTAAAGAAGGCTGATCGTGAGGCGCCTGGGTAACTGGGTCTGTTAAGCGTCCAACTCTGGGTTTCGGCTCAGGTCCTGAGCTCATGGGTCCTGAGATCAAGTCCAGCCTCGGGTTCTGCGCTCAGCAGGGAGTCTGCTTGAGCTTCTCTCCCTCTGCCCTTCCCCCCCCCCCCTTGAGGGCTTTTGCTCTCTCTTAAATAAATAAATAAACAAAAATAAAGAAGGCTGATAAAAGGGTACACATGCACATATGGAGGAGCCACCCTGGGTCCCATGGCCTGTTGTACTGGAGTTTCTGTGCAACTTCCAGGCGGGGACCGATAGACCCCGAGAAACCCAGAGACAAGGGGACCGGAAGGCCTCTAGGTGCAGGGATCTCAATAAGGCGTGAAGACAGGGGCCCATGGACTTCTGCAGCAGGGCTTCCCCAAAGCAAGAAATGTGATTATTGAGCTATGCCCCAACAGGGATTTACACCAGATGCCTACAGATGGAATAGGACCAGGAAAGGTCACTTTCTGTCCCATCCCTCCTGGAGGTCAGCAGGGAGGAAGCCAGGGCACACAGAGCTCCTGAGAGGAGAGGAAAAGAACAATAATGAGCTTAAACTCATTGTCAACATAGGGGACGTTGGCTGGAAAGCAAAGCGGCATGAAAAAGCAGTGGGTGATAGAGGTGACAGAAGTGGCTTGAGTGTGTATGTGTGGCATCGGGGAGTAGAACACAACACCCACCATGGACACACTCTTTTCTAAAGTTTATCCCCTTCCCTTGAGGTAACAAGCTTCATTGTTTCGCTGTGGAGCATCCCACCCCTTTGCCCATGCTCACATAATCATATGCACATACAGATAGATAGATAGATATATGTTCATTTTTAATTTTCTGAAGTTTACTTTTCTTAGTAATCTCTACACCCAACGTGGGGCTCGAACTCACGACCCCAGGATCAAGAGTCGCATGCTCCTCCCACTGAGCCAGCCAGGTACCGTAGATTTGTTCATTTTTTTTAAACAACGGGAGTAGATTATGCCCAGCTACTTTTCTTACATGACATGACATCATAGTGAATGTGTCTGTGTGTGTATAGTAAATGTGTGAGTGTGTATAGATGTGTGTGTGTGTGTGCTTCTTTTAATTCCATAGCATGCAATATCCATGAATCTTACCCCACAATTTGCTGTGTATCACCACCACCTTCACTGTCACTTTTGCCCTTTTTTTGACCATCCTAAACAACGTTTCAATAGACACACTCGTTTTCTCCTCTAACCCTCACGAGACCCCTCTGAGGCGAAGGTCCGTTCTGAGACTCATGGCACAGTGACAGGCCTGGGCATGCCCTGATGGTCCATGCTTTTTCTTCTGTACCACAAATATCACATGCTCTTTTTTCTGCACCAGAAATATCATTCCCCATGACTGTTCACAGTGTGTGGAAATCCCACCTTCAGGGATGTATATTAGTTTCCTAGGGTTGCTAACAAATTACCACAAACTGGGTGGCTTAAGAGAGTGCAAGTTTATCCTCTCCCAGTTCTGGAAGCCAGAAATCCAAACTCAAGGTGTCAGTAGGGCCACGCTCCTTCTGGAGGCCCTAGGGAAAGGGTCTTTTCTCGTCTCCTCCCAGCTTCTGTTAGTTGCCGGCAACCCTTGCCATCCTTGGCTTGTGGAAGTCTCCCTCGGTCTCTGCCTCTATCATCACATCATGTTCTCCCGGTGTAGTTCTGTGTCCAAACTTCCCTCTTTGGAGATGGACACCAGTCCTTGCATTAGGACCCGCACTAATCCAGTATGACCTTATCCTTAACTTGATTCCATCTGCCAAGACCCTTTTGGAAGGGTCACATACACAAGTTCTGGATGGACATGAATTTTGTCAACCCCGCACAAGGGGGATGTTCTTTTGAGTCCAAATGTGATTTCTTGAATACTCACATTCAAGTTCTAAAGTACAAATGGCTTGTTTGTCAAGAGCTAATATGTCCAGCACCACGTGAATGTGGATGACAGGGTGGGCACGTTGCTGGGACTGGAATGTTGACAGGCACCTTGAGATCAACCCAGGCTCTTGACTGCCTCCCCACTGAGCTCACACCAGTCACCAATCACTGTGTTTGGGTTCCCTGGCCTCACTGTCTCTTCTTCAAAGGTTGGGCCACTGAATTCCTCACCTGAGGAGCAGGAACACCCTCTGGGAGGAATTTCTTCACCTCTAGTCTCACCCGCCTCTAATCCATCCTCTGACTTTCAACCCCAGTGATCTTTCTGAGTTAAAATTAAGATCATGCAAAGCCTGCTCACTGCCTTCAGGGCACAGTCCAAGCCTGTTGGTCAGCACACAGGCCCTTTGTGACCAGCAGATTGCTTCCCAAGTAACCTCAGCTCTTGCCCTACCCCCAGAACCTTGTGTTCCGTACTCCACGCTATTCCCAGAACCAACCCGCCTTCCCACACCTCCTTGGCTTTCTGTACTCTGCACCCTATCTAAAAACTCTTTCCCTCCCTCCTTCACATGGTGTAGTGAGTTGAGTTGAATGGTGAACACCAGAAAGAGATGTCTATGTGCTAACTTCCAGAGTGTAAGAAAGTGACAGATTTGGAAAAAGGGTCTTTGCGGCTATAATCAACTTAGAGTTCTCGAGACGAGATCATTCTGGATTACCTGGGAGGCCCTAAATCCAATGACAGGAGTCCTTATAAGAGAAAGGCAGAGGGAGATTTGACACAGACACACAGAAGGGAAGGCCAAGTGACGACAGAGGCAGAGAATGGATGATGCGGCCTCAAGCCAGAGAATGCCTGGAGCTCCCAGAACCTGCAAGAAGCAAGGAAGGATTCTTCTCTAGAGACTTCAGAGGGAATGTGGCCCTGTCAACACCTTAATTTTGGACTTCTCACCTCTAGAACCTCGAGGGAGTAAATTTCTGTTCTTTTAAGCCTCCCAGTTTGTGGTAATTTGTTACGGCAGCCCCAGGAAATGAATATTCATGGGCTCTCCCCAAGGATATGGAAGGCTCTGCCGGCTGCTGATGTCACAAGGCCACCTAGCTGAGAGGATGAGTAGGAACTACATCGAGCTTACACTCAGCCTGCCAAGCTGTGCTGTCGGGCGTGAAACTGCCTGTTGCCCGAAGGAGTGCTTTTCTCTTATTCACACAAAGGCACCTGATGGGCCAGCAGCAGCCCTAATTCCTGGGTGTTGTTCAAGGGTCTCTTCCTGGGTTGGTCCTCCAGGAAGCCTTCCCTGCCTCACACACCCTCCCTCAGACTAGTTTGGACACTTCACCTGCTTCAGTAGCACCTAATCATACATGTATCCTGCTGTAAAACAATTGTTTGTTCCCATTTCTGTCCCCTCCTCTGCACCTTGGAAGCAAGGACTATTTTTATCCTTCCCTTTCCCCTATACCTAGCACTTAATAGGTGTTCAAAAGAGGCCTACTGAATGAATGAGCAGGAGCACACAATGGGGCTTTAGCAAGCTGGAGGCAGCGAGAAGGAGCAGTCCGCAGGGGCAGAGGTGGGATGCTATTCCCAAAGGGGGGCTGGATATGGGCAATTTTATGCACGTCACAATTTTGCCTAAACTAGCCATCAAAGAAAACCAAAAAATAGACTTAAATAGAGAGCATCACCAAGACATTAATGTTTTACAGATGCCATATCTGATATTGTGTCTTTATCTTTTCCCTAATTGAGGCATCAGTGCCTAAGGATATTTCCATTTGGGCCAAGCACGTGTTCCACACATCCAATGGGATTCAGTGCACTGCATTCCATGCAGATACACACATGAGCTCATACAAGTCCCAGGGTGCTCATCTGGTCCAGATTTGAAGGAAACTATGTAGCTGGATGGAGAAAAACACATCATGTATCAACTTAATACCAAACAGATTTTATGACATACTGAAACTTCTTTTGATAATCAACTAATATATCAGAAGGGCTAATGAACCAAAAAAGTACCAGCTAATCATTGTATCTTTGAGGTCTGGACAATGTTTGTGTGGGTTGCAGGGATGACAGAAAGGCAAAAAGATGCAGGGAGCTTTAGGGAAATTTATCCAAAAGGACTCCTGAGAGGCAATATGTCTGTTGTAGCAAGAGGTATATTTTGCCAATTTATGAGCATAAGCAAATTTTTTTTTTTTTTCTGGCGGAAAGTCAGGTTGGACTTTTCCAGAGATAAAGGACAATGGCCTGGTCATTCTCATCCCTGCTAGGCATGAGCACCATGGATGCTACTGAGGAAGGAGTCAATTCTTGGTTGTCTCGTTTGGGAATATCTCAACCCATTTTTGAGATTGGTGTGAATAGCCTCCCCCCCCCAACCCCGCCACCAAACTATCACTTCACATAAAATAAAAAATTGGGAACATGGGATTAAAATGATAAATTAGCTAAGAACTTTTGGCTGCTAGTGAAAATCACTTGTGGTTGGAATAAGAAACAAGGCAATTGTAACGAAGGATATTGGCGAGATTAATCCAATTTAATGGAGAGTTAATGCATCTTGGGAAAGGTAAGGCCTGAGACAGCTCAGGATCCTCAGCAGCAGGAGTTGCCATTCATGAGACAGCTTCAAGTTCTGAGTAAACAATTCTAGGAGGACCGAAACTGGTTGACCCAGTTTGGGAGTGGATTGAATTAGAATGGATTACTCAACTAAGGGCAGGGCAAGGTGGTCCTCATGCAAGGTGATCTCTTACAAGCCAGCTAATGCTCCAGTTGGGACTGACCATAAATACCTACTAACATGTTGGGAGGGTTTTAGGGCACATGGGGATTTAATATAAGGTTTCTGTTTTTTCACTTTCTTTAGTACAGGATTTCCAGCTTGGTGTCAGGGAGAATGTAGTACTGTCCCCTGGGATGGGGGATGGCCTTTGGAAATCTGTAGAATTCTGTTGGACTGTCTCAATATCTGGGGAGGGATGGGAAGGAGAGCGGAGCACTACTGACCCTCAGAAGGCAGGAACCCAGGGAGCTCACCTTCTTGCAATAGCCCCACTGAGAAGCACTGCATTAAAGTAATTCCATTCCATTCCTGGCTAAATCTGTATGTAACTCGCTTCTCCTATGGTATAAGCAGAAAGGATACTACTGTTTGTATTTGCTTTTGATTTGATTTAGGTTGCCATTTGGAGGTGTTTTTATTTTATCATATTATATTTTTTACATAACCAAACCATTTTGTTGGCATTATGTAAATAGACTTATCTTCTAAAATGTAAGAGAGGAGTGGAGGACATTTTTCAGAGGAAAACCATCCTTTCAGATGCCCTATTCAAACCAGGAACTCCAGAAGAAGGTCCTCTCCATTTGATCTCCTACAGGAGATATTATAATGAGATTCTCAGTTATTAGCCAAGGCCACATGTCACAGGCAGCAGAGCTTCAGTTCCTCATGCACATAAAGAAAAAGGAGGAATTTGAGACAAAAGACTAACATAGAGTGTTTTCCTATTACTGGAGAGGAGCAGTAATAGAGCCTTTGTAACAAAGGAATCATGTGACCCTTTTAAAAATAAGAGTGAATTCAAAAGTCAGGACTGTCTGTGCAGGAAGCTTCAGGGAAATGCAAGGAATTTTTTAAAAAGGAAGAAGTTCTCAGAATAGGGCTGTAGGAAAATGTCTCCTGACAACTGAGGCAGCCATATTGGCGAGGGGCAAACGTGATTAACTTCATTTTATTTTCATACAGGAAACCATAGGGATAGCCAAGAAACAAGCTCACTATTTCTGGTTATTGGCTTGTTCTAGCTCTTAGGGGACACTCCCTTCCTCAGTCAGAGAGCTGTTTTTATGGCAAGGGACTCACATGCTTTTTCATTGCTACATTTTCTTTGAATCATGGTTGGCAATTAGGCATTCAAATTGACTATATACCTTTGGGATTCTTCTGGGTATGCAAAGAATTCCCCCATCTGTTTTGCTCAGGATGTGGGCAGATGAAGAAGTAGTAACCACTGATAGATATTGCCTCTATTTGACTGGTGTTGGGAAAGAACCTTTGCAATCAGCCAGGGAGATATTCACCAGTGCTAAGAGATGGAAAATAGAACTATATCTTTGGATCTCACCTACTTCTGCAACTGTCCCCAGGTCAGAGGGAGTTGGGGCGGGTGGGGGGAGAGTGGGGTGGGAAATCCCACCTTTCAAAGGTTAAAGACAGCCTGTGACTTAAACAGAGAATTAGGGAAATTGGTTGGGGGGGTGGGGAAGGAAGATTGTGCCATAAAGTGAAAAAAGAAAAAAGAAGGAATTCAAGTCAACAAATATTTATGAAGCATTAGGTGCTGTGCTAGATGAATCATCATCATAATAACAATTGTAAGAGTAGGTCATGCTTGCTCTCCTCTTTCCAAGTTCCAGGCACTGGTTTTTGTTTTTGCTTTTGTTTTTTATTGAAGTATAGTTAACATACAGTGTTATATTAGTTTCAGGTGTACAATGTAATGATTCAACAATTCTATGCATTACTCAGTGCTCATCATTTTAAGTGTACTCTTAATCCCCTCACCCATCGGGCACTGCTTTAAGTATATTATATATATTAACTCATTTAATCTTCATAACAAACCTATAATATTTATACCTGTTAATATGATCCCCACTTTAAGAATGCAGAGACAAGGCACCAAAAGGCTAAGTACCTTCCCAGAATTATCCAGGTAATAAATACTAGAGCTGGGATATAAACTTAGTAAGTCTTCAGAGACTGGGCTATAAATCACTATATTATAGTGTCTCTTAAGAGATGATTTCTTTTCTCAAGAAGGTTACAGGGAGATAGTCATCAACAGGTAATGCCAGTATTATTTGAACAGAAGATGATGGGTAAGTGTGGGGTGTTTGGGATGCCCATAGTCCAGTCCTGGGGACAGAGGTGGCTTCTAACCAGAACCTTGAGTAGTGGATAGGAATAAGTTAGGGAGACAAAGAGTCAGGGGGAAACCAACCGAGACAACAGGAATAAAAAGGGTGTGTAAGGAGAAACAAGCAGTTTGGGGGCAGGAGGAGTATAAAGTATGAGGAAGACAGGTGAGGTACGGTTGGGAGCTTAACATGTTAAAGGCACACAAATCTTCATTTGTTGAATGAACACATGAGGGTCCAGCCAAACATGGCTCTGTGGGCCAAGTTAAGGAGTTGGGTGGACATAGGGGGGAGTTTAAGCAAAGGAGTACTATGATATTAGACCACTTTAGCAACACTGTTAAATATGTATATATAATTATTATTATTATTGGCTGGGAGAATGGCAATTTTAACTACTTTTCCTGTAGTTCTTTATAGGGAGGCCTTATGTCAGAAACTGGTTAGAAAGTGGCCAAAGAAGTTTGTCTTGAAGTTACACTTTTCTTTTTACTAAAAGTCAGTCTATTGGCCCAAAAGTGGTATTTTCTTAGTTTTTACCTTCCACAAATTAAACCATGACATCATCAGCCTAAATAATTTTAACTGATGCCTGGCTAGGGTTCTTCTCTTTCCTCTTCTATTCCTTTTTTTTTTTTTTCTTCCTTAATTCCTTTCTTCCTCCTCTTTCTACTTTTATCTTACTTATTTCATCAAGTGGCCAAATTGGCGTGAAACCACACCTCAACTTGACCACAAGGGTTATAATGGAGACATGAAAACCAGAAGGAGGCTATTACAACATGCCAAGCAAGAGAGTATGCTGAGGGCCTAAACTGGAATAATATTAGAAATAGAGAAGAGGGGGCATATTCGAGAAAAAGCAAAGGGCTAAAATTGGCCAGCTGTGCATGCATGGGAGCTGGGATGGTAATAGAACTAGAGGGACTGGGATGAATCCTGGTTTCTGGCCTGGATGGCTGTCATTTACTAAAATAAAGCACATAGGATGACACACATGTCTAGGAAGGAAGATGATGAGTTTAGTTGCAGGCATATGGATTTGAGGTACATCTGGAAACATCCAACAGGAGGCAGATGGGTCTGAAACCAAGAGAATGATGACAAAATTGGGAAAGTAAATTCAGTACTTATGGCCTAGAGGCTGTAATAACTAGTTTCAAAGATGGCTGCCATCAATGTCTTCCCTCCAGTAATGCACATGCCACTCCCCCACCCACAGGAGGACTCTGTCCCTTCCCTGGAAACTCATCCAGACTTGTAAATGTTCTGACCAACAAAATGCTGGGGAAGAGACATTCTGGGACTTCTGAGTTCAAGCCTTAAGAAGACAAGTAATCTTTAGTTATTTCCTCTTGGATCATGGAATGCAGCTGCCATGCTATGAGGAAGCCCAAACTCTAAACTCACAGAATGGTGATAATGAATGGTTATGAATGATTATTGTTGCTGTTTTAAGCCACTAGTTTTTAAAAAACTTTTCAATACATGGCACTAGGAAGATAAATTGGAACCTGAAAGAGTGTAGTGCTACTTATAACAAAAACCTAATTTATATATATAAATGTCATATATACATATATATGACATTGGCTTTGAAAGCTAGCAGCTGGTAAAAGCTGGGGGCTTTGAAAAGACATACAGACTGAAAAGGCAGTAAGGAAATTGATATTGAAGATTTGAGAATAAAAGACATGCGTTAGGGACTGGCAGAATTATTTAGTGAAATGTTGCCTACAGTAACATGAAAAATAGACCGCCTGATTAATGATGGGCTGGCTAAGAAGATTTCTAGGCAGAGTGACGGCTTCCTTTAGCTGCCAAAGATAAAGTACAAGAGCAATGAGATGAGATTAAGAAGGAACTGTTTAGCTTTCAAGCAGAATTTAGAGGCAGTATTTCTGATGCAAAACCTGCCTGATGGGAAATTAAAACAATTTTGTATTTGCAGCTTTTTGGGAAAACAAGAGATCCTCAGGGTAAGAAATAGCCACAGGGAGGGTGCTTGGTTGGCTCAGTTGGGGGTATGTGTGACTCTTGATCTCAGGGTTGTGAGTTCAAGCCCCACATTGGGTGTAGAGATTACTTATTTTATTTTATTTTAAAGATTTTATTTATTTATTGGGGAGAGAGAGAGCACATGTGAGAGAGTGAGCACGAGTTGAGGGCAGGGGGAGGGCAGAGGGAGAGGGAAAAGCAGACTCTCCACTCAGCGGGGAACTTGACAAGGGGCTGGATCCCAGGACCCTGGGATCATGACCTGAGCCAAAGGCAGACCCTTAACCAACTGAGCCACCCAGGTGACCCTGTAGAGATTACTTTAAAAAAAGAGGGGGGAGGGTAATTAAAAAAAAAAAAACGAAAGAAAGAAAAGAAATAGGCACAGGGAAGAATAAAATCAAGAAGCTTCTAAGAAAACATAGCCTTTGGTAAAGATCAGATCAAGGGTGTGGTAGTAAGACCCTTTGTTGACGCCTCAGAAAGATTTAAGGTAGTGCCTCAGAAGCTTCTCAACTAGATAAAAGAGCTTTGTCATGGAGAACTTCCTAGCTTTTCTGTCAGACAATAGGACTTCTGAGAACCTTAAAGATTTTTGCCCCATGGCACACTGACTTTGAGGATCCTATCTCAAGGAGATTTGTGGGTATGAATTATAATTTAATACACTGGGAGCCTACAACATTTTAAAAAGGAATTATGTCAGTTTAAACTCAACAAGCAGGGCTTGGGAAACTATTAATCAGAAGAGAAATGTTTCACTGGAGAATGAAAATGCATGACGTTTAGGTTACAGATCTGGAATGTGGTAAAGGATGGATCATGGGAAATAAAAAGAGATATCTGGACCCTAAACTTCCTATGAGCAGGAAGCAGACTGAGAAAGCTCCTCAGTGGCAAACAGGGTATTTCCTCTAGGAAAAGAAGGGCAACTCAGAAGGTGAAGTCAAGATTTCAAAGGGAGGAGCCAAAAGCCGTGGAAAACCACTCACAAGGAGCAAAAATAAACTCTTAATCAAGGAACGTTCTCTCCCCCTGGAGTCAGAGGAAAATGACCACATGGGCTCAGTTGGATTTCAGAACTGCTAAGGACAATGGTGTCAATGTGCCTCCTGTTCTTTTTCTTTTTTGAGTGGGAACATCCATTGTTTTATTCTGTCTCCTTTCGACAATTGTATGTCACTATAAGATGGCTTACTATTATGTCTCATAAATCTCCACACCTAAAACACCACGGCTGAAGCAGACCAGCAAATCAGGTATAAATGAAGATTTATACCTGATTTAAATGATGATATCCCAGACTTTGAGCAAATGCCGTAAGGGAATGAGAATTTTGAGGGAGAGGTGAGTGCATTTTGCACGTGGGAATATTGTTCACTGTGGTCAGAGAGTCAACCATGGTGGGTAATCTCCAAATATATCCACCATCAATTCCTTCCCTCCTTGAATGTATATGTCATTTGTCAAAGAACAACTAGAACTGGACTGTAGTAACAGAACTGAAAACAGATTTTATTCAGGACTACAGCACTAAGGGAAAAGAGGCCTCAGTATGGAATCAGGTTCAATTCTGAACATGACACGGGCCAGTGGGAATCTATAGCCAAGGAGCAGGGTGGGAGTTGGTGGGTGAAAATTGCCAAAAGGAAACTTTGGGGGTAATGGAAGATTCTGGCTAAACTGATCTAGCAGGATTCTTGTTGAAGATAAGCCAGGGTGATCAGACACCACTGAGGGGATGGTAGAGGATAAGGAACTGATCAGATACTGAGGGTGATCAGATATGGAAGATGAGGGATTCTGGCTAAACCAGCTTAGCAGGATTCTCGCTAAAATTGGACAATGCAGATGTACACAAAAATCCAAAAGTCAGGCCTAGTTGAAAAAGAGTTCAGGGAAGCCTGAGGGGAGTTTGGTCAATGAGAGAACCTTTGTCACACTCCCCCGTCAAGAGATGGAGTTTATTTCTCCTAGGCTGGCCTCATGACTTCTTTGGCCAATACAATGCAGCAAAAGTGACATCTGAGACTTTTGAAAATCTGTTTTAAGAGAACTGGCAGCTTCTACCACCTTCCTTTTGGAAAACAGCCATCATATGTAAGGAAGCTCAACATCCATGAGTCAGGGACCATACAGAAGAATACAAAGACCCTCAACTGTCAGCCCTAGTTGAACTCCCAGTCAGTAGCCAACATCAATCACCAGCCACTTGAGGGAGGCCATTTTGGAACTATCATCCCCCTTAGCACCCTAGCCAATACTACAAAAAGCAGAGGAATCACCCACTTAACCCACAGAATTGTGGAGATCTTAATGTATGGTAGTTTTAAACCACTAAGTTTCAGGTGGTTTGTTGTAGCAACACGTAACCAAAACAGATACAGATTAAAACTTTGGAGACTGAATGAGATATCTCCAAGAAAGCACATAAAAGAATCAAGCAAGAACAATCCAGGGAGAACAAGAATTCTAGGTAGTTAGAAGTGTCCCCAAAAGGAGACTGAGAAGAAGTGTTCAAAGAGAGAAGAAGAAAGCAAGAAGCAGTAACATCACAGAAAGCAAGAGAGGACTCCTTCACAGTGTCAAATGCAGCAGAGAGTTCTAGAAAGAAAAGAGCAGATATGGAAATCTGCCATCAGGTTTGGTAATGTGAAGCTGATGATGATGCACTTTGTCAAAGCAGCTTTAACAAAAGGGTAGAAACAGAAGCTGAATTACAGGGTGTTAAAGAGATTTCAAACCAGGAAATTTTATTTAGTCATAGAGAGTAAAAACGAGAGGAAACAACATCTCTGTAACCAAGCGTCTAGAAAGGAAGTAAGAGTAATAGCACATTTGGTAAATGGGGATCACGGGGTCGAGAGAAGTATTATATTAACACATTTATGCTTTCCAGTCGGGCCCTAGGTTGCTTTGGCTTTTTACAAATGGTCATCTTCGGACTGATGTGTGGCTTCTGCTATTGAGTTTGTCCATATGGTTCTGCTTGAAAGCTAAGCAGATCTGAGTTTTATGATGGGCTTATCATGTGGTGCAAGGAGCACCGTATTGGGGGTTCTGACACTGAGTTGGCCACTACTTACAGCAAGTCATCTATTGCCAGACCTCAGCTCCTCCTCCACTCAACAAGTGGATTTGAATGGAGGACCGCGAAGGGCCTTCCAGTCTTAGCACTCCGTACATTGATTTCATTCTCAATTTCTACATGTGATTATAATGCTTTGTTCTTTTATTTCCTAGAAATTTGTAGTGTGAATATGGGCTAAATCACCTAACTTACATAAAACACTTGCGCCTAATGTATACGCAATACTTTAATTTTTAGCCCATATCCTATGAGTTGGAACTTGGGTATAAGGGGCTCAACTCATGAGCCCTCGGGGATTGAAGTCACCCAGAGCAGGTCGTTCTGGCCCAAGGTTGATGAGCTAAGACCTACCCCTTGCTCATACCTCAGGGACAGAGGTCTGTGGGCATGCCCAGGGATAAACCAGGCTACCCAGCAAAAAGGGAAGGGTCAGGAGGATTTACCAAGTCTAGCGCATTCCCTAAAGTGACAGGTACTCCTCAGTCTACATGGTTGGGGAGACAGATGTCTGTCACTTCATGTAGTGCAGAGATAGGAACATATCCTAAGCCTTTCCATAGCTCTCCCTCCCAAGGGTCAGTATTGTCAAGCATCCTTTTTTCACATTTAACATCTATTGGAGGATATTATTTCTGCATTCAGCCTCTTTCTTTTCTATTTCTCATTTACTTCCATCTTTACTCTGTGTGGTGTCTTCATTCCCAAATACAATCAAGGACAAAGCCAGAGGGTACATGGTTCTTGTACAGTCAGGAAATGTATTTAATTGGTATTACCAAGTTTTCTTTTTTTAGAAGAAGAAAATAAACTAGAAAGGGAAATCTTATTACATCTCTCACCCAAATCCTAATACTTTAATATTGATGTTATTAGTGTGACAGGAGGAGAAATAGATTTGTGGCAGGAAAAATAATTCTTCTCATTCTAAGGATGAGCATCCTCTGAGTGTTCATGCTAAATGGGATGATGAGTGTGAGTATGCAGGCTGGGAGAAGTCTTCGTAGAACCAGGTAGTGTTGGTTAAGGAAAAGGAAGAAAGAAGAGACAGAGGCAGGGAAGGAGGAAAAGGGAATTTTGGAGAGGTCAGAATGCTGGTTTCCATCAAGCTATGACGTCTGCTGGAGGGAGACAGTGGAGTAGCGAAGCGGCTATTAGCTGAAAAGAATAATACAGGCAGATCTGAGATGCTTTTTGCCCTATTTTATGCTTAAAATAGAACTTGGCTCTTTGTCACATCCTCCCCAAACCAAAAAAAAAAAAAAAAAAAAAGAATTTCAGAAAGTATTAGTAAGTAGCTGTAAAGTAGGTGTCAGGCCTATTGTAAGCCCTTACCATGTACTAACACACTTAATTCTCATAAGAACTTTGTGATGTAGGTGCCATTATTACCCTGGTTTTGCAGATAAGGAAACCAAAGCATGCAAATGTTAGATTAAATCACGCCAAGACACCCTGTCAGTGGTATGTGTGGAGCCAGGAGTTGAAAGGAGGTGTCTGGCCCCAGAGTCTCTGTTCTTAACGAGCACAGTAAGGGAAAAGTTGGTGAAGGCACAGGAGAGAAATGGTAGAGGGTGTTCTGTCCCACAGCACAAAGCACAGCAATAGAAATCCTCACTAGACCGTCTCCATAGAATGGGTCATGGCATGGAAGCTCCCTTCCCGCAGACAGAGGGACCTGAAAGAGAGTGAGAGTGTGTGCTCAAGAGGAAGCTACATTCAAAGAAGAAATAATACCTATTCTCCTGAAGCTGTTTCAAAATATAGAAACAGAAGGAAAGCTTCCAGACTCATTCTATGAGGCCAGCTTTACCTTAATCCCCAAACCAGGCAAAAACCCCATCAAAAAGGAGAATTTCAGACCGATATCCCTGATGAATATGGATTCCAAAATTCTCAACAAAATCCTAGCTAATAGGATCCAACAATACATTAAAAGGATCATCCACCACGACCAAGTGGGATTTATCCCCGGGATGCAAGGGTGGTTCAACATTCACAAAGCAATCAATGTGATAGAGCATATTAATAAGAGGAGAGAGAAGAACCATATGGTCCTCTCAATTGATGAAGAAAAAGCATTTGACAAAATACAGCATCCTTTCCTAATTAATACTCTTCAGAGTATAGGGATAGAGGGAATATTCTTCAAGTTCATAAAATCCATCTATGAAAAACGCACAACGAATATCATCCTCAATGGGGAAAAGCTGGGAGCCTTTCCCTTAAGATCAGGAACACAACAAGGATGCCCACTCTCGCCATTATTGTTCAACATAGTACTAGAAGTCCTATCAACAGCAATCAGACAACAAAAAGAAATAAAACGTATTCAAATTGACAAAGAAGAAGTCAAACTCTCTCTCTTCCCAGATGACATGATTCTTTATGTGGAAAATCCAAAAGACTCCACCCCCAGATTACTAAAACTCATACAGCAATTAAGTAATGTGGCAGGATACAAAATCGACATACAGAAATCAGTTGTTTTCTTATACACTAACAATGCAACTGTAGAAAGAGAAATTAGAGAAACTATTCCATTTACAATAGCACCAAAAACCATAAGATATCTCGGAATAAACCTAACCAAAGAGGTAAAGGATCTATACTCTAGGACCTACAGAACACTCATGAAAGAAATTGAAGAAGACACAAAAAGAAGGAAAACCATTCCATGCTCATGGATTGGAAGAATAAACATTGTTGAAATGTCTATGCTACCTGGAGCAATCTATACCTTCAATGCCATCCCAATCAAAATTCCAATGACATTTTTCAAAGTGCTGGAACAAACAATGCTAAAATTTGTATGGAATCAGAAAAGACCCCGAATTGCCAAGGAAATGTTGAAAAAGGAAAACAAAGCTGGGGGCATCAAGTTGCCTGATTTCAAGCTATATTACAAAGCAGTGATCACCAAGACAGCATGGTACTGGCACAAAAACGGACATATAGACCAATGGAACAGAATAGAGAGCCCAGATATGGACCCCCAACTCTATGGTCAAATAATCTTCGACAAAGCAGGAAAAAATATGCAATGGAAAAAAGACAATCTCTTCAATAAATGGTGCTGGGAAAATTGGACAGCTATATACAGAAGAATGAAACTCGACCATTCTCTAACACCATACACAAAGATAAACTCAAAATGGATGAAAGACCTCAATGTGAGACAGGAATCCATCAAAATCCTAGAGGAGAACATAGGCAGTAACCTCTTTCACATTGGCCACAGCAACTTCTTTCAAGATACATCTCCAAAAGCTAGTGAAACAAAAGCAAAAATGAACTTTTGGGACTTCATCAAGATAAAAAGCTTCTGCACAGCAAAGGAAACAGTCAACAAAACAAAGAGACAACCCACAGAATGGGAGAAAATATTTGCAAATGACACTACAGATAAAGGGCTGGTATCCAAGATCTAAGAACTTCTCAAACTCAACACCCAAAAAACAAATAATCCAGACAAAAAATAGGCAGAAGAGGGGCGCCTGGGTGGCTCAGTCGTTGCACATCTGCCTTCGGCTCAGGTCATGATCCCGGGGTCCAGGGATCGAGCCCTGCATCCAGCTCCCTGCTCAGCGGGGAGCCTGCTTTTCCCTCTTCCACTCCCTCTGCTTATGTTCCCTCTCTCTGTGTGTCTTTCTCTGTCAAACAAAGAAATAAAATCCTTAAAAAAAATGGGCAGAAGACATGAACAGACACTTCTCAAAAGAAGACATACAAATGGCTAACAGACACATGAAAAAGTGTTCATCATCATTAGCCATCAGGGAAATTCAAACCAAAACCACACTGAGATACCACCTTACACCAGTTAGAATGGCAAAAATTGACAAGGCAAGAAACAACAAATGTTGGAGAGGTTGTGGAGAAAGGGGAACCCTCTTACACTGTTGGTGGGAATGCAGGTTGGTACAACCACTTTGGAAAACAGTGTGGAGGTGCCTCAAAAAATTAAATATAGAGCTACCCTATGACCCAGCAATTGCATTCCTGGGTATTTACCCCAAAGACACAGATGTAGTGAAAAGAAGGGCCACATGCACCCTAATGTTCATAGCAGCAATGTCCACAATAGCCAAACTGTGGAAAGAGCCGAGATGCCCTTCAACAGATGAATCGATAAAGAAGATGTGGTCCATATATACAATGGAATATTACTCAGTGATCAGAAAGGATGAATACCCAACTTTTACATCAACATGGATGGGACTGGAGGAGATTATGCTAAGTGAAAGAAGTCAAGCAGAGAAAGTCAATTATCATATGGTTTCATTTATTTGTGGAACATAAGGAACAGCATGGAGGACATTAGGAGAAGGAAGGGAAAAATGAAGGGGGGGAATCAGAGGGGGAGATGAACCATGAGAGACTATGGACTCTGAGAAACAAACAGGGTTTTAGAGGGGAGGGGGTTGGGTGAATGGGTTAGCCCGGTGATGGGTATTAAGGAGGACATATACTGAATGGAGCACTGGGTGTTATACAGAAAACAATGAATCGTGGATCACTAGATCAAAAACTAATGATGTATTGTGTGGAGACTAACATAACATAATAAAATAAAATTTAAAAAAAAGAGGAAGCCACAATCTATTTATAACTGAATATTTTCAAAACGACATCCAATCATTTCTGCAAATTCTATTTGTTAGAAGTGACTTAGTAAGTCCCACCCACACTCAAGAGAAGGGGATTACACACGGGCATAAATACCAGGAGATTGCCTACCACACAATCTTAACCACTTTTGGTGGGCTGGAATCTCCTTGGTAGCAAAGAGAAGCAGCAAAAATAGCTAACAGCAGCAAGACACCACAATTGCTGCAGGATTAAATCAGGTCCTAAGAGGAATAGTTTCCTCTTAGGTGTCCTCTATACAGGAAGACCACCACCGGGAAATTAAGGCAATGTGAATTCATCCATTTTTGTCAAATTTATACTGCCTGTGACTGAGTCAGCAAGAAACGTACCAGGTCTGCATTTATTCCAGAAGTTTTTGAGTCCACTGTCTCAAGTGCAATTGTTTGTATTTGCACCACAGGATCTTTATAATCTCATCCTTTGTTCAGGGGACAAATCTCCCTGAACTCTTCAGCAAACTTTTCCCAAAATGATGTTACTTGTTTACCCTTAATCACAGCCTCCTTCATTTGCATGTGATTTTTCCCAAGACAATATCATTCACGTGAGGAGGCAGCACCAGGAATGCTCCTCGATGAACTCCAACTGTGTTCTTGGCTCATCACACCCTTAAATACAAAAGAATGTAAACATTCAACAGCCTCTCCTGCTCCTCTCCTCAGCAGTCCCACAATGTCTTGCTGTTTGGTACAAGTTTCTCTAAATTCACTTACTTAATACACTATCTGTAATCTAAATTTCATGCATTTTCCTTGTCTAATGAAATATTTGTCCTCTAATAGTTCCTCAAACTCAGCCTGTTTGACATTTTCTTCTCCAGAACAGGTATCTTCAAAAAACAGCTTTCCAACTTAGGTTAAAAGGTAAATATCACAAAGTCCAATAAAAGTCACCCAAAAGCAATAACATAATATCAGTTTAAGCCAGATGATAAGCAAAAAATTTTTTTACATCCTGAATTTCCACAACACTTCTTGTCTACTTCCCAGTTCCATCAAAAGCGGTGGACTTTCCTACTCCCCGACAATTAGAATTAAATTGTAAACTACCAAATCTTTTTTTTTGGGGGGGCGGTGTCTGTGATCTAAAGCAGTTCTCCCCTCAAAGGCTCTGAAAACTGATAACTATAACCCAGATAAAATTCCATTCTTCTGCTCTGCATCCCACCTAAACCACCATGTTCTAACGGATTACAGAACTGTCAACTTCTTGGTTGTGGTCTTCCATATTTTTTATTTTTTTTATTTATTTTTTTTATTTTTTTTAAAGATTTTATTTATCTATTTGAGAGAGAGAATGAGAGAGAGAGCATGAGAGGGGGGAGGGTCAGAGGGAGAAGCAGACTCCCTGCTGAGCAGGAAGCCCGATGTGGGACTCGATCCCGGGACTCCAGGATCATGACCTGAGCCGAAGGCAGTCGCTTAACCAACTGAGCCACCCAGGCGCCCAGTCTTCCATATTTTTTAAATTGATACTTAACTGGTATTTAAGTTGAAATCAACTTAATGATATAAACTGGCATTTAAGTTTAAATCAAATCAATGATTTCAAAAGCTTGAAATCTCCTGACTAAAAATGCATTTCCATTCTCAAATAAACAGAATATCTATGGTAGATAATCAAGGTAATAAGCTCTGCAGGATACAAGATGAATCATGGTTATTTACTTTTAATTTACTTTTAATTTACATTTAACTTTGGTCCTCCTCTTTCCAAAACATGTGAGCACCATGAAAACAATGTAAAATGGTTTCCCATGAATACCTGTGGAAGAGCAAATGAGAGATTCAAAATTAGAAACTCAAGAGAATGCAGAAGTGAGAGATCATTTCTATGTGTAAAAGTACATAGTAAAGAGTAATAATTTTCCCAAAAGGAGAATCATGGTCTATGCACTTTATGTCATTTTTGGTGAAGTCTAAGGGGGATGTTCTATTCTCCCCCACAATGGAGCCTGGGGATTGAGCTGATTATTGAATAAGGCTAGAGGAAAGAGAGGAGTCTGCCTTCCAACCAGCCAGCCCCTGGAAGAAACAATCCCTGATTCTCACCCCGCACCCCACATATGAAATGACTGACTTACAGTGCCTTCCTGGAGAACAGAAAGAAAATCAATTCTGTCAGATGAGGCTGTCCTTTCGCATTGCTCCCAGTGAGTTATTTAACACAATTAGATTTCACACATGTCAACACCATATGTGAGGAAGTACATAAACTTGTATCAAAGAGACTTTAGCCTCTAGAGTATACTTTAAAACTAATATATGAAGGATATTACTATTCAATAGGATAACTACTATTCAAACTAGGGAAAAAATAGAATACTGCTATACTATGGTTAGACAAAATTTAAACAACCCAGGAAATATTGATGCCTTGTCTGAAAAGACCATAATTAAATGTCTAATAAAAAAAACTGACTTATAATTCCAACCATTTCTTCTCTTATTCGCAGGCCTTGTAAGATCAATAATAAAATGCACGTTTTTATAACCTCATTATAGTTAAATTACAATTACTAACAATTGCCTCTTTCTTCATTAAAATAATGTTTCATCCAATAACTACTGCAAGTATCAAATCAATTTAGCCAAGGCTCCTCTGTTTCCATGCTGCTAGACGCCCACCACACCAGACTCAACTATTCATGTTTGCAATCTCCTCTCCACTGAATGACAATGAAAGGATGCTGTTCCTTTCACTCCTCTCCCAGGGGCAAAGAAATAAAGAAATTGTCATTCTGGTGTTTCAGCAAGAGACATGACTTGGGGGGGGTACTTTAAAAATGAATTTGGCCTTCCTGTTTTCATGGAAACCAGGGACTCAGTCAATAGTTCTGAGTTGTTGAAATTCCTCTGGAGTAGAGGCCACTGATGACATTAAAGGCCTCTCCAGAAAGAGCTCATATTTATAAAATGTCTCTTGTATACTAAGTACTCTACATGTGCTGTCTTATTTAATCTAGTGTTGAAAACACCTAACAACTATGTATTATTTACCACCATGTGTCTTGCACTGTTCTTTGGAGATTAGTGGCATGAAGAAATGAGAACATACCACTCAAAGGTCATATATTTTATTTTCAAAACAATATTTTTGGGGTGGGTGACTCCTATGCCCATTTTACATACAGCGTAGGTTCCAACTTGGATTTAAGTAATGTCCATCTTGCCGTGCCTTGTCAAGTAATCCGTCAGATGTCTACTTGCATGAAGGAGTGAAGAACTTTATCAGAGAAACCTCACACTAAGGGAAGTTGAGCACAGTGATCCTGAACCTATTTACAAATATCCCACTGAAGGGTCAGTAAAATGTGGTGTTTACCATGGATATCCTTGAGCCCTCTTAAAAGGATTCATGTCTGGGTTCTAAGGGATATAAAAGCAAAACAAAACAAAAGAAAACATAAAGAGTCATTTCTCTAAAAACTGTGTATGCCCATGGGCCATAAGCAGTAGGCTTTAGAGCCACCTCTCCTTGGCCCAGATGAGAGGATCCTCCACCCAGCATCTGTTCTTTTCTTTTCTTCTTTCCTAGTGCAATTCCAACTTTGTTCAGTTGTCCACTCTTTTTCCTTAAAGAGGAAGCTTACTCTGGGGAAACTGGCCTCACCCCCAGTCTGATGATGTGCTTGACTGATATAGATGTAAACCCTTCTCCCTTGCCATCAATTGACTCAAATGTGAGCAAAGGGTGAAATCCAGTTTTGCTAGGGTCTTGTGGAAAACTTCTCTCACATTCCTTTAAAAGAATGTGCAGAAGTAACCTCCTCTCTCTGGGCATTGTCATGGTGGGCATATTCTTGAACTGCTTCCGTTGTTTTGTTACCAAATTCAAAGAAAACTAAAACACTGAATGGAACAAAGCCAAAAGAATCACAAGAAAACAGAGTTGAAGCCCCTGGAATTTGTCAACCTGAAAAGTGCTTTGGCAGAAACTATCCCTTCCGAATTTATTCTCCTCATTTTCCATGTGAGAGAACCCCTGTTATAGCTGGGCATGTGACCATCCAGAATAAAAATATCTTCTCTTTGCAGTTTGGTATGTCTGCATGACTAAGCTCTAGCTGATGGAACATGAGCAGATATGCCTTGTGGCAGCTTCTAGGAACCTTCCTTACAAGACAGTTGGTTCATGGACAACCTTACCCGTTTCTCCTTCCTGTTCTTGGAGCATGAATATGATGACTGAAGATCTAGCCAACATCTTGATCTATGGTGACAGTGTTTACCCCTGAGAAATGACAGAGTAGTAAGTGGGAAGGAAACTAGAAGAATATGAAAGTTTCTCCAGATTTTGTTGAGCACAGTTATGATAGAGGCCCTGGCTTTCCTATCTCTGGCCTTATATGTGTGTGAGAGAAACAAAGCTCCTTTAAGCCACTGTTAGTTTGGGTCTCTGTTTCTCACTCTAACTTAAAGCTCACTGGTACATATGCCTTCTTATCTTTGGACTTCTACTGAACTCTCTAGCAAGACAATAAGTTCCACTTGCTTGATCCAGGTTGGGTTGAATTTTCTATTAATCTGCAACCAAAAACGTCCTAAGTAATACATGGAGTGAGCCAGTCTCAATCTCCACTTGGCTACAAACAACTTTATAGTTTTGACACCTCGAGGCATGCAGTGGATTGATGACTGCACCAGGATAAATATGGCATTAGAGAGGCGGTGCCCATTAGGAGACATTACTGCCCAATGGTAGCCTGAAGTGATGATGATGTGCATTAGAGGTGGGACACTGAAGAGAAATATGTACTCCCCGTGGTAGTCAATATAGTGGATTTGTCTGGGAGTTAATGTAAGACACTCCTGAGACTCTCAGAAATATTTAAGGAATATTCCATTGACTTGATGGAATAAAAATTAGTGGAATATGCTTTCTCATCCTTAAATTGAGCCCTTTTGACCAATAGGGATATAAAAGAGGGAATAGAAAAAGTTGAACTCCATATAGATGAGGAAATAAGCTCAGAAAAGTCAAATAACTTGCCCAAGTTCATGTATATAGCCCCATAATTTGTTTCAACACCAATGCCTTATGAAAGGATATTTTTATGTCATGCTTTTTTCCTAATACTAGTTACTGCCTTCCTCTAAACAAATATATCTTTTTTTTTTTTTGCCAAGGATTCCTTAAGAAAAACAAAACCATATTTACAATAACACCCACTGATCCAAGATAAGTGAATATGACCTAATCAAGAATATTGGTGCCCAGAGGTTCCCTACTAAATATAAGTTCTCTTATTCTATGATCCAATGCTTGATTTTCATTATAAATTTTAAACCATATTTTTGAGACTCAATCCATATAATTTTAATAATGCATATATTCTTTCAGCACCTTAAATAAGGATAAACAAGACTTAATTTGGTATTGGAATAATCAGAATAATTTTCACTGCTGGATTGTTCAGATGTTAAAAGTTGCCTTTCCAATTTCAACCAGTTGACCTCAGCTTTGGAACATGTGTAAATTAGTATCGTGACACAGAGAAGAGACAGACATTTTTCCAAGGATCAGCCAGAAAATGTGTGATTTTTTTTTCTTCGCCTTCAGGCTGTTGGCTTACCAGTTGCAAGGGTTGAATCTCAGGAGATTCAGAAGCTCGATTTGAATAAACAAGCAAAAATTTGGACACTTATCAAAACTCTGGCAAAAGTAGGCCAAAAATGGACCTGATTTTCTAGTGAGGTTTCCAGTATTTCCTGTTTCCAGTAGGACTGGCCTATCTTGGGAAGAGCCTACTAATGACTGGAACCAGCTGAACATAATTGGAGAACACTCAAAGACTGAAAAAAACAAGAGAAAAGATGGCGTGTGTGATTTCAGCCTGTGAGAGAGATGGAGGAAATTAAAACATGGTACTGAAAATAAGTATCAACTACTTGACTTGTTGTTTCTTGTATTTCCCTAGAGAAAAAGAAAATCTGAAAGATTTTAGCCTTTCTGCTGTAAGTACTGCCTCAGCAAAAAGATCTACCTCATGGACCTCAAGCCAACAAACCAAGGCAATGGCTTAGTACCAAGGAGGGGAAATGGCTATTTATCTGCTTTTGGCCATTCCTAAATTACTGTGCATCAACAAGTTGGAAGAGGCTACAATACAATCTATGATTAATAATGGCTGGTAATGAGTTTTCCTTTCCTGAGCCAAACAGGACTATCCTTAGTCATTCCAAAGAGGCGGGCAATAAATCTATTTGGGAAAAGATGCTGAAGAGCCACTGAAGAGCAAGGTTAACCATCTGTGATAAACACAATTGAACAAAGTACAACATCCCTTCCAACCTTCTTCTGATGTGCCTTCCTGTGCAGAAGAGTTTAGTAAGCTAAACAGTATCTCCCGGGCTTCCTTGCAGCTAGAGTTCTAGGCATCATTTTGATTCCATTACTGAAATCGCTAGTGCGAGATTTGAGGTAGGCACCAAGATGAAAGCTACCCTTCTGCTTCTGCCATTTCTATAGGCAAACACCACAATGGCAGAATCAGCATGGTCCCAGCAACCAGTCATTAGCTTTGTGTGAGTCTAGTGGCAGGACCCAAGCCTTCCGTTTTCTAAGTAGGGATTCTACACCTGGCAAGTTATGAGAGGTTCACTGATTATGGCATATTCTTGATAATGTTGGTGTCCTGACTATTGTATGGATTTCTGATTATGGTGGTAGGTGGTACTGGAGCCAGCAGCTGTAGAAGCAGCTTCCTGATTATGGAAGATTTCATGGCTAATTTGGTGTTCTGGTTCTGCGGCATGGCTTGACTGTTGTTCTTATAAACTCAACCTTTCCAATGGTTATCTAAACCACTGAATATTCATTAATAAATGCCTTTCTGTTTTAAATTGACTAGAGTGTGTTCTGTTTTCTGCAACCAAATGCTAACTCATGCATCTCCTCCACAAGGTGGGTCTACAGAAATCCCAACTTCTTCCCAGTTTCTGCACATGACCAGAATAAGGAGTGAGGGTGGAATAGAAAACAGAAGGGGTGTTCTCAGGAGCTGACTGCTGTAGGGAGATTTTTACCCAGAATATCATTCTTGAATTGAGGAGTTGAGAAGCGAGAGAGACTCAGAAGCCAGGAAATGGAGCCAAGTTTAGAGTAGTAGAGAAATTAAATTCTGTGTTAAATGGGAGTGGCTGAGATAAAGATAGAGACTGAGGATGAGTTGGAAGGTCTGTAGCAAAAGAAGCTGACAGTATGGAGCAAGAAGAGAGGTGCAACTCTGGGTACTCCCAAGTTCTTCGGGTTGCTATGAATTTAGTTAGAAATTGGCTCAAATACCCATTATACACACCCTAGTAAATCTAGCATTCCTCCCAACATGCCAAAGTGCCTTGGAAAAGAAAGGTGACTCATATTTTCTTTAACCCTCTGAGGTTCCTGCTTCCACTGTTTCTACACCTCTGTTTCCTGTTCCATCCTCCACAAGAGGATTTCCCCAAGGTGTTGCCCTCAAGCCAACCCTTCAAACACTTCAGTTTCCAAAGTGCCACTAATTTAAGATTGTGTGTAGCAGACTTCACTCAAAGGTTAAGATATTACATCACTATTTATTACAGAAAACCACAAAGTTAAATATGAGTCCCTTTCTTTAAAGTCCCTTGGTCAATTTGACCCTCAAAGAATTCTCTTTGGTTCTTTGTTCCACTTGGTTCCTGCCTCATCCTGCCATGTAGTCAGGACCCTCCTGTTCCCTCCATCCAAATCTTGTATATTTCTGTGTTGGGCAGTTTTAATGTTTATTGCCTTTCTCATTCAGCCTTGCCTGCCCAGATGGTCTTTTCTCCAAGCAAAATGGCTCATTGAGACAGCTGGTCTCCTAAGAGATGCTTTGCCACTAGCTCATAAATCAGGGTAGAAGGTGGATTTGCAGACATAGTAGAGGGTTTATATGAAGCAGAATACCAGAGGAGAGATGAGAGTAGGCATCCTGGCTCACACGGAAATGGTGATGCACCTTGAACCCCTCCCACTGAAATGGGGGGAGAGCAGCAGGGATAGGTAATGGCATAAGGGACATAAGAAGGAAGACTGTTTTCTCTCTCATTCCTGGAAGGCTGGGAATCTAGTGCGCTGGTCTTTTCTCCTTTTGACTCAAACTTGGTACATCCCATGGTGGTAGAATGTGGTAGTTAAGAGTCTGCCCTGAAGAGTCAGCCTGCTGGAATATATATCCCTACTCCACTACAAACCAGTTACATGGCTTTCAGGCAAGTTTGTCTGACACTCTGCATTTGTCAAGTGAGAACAACAATAGCACCTATCTTGTAGAGCTGATGGGAGAATGAAATGAGAAAATGTATGAAATGCATAGAACAGTGCCTGAAATATCTTCAGTGTTCAGTAAAAGCCATCTATTATTATGATAACAGAAATGTCCTCCTAAAAAAAAAAAGAAAAAAGAAAAAAGAAAAAAAACCGAACTAGGATGGACACCTAAGACACAGCACAAATCAGTTGGGCAGCAGAATAAGATTAAGGGATGGAGCCCCCACTTGGCTATTTAAATACACTGTGGATGCTGCTTAGTCTGCCCTAGACTTAGTCTCTTTATCCATAAACTTGGGGTGATTATACCTACCTCATGGGGCTCTTCTGAGGATAAAAGACAATAATGTTTATAAAGAGAATAGCACAGTGGCACTATTAAGTTACTCCTTGTCCAGGAACTTGGACTGATCTCTTTTATTCTCGATTTTCCACAGTCAGCCTTTGGGGATAAAAACAGCTGCAACAATAAGCTGTAAATGTCTCCCTTGCCTTCTTCTTTTTTCTGCGTTGTCTACTGTATTCTCAGTTGATTTTACAAACAGAACAAAATTAAAGCAACAATAGATATATCTTCATAATAATAATGCTTATAACCAGCTAATTGGATAAACCAGACTCACCAGAGGGCTGACAGAATTCATTTTATTCTTTCTCTCCTTCCCATTCAATGTGCTCTTTGGTCTTCTTCCCTACTCTGGGGTAAAATCTCAGGTGAGGTCCCAAACTTTTCCCCATTGTTCTTAGATACTAAAAGGTCCTCAGGTCATTTCAACTATAAATAGAGACCAATCCAATGTAATAATAAAATAATCAAAACTACAAGCTTTCACAGCTTGAATGGGCCTTGAGGGCAGTATGCTAAGAGAACTAAGCCAGAGAAAGAAAAACACTGTGATATCACTTAACTGTGGGATTTTAAAAAGCCGAACTCAGAGATATAGGGAGTACAGAGTAGTGGTGACCAGGGGTCACGGGGGGAGGGGAATGGGGAGATATTGTTCAAAGGGTACTAACTTCTAGTTATAAGATTGATAAGTTTGGGAGGCACCTGGGTGGCTCAGTCAGTTAAGCACCTCCCTTCAGCTTCAGGTCATGATCCCGGGGTCCTCAGATCAAGTCCCACATCGGGCTCCCCCTGCTCCTCAGGGAGCCTGCTTCTCCCTCTCCCTCTGCCTGCCACTCCCCCTGCTTGTGCTCTCTCTCTTTCTCTCACTGTCCATTGAATAAATAAAATCTTTAAAAAAAGATTAATAAGTTTGGGAATCTAATGTACAGCATGGTGATTGTAGTTAATAATACCATTATCATACACTTGAAAGTTTCTAAGGCGAGATCTTAAATATTCTCACCACAAAAAAGAAATGATAGTGATGTGACAGGATGGAGGTGGTAGCTAGCCCCATGGTAGTAATCATTTTGTAATTTATAAGTGTTATGTGTCAATCATATCTCAGTAAAGCTAGTTGGCGTTTTCACTTGCTGACACTTTACCCATCCTTCAACACAGGCTTACAGTGGGTAAGAGGATGTGGCAGATTTCTCTACCCTTCTTACTCCTCCTTCTCTCCCACTTACTAGTTGCTGGTTAAGGATCTTCGGTATCCAGCATAGGGGGAAAAGGTGGAAGAAAGGGCTTACTTGTGTGGAGCAGTTGAAAAGGGGCATTGGTGCTCTGTGGCATGGCAGACGTCCACAGCTAACTCATGGTCTTCTGGAGCTCTGTTGCTGACCTTTGGAAAACTTCCTACTAGGCGCCTCCAAATCCAACTCTTTTGTTCTAGGCATTGCTTGTCCATCAGCTGGCTGCCTAGAAGTCTCCACTCAGCCCTGATTTCCAGCAGCCAACCCTTCTTTCGAGGTAAGTGGACAACTGTCATTTTTGCGCCCTCTTGCATGTTTACGGTTCCCCACAGTCTGAACCCCAGCTTCCCATGGAAGAATCCACAATGCAACATTTTCCAGTTCCCTTGGTGCTAGGGCATGGACATGTGACCAAGATTCTGCTGATCAGAGGTACCACATGAGGCTTTCAGGCCAGAGTTAATCATGTGAGGAAACGGAGGCGGACATGGCTTCCCTGACATTGATGTGAGTGACTGCAGGTACAGCTCAGTCCTGGAGTCAACAGAGGGCCAGCAGCAACTTTCTCCCCAGGGTGAGGTTCTGAGACTGGTTTCCCGGAGACCAGACTTAAAACCTGTTCCAAAGATTCGGTAAGTCACTAACGCCCTATACCAAATCTCTCCCTGTGGTTCTGACTAGAGGGGGTTCTGTCATCTGTAGCAAAGAACTCTCACCAAGGTAAGACCCTCTAAAGGCCATCGGTCCAGCTGTCTTTGACGATGACACCAGACCAACTTCCTTTCAGGGGCCACATGCCCAAGGTTCACAATTACTAAGAGAGCAGCTTACTCAGATACCACCGACCATATTCACCCTGCTGCCGGAGAAAAGGCGATCGACCCAGCCCCAGGCCTGTAGCCTCCTTGTGAGAGTCACATACCAGCCCCTGTGCCCCTAAGCTCCAGGAGACTCTTACCCATCTCTGCAACTAGCTCTCCAAAAACCCTCCTCCCTTGGCATAAGGTGAAGGGAATGCACTTCCCTCCCACCTTGACGTAATAGGCACAGAAACGCCCAGAACCCCACGATGTACCCCATGGATTTCTTCCCACCTCTCCCCCCCCTCGGTCTCCCCA
Source organism: Zalophus californianus (assembly GCF_009762305.2). NCBI lineage: Eukaryota > Metazoa > Chordata > Mammalia > Carnivora > Otariidae > Zalophus > Zalophus californianus. The sequence goes on from NC_045596.1 coordinate 20,987,089, forward strand.
CTTCTTTCTTTTCTCTCTCGATTGCCCAGGCATGGCTCTTGGGCTAAAGCTGGCAGAAAAAGCTTTATAATTTCTCAGCATATTCCACACAGATGGTCTAGCCCCTTATCAGTCATAAAAGGCTGCACTGGGCAGGCACTGTACTGTTCTCAGCTTTTGAAGCTTCTGAAAAAACCTCCAAGATAGAGAGAGTCCCTTTTTAACATCCTGTTAAAAATAAACAGGCACCAAGAACTGAATTTTTAAAAATAAAACCATATCAAAATTAGCATTTAGTTTGAGATTCCAAATTTTCATCAAGTTCTCATTCAGTAATATTAACCAAGCCAACATTTCCTGTTTAGGCTATCAGCACGGAGAACACACATCCATTCATGTTGACAGGCTCTAACAGACTGACTCACGCGGAGGCATCAACAGGCTGCACTGAGCTGACAGGTTGTCAAACCCATAAACGGGGTGGGATGATGTCAGAAGGCCGGTCCATCATTGCTGCCTGCAGCTTGTGTTCATTATATGGAATGCTAGGCATGCTGTGAGGAGCTGGAAACAGAAAACCTTACCTGTTCTTAATCTGTATGTAAGCCAAGTTTCTCAAGGAGCACAGTCCTGAGGGGAATAGGTTCACACACTATTTCTGTAAATTTTTTTTCCAGTCTGCTACTGCAGGATCTTTAGCTTTCCCTATCTCTAAAATTCCCTCAACTGTTTCTGGGAGGCCCTTGAAGATATCTGGTGTGTCCTCATGAGACTGTCTTCTCAGCTACCCTGGGTGCACATCATTTTTTCCCTCTATAGCCCTGGATTCCTAAAAAGAACTACAGAAGAAGCTTCTCATGCCCATGAAGGTGCACCACACAGATGGCAAAGATATGATCAAGCCACACAGGTGTCCATAAAACTACTACATGCCAGATCTTCTGCTGTTGCCAATGCCACCACCCTCTGTGGCCACTGCCATAATGTCACGGGCTGCCAAAGCTACCCCAAACAGCTCAAAGTGGCACCAGAGTACTTCACCTTCTCTGTCACTAAGGACACTCTCTGTCCCTCCCGGGGTGGCACTCTGCAATACGGGTTCCATGTGGATGTGGCTTGGGCTTCCAGGTCTCACATAGGTCCTAGATAAACTGCCCTTTAATAGACTTGCAAGTGTCTCCGTATCTGAACCAGAGGGAAAATTGAAAGGCCCTAAGAGGCGGGCTGCAAGAATCTGAATCCAACACATCTGCTGTGGACCTCCTGTAGGGCCGGGGTTCACTTCTCTGAGGCACCAGAGGTACCAGGAGAATGCACTACAAATGTATCTTTGTACGAGCCCAGGCCTAGGTACAAACTATGGTGAAAATACCTTTGACTCTAAGAACACCGACTTCCCACAGATTCAAAGCCACAATCATTCTTCCAAAGGAAGTCATGTATTTTCAGAGGAAAAGCCAAATAGACAAAATTTTACTATTGAATTTGCAATACCCACTAAATGTCCATTGAGGCAGAAAATTTGATTTCTTAAAGCGGAGGACTGCCAACATTGCTCTACCTAACAAGGCAGTCTTCCAGAACGGGGAGAAGTATCAGTGACATTCTACCCTCAGCACTCCTGCCCCACGTGACTGCCCCATTCCCCATCCTCTCAAACATCTACCATGATCACAAAGCGGTGTGTGCAGAGCCCTTAGCCCGACCATCCTCCTGTGGTTTTTCTGGCCCCAGATATCTTACTTTACCACCCCTTGCAACCCCAATCTTCCCCAATATTACCTGAACTCTCATTATACCTAGCAAGACCTGGCCTCTCTACATATGATATAATATATAACATGAAATGATGCAGCCCATGTTGGCCAAGTTGGGAAAAGATGATTCAACTCAACATCACACACAGGTACTGACCACTTGGTAGGTGACAAGTATTAAATAATGGATATGAGTCAAACTGACTTCACGGAGCTTACCATCTAACCCAAGAGAGCAATGTAGCAGAAAGGGTTATGGGCACAGACTCTGCAGAGAAAGTTGGGCTCCTCCATTTAATTAACTTTGTAACCTTTAGACAAAAGAACTTCCCTGGATACATATACTCATCCTTCAAAAGGAGACAAGAAGAGTATCTAATGCTTAGTATTGCTGTGAAGAAATAACAAGTCAATGCACATAAAACACTCAGAAAAGTGCCTAGCATTATTAGCATTCATAATAATTATTAAGGAAGATAGACATGGACACAACTGCCTATGATAGAAGAAAATAAGTTATTTAGCAGTGTAGCAAAAGCACACACAATAACTATACACAATTCCACACCCCTATTTGAGCCAAAGCTGTGTCCACAGCTAAGATTTAAATATACGTTCTTCCATGTGTATTTATTGATTGCCTACAATGTGCTAGACATGGTGCTGGACCTGAAGGATGCAGTGGTAAGAGGAAATCATAAGGACTCAGCGTTGTCCTTAAAACACTATTTAGTTGGTTGTTAGACAGGTCTAACAAATTAGAGACACAAGTCTGTCTACCAGATGTGTAGTGTGCAAAAGAGTTCATCCTTCAGCATCAATCAACCACCCAGTGGGGCATATGTTACTGGTCAATCTGTGGTTTGGTTACTCTCCAGTCAGCTGTGGCCAGGTTGGTAGGATCATGTGTTACAAACGTGGCTGCCACCTCCTCCCCAGGGCTGTAGTCAGGGGTCTCCTCTAAAAGAATGGGTAGACTGGGCCCACATGTTGGCCTTGTTTAATACTAACAGGCAGGTGCAGAAGATCAGTCAGGTTTTTAGGGCAATGTGGTTTCCAGAACAGAGTGTCATTCATGCCGGGCCAAATACAAGAGAAGAGATGGAGTACTTGATTGGTCCACTTTTGTAATACTGAGTCTCCCGACCTCTTTGTGTCCTGTGACTTCCACCGCTGCTTAGGTTGATTCATGTATTTTGCCTTAAGGGAAGGTCTAAGTAAGCTCATAACCTTGTTCATCTCCCCAGGTTTCCTTTTAAACTCCCAACCCGACTCCAAAAAAGTACTCCTTTATTTAACTCCTGTCCATGGCACAGGGACACTCCCTATTAACTGCTCTTGAAAACTTGACACTCTTTTCCACAATTTTTTTTCTTGCCCCTTCATTAAGTCAGTTGACAATGACTTTGGAAGGTGGTCTAGTGGAGTCCAAAAAGCATTAACTTTTGGAGTCCTCCAGACTTGAGAATAAATTCTACTTCTATCACTCATTAACATGCGATCTTTAACAGGTTATTACTACATTACTCTGAATCTTTACTTCATGACCTGTAATATAAGACTAATAATTCCTACCTTATAATATCATTGTTGGATTAAATAAAATATGGTACGGAAAGCCCCTAGCACAGGGCTCCACATAGTGAGCACTCAGTAACCATAAGCTCTTACTCGGTACCCCTGACAGGTATTTCACATCTATTATCTCATTTTGTTTTCTCTGACGCACCCTCGCGTAACAATAATGATCTCCTTGTCTTCCACTGTTTCCCACCTCAACCCATTATATACCCAGCTGTTGGAAGACTCTTCCTAAAAACAGCTCCAATCCTGTCATTGCCCACATTGGAAATCTTTAATGCCTCCTCCAATGTCAATTCCATAAATAAAGTTCAGACTCTAGCTTGGTGTTTAATTTGTTCAGATTTAGCTTCCCTTCCTCCTCTCCCTGTGAAAGCCTCTGACATACTCAAACTGGGTAGCACACCCATCCCCTGTGCTTTATATATATATATATATATATATATATATACTGTTCCCCCTGCCTAGAATGCACTATCCTCACTCCTTTCCATCAAAACTCTATCCATCTTTCAATGTTCCATTTTATTTTCACCTCACCCATGAAGCCTTTCTGAATCACCATGTTCAAATCAACTTTCTCACTGAATTTCCACAGAGCATTTTAGCACCTTGCATGAGGTATAAGTTACCTTCTATATTACAGTGGCATTATCAATGTAACAGCCTCAACAATTTTGTGGTACAAAGCGGAGATTAAACAAATATATTCAAGTAATGGACATGGTATGAAGCCTTAAAATGCCTGAGAGTTTCATATATCTTTTTCTTCCTAGCTTATATGTAAAATACCATATTTTGGATAATAAGACTCAACCACCCTGGCTGCAAATGATTGAATAGGGCTTTGTGCCAGAGCCAAAGGCATCTGTGTTATAGGCGGGTTCTCTTTCTAGGAAAGTTTGAATTTGAGCCACATAGAAAGAGAGTAATTGGAAGAGCTGGCATTTGAGAAAACCAAAAAAAGCCATGGGCAATGCCATTAAGCAGGCATCACAGGCAGTGGATGAGCAAGAAGCATGAGGTTGAACAGAGAGTTCAATGGAGCAGAAGTCAGCAAGAGTAGTAGATGCAGACTCAGTCCTGTAGAAGCCACAAAGGGACAGCTGAGTCACCAGAGAGATGCATCCCTAGAGTGGCTGCGGGGACCTGGAATGATGTGCAGTCCTGAGCAAGCTTCTGGATCTCCACTAGGAAAACTCTTCAGCTGATGTTGCCTTTCTGTACTTCTAGCTAAGCATCCTTACAGTAAACCCCTATCACCTGGAACAACTGAGTAAATGTTTGCTCTTAACAGTCTAGAAGAGCCTTCCATAGGACACTGAGACATGAAATAGCTCTCTCTGTGCCCCTGTTTTCTCTTCGGAGAGAGATAGAGTCTTCTCTGTCTTGCCCCCTAGCACATTAGTAAAATGCATAAATGCTTATGGCCTTTCATACTGTTCAGACAGTAAGTTTTTGAGACCTAATGGTCTTCATCCTGACCTTGGCAGCTTACTGCTTGATACCATCTTGTTTGAAAGTTCTGGCTTATCCGTTTATCTCCTAATGGTCATATGTCAGCTTCTTAACCCAATAGGTTACTCAAGACCATTATCTCAACTTTATAGATGAGTCAGTTGAGGCATGGACAGATTAAAGCCTGGCAAGGGTATTGTGGTTTAGAAGCAAGAGTGTAACCTAGAATTTCTGAGATGCCCCAGCTATTATTCTCCCCTAATCCCTATGTGATTAGACTGAGATGAATGAACATGAATTTAAGAAAAGAAAAAGAAAAATACCATCTACCATCTTCAAAAGTGGGTAGTAATTGAAACAGCAATTTAACAAAATGATTGGCTTCCTCCTGGGAGCCCCTTGGAAGCCTACAGAAAATGATAGATTCCAGGCACTCACCTGAAGCATCGAACTCTGTGGGCATAAGAAAAGATTTAATCTGATAATGTCATGATCTGAAGCCAGTTACTTTTTCACCTCTGAATTTTACTTGGTCAACAAATTTTCTCTTGCCAAATGCTCCTTTGTGGGCTGACAGTAACTTGAGAACCCAATCGACAGACACAAGTTTGCACCCAAATAATTGAAAGCCCATAATGGAACCCACTGTCAGGGTAGAGAATTAATCCTCCAAACAATCCTGAGTGATCAACTTCATCAACCCCATTTTAGAGAAGAGTTAACTGAGTCTCAAAGATGCTAAATAAATGGTCCACTCAAGAAGTAGAAGATCAGAGCCTCAAATCCACATTGTCTAACTCCTTATACCCCCCTTCATCTGCTACTACTTAATCCTGCCTTTTTATATCCTGTTATTTGCAGAAAGCTGGATGTTGCCTAGATCTCAGTTTTCAGACATTTAGATTCTGTAAACTATAGTCATGGCTAAAAGGAAAAAAAAAAGAATTATTCTGAGTTGACATAGACACTGTGATGTGCTAAGCTTAGCATAGTAACTTAAATAATCATCAATTCACATCCAACTCAGACAATAGAGATGAACATTAGCATCCAAATAAATGTAACATCACACACCCAGAAGCAATCAAAACTATATACAAGAATTCTAAGTTGCCTGGAATGAGCAGCCATTTGCTTTGTTCGTTCATTTGTTTGTTTTGTTTTGCTTTTATCTCCTGGGCTACCTTTTTTCCTTTTTAGGTAATAAAACCACTCTTCTGAGAGAAATCCATGTCGTTATTGACACTGAGCCTCCTCACCTGGCTAATCAAATCACTGCCTCCTCCTAAATACAATGATTGATTGGTTCAGGCATTAAGCTTGACTCAGGCAAGGTCAATCAGAATTGTCTCTGAAATTTGATATGTGGACACATTTATGAACTATTAGCCAGAAAGATGCAAACTCCAATCTTCCAGCAACCATATTTTTAGAGCACAAAGAGCCCACTTAAAATAAACAAATTATTACAAATTAACAGAGCCAAGAGATGGAGGGAAAGATGGAGGCAATAAATTATACCTATTAAGTCAAATTCTGGCTACAAGCAAACAAAATCGTCCTACCAAATACGATACCAGATCCCATATTTTTGTAAAAGCTCGTGAGTGGCTCAAATGTTTCTGGCAGGGAAGACAGCAACAATGAAAGTGTGGATATTGCAGGCTCATACAGGGTAGAACTGGGCGTAAATTCACCCATTTCATGTGGAGATTTTTCTTTTTTTAGAGAAGGATTGACTAATCAAATGAGAAAAACATAAGGAGAAAGTAAAATATCTTGAAGTAACCATCATTAATATTGTGATATACACATGAATTAATAGGATGTAACAGGGGATGGCAAACTTTTGCTGTAAAGTTCCAGATAGTAAATATTTTAAGCTTTGTGAACCATATGGTCTTTACTGCACCTGGACATTGAAGCCATAGACAACACAAAAATGAATAGGTATGGCTGTGTTTCAATAAAACTTTATTTACAAAAAGAGGTCATGGGCCAGATTTGGCCTGTAAGCCATAGTTTACTGACTCCTGAGATATAGGATCAGCTGCTCTAATGAAAATTCAAAATAATAGTGACATAAACTAGAAATGCATTTTTCCCTTAGGAACAGTTTGGGCATTAATAATTCAGGGCTGCTATGGCAACTGGAATGTGTCAGAGATCTGGACTCCTTCTATTTTGTTGCTCTGCCATCCCTAGGATGTTGCCCTCATACACATGGTCTGAGATGACTACTGCCATGTCTGTGATCCAGCCAGCAGGAAGGGAGAAGTGGGGGAAGGAAAGGGGAAAAGGAAAAGCACATTCCTCCCTTTAAGGGTACCAGCCAGGAATTACACAGGAAACTCCCACTCACATCCCATTGGCCAGAACTTAGTCATATGACCACATTTATTTGCAAAGGAGGCTGGGAAATGCAGGCTATATTCTGGGCAGCATGGAGGTAGCTAAAAATTAAGGTTTGTTTGTTTGTTTGTTTGTTTTGTCTATAGAAAAGGGGGAGAACGGGTATTAGGGGACAACTACCACCATCTTCCTCCTGTCTTTCTCTTTAATGCATGTATGCATGTGAGGATAGTCTTCACATCCCCCTGCCCCCATCCCACAGCCTGGAAAGAAACCCAGGAAAAAAAGAGTGACTGGAACAGATGGCTTCGTTGTCAATTTAACAGAACAGGTTTTGAAATCTAACCCAGAGTTGGAAGGTGGATAAATGCTCTTTGAGGACAGTAAATTAAAGTAATATTACCGGGAGCTACATGATTATCTTGTCTAAACTAGAGGTTTTTCAGCAAGAGACTAGTTTTAGCAGTGAAAGATACGTGCACTGTTCGGTTTAGATACCTGGAGCAAAGCCAAGAGTCATTAGGAGTGCGAGTGGGGGCTCCCAACCCTTTTATCTTGGGACTCTAATTCAAGTCTTTTCACCAACAGGAGAAAGAGTAGCCTAGACTATGCCTTTGACTTACTAGCAGGTTCCAGAAGCCGGACCACTACAAGACACAAAAGAGGATATGAGACTTGGTGAATTCTGAGAGAAGCACACGGTGTCCCAGAAAATGGGTTGGGGTGAATAAGACAGGACTTAGTTTGGGAGGGAAGAGTATGAAGACAGAGAAGAAAGCAAAAGAAGAGAGAGCATGAGGACAAGACAGAGCATCTGTGGGGGGCACAATCTGGAGCCTGACATGGAGTGTCCTGAGGTCCGGGCACTGAATGCCTCCCCCCCACCTCATTTTGGTGGGAAGGGGATGGAGCCAGTCTGGGAGCACAGTGGTTGATTTTTCTACACCCCTGATTCAGAAAAATTTTGATGTATCCTTCAAGCCCTGAGTGAAAGGTGCTTAAACTTTCCCTGGAAGACAGATTTGCATGTAATTGCTTTGGAGGGGGACAGACAATGTGGTATCTGGAACAGGGTGAAAAACAATCCCTCCTCTTTAGTTAGGCACCCTCTTGGATCACAGGGTGACTGGGGATTCCACTCATGACAATACAACCAGAGGGGCAGAATGACAGAATTCCTCCTGCCCTCACCCCAGGCATGGATGGAGACATAGCTGTACTTTACAGTATGTCCATCGCACATGATACATATGTATACAGATATACTGTCTGTATGCCCCAATCCCACTTCTAGATCTTAAAGCCCCTAAGAATTGGTGTTTTATATATCCATCTTTGAATTCTTGAAGGAGCAAGCACTAGTCTCCCATATGTGTCGATTTCTTGAATAAGAGAAATCACTCAACCTGCAATTCCTTAAAAAAAAAAAATCTATTAAGCACCTACTGAGTACCAGGCACTAGACATCTGGGATACAAAGATGAAAAGTCATGGTCCCTGCTTTAAAAGCTTTTAGCTGGGAGGGAGGTGGACACTGAAGTGGACATCTGTTGTTTTTTGGCTTTCAGCCCTTAACCCCAACTTCCTCTTAGCATATCACTCCCTTGTTTGGGAAATCCCCCATACTGTGTGTTTGAGATAGTCAGTACACTCTCACACCACAGAAGTCAAAGTTGCTAGCTGCTCCTCTCTCTCTCCCTTTTCCATTCCTGCTGCAGCCCCAGGATGAGCATATGACTAGGCCCAGCCAATCAGATGCTCTCCCAGGCCATGGAATCTTGATGGTGTTATAAGAACCTTGCGTATGGCTGGAGGTTCTAGTCATCACGATGTTAGTGGCAGATCCTCTGGTTCTTGCCTATTTTCTAGGCCTTGTCTTTCTTTGGTCTTGAGGACCCCTATTATTATTCCAGTACATTTATTTCTTTCCCTTAAAATTTCCAGAGAGGTTGGTTTGGTTTCTATGGACAAAAACTAAATCCCTTGCTGATGCAGAAGTGCTAATCTTTTGGATCCAAAGATGGGAACCTATCCAAACCATCTCAAATAAATGGAGAGTTTATTGTAGGAACACAGAGCAATATGGGAAGTGGTGGTGCCTAAATTTAAGACCGATGCCATGACAGAAGAGTCTTCATGAAGCGTGATCTTAAAGAATAGTTCTGGGTCTCACCAAATACTATAAACCCTGGTCCAAAATCTTATGGAACTTATATCCCATTAAAAAAAAAAATGCAACAGTGAACTGATGAGCAAAATATTTCAGTTTATGATAAAAATTACAAAAGAATGAAGAAGACCTATTTACTAGAGACCCAAAATGATTCTAGAACCCTCAGCCCAGAGCTGCTATTGACCTAACTACTATCATCAGCTTCTTTCACTTCCATCACCAAGTGAGTCCTGGGCTCCCTTTAACATACCTTTTCTCTACCCTATAGTCTCCGCTTATTTAGAGTTTCTGATGCCTTATAATTTAAACTTTTACACCATCACTTCTCCAGTGTCACGGGTTGAGTCCCCTGGGAAGCAGACCCTGAGATGGTGATTAACAGGCCAGAAGTTTATTAGGGAGTGCTCTTGGGATTCCCACCTGTGGAAGGCAAAAGAAACTGGTAGAAATACATGCGGAGAGAAGCTGAGCTGCAGTGCTGTCTTGACTTGCATGACCTGCTCATTTGCTGGGGGCTTTCCAGATTTCAGCTTCTGTCCCTGCGACTCTCTCCATCCCAGGCAAACTGGGACAGTTTGTACTTAGCCAACTACACAGGTCATTCTGAAGCTGAGATGACACTCCAAATTTTCCCGAGCAGCCATTGGAAATGGGCTTCCCTGGGAAGGATCATGCTTAGGTGGGGAGAGGGGAAATCTTCAATAGAGACAATTCCCCCCAAAAAAGCTAACAACTGAGTGTTGTCTGCTGGCAGCGCCATCAGCAGCAGGGGGAATAAATCCTTCATTCCTGAATGGGATCTAGGCAGCACATCACAGCATCCACTACATCAGGTTCTCTGTATGTCATGACCTTTCAGCTTCAGTTACTACTACTCATTGCTGGAGTCTCTCCCAATTCACATCCCTGACTGTGAGAATCTGATTTAACCTGGCCCACATCACCATCTAGGGACTGGTTCCCTCTGTCCGTTCAGCTATGGTTAGAAGCAGGATTATATGGTAGAAACATGCCCTTCTAGACTGACCACTTTGACAACGTCTATGGACAAAGCTAGAGGAAATCTTGTTGGTGAGCATCCCCATTGTCACAACCCCAGTATAGCAACAAACAGTTGTAATGTGCTAAAGTGAATGGAGCATGTAAGATATAAGTATATAAGTATATAAAATGGAGTATTTAAGTGTATAGCGGATGGGATACATACACAGTTTGTGTACTGTCCAAAACACTTAGCTCTGCCTAATAGAGCCCAGAAACTTTTGCCCACATATTTGAACTAGGACTTGAAGAATGAGCTAGGACTGGTTTTTATCCAGCATGTAGGGAGAGGAAGATATTCCAAGCAGAAAAAATCGTAACTGTGAAGGCACAGAGGTGTGAGAGAAATTGAAGCGGCCCTGAAGGGGTTGGCCTTCTAGCCACCCCTGTACTCAACTGCCTCTTAACCAGTGCCTGAGAGGCATTTTTGGCAGCCACTCAGAGGGAAATATGCCACCCATTGAATCATCTGGTGTACTCCCTGTTCCCACCTTTCATGAGCTGGTGCCAGTGGGTTCTCTGGGCCAAATTATGCCCCACCCTGATCCTGTTTGACTTGTAGGCTCTGCCAGGATCCCCACAAGGGGTGGCCTTGCCTGAGGCCCCTGCTACCCTTCGCACTACTGCAGCGGCCAGGTCAGTGCAGACACCGGTCCCTTCTTGTACTGTCAGGCTTCCACTGATGTAAACTGGGCCTTGGGAAGTGGGGGAAGCAGATGGCTTTGGTTGCCAACTTGGCTCTGGTAGGCAGCTCTGCTTTTCCTATTACAATGCTAATGATGGAAGGGTTCCCAGGAGAGGTGTCGAGGTTCCCATCTACAGCTTCCCGAGGTCCTAAGTTTGCTGACTTCTAAAGCATCACACAAGTACAACAATGAGAAGACATCTACAACAATGAAAAAGACACCACCATCAGCAAGTGTGCAAGATAATAATAATAGTTAACACTTATTGAGTACTTACTATGTGCTGTAGTTTATAGAAATTAATCCCTATAATCCTCATAGAGCTCTATAAGATAAACACTGTTATTATCCCCATTTCTCAAACAAGGAAATAGAGACACAGAGAGGTGAAGTAACTCTCCTTGGTATTACACATCTTGCAAGTGGATTTGAGCTCAGGCATTCCCTCCATTTCAATTACTCTCTTAGCCCATATTCTGATGATTTAACTGGCATCTTATAAGATGATGTCTGAAAATGCTCTACAATATATTAACGCCAAGTTCTTTGAGTTGAGACTTTCAGTCTCAATTCAGTTTCACATTAGTCCAATGACGAAATCGAAGAGAGTCTTGTCATTCCATTTTACAGATAAGTAAATGGATGCTCAGAGAAAATGAAGTGAATTAATAACCAGTGAGTGGCCGGATTGGACCTCAAATAAGTCTCAGTCTACCCTTTTGTAAGTCATTTCAAAGGGTCCTAAGGGCAATTGTATCCAAAAATATGTAATGAATGTATGCACCCCAAAATCATCTCAGAGTAGCTACACATTAGTTTCATGTTTGTGTTTAATATAGTGGGCATTTTCCTTCAACGGACAAATGGATAAAGAAGTGGTCCATATATACAATGGAATATTACTCAGCCATCAGAAGGGATGAATACCCAACTTTTGCATCAACATGGATGGGACTGGAGGAGATTCTGCTAAGTGAAATAAGTCAAGCAGAGAAAGACAATTATCATATGGTTTCACTTATTTGTGTAACATAAGGAATAGCGTGGAGGCCATTAGGAGAAGGAAGGGAAAAATGAAGGGGGGGCAATCAAAGGGGGAGATGAACCATGGGAGCCTATGGACTCTGAGAAACAAACTGAGGGTTTTAGAGGGGAGGGGGTGAGGGGATGGGTTAGCCTGGTGATGGGTATTAAGGAGGGCACATATTGCATGGAGCACTGGGTGTTATACGCAAACAACGAATCATGGAACACTACATCAAAAACTAATGATGTAATGTATGGTGACTAACATAACATAATAAAAAAATATATCGTGGGCATTTTCTAAAATACAAATATTATATGAAAAGGAAGTCAAGTTTCTGTGGAAAGAGGTCTACACTGGAAGTCAGGATTATTGTCTGGATTATAGTTTTTGTTTCATCATGAATGCCAGTGACCTTGATTAACTTACTTTTGGGACCTCATTTTTCTCTTCTGAAAAACCAACAGGTTGGGTTTTTATGAACTGACTGGCCCTTCCAACTCTTAGAAATATCATGATGGTATTGTAAGACTGGGCTAACTAGAAATACTCAAATCATCTTAGTCTCCAGGTGGAGTTGTTGAGGAACCAGCATCTGTATAGTGACAACCAGCCCATTCACTCACAGGGGTTCCCTACCTGGCCTTGATATGTTCTGACTGGGATGGAGTGTTTCTACTTGGGTACCACATAATTTTTTTCTTTAACACTGGAGGCAGAGGAATTATTTTAGAACAATCCAAAAAAAAAAATCTACAGGTTGAAAAGAATTTTTTAAGTTTTATTTATTTAAGTAATCCCTACGCTCAACATGGGGCTTGAACTCACAACCTCAAGATCAAGAGTTGGATGCTCTTCCAACTGAGCCAGCCAGGTACCCCTCAGGTTTAAAGAGTTAAAATAAATCTACACTTACACCTTCTTGAACAGGTAAGTTAAGCCCTATGTATTTCATCTCGATAGATAGAACACAGGGGGTTGGGTGCTTCCTGCCCATCTTTCTTCTAGGGAATGGTTAAATCTTCTAACCTCAAGTAATTGGAGGTGGAGTCTCCCTGCTGGTCTGTTTTTGTGTTATCCTCCTACCTGTCCACCTGGGTTTGTCAACTTCTTTTGTCGGTAGGAACATCTCCGATGTTCTAGAAGCATGCTGTTCCTCAGGTCTCTCCTGCCTGGATTCAATCCTTATTTTTCAAGCTTACAGTCTCTGCTGCTATTTCTGTTCTTCTTTTCACCAGTTTTACCTCTGTATTTTCATATTCATGTATCCCATTCCACTCCCTGCAGTAGATCTGCATTTCTTAAACTTGAATGATGTACTATGCCTTTTATCAGAAGAAAAAAAATTCTTGTGGCTTCCCGCCACCACCGCTCTGCTAGGATTGACTTCTTTTTCTTTTTACAGTACCTGAACATGTGAAAATATAAAAATAGATTTAAAAAAGTACCTAGGTTTACAGCTCTCATATGATGTATCAGACCTGAACAATTTTATAAACGAAGTACAAGCAACACTGCAAAATCTTAACGAACAGAATTAATTTACTGTGGCCAACAACGCCATTCTAAATTGCCACAATTAAATTTCTGCACAGAATGTGACTGTGGCGTGGACTGCCATGGCCTGGACTCCTTGGGGTTCGGCATGCCTGTGCCTTCACGTGCCACATGAGAACTCAATTCTCCCATCCTTTTCTGCCATCTAAACCACTGCCAAGTTTTCATTTGTCCCACATGCTGACTGATCCTCGCTTATCATAATCAAGTCATTTACATATTTTTAAATAAAAGATGAATATATTTGAGGTGTACATTATGTTGATTTTCTATACACACACACACACACACACAGTGAAATGACCACAGTCAGGCTAATTAACATATCTTCTCTTCACATAGCTATCATTTGTGTGTGTGATGAGAACATCTGAAATCTACTCTCTAAGCAAATTTCCAGCACTCGATGCATTATTATTTTTTTTAACTAAGCTCTACGCCCAACGTGGGGCTTGAACTCACAACCCCAAGATCAAGAGTTGCATGCTCTACAGACTGAGCCAGCCAGGTGTCCCTCAAAGCATTATTATTAACAACAGTCATCATGCTGTGCGGTGCAGCTCTAGACTTATTCATCCTAAATAACTCTAACTATGTACTCTTTGACCGACGTTTCACCACTTCCCTCACCTGCCCACCCTTGATAACCACCATTCTCTCTGCTTCTGTGTACTGACTTGTTTAGATTTCATATATAAGTGAGATCATGCAGGTTTTCTTCTTTCTCTGTGTGGCTTATTTCACTTAGTATAATGCCCTCTGTTCATCCAACTTGGTGCAAATGGCAGGATGTCCTTTTTTAAGGATGAATAATTTTCCATTGTGTATGTGTGTGTATATATATCACAATTTCTTTACCCATTTATCTATCCTTCAATGGAATTTTAAGTTGTTCTCATATCTTAGCTATTGTGAATAATGCTGTAGTGAATATGGGAGCACAGGTATCTGAAGGACTAATTTCACTTCCTTTAGGTATATAATCAGAAGAGGATTCCTTGGATCATACAGTAGTTCTATTTTTAGTTTTTTGAGAAACCTTCATATGTTTTCCATAATGGCTGTACCAATTTATATTCTCACCAAAAATGTACAAAGGTTCCTTTTTCTCCATATCTTCACCCATATTTGTTATCTTTTTTTTAAGATAGCCATTCTAACAGGTGTGAGGTGACATCTCATTGTGGTTTTGATTTGCATTTCTCTGATGATCAGTGATATTGAACACATTTTCATATAACTGCTGACCAGTTGTATGTCTTCTTTGGGAAAATGTTTATTCAGGTCCTTTACCCATTTTTAAATCAGGTTGTTTGTTTGGGTTTTTTATTTGTTTAGTTTTTGCTGTTGAGCTGTATTAATTCCTTATGTAACTTGGATATTAACTCCTTATCAGACACATGGTTTGCAAATATTTTCTCCCAATTTGTAGGTTGCCTATTCATTTTGTTGATTTTTTTTTCTTCTGTGCAGAAGCTTTTTTGGTTTGGTGTGGTCCCACTTATTTATTTTTGCTTTTGGTGTCCTATTTTAAAAAATCACTGTGAAGGCCAATGTCAAGGAGCTTTTTCCCTCTGTTTTCTTCTAGGAGTTATACAGCTTCAGGTCTGGGCTTTAATCCATTTTGAGTTGATTTTTACATATGGTGTAAGACAAGGGTCCCGTTTCATTCTTCTGCATGTGAATATCCTGTTTTCCCAGGACCATTATGTATTCCTGGTGCCTTTGTCAAAAATTAGTTGACCATGTATGCTTGGATTTATTTCTGGGCTCTTATTCTGTTCATTGTCTTTATGTCCATTTTTATGTCAGTACTATACTGTATCATTTACATATTAAGCTCTCTCTGTTCTTGGTTCTTTTCTCATTAGCCTGCAATATACAGGTTTAGTGCCATTGTAATAAAGACACAAATATAGAGGATGGAAGTGTGGCATTACTAAGTTACTAGGTTATAAGGTGCTTGCAGTGTTTTTCAAACTGGGTCACAACCTAATAGTGGGTTGATTTAGTGTTGAAACAAGCACTTTAAAAAAAAGATATAGAAAAGAAAAAATATCAAAATGTGTCATATGGTGTCAGAATATGTATTATATACAGAAAATTGTTTCATACATGTGCACACATTGGTGACCAATCCAAAGAGGTGCAAGTTTACCACCTCTGGAACAGGGCCCCACAAGCGCACTGTAGTAGACTGCATAATGGTCCCCAACAATAGCAGGTCCTAATCCCTGGAACCTGGAAATGTTACTTTATAAGGAAAAATTGTCTTTGCAGATGTGATTAAGTTAAGGCCCTTGAGATGCATAGATTATCCTGGATTGTCTGTGTGGGCCACACTGTAATCACAGGTGTTCTTATAAGAGAAAAGCAGAGGGAGATCTGACGCAGGTGGAGGCACAGCTCTGTAATACCTTGGTTTTGACCCATTGAAACTGATTTCAGACTTCTGGCATCCAGAAGTGAGAGAATAAATGTGCGGTGTTTAAACCACCAGTTTGTGGCCATTTGTTACAGCAGTCACAGGAAACTGCACTCCCCGCTCTTCTCACCTCCACTGGTCATTGCATCCTGGGTGGGGGAGGCCCCCAGGGGGGGAACCAACACAACAGAGAGGTAGGTAGTGGTGGTGACACTTAAAAGGTTCAGAGCTATTTGCCAAGTGGCTTGGAATGTTCCCATTATTTTCATAACTGGTGCAGCTACACTGGCCTAGACAGGCTGCCCGGCTGCTCTATTGATGTGAGTGTGGAAACCAGGTCCTCGTGTAAAATGGATTCCTTCTGTGAGTGGATGCAAAAAAAAAAAAAAAAAAAAAAAAGATTGACGTCTGCCAACCAGAACCCAGATTATGTTTAGACTGACTTTTTATAGGATGTTACCAATATGAAAACACAAAATTTAGAGATCCTCCAAAAGAATCTGAGGACTCCCAAGATCATCTGCAGATACTCAAGGACCCTTGGACCCCAGTTTGAGAAACAGTAAAGTCAACTTCTCTCTAGCATCAAGTGAAGTATTCATCTATTTCACATCTCTTGTATCTTAAGCCTAATTTGCGTGGGCTCATCCACCCCAGGCTGTGCCCACCTGCTGTCCCTTCTTAACCTGCCCTTGGCACCTGCTTCTCAACCTGGCACTTTCACATGGGCCACCTGCCCCACAGAGCAGGTCTGAGGCCTCTGGAGACCCACTCTTGTGTGTGCAGACCCAGAGCCACTGTGACCATCTGCCCTCACCCTGTCCCCCACCTCTGCCTTGGGGCCTCAGAGTCTTTTTGTTCCAGTGAGTCCCTGGCTCTTTGTTATCTACAGTCCCTGAGGACTGACTTATCTTAGCCCCATAGTCTTAAAAGCAAAGATTTGGGGGCAACATCCTGCTTTAAAGACAAAACAAAACAAAACAAAACACTGTCTCAGAGGTATAGCAAGCCTCCTTCTCTAGGGACTACTTTCTGCTTCTCCTTAATTCTCAAACTGCTATTCCCCCATCCCCAGCTCTGATGCAAGAAGGGATGGGGTTCTTACCTAACACACAAAATATACTTGCACTCCAAATAGCTCTATCTCAACTGAGCTCTCTGTGTCCTGCCCCATCATAGGTGGATTTTACTCTTATAATTATTGGTAGTTCTGCCTTCCTTTGTGGCCAAAAATCTTTGAGCAAACAGTACAGAATTCCAATCCCTGTGGCATGCCTAACCTGCCACCTCCTTCCCACCCCAGGCCACCGCCGAGCTCCAGTTCCACCTGAGGGACACCAGAGGTGCTTACCTTGAGGCAAAACCTCCCTCTGCACGACCCAGGTATCCTCTCTGGCCAAACCTTTTCCTTATGCATGTGCCAACCAACCCTCTCAGTCATGAAAGTCCCACAGCTTATGACACCTTTTATACATTGTTTCCTCTACACCTGACCATCTCACTTTCACCACAACCTTGGGCATTGGTTGTATTTACATCGCCTTATTTTACAGATGAAAAAAACCAATACTCAGAGTTTAAGAGACCCATTACTCTAAGTTGTTTAATTAGTTGAGTGTCATTGCTGGGTTTGGACCCCCACCTTCTGGCTCTAGATCCTGTCCACTTTTCACTCCACCATACTGCCTTATCCTTGCTGTATAGTAAAGCTAAAATGAGAGACAGGGAAGAGAGGGATTCTCCACATTCTTCCAACAAGAGCTGTCAGCCTGAAGTTACACAAAATCTTCCCTACCCTGAAGTTGAGTGAGTTTATACATTAGCCTTATCTTTATGAGTAGTAGCATAGATGAAAACCTACCTACTATAGTTTGTGGGTGCCCGGAGCAGTCCCTCCCCTCAGCCTAAGACCTGATAAGGTGGCTAAAATTGAAACTCCACTATTAGAGTCCATTCTTTTGAGTCTTAAAGTCATAGGGTAGCAGAGCTTTGGAATCAGATATATCAGGATTCCAAACCCATTTCCACAACTTGGCTGTGTAACCTTAGGCAAGTCTGTCCTTTCCATAATTTTCATCTATATTGTGAACAGGACCTGCTACATAATTTGTGAAGCCCAGTGCAAAATGAAAATGTGAGGCCCCTTTGTTCAAAAATGAAGAATTTCGAGATGATGACAGCAGAACATTAAACCAAGAATGGGCCCTTCTAAACATGCCCATGAAGCCAGCCATGAGAGCAGAGGATTGTCTTATGGAAAGGGTGTTAAGAGAACTTAGTGTTTAGTATGATGTTTGATTTCTGTCCCTTTGGTCCGTGCCTCTCAAGCCAGCAGATCTACCCTGGGTGTTCCTTGCAAATGCAGTTTCCCAGAACCTTTCTGGTCCATTCTGATTGCGGGGAGAGGGCAGAAATGTACATTTTAACAAGGATCTTTGAAAAGATCCTTTGGGATCCCTGGTCTACTTGGCACAAAGCATCCTCAGCTCAACAAACTCTTTATGAGGAACAGAAACCCAAGCCAGGGTGGCAGCCGGCCTTGGGTACAGCAGCTCTTCTGCAGTCGAGTGCCACTGCCCTGCTTCCTGAGGTCAATAGGATGGGCCTTTGTCTGATTCTTTCCTCCCTGCATTTCTACTTTGAGATTCCCAACCACTCCTCCTGCTTTGTGAATTCTGTCTCCAGGGCTCTGTGGGTGCTGTGGAGGCACCCGCTCCCCTCAGCACCCTCAGTGCACCCCAAAGTAGCCTAGGTTCATGTCTAAGTTGCTCTCAATCACGGGAAGGTGATGGGACTTCTTCCCAAACCCAGGATATAAAAGCACCATGGAGTTTAGCAATCCTGATAGCCACCTTGAGGTGAGTAATTTGCATTCCTCGCTGCACTTAAGCCTTACCACAACCCTCTGCGGGAGGCTTCATAACCCCATTTTACAGATGAGGAAGCTGAGGACATTTCACGTACTTCCCTAATAGGAAGCGGTGGACACAACAACCCTGGAAGACAGAGAGTGCAAATATTAGCAATCCTTATTTTACAGCTGAGGAAACTGAGGCTCAGAGGCTCAAGTGGGTTGGACAGTTCCCCAAAGTCACAAATGCTGCAAGCACAAGGGCTGAGATTTGAAGCCAAGTGACCTGACCTCAGGCCCAGGCTCTGGGCCTGCTCATCTCTTGCCGACTCACCCCTTCTGTGCTTCTCCAAATGTCTTTCGGTCCATCCTTATCTTAGTCTATTTGGGGGGCTATAACAGAATACTGAGTGGCTTATAAACAACAGAAAGTTATTTCTCAGAGTTCTGAAAGCTAAGAAGTCCAAGATGAAGGTGCTGACAGATGCGGTGTCTGTTGAAGCCCAATTCCTGGTTCACAAATGGTGTCTCTTCCCTGTGTCCTCACACAGTAGAAGGGCCAAGGGCACTCGCTAGGGTCTCTTTTATAAGGGAACTAATCCCATTCATGAGGGCGCTACCCTCATGTCCTAGTCACTTCTCAAAGATCTCACCTCCAAATACCATCACATTGGGGATAGGTTTCAACATACAAATTTGGGAAGGGGGACACAAACATTCAGAATATAGCAGTCCTCTTTGGCAGAAGCCTTAACAAGGGGGAGCTGACTTCAGCCACGAGGAGAGAGCCTCAAATAGTGGGGGGCCACGGTCCTAGCCTTCATGGGCCACACTTGAAGGTTGCCTCAGCCTCTGATGGAGAATCACCTTTAAGCTGTGGGAACTGAGGAGGTCAGCCCCAGGTGTGGTGGGTGTCTCTCCTTCAGGGCCAGCTGGGCAGCTCTGCTCGAGAAAGCAGGTCAGCTATGGACCCAGCTTCACAATCCAAGACACTGAAAGGATCCCTTCTTTCCCGAGGCACCATATCCTCGCCTCCTGCTCTTCCTCCCTCATGCCAACCAACTGTGTCGCCCACACTGCCACCCAGACCTGTCCCTCAAGTCGTTCCTTGTCCACTCCCACACCCGCAGCCTCCATACCTTCTGCCATGGTGAGGAAACTGGAGGGCAGTCCCCCTTGAGTGACCCAAAGCAGGGAGCTGTAGAGGGAAGTAACAAATCCAGATAGCAGGAGACCTTAGATGAAAGCAGGCTGCTCTCCCAGGGCGTGCCTTCACTCTGGATTGCCATAGGCAGCATCCTGCTGGTGGTCAGGCATGTCAAAAATTTAGATTACTTAGATAGAAAAGAAAAATTAGTCATACTGGGAACTTAGAAACATCTTAATCATCGTTGTTGGTAACTTTTTTTTTTACCCCCTCTTTTATGGCAGGTACTAATCTAAGCACTTTTCACATATTAATCTGTTCATTGAACACATAGCATGTTTAACTTCTTCATTTGCCTGAGGGTCTGAGACTTTTATTCACTCATTTAATAGATGAGAAAATTCAAGCTCACGAATATAAAATCATTTGCTCAAGGTCACACAGTCACTAAGCAGAGGACTTCAAACTCAAATCTAAGTACTTCAAGCCCCAAAGCCTACATTCTACTGTCCCTGTATCATGTAAACATCTTCCAAAGTCACTTCTAGAACTAGATAAAACTGCTGAAATAACAAGTCTGTCTGTCCAGCAGAAACCTGACAAATGGGATCAGGAGAGAGGTGGAAGACAGAACTTCTGCCTTCAAAGCTCTCACCATTAGATTACCAAGATGACGTTTCCCCACGAGAGCAACTGGAAAAGCAGATAGGACAAAAGGGAGCGACTGTGGGGTTGGGTGAGCTGGCTGGCCAGAGAAAGCACAGGCTTCTCCCTATAAGTCTCTTTCCTTTCACAAGTTCCTGGAATCTTTTTTCACCCTAGTTTGACCTTCAGCGACATATACAATTTGAGGGAAATTTTGTCCCCACGACTTTAATGCATGTGTCCTGGCTCACTCTGTGATGGTCTAGCTAGCTAGTAAAATATTATTTTGGGGTGTGTCTATGGAGGTGTTTCTGGAAATTGTTTTTATTCACATAGGTAGATTGAGTAAAGATCACCCTCACCAATGCAGGTGGGCATCATCCAAATTGTTAAGGGCCTGAATAGAAAAAAAATGGAGGAAGGGCAAATTCTCTCTCTGCTTGAGCTAAGACATCCATGTTCTCTTACCCTCAGACATTGGAGCTCCTGGGTCTCAGGCTTTTGAACTCAGACCAGTACTTGTGCCATCAACCCCTGATTCTCAGGCCCTTAGGCTCAGACTGAATTATACCCCCAGCTTTTCCTGGTTCTCCAGCCTGCAGATGGAAGCTTATGGGACTTCTCAGCCTCCATAACTATGTGAGCTAATTCCTAAAACCAATCAATTGATCAATCAACTTTCTATGGTTTCTGTTTCTCTGGAGAACACTGAGTAATGCACACCCTTTCTATTCTAGACCCTCTGCTAGTCCCACTCCACATGGTCTAGTAACCTTTGTGTCTGAATTACCAGTCTATAGACCTTGAACCTTTCTTTACTCTAACCAAATCCTTCTTTAGAGATGCACCTTACACTGTTCAGTGAGCTCGCCCCACTCTGCCAGCTGCTAACTTTCCACCGCAGTGTGATGGAGAGAGAGAGAGAGCATGGGTTCAAGTCCAGTCCTGCCAAGTATGGCCAGTGACCTTGAGCAAGTCACTGTACCTCTCTAAATCTCCTTGCTTTATTTATAAAACATGAAAAACCACGTATGGCCATTGCAGTTGATGCACAAATTCTCCTGAAGATCTAATAAAGGAAAAGAGGGAGAAGGGCTTCGAAAATTGTGTACCCCATTTCACTATCAGGTATAACTGTCTCCTAGTGCCATCAACATGGTCTGTGGATCATCCAAGTATGATAGATGTTGACCTATTGCCTCCCCAGCGTCTGGTCCTCCTCCTCTCAACAGCACCCTGATTTCTCTTTGGGCATTCAGTATGTGTGTTGGATGGGATTGACCCTATCCCATCTCCAGGGATAGACTCCAACTAGCTTAAGTCATTAAGGATAAAACCCTCCTATGGCACACAATGATTGTTGAAAGGAAGAGCATGTAACTCAGTGTAGGCCAATGAAGGAGTGATGTTCCTCAAACACGTTTAGGAGCTACCAAAAGACATGATATCTTACTTCCAAGAACGTGAGGTCTGACATTTCATAACTATTTGGAGCATGAAGTGAGGGTCCAGAAGTGCCAGGGGACGGCCATGTGAAATCTAAGGATAAAGCCCACACTGTGGGAGGTATAAAGAGAGGACCATGGCCCTGGTATTCTCAGTTGCTGGAGCTAACCCTACCTGATGTCATTCTAACCACCAGACTTTTTAGTTATTCATATAACTAAATAAATGTCTTCTACTATTTAAGCCAGTTTGAGCTGGATTTTCCATTATTTACGACAGAGCACTCTGCTACATCAGTCCTCTGTCTGCTCCTCTCTTTCCTGGTCCAATGCTGGAGGCCTCTCTCTCATAGAGAAAAAAAGAAAAAAAACAAAGGCAAAACAAAAGAGGGAAGAAAAGAGGAGAGGATTTGAAAGCCAAGTCCATAGATCTGACTTCTCGGTGGATGCTCTGGAAAGAGATCCAACACAGGGGACACTTGGAGCTGTCGGCCAGAGTAAGTTCCAGAGTTATTTGGAAATGTCAATGGTCTATCCTCTCCCTTCTCCCACAGATAATAAAGAGTTGGCTGGGAATGCTAATCCCCACCAAGCACAGCCAAGGAAATATCACTGCTCTGGAATTCTGAGTCTTTGCAGAGGTACAAACCATCATGTTCAGAGTGAGTTCCAGGGTTGGGGCCAGAGGCTACCTCATGTTAGTGACCCATCTGGAGCACCACGAACCATTTCACAGACACTAGGAGAGAAACCTATAAGCAGTCCTGCTTCCTCCTATTCAACTATGCCCCAAATCTGCCCAAAGGACAAGAGGAAACAAGCCTGAAGGCTCATCTCACTGACCTGAGAAAGCAATGTTAAGAACTCAGGTAGGGAGACAGTCACTACCCAAGGGGTGTGCCCATGAGGGGTAAAGCACCATCCCCCAGTCTTTAGTTCCAACACATACCAGCTGTGTGCACTCAACGGGTCTCTTGGAGATTCCGTTTCCTCATCTGGGAAATGGGAATAACAGTAATTCCTCCTTTATAAGATTGTCTAGATGAGTACATGCATGCTAAGTGCTTAAAGATGGTGCTTGGCACATAGTTGAGCTCAAGACAAGGCAGTTTTTGGTTACTGGGAACAAGGGGAACTAGAATTCAATGCGGAGGTTGGCATGGTGGCATGAGGAAGCAGTGGTGAGCAAAGCAGTGTCCCAGTGCTCACCCCTCTCTATTCATTGAGGACTTAGCATCTACTACCTGGAGACGCAGGGTGGGATCAGAGCTTCAGTGAGGCCAGGTTGCCACAGGGCTGGGCCAAGACCTTTCCTCCAACTGTAGGGCTGGCTCCCTCTGAAATTGGGGCAGATAGGCCTTCCTGGTGAGGACTCAGTGGTCCACTGCTAGGGTCTGGGAAGGGCAGACCCTAGAGACAAGAGGCAGGGTCAGACAGGTAAATGGAGTCTGGAGAACAATGGCTCTGCACAAAGCTGGCCAAGCTAGTGCCTGTCCATGGCCCTCTGTTTTCTGTTCCTCTCAATGTCATGGATGGATCAGTAAGTCTAAGGGAAAACCAAAGGGACGAGAGTCTTCGTCTCTAGCTGTGTGGTTCAGAATTTCCTTAACCAAATGCCCTTGAATTTTCACTCATGTTTCTGTATTTTTTTTTTAAGGTAAAAGAATCTTTTTTTTTTTTTTTTTTTTTAAGAGACTGTATGCTGCAAGAATGTTCCTGTGTCCTGTGAATGCACTTGGAGTCTCTGCTCCCTTGCCATTGGTCATGAGACGCAGTGGAGCAGAATGCTGAGAGCATGCCCAGAGCAAGACTGCAGCATTTGGAGCCCAGCACCACCACACTCCCAGTTCTGAAGCTGTGTGATCTTGGATGTGTTCCCCAGTCTCTCTGTGCCTTCGGTTCCTATCTTTTAAAAAAAAAGTGGAGATAATGATAAGTTAAATTAGCTAATACAGATAAAGGCACTTGAAACAGTACTTGATACTTGGTAAAGGCCACACAAGTGTTTGCTGATACTCTTATGCCCCCGGTCCACATCTGAAGCTGCTGCAGCTCTGTCTAAACCCCTGAGCTCCCCACATAGACTCAGGGCCTCCTTAATTGCCCAGTTAGAGCCCAGACTGTGGCACAAACCACACATTTGCTGAAGGCTTAATGTGTCCACCAGGATTCTTCTGGTTACAAGCAAGAGTAAGCCTGACCCAAACTGACATCAGCAAAAATAAGATTTTATGAACACACATAACTGAAGAGTGCATGGCTTGGTTCAGATGCTCAATGGATGAGGTCAGGCTCTGGTGTCACTCTCTCGACTTGGCTCTACCTTATGTGTTGACTCCATTCTCAGACTGGATCTCTACTCACAGTCACAAGATGGCTGCCAATAGCGGCAGAAGCTGCCTCCTCCCTGACTCACCATTAGAGAAAAACAAGTGAGACTGCTTTCCTACAGTTTGAAACAGAAGCCCTCAGTCCTCTGATTGGCCTGACTTGGTCATGTAATAGTCACCAGCATTTTGATTAGCTCAGTCTAAGTCAAGGGCTGCGCCTAGAGCCACAGAGAAATTGAAGTGCTACTCCCCTCCACAAACAACAACAAAAAAGTGAGTTTGCAATATTTGAAGATGGCAGAAGTGAATTACAACGTAGGGGGAAAAGCTCTGCTTTCTTTTTCCTTACCACCTCGAAGCAGTTCATCTCTCTTTACCATCCCCCAAGCGAGATTCCAGGCAAGACGGAGTCTGATGGTTAGGAATCCGAGTTCAGGCAAGACGGCCTGAGGCAAGTGTTGGCTTTACTACTGATCCCTGTGAGGCCAGGGCAATTGATTTTCCAGCCTTGAGTCTCTGTCACCTTGGCTGTAGAACAAGGCTGGTAATACCACAGAGGTCCTGGGGTGTTGAGAATCCCACAAAATGGTAAGGTCTAGCAGCGTGTGTCTGACCCACAGTAGAGAACCACTTTGCCTTGCAGCTGCTATTACTGAGGGGTTCTTCCTGCTCCAACTCAGGTCCAGGTCACTCAGAGCTGGGCTCTGGCCTGAAAGCCTGCAGGAGAGAGAGGGTGACCCAGGCCAGGGGCAGGGAGGGCCCTCAATGATGCGCTGACTCAGTCCTGAGATGAGAAAGAAGCCATGAGTGTGGACACAGGATAGCCGGGCCAGGGCACAGACAAGAGGCCGGGACCTGGCCAAGGCCAGGAATTCCTAAGAAGTGCTCCCTACACTTGGGGTTCGCGAGAAAACCACAACATCTCCTTTTGCCTTCAGAGCTCTCCTGAGAGAGGTGGTGAAAAACACCATCCAAATAAGGCCCAAAATCCTCCCGGGATTTGCATACAGAGTGTTTATATAGATTAGAACATCTCTGTTGACTTGCAGCTTAAACCTCCAAGGCTTTGCTGTTCATCAAATTTTAATGTTCTGTTTTCATGATGTTCCTTGCCAGCGCTAAGTGACTCTGTCAGCTCTTAGAAGGGAAACTTCCCCCTTCAGGGTACATTTCCCCTGCCCCGAGTCGGAGAGCCCCGTTGCTAAGGGCATCTGTTCTGTTTGCTTGTGAGAAGTACAGATGTGAATAGTCACCAAGTCCCATCTTTTGTTCTGTTCATCTGGCAGCCGGGGCGCCAGCTGATGGAACAGCTGCAGAACACTGGGGCTCCCCAAAAGGGGAAAAAGAGAAAAGAAAAAATTCAAATGGAGCCCAGGAGGGTATGCCGGCACTCGGAGGCCTCCAGGAATTGAGTCTATTCTTCGGAATCTCCCTCTACATCGCTCCACCCCCCGGGAAGGTTCATGGGATACGATTCAGTTCAACCTGGGTTTGTTGGCTGGGTTTGTCGGGCCTTTGCTGGGCAGCTCTGAGGGGAAGGGGATAGCTCTAAAAGGTCGTCAAGATATGGTTTCTACCCACTGCAGGAGTCTACTCCAGTTGGGACTGGGAAGAGCTGGCTCTCCCACGAAGGGATCTAAATTACAAAGCATCCATCTGGGTCACATCCCTATCAGAGGGCAGGGCCAGGACTAGTGTCTTTGCCAGGGAGTGCTCAGACATTACCTGAGCTAAGTTCATTGTTCAGGCCCAAACTACAGCTACTTCTTGAGTGTCCAGTGGATTTTCTATACTGCAAAAGCATGAGATGAAGAATAAGCATTCCAGAAATCTTTGTCTAGTTGATGACTACCTCAAACCCTACACCAAAATTAAGTTCATAGATCGTAATAATGTCATTAGGGAAGTGGAAGGAAGCAGAGATGAATATTAATTCAGATCCAATCACTCAGCTCTGCTCGCTGCCTCATTTGTCCAAACCACCATTATCTCTCCCCTGGGTGATGGCAATTACTTCCTAAAAGGTCTTACCCCTCTTTTCTGTTATATGCAACACGGTAGTCTCGCTAATCTTGTCAACACATGATTTATATCATGTCACCGTTGTGCTCAAAGTCTTCCAGTGGCTTCCCATCTCACAAAAAGCAAAAACCAAAGTCCTTTCATGAAGGGACTTTCAGGGCCCTACATAACTTGTACCCCAGTGGGAGCAAAGCCACCTTGGAAATGGCTCCCAGGGCCCCATGGTGAGCCATCACATCTGGCATACAGAACAGAGATGAGTTTGTCCTTGCCGAGCCTGTAGACATTGCAGAATCATGGAGGAATAAATGATTGTCATTTTTTAAGCTACTAAGTCTAAGGTGCACAGCAAGAGATAACCATTAAGATTCCACATTTTTTAAAAATAATTCACTACTAAAAAATTTCAAAGGCCACTGTTGTAGAAAAGTATTTGATGAAAGGATAAACATTTTATTATGAATTAGATTTCAAAAGGTTACAATACCATATTGTACAATTTTTTAAAATGTATCTGAGTATATAAGGTATCTATAAAATTCTCATGCAATTTGAATTTTTAATTAATTCCTGCCATAATAGGTAGAAACAAGTTGCAAAACACATCTCAATATTGAAATCAAATTGCCAATGGTTTACTTGCTCCAATTTCTTTATAGAGGGAAAGAGAGTGAAAGGGGGAGAAAAGAAATTCTGTCATTTATTTCTATGCCCCCTACCTTCTAAAGTAGCCAATGTCCTCAAAGTCTCGGAACAGGCAAAGCCACAGCTGAAATGTAAAAGGAATAAAACAAGTTAATTCTTGGCTGAGCTACCAAGAGCCCAGTTCCTGATGACTTGGGAAATCTGGACACGTTTTGGGTGTTTTAAAATGTTTTCTTTTGTTGCTATCAGCGGTGGTGGTGCCTCTGACCCAGGCCCAACAAGACGCAGCTCCTTTGGACGGGCTGGGTGACCAGCCTGGGGAAGCCTGTGTATGGAGCAGTTGAAACCATTCTCCTATGTTCCTTCCCTGTGAGTCCTTAACTCATCTCTATGTGTCCTGGGCCTAATGTATGTTGCTGTTCCTTGCAAACAGAACAAGCCTGAGTCAATACATCCACATCGAGTTTTCAGGCAACTAAAATTTCATTCCTTTTTACTAAGCCTCTTGCACTCTGGCATTGTTTTTGTTGTTATTGTTGTCTTGTTTTGTTTTGTTTTGAGACAAAATGCAGTAGTTTACATTTTTCTGAATTTCATTTTATATTTTTGGTTTCAGCAGTGCTTCCCAACCTGTCCAGACCCACTGAAACTTCAACGGATACCTATCCTACAAGCTGCTCCTCTCAGCCGCAGATCTTCTGGAAATTTTACAAATACGTCTTCGGTGTTTTCCTTGAGAAAAATGTTGAACTTTTAAACCATGTTGAAGTGGATAGAGTCTTCCTGTAGAATTTCATACTTGTTTGGTGTTTTAAAACCCCACAAATACCACCAGCCAGAAGATTAAGGTAGTGTCAAACAAACAGGTAGGAACAATCTGAGCCAGGGCTGGGTGACTTGTCCATGACCCCACCCAAAGTAAACACCAGCCTCCCCTGAGGATGCCTTCAGTTGGGTTACTGTTCCACAAACGCACTAAGCCTCTGTGAGGCCCCATGCAAATATCTGTTCCGTGTTTATTATTCTAACACGTGTCAACGCCCTCTTCCTATTTGCCAACATAAGCTCTTTGGAAGGCAGGGACCATTTCTTTCATTTGGTTGAACAGAATATAAGATTAGGGGCTTCTAAAATGCTGGATGGGGAGAAATGGGATGAGTCAGAGTAACTTGGAGGAGGTTTCTATAAAAATGTCTTTTACCCACTTAATAAACATGACAAATCAATGGGGAAAGAAAGGAGGATTCAAGAAACAATGCCAGGATATTCGTTAGCCATTTTGAGAGGAAAAAACTCCGTTTCAGTCCTAACCTCATGCATGAATCAAAATAAATTCTGGAAAGATTCAAGAGACAAATGCTGCAAAAGCATTCAATGCAGATCAGTGGGGTAGAACTGAGAGTCCAGAAATAAATCTTTATATTTGTTCTGACATCGATGGTCAATCGATTTTCAGCAAAGGTGCCAATGTGATTCTTTGGAAAAAGGACAGCCTTTGTAACAAACAGTGCAGGGACAACTGGAGGGTCACAGGCAGAAAGGTCAATTAGACCCTTACACTCTCCACAGAACAGAACTCAAATTGATCATGGACTTGAAGGTAAGGGCTAAGACAAGAAAATAGCACAGGAGAAAATCTTTAAGACCTTGGGTTAAGCAAAGATTTCATAGATATAACACCACAGGTATGATCCATAAAAGAACAAATTGATAAATTGAACTTCATCAAGTTTCAAAAGTTTTGTGTTTCCTGGGGTACCTGAGTAGCTCAGTAGGCTAGCCTCCAGCTCTTGGTTTCAGCTCATGTCATGATCATGCCGATGTGGAATCAATCCTGGTCTGGGGCTCCACGTTCAGTGTGAGTCCACTTCAGATACTTTCTCCTCCTCCCTCCTCCTCTGCCCCTCCCTGCTCATGTGTGTGCATATGTGCTCTCTCAAATAAATAAATACAATCTTAAAAAAAAAACAACAAAACTTTTGTATTTCCCAAAACATCATTAAGAAAATAAAAAACCAAGCAACAGACTGGGAGAAAATCTTTGCAAACATAACTCCTGCTATCACAGTTTGTCTTCTTCAGGAGGCACACAGTAAACAAATTAACAAATAAGAAAAATGTCAAAGAGCGATGAGCGTTCTGCAGAAGACAAAACTACTGTGATATGTTGGGTGTTATCTCCGTTAGACTGCATAGTTAGAAAAGAGTTTTCTGCTGAGATGTCATTTCTATCAAAAAACTTGAGTTCTGTATAACTAACAAAAAGTCAGTCATGTGAAGATCCCAAGGGAGCACCCATCAGGCCGAAGCAAAGGGATGTGCAAAGGCCCTTTGGTGGTCACAAGCTTGGCATGTTTGAAGACATAAACAATGGCTGGTAAGGTTCTGTCAAAGTAGGCAAGGAGGAAGGTAATATCGGACGAGGCGAGAGCCTTAGGAAAATGCCTGGTCCCAGAGGGGTTTGAGAAATAAGGTGAGGACATGGTCTGTCCTCAAACGTGACTGAATCAGATCAGTGTGTGAAAGCAACTGACAGAGAATGGATTCCAAAAGGGTCAATCACTTAGCCTTCTTAGTTGCAAATAATAAAACTGACCCTGGCTGGTTTAGCAGAAAGAAATTTACTTTCATTTTCTGTATTTATTTAAATTAATGTATTTCTTTTTAAATTGATCTCTTTTAAAGAATGTTATTTATTTTTTATTATTATGTTCAGTTAACCAACATATAGTACATCATTAGTTTTTGATGTAGTGTTTGACATTTCATTAGTTTTATTTTAAAAGGCACTGGGCAGCTCATAGATTTTTTTTGGAGTACCTGTAAAACAATACTCAAGGGTCAGCGGTCCGGGGACAATTCCTAAAACTGCAAGGAGGGAACCCCTACGGCTGATGCCCAACTGGTGATACTTCTTTGTATGGAACTCAAATGTGGCATTCTTGCAGTCCCCCAAGTCAGTTGCCTTTTGCTGTTTCCAAAAATAAAAAAGACTGCACAGACCTTCCTTTTTCAAGCTGCTCACCACTGAATCAAAGTCTCTGAATGGCAAAGCCTGGATCACCAGCTTACATTCTCATTGCAAAGAAAGCTAGAAATTTGAGTTTCCTAGGTTCTGACTTTAGAGAGTGGAACTCCCAAAGTGGGAATTCTCTGAAATATTAAAAGGATATTATCAACAAGTACTAGGAAGTCAGAAAACATGAAAAAATTCCATGAAATAGAATGAGAGCAAAGTATGGATCCCGATGAGGACAGGGTTACGGTATTCCAGGGGAAGAATAATGGAAGACTTGATAAGCTGATGACATATTATGGGACAGTGGTTCTCAAAGTGCAGTTCATGACTAGCAGCATCTTCTGGGGACTTTGAAAAAAATGTAAATTTCAGGCCCCACCCAGAACTTACTGATTCAGAAGCTCTAAGGATGAGTAAGCCCCAGGAATTTGATTTTAACAAGGCACCCGGACAATTGTGTTGCATGCTCAAGTTTGAGAATCACTGATCTAGGACATGGAAAGAAGAGGAATATTCAGAAGTAGTCTGTAGAACTTCTTGATGGATTTAACATGGAATTTAAGGGAGAGAGTAGAATCAAGGAAACCACCTAGGTTTTTACTTGAGCAACTGGGAAAGTAGTAGCACATTTTATCAAGATGGAGAGATGGCTGGTTGAGGGAGTGAAGACTGGGGACTTCTGTGGACAGGCAGAGTTTGTTAAGCATACAGGGGAAGACACTAAGTAGGCCATTGACTATGAGTCTGGAGTGTTTGGGAAAGGCCAGTGATGGAGAAATAGGTTTGGAAAGCATCAACATTTAGATAGTACTTAAAGCAAATACTCGTGAAATCACCAAGAGAAGATGTAAAAGAAAATGGGATCCAAGACAGTTTTCAAAAGCCAAAGTGAAATGTGGGAAGAGGATTCAACCAAAGATAGAGATGGAGTGGCCATGGTGGACATGAAAAAGCATGGCAGACAACTCTTACAGGATGTGGTGTCACAGAACACAAGAAAAAAATTGTTTTCAGGAAAAGAGCATGGCCCACTCTGCTGGATGCTGCTGAAAGGTCAAGATAAGAGGAGAGTGACCCCCTGAAAACACAGAATTTTGGGGAATCATATGGAAATTACTAGATTTTTTTTCTAAATTTATTTCCTGCCCAGAGGGGTAGGAAGTTAATAGGGAAGATTAACTAATAAATTAGTTATCTCAGGCTGTTATACAAAATACCATAGACTAGGTGGCTTAAACAACAGAATATCATCTCAGGATGCCAGCATCAACAGGCTCTGGTGAAGGTCCTTTTCCTAGCTTGCGGAAATGTAGCTGCCTTTTCACTCTGTCCTCAGAGCAAGCTCTCTGGTATCTCTTCTTAAAAAGGCACTAATCCCATCGTGAGGGCCCTACCCTCCTGACCCACAAATACCATCACTTTGGAGATTAGAGCTTCAGGTTATCAATTTGGGGTGTGGAGGGGAGACATGATTCAGCCCATAGTAGACAAGTTATATAATATCAAGAAGATACTCTTTCTTTCCTCAGGTGAGAGGAAGGTGGGTGCATCGGAGACATTGCTACATTTGTACTCCAAAGTCCTCCTCAACTCCCATCCATCACACCCTCCCCCTATCAGGTTCTCATGATCTCTCCTGTTGCCAGACCTCTAATTTTGCCACCCCACCTCCAGTGCATCTTCCATGCACCAGACTGATATCATGAAAATGCGATTCTCTCCATGCCACTCCTTTGCCCCAAACCCCATGGCTCAGCAGTGTTTCCAAAGTGTGCCTGATTCTAAGAATCACCAGGGTGCTTGTTAGTCTGATCCCAAGGTCCTCGATCAGTTCTGGAGTGAGTCTGGCGCATCCAAATTTTTAGCAGGTGTCAACCAAGTGATGCTTATCATCAAGGAAGTTTGGGAAACACTCCTCCACATGATAAAGTTCAAGATCCTTAGCAGGGCACAATAGTGCCTGATGAATTGGCCCCATCCTCTCTCTGCAGCTCCTTGAAACTCCCCACCTGGCACTCCAACTCCAGCCACGGGCAATTTCTTGTGGGGCAATTTCTTGTGGCTCCTGACCGGCCCATTCTTCCTTGTGACCCCATGACTCTTTGCCTGAAAGGAGACCCTCTCTTCACTTGGCAGCCTCGCCAACTCCTCCTCATCTTTCGTCTCCCTGCTTAGAGCTCCCTCTTCCATGAGGACCTCTTGCTTTCGACCTCCTCTGACACTCATTTTACACTTCTGCTGTCTTTAGTATGTTTCCACTGCAGCAACGGTTGCAGTTTTAGATTTGCCTATTTCCATGTTTACCTCCCCACCAGATTGGTTGGTCCTCCAGAGAAGGGAATGGGTCCTTTCATCTTTGTATCCTTGGCTCCTTGCACAAAACCAGGTGCAATGCAAATATCCAATTGAGGTTTTCTGACTAAATAGACTAGTAAATTATTATGGACAAGAGAAAGGAACTCAATGGAATTGCATATTCCTTAAGGACTACTATTAAAAATCAGGGGAAAGATGATCATCAAGCACACGTGCGCACACACACAATGGTACTCAAAGAGAAGAAGAATGCCACCCAATGTGGAAACCAAGTTCTCTGCTGTTACAGACAATAATGGTAACAATTAACCACAAGCTGGTCCTTCTCTGGGTGCAGATCCAAATGAGAGAGAGAGACAAAGAACTCAGTCAGAATAGTGAAAGCAGCATTGTTTCTGGCAGTCAGGCTGGAGAATGTGGAGGCTTCTAAGACCCTGTTGAAATTCTGAATATCCCTGAATATCCTATTCAGTCAAGGAGAGGGAATAGCCCTTTCCCCCAAATGAAGACTTTCGGATAAACCATCTCCCAGAAGAGTGGCCAGAGCCCTGACCCACAGGTCTGCTCCTACAGGGAAGTAGAGGATGCTGCTTCCAGAGATTGGACTGCTCTGAAGGACAGCAGTAAAGGCTGCTGTCCCCCTCCACCCCTCAGGAGAAGACCCTTCCTCTGTCTCACCCACCAGAGAAAGTTACTTCTGTTTCCAGGAGGAAAAAAGGAAGAGTGGAGAGTGGCAGAAGTGTTTCTGTCATATATTTCTCTCCTGGGAGTGGAACGGAAGCTCCCTTCTCTCTGTGGAAACACCAGCAGTGGGGGGACACATTCCCCCTACTTGCCCCCACTGTGGAAGTGCTTCAAGAAGGGCTGATAATTGTAGAGTCAGGTTTAAGAAGGAAGTGAGAAGTTTTTCCAAAGTCAGAAGGGAAATGGAAAAGTTCACATCACGTGAATCTGCAGAGAGCTGAGAAGAAGGCTGTATAAGAAACTCAGAATCCGAAGTCTAAATACACCCCAACTTCAAAGTTGGGAGAAGGCGGGGGAATCACTTCACCTCTCTTCAGCCTCCCTTCAGCCATCTGTCAAATGCAGCGGGGACGGAAAGGGGGTCAGTTAACTTCTGTTGTGCTTCTGGTCAAGTGAGATGGTAGAAGGGCTGGGTGGACTCAATGTCACTATTGTCACGGGTAACTGTAATAGCCAATGTCACACTCAAGAGATGGGTGACCGGTGAATCCATGCTTCTGCCGCGCTAGTCTAGTCTCCCTTATCAATTTCCTCCCCACTTTTCCACCAGGTCCATACACCTCACCAACCTCTTCCAGCCTCAGCTCTACCCCAAGACTCCAGGAGACAGAATTTATGCCTCCTGGCCCCTCAAATGCTCTTGCAGTTAACATTTAAGAACTCTCCCACACTAATTTGGTTCTCCATGCCCTTGAACTCTGCCTTCAGTGTTATCACCACCACCAGTTATGAGGTTCGAGGGAATACCGTGCCGGGGAAATCTCGTGCCCCTTTCTGAATTCTGTAGCCCAAACAGACAGAAACAGACCTCCACCCCTGAGGCTCTGTCTAAACTTGGATGTTGATGGTAAATTCTCGAGATAAATTCCCTACAACTGCACTTTCTGTCATAGGTTACACAACCAGCAATGTTTTGACGTGGGAAAGGTCTACCCCATCATCAGACACATTCAACAGATGAGGACCACAGGTCCTGACGGGGATAAGCAATCTTGGTCAAGATCTCACTGCAAGAGAGAGGCAGACCGAGGCTAAAAACCAGGCTCTGGCCCCCAGCTATGCTGCAAACGTGTTCAGCCCTCGAAGTCCAAATCTGTCATAGACTCTGCATATTTATTTAACCCATACTTGTGGAACACCTGCTGTATGCCAGGCAAGAAGCACTTTACAAGCATTAATCCTTATAACAGCCTGAAATATGCAACCTCGGAGAAGCAACTTAACCTTCTTGTGTTTCAATTTCTCCTTCTGAAAAAGGGGATTCCAAGAAGTCCCTACTTCATAGGGTTATTGTGACAGTATCATTAAGTTAACAGACTTGGAGCATAGTACCATAGAACAGTACCCGGTGTAGAGCAAGTACCACATGATTAAATATTTGTGATGTAAATAATAGGAACAAGAACAATGATGGATACAGGAGGGACCCCTGCCCCAGTCTTAGAGGATGAGGGAAAAGTTCCTCAGGAGCCACCTACTTGGGTAGAGAGCTGGCCAGTTTCTCACTAGTGAAGGAGCTTCTCGCACCTTTGCTCTGGTCCCTGCCAATGGTCAAATAGGAGATGTAGCTTCAGATGAGAGTAAACACGCTCTCTGAGATGTAAAGATGCATTTGCTAGCTCTTATTTACAGACATGCTAACAATGGAAAACTCATGTTCCCTCATCTGACCAACCCTGAGAGCAACGCCAAAGATTTCCTGTAATGAAGGGGACTAAAAATACTTTTTGATGATGGAGAGGGTGGAAGTTGAGCAACGCTGACTGAGTGAAATACGGAAATGATACCAAATGGCACCCAAGCAACAAAGCAAACAGCCCACCTGGCTTTTGATCTCTTAATCTTACCCCAACACCCTGTATGTCTTGTTTTGTCCTGGGAGACCATGCTGTGTCTTTGTGTCTGCATGCTCCACCTAATTTTCTAGAGAAAAAATTTAGTCAGCCATGACTAATGCTGAATTACAGCCTAAGATGGCTGCCAGCAAATCAAACACCTAAATAATATAATGTTCTCTTCTTTACAACCCTTGGAAGATCTTTAAGAACTGGGAATATGTTTCATACTTTGGGGAGTCAACAACTATCTCCATATTTATTACCAAATTGCTGTTATAATCAGATATATTTCATATTTTCATTAAATTTAACTGTCTTTATTAAATTTAGCCATTTTGTTAAACCATCATGGAACAGTTTTCATAGTTCATAAAACTCCTCACATATATTATTTCATTTTACTCTCATCTCCACTCAAGGAGAGATAGTCATCATTCCCACCACCATCGCCCCCTTTCACAGATGGAGAAACTGAGGTACAGAGAAGTGAAGGAGCTTGTCTGAGATCACATGCCAGCAGATGACAGCCTTCTGATGCAAAAACTGTTTCTTCTGCTCTATCCTGACGATCCCCTGAAATTCAATTTAACTCTGTTTGGGGTATCCTCATTGTTATAAATCTTCTCTGTTTATTATGGCTGATTTCCAGAAGAGGCCTCAGCCTGGCCAAGTGGAACCTTCTCTTTTTCTTTGCAAGTAAGTTTTTCCTCTTCTCCTGTCTGGAAAAGGTAGCTTGGCGGCCAATTCAGTGAGCAATTCAATGATTTAGGAACAAATATGTGGTACAGCTGAGTCTCTCCAGATGTTGAGCTAAATAAGGCACAATTGGACTTTTTTGGATCTGACACCTCTTCAAGCCAAACTGGGAGGAGAAGGGGCCTGAGAACCCTTGAGAGAGTAATGATAATATTCTTATTCAATAATGCCTATTACATGCCAGACTCTTTACAGAGAGGTAGGAGTCAGGATAAATAGCTGATAAACTATACAACTATATGATAAAATAGTATAACTCCCTTCCTTTGGTTACCCTGCTTGCAGGAGGATTTTTCCATGCCTGCACTGTTGAACTCAGGAGTGGCTGCATGACTTGTGTTGGCCAATGAAAAATAGACAGAGATGACACATGTCTTCCAGCTTGTGGTTTTCCATCTGCCACATAGACTGGCAGTGTTCCAGATAGAGGCTGCCCCGAGTCCCCAGAGAGGGGTGGAGGAACCAAGTTTCAGCCAATCCGTGGTGGCTGAATAGTGTAAGCCAGCACTATTTCTCCACAGGGTGGTAAGCAGCTGATGTTTTTAGACTGTTGTTACAGCAGCATGATACAACTTCTGCTGACTGGTAAACTTGCATGAGATTCCATAGCTAGTACAAGGTTGAGCCAGAATAGTTCTTCCCCAGCATTTAAAGAATGCTTTCTAAGTGCATTAACAACACTAAGTATTTTCCATTTATTGTCTTTTTTTAAAGATTTTACTTATTTATTTATTGAGGGGGGGGGAGAGTGTGAGCAGGGGGAGATGCAGATGGAGAGGGAATGAGAGAGAATCCCAAGCAGACTCCACGCTCAGTGCAGAAGCCCGACCTGATGCTCAATCTCACGACCCTGAGATCATGACATGAGCAAAAATCAAGAGTTGGATGCTTAACCAACTGAACCCCCCAGGCACCCCTCCTTATATTATCTTAATCAATCCTCACAATGACCCCAAAACATGTATATATAGTTCTTATTTCAATGTTTTAATTAAGGACATTTTAGCTCACATAGCTCTTAAGGAGCAGATCCAAGACTTGAACCCAGATTGTTCTGAATTCATATCCAAATCTCATAATCACTAATCCATGCTGTATCCATGTTCACTTCTTGAGGACACAGGGCTTGAGAAATTGAAAAGAACAGAATGAATTTGCCAACCACTGTCAGGCTGTGAGATGGTAGTTATGCACTTACAAAATCAAGAGAACAAGGTAAGCTGCCCCAATTTATAAACAATCACCCAATGAATACCCTGTGTGTGTGCAAAGGAGGTAAAAGTATATGGAGCTTCCTTGACACTCCTCCATTCCTGCTTACCTCCTTTCTCAGTTCAGTTCTCCTGCTCAGCAACTGACCCAGAGTTCCCTCCTTCTCTCCTGTTAGTGGATAAAAGAAGATACAAGAGCTACCTTTCACTCTGAGGATGGAGTCAACAGTACCATGGGGAACAGAAACAACAAAGACTTTGGAAGGAAACAGATCTAAGTTCAAGTTCTGACTTTGCCATTTATCAGATTTGGGAACTCAGGCAAGTTGCTTCCCTTTTGCATCTGTAAAATAGGATAAGTAAGCATGCCTACCTCACTGGACTACTGGAATGGAAAATGGGTTCTTTTTGACAAGTGCCTTGGGCAGGGCCCAACATATAATACATATTTGATGAATGGTAGTTCCCTTAGGAATTTATTTCCCCATCCCCCCAAAATTTGTGTGCACCTGTCTGCTCTTGCCCTTTGTTCCTAACCTCCCTATCCTTTCCCTGAGAACACCGCATGAGGAAGCCCAGGTTGGCCTATTAGAGGATGAGAAGTCACATGGAGTAGCAGACTTTCCCAGTTGGTAATAAACACCAACTTCCAAATGTAGGTGAAACCATTTTGGACCATCTAGCTTCATCTGAGCTACCAGGTAGCTGCAGCCATAAGAATGACCCCAAGCAAAAACAACAGATGAACCACTCCACTGAGCCCAGCCCAAATTGCTGACCCACAGAATCATAAGGAAGTAAAACGGTTGCTGTTAAACCCTTTGGGGATAGTTTATTATGCACAAAAGATAACTGATGCACAAAGTCTTTAACACACAGCTCTGGGGGGCTGCTGGATTCATAGTACATTCCCATTCTCTAGTACTATCTCCTACATTGCAGATGTGGATTCCCGGCAACCCTGCTGCCTTGGTCAAAAGTGAACCCTGTCTGAGATTGGACCAACTATATCCCCTCTTACATCATGGTGGCACTCTAGGTAGCTGGCTCACCAGCCGTGGTTGCTGAGGTCTCTGGGGTTACGCTGGCTCTGCTCTTCTCAAGGCCTGGCCTACCTTTGATGAGCTTCCCCAGTATCCTTCAGATACATTCCATCTCTCCTTGCAATAGCTAGAGTTGGTTTCTGTTGCTCGTACCCCCCAAATTCTTTTTTTTTTTAAAGATTTTATTTATTTATTTGAGAGAGAGAGAATGAGAGATAGAGAGCACGAGAAGGAAGAGGGTCAGAGGGAGAAGCAGACTCCCTGCTGAGCAGGGAGCCCGATGTGGGACTCGATCCCGGGACTCCAGGATCATGACCTGAGCCGAAGGCAGTCGCTTAACCAACTGAGCCACCCAGGTGCCCTACCCCCCAAATTCTTAATGAATAAAAGTCCCCTTCAAAAAGTTTGACCCTGCAGATGAGGAAAAGTTAGTCTGTAAGTATGTTTGAATGTTCCTTGTGTCCTGAACACCAGCTGGTCTCTGCAGAAAAAGAAAGAGTGAAGAGAAGGCACCAGCCTTACCCTCATGGAGTCTCCAATATGAGATCCTCCTGGCTCAGTTTTTTGACTGATTTTTCCCTTAATTTGCAGACCTGGCAACTAAAGAGAGTTCTGCCAGGTCAGTAGTTATTCATAATTAACTTGAGTTATACTGTACAGTCCTTGGCTTTACCCAGAAAACCCACAAGCAGATCTGAGTCTTTGCTACTTGCCCAAGGCCATTCAGATCCTTGAAAGATGAGGAAGTAAGTCACTTCTCTTCCTTAGTATCTTACTTAGTAGCCCAAAAGGGAGCTAATACTTTTCCTTGTGACTTTTAAGACCTGCTTAATATCGCTCTCTCCCTCCCCTCCTCCCACCCCACTTTAAATTTAGCCACTTTCAGAATTGAGGTAATATAAGCAAAAGCATTCATCGAACTGATCTTGACTTTGACTTTGACTTGGGAGGGGAATGTTTGGAGGAGACCTCAGAGTGAATTTCTTTGTTAAAAGGATTGTGAAACCCTGACAGAAATTTCATGGACAGGCAGAAAGGAATAGGAATAGTGAATAGGACATTTACATGCCAGGCACTGTTATATACAGGATCCAAACAACCTTGTGAGAAGTAAGCACTGGTATTCTCATTTTACAAGTGAAGAAACAGACCTGGAGAAGTGAAGAGGATGACCAAGGTCACAGAGTCTTAATTCAAGTCCAGGCTTGTTGTCCAAGCTCCTGCTTTTCCCACTACCTGGCTGCTTTTCTAAGAAGAAAGCAATAGAAGCTGAGTTGGGGTTGGAGGTGGATGGTGTCATGCACCTTATTAACAGTCATTAGAAATGATAACTCCACAGTTCTCCCTGGTTACCAAGATGAATTTATTCCAACACTTCTCAAAGAACAAATTTATTTTAAAATTGTCTCTGTGATATCAATAAGTGAATATCAACAAATATTCCACCAAAAGGGAGGGCTGGGGAGATTCCTTCAGTAAATAAGATTTGTACTAGTTGCTTTATTGTAGGACACCTCAAAAACTCAACTCAAAATTTAGAGTGCCCCCATGGATCTCCAATGGGAAGATATAGTGTGATATTAGTTGGGGTACACCTTCGGCTGCCATAACAAAGATACTCTAAAATACAGTGGCTAAAATCGAAGTTAATTTCTTTTTCATATATCAGTATAAAGATGAGTGGACCAAGGTTGGCCAAGTGGCTCTTCCATCCTCAACACATGAATTCTAAGATGTTACCAGTGGTTACTATTTCTCAGGCAAGGGAAGCAAGAATAGAGGGAGTCTGGAGCAAGAAGTTTTCTCTTTAAGAAGGTAATGTGAAAGTTACACACAACACATATGCTTACCTCCCACTCGCCTAAACTCAGCCAAGTGGACACAACCAGATCAAAGGAAGCTAAAAGATACATTCTCTAGTTTGGTGCCCAAATCTCAGGCCAAAATTCAGAGAGTTCTATCACCAAAATGCAGATAGGGAGAATAAATACCAAAGGAAAATTGGCAGTTTCTCATCATTCCCAAATTTATTCACTAACAAAACTCTTTTTTACACAATGTTCCTCAGGACTGGTATTTCATTACGTTATCAGTCAGGATAGGATAGTTAATGATGCAGTGACAAACAACCCTGAACTCCAGAGGCTTAAAACAACATAAGTTTATTCTCACCTGTACTGCATGTCTATAGTGGGGGAGGGATGGAAAGAGAGGGTTTGCTCTGCTTCTGGGAAGGAGTTGATGGAGAAGCTGTCCTCTGGAACAATGCTGATTTCCAGGGTAGAAGGAATGAGAGTGTGGGCGAATCAACCACCACCACATCTAACTTCGAGGAAATCTAGGTTGAGTCTGACAGCAATTCATAGCCTCTTCCTCACATGCATCTCCTTCAAATCAGACCTTTGTTCCCAGAACTGAGGCAGTTTAGACAGAGCCCCCTGTCTCTCTAACAGTGTTCCGGAGTCTATTGAAGAGAAAGAGGCCTCCTTCTCTCTTCCTTGTCCTGTTCTGCCACCATGTTGTACCAATTGGAGTACCAAATACAAGCTCTGGATGATTATGGTAATTGACAAAAGTGTCTGCAATTATTGCTTTCTCTGTATCTATGTCCACGTTCTCAGAAGACAGAGTCTATTTCTCCAGTTTTTTAATCTGGTTGGGGTTTGTGGCTTGCGTTGACCAACAGAATGAGGCAGAAATGACACTGTGCCCGTTCTGGGCCTCACGAGGCCTTGTACCATGTCCATCCGCTCTCTCCTGAGGAAGACTGCCACCGTGATGTGATCACTATATGATCCCTGTGTGATCAAGTGTGAGCTCATCTGCTGGAGGATAATAGATCCCACAGAATAGAAATGAGGCATCCCAGCTGAGGTAACACCAGACGATATAGTTTGGGGTGGGGGACACACGACAGGGCATCTCAAAGCCCAAGAGATTTTTCATTAGTGTGCCCTGGAACATAGCAAGGGTCACAGAGGCCCAGGGGAACCGCTATCCCAGTCTACATGTACCAGGGGTTTCCCAGGACATGCGAATTTCAGGGCTGAAACCACAGAGCCTTGGCTGAACCAGGACACTTGGTCACTTTACAGCAAGGCTAATCAGTCCGTGAACTGCATGGCATTACTTAAGAGGAACTAGAAAGAGTCAGGAAAGTGGGGTGTCTTACCCAAGAGCACACAGTTAATTCATTCATCCCTTTTCTTCAATTAATCATACACTCAATGTCACTTAGGTTCACAGTCCTGGGACATGACAGTTTTTCTAAGGTGAAGAAGATTTAATCATAATACATAATAAAAATAATAATAATAGCCTTTGCCAAGTGTCTGTCATCTATCTGGGATGGTTCTAGGCATTTCACATATATTAATCTATTTCATCTTCAGAATAGTGAAGATGAGTCACAGGAAAGAAGTACCATTATCCCTGTTTTACAGATGAAAAAACTGAGTCCAAAAAAAGGTTCAGTGTGTGACAATGTCACATAGTCATTAGGTGGCAGGACTAGGACATCTGGGGCAGTCAAGCTCCAGAACACGCGTTCTTTATCAGACACCCTACTGTCTGGTGCCCCTCTCAGGATGCCCAGCCTGACTGCATTCGAGACAAATCCACCCTCCAAAGCCAGCAGATCCCACCCAGACCCCTCACTCCAGCCGAAGTGTCCCAGGCGTCTTGATGAAGAGGGACAGACAGGAAGACTAAGGTGACAGGTGTGCTGTGCCTGGGTTGAACCTTTGTACAAGAGGTTAACTTGGAGAGTGTTGAACCCTGGAGAGTGTGACATCATGAGTCAAAGGGACCTGTGATATGGTGCATCACATCACCGTACCTCACTGTCACAGCTACAAAACTGGGAATCTGGACCAAACTACGATTAAAGCCCTGTCTCGACTTAGGGAAATCCAGTTCACCCAGCGATTTCCATTCAACAGAAATAACTGAGGTCAGGAACATCGAGGCAGCCATGAAACATAAAAAAAAAATCAAATTAACCTAAAGCAGCTGGAGCATCATTCCTCTCCTTTTCTTCCTTTGGTAATATGTTTTCCAGGCCGCTCTCTATAAAAATCAGGCCTCCGATCTCAGGAGCAGCTGAGGAAAAACAAGAAATAAGAAAGATTATTTGTTGTTTGTCTTTATAGATAGTGTCTATAATCAAAGCACTTTTGAACTCTCCATCCCTAAAAAAAAAAAAAAAAAAAAAAAAAAAAGGCCTGTGTCTGCACTTTTCCCCCTATAGAGAATGTTGTTGGCTTTCTTCCTCTTCATTTTGACACTTTCACTTCCTTTGTTGCAAGGTGAAGTGGCCATCAGACTCAGGGTGCAAGTGGCCATCTCTTTCCACAGTGTTTCATGACATTGGAGCCTCTGAGAAGAACCCGTGTTAAGAGTTTCTCTTCAGGATGATTGGACTGCTCTACCCAGCGTTGCTGAGGTGAGTGATTCCTCCAACAGAATTTCTCTGTCATGTTGCCCATAAAAATATTGAAGATGCTCTACTTGATGATTTATGAGTAGGTCAACTGCTCTTTGCCACTTCCACTTCAAGGTGTAATGAGCTAACCATCCCCTCTGCCGTCTCACTCCACCCAACTGTGCTCTGGTCACATTCCCCGCTCTCTGGTGAGGCCTGAGATTACTCAGCAGAACACTGAGGCAGGCTTCAAAGGGTGAGGTTTCTAATCCACTAACCAGACACTCTCCCTCCCTGAGGGCCAACAGCACTGATCCTTCCTTGGACTCTTTCCCATCGCCTTGTTTTCATGACTCCATGCTTTCCCCTACTTACCCTCACAGAGGAACACAAGAAGTTTTCTGAAATCAAAAACATGTATGTTCCCTCTAGATATTTTAAATTTTAGCTCCTTCCTTTCTAATAATCCCTTCCATAAATGTCAGTAGGGGATGCTAATCAAGTTAGTTGTTTATTGAAAGCAGGCTACTTTCGGCACAATGTTGGGCTCTGCTGGGAACTGTCTATGACATAGCTGCTATTCTCAAACTTGTAATCTAATTGGGAGACAAGTAGTGTTCATCCATTCATTCCTATGGACATTCAGTGCACAATTCTTGAGTGCCTACTGTATGCTAGGTATTAGGGAAACCATATTAGTGGTTTCCAAACTCTGAGCTCTGGCCCCTGGGGCAGGAGTTGGGGAATGAAGTTATGACGGAGGATTGTAAATCCACATATGTCACAGTGTCTGCACATTTTTATTCTCTTCTTATTCATGCATTCATTTGACAAATAGGTACTGAGTGTTTATAAACATGGAATAATGTCTCAGATGTGTCTGTGTATTTTCCAAAAGCATTTGGATGCAGTTGTGATCGATTAAAAACAAATCCACTTACAAGTTTTACTGAATTTGAAATGTCCTTTTCTCACTATTAGTGTCAGTGGACACCAGAAGTTCATTCTCACCAGGGACCTGCAGAGAAAGAGTTAACACTTTTAAAATGTGTTCTTACACTGGAAAATGTGGGAACGTCTGCAAGAGAAGGTTAACAGAAAGTCCATAACAATACCAAAAAAACCATAAGGTGTGGGTTTTGTAGGATGACAGCCAGGAATGTGTAGGCAAAGAAACCAGGGGGGCGTGGGGGGGGCACAGAAGCACTGGGGGGCACCAACGCTATATTTAAACAACCCTTACCCATGTTCGTCTACGATATGAAGACCACATTACTTTAAAATATGCACATAAACTCTCTCTTTTAAAATGACTTAGTGACAAGTTATTTTATAAAATTAGTATATATATCATAACTAATAAATAAATCCAGAACATCTAAATCTCCACCTCACTGCCCAATCTTGATTATTTAGCTCCATTTATGTGACATAGGTTTTTCTAAAGCAAAATATACTACAATCGTCTGTGTTCATCATTCTTTATACTTTTCCAAGTGCTTTCCCTATACATGGTTTGATTGAGCATCACTAGAGCAATGAGATGTGGATGGGACAGGTCAGGACATTATTCTGATTTTATAGATGAAGATGGAATGCTGAAGAATAGACAATGACTCTTACAAGGATACAAAAATAAGCAAGGGTTAGCTAGGTAAAATTGGCAGGAAAGTGGATTACAAAGAAATGTAAAATGGCCCTGGGATGCGGAATCTGGAATTTGGGAGAAAGGAGGTAAGCTAAAATCCTGGGCTTCTACAGGCGGGCCATCATGAGTGTTCTAAAAAGATTGTGCTCATATTAAACACCAATCTCTTAAAATAGAAGAAGAGACATTTTAAGAAAGGGCCTAGAAAAAAAGGCAACAAAAAATATTTTTTTAAAAAATGGAAAATAAAATCTAGAAAAGACAGTCCAACAAGCAGAGTGATGCACGGCAGGAAAATTAAGGGCAACTAAGTGAGGTTCAAGTTGGCTGAATGGAATTCAACCCAGTAGGACTTTCTGTTAACTGTACTTTCATGGAACAATAATTCATGTGACCTAAAGAAAAGTCCAAAAGATTAAACTATATTGGGTCTTATTTCAGGTGATGCATATTTAAGTGAAAGGCAGCACTGTCAAAAGAATGAGCTTGGGTTTGAATTTTGCTTTCAACACACATTAGCCATTAGGCAACTACTTAATACT
The DNA here is from genome assembly GCF_009762305.2 of Zalophus californianus. Lineage (NCBI taxonomy): Eukaryota > Metazoa > Chordata > Mammalia > Carnivora > Otariidae > Zalophus > Zalophus californianus. The sequence goes on from NC_045596.1 coordinate 21,031,750, forward strand.
TAAACTGTCTGAACTTTGTTTTTGTTTTTGTTTTCCATCTCTAAACTGAGTATGATAACACTTCCCTTGCATGGTTGCTGCAAAGATTCGAGATGTATACGCAAAGCACCTAGTAAAGTGCACAGGACATTGCAGAAACTCAAGCAGGGAGAGTTGGTATGTTGGGTGGTGATGCTGGGTCTAATTTATATGCATTCTCTTGGCCTGAGCACTAGACTTGGAGTCAACAGAATCCAAGTTTTGGGTCCTGACTCTTCCACTTAGTAACCATAAGATGAGATATTATTAAAGGTATTTAGGTTTATTCATCCTGAATCTCTTTTTCTCATATAAAAATGAGTATAATTTCCCCTTCTATTTCTAGTTCAAGGTTCAAATGAAATGGTGTAGGTGAAGTTGCTCTTAAATATAAATGTCATATAAAAAGAATATCATTGCTACTAAAGTCTTTAAAAACTAATCATCTAGGTTAAAACAGATGTGTCACTATATATGTAGCAATTGTATCCCTGTAATAAGAACATAGGGCAGAAGTCTATCCATGTTTTCAGAAGTCCTAGTAGCAACAACAACAAAAACCCCTCAAATTATAAGAAATGTTTAGTTAGCATAGGGGAAATTGTTCAATTTTATGGATAAGGAAACATTCGAACAGGCTTACAAGGGTCATGATGGACCGTCCATCTCTAGGTTGACATCAGAAAGGATGAACAGCCTTCTGTCCCGAGTTTATCAGAGAATCAGAGAGTCCTCAGCCCAGGAGGGACCAGAGATAGTGCCAACCACCCATCTGGTTTAACCCGGAGAAGTGAAGTTATTTAATCACAAGGACACCCACAGGGAGGATCTCCAGGGTCCAGCTTGCCCCCTGCCTCTACCTTAGGCTTCTGCTCACTGTTTTCCCGTGACTACCCCGTTACTTTGGTGCAACTGCATTCCCCCATGGCTTTAAAATCTCTGCATCTGGTAAATGGGAAGGACTGGAGAGCAAATGCTAGGCTGCGGGCTATGCTACAGGACAAAATCTCCCTCGAATGTTTCCGTGTAGGGCCAGAGGGCAGTGAGGGGCTGGAACTTAACATCCTGAAGTTCCTCTCCTCCTTTTGCATTTATGATATCATCCAGGAAACATTTAAACAACCTAGATGGAACGAAATGTCTTGCCAGGTGGTGGCTTGTGATATATACAGACGGCCCCTGACTCACAAAGAAAGACTACAGAGGTCCCATACATACAAACAGCTGCTGCCATCCGCCTGGCCCCCACCACCTTGCAGCTGCCGTGGGCTATGTGAAAAAATTAAAAAAGAAAGAAAGGGGATAGAAAAAAAAAAAAAAAAACTTGGACCACTTGCAGATTCGGCACATTCATAGGCAGAAGAGGGCAAGAAGCTGTGGAAACAGGAATCGCATAAGGGAATGGACTCTCCAGATAAATTTTCAGCCATGGGTGAGCTGGCATCAGCCCCCACTCTCTTTGCCCTGAAAAATCTCCTCCCAGGAATGACTGTCCTCTTCCATCCAGAAGACTCTATCAATGTATGATTTTGCCTCCAAGCCTTTTTGGAAGAAGGCAGGAATAAATAATTTACCATTAGAAAATCTCTTTCAAAAAGCCACTCGCCTCTGTAATGGTTAATAATAAGAGTGCCTACCTCATGGGGTGGCTGTGAAGACAAAGTGAGTCAATGAAGAAGTTCTTACAACTGTGCCCAATATGTGATTTAACACTGAGAAATGTCATAAAAGTGTTGGCTTCCTGTATAACCACGGTTATTTCCACTTTACAGATGAGAGAACCGAGGCTTAGAGAAGTTAAATTACCCTAGCTAAGTCATAGAACGTAGAGGTAGAAGCGAGATTCAAATCTAGGTCTGTCTCCAAATCCTATAATCTTAACTACTGTGTATAAACAGTCATACGCCTAGCACTGGGCAATCATTCACACATTAGCAAGAATTTACTCAAGCACATTGTTTTCTGCTGAAAATCAACTCAGCTCAGCTGCACTCAGGAAACAGGAATTTTGACTAGGGAGGGGGGCAAGTAGGTTATTTGGGGAAAGAGCAGAAGAGCTGATCGAGAGACCACAGCTGGGTATTGAGTAGGAAGCCTGGAGGCAGTGACACCCGTGGACAGAAGAGGTAGAAAAAAAGAGCGGTTTAGGGGGAGTCAAAGATGAATTCTGACCCAAGTGAAATTTCATCTCGATCTGAGTCAGGAAAAGGGGGAAGAAGATTTCTATCTTTTTCCCCACCTACCATCTCTTGTCCCACCCACGGTTCCAAATTACTTGTTAGTATTCTTGGTAGACTACAAGAAAGTTTAAATAAACTTTTGTGGGCTGGTTGGAAACATAATGCTTCCACTCCCATTTGTCATGCATTTCTTTTGGGAAATGTGTGCTGAGTTTCCAACAAATGACTTGTAATGTAATACAACGTCTCCCCGGGTTGGGCACCTTGCTGGGTGCTGGGAATACCAAAGGAGATATAAGGCAAGGTGTGTGCCCTTGAGCAGAAGCCCCGAGGGGGAGAGATGTGTAAGCAGCTAAGAGACAACGCGCTGAGTGCAACACGCTGAGTGTAACAGGAGAGGTGTATACAAAGTGCCTTGGAGCACAGAGGAGGGGGACGGGGAAATTGCTTTTAAATCGACTTTTGGAATCCAACCTCTCTGCAAGTTGGGAGCTGCATGCAATCATTAGAAGTTACTGTAAGGATGTACTTACCATTTAGTACTGAATGAACTCATTCTTCAACAGGACTGTTGCCTGCTTGTTTCCTGGCAAGCAGTAGTATCAATATCTGTGTTTTTTTCGAAGAGGTAAGAGAGAAAGGTGAATGCATGGACCCTGAACTCAGACTGCTCTGGTTTGGATCTGACTTTCACTTGCTAGTCATATGACATTTGCCTCTTTCAGTCTCAGTTTTTTTTATCTGTAAAATGGGGCCCATGAAAATACCTTCTTCATAGAGAAGATAAATGAGTTAATGCATGCAAAGCCCAGTACCCAAGATGGAGTAAACATCTCACCCAAATCCGGCTACAACTAACTGGGTGACAAACATTAACTGGCTTCAAATAATTTCACCAAGTGGAGCTGTGTTTCTGGAAGATCGTTTTAAGGGATACACAGACAAGCATGTTTACATTGTTTTTTAAAGATTTATTTATTTGGGAGAGGTGGGGAGGGGCAGAGAGAGAGAATCTCCAAGCAGACTCCGTGCTGAGTGCAGAGCCCAATGTGGGACTCGATCTCACAACCCTGAGATCACGACCTGGGATGAAACCAAGAATCCGACACTTGACTGTCTGTGCCACCCAGGTGCCCCTCGCATGTTCACATTTTAATAGCATGTATTTATCTTCACATGTTGGGGGGGAAATACATGTAACCCATCAAACCCAAATTTTAAAGATATCATTTCCTAGGAGGAATAAAAAAGAATTAGAAATTTTTAGTAAAACTAAAAGAAAGCTATTTAGGAAATGATAGTCAGATGTTACATCTTGTCTTTCAGAATAAAAGTACCAAGCTGAGCAGGAGACTTAAATTGAGGCTAGGACAGCAGACAGACGTTTCCCTTTAAATTTTTCTTCTTATTTTCTTTTTTTTTTCCCCCCTTTTTTTGCACTGGGCATGGGCTTGAATTCATTTTAGTTTTCTTAATATCAAATACATATATGAAAGAACATATTAAAATCTTCTCTAGATTTTTATTTTAAAGGGATATGGGGGGAAAAGCATCACAGATTAGGAACTGCAACAAGTGATGGTTTCCCTTTCTGTGTTTTCTCCCTGTAATGAAATTCAAAACTTTCATCAAGGACTCTGGGGAAAGGCACCATTTTCTAATGCCCTAACTAAAGGGAGAGTGCGTCTGAATAGCAGAAAAGAATGCCTTCTGCATGCCCGTGCTTTCTTGGCCCCGATTTCCATCCTGGTGGAAAAATTCCCTGAAGCCTATGACAGCTGAGCTTTCCGCCTGGAATTCAGATGATCAGAAAAGGAAAATTCTACCCTGAGGTTCTGGGGGTACTCGAGCAGCTTGTGATGCACACAAAGGCCAGAGAGTGGACCTGCCACCTGCCGCGTCCACCCCACAAGCCGGGGGAGCTCGAGCTCGACAGGATTCAAGTTTGGGGGAGGCAGTGGGAAGGAGACATAAGAGATGAGAACAGGCCGGTGTCGACTCATTCGCTGGGTTTCCCCCGAGTTGCAGTAAGGTCTCTGGGGCACCCAGTTACCTCCACCCCTTCTTTGTAAAAATTACCCCCAGGAAAGTCCCTCTATCTATCACAACAGTTAGCCTTTGAAGCTTATGGAATGGTCACGCCTGGACGGGGTTTCCCTGGGGTCAGTATCCCCATCCAGGCTTCCCCTGGCCCGACTGTCATCTCCACTGAGAGGCTTGAACAGAACGGAGCGTGTTAAAGGCACACAAGACCAAGGGACACTATGCAGGCTATGTCTGTTAAGCAGAGCTGTCTCCTCATACCAGCCTATGTGTCTTCTCCTCTCACTCCTCCTGTGGAGATGGCCTCCACTAACTGAGCATCCTCCCCTGCCCTCCACCAACCTGGTCAAGCCGTCTTTTTCCCCCTTCTAGGAAAGGGAGAAGCAATGAATCCCCTTGTGGGCCCCACCCTGGGAGAGCAGGTACAGAGGAAAGAGTACTCACTGATTGGGGGCAGCAGGTTTCAGATAAGTCCTTCTATTTCAGCCTCAAGAATAGGATTCTCAGGTAAATACAGGACACCCAGTTCCACCGGAATGTCAGAGAAACAACAACTAATTTTTTAGTAGGAGTATGTCTGAAGTACTCATAGTAAATACTTAGATGAGATGTTATTTGTTATCTGACATTCCTACGTAACTGGATGTCTATATTTTCCTTTGCTAAATCCGGCAACCCTACTCAAGAACAACCTCACGAGGCTGGCATTATTATTCCTGTTTTAAAGATGGGCAAATGAGGTTTGGAGGGATTGAGCGACCAGCCAGAAACCACAGTGCTTGCGGGCGACAGAGTAGAGATGTCATTTTCGACCCAGACCCACTGATTTCAGGACCAGTGATATTTCTACAATACCAAACAGGGATCCGAGCCTTCAACAAAAGGACTAGATAGGATGCTGATGGAAGAAAGTGAGACATTCTCGAAGGAGTATGGGGGAGATTCTTGGGTGCCTTGTCCAAAATGTAGAAAAGCGTTCAATAAACAGTGGGGTGGCTGTAATTGAATTGAATTATTGCCACGTTTGGTAGCTAAAAGACTCTGCTCCTTCCCTATACACATTCCTAAGAAACACTTGACCCCCCTCCCAGCTCTAGTCCCCCTTCAACAGGACCCTTCAGCTCCTACAGGGAGCACTTCACCCCATGTGTATAAGCAGTGGTAGATGAGGTCATTGGACACAGCTCCAAAAGAAGATTCCAGTCATGTTACATCCATTTAACACATGGAGGAAACCCACAGGGCTGAAGGAATTGGCTGGCCCAAGGAATAAACCAGCCCTCTTTCAGCTGGATAACCTTCAAAGCTCAGTGTGTGTAGCTTAGTCACCTTGCTTGAACCGGGCTGCCTCACCAGAACTTGAAAATATCAGTGTGCACTTCAGTTGGTGTTGTTTTAGGATAGCAGAGGCTGTGGGGATAAAGACAGGGAAAGGATCTTCTGCTAGAACTCTTTCTCACTTGCACATAAGATCAATCAGTAGAAACCTTCTGCCTGGTTTCCTTCTTAAATCTATGAAGCTCTATGAATCTGGACACAGGACTCTTTTTGGAGCACATACAGCTCAAAGATGCCCACAGACCTCCAGGTCCCAAGGGAAATTACTGTGGCTCTGTATGTAGGGGGACATCTTACCCTCCTCAGCTTAAGTCCCAGCCTTTTCCTCCAGACCCTCACTGGAGAAGCCACACGAGGATAGAGGGTAGCTAGTAAGAGCCAAGGAAAATGTCATTGAAAGAAAATGTGCACCCAAATCTGTCACCACTGGGAAAGTTGGCTACCTTATAATCATTTCAATATCTGATGATGAAAGCAATAAATTCTTATTGTGGGGAAAATTTGAAAGTGCTAAAAAGTATAAAGAAACAAAAACTACCCATAATCTCCTCATGCTGAGAGAGAACCTCTCCTAAAATTGCGGTGAATTTCCCAAGGACCTCTGTCCATATAATAAACATAATTGGCCTCATACTTCATCTATGACTTTGTATTCCACTGTTTCTAACCTAACAAATTATCATTTCCCTCACATCGTTAAAAACTTTCCAAAGAATCTTCATGACTTTGATGACCCATTAACAGATACATTGAAAATGGCGTAATTTATCTAATTATTCTAATGCTGCTAAAGATACAGATTGTTTCCAAGGTTTTTCCCTAATAGAAGTAACATAGCAGTGAACATCCTCCTCACATACATTTTTTTATCGGACCCTCGCCACCTGTTCCCTTATGTCTAAAATCTACTATAAAGTGGCATCCGATATTTGACCCAAAGATATGTGTCCTTTCATGTTTTCTGTTTTTGCCATGCTCTACAAAGGGCCCCGTGTCTTCCAGAGGCCCCACCAACTGAACTAGTTGGAGAAGCACTGTGCTCAAGTATTGAGCAAGGACTGCCTGGTCCCTTGTCAAATGAAGGGGGCTTCTTCACAGCCGGAAGTTCCAATCCCCTGTAGACTCGGGCCCTGGTTTGTAAGAGAGAGACAGAGACAGAAACAGAGAGATAGAGACAGAGAGAGAGAAAATCCCAGGAACCGTTCTCAGAGAAACCACCGCACGATGTAATGCCACTGGGAACGTGACAATAAAAGTCCTCAGAACTGTGCCGCTTGGTGTTTTTACAGAACCATTGCTTGCTGATTCAGTTAATGATAATGTTGGGTTCCAAATTTTTTCCAAAAGGGAGTCTTAAGTGTTCTCAACTTGGACGGTGCTGGCTTAAAAATAAACAAATAAGTTATATAAGTCCAAACTTTGGAGGATCAGGTTTTAGAAGCCCAAGCTCTGGCGTCGGATTAAAGGGGCCCACTCACATCCTGTGGTGGGGCCTCACGTGCAGCCTTCAGGGAGGAGCAACAAGAGAACATTCCAGCGGTCCCTGAAATCCAGCTTCTAATTTGAGCACCAACACCCACCGGGAGCTGCATAGAGAGCACCCCGCGTCACAGGGCTTAGAAGACAGGGGAGAGAGACAAAAAAGCAAGTGCCACCACGGGTAGCTGGGGACGGACTTCTCTTTCTTTGCTTTCTCCCAATGTCAGATCTTTGGAAAGGCTTAATGATGTTATTCAAGAGCTGTCATCTACTGCTTGGCATCTGGCTGCGTTTTAGCGGGAAGCGAACCGATTACTTGAAAGCTTCTAAGACTCCTGCAGGAAAGACGTCAGATTCCTCAAAGTGACCAGGGTAGAGGGAGCCCCACTTTGGGTCCAGCTGTGGGAACTTTCGAGGGACAGGAGCAGCCCAGGGCTCCGGCGGGGCTCAGAATCCTCCATGCACTCCAAGAGTAATAAGAATATGCGAAATGTCACAAATGAGTGTCTCCATTCAAGTATTTAGGTATCGCAGTTATTAAGAGCTTTGTAGTGGGAGGTGCCGAGGACCCAAGGATAAAAGATAAAGTACAATAGACCCTGCCCTCAAATTGCTGGTTCTCGCTGAGGAGAATAGATCTGTTCACAAATAGCCATAAAATGCTGCATGCCGATCACAAATGGCAGTGGAGACCAAGGATCGACACGCGCCAGGAGAGCAAGGTAAAAGCAGTACTCACTTCTAGCCAGTAACCGGCTTTCTGGAATGCGGGCCCAGTGTGGCTATAGCTTCAGATTTTCCAAAGCAGGAGAATGCGATTTTTCTGTAAAATATCCCCATTTCTTTTTAAGCTGGCTGAAAAAAATTAACACTAGGCAAACTAAACAAAACATACCCATGAGCTGGATCAGAACAAGCCACCAGTGTGGACCTCTGAGGCAGACTCCATTTGTTAATACGGAGAAATATCTACCCTTATGAAAAAAGCACTTTACATACATATGTTGAATATGATCTTGTTCCAAATCATGCATTTAACACATAGGAAAAAGATGGAAGATGATACATCAAAGTGTTAACAGTAGATCCCGGACAGCAGGACTATAAATGATTTTTTTCCCCTCTTGTTTTTCTGTCTTCAGTGACATTTTTACAATGAGCGTGAGTGGCTTCCATAATCAGAATTTTCAACAAAATTAAGATTTTTATAAAAACACCAAAGTGCTGTTTTATTATGAAACAGGTAAAATATTATGAAAGCTTTAAGAAATAAGGAAAAATTAAATGAGAATAAGAATTATTGGGAAATGTTAAGAATAATAAGGTTTGAGTAATAAGAAAATAAATGGTGCACATTAGACATTTACAGTGAGCTTTACAGGCATTATTTTACTTATTCTTCTTAACTTCTGTGTAATGGAACTACTGTTACTCCCGCGCACAGGGGAGAGGATGAAGCTCAGAGACATTAAGTAACTTGCCCAAGGTCACACAGCTCATAAGTAGCAGAGCTGGAATTCAAAACCCAGGTCATCTGCATCCAGAGGCTATGTGTTCTCTTAACCTTAAGTAGGAGATTAGTCCCCCACTTTCCAAGGTTTCAGTTTCTGAGTTTTCAGTTACCTGCGGTCAACTGTGGTTGGGAGACAGAAGATCTTCCTTCTAAGTCATCAGAAGGTCAATAATAGCCTCACGCTGTGTCCCAAGTGCCTACACCGGTCACCTCACTTCAGCTCATCATGTAGGCATTTCATCCTCTCCCGTCATCCCAAGAAGAAGGTTGAGTGTGGTACTATCAGGTGTTTTGAGAGAGAAAGTGAGAAACCGCATTCACATAACTTTTATTACAGTATATTGTTATAATTGCTCCATTTTATTATTATTAGTCGTTGTTCTTCATCTCTCCCTGTGCCTAAATTAAACTTTACCACAGTCTGTTTGTATAGGAGAAGCATGGTATCTATAGGGTTTCAGGCATCCACTGGGGGTCTTGGAAAGTATCACCCGTGGATAAGGGGGAGTATTGTACTAGAAGCAAAGCAAATAAGGTCAAAGAGATGGTGGTCTTTGACCTGAGCCTTGAAGACCCAATAAGAGTTCCACCCGAAGAGATAGGAAGGAAACAATATCGCAAAGGAGTCGAGATGATCCCAGGGGGCAGAGCAAGAAGTTTTGATGAAGTGAGGTACGTGGGCTAGAGACAGTCATGAGAGTCGGAAGTACTAAATGCCAGGCATGCTAAAGAATTACACTATATTTATAGTCAGTGGGAGCCATTGACAATTCTAGTTCCAGAATGAGATGGGTGCCATGGTGTTATTAACTCGCTGGGACCGCCATTAACAAAATACCACAGACTGTGGGGTGTACACAACAGAAACTTATTTTCTCACAGTTTTGGAGGCTGGAAGCCCAAGAGCAAGGTCGGCAAGCTTGGTGTCTCCTGAGGCCTCTCCCCTTGGCTGGAAGAGGGTCTCCTTCTCAGTGTGCCCTCCCATGACCTTTCCGCTGGTGTCCCACCTTCCTCTTCTCCTAAGGACACAGTCGGATTGAAATATCCCAGAGTTGCCCCAAAGTAATTTTCTTTTTTTTTTTTAAGATTTTATTTATTTATTTGACAGAGAGACACAGCAAGAGAGGGAACACAAGCAGGGGGAGTGGGAGAGGGAGAAGCAGGCTTCCCACCGAGCAGGGAGCCTGATGTGGGGCTCGATCCCAGGACCCTGGGATCATGACCTGAGCCAAAATCAGATGCTTAACGACTGAGCCACCCAGGCACCACCCCCACCCCCCAAAGCAGTTTTCCTTTGCGAGAAAGCACAGTAAGAGATGCCAATCTATCTATAAATGCAGGACTTTTTTTAAAGATCATTATGGTGTTTGGGAGAGAGGGGGTATTTTTTTTTTCTTTCCAGAAGAGAGTTGTATTTTTAAAGCGGTTTTCCTTTTGCAAAGTGGCAAACTTCCCTGGGTATTTTTCACTCTCAAAAGTTCTTGCAACCTTTCTTGACACCCTCTGCCTGTGTCAAATGGCAGGAGCAATGGAAGTCATTTGGCACTCGTCACGGGAGATGGCAGGGAAACGGTCCCTCCCCTCCACTGCGCTGTCAGGGTAATCTGTTTTCCTCATGGCTGCAAAGGAAACCTAAACGAATTTTGCCTGCTCCAAACCCTTGAAACTGGAGTTATGAGGTCGGATGGAGGAGGCCAGGAAAAATAATTTCTTGGGGTGGTTTGCTGCTTTCTGAGGCCTTTTACTAGTGACCTATAATACTAATTACCCCATTTCCCTGTCTGAATAAGACATCTTTATGATGATTCACGGCTGTGGAAGTCAGTGTCAATAAACAGGACACTGAAATTCAATTCTGTTGCATCTCAAAACTGGATTCTTTAGATCTTCACAGGCAAATCCAGGCTCCTGTAATCCAGGCCAGCGTTGGGTATAGACATAGGAGCAGGAACTCCTAGGCCTTCTGGGGGGAAAGGAGCCTCTGGTGGTGGTCCACTTGGGTACAAAGCATAGAATCATTTCTTTCTGCTCTTTTGGGTTTGTTTGCTTTTAAAGGAGATCAATGTCTAAGAAATCCTGGTTCCATCAGAAAAGAAAGAAAGAGGAAGGAAGGAAGGGAGAAAGAAGAGAGAGGTTCTTTGAGATTTAAGTATCATAAGTTACTAGCAGCATACAACTGATCAAAACATCATCAATATATTTTAACTTTTGATATGTAATTATAATCTCAGAAGTAATTTTAATGCATTTCAATGAGATGCGTGGAGATATTTCCCCCCAATTAGTTCATATATTCAAGAATGACTATCACTTACTATTAGAGAGATTAAAATTAATCTAATTAAAAGATTAGAATCATTGCTGTTCCCAACATTCAGTTCTTTGAACTCCTTCCTAACTGTATGCCCCAAACAATATAACTCATAAGCATCTATAACTTTGATTAGGTCTTTCTCCAATTTTACTGAAAGTAAATAATTGAAAACCATCTAATTTGGGAAAGGATTTGTTATTCAGTCATTAATGTCTCATTCTGTGAAGTATAACCAAAAAGGCCAAGTCTTGTAAATTACTATTATTTTACTTGCTATCTTTTCATTTAGAGGCACTTTGTTAAATTAGTTTCAGTAAGAGTTGAGAAAATCAAAATACTTATTTACATCTTTTGGAATAGAACTACTTTAATGCTTTTATTTTGTGGGGTGCTTTAAATAAAATTTTGTCAAAATCTTATTCAGATTTGGCTCATTCAACTGATGAAAAATATTCTATCATATCACCCAATTATCAGACAAATCAGCCAAGTTAGGTACGTTTCTTGTCATTAAAAGTGTGACTTTATTTCTTAAATGAGTGTCTTAATAATCATTTTGGAGAGTATTATTAAAAAAACCACTGAGAAATAACTTATAGAATGCATCATAGAAAATAGATTACTAAAAAGCAGCCACGTTTACATTGATGTAGGTCAGATATAATTAATTTTATAATGAGTGTAAAACAGGATAACAATGCTGTTTCTCATTACTTGATTTGCAATAAAATAGCACACTATTTTGCCAAAATTATGCTATTTGTGGAGCCAGAAATGTGATAGAAAGCATGATACTCTTTCTGTAAGTTATGTGAATGTGTGCTTCTAACTCTGATATGTGGCTTTGGGAATAATTAAGTAAGAATTATGTCCAAAAAAACAGAAGTAATTTTGTTAATTTCCTTAGTTCTCATGCCTAAACTTTTATGTTTAATGAAGTTATTTAATAAGGAAGTAATATGTGTCCATATACTACTAAAACTAACCGAACCAACATGTATCAAATACCTAAGTATTTATTCATAAGAAGTAGGTAAGATACGATTTTTATCAAAATCAGCTCTAACAACCTCATTGGAAGAGCATATACAATATCTGAAAAATGTAACCTAAAATCTCTATCTTCAGGTTTTATGTATCATGGAAATCTTGGTGGTCCCAGAAAATATTCCAGTTATATCTTTTCAGAGTTAGCATCATTAATTAGCCTGGACAGCTCAACTGATGTCAGGCACTTTCCTTTCCAATTAATGATAAGTCCTAGGGATGAGGAATCAGACTTTTCTTAAATACACAAATTCCCCCAAAACACACATGCACAGATGTTGCCATTAGTAGTCAAATTCAACCACAAGAACAAAAGGATTATAGGATACACCCATCAGATAATGGCCAATATTTAATGAGCACTTACTAGGGGCCAGTCACCGTTCAAAGTTATTGACATATACTAGCACTTAATTTGTCCTTATACAGCAATTTTGTGAGGTTGGTCTGATAAACATCCCCATTACCAGAGGAGGAAATGGATACTCAGAGGCCACAGGACTGGCAGCTGGGGAAGGCAGTATGTCATCCAAGGGCGCCTTAGCCCCAGAGCTGAGGTTTAACCATCACACACATGGCCTTCCTGGCACATGAGTTTATTTATTATTACTTCCATTCCATAATTAACCACTACTGGTCCGTAATAGCAACTCCTGTGGTAGGCAGAATAATGCCCCCCCCCCCAAAGGACATCCATATTCTAATCTCTGGGACCTGTGAGTGCGTGGCAGGAGGGCCCTTGCCGATGTGATTGAGTTAAGGATCTTGAGATGGAGAAAATGTCCTGGATTACCCCAGTGTCCTCAAAAGGTGTATCAGGGAACGGGAGGCGGGAGAGTGAGAGTAAGGGGAGACCTGACTGTGGAATCAGAGGTCAGAGTGAGTGACTGCTGACTGTGAAGATGAAGGAAGGGGCCAGAGGCAGAGAACACCAGCAGCCCCTAGAAGTGGGAAAAGGCAAGAAAACAGGCTCTCCGCTAGAGCATGCCGAAAAGAGCACAACCCTCCCAACATGTTGATTTTAGCCACATAAGGACCATGTCAGACTTCCGACCTCTCCAACTGTAAAATAATAAATCTGTGTTGTTCTAAGCCGCTATGTTTGTGGTATTATTACAGAAGCAATAGGAAACTAATTCAATTGCCAAAGCACAAAGCAAGGGCATCAATCAGAGGAGGGCATGAGCATCCACCAACCATCATATACAAGCTGATGGCAGCACCACGCTTGCTGCCAAATAAAGCCAGGAAATACGTTTGAGCAGCTAAGAAACAACAAATAGGTTCTTGTTTCTGTACTGAAAATGAAGGTGCCTTTTGTCTCCGTTTTGGAATAAGTGAAGATTATCCATGGAGATTCTCATTTTTACTTTTACAAAATTGACTTTGTTGGTTCTTTTTATGAAACTTTCCCCTTCTTTGTTTCAGTATCAATTTTTGCTTGAGGACTTGTCAAAACTTTCCCTTCCCGAACATTTCCTGCTGGGTTTGAGCCCTGACTCTACCAGTGAACTTGCTCCAGACCATTGGCATTATTATTATTGCTGGGGTAATAATTGATGTGACTATTACCCCGTGCTCAAAGGAAGCACCTTCTCTGCTCTTACATAATTGCTAATTCCGCTGTCAGACGGTCTTCCTGCATCTCAAGCTCCACACAGCAGCCAGAGGGAGTTTTCACTCCAGAAATCTGAGTGTCATTCCTCTCCTCCAACTCCTTCCCTGACTCCCACTACACTGAGAATGAAGAACAGATTGCTAAGCATGAGAGCCAAGCGCCCCTCGTGATCTGCCTTCCCTCATGGTCTCCCAAACTCACCCGGCGTCTGTCTCCCAAGCTCTGCCAGACTCCAGCCTTACCACGCTGCTTATTGCTCTGAAACGTGGCAGGTTCTCTCAAGCCTCTGTACCTGCACATCCTGCTTTCTTTACCTAGGGCAACATCTGCTCCCTTTTCCATCAGGCTAATTCTGTCCCCTCCTTCCCTGACTCAAGGAGAGATCTGATTGTCCCAGCATCATCTGTAAAGACACGGTAATAGACATACAGGTGTGAGTTCAGAACATCCACCCTATTTACCTTTGAGCTGTGGTTTCCTATGTCATCTATCTCTGATTTCTCTGATTTCCTGGCTGGATACTGAACTACCAACCTCTGTTTTCTGGCTTTTGGGCTTTGGTCTTTTCCACTGGACCACTGACACTGTGATACTCACTCCCATGAACCTAGTACCATCTGCAGCCCCAGGTAAGAGACATTCCCAGAGGATTCAGCCTCAGCTCATAGCCACCCCTCCCCCTACACACGCACACACATGCGCACGCACGCACACACACACACTTAACCCAGATGAGAAAACACTAAGGAAGACTGATAGAGTGACAATACTCTATACCTATTGGGTACCACAGCATGCCAGGCATTATGTTAAGCACTTTGTTTCTCTCATAAAAAAGAAAAATCAGGGTTCCTGTGTGGTGCACTTGGTTGAGCGTACCATTCTTGGTTTCAGCTCAGGTGGTGATCAGGGTCATGAGGTCAAGTCCCGTGGCCAGCTCCATGCTCAGCAGTCTGCTTGAGATTCTCTCTCTCCCTCTCCCTCTGCCCCTTCCACTCCTCCTCCCCCATGCTCACACTCTCTCTCTATACAAAATAAATAAATAAACCTTTTTTAAAAAAGGAAAAAGGAAAAGAAAAATCACCTATACAGCAGGTAATATCTTTTCTCCACTGACAGATGAGGAAACTAATTTCACTAAGATGAAATACCTTGTCTAATGCCATAGAGCTTCTAGTGATGGAGCAGCTGGATCACATGACTTTTGAGAGTGCATCATTAACCAGTCCCAGCCCATTGTTTTCTGATCCTGTGGACCCCCAGCCACCCCCACCACACTTGAAAGTACTTCTCTGAACTACCAAAGTTATTTTCATTTAGTTCACTGGAGTCTAATTGTGTGGACCTGTGTGTCTCCCTAGAGACATGAGCTCCTCAGAATAGGGAGTGTGTCTTTCAAAACTGAGCACACAAAAAAAAGCACAAAAAATGTCTTTCTAAATAATTCACTATTACCGGTGGTCCCAAAACATATCCCTTGCCCTAGCCTTGCACACCCTCCTTAACTGCATTTATGCATACACCTACCAGGAAGCTAGGCACAAAATTTCTGTCTCCTATCAACCCTCTCAGTTCAGGTTCCCAGGGTAATTATGAGTTCTCCTTCTGAACTGATTTTTAATCAGCATATTAGGTTGGTATTGTAAGTCACTTCCAAATCCCTTGAGAAATCAAAAGTGGTTTTTATTTATAAAAGAATGCATATGTATGTGAGAGTTTAATAAAATCCTAGGAAAGTGAAGTTTAAAAGCTGAAAGGATCTATGGGGGGCAGGGTCAGCTGGTTCACATCTTCCTTTTTGCAGACAAAACAAGCAAGGTCAATGCCAAACTTAAAAACTAGTCCCTGAATACATTTTGTGTTTGGTCCACCTGATTTTTTTTTAAGTTGAGTCAATATTTTTGAATTGTGTGCTCATACACACACACATACAGAAAGAGAAAGAGGGAGGGAGGGAGGGAGTAAAAGGGTTCTGTCAGTTCTGCTTCTGTTGAAAATTGAAATATCTGGTAGCCTCTAGGTATATACCCAAGAGAAATGAAAACATCGGTCTACGTGAAAATTCGTACATGAATGATCATAGTGGCATTATTCATAATACCCCAAAAGTAGAGACAGTCCAAATGTTCATCAACTGATGAATGGTAAATGAAATGCGGTAGATCCATATAATCCATACAATCCCTAGAATGGAATATTATTCAGCCATAAAAAAGAATGACGTGCTGACACATGCTGTAACGTGGATGAAACTTGAAAAGTAAGTGAAAGAACAAGTCACAAAAGGCCCAATATTAAATGATTCCATTCATATGAAATGTCCGGGATAGGCCAACCTGTAGCCATAGAAAGTAGATTAGTGGTTGCATGGGTCTAAGAGAGAGCAGGAATAGGAGTGACTGCCAATGGGTAATGGGTCTCTTTTTGGGGTGACGAAAATGTTCCAGAATTGATTGTGCCAATGGCTGCACCACTCTGTGAATATACAAAAAAACATTAAATTGTTTAAAAAATATGCACATATAGACATATACATGCATATACATGGGTGTGTGGACAGATACAGACATGAATATATAGCAACAGGGGGCCCACACACCTGTGGAATTCTAGTAATTATTGGCTGGCTCTAAGTCATGGCTACCGCCTTTGAATGAAACTTCTTCCAAGGTCTCCACCACTCAGCTATCCCCAACTACAAGCTTCACCCACTTCACTCAACTGTTTTCTGCCTGGCCTGGGTCTTTGAGTTTTCAGCTTTGGGTCGAGACTCTCACGGAATTTCAGAGATAGAAAAGATGTCACCAGTCTAATCTCTTTACCAAAAGGACAACAGGAGTCACCACTCATGTCATGGTCACCATCATTCATGGTCACCTCATTCATGGTCATGAACACCATCCTCTGCTTAAATTCTTTCAGTGAGGGTCACTCACTCCATAGTGAGTCATCCCATTACTATTGTTGCTACTGTCATTACTGTTAATAACATTTATGTAATGACTTGAAATTTACAGAATGCTTTAACTGCTTTATCTTGCTTTATCGTCTTAACTAACCTGTTAATTACGTATTGTTATCCACATTTTACAGATAAACACACTAAGAAACTGGATGACCTGTCCAAGGAGGTGGCATTTGAGCTCAGATTTTCTGACTTCAAATTCCATGCTGTTATAGTATGAAATATTGCCAACATACATAAAAGTGCAAAATCAAATAAGAGACATCCAGGTACCCACCATGGAGATTAAAGAGATGTCAGCTTTTGGCGTATTTGTGTCAGAACTCCCCCGTGCTCTTTATCCTGTTGCTGGGGTTTACCATTCTTGAGAGGACCCGATCATCCCAACGTGGTGTGTATAATTAAGTCCAATCCCTTCATCATGTAGGGCCATTCTGTCTTCATTTTAAACGGATGTTCTTGAGGATTTCCTTGGTTCAAAGGAAATGTTTAAAGGAAAAAGGGGACACAGAGGGAAGAATGATACAGAAACACTTAAGAATATAAGAATGTTCTTATCTTAGCATATATCATTCGTGACAATCTCCCCCTCTCTTTTTCTAACAACTGGTTAACTCTACTTTCAAAAACTCCATGAGATGGACCCAACTGTTTTGTTACACTAGAGTATAACTGTGTCAAATAAGTGGACTTTAACTAAGGTGGGTATGGGCGAGGTTGTAGTAAAACCAATGGTGTGGTTGTCCTAGAATCTACTCAGTGGTTGGGGAAATAACCTGATGTGGAGTGGAGCAATTTGGAGAGGCTTTTCCAACTCTACCACTCGTTGACTGTCCCACCCACACAGTGGTTGGTGTCCCCCGGCCTCCTTTCCATCCTATGTAAAATGGAGCTAAGAACACAGGCTAGACCCCTGTTATCCCTGCCCCAGCCTTGTCCAGATGTGCTCTTCCACCCAGCATAGCTAAGGAAGAATCACCCTATGCCTGGAAATTCAACTCATTTCATGAGCTGAATGCAATCAGAGGGCTGAGGAGCCAGCTCAAGATGAGTCATCTGGCTCAAGAGATGATTGTCAGTGGTCCTAGCAACACACTTCACCACCAATAGCCGTTTCATTTTATCTCTGCACAGATGCTCAAACCACAGATTTCCTGGGTCTGCAGCCTCCCAGGAAATGGAAGCCAAACAACAGATGATTCATATTTCCTCTAAAGTGGCAAGAAAAACTATCCGCCACGGAAATTGCCACCAACCTTGCAAGGCCCTGGCCTGAGGTTCTCCTTCCACGTGCTCAGCTGATGGGCTTGGGCTCGCCTGGGTCCAGAGACTGTCTGTCCTCTCACTGGGTTCTCTCCAAAAACGAGAGGGGAAAGACAGAAAGAGCTGGAGGAGGAGAGGAGAGTTAACATTTATTAAGTGCCAGTGTGAGCCGGGTTCTGACTCCATGAGCCACTTTACTTCTATTATGTCATGCAATTTCACTACAATAAAGTGAGGCAGGTATTCGATGCTATCTGCCATACTTTACATTCTCTTTTTATTGTCCATTTCCCTGACTAAATGGTTCACTGCTCTATCTCCAGTTTCTAGAACTGGGGTATAATAACATACAGTGATTATAAATAATGCTAATACCAGCTACTGTTCTAAGTACTTTAATACACTAACTCAAGCAAATAGTAATAGTAATAATCAGCACTTAGCTTTTGCCAGACCCTGTTCAATTTTCGTACATTAATTCAGTTATTTCTCACAACAACCCTCTGACTTCAGAATAAAACAAAACCAAACAAACTACTCTCTCCACTTTCTGGATGACGCAGCTGAGGCATGGAAAAAAAAAAAAAAAACTGGCTTGCCCATTCTCCTACAGCTAGATTCAATTATAGGCTCTAGTTTCAACCATGATGCTAGTCTGCCTCTCTCAAGATAGAGGCTTAATAAATATTTGTTATATGAATAATCATACCCATTTTACAGATGCAGAAATTCAGCTACTTGCTAAGATCCCACAGCTTGTAGGACGAAACTAGGATTCAAACTGAGACTTGTGTGATCATAAACTACCATAACCACAGCCTATGAATTATTTTTAATTATAATGAAATATACAAAGCATAAAGTTTACTGTTGTAACCACTTTTAAGTGTACAGTTCTGAGGCATTCAGTACATTCACACTGTTGTGCAACCATCATCACCATCCATCTCCAGAACTGTTTCATCTTCCCCAGCTGAAACTCTGCACCCATTAAACACTAACTTCCCATTCCTATAAAATTCTTAACAAGGAGAAATGTGGCCAGAATTCAACCCTGGAGTGAGAATTCAACTATGCGGGATGATTTGAGAGGAGCAATAAAGAATTCCCGCCCTTGAAACTCGCTCCTCTGTTAGCGGTCATAAATTCGGACATTATACCATTAAGCAGTCATTCTTATGATTTTTTAGAGATCTTGAGATCTTCAAGAGCCCAAAGAGAAGGTTGGGATATCAGGCAGCCACAATGCAGGGATGGCTTAATGGGAAGATTAGAAAGGTTGGCAACAAGAAACTCCCTTCCCTTCTAGCTTGTTCGGGACTGGGGGCCACCTTCTTTTTTTCATTCATCAAATATTAAGGAGTGCCCATCGTGTTCCAGGCACGGCGGAAGCGCTGGGGATATGCTGATGAGCATTATCATGGGGCTCCACGGAAGAGTAGACAGTATGACCCTCCATGCTATGGTAGAAGGGCTCGAGCTCTGGGAACACACAGAAGGAGTTCAAGGAAGGCTTCCCAGGAAAAGCAACAACTAAGCCCAGACCTAAAGTTTGCATAGGGGTCATCTCGATGAAGGTGGCTGGAGAGAAGTCAAGGGAGGGCAGGAAGAATGTTCCAGGGCAAAGGGAACAGTATGTGTAAGACTGGAAAGCAAGACACCTGTGTGAGGAACAGCACAATTGTCAACAGAGGGGATGAGTCATGGTGTGGGGAGAACAGAGAGAGAGAGAGAAGGCTGGAGTGGGTGTGAGGACCCGATCAGGTCAGGCCTTGTAAACCAAATGAAGGAATATGGACTTTATCCTGACAGCCACTTGGAGCCACAGAGGATTTAAAGCAGGAAGGCGGCACACTCAGATTTGCATTTCACAAAATGTGGAAGACAGAAAGGAAGGAGGGACAGAACTGGGAATAGGGCGACTGGGTAGGAGTTGATTATGTAAATCAGGCCAGGGATGAGGGTTCTCTGAACCGGGGTAGTTGGCCGCTGTGGAGATGAAGTTGGTAGACAGGTTCAAGAGTGATCGTGGGAGCAGAATTAAGAGGACTCGGTGATTTCGGAGAGGTGGGGAGAGACAGGAGTCACAAATGATGCCTGGGTTTCCGGTTTGAATAACCAAATGGCTGGTGGTTATATTCACCCTTTCACTGAGATAAAGTACCCTGGGAGAGTGGCTGGTTTGGGTAGAAGTTAATCAGTTCCATTCTGGATAAGTTCAACCCGGGGTCCTGTGAAACACCCCAGGAAAGATGTTCAGGAGGACAGCAAAAAGGAGTCGACAGGTGCTGCTGGTACAGTTCTCCCTCTTCTGTATGTGGGGGTTAGATAGGATGGAGGAAAAGTTGACAAGAGGAACTAGAATCTAGTTAATTCTAAATAACAGCTATCCACTAATCCACTATATATATATGTATATATATATATATACATATATATATAATAAACACACACGTTAGAATGGAACACAGTGTTGCTGTATGACAGTTCTTCTGGGTCAGTAGAGTTTGAAGGTCTAAAGCGAGCATGCAGGGGCTGGGGGACAAGGGGCAGGAAATCCCTGGAAATGAGCTTGACAATTCCAGTCCGGTGCTGTTTATAAATTTCTTGATCACAGTATACTCTATTTCTACATTAACAACACTGGCACAGATGTGCACCAATCAAAAACCTGACAAGTGGTTTATTGTTAGAGGTGATAAAAGATTAAAGATGCTCTCGAGTCAGATAGTGGTGATGATTGCACAACCTTGTAAAATACTAAAAACCACTGAATTGTAGACTTTTAAAGGACAAATTTTATGGTATGTGAATTATATCTCAATAAAAAAGAATTCTTAATAACAAGAATACGCACACACAAATCCTGGCCAGTACTCTTCAGTCACGGTGACCCTGCAAGCTCTTCTCTTTTGTAAGTGTTTCTGGTTGGTCCAGGGCCCTGTGATTTATTCCACCTTCAGTGACTGAAGACAATGCTCTCCACCCTCCAGTAACCTTTCCGCATCCAATCCTGATGCTTCTCCTCGTCGTTGCTGCACCTCAAGGGCAGAGCTGCAGAGCCGGCAGCAGGTGCATTTGCTATAGAGGAACATAAAACATTGTGAGGAAGATAGAGTTTTTTTGTTTTAATTTTTTATTGTTATGTTAATCACCATACATCACATCATTAGTTTTTGATATAGTGTTCCATGATTCATTGTTTGCGTATAACACCCAGTGCTCCATGCAGAACGTGCCCTCTTTAATACCCATCACCAGGCTAACCCATCCTCCCACCCCCCTCCCCTCTAGAACCCTCAGTTTGTTTTTCAGAGTCCATCGTCTCTCATGGTTCGTCTCCCCCTCCGATTTCCCCCTCTTCATTCTTCCCCTCCTGCTATCTTCTTCTTTTTTTTCTTAACATATATTGCATTATTTGTTTCATAGGTACAGATCTGTGATTCAACAGTCTTGCACAATTCACAGCGCTCACCATAGCACATACCCTCCCCAATGTCTATCACCCAGCCACCCCATCCCTCCCGCCCCCCACCACTCCAGCAACCCTCAGTTTGTTTCCTGAGCTTAAGAATTCCTCATATCAGTGAGGTCATATGATACATGTCTTTCTCTGATTGACTTACTTTGCTCAGCATAACACCCTCCAGTTCCATCCACGTTGTTGCAAATGGCAAGATCTCATTCCTTTTGATGGCTGCATAATATTCCATTGTGTATATATACCACATCTTCTTTATCCATTCATCTGTCGATGGACATCTTGGCTCTTTCCACAGTTTGGCTATTGTGGACATTGCTGCCATAAACATCGGGGTGCACATACCCCTTCGGATCCCTACATTTGTATCTTTGGGGTAAAAACCCAGTAGTGCAATTGCGGGAGCATATGGTAGCTCTATTTTCTACTTTTTGAAGAACTTCCATACTGTTTTCCAGAGTGGCTACACTAGCTTGCATTCCCACCAACAGTGTAGGAGGGTTCCCCTTTCTCCGCATCCCCGCCAACATCTGTCGTTTCCTGACTTGTTAATTTTAGCCATTCTGACTGGTGTGAGGTGGTATCTCACTGAGGTTTTGATTTGGATTTCCCTGATGCCGAGCGATGTTGAGCACTTTTTCATGTGTCTGTTGGCCTTTATGAAGTCTTCTTTGTAAAAATGTCGTTCATGTCTTCTGCCCATTTCCTGATTGGATCATTTGTTCTTTGGGTGTTGGGTTTGATAAGTTCGTTATTGATTTTGGATACTAGCCCTTTGTCTGATATGTCATTTGCAAATATCTTCTCCCATTCTGTCGGTTGTCTTTGGTTTTGTGGACTGTTTCTTTTGCTGTGCAGAAGCTTTTTATCTTGATGAGGTCCCAATAGTTCATTTTTGCCCTTGCTTCCCTTGCCTTTGGCAATGTTTCTAGGAAGAAGTTGCTGCGGCTGAGGTTGAAGAGGTTGCTGCTTGTGTTCTCCTTTAGGATGTTGATGGACACCTGTCTCACATTTAGGTCTTTCAACCATTTTGAGTCTATTTTTGTGTGTGGTGTAAGGAAATGGTCCAATTTCATTCTTCTGCATGTGGCTGTCCAATTTTCCCAACACCATTTGTTGAAGAGACTGTCTTTTTTCCATTGGACATTCTTTCCTGCTTTGTCGAAGATTAGTTGACCATAGAGTTGAGGGTCCATTTCTGGGCTCTCTGTTCTGTTCCATTGACCAATGTGTTTGTTTTTGTGCCAGTACCATACTGTCTTGATGATGACAGCTTTGTAATAGAGCTGGAAGTCCGGAATTGTGATGCCGCCAGCTTTGCTTTTCTTTCTTAACATTGCTCTGGCCATTCGAGGTCTTTTCTTGTTCCATACAAATTTTAAGATTATTTGTTCCATTTCTTTGAAAAAAGTTGAGAGTATTTTGATGGGGATTGCATTGAATGTGTAGATTGCTCTGGGTAGCTTTGACGTCTTCACAATATTTATTCTTCCAATCCATGAGCATGGAACATTTTTCCATTTCTTTGTGTCTTCCTCAATTTCTTTCATGAGTATTTTATCATTTTCTGAGTACAGATTCTTTGCCTCTTTGGTTAGACTTATTCCTAGGTATCTTATGGTTTTGGGTGCAATTGTAAATGGGATCGACTCCTTAGTTTCTCTTTGGAAGATAGAGTTTTGAACGAAGTTAGTAAAGCCCTTAGAGATGTATTTTTACATCCAAAGCTATGAAACAAAATTTTTTTAATTTAAAAAAAAATTTTTTAAGATTTTATTTATTCATTTGAGAGAGAAAGAATGAGAGACAGAGAGCGTGAGAGGGAGGAGGGTCACAGGGAGAAGCAGACTCCCTGTTGGGCAGAGAGCCCAATGCGGGGCTCAATCCGGGGACTCCAGGGTCATGACCAGAGACAAAGGCAGTCGTTCAACCAACTGAGCCACCCAGGCGCCCCTGAAACAAAATTTTAAATTGAGAAGATATTGTTGATGGTTTACTCAACTCCTTAGCTATGTTTAGGTGCCGAACTTAATGCTTTACAGACTTTATTTAATCACTGTAATGATTCCTTGAAATAGATAGCAGTATTGTACCATGAGAAAGTTGAGGCAAACAAAGATGACTAGCTTCCCCAAGTTCCACAGCTAATGGCAGAGCCCAGATTTGAACCCAGACAACAGAACCCAGTGCCCACTGTACTATCTCTCCTCCCATATCATAGGTGCCCAGAAAGGACTTTATTCAGCTCATCTACAGGCCTCAGCTTAGACATTGTTTTATCTCAGAAGCTTCCTCAAAAGCTCCTACATTTGGTGAGATGTCCCTGGTCTATGACACAAGTTACCTGTATTTCTCCTCTCGTGTTATTTTTCACACTAGGACATGATTGCCTATTACTTCAGCTGTACTAATTGTAAATGGTGTGAGGGCAGGCATCACACCCACCGTGTCCTGTTATCTATCCCCAGGGCCCGGCATATGGGTGGTTTTCCAAAACCAAATTGAAGGAATGAACAAATTTCTATGTACCATCCCTTACTCTCAAGAGACTTTTCTGGGCCTCCCAACTCTGTAATTTCATTCATTTTGCTTTGTTGTAGGTAAGGCACATGATACAAAACTCCCCTTCCCCAATGGATTCTCTTTCCAAATGTTCGATGCTTTTCTAATTTTGTGACTCAGACTTGTTGACTGGTTTTTGCCTCTGGGGTCTGTTCTCCTGGTTTTAATTGTGGTCCCAAACTTGTGGTATAATTGGGATATTGGTGATGGAAAAAGGATGGTGTAACTTTTACCTAACTGGGTGACATAGCTGAGTAGGTATTTCTTAATTCCCTCTCTGGTACTCAACGTTAAAGACTTTTAGCTCTGTTATGATAGCTTTGTACCAAGTACGTGTCATGGACTTTCCTTTACAAGTGCCTCCATCCTCCTCCCCAATATGGCATTAGTATGACCAAATGGGCTCTGCTTTCATTTTTCATTATTACTCCCACAACTTCATTGCAAAACCTCTACCCTTCCTTTGCCTTTACTTCTGTCTTCCATTTCCACCCCCGACAGGCATGACCCACAATTCAGTCTCTGTAAACAAAAGGTGCATTGAAGTAAATCTCCTTGCAGCTGATGTCGGATGTTCTGTGACACCCCGGAGTACAGATAATACCACATTTCTTTAGCGTCCTAAAATAAATTAAACCTATAACACGCCCTGCACTCAAAAGGATCAAGAGTTGCCAAATCAGAGAAATATTCCATGGTTTATTCTTGCCCCCTGCATCACACAAGAAACATGGGGCTTACAGAGATCAGAAATTGGGGGGAAGGTCACTGGTGCCTCACCCATCATTTCAATGATACCCATGAGCTGCTAGTTGCAAAATCCTATGGTAATTTTTTTCTGTCTTCATCTTACTCAAACAATCAGCAACATTTGACACAGTCAGTTTCTGTCTCTTCCCAAAAAACTTTCTTTCTCTCCACTTTTCTGGCTTGCTCTTCCCCTTCTCTGGCCTCTCCTCTGTGACTCTGCCAATTCCTCCTCATCTTCTCTAACTCTAAAATCAGAGTGCCCCAGGCGTCCATCTTTGGACCTCTTCTCTATCTTCACTCCTTGTCTGGATGAGCTCATCGGGCCCCACAGCTCCACAGATCATCAATCCGCATTGATAATTTCCAAAGCAATCTCCAGTTCTAACGTCTCCCTTCAACTCAGACCCCTATAGCTGACTGCCTATTTGACATCTCCACTCAGATGCTGAACAGACATCTCCAATTTAATGTGTCTAAAACCTGATCATTCCTCTCCCCACCAAACCAGCTCCAACCTTATTCTTTCCTATCTCAGCAAGTGACAGCTTCATTGCCCTGTTTCACAGGCTAAAACCTTGGAGTCATTTTGACTCCTCAGTCCATCTCTCTCTCTCTCTCTCTCCCTTTCTCTCCCCCTCCTCTCCCTCCCTCTCCCTCTCTCTCCCTTTCTCCCTCTCCCCCCGCCAAATCCCATATTCAATCCATCTGCAAATAGGATTGTCTCCTGCTTAGAAATATAATTCCTCACCTCTTCTTCTACTGCCACCTTAGCCCAGGTCACCAGCATGTATATTTTTGCTTGGATCATTGCATAAAGGGTCTATATGCTTCACTTCTATCCTTATATTCTAAATCCATTCTTCTCACAGCAGCCAAAGTAATTCTTTTAAATCAAAAGTCAGATTGCATCTATGCTTGAAACTTTCCAATAGTTTCTCATCACAGAGTAAAATGCAAAGACTTTGCAATGTTCTGCAAGTGGTTACATGGTCTGGTCCTTTGTGTCTGGAATACTCCTTTCCAAATATCCACATGGCTCATTTTCTCAAGTCCTCTACGTCCATATTCAATGCAACCTTCTCAGTGGAGCCTTCTTTGACCACCCTATATGTAATAAGTGTCTCCCACCCCCCTCTGTCTCTCTCTCTCTCTCTGCCCCCTTACCAGCTTTATTCTTCTGCATGGCCCTTAGTATGATTTCTCATAAATGCAATTATGTCTGTATCATCTGTCTCCCTCCTCTAAGATGTAAGCTCAGTGAGAGAAGGGACTTGGGCCTGCTTTGTTCGCTGCTGCATCCTCCACTCCGACAGGATCTGCCTCCAACTAAAGGCTGTTGAGTGACTGGATGATGGGCTGCCCCCGTCCGTGGAGCCCGTGCGAAGGTGGTGACTGCCAACAACCTCTCTCTCTGCTCTTCGCCAGGGTTCCCACACTCACTGCCCTCGTTCCCAACCCTCAAAGCTTTCCACACAGTCATCCCCACTGAACACGGTGCCTTAGGGGTTCAGGGCACAGGGCAGGGTGCCCTGCCACTCACACAACCAGCCCCCCCACACCTCCTCCCTGACTTGCAGGACTGTAATTTAACCTCGACCTTTCAAACACACACACACACACACACACACACACACACGCGCGCACACACACACACACACACACACACACACACACACACACGGCTTCCTCATGCCCTGGAGGGAAGGTGAGCCCTGAGAGGTGGTGTAGCATAAAACTTAATAGACTTTAGAGACCAACCTCTGTGTCCATTTCCCTGTCACTTAACAGTTGTGTGACTTGGGGCAAGTTTCTTAACTTCTCCGTGTCTTCTTTTCCTTATCAGCAAAATAGAGATGATAATATGTCACTTCCTCATGGGTTTGTTGTAATGATTAAATTAGTTCATTTATGTTAAGTGCTTAGAATCATGCTTAGCACAATGTGTGTTCACTCTGATTTTTGTAAAACGTCCGTGTCTTTCACAAGGGAGTTGAGCTACAGATGAAGAGATGGCTTTTTCTTTCCCAGGGATTCTGAGGCGGCCACAGAAGAGAGGGAAGAGGGAAGGGGCGGAGGGAGGGAGGAAGTTAGTTAGGAAGGAGCTGGTGCTGCACAAGAGAAAGACAGATAGATATACTAAGTATGTTTTCATTAAATCCCCCTATTGTGTGGATAGAGTAAAAATTCACATCAAGGGAACTCCTGATTGGAGAGAGATGGGCCCATGTGTAGCTCCCACAACTTCTGTCTCCGGTCAATTGGGGATGACTG
The DNA here is from genome assembly GCF_009762305.2 of Zalophus californianus. Classification (NCBI taxonomy): domain Eukaryota; kingdom Metazoa; phylum Chordata; class Mammalia; order Carnivora; family Otariidae; genus Zalophus; species Zalophus californianus. Next base: position 21,058,592 of record NC_045596.1, read on the forward strand.
TAGGGTTGCTTTGAGGAATAAATTCATTTCTTCATCAGATATTCCCTAGATGCTCACCATGAGCCAGAACTGTGAACTTTAAAAAAAACAAGTTAACTACAGGCGAGCACAATTTCAAGCTGGAAGGCCATGCTTAATGAATGTATCTATTATTCTTGATGTAAAGTAATTTTAGCCTGGGGAGCAGATGAGGAAGAGGGAGGCCTAAAATCCGTATTAATTGAACCATTTCTTAAATCCGTGCCCACCCTACCTTGCAAAGTTTTCTGTATACAATCCTACCACCTTACCCCAAGTCTGCTGGGCTCAGGGTCTCAGGCCGCTGGAGAAAGTGCCATTCGAAGCCAGCGGCACTTGCCCCTGCACGTGGCTGGTGGAGGTGGGCTTCCCCCCTCCTTCAGGTGGGGCCTCAGGTCCCAGGCACCATCTGGGTGGCAGTCCTGACAGCCGGGGTGATGGCAGGCTGAGCCAGGAGCCCCATGGGGACCAAGCCGGCCATGCGCCCTAGGGCCTCCTCTGCCTGGTCTGCAGTGGGTGGGGGGGTTGTAGGCAGGTGCACAAGGCACACAAGGGGCTCGGGATGGCCTGCGGGAGCCCCGTGCCCAGGTCAGGCTTGTGTCCGTGGAAGCCCTGCAGGACTGGCCCCAACCAAGGAAAACACTTTGAGTCCTTTCCTTCTAAGGCACCGCCTGGCAGTGCCTGGCACTCCCCATCCTGAGCATGGCTGACAGTGCAGGAAGAAGAGTAGGTGGGGGTGAGGGGGTGACATGCAGCAGGGATAAGACCACTGAGATTGGCCTCTCAGTAATTGCTTGGTGGCTTTTCCTTTTCCTCACTCTATCAGAATACATCAATTCAGTGCAAGGGGCGCAAGATTTATTGTGCCTGTCCGTCAGGAGCGGGAGACTATGGTGTTCCCTGGCTGCAGGACCTCCGCCGGACCATTTAACCTCACTGAGCCTCCATTCCTTCCCTGAACATGACTACATTGGGCAGGTCTCTGAGGACTCTTTCCAATCCTAAGAGTCAGTGATTTTTTTTTTTTTTTTGGAAGAAATAGAAGACACCATTCTTGCACTCGAGGAATGCTGAATCTAGCTAAGGAAATTCTTCTGACGCCCAGGAAAAAGGTGAGAGCCTTTGAAGGCAGGACATAAGGAAGGGTCTCCCCATGCTCTGTAAGAGTTCTGGAAATGACTCACAGAGGAAGGCAGTGGCCTGGTCCTTGAGGGCGGGTAGGTGCACACCCACCATCTGTGATATCATCCAATGTGTTGATGCATGTGGGCAGCTAGCGGGGACCCCGGTAGGTGTGGCTTTGCAAGAAGGTAGCCCAGTGGGGTGAGATGATCTGGGTGTGAGTCCAAGTTAGAAGTGACAGGACTCCGAAGTGAGACAGGCCAGGAGGAAATCCCAGCACCACTGCCTGCTGTGAGGTGCCCCGTCTGTCTTGTCACATCAAAAATAGTGCTGCCCTCATAAAATGGTTGTTAGGATTCCATAGATAAAGTATGCCAAGTGTTTAGCATAATGTATGATAGGCAGTGAGTGCTGTTTAGCAGGAGCCTTGTTTTCTTACAGTTAGTATGTGCCCTGGCACATCCTCCCTGAGTGGGACTGAGAACAGTCCCACCCCCTGCACTCATTTCATCCAAGATGTGGGTCAGAAAACTGTGAGAATCTGGCAAGCGCAGAGTTGGCCCCCTTTCCAAAGTCCGTGCCAAGGTCCCAGCCTCAGTGCCAGGGCCACATGGCTGAAAGGAGACATCTCTGGTGGCAGAGTTGCATGGGGGAGGGGCCTCAGAGGACCAGGGATGCCCACCGGCCACCAGGAGTCCAAGGAGGGAGTCAGCCAGCAGGTCCTCCAAGGGGGCACACAGTGAGGGCTCGTGACTCAGTCTTTCTCAGGCAGTGGCCGGTGTGTACTCATCTTCCACAAGGAGAAGGGACGTGGTGGCAGTTCCAGCCCTGGGCTATCTTTCACTGACAACTGTTAGTATGTAGGACATGGCCCCACAGTCTTCACGGTGCAGGAGAGCCCAGCGCCGACCATGCGGGGCAAACAGGGCTGCATTAGCACTTGCCATCCCAGAGTCAGACTCAGAAGTGATGATTAGGGATTCGTTTTTAGCTTTTCTTATTGCCCCCTTTTCACAGTTGGGCACTGCTCTAGTTATTATACTCACAAGTGCAAATCCAGACCAAAGTTGCAAAGAGTAAGGCAAAATAACCCAACTCAATCCGCTGAATTGAGGAAAGTCAATCTGATATAGGCATATTTTCTTGATAAATATATGCACAAGTAAACATGTGGCCTAGAGCTTTATACCCCAAATAAATTGATAATATGCTAGTCTAAAATAAAACACCAAAAGCTTTACTGCTCCCTCCAGAAACACCCCAACCGCCCTGGCAAAATGGAAAGATTTAAGACATTCTAATGTAGACAGCTCCATTGCGGCTGCAGTATGATTATTGTCTTTCAAAGCAATGGTTTTTCACTGATTCATTTTTGTTTGGTTTGGTGTCTTTCCCCCTCAGTGTGATGAGTCTAAGTGAAAAACTTGGCAGCGAGAGGGAATCTGACCATCATCGTGGAATTTGGAGTTGCTCTGTGTTATCCCCTTTCTCCAAAGGTGGAGATTTCTTCCCCCGTCCCTCCCAGAAGCTCACCGTGGCGGGCTGTTTTCCGAGAGTTTATGTGTAACTTCCCTGACTGCGGAGGCCAGGCTCTAGGTTAACTTCTGGAAGTATCTTTGGAAACTCATTCTCAGGCAAAACTCCAAGAAAAAGAGGCACATGGTGAGGAACTGACATAATTTTTTACACCACAATGAGCATATTTCTGCAGGCAACTGCAGTGAAAACAAGTTGCCAAGACCAATATTGATCTAGTCCTTCATCCAATCAACAAATCCCATTGTTTATAAGATATGATTTTTCTTGGTTAAAGTTCAAAGTTAAACTCCAAGGATTTTCAAAACTATAAAAATGAGAGGCTTTCATACCCTCAAAAAAAAAAAAATTCCTGGCCAGCTTTCCTCTTCCATGGCTTTTCAAAGTCACTATAAGAAACATAGCCAAAAAACCATTTTTGGCGTCTTTTTTTTCCTCTGAACTCTGATAGTTTTTTAAAGGAAGATTATACTCTGTAAAAGCCCCTTAAATCTTTGTCCCTCTCCTGAAAATCATGACCTGTCACTCGCACAGGTGACTAGCGTTTATTTTTCTGCTTCGGGCCTCACCCACCTGCAGAATCCCATAAATCAATTCAGCTTTTTCCAGGTTTAGATTCCAGCAGCCCTCCTGCTTCCCACCCCTCTTCTCTAATGTGGAAATGACAGTCTTTTCTAAGCCCCTTGGAGCAAGGCAAAAGGTCTGATTCTGAAATGAAAAGCCTTAGCAGATAAATGGTGACCAGATGGTGCTTTGGAAACCAGTTCCTTGTGGGCCTTCTAGATCCAGATGAGTCTCGCCTCCTGGGAGCGGGCATCGGCGATGAGCAGGGCAGCTTTAGGATGTGGAACTAGGGTGGGATAATAATGAAATTTATGAGATCTCCAGTTGGACAGCTTCTTCTTTAAGAAAAAAAAAAAAAGTTATAGTTAACAGAGGCCTCACCTTCTGCATACCTGCCCCTGCCCCCCAGGACCTGGCAGAGTGGCTTGTCTACATGTGGTGCTGAGTGTTAGCTGAATGGTGGTTTGGTTGGTTCATTTGGGGATGCCAACAGGGTCCAGATTCATTCCTATGGCCATGTCTCTCAGTTCACTTTTCTAGTTTGGAGGAAATGTGAGCTGAGGATGGTAAGCATCCACTCCAGCCACAAATGCGTTCTGTGTGCCTATCACACACCAGGCTTGTCTAGACACTTGGGTCCAGCCATGAATGAAACCGACAAGCAGTCCCTGCCCTTGGGGAGCTCGTGCTGTAATGGGAGGGGAGGGGCAGATTATAAACTCTGAACTAATCTCTTAGAGGAGACACTTTGAGCGCATTGATAGGATGTTCTCTTCCAAAACACAAGCAGGGGAAACAAGTAAAAGACACAGCAACCCTGGGACTCTGCGCATTGGGACACGGCGATGGAATTCCCATCAACAATAGGAACTGTGGCAACACCCAGAACGCATCAAGCCATCATGAGGCCAAGGGCCCGGGGGTGGGGGTGGGGGGCTAATTCTGAGCACTGACAGCTCACATCCATGCAGAACTTTCCAGCCTGCCAAGAGCTTTCACAGACTCTGTTTCCTACAGTCTTCACTATAGCCCCTGCAGAGCAGGCAAGGACAATCTTTCAGGACTATAGACGAGGAATCTGAAGTTTCAAGATCAAGGCCGCAAAATCCACATGGCAGGACTGGGCTTCAAGCTCAGCAGAATGATAGCGATAATAATGACAATAATAAATAGGGCGCTTGCCATGTGCTCACCCCTGTTCTAAGTGCTGTATAAGAATTAGCTCAGTTTAATCCTCCAAACACCCCAATGAGATGGATAGGACTGTTTTCCTCGTCTTCTAGATGAGAGCATTGAGGCACGGAGAGGATGAATCGCTTGTGTAAGGTTACACCGCTAACGAGTGGCAGAGAGTTTGGATTCAAAGGCAGGTCTTTCAAACATAAGCAGCCTCCTCAAATGGTAGCTGCAGCTCTGGGTCCAAAAGCAGTGCAGTCTCTCAAGTGCAGAAAAGAAGGTTGATCGGTTCATCAACTGGCCAGGCATCAATCAATAGCCACGTGCCAGAGGTGTCACCATCTCTTACAGTGAACAACCGTCTCTCTGTGCTAATAATATATTTCATGAGTGATAGTGATATTAAATAAGAGGGAGAGAAACTCAAAGGATTTTTTTCAATTGTCTGAGGATCCTTTTGCTGCAAGCCAGACATCCCATTAGGATGAAGCTGGTTTGGGGCGCCTGGGAGGCTCAGTCAGTTAAGCAGCTGCCTTTGGCTCAGGTCATGACCCCAGGGTCCTGGGATGGAGTCCCGCATCAGGCTCCCTGCTCAGTGGAGAGCATGTTTCTCCCTCTCCCTCTGCCTGCCACTCTGCCTACTTGTGCTCTCTATCTCTCTCTGTCAAATAAATAAATAGTCTTTTTTTAAAAAAAAAAAGGATGAAGCTAGTTTATCTCTTACTCCTTTGAAATTAACAGAGGACCGTAATTTGCACAGTTTTCTTGCTTGATGTTAACCACTCGGTGATCTCCCCCTTCTCTAAACTCCTGCCGTACCCAGGCTTGACAAGACACTATTACGTGTAATTACACTTTGCTTTGCACTCTGACAGAACTGTTCTACGTATTCCCATCCTGTCTCCCCAAACAAATGGTAAGATACTCAACGATTAGATCGATATTGGATGCCTTCATTGGCCCTTCAGCAGTAACCGAGGTACTTGATCACTATTTGTTGACTGCTTCAGTGATCATCTCTTAGGTAAGTTTTCAGTGGTTTTTCCAGAAGTATTTGTGCTTGTTCCATATTGGTTGGCTAGAGGTATTTGTTTTTTCTTTGTTTTGCTCTGTTGCAGTTAGAACTATAAATATTCATATACAAAGACGGCGTGCTGGTAAATGTTTAGCAGCAAGCTCTCCAGGAAAAAAGAAAACAAGGCCTTGATCTATATAGCATTTCCCATCCTCTCACCGTGGCCTATTTCAAGCTACCAGCATGACATCAACTGGCTTACAAAACTCCTGAAAATTTAACAATTGGTTCTAGTAAGCCAGTGAATGTGGCTCCAAAACACGATAATTTCTCCCCCTAAAATATGATCTTTGCTGGATATGGTGACTTGGTTTTCTATCTCAACAAAGGCTTTCTTAGTGAGGGATTGTATTCAGGTTTGCCTGAAATATAGGACCTTTGGTTTGTATGTATCGTAGTTTGAAATACACACTTTAGCTGTGTAGAATTGCTCACTTCGTCCTTTCAGAGTCAGGTTGTAGGAAAGGCTTTATAGTTAAATTGATGGACCTAAAGAATTAAAGTCTACTCTCTTAAGTTAACCCAACAACCAAGCTACATTCTATCCCTAGAAGGAAGGGAGACCCCCCTCTTCCTTCTTCCCTCCCTCTGTTCCTTCCTTCTCCCCTCACTTCACCTTCTTTACTGCCCATGTCTTTTTCATTTTGAGTGGTAAGCTTTGCTCTTAACTTACAGTGACATTGGTGGGGCAAGAAAACACTTTGGGAGCCAATGATCTTGCCATCCAAAACCCATGTGAAAACCCACTGTAGAACCTAAAACAACTGTTGGATCGGTTTCCTTTCTAGCCAGTTTTCCAGGAAGTCCTTCTCCTAAGTCAGCTTTTTACTTAGGGTTCCTAAAATGTCCTTAATGGGCTGTGTACTGGGCATAGTCATCTTAGAGGGGAAGAGATAATTCTCTACCCAGTTTGGAGAGTTTCACAGGGTTCTGAGAATGTTGTCTTCTCTGAATTTATAAAGATTCTAACTGCTGGTTTCCTCCTCTGCCCTCCTGGACAACCCCCCTCCTCCTCTTTATTAAACCTCTGGTTATGAGAAATTCTACTTGGTGTGTGAGTTGAGGGAGGGAAGGAGGGAGGTTAAGACCTATCCATATGTGGAAACTGGCTGCTTCACGACTTGGCTGACGGGGCCGCCTGGGTGTAGGAGAGCAGCAGAAAGCAATTACGTTGCCTCAAAATCATTCCCATTGCATCAAAACCAACATTACTATTTTTTAAAAAAGAAGCTATATGACATTAACAGGTTTTTAAAGGAAAGTAATAAAGATCAGTTTTATTTGAAATATCAATGAGACTTTCTTTTAAATTTGTTGGGACAAAACCCACTTTTTCTTGATGACTTTGTTCTCAAACCCTTCCGCAAACTCACATGCTCTTTCTCTCCTTTCTGCTGCTACGTCTGGCTCTTTCATCAGTCTTCCAGCGGAAAGCCTAGGCACGGGTGCTTTCAACCCCAGAACCCGCATGACACCTTTCTCTGAACGGCTCAGACTTCTCCATTTGGTTTCGTAGTAGATGGGTGTTTTCTACTCCAAGTCAACTAGAAGCTCCCTGTAAGCAGAGGCCATTTCACATTCTGCTCGGGTCCCTGTGTTTTGCAGAGCGCAGGGGTGTGGAATCCCATAATGCTCAGAGCCAGAAGGGCCTTTGGTGAGATCCTCTAAGCTAGGCATTGTTACTTTGGTCCATGGAAACTGTCCTCCTCAAGGTGTCCGTGAGCTCCCTATAATGAGATAGAAAGGACTTCGTGCAGCTGTGTGTGGAGACATAGGCACGTATGTGCCTGTTGGCGTTTTACGTGTGGGAAATCTTCATCGGTTTCTCAAAGACGTCACTGTCACTAAACCTCTGGGGAATTTGGATGTATTACCGAGAAAGGAACTGAGTCTCAGAAAGAAGAGATATTTATACAGTAAATAATCACGGCATCCATACATTCATGAAAGAAACGTCTGTTTCTGAGATATATTTCACATACCATAGATTCACCCCTTTAGAGTGTCCAAGTTGGTGGTTTTTAGTCTATTGGATGTTGTGCAACCATCACCGCTCTCTAGTAAGGATTATTTATTGAGGGCCTTGGGGCCAGCTACTGTTCTTAGTGCAGTGGATAGAGCAGATAGATTACATCTCTGCCCTCCAGAAACGTAGCTTCCACTGGAGCAGACAAGAAATAACTAATCGAACAAGGAAACACCCCTGCTCTTGGTTGACTTGTGGCCCCCCCAAAATTCATAGGTTGAGGTCCTGACCCACAGGACTTCAGAATGTGACCTTATTTGGAATTAGAGTCATTGCAGATATAATTAATTAAGATGAGGTTGTTCTAGAGAAGGGTGGCCCTGTATCCCCTTCATGAAAAGGGGAAATTTGGAAACAGATCCATACACAGAGAGAATGACATGTGAAGGGGGATATCTGGGTGATGCTGCAGAAGCCAAGGAACCCACCAGAAGCTGGGGTGAGGCCTGGAGCAGATTTTCCCTCAAAACCTCAGAAGGAATCACCTGCCACCACCCAGTTTGTGGTGCTCTGTTACGGCGGCCCTACTAAACTAATACCTGCATCTAGCTTGTAATTGCCTACAAGGAAAATTATAAGGGTATCATGGGACAGTTGGGGAAGGGGGTTACATTTTACTTTGTACAGAGGGTGGTAACGGAAGCCCTCTCTGAGAAGCCTGGCACGGGAAAATGAGAAGGAGCCACCCATATGGAAATCATAAAAAAGCATTCCCAACAGTGGATACAGCAAATGCAAATGCCCTGAGGCAGGAATGAGATTAGACTGTTGGAAAAGCAGAAGGATGACAGGTGAGGCTGTGGTACAGTGGTCATAGGCAAGAGTGGGACCAAATGAGAATGAGAAGGTAGGAAGGGGCTAGACCCACCTTGGCTTGGGAGAACCATACTAATGGGTTTTGATTGTTTCTAAATGCAATGAAAAGCAATTGAAGGATTTCAAACAGGATTGCCGCGATCAGATTTATATTTGGAAGGGTGGCTCTGGCTTTTGGGTAGAGACTAGACTGTAACCAAGCAAGAGAGCCGGCTGTGAATCCAGTGGTGGGGGGTGGGGGGGAGGGGCACTGGAGAAACCCCGGCGTGAGAGGCTGTGGCTTGAACTAGAGGGGAGGCTTGAAGGTGGCAAGGAGCAGACCACCTAGAGATGTGTTCTCAAGACAGAATTAACAGGACTTGGGTGCCTGGGTGGCTCAGTCGGTTAAGCATCTGCCTTTGGCTCAGGTCCTGATCCCGGGGTCCTGGGTTCTAGTCCCGCATCAGGTTCTCTGTTCAGCGCAGGGTCTGCTTCTCCCTCTGCCCCTCCCCCCAACTCATGTGCTCGCTGGCTCTCTCTCTCTTTCACAAAAATAAATAAAATCTTTAAAAAAAAAAGAATTAACAGGACTTGCAGGTCAGGGTGATGGCAAGAGAGAACATAAGGGTGTCGCTCGAGTGTTGGGCTTGTGCTACTAAGTGGAGGGCGGTGCCATTTACCTAGCTGGAAGGGCTGGGAAAGGAATAGATTTCAAAGGGAAATCAAGAGTCTGTTCAACTCACATAAAGTTTGAAGGAACTCAGAGATACTCAAATATACTTGCTAATTAATTGAAATGTGTTTTTTAAAACATAAAAACCTGTTAAAAGCAAATTAACTTACCTTTGCTGAGAGAACATTCCTGAGCTTTTGCACCACCTCCTGAGATAATGGAAAACCCATTGCAATATGATGAAAATGGGGTTGCAAGTCTCGTGCTCCAGGGCCACTCACCTAAGAGGAGAGCGACTCCCATACATTGAAATTTTTAGCTAATTTCCAGCACCTCTTAGCACATCTCCTTCTCTCCCACTCTCCCCAACCCCTTTCATTTCCTTGCCCGTCTCCCAGACTTAATTCATTCAAGAAATTGTCTTGGGCCACCTCCTCAGTACTGGGCAGCATGTTCCATGTGAGCAGAACAGCAGTGGATGTTTCCTAGGGCCGTCCTAACAAATTACCAACCGAGTGGCTTAAAAAAATGCAAGATGTATTCTCTGAGTTCTGGAGACCTGACGTCTGAAATCCACAAGGTTGCATTTCCTCCTAAAGCCCTAGGGGAGATTCCTTCCTTGCCTCTTCCAGCTTCTGGTGGTTCCAGGTCCTCCTTGCCTGGTGGCCATGTAACTCACATGGCCTTCTCCTCTGTGTGTCCCCAACCTCCCTCTTCCTTGCTCTTAGAAGAACACTTATCACTGGACTTAAGTCCTGCCCAGATAATCCAAGATGATCTCATCTCCACATCCTTAACTTCATTACATCTGCAAAGACCCCTTTTCCAAATAAGGTCCATTCACAGGCATTGGATGGACATAGTTGGAGGGTGAGGGGCACCATTCAACCAACTGCAAGCAATGAATGAGGGGCTTGCTCCCTCTTCTTACTGGACATTAACTGAGACCTGAAGGTAAATATCAACTAGCAGAGCAAAGGAGAGAGAGACAGGCAGAGGAACTGGCACATTCGAAGAGAGAGCATGGAGCATCTGAGGACATGAACCGAGTTAGAAATGGTGCAGGAGGAGGTCAGAGAAGGTGGGCAGAGCCGGACCATTGAAGGCCTTGCCAGCTCTGGGAAAATGTTTGCACTTGGAGGCAATGGGGAGCCAGTAGGGATTTTAGGGGAGGGTCATGGCCAGGTGTGCATTTGAGAAGGGTTAGCCCTGTGTCTTACGGAGAATGAGTGTGAGAAAGGAAAATTGGGAGCAGACCGGTCAGTTAAGATGCCCACTGGGAGTCTAGGCAAAACATAGCAGTGGCTTGGACCAAAGGGGTGGCAGGGGAGTTTTGGAGTAGAATGGTAGGTCAAACCACCAAATTTAGTGGATCTTGTCTCTCCCAACCAGAGATTTGATTAGTCATATTGAGAAAAGCAATATGTGGAGACCATGCCTTATTGTGGTCTGGTAAAACCATTTAAAAAAGAAGTCGACCTTTATAAATTAATTTGAAAGGCTTGAGGAAGACCTTTTTAGGAGGGCAAATGGAAAGCTTATAATGATTGGTACTGAACTCACCCTGAAAATATCCCTTCCTTTTCCATTCAGCTATGCACTCTTGTGGCCTCGAAGAGCGACACTGGTGTAATTTGGAGGTTTTAATAGCCTCTGCATGGAATATGTGGATGTGTGGTTGCTACAAGTATTTTCATTCTGTATTTTTATGGCCTGAGCCGTTTTAGCCAGTGATCCCCATGCCAAGAGGACCCAAGTAGACCCCAAAAGCCCAATTATTGTCTCGAGGAAACTGGATGCCCAATAACTTGGACAGTCATAAGAAGCAGCTGTCCCAGGATCCAGGGCCGTGGGCCCTCCCTCCACGCAGAACCATGGAGTGGGCCTCCTGGTTGAAAGGTAGAACATCCTCCCTCTCTTGGCAGTGTCATTTTTATTCAATGTAAAACCAGAAGTGGATGGAAAATTTGCCCAGTTGGAAAAAACCAGCAAAAATACAAGCCAGTATTGGGTATTTTCACCCAATTCCTTCCACTATGACACAAAACTTTTAAATTCCCCCCCAAGACCCAGCCTGCTCTGCAGCTGAGGCTGTCCTCAGGCCCAGACTTGGGCTGGAACTGTCCTTGTCTCACGGATCAGTCTCATCTCTACCCACAGTTCCCCATGGGGACGCAGCCTGAGTCTTGGGATCTCTGTTGCTCCTGCACAGTCTCACAAGTCCTGGGCCTATAGATGTGCTAAGTACATCCTCAGCGATGAGCAGATCTGTGATCAAAGGTTTTGGCAAGGGGGAAGAATAAAACAAAACAGAATAAGGCACTTCCACCTCAAGAAACTACAGTAAGAACATCTTGCCAGCCAGCAGTGTTGAGTTCCCACAAGCCCTGCACAGGGAATTCCAACCACTTCAGGGTCCTTCTAGTTGTGTGGCCTTGAGCAAGGCGCGGCCAGGGCTGGGCCTCAGCAGTGTGTTTTTTCGAGTGAGGAGTGGGGTGAGGAGACCCCATGCGTGGTGATGGGCACTTCACCCTCTCTACTGTGGCCTGTGGCCGTGTGCACACACCGGCTCTCTGTGGCCGATGGGGAAAATGCTGCAGACAGATTCTCAGTGATGTGACCAAGAGAGAAGCGAGCAGAGGACTCGAACAGAAGCGAAAGCCGGTCCCAGAACTGTGGTTGCTGAGCAAATTCCCCTTCAGGCTCCCGGATGGACACTGCCATGGCTCTCGCTCACCACCAGTCCTCTCTCCACGAGCCCCCCCTATTTCCCCCCCATAAAGGACACTTCATCCGAAAAGCACGAAGGTATAAGCACTCCTACCAAGATGTGCTTGTGGGTTCAAACAGGGCCACCATCCTGGGGCCTGGCAGGCCTGCTGGTTCCTAAATGGCCCTCTGACCACTCAGTTTCTGTCACCAATGCCATCCGGGCCAGGAACGCAAACCCCTAAGGGCCGGGCAGTTCCTTTTCTTTCCTCCCTAGCTCCTTCCCTTCCCACTGGGGTCTCCAGACCCAGCTCTGCACACAGCAGGCATCCGAAACCACTTGTCGATTAACCCTTAAAAATAAGCCGGGTCGGGGTGCTCAGAGCCAGGAAGAGCAGGATGGGGGGCGGAGGGGCACGGAGCTGCACGGGGCCGCCGCGTGAGCCAGAACTCTAACGAGAAACAGGCCCCGGCACTGAGGGGAAATTCATTACCCTGCCTCTCCTTCCCAGCCCTTCTCCCCAGAGCCAGCCACCAGAGAGCTTCGGGCCCAGCGCCATGGCCAAGGCCAGGCCTCGGCCCCTCCCAGGGCTCTCCAAACCCCACCACCCAGCCTGAAAGGTAATGCATGTATTTATGGCCCAGCTCATCCCCCCAAAAAAGGATTTCAAGCATCTTTCCAAGATGGAAATGATACCGTTAATGAAGTAAATTTAAAAAGAAAAATGAGTCAAGGGGAAAGTCAAGTTAGGATTATCTAAGGTTGGAAATTCAGGCTGAGGGAGGGCTGGTATTTAAGAAGAGGATTCTCGGGATGCCTTGGGGTGTCACCAGTCGGGGTTCTGCCCCAGTCCACCCACAAGTCCTGAGCACCTGATTAAGGGAAGCAAGGTTAGCCAGAGAAGATGATTGTTTGTGTTTTCTTGGTGGCGAGCAGGGTGGCTGTGTCGAGAATCAGGGCAGAGTACTGGGAAAATACAGATGGACACAAGCATGGTGTAAGTCAAGGAGAATATGTTGGTACTGCCTGTGGTCGCTGGGGAGTGAGATGGGGAAGCCCTGGGGCCGGGTTCAGGTCTGGGTTGCATGGCTGGCCCACTGCTCCTACCCTTCCTTTGTAATTTCCCTCAGCTTCTGCTATAAAAGGGCTTGTGGTGAGCCTCCGAAATCCCCATGAAAAGAGAGTGAGCATGCACCTAACTCTACAGAACAGGCATGCATACTGACTCCACACATTTGCACATATGAATACCCGTAAGACTCTTACTAGCCCCATGAGGCAGGCGGGCCGTTCTCTGGGGTTCACAGATAGGGAGGCAGAAAGGTGAAATAACTTGCTGAAGCTCACACTGGTACTTGGCAGAGGCAGGGTTTAAAACCAGGCAATCTGCTTCAGAGTTTGTGCTCTCAGCCACTCCTTTACAGGGTTTCCAGCCTCCAAAAATGATAGCTACCTACTACACATGCAGGCCTACGGAATATGCGGATGAGTTGCCATCATACCTAATTGAATAGTTGGAGGGTGGCTGTTTATATCACACCTGTAAAGGTGTATGTGTGCATTTTAAGCCTGGATAGATTCTGCCTCATTGCCCCTCAAAAGGCTGTATCAGTAGCTACTCTCAGTAACACTGTTGGAGACCTAGGTTTCCAAGGCTCTAAAATAACGTATTACACTGCAATATCATCTTTTTTTTTTTTTTTTTCCGGATTCAACAAATGCTTAGTGAGCCCTTGCATTGGGTCAGGAACTGTTGTAGGCACTTGGGATCGATCAGTGAACAAAAGAGACAAAAATCTCTGCCCTCACAGAGTTTATGTGGTGATGGCTTTAGATTCTTTTGTCATCATACAGACCTTGGACTCTGGTCCCAGGATTTCCTGCCTCTTGCTGGGTCTCACACAGAAAGAATTTAAACTGAAGGATTCAGATTGAACAACCATTCCCTGAGCTCCGAAGGAACAAGCCTCCATGATGTCATTGGAGTCTCTGAGTGCCTCAGAGAGGGGTATTCCTGGTATAAACATCCCCATCTTAGAGATGTGGAGCTAGAGGCTCCAAGAGTTAAGGCCCTCATTCCAGATGGGCTGCCTGGGGCTAGGGGGCAGAGCAAGGAGAGAACTTTGGCCCAGAGACCGGTGCTGATTTCACCGCACCGCCACGGTTAGATCACTATGAGGGAATTCATCTGGGGCCCAAACACATATTTTGGCCCTTAATCCTATAGCATCTACTGATTGCATCATTCATTTGGAACTCAGAATATGTTTGCCCAGATCCTTATTTTTTTGCTCATGTATGTACACATTAATCTGTAACAAAGACAAATATTATTAACGCATTAATTCACGTTATCTTCCCTCTTCTTTTAGATTCTAGCTTTCTGAGTCAGTTTCTAGACTATGGTTCATCAAGGGCAATCCTATTAATGGACCAACAGAAGAAACTAAAGAGGCCAGAAAGGTTAAGCCGATCTTCAGAATAAAGGCCAGAGGAAGTACGGGAGGAGAGGGACAGCAAGGTCCTTGGGCTAGGTGTCTGGAGAGGATTTTGAGATTTGAAAAGTGAGAGAAGGGAAGAGAGAGCATTTTGGAAGAAATGGTACTGACCATCTGGTAGGTTCTTAGTAAATGTTTCCTTACTGCATAGATGAACAAACAAGAATGAATAAAGGAAAGAATGAATTGAATGAAAAGCCGCCATGTCTGTGGAGGCTACTACAAGTGGCAGAGATGAGGAGAGTTTTTAAAAGGCTTTACAGTCCATAAAACATACATTTTGTATGTTTCCTCAGAGACCAGGTAACAAGTATAATAATTTTTGACAGTGGATGTGCTTCTTTTTTTTATTCTTTTTTTTTTTGAAGTATAGTTGACATACAATGTTAGATCAGTTTCAGATGGACAACATACGATTCGACAATTCTACACGTTACACAACGCTCACCACAGTAAGTGTAGTCACCATCGGTCATTATACACTGTTATTATATTATTGACTAGATTCCCTATGCTGTACTTTTTCATCCCCGCGACTTATTTAATTTTTTTATTTATTTTTTTTAAGTTTTTTTTTATTTATTTGACAGAGAAAGACACAGCAAGAGAAGGAACACAAGCAGGGGGAGCGGGAGAGGGAGAAGCAGGCTTCCCGCGGAGCAAAGAGCCCAATGCGGGGCTCGATCCCACGACCCTGGGATCATGACCTGAGTCGAAGGCAGACGCTTAACGACTGAGCCACTCCAGCGCCCCTTATTTATTTTATAAACTTGAAGTCTGTAACTTTTAATCCCCTTCACTTATATCTCCCATCCCCCCATCCGTCCCCCTATGGCAGCCACCAGTTTGTTCTCTGTATTCATGAGTCTGTTTCTGTTTGTTTGTTCATTTGTTTTGTTTTTTAGATTCTGCATATAGGTGAAATCATACAGTATTTGTATTTCTCTGTCTGACTTAGTTCACTTAGCATTATACCTTCTAAGTCAATCCATGTTGTCTGGATGTGCTTCTTTGAGGAGCATTCCAGAGATGTGGACCACAGGACTTGCTGGAATTATATGGGTTTCACATTGAGGAGTAACCATGTGATGCGCTCCATGAAAGACTGAGTGTACGGAGATGAATAAGACATGCTCTCTCACACTAAGGAGGTCACAGACAAGTAAACAGATAGCAATGTACATCTCACTTTGTCAAGGACTAAAATAGGGGTATGGGTAGAATGTATGGATTCTCAGAGAAGGCAATCCCAATTTGGCCTGGGGCCTGGGGAAAGTCTCATGAAGGAGGTTATGTCTGAGGGTGGTCTTGAAGTATAAGTAGCAGGAGCTTTCCAGGTAATGAAGAAGAGGAAAGGCATTCCAGAAAGAGAAAGAGCAGAGACAGAGAACCCTGATCTGACAAGTTGGAGACAGAGAAGAGGGAGGCTGGAGGGAGGGCATGAGAGGAGCCCACGCTGGAGGATAGTTGGGCTGGTGGTAATAGGTTTTGTGCTCCCATCTGAAAAGTTGGGTTGGTCCCTAGCAAGCAAAGCCAGCAGAAGAGAAGAAAGAGGAGCAGATTTTTTCCTAAGGATATAAGAGTGACATCAGAGGATGGATTGGGGCCAAGAGAGACTCGGGGCTGAGAAACTATGTTTTATCCCCCACCTTAGTCCAGTACTTGGGGGTGATTGTCCAAGTTGGTAACCATGTTCTCCAACTTACTAAATCTCTGAACTTTGGAGAGTTACTTGATTTCTCTGTGTGTTAGTTTTCTAAATGGGAATAATAAAACCCACCTCATAGATTTGGGGGCACCTGGGTCACGCAGTTGGTTAAGCATCCAACTCTTGGTTTCTGCACAGGATATGATCTCAGGATCATGGAATCAAGCCCCAAGTAGGGCTTCATGCTCAGCACAGAGTCTATTTGGGATTCTCTCTCTCTCTACCCTTCCCGTCTGTGTGCACTCTCTGTCTCTCTAAAATAAATAAATAAATCTTTTTTAAAAATGAAAGACAATGAAAAGACATGGAGAAAACTTAACTGCATATAGCTAAGTGAAAGAAGCCAATCTGAAGGCTACAAACTATTTGATTCCAGCTACATGACATTATGGAAAAAGCAAAACTATAGAGACAGTAAAAAGATCAGTAGTTTGCCAGGGATTGGGGGGAAGAGAGAGATGAATAGGTGGAGCACAGGGGATTTTATGACAGTGAAGGTATTCTGTATGATACAGCAATAGTGGATACATGTCATCATACATTTGTCAAAACCTACAGAACATCCAACACCACTAGTGAAGTCTGACATAAACTACGCACTTGTTAATAATGTTCATCGGTTATAACAAATGTGCCACACCAATGCAAAATGTTAATAGTAGGAGAAACTGGGAGGTTGGAGAGGGACTATAGAGGAACTTTGTAGTTTCTGTTCAATTTTTCTATAAACCTAAAATGGCTGTTAAAAGTACAGTTTACTCATTTAAAAAAAATCAAAGACAAACACTAGTAAAAATAGAAATAAGGTATTTTCAACTGCCATGCCACTAAATGGGAAGGAAAAATCATAAAAAATATGGATTGATCCAAAAAATCAGGAGCAGGGAATAATGAGAGGAGCTAATCACCCAATTTCTTCAGTTCTGAGATAGGGAAACTGAGACTTAGAATGGCTCTGTGATGGCCATCTACACAAGCAAGGTTACACAGGACTTAATCTGATCCTTTTTATGACCCTATAGGCATAGAATTCCCGAAATTGCCTTGAAGAGTGCCAACTTCTGTCTGCGGTTAGCTCCATTTATCTAGAATGTCAGGCACAGAGTGGCCTGGTTAATTTCATATTCTGTTTAAGTGAAGGTTGCCATGGATACCATATATAGTCATCCAATTTTCTCAGAATTAAAATGTATGCAATAAAACCGGTTTAAGGAGAAAAGTCGGCCGAACATAATTTGAATTTATTCAATGATGAGTCCTTAGTGACGAGGAAGGCACTCCAGGATCCATCAGGGCCTCAATGTGTCATTCCAAATTTCACTTATCCTTGCTCAGAAGTGCAGACACAAAGGGGCTGGGAGAGGGGGATGAACCCTCCTCACTTGACCATAAAGAAGAACGCTGGAAGTGGCTTTTTTGCCTAACCCCCAGATTCTCACTTGTGTCTCTGTCTCAAGAAAGCAGTGTGGAGAACGTTTATACAGCAAGAGTAGAAGAAAAAGCTCTCATTTGAGTCATCTGATGGTTCCATCCTGCATGATTGGCAGCCATGAAATTAAATCAGAATCCTTTCCTGTGTCCTTTGTCATTACAAAGACCTGGGTAATTTCTTCACTAACCGAGGTCAGTCCTCCAAACAGAGAGGTTAGCTGACTGTGGAACGAGGAGGACCTGCTGTTTAGATCCCAGCTCTGGCCCATCCTGGCTATGACACCTTGGCTAGTTACCCAGTATCTATGTAAAATGGAAATGGATAGTAGTCACATCCACCTCAAATCGTAGTTGTGAGGAGTGAAAAAGAAAATGCAGATAATGAGCTTGGCCCGCAGTAAATGATAATAAATATTAGCAATTATTATGGTCATGGTTAATATTCATGTAGTCCATGCAAAAGACCTGCCACGAGACTTGGTATCGGGCTCTAAATGACATTGAATTAATACCATCCCTGCCCCCGAGTTGAGCTGGGTTTTGCAGAGTCTTGTATTCGTTTATTTCTTTATTTTTTTCATTTGGAGTGGCTGCTATTTCAGGATATCTGAGGCAGCAGGCCCAGGGTACATGACCATATGTCCACCTCATTCCGAGAACCCTCTCCCAGAATCTGCCGCTTAGGATGTGGAAATCCGTAAATGCAGGGCAGCCTCCGCTTTGGTGGTGGAGCATCTGGGTGCTGCTGATCATACGTCAGATGTCAGCACATTTGCTGCACATCTCCCTGCTGGCCTAGCCCGGCTCCGGCTGGCTTTCACATTCTCATTCCCCAGCGTCCCAAGAGAACACTCCTTTCACCTCCCTGGTTTCTGGGGTTCCCGAACTGCTACCTGTTTTTAGCACCCCCCCCCCGGGGGGTGCAGCTCTCGCCCGCCAGACAGTTCTGGTGTGATGAACAGGCCGTTTGGGCTCCCGTGTTCCTGCAGTTACTGGACACATTGCCTTAGCATCCCCACCCGCCCTCCCCTCAGACCTTTCCCTTTCATCTGGAAGGAGGGATCTGGACATTGTCTTACAGGTACGCTTGTGAAAGCGAATCTGCCACGGGGATTTATTTGTTCAAGCTTATTCGTTTTTCCGAGGCAATCTGGTTGTAATTTCAGCGGCAGACTCTTGGTTTGGCTACTTTATCCATCACTCTGCGTTTTGCCATTTTCCCCAGTTGCTGCTTTGCAGGCTGTCTCTTTCTGTTTGGGTTATTCCTTTGAAAACATACACCCCAACACACGATTGCACACAAACGCACACTCACACCCACATACAGACGTGCGGGAGTCTCTCCGGTGCAGGAATTCGAGTGAGTTGGGTATCTGGATCTCAGGGTCACAAATATCTGTCCTTAAGAGTGACATTCGATTCAGATAGCCGTGATCTATGCCACTTTCAGGCCCCCTTCCAAGTCGTGTCTTGCTCCACATCTCACGAGGTTCTTAATTCAAGTCTATATTTTCTTGCATCTTGTTTCCAAGACTCTGCAATCCCCCTCTCTGGAAAAGACAGAAGAAAAACAATGCCCAAGAACACAACATGTTACTAATCAACAAAATTCTAGGTAAAACTCAAATTTTACAATGGAATTGGACAGAGGGCCGAGGAGCTTTCCCCTAGGAAATAATCTGGAGCTGGTGAGAATGGAAAGTCTGTTCCCTCTGGCCGGCTCTCTAAGAATAGCCTGACTGGGTGGGTGTCTGACCGCTGCCCCTTCATTCATATAGAACTTGGCCCCAAAGGGCTGGGTACAGAAACTCTCTGTTACCTTGATATTTTGAGTACTACATCTGAATGGCTCCTTGTTTTGGCCCTGACTTTTTTTCCCACCTCCATTAACTCAGCTCCACAGGCGGAATCCGCACTTAATAAAACAACTATCGGCTAATGGTGCAAGTCACAGGAGCCTTCGAGCCCTTCCTGGCTTTGTTTTTCTAAAAAGTACCCATGACTGGAGCCAAGCAAATCAGCATATACCCATGGGCTTCCTTGGGAGAAATTAAAACAAGTTAAGCAGCAGGATGGAGAATCAGGCAAGGAGCCGAAAAGAAATTTAATAAACTCGGTGCCCCTCTTCTCTTTCCTTTTGGGGAGATCCTACTGAATTTGGTGGAAAGTTCTATGGGTGTTTGTGGTGGACCAAATTGCCTCCTTGGTTGGATTAGGGTGCTGTATAGCTGAGTGAAATGGCAGGAATCTGTTTTGAGTGGGTCAGTGTGCTTTAACGGATATAGCGGAACCCTGGAACACTTCAGAAATGGGTGAAGAGGGGTGCCTGGGTGGCTCAGTCGGTTAAGCTCTGCCTTCGGCTCAGGTCATGATCCCGGGGTCCTGGGATGGAGCCCCGCATCAGGCTCCCTGCTCAGCAGGGAGACTGCTTCTCCCTCTCCTGCTTCCCCCAGCTTGTGCTCTCTCTCTGTCTCCCTCTGTCAAATAAATAAATAAAATCTTTAAACAAAAGAAAAGAGGTGTGGGGCACCGTCAGCCACGTGGGCCGGGCGGCAGGGTCTGCGGGCCAGTTGCTGGGCTCTTCGAGGTGCAATAGAGCCTATGAGGTGAAGTTGAATGAAAGTTGTCCTGATGTTTTCCAGAAACTGTTCACAGGATGGCTCTGATAAAACCACTAGGAGCACAACTGCATGTAATGAGCATATTGGTAGCTGCGGATGAATATTCAAGTGCAAAACTATCGTGGTTAAAATTCATTGCCTTAAAGGCATGCAACTGGAAGGAAAAAAGAATTGGTCAAGAAGACATGAATTGAAACAGATGAAGATTAATATTTAACACTCATCACCTCACAATAAATTATGTAGAAAAATTAAAAGAAAAGAAAAGGGTGAAGCATTACATAAATGTCCTCCATTTTTGTGTCTTCTTCCTTCTCTTGGGCCTTCCAGAATACCCACAGGTTGTGCTGCTTTTAACTTGACTACAGTACCCCCCCACCCCCAATCCCTGGGGGATAGGTTCCAAGACCCTCAGTGGATACCTGGAACTGCAGATAGTACTGAGCCCTATATATACCACCTGTTTTTTCTGTACATAAAAAATATAAAGCTTACTTTATAAACAAGGCACAGTAAGAGATTAATAACAATAACTGATAATAACATGATAATATACAACAACTATAACAATATACTCTGATAGGGATGCCTGGGTGGCTCAGTTGGTTAAGCGTCTGCCTTCAGCTCCGGTTATGATCTCAGGGTCTTGGGATCAAGTCCCTGGTCTCTCTCCCTGCTCTGCAGGGAATCTGCTTCTGCCTCTGCCCCTTCTCTCAATCCCTCTCTCTCTCTCAAATAAATAAATAAAATCTTTAAATATATATATACTGTAATAAAAATTACATCGATATAGTCTCTCTCTCTCTCTCTCTCTCAAAATACCATACTGTACTGTAACTGTGTTCACACTTCTTGTGATGATGTGAGGTGACAAAAGGCCTACGTGCTGAGATGAGATAAGATGAGCAACGGGGGCAACTGTGACTAGAAGCATTAGGCTCCTATTGACCTTCTGACGACAGATCGGAAGGAGGATCATCTGCTTCCTGACCACGGGTAACTGAAACCACAGAAAGCAAAACGGCAGATAAGGGAGCACTCCTGCCTTTGAAGGAACTGCACCCCACCTCGAGCATCCCCTCCTAGCCAGAAGTACTTGCCCCTGAACTTTGTATACTACTTCACTGCATCAGGACATTCCCCTCACTGGGAGGCAGAAAAAAAAAGTCACAGCAAAGGGCACAGACTTAGGTGAACCAAGACCTAGGTTCAAATTCTGTCTCTGCCACTTACTAGCTGTGTGTCCTTGAGCAAGGGATCTCACCCCTCTGAGCTTCGGTTTCCCTGTCTATAAAATGTGAATTAATAATAGTGCCGATACTGTATGGGCAATTTTAGGGGATAATAATTGTAGGATAAGAATGGTAGAATGATAGTAAGAAAAGCACAATAGGATAAAATCAGATAGCAAATGCAAAGCACTGAGTCGGGATTAGAAGCCAGGTAGTCTGACGAACAAGACCACGTGCTTGGTGACTGAGCTCTGCCACTGTCTCTAAAACGGGTTTTAAAAAAGTCATCACGAGATACATGTTCATCACAGTGCTATTCACAATAGCCAAAAGGTGGAAACGACTGGGTTGACCGAATGTTTGCCTTTCTCATTCCTACACTGCTAGGCACCATAATTCAGGCAAACCTGTGTTTTTATTATGACTTATACGAAGGTACCGATAATACTAAGAACAACACTAACAACATTTAACACTTACAGAGCAAGCGGTTGGCAGAGCCGGGGTTTGAATCGGAGACACTCAAATGAGACCTCGTTCAAACCATTAGGCTCTGCTGCCCACACACAGTTGGTCTTTTAGATAAGTTCGCTTGGTTCATTAAATCCTCTTTATCTCTGATATGACCAGTGGTATCTTCTCGTCTCCTGGCAAATAAGTTCAGTTCATTTCTCTTCTTCTATTTTTTTCTTCAAAGAGTCATTAGCTTTCCACACTTTTGTTTTAGCATTGAAATGGCCCACAAAACAGATCCAGAGTAAAATTAAAATGACAAGCGTAGCTTTTTGCATTCTGGCATCTTATAACGAAGCATGAGAAAACATCTCCACCGATAAATTTTGACACCTTGAGTAAAATGTTCCACTCTTCTGTCATTTTTATCCTCTGGCTCTGAGATTATGGCAGGAATAAAGGCCTCCCCTGGGCTCTCTGACAATATCCAACAAGGAAACATGTAAGTGGGCTTTATAAACATCAGCAAAAGTGATGGATTCTGAACATTAAAAAGCATAATGGGAGAAACAGCCACTTCTATGATGTGACCTGTTTCCAAAGTCTATTGATTGAAGGAAAGAGATCGACGTTTTAACACCATCTTATACCCCGAAGAACCACAAAACCATAGGAGAAGGGCTGGAGCCTCAGGGAACTGAAGGGTGATTATTTTAAATGGGACTCAACGACTGACCTGGCCACGCAGCTCCTTTGACCCGGTCTTTTGATTCAGTGAATCACTTTTTTGACCGAGAAGGCCAATCGGTTCAGCCCAGTTGGAAACTTAAGGCATGTGGTCCAAAAGGAAATGTTGTAACTGATCCAATTATTGGTTTATTTTTTTAAGATTTATTTATTTATTTGAGAGAGAGATCCGGGGAGGCGGAGGGAAGGAGAGGGGCAGAGGGGGAGAGAGTCTTAAGCAGACTCCATGCTGAGCAGGGAGCCCAACTCGGGGCTTGATCTCAAGACCCCGAGATCACAACCTGAGCCCAAACCAACAGTCCGACGCTCAGCCGACTGTGCCACCCAGGCACCCTGATCCAATTATTTTTAAAGTGTCTATTTTATCTGGGACGCCTGGAGGGCGCAGTCAGTTAAGCATCTGCCTTCAGCTCAGGTCATGATCCCAGGGTCCTGGGATCGAGCCCCGCGTCGGGCTCCCTGCTCAGCGGCGAGCCTGCTTCTCCCTCTCCTTGTGCTTGTGCTCTCTCTCTCAATCTCTCAAATAAATAAATAAAATCTTTTTTTAAAAAAAGGTGTCTGTTTTATCAGTTTCCATTTTCTTCCCATCTGAACATGCTTGGGAGTCTCGGGGAAGCAATTAATTTATAACTGAATCTGTTTAAGTTGAAATATTGTATCACCTCCCTATAATGACAATCACAACCCATTAATTGAGCACTGACTACTTTCTCATGAGAGAAATGTTTGAGGATGGCAGTTGAATACGTGGTTTTTGCGGCCAATTCCACCATCCTGTGGCTGTGAGCAAATAGCTTGGTCTCTTTGTACTTGGTTCCCTCATCTGTAAATCATAACATCGATGCCATAGGATTGTTGTAAGGATGAAATAAATTCATACATGTACGGGCTTTAAAAGAGTGCCCGGAACCTGGTATAAGTTGGCTTCTTTTTTTTTTTTTTCTCAGCACCACCTAAGTTTTGTGTTATTACTCCTGCATTACAGTGAAAGGAAGCAAAGTTCAGAATGGTAACTTGTTTGCCCAAGGTCTCACATAGAGTGAGGATCTGGTTTTCCTTCTGCAGATGAGCCAGCAGCTTTGTATGCACTGTAAAAAAAGAATTAAGTCACTATTTTTTGTATAACTGGCATCCTGAAATGATTAAGATTCAGGATAGCTGGTGCGTGATTGGACTTGTATTTCCCCAGATGATAAATAAGGCATTAGTGAATACACTGGAGGACTGACCGTGAGAGAATGTGTGGAGCTATAAATTGAAATGCTGGAAGAAAAAAACCAAACTATATGAATGATGACATTCATGGTATCCTAATATTCATTCTTAATGGTATTTATGTGACCACAGGTGTCAAGGTAGCGAGCTCTTCTGTTACACATTTGACTGTCTTATTATGTATCATCTGATCTGTCTCCTCCAACAAGTTTTTCTTCCCCATTTGGGATTATTCTCAGTTGTCCTTTAGAGAATTATAGCCCCCAAGCCTTGAATCCCTTCGGCTTCATGAAAATGTTGCTTTGTCTCTGTTTCCTACGTGTAAGTGTTAGCCCATCTCTCAGCTGCTGACTCTGTCTTCTGAGTTGAACTTTCTGTGAAATTTTCCCCGGCACCTTATTGTTGGGGTCATTGGGATCATCATGGTTGTAATTCTTTTTCATTTCCAATCTGTCTCTTCAAAACAAAAATCAAAAAAGTGAATAAGCACAGAGTATATACTCTTATGGAAAAACCACCGAATCAAGCAAGGTCGGGGTCTCATTTGTATGAAAACTGAGACTCTCGTTCAAAAGGGGATTAGAAAGTGTTTCTGTGAAATGTCCTTTTTTTGCAAAAGTCAAGGAGGAACAAGTTAGTGGCCATGAATGGTTTCTGTCCTTGTGAATTCCAGACACCTTGGTATTTAGGTGGCATAGAATATTATTAAGAATAACAGGATGTCTCTAGCTTAGGCAGGAAACTATTTTCAAAAAGTGTCAGAGCTCATTGTACAAAAAGATCATAGTTACAAATAGTAATAGTGGATTCCACTTCGGGTTTGGAGGTGAATGAAGGCAGCTTAGAGACTATAGGGGTTTCCTGTTTTGAATTTAGGAGAAGCCAAGACTTTTGTAAATATTTTTAGATGTGATGTTTATGGAAGGCAGAGAATACTAACCCAGAATGTTGGATAGTACAGATGAATGTTGGTTTGTACATTCTAAGTAATTTAGACTATTGGACAGAGTACTGAACTCCTGTAGTTTGCCCTTAATTTCTTACCTAAAAAGGGCAATAGTGAGAAAATGACTTTAACCAAAATATTCAACAAGTATTTATTAAAAGCCTGTGGCACAACTAACATTCTGCAGAAGGCACTTCTAGTAGACCCAAAGGAAGCAGAAGATGAAATACACACTCCTGAGAATTTATTAGGGGACAGAAGAATAATAAAATTACAAGCATGAAAGAACCTGAGAATAATTCCCTAGTAATAAATGGCAGAGGGGTATGTTCTTCCTCCAGATGACCACATGGCTTACTTGCTCACCTCTTTCAAGTCTTGCCCAAATATCACCTTTGCAGTGAGACGTTTCCTAACCATTCTATATACAAATTGCATCAACCACCTCACAAACCCTGTCTGTCTCGCCCTGCCCTGTTTGGCTTTTCTCCATCACCTTTTAGCTTATTATAAAATTTTGTCATCTACCTTACAACACCCCCCCACCTGTAAATGGAACCTTCATAAAAGCAGGGGCGGTTTGCATTTTGTTCATTGCTGAATCATTAGCAGGTAGTAGAGTACCTGGCACATATTAGTAGAGGCTACATATTAGTGCTGACAATTTTCAAAAATAAGTTACCTTTGCCGATGTTAATGAGCAAAAGCTTCTCGGAAGAAGTGACATGTGTGCCTTTCAACCCAAAACAAATTGATTTGATCAAACACAGCGATTGCAACACAGGTTTGGGGTTCTAGACCAAGCTCTGCTTCTATGGAGCTGTGTGACCCAAACCAAGACACTTAACTTTGGTTTTTGTGGATCTCTGAAGACATTTATACCTGGAGCCAAGGACTTTTGACTCTAAATAAGTTTGGAGAGAAAAAAAACAAACAAAACAAGACAAAACTTTGAAAAGAATTACTGCATTCTGTTCTTAGTCTCTCCTGGCCAAAACGGAAGCAGCAAGTATTCAAGGTGATGCTGTGCACAATGGTGGTCTTTGTTGATGTACTTTGGGTATGGGGCGGGGGGCCTTGGGTAAATTCATGAAGAAAAGTCCTTTCCCACTTTGGGTGGCTGGGCCCCATGCCTGCCTTCTCAGGGCCCTCATGATGCCCTTTAGCTATTCCAAAAGACTTGCGGGGCACCCATCCAAGCCCGCCTGCTCCCGAAGTAACCCACACTCAAAAGTTATGTCTTCCTGTCCTTTGCTCTCCAAGCAAAAAGTCTGCCTCCTCAGGTCCCCTGCCAGTTAGGACTGGATTCCGATGAGCTAATTCCCTTAGGGTGGGAATGACAGATTGTTGGCTGGGCTAACCTTCTGTTTTCCTCACCACCAAAGCGAGGCCTGATGCTAAAGGAGGAATTGGAAAGGACGGGAGCTCAGACTATCCCGTGCCCAGAATCTGCCTGCACTTTTACTATATTAAACTATTTCATCCACAACCAGGTAGATGATATTACTCTCTGAGGAACTGAAGTTCAAGAGAGGTAAAGGACGGACAGACTCCAAGAGTTTCTGTATTATCACATCACTGCACTGAATAAGTGAGCCTAGAAATAGAATTCTGGATTCTCTAGCAGACTTCTGGAGCAATATTTTGGGCTGTGAAGAGAAGAGTCCTTTGCAGCTTCCTACCTCAGCCATGTAACCTCTGGCTGTGACCTTCAGTGAGTAAGCCCTGTGACCTTGAGGGAATAATTTCACTTCTCTCACAGCTCTGTTTCCTCAAAGGAGGGATGGTAATAGTGTCTGTTTTAGTTATGTCTTGCTTGTAAAAATTCACTCCAAAACTTAGTTGCTTAAAACCACCAATAGTCATCCTGATGGGTCAAGAATTTGGGTGCGGCTCAGGGTTGCTCAGGACGTTGCAGTCAAATGTCGCCCGGGACGTTGCAGTCAAATGTCGCCCAGGGTCTGCCGTCATCTAAAAGTCCGACTCAGGGCTGGAGCATCCACTTCCAAAATGGCTCACTCACATAGCTGGCAAGTCGGTTCCTCTCCGTTTCAGCCTCTCCACAGAGTTGCTTGAGTCTCTTCACAAAATGGCAGTTGGCTACCCAGAGCAAGCAAGCCAAGAGACCAAGATGCAAGGGCAGTGACTTTATGCCTACCCTCGGAAGTCACATACCATCACCTCTGCCATATTCTAGTGGTCACCCAAGGCAGCCCCTAATTCAAGTGGGAGGGAACCATGCGAGGGACATCTTGGAGGTTTCTACAGCAGGCTGTACCCCACAGGTTGTCGGAAGAATTAAAACAGCCCGTTAAACCTGGAACATGGTAAATACTGAATAAATGGTAGCTATTATGGCAAAGTGCTGAATGCCAACCAATACTAAGGCTGGTTCTGACTCTACACTGTGCCCTGAGTTTTATGCTATTTTGAATTTTAACAGGAGACTCCCTTGTGAAATACATGAGCCCTCGTTAGAACCCAATAGGAAGAATCCAGAAAGCCAGAGGGCTCACACAAAACATCAGTAAAAACAAACACCAGTACAATGAACAGATGAAGCAAACAACATCTGGGGCCAGGCTCCTGAGGACCAATGGCAGCTAGTTGGCCCTGGTAGGCTCAGCAGCTCAGCCAGCCTGGGAAGCACCTGGAGCACCTTGTCACTACCTCCTAAACAGCAACAGCAACAACAAATGTATCTCTATCTCTTATCTTTATCTTGCAGGTGTTATCACTTAAATAGTGTAGTATAGTGTTTTCCCACCTTGTATTCTGGGAACACAAGGCTGTCTATTAAATCCCTTTTTGGAGACTTGCAGTGCACATTTTGCGGCATTAAAGACTCTAGGAAGTCCTATAGGCAAACAATAACACAATTGGAAGGGAAAAACTCGTTTAGTTAGATGTGACCCAGCACTTCGCAAACTTGTTAGAGCTCAACATGCACTTATTTTTTTTTTCTTCCTCTGCAGGTGTAAGCCTCCTGTGTGGAAGCATTGCCTACTTCCTAAAGGCATGATCATGCATAAGCCACTAAAACTTTGTGGCCCTTAGTCGCTCCATGATGAGTGTAATGTGCATAACACATACTTCATAGGGCTGTTGAGAAATGAGAAAGCTACCTTGCCTGGCATCTGGGTCCCAGTAAGGGCATGGACTTGACTGTCAGAGCTTGGACCCTTTGGGTTCCAATTCCAGCTCCATCTTAAAGGAGCTATTTGACCTTGACCAAGTTCCCTTACCTCTCCTTCAGTCTCTTGTCCATAAAACAGGGAGAATAATTGCACCTATCCCGTAGCTTTAACTTGGGGATAACATAAAAGGGAGCCAGTGAAACGCTGAGCTCTTGCTTGGCACGCTGCCAGGACTCCCTCATTGTAGGGCATCATGGTGACTGTGTGGCCAGAGGTCACAGGGCTGGTAAGTTGGAGGAAGCCAAGGCCGGGAGGTGAGGAAGCCAAGCCCACCTGCCTCGGAGCGCATGTGTTTTTCCCCCTCCTTCGTGCCATACAAACCATCAGCAGAAATGTGATGTGGTCATTTTCAGAGTGGCTCTGTGAGAGGATTGCGTCGGCAGTTGGGGACAAGTGGGTGGCAACAATTGAGGAGAGCTTCCCAGAAGTGGTGGGGTTGCAGGAGGATATTTAAAGACAAGGAGGCAGGTGGCTGGGCAGATGGGGATGGCAGGGTTTACACAGTCAGGACAGCCGGGACAACGGCTTAGAGGCGTGAGAGGCGGCTGCAAGCCTCCAGCTTTGCTGGAACAAAGCAGCAGGTGAGGGCCATAGAGAGTCCACACTCCACACACCCAGGGAGGGCTGAGCAGAATAAAACCCTTGGCAGGGAGACTGCGGCCCCATTTGCCTTTTTCAATCAATCAGCCAACAATTGAGGGACAGGCCCTGAAGCAAAGCCTATTCCTACCTCCCCCAGCTTCTCCCGAGCCACGGCTGCGAAGATAATTGTTTAACTTCTGAGACCTTCTCCTCCCTCCCGAAGCCACAATCAGCCGTACAGAAATTTATGTGTATGATTGAGCTCCTATTTCTGCTTTTGCCATCACTGCAGATCAGTTCGGGTTTTGTCCCCCAGCCAAGTGCTTTTCATATTTTCCAGATCACTCCAAAATCTGTGTGTGCTGCCTGGAGCAGGTTTAAGGAACAATCCAAGATTTCTTTCTGAATAAGCAGTTATTTGTACTTTGTTTTGCTTTTCTTGGTTACTGAAGAGAAACAGCGACATAAAGAAAGCACTGGTAACACTTAGCATTGAGCAGCACAAATGTCAATGGTAGTGACTTTGCAAATAAATAGTTACATTGTCAGGCGCACAAGAGTTTCATTGAGGAAATGTGTGCAGTGACTGTTAACAGGGTTAACACTTTAGGCACAATGTAATCAAGGAAAGACTGTAAACTTTGTACAAAGTGACCTCAGAATGTACTAAAAGCAAATGCCAACCAGGGATTCCAGGATATATTTCCAGACCAGTCACAATGCACTGGAAGGAGAGAAGGAGTGAGAGAAGAGGGAAGGGGGAGAATCTGATAGAGAGAAACTTTGTTTATGGGGAAACGGGGAACGTTTCCTTAATTGTTTCAATGATTATGGCAAATCCAGTTACACTCTGTTTCATTCTCTGTTTTTATCATGGCCAAGAGATTTTTTTTTAAATGAGATGTAAAATCCTTTTCCCACTTTGCGCTATTTTTTCTTCTAAAGGATGTTATTGTAAAGAAACTAGAATCTCTTTGGCAAAAACTTAAGTGACTAAATACTTAGGACTCCTACCACCCTCTTCCCAGAGATTTTGGCAGATGACAATGTGGGCGAAGCCATTTCTGTCCTGCCTCCCTGTTTAGGGTTGCCAAATTTAGCACTTAAAAATACAGGATGCCTTATTAAATTTGAATGTCAGATAAACTACAAAAAATTTTTTAGTATAAGTATGTTCTGAACACTGCACAGGACCTACTAAAAATTGTTGTTTATCTGAGATTCAAATTCAACTGGGTATCCTGTATTTCATTTGATCACACCTTTCCAATTGACTACAGATATGTAGGTTTATTTCTGGACTCCCAATTCTATTCTCTTGATCCATATGTCTATCTTCATGCCTGTATCTTGATTACCCTAGCTTTATAATAAGTTTTAAAATAGAAAAGTCTGAGTCTTCCAACTTTGTTGTTCTTGTTAAATAAATCCTGCCTTGGCTACCTTGGGCCCCTTTTAGTTCCACATGAATTTTATTTCTGCAAATAAGCCAGCTGTGATTTTGGTACGGATTGCATTGAATCTAAGGACCAATTTGGGGAATACTGCCACCTTAATTGTATTAAGTCTTCCAATCCATGAACATGGGATGCCTTTACATTTATTTAGGTCTTCTTTAATTTATTCCAATTATGCTTTGTAGTTTCCAATGTATGTCTTATACTTTTTTGCTGTTAAACTTATTCCTAAGTATCTTATTCTTTTTAATGCTATTGTAAATAAGATTTTCTTAATTTCATTTTCAGATTGTTTATTCTACTGTATATCAATAAAATTTATTTTTGTATACTTATTGCTATGACATTTAAGATTGCAAGTTTGAAGAACCACTGTTTTGTGAGATATAATTTACATTTTCATTCCCTGCTACAAGAATATTACTAGCTTGGCTCTTTTGAGAAAATGCCAGTGGCATTGGCTAAGGGACCAGAAACATATAACCTGTCAGACTGTGGGCTCAGGCAAATTGATAGAAGTGGGGAGAAGCAAGACCCCCACAGGCAGATGTGTTGTCCTTCAGTACTGTAACTGCCGGTTTCTCTCACCAGACTTTCAAACTCTAGGATCTTCTGCACAGTTCTCTCTCTAAAGCACAGTCTGGTGCCTGCTTTAAGAGTGTTGCCTGACTCACTGACTAAATGGAGGGGGACAAGTGGAACTGCCCAGGGGACAGAGCTCAACAGAATCTTACTTTGCTTAGGGACCTCGAATCCTATTGTGGTCAGGTGTGGCTCACTTACAAGCACCCTGCTCATAAAGAAAACAAAAACAAAACAATTTCTAGGGCTACAAAAGTATTATCTATTATCTATATGACATACTGTACTAGTTTTTTTTATTGTTGTCACCTCATTGTATTTTTAAAAAATAAGTTGCCTGGCATATTGTCCTTTATTATTCTTGTTCAAGATTGTCTTGACAATCTTTGACTTTTTATTTTTTTAATATCCTTTCCATTGCTGGGTCCTTAGTGGGACATTGACTGGATTCAATAACATTTTTATATTAACTTGGGAAGGCTTTTATTTTCATGATTTTTTTTCTAATCCAAGATTTTGGCATGTCTCCCTATTCACTCAAGGACTTGTTCAATAAAATTTTACTGCTTTCTTTATGTAGGTTCTAGACTTCCATGGTTCAATTTGTTCATGATTCTATTTTTAAAGAATTTATTTTGTAATGTCTATATGTAACTCATTATTACTAATATAAAGAGAAGTTATTGATTTTTGAAAAATATTTATCATATGCTCAGTCACTGTACCAACTCTCTTATTGGTTTTAATATTTTTTTATTGAGTCATTTGGGATTTCTAGGCATAAAAGTATATAATAGGCACAAAAAATAACTTTGCCTTTTCTTTTTCAATATTTAAAATCTTCATTTGCTTTTCTTGTCTTATTACATAGTTAGAACCTCCCAAATAATGATAAACAATAGTGGTGATGTTTGTTTACCTGTTTTGAAGTCAAGAGTATTTGCTCTTGCAAATTCTGTAGCCAATACAAACTGTAATACAAAACAGGAAAATAAACTATATCATTTTTGGATATAACAATAATTATATTTAGGATATATATAATAATGAATAATTCCCTGAGAGCAGAGTAAGCTCGAGTCTCCACAGGATAGAAATAAAGACTTGAAGGAATTTTTCATTCCTTAAATTCTTAAAAGAAGTGATGGAAGAGAGGAGCCAGGAGGAATCTGATCTATCCAAGATGGCAGATTAAGAGTTCAAAGATTAGGAACAGCTGGGGAGAACAAGAGACCAGAGATCAGAAAGCAGGATTTTCTTGGGCAAAAGCCAAGAAAACCAGCTGGGAGGTGACCACTCTGTCAAAACAGTTTTATGCAGAAGCCAGGAAGGGAATGCAAATCTCTGAAAGGAAAAAATCTTGACGAGTAATAGAAAGTCTTGACAAGCAGCTTCTAGAACAGAGTTTTTCAAGCTTTAAAAATATGACTCGTCATCTTCCTACCAGTGTAGTGGAGTCCTTTGCCTAGCACAGCGACTTGTATATAGTTGGTCATGAAAAAAAAGTGGTTGATTTAATAGACAAGAAGAGAGAAAAATAACAGTATCTCAGAAGCCAAAGAAAAAGCAATGATTTCTAATACAAAAAGAGATGACTTTTTAAGTCTTTTTCTAAGTAAGCATTTTATTAAACTATAACGTGCATACAAAGAAGTTACAAATTGTACACCTCAATAAATTATTAACCCCCCCAACCACCACTGAGAACAAGAAACAGAACATTACCAGTTGCCTAGATGTTCCCTTTGAGCTCCCTCCTAGGCACTACCCCTTCAAGGGTAATCACAAAACAACATAGATTAGTTTTAGGTATTTTTTAACTTTGTATAAATTAAAATCACACAGTATTTACTTTTTTGATCTGGTTTCTTTCATTCAACATTGCGTTTTTGAGACTCTTCCATGTTGTTTCATGTAGCAATAATTTATTTATTTTCACTGCTGTACGGTTTTTCCATTGCATGAATATAGCACAATTTATTTATCTATTCTATTGTTGATAGGCATCTAGGATGTTTACAGATTGGAACTATTAAGAATAGTGCTGCTAATTTAGTAATTTAGACATTTTAGTACATGTCTTTGGATGAACATATGTAAGTTTCCATAGGGCTTACATCGGGAAGTACAATTACTACAGATATCTGTATTTTCAGCTTTAAAATACATTATTAGGGGCAACTGGGTGGCTCAGTTGGTTAAGCGACTGCCTTCGGCCCAGGTCATGATCCTGGAGTCCTGGGATCGAGTCCCACATCGGGCTCCTTGCTCAGCAGGGAGTCTTCTTCTTCTTCTCACCCTCCTCCCTCTCATGCTCTCTGTCTCTCATTCTCTCTCTCAAATAAATAAATAAAATCTTTTAAAAAAAATAAAATACATTATTAAACAGTTTTCCAAGTGGTTATACCAGTTATGTTCTACTAACAATATATGGGAGTTCCAGTTGCTCTATACCCTCACCAAATCTGTGTTGTCTTTTACATTTTAGATATTCTAGTGGGTATGTAATGGTCTTACATTGTAATTTTAATTTGTATTTTCCTGAGGATGAATGCAGCTAAGTGAACATTTTTCCTTTGGCTGAAAAATTAAATCATGTCCAAGGTAAAATATCTAACAATACAATTGTATAGGTGTGCCTGGCTGGCTCAGTCAGGAGAGCATGCAACTCTTGATCTCTCAGGGTTGTGAGTTCAAGCCCTACATCGGGCATGGAGGCTACTTAAAAAAAAAAACAAATAAAAGTATAAAAAATTAAGCCCATGGTATTAGTTTCCTAAAGCTATCATATCAAAGAACCACAAACTAGGTGGCTTACAATAGGAATTTATTTTCTTAAAGTCCTGGAAACTAGAAGTCTGAAATCAAGGTGTTGGCAGAGCATACTTCCTCTAAAACCTGTGTGGGAACCCTTCCTTGCTTCTTCCTAGCTTCTAGTGGTTTATCAGAAAACTTGGCATTCCTTGGTTTGTAGACGCACCCCTCCCATCTTCTGTCTTCATGTGATGTTCTCTGTATGTTTCTGTCTTCACATGGCTGTCTTCTTATAAGAACACAAATAATATTGGATTAGGGATCCACCTTACTATGACTTTATCTTAATTATATATGCAACTGCTCCATTTCCAGATAAAGTCACATTCAGAGGTTCTGGGGGGTTAGAAATTCAAGGTATCTTTTTTTTTTTAAAGATTTTATTTATTTATTTGACAGAGGGAGACACAGCAAGAGAGGGAACACAAGCAGGGGGAGTGGGAGAGGGAGAGGCGGGCTTCCTGCAAGCAGGGAGCCCAATGAGGGGCTCGATCCCAGGACCCTGGGATCATGACCTGAGCTGAACGCAGCCACATAACCGACTGAGCCACCCAGGTGCCCCTTCACTCTTTACTCTTAAGAATTTAGTACGTATCCTAGAGAAAATTCCCTATGCATTTACAAATGTATGTATATAATATGTATATGGGTGTTGTTTACATGAACACAAACATATGCCATATATTATCACACTGTACATGTTGACACTTTTTATTTTAAAAACATTTTATTGTGGTAAAAAATACCTAACATCAAATATAACCATTTTAACTATTTTTAAGTGTGCAATTCAGCAGCATTAAGTACATTTACAATTTATGCAACCATCACCGCTATCTGTTTCTAGAATTTTTCATCATTCCAAACAGAAACTCTATGCCCATTAAGCAATAATTCCTCATTCTTCCCTTCCCCAGCCCACAGTAAACTCCATTCTACTTTCTGTCCCTATAAATCTGCCTATTCTAGGTACCTCATATAAGTGGAATCACACAATATTTGTTCATTTTTGTCTGACTTATTTTACTTAACCTAGTGTTTTCAAGGTTCATCCCTGATGTAGCAAGAGTCAGAACTTCATTCCTTTTTATGGCTGAATAATATTCTATTGTATGTATAGACCACATTTTGTTTATTCATCTACTGATGGACACGGGCTGTTTCCATATTTTGGCTATTGTGAATAATGCTGCTTTGAACACTGGTGTACAAGCATCTGTTTTGAGTCCTTATTTTCAATTCTGCCATATTGCTTTTGCCCCTTAATAAATTGTGGCCATCTCTTCAATCAGTACAGAGAAGGCTACCCCATTTTTTTCACCAATTGCTTCGTATTCCATAGTATGATATGAGGATGACATTCTATGGAAGTAAATTTTATCCTGCCTGGGTGGTGAAAATGAAGAGAGAATCTGAAACTATACAATGGAAACATCAGTTTTCTTAAAGTGGATTTTGTGGAACCCTGTGGTTTCCCAGACATACTTTTATAAGTCTACACATTTTCTTTATAAAGTGAAATTTTGTGCTTTCATTTTTGAGATAATCTATAATATAGTTGTAAGCATCATTTGGATCATCTGAATGACCAGCTGTTAACCAAGTGTTGCCAACCAACGTTGGTACCCTAATTTACTGTGGTGTCTATGATTGCCATGATACCAAGTCAAGGAGTAACACAAAAAGAATAGAGAAGGGGCACCCGGGCGGCTCAGTTGGTTGAGCGTTCAACTCTTGATTTCAGCTCAGGTCATGATCTCGGGGTCCTGGGATCAAGCCCCACATCGGGCTCCACACTCAGTGGGGAGCCTGCTAGAGATTCTCTCTCTCTCTCTTTCCCTCCCCCCATCTCTCTCTCTCAAATAAATAAATAAATCTTTGGGGGAAAAAAAAGAATAGAGATAAACCTAGTAAGTTCACTGTGTTACAGACCCAGTGATGTCATGTGCACTACAGGAATGAAGGTGTTTAAGTAGTTCCAATAGAGGAAAGTGGTAGAAGAATGGGACCATCACAGTAGTGAGAAGCCAAATTAAAAAATCTATGACAGAGTAGTCAGTACTGTTCCCACAATGGGGGGTGGGGCAGGGGGGGAGGGTGCAATAAGGTGGACC
Source organism: Zalophus californianus (assembly GCF_009762305.2). Lineage (NCBI taxonomy): Eukaryota > Metazoa > Chordata > Mammalia > Carnivora > Otariidae > Zalophus > Zalophus californianus. The sequence goes on from NC_045596.1 coordinate 21,093,884, forward strand.
AAAGAATTTCTCTGGAAACGTTTGAATATAATTTTTAAATTTGCTTTGGGTTCTCTCATTGCATATGTAAAAGCTGTAAGTATAAGGAGACTATAACTAGTTTTCTATTTATATATTTTAAAGTTGTGTCCTTTGAAAGCTAATTTAAATCAGTAATAAATGTTTATTCCCTATCAAAAATTTCCATACATTGCTCAAGTCTGAGAAACACTAACCTAGCAGTTTAACTTGATGCAGAATTTCCAGACCATGGCTGTCATGATGGGAAATGTCAGCACAAACAGCTAAATAGGTCTCTGGCTGGAGAACATCAGTTTTTGAACATGAATGTGGATTTATATGTAAATGTTTCTCTACTCCAAAGTCAGAATGAATGATTCATGACATTGGGCATATCAGAAAGGCTAGGCCTAGGAACTAGGCTGGTTTTCCGTCCTGCCCTTTTCCACCATATCTGAATCCCAGCTGCCTCTCTTCTAAACTGGAGATTGACAACAATATGAAACTTGCATGTTTGCTGTAAGGATCCTATGTAACATATTGAAAGCATCTGGGGACTATGAGGGCTGTTCAGTGACAGCTACTGATATCACAAGGTTATTTGAGCTGTAGGTTTGGAGCTTGTTCCATGAGCTTTATGTCACGCTTAAGCCTTTTCCACACTTGGGAAAATTGTCTCAACTGGGTAACTGAATATAACATATATAATCAAAGTAGTATTTGCTAATGCTATTATAGAATGCAAAAATACAAACAAAACAAAGTAAAAACTCTTAGATTAAAGTCTCATTAATTAAATTTTTTATCAACTCTTTCTGGTTGGTTAAGTTTTGTAAAGCAGATATTTCAACTCTCAATGTTAGAACTATTTTGAAAGTCTGCCATCCACTTTGATACGGTATATTTTGTGGATTTGCCCCTGAATCCCTGGTCATGGCTAAAATCACTGAAACTTCTTGTGTGGATGTCCATCTATAAGTTGTACAGGAAATTGAGCTAAAGCTACGCTGACTTCAGATCATAAACTAGAAGCTTATTGTTGTTTTTTACAATCACCCTGGCATCTCTTTGCTTTCTTGTGATTGATTATTATTCTAAAATTGGAGTGTAATAAGGATAGAGATTCTGGCCCCTCTGAGTTTACAAACAGTAATCATATTTTCAACAGGTACATGGCCTAGAACAACATTAGTGAAAAATGATGATCATCATGTTGAAAGGTTTTGGAATGTTGCTTTACTTACACATTCCATCTTTCCCCTTATTCGTAATAAAAATGTTGAGTAATAAGGTTGGGACACACCTAATGGTGTCTTCCCTTAACACCAGAGTCTGTCCACTTCCTCTCACCTCTACTGCAACTCGATGGTCCACATCATCCTGCACCTAAACAAGTACTGTAACATCCTAGCTGGTCTCCTTGCTTCTCCTCTAGCCCCTTCCCATCCATTCCCCATACAGTATGTCAGAGTGGCCTCCCCTAACTGTAAATCAAATCATGTCACTGCCTGCTTAATACTTTCCCATGGTTTCCACAGCATGTAGAAGAAAACCCAATCCTGACTGTGGTTCATACAGCCCTACCCGACCTGGCCCATGCCTGCCTTGCCCACCTCCATGGACACCACTGTCCCTCAAGCTCACTGTGCTGCAGTGGCACCCCTTTTCTTTCTTCAAATACTCCTAATACATTCCCACTCTAGGGTCTTCATGCTTGCCATGTCTTCCTCTGCCTAAAATGCTCTGTTTGGTCATCTTTGCATGGTTATTTCCTTCACATCACTCAGCTAACTCCTTAGAGAAGCCTTCCTTGCCCACACATGCCATCACCCTGGGTCTAACACCTTGTTTTATTTCCTTAAAAGCACTCAGTACTCTTTTCAGCCCTACCATTTATTGGGAACTACCTTATGCTAGAGTATCTCTCCCCCTAGAATGTAAGCTCCAGGAGTGTCTTGTCACTCAATGCCTAATATGATGCCTACACATAAAAGTCTTTCAATAACATTGCTTGAATGAGTGAATGAATGAATGAAGAAACGAAGGAATACCCAAGTTCAGAAATCACCTAAGTTCTAGTCCTAGCTTGGTTGCTGAGTAATGGAGTAAACTCTGGCAGGTACTGAACCTCTTTGGGTATCAGATTTCCCTATGAAATATATTTAGTATATTTCTAGAAGATCATGAAAGGCTCTTCTTGTTTTATACTCCCATGGTCTGTATTCATTTATTATTTCCCCCTTTCCTTACCTTCCTTCTCTCTCTCTCTCAATCTCTCTCTCTCTTTCTCAGCAGCACTCCCTTGGATTCATAAATAATTCTAAATCAGTTGGGGATATTTTATGCATAAACATAGAATTCTCAAGGATGGATGGTCTGTAGACACTGAACTGTCATCACAACCACATGTTGTAATGTTTATTTTTCCTGCCCAGCCAGCCCCATCAGAACCACACCCTCCACTGCCAAGCCACAACCCCACCCTGCCTTTGGAAATAAAAATGGAATAGCAGGCTCCCTGGCTTCTGGAAAGAAAAAAAAAAAAAAAAAAAGAGCTGCACAAATTTAGTTTGATGTTTCTGGAGAAATCAGGGTGCCACTGAGAGGATTGATAACTTTATAACATTTCTTAATATAATAAAGTCTGTGAAGACGCTAAGGGGCAGTGATATCAAATTTTAGGTACTGCCAGAGATAATTTCTTTTCTTTTTTTTTTTTAGTGGGGGTGGGCAGAGGTAGAGGGGGAGAGAGAATCTTAAGGAGACTCCATGTCCAGCACTGAGTTAGAGCTCAATCTCATGACCCTGAGGCCATGACATGAGCCAAAATCAAGAGTCGGACACTAACTGACTGAGCTACCCAGGCATCTCTGCCAGAGATAATTTCTTAATTACTTTTTCTAGGCCACACCTAATTACAGTTACTACTCTTGAACATGCTTAACTTTTAGCCACTTAGTTTATAATATGATAGAAGTGTACATTAAAAAACAATATAATGATTAGATAGCAATACTATACACTAAAATGTACATCATTCCTTATTTCCAATCCTCTGAAAAATGGTCTCAGGAAATGAAAAAGGGATTTCTCCCATGTCTAGAGGAACTGAAGGCAATATCAGCTGCAAGGATAGACTTTTAATTTGCTTGGAAATGCATATCTGCAAACCGAGTTTCTAAAATTTTGAAAAATCACATGGAAACTTAGAATCACAGCATTTATGAGCTTGGAGAACACTGTGCCCTTCCTTTAGCAAATGAGGAAATTGAAACTCAAGGAGATCAAATGACTAGGCTAAGATCATAAGGCCCATTGTTGCTGGAGCTGGAACCAAACCTCGGGTCTCCTGCTTGGTGGTTCCACGATTTCCTCATCATCACACCATGCTGACTTTATGAGACACTGTCATTACTTGCAACTTTCAACATGGGTGCCAACCCAGAACATGGTAGATCAGGATATAAAATGGTCAGTCCATTAACTGAGAAGCCACTTGAGGAATTATAGTATTAGTCATTATGCTGTTGTTACAGTAATTGCTAATATTTGTTGAGTTTATATGTCAGATACTGTACCAGGTGTTATTTGCATGATCCTATTTAATCTACAACTAGATTGGGGTACATAATAATAAGAACATTAACATTTATGTGTCATGCACTTTTCTAAGATTTGTACATCAATAAACCATTTACTCCTCAAAACTATCCTATAAAATAGTATTATTACTCCCGTTTACAAGTAAAGAAACTAAGTCATAAAGAGGTTGGGTCTTGCTCAACTTCAGACTCAAGTACATACCCTTAAACCAATGTTTAATCTGCTTCTCTATGCCTTACTGTCTTCTCATTAGTTTCTACTTTCCCATTACCCAACTGTTAGGAGAAATAGTAAGTTGCTAACCTAAGCTTCTTCTCCCTGTATTCACCTATCTTCTCAATATTAGCTGGCATTAGAGACATTTAAAGATAGAGGAACTGGGGCACCTGGGTGGCTCAGTCTGCTTTTGGCTGAGGTCATGATCCCAGGTCCTGAGATCGAGCCCCTTGTCAGGCTCCTTGCTCAGCAGGGAGCCTGCTTCTCTCTCTCCCTCTGCCTGCCGCTCCCCCTGCTTGTGCTCTCTCTCTCTGTCAAATAAATAAATAGATAAATCTTTAAAAAAAATAAAATAAAGATAAAGGAACAGAAAAGAAGAGAAAGCCATCTACAACCTGAGTAACTTGGACAATCCAAGATTTTACTATCTTATCAGCAATGTTTAAATTTCAACAAGTTTTAGGCTATGGCCTCTGGAAGTATATTTTCTATCCATGGTGGCTTGGTATAAAAGCATAATCCATGAATTACTATGTGAGCTAGATTCTTTCTGCAAGAAAGAACAAAGATGCTCGTGTTATGTCAGTTAGTGGGGAAATGTGTTACTACGAATAGCCGGAGAAGTGGGGAAGCACAGGAAATGGTCTCAGTGCCTGCACAGCCAGGCCTCATGGAGGAGCATCCATTTTTCTTGAGAATGCAGTGGAAGCTCTAGTCAGCCAACAGCAATTCTAGTTGTCTACCATAGCAATGACTCATTATCTGCCGTTTATCTCACAATCTGCACACGATCAATTTACTTTTCTCTCTTGTTGTCTTACATTTCTCTCCTGCCTCTGCTCTGAGTCTCTCTTCTCCTGCCTCTATTTATCACCCATGGTTTTTTTCTGTAGGACTGACAGTCAAGCTCCAGGAGAAAGAGGGGGTCTGTTGGGGTACATGAGTAGACCTATTGGTTCATCAAGCAGATGATGCTCCCATCATGCAGGACATTTACATCAAGCCATCTCAAAGTCTATAGATGGCTGCCCATCATCCGCCTCCCCAATGAGGGATAGACTTCCAGGTCCGCTAGCCTCAGCCAAGGTCGCAGGATCACACAAAGCTAAGCATGGACCTACATGTTTAGAAGGGAACATTAATTGTGGCTTGTTCTATGTATGACTTGTCTGGTACAAATACAAATCCTCTTTCATGTACTTAAAAGTGCTAATCAGAACAAATGCTATTACTGAAAAAATAAAGTATTAAATTTAAGAGTAAACCAAACAATAAAGGGTCATTGCTAACTATTCTTTTATTGTAGACTTTGGCTAGAGTTCCATTTTTGGCTGTGGTGTACTCAGAACGGAACATCATACACTTTTTTAATGCTCTTGAACATCAGCTCTCTCACCTGTTGAATCTATAGTCAAACTATTTAGTTGATTCAGGATACAAAAAAAGCAGCTGTCATCTGTCTGTTCTTCGTAACCCAGGAGCTCTGATAATTCTGACATTTCAAAATGGCCTAACATTGGAGGATTTTGGAGTTGTTTTGTTGATGGGATTGACTTACAAGGTGATGGAAATAACAGTACCTTGAGGTTGCAGCCCATTTTGTATTTTTGAAGTGCTCTTCATTGAAATGCCATTCTTTTACTCCTTTGTACTTCCCCAGGCCCTGACTAACCATAAAAGGCAAATCCTTTGCAGCTCTGCTGAAAGCTCCTCTCCTTTCCCATGAAGCCATTTTGGTTTTCTAAATCCACCTGGATCCTTTTTTTCTCTGAACCCACCATGATTCATTGCCTCTGCTGTTCATGCATGACACCTCTTACTATAATTGCTTTTAGGAAACCATAAATTTTTGCTTATTTATGGTAATCTCCTTGAGGGCAGAGAAAATGACCAATGTCTTATCCTCTAAGCTACTTAAAACCATATCTAGCACATAAAAGGCATGAAAAAAAATAGAGGAGGGGGAAGCATGAGAAAAGGCACAATTGTGCCCACTTTATAGAGGAGGAAGTTAAAACAGAGCACTTGGGTATTGAGGAAAATCTTGCACTAACTCATGGTGGCCCTAAGCCAAAGTAGAGAAGCAAAGAAAGAAACTATTTAAAGGTAGAAGAAGAGGAAGAATGAGGAGACAGGAAAGGAAGAGATGCATCAGCTGGAGGGCTAAGATGAATGGATGGGCAGGACAGAGGGGGAGATTCTTTTTAAAAGAGAGGGAGATTCGGGGCCTGGGGGGGCTCAGTCAGTTAAGTGTCCAACTCTTCACTTGGGCTCAGGTCATGATCTCAGAGGGATGAGATCAAGCCACGGGTCCGGCTCCATGCTCAGCGGGGAGTCGCCTCTCACCCTCTCCCTCCTCTCTCTCTCTGCTCCTCCCCCTACTCACACATGTGCATCTGCTTGTGCACGCTCTCTCTCAAATAAATAAATAAATCTTTTAAAAAATAATAAAAATAAAAGGGAGGTGGAAGATAAGGGCAGCAGAATAAGGCAGAAATGCATTTTTATAATGTCCTTAAGAAAATGCTTTATGCCAACCAGAAGAGCTAATTTGGGCTTTGGGAAGTAGAGAAGAAATGAGGAAGGTTCCAGCCTTTGGCCAAAGGTAAGAGAACTGAGAAGAGTAAAAAAGAGTATAAAGGGGAAGAAGGGAGGGAAGTGGTTGGTCCTTTTTTGGTTATTAAAATGATTCCAAACAAAATCTGTTCTTGACAGATTTGCAAAATCAAAGGGAAAAAAGAAAACCACAATGAAAGGAACTTAAGAATCCAGATTATACTTCTCTTGTTAGGATGGAATATGTTACTATAGTTATAAAGTTATCTCCACCTTCTAGTTTATTCTAATGATGGTGTAGACCCAAATAGCACCCTGAAATATCAAATGCTCTATCAAGACCAGGAATGTGACCAGGTATGTGATGCTTTGAGTGAGAAATTCAGTGCAACTTGGATAATTGTAGGCAAAACTTCTAACGCATGAGTTTAAATTCTCTGTCATCATGTAAGAATTTTTTGACCATTTTAAACCAGAACCTTCAAGTGGCTGTCTAATCTAGCAGTGTTGTATGGCCATCCTAATTTTATTCCTATTATGCAAAAGTATCAGAGAAAATCCATTCTAATTTTATTTAAATTAGAAAGTAAAGATAGAGGTGTAACATCTTTTCCCTTAGTTTTTAGGATACCTTTCTCACCCAGTTTCCTCTTCCCACTCTGACTACGACTCTTTGAGTTTTCTTTGAAGCCTCCTCTTCCTAGATTCTTCCCTTGTGTTGGTATTTCTTGGGAGTCCATCTTTGACTCTCTGCTTTTTTTATATTACACCATCTTGTTTGCTTTATTTCCCTTGTTTCAGTTATTATTCAGAGGGAAAAGACTCCCCAAACTCTATCTGCCACCTAATCTTTCTCTACAGAGCTTCAGAACCATAATTCCAAGTCGGGACATCTCTAGTGTGGTCCTCGGGCACCATGAATTTCATCTGTCCAAAATTTATCTTCTCTCCCCGCCAAAACTTGTTTCTCTTCCTGTGTGCTCTTACAGCAGCATTATCATCCATCAGGTTTCCCGAAGGAGAATCCTGGATATTATCTTTAATTTCTCCTTCTACACATCCATTTATCTGGCCTTATGGAGTCTATCTGTTGTGCATTTCTTGAACTGTCTACTTTTATCAGTCTCAGTTGACTCTGAATTATTCCCACAGTTTCACGATAAAATCTTCCTGACTTTCTTTCCCCAGATTATGTCTGGTGCCCCAACTTGCATTGTACTGGGACTCTCTTTTACAATATATATTGGCTTATGCTGTGCTAAGCTGAGGTAACAAATAGACCCAAATATGTAACTACTCAGCCATTAGGAGCTATTTCCTGCCCAAGAACCTGAGCTAGTGTTCAGGTGGTCAGTGCAACTTTTCTCCATACATTTAGAAAAAAAGCCGCCTCTTGCTTTACTTCTCTACCACTCCCTATCACTTCTACTTAGAGGTCCCTGCTAGAGTTCACTCACATGACCACACCCAACTGCAAGGGAAACTGGGAAATGTAGTTTACCTGTCCACCCGGACAAAGAAGCAAACAACCCGTGTGGGAGGAAAGCACTCTCTGCCACAATAGCACTTATCACAATTGATATTTTACACTTATTTGTACACTTGCATTATCATATCTGTTTCCTTCACCAGATTTTAAACTCTGTGGAGATAGATGCATTTTTGTCCACAATCTGGTCCCAATATGCCTCAGTAAATAGGTGTTGAATTAATCAATACATTTTTATTAATCTAGCGCTCTAGCACGTCCAGCCTGGAGCACTGCAGCAACCTTTTAACTGATTGTCCTCTTTCCTCTCTCCACAGTGTCTGTCGTCCATAGAGTCTGTCCTCCGTATTGATCTTTCTAAACTGAGCATTTGGTCCTGCCATTTCTTCTACTTTAAAATTCTTCAACAGCCCTGCACTGCCTTCTGAACTCTTTACCTTGCCAGGCAATTCCCTTCCTGTTCATCTTTCTAGCCTTACTTCTCAGCGCTGTTCTCTTTCCACATTCCCTCCCGTCTCATATGCGCAGGTGCTCACTCACGCTCTCACACAAACTCTCCCCCTCCATCCCTCTCCCCCCTCCTTCCTCTCACACTGAAACACTGACCCTTCCCCCATGCCCTTCCCCTGCTCACTGCTCATTGTCTCTGAGTCTCAGCTTAGTTTGTCCTTTAACTGAGGATGCCCATTAGCCCCCAAGATGGTGTTAGTGCCCTTCCTCTGTGTTCCCATGGCCTTCTGCCCACTGTAGGAGGTATTTCATGGCTTGCTTAAAGTTATTAAGCCCTTCTCCTTCAGCAGACTGTCCTGCCACATCTTACTCCCTGTAGTGCTCCCGGCACTTAACCTATTGCTTAGCACATAGTCTACATTCTGGAAATAGAGGATGGATGGATGAATGCATAGATGGATAAATAAATGACATTTCATAGAAGGAGAGTTGTAAGCCACTGTGTTCAATTTCCAAAAAGATTGGGCATCACTCGTGACATCTGTTAAGCTTTAGTGGTAGAAACACCAGGTAATACTGTGCTAAGGGTAAAAGTGTTAATTATCAAAAAAGTTTCCTAAGTCTCTTTCCATAATCTGAACCTCTTAATCAGCATCTTATTGCAAAAATTCCAAAGAGGTGTTTTTCTTCTCTTCCATAACATTAATTTTTAAAAACCCAAATAGCCTTATCCGTGTACTTTCTGATCGTGCAAATCTCCAATAAGTTGTCTCTTCTCTTGATTTCAAGGTAGAGCAGAGGATGGGTTTACACAGAAACCCAACATTTAACTTCCTTGTTTTTCCTGAGGCTCACGGAGGTGGATGGATCTCTAAATCTAAGGTGTAAAATATACGAGGATCTGATTTTTTTCAGGTCGCGTTTGCCTGTGTCTTGGAGTCTGGAGGGGGTGGGGCTTGGAGATGGGACAAAGCTTGTCCAGGTCCAGGCTTCCAGTATAAATGTAATTCAGTAGCCAGAATAACAGGCTCCCAGTTTAGGAATTTGTCAAAGACACTGCCCAAGGATCATTCCTGGGTTCCTCTGAGTGTATTAGACTAACCAAAAAAAAAAAAGCAACTTGCATTCATATGTAAATGTAAGTATTCTATCATCACCTGAGCAAGAACAATAGATTTCTAAGTGCATGTTATTGCTATAGGCAAATGAATGAATTTAATGAGGCAGTCACATGGCAGGAAACTTTATAATTTCAATATAAGCGTAACAGCCTACTTGCCAAAGTCAGAATAAAAAAAGATCTTCTGACTTAATTTATCTGCCCAATTACATCTGACATTCCTATAATAATGACAAATGAATATTTAAAAAAAAATAAGCGTAAGCTTCTAAACCAGTGCCTCTATTCCAAGAATTTCACTGAATCTAAATTTCCTAAAACCGTGTTGAGTAGTCTGTAAGCTGTTTTGATTTTTATATGGAGAGAAGAAGGGAAAGAACAACACATGCTATGATTTAGCTTCAACTTCCTACCCTGCTTTATTTTCAGTCCCATCAGAAAACCACGCTCTTTGCTTGCCTCACTCCTTTATTTTTGCAAAAAAGTATCCTCTTCTCTGCAAGGTTCTGGTCCAAGATAATCAGTATTGGAAGTTGGGCTGTTTTTGCTTTATTTCTGTGGTTTGAGTCATTCTCTCCAATACCAGGATGCCCTTAGGGAAGATACAGAGGAAATGATGTAATTCTCTTTGGTCTCTCTCTTTCACGCTTTGGGCTTTTTCTTTGGGTCTGAGCCTTAATGAATCTGCTTCCTAATTAGCCAGCAAGGAGTACAGTAAACCAAATATGGGTCCTCTGCCTCTCCCTTCTCCCCCCTAAAGGCACGCACGCTCTTTGCTCCTTCTGTGGGCTCAGGTGATTTTGCCAGAATTAGCGCCTAAATCCTCCCAGCACCATTGTCAAGCAGCTGGAAGCGAAGGTATTTATTATGCCTCTTTTATGAGCTGGAAACCAAAAAAACAGAGTGTCTTGTCCAAGGCTGAGCAAGGCAGAAAGGAGAGGGGAGGGAGCAGCAACTGAGGGGGATGGGAAAGTGGGGGTGAGTATCCATCTTCTGGTTCCTCTGCTTCACCTCCCAGCCATACCCTTCACAGGCAAATGCGGAAAGCAAAGGTCTAAACCCAGAAAATCTGTTGAGAACGAATTTCATGTATTAACTTGATAAACGTGTGTTCAATCCTGTGCATTTTAGACACTGTACCATTTCATCATTCTGACTTTGAATTTTGTTCTTTTTCTCTGGTACCCAGCTTCTCTGGCTGTTCTTCTGGTTTCTTGAACTGGCAATTGACAAATGCATGTGCTTTCATTTGGTGGGAGGAAGAACTGGGGTGCCTGGAGCAGGCTTTGCCACTGCCCCCACTTCAGCTACCCAGACAACCATGGCACTTGGCCTTGCTCACAGCACTTTCTCAAATACCCTTCCCTCTGAGCCTTACAACTCAGAGTTAGTTTAACTCCTGGCCCTTTCTGTTGAAATGATCTGTTTAATGTGTCTGTCTCCTTGGCCAGAATTCAGCTTCTTAAGGGCAGGGGCTACCTCTTCATTCTTTTTGATAACCCCAGAGCCTTAAATTTTAGTGGAAGCCCATGAAACGACTCCTCGAACTACACGAAGGAAAAGGAGGAACAGGTGAAGGGTGGGTAGAAGAAGGAGAATCCAGGGGAGAGAAGTGAAGGGGAGAAAGGCGGCAGGAATGCCTGAAGCAACAGAAGAGAGAATTCAAACTGGCATCCCAAATTAGTTTGAGGCAGCTAGCATTTATTGTTAAGAAGGATCCTGAACTCAGAAGGAAGCAACGCACTTACTAAAAAGTTACCAGAAAGACTCCATGGAAACAGAAGGAATCCGGCTCATTGACTAAGCTGGTGTGTTCCTCAACATGTGGAGTGGCAGGTATGGGGCTTAAAAGACCAGTTCCTGACTCTTGACTCTGGAGGTGGGACCTCAGAGATTTTTTTTAACAAGCATCACAGGTACTAGAGTTTGAAAGGCATTGCTGGGGTCTTTCCTGAGTGCCTTCATCCCCCTCCATCCCACCCAGGTCCTTAGCATGGAGCAGTTTCCATGAAAGACCTAGCCTTCTATGGGAAAGCCTGGTTTATCAATTTGGAAAGACCCCTGAGACTCCAACACATAAACCGTGATGCCCTTTCGCTCATTCTGCACAGCGTCACTGCGACATTCGCGCACGTGTGCATGCACGCAGATACGTACCCACGTGCACAGACATCCACGGGTCCACATGTTCATGGCTTCCAGATCTCTGCAGGCCCGCGCCTTGGGTCACTTCCCTGGTCCCTTCAGATGCCTCCTGACTAGGGCAACCCTGACCAAGACTGGGTCTGGATATTTGGTAGGGGAGAGAAAAAGCTGTTTCCGGCAAAAACTCTTTGAACAGAAGAAGTTCTGTTCTTTGTATTTCAGAACTTTGGTTTCTGTTTCTAGATTAAAAAAACAAAAACAAAAACAACCATCAAGAGATATTTGAAGAAAAGAGAAAATGAAAAAGTTAAATATATTTTCTAAAAGTCACTACGGATTTGGTGACAGACGAACTTGCATCTTGCCTTCATTTTTTCCAACGTGATTCATTCTTCTCGGTTCCTAACACCTGCCGAAAAACAGGGCTCTCTTCTCTCTGTCCTTAGGGTGTGCCAACCATGTTTGAAGCCATGAGGTAGGTCGAATAACCAGGGGAGGGCTGGGAGGGGGTGGGGGGAAGTCTTATTTGATCTACATAATGTATTCATTGTTTAAAAGCGTATATTACGCAGAAAGCTGTGGTTAGATTTGTGGTGTGAACGGGGAGCCTGATGCATGCTCCAAGAGCAAGAATTTCCATGCCCAAGGTGAATGTTTACACTGCAGAGGATGGAATCCCTGTTAATACCTTGGGTTTTCCTTCCATGAAGGCGGCATTAAGTTTGGGATTTTCTGGCCCTCTGAGTTTTTCAAAGCAACCCACAATAAAAAGGAAGGGTCAACCAACCTGAGTTTACTTGCCATGAAAAGTGGCTTGTGTTTCCCAAGTTTGCTCGTTTGTAGGACTCCCTTTCTGCTCTCTCTCACTTCCCTTCTTCTAGGTTGCCTCAGCCTCATTTTTTTTTTTAGCTCCTTGTCAGTTAATTCACATTTCCTGATTTGGCAAACAGCAACCCCCTACCCCTTTTCTTGGGTAAAACTTCCTGAGTTGACATAAAGAGGGCTGTTACCTCACCAGAGAGCTTCAGGAGGAAAATAGCATTTAGGTTTAATTACATGAAGCCCCACAGTAGTTACCACTTTATAAAATCCAAGTGACTTTTTTACTAAGCTCCCTGTTTTCCAAAGCCGGCTGGCTGGCCACCTCCAAGAGGGCAAGATGCGCACCCCCCCCCCCCCCCCCCCCCCCGGCCTTGGCAGGCAGCGAGGACAAGGGCCTTTCCTGCTCTAACTGGCTGAAGAGAAGCCGCAGGGGCAGAGAGGGGTGTCGATTTCCAAGGCTCTTCTGGAATCTAAGGAAAGGAAGGCACATATTACGGTTAACCGTTTCTTTGCCCAGAGACGCACGCGGGCCTTCAGAAAGGCCTGGAGGCACGGGGTCAAGGAGCTGTTCACACAACTGCCTCGGTCCCCTCATCAGCTTTCAGGAAGGAGTGGGGAAGTGGGCAGCTGTTGTCATCAGTGGTGACCATGGCCTTTCCCGGTGGCCCTCACACCCACTCTCACAGAGCTTCGTGCTTCCGCACACAACCAACACGTAGCCATGGGCACTGACACCTTCCCGGGGACCTGTCTGGGCCCATGTTTGCTTCTCCCGGTGCTGTCTGTATCATCTCTGCTTTGGGGAAAGAGAGTGTGTTATTGGCCCACTCCTTTGCCACCAGTGGGTCTATGCTTGGATGTTACCTTCTCAGAAAAGACAAGATGGAGTCCCCAGACCACAGATGGAGTCCCCACCCCGATGGATCCTAAGCTACCATCTTCTGCTTTATTTTCCTCCATGACACTCGTCACCTCCTAACACGTTGGGTACACGCGTTACAACCTACTTCTCTATTCTTCTCTTCTGCCACGGCCCCTCCCCCACCCCCCACAGCCTTGGCCTCTTAGAATGGCAACGCCAAGGCTTGGGAACATGGGCTGTTGTGTTCGCCGCTACACCCTAGCACCTAGAACAATGCCTGGTAGATAATAGATGTTCAGTGAGTATTTGTGGGATGATGAGTGAATCTAAGGAATTTCTGACACCGAAAAGAAGGTATGGGAAGGTAGAGTTTTTGATCAAGGAGAATCTTTCTAAAGCACCAGGGCCAAAGGAGGGGGGATGGAAGGCACGGAGAAAGAGAACATTTGAGCGCTGAGGAGCTGACTCCCTGTCACTTCATGTTTATGATAAATGAGTGAGTTACATGTCATCGTCGATATCTCATAAATGAAGAAATGGGGCATAGAAAGGTCATATGCTTACCCAAGGTCATGCAGAGAGAACATGGCAGGACAGCTTCCAGGACATCTGACTCTCTAGGTGAGTTCTTTCCACTCTCTTGTGGTGGGTTCCCTTGCCTCCATCAGGGACAAAGCCTGGGCAGTTGGCATCCTAAGCAGATTCCGTTAAAAATGCTCAAGACCCGGATTCAGATCCCAGCTCTGTCACTCACTGGCTGTGCAACCTTCAGGCAAGGCTCTGAGTCTCTGGGGGTACCTGCTTCCTATGAAGACAATGGGAAGGTGGGACCTAACTTCCTCATTCTTCTTACTTCTCCCAACAGCAGGTCTTAATAACTCCAGAGGAAGAAATTAAAACACAGGAAGACTATGTGACTTACTGGTTGGGTTAAGCAACACCTTAAGTTGATGGTCTGGAGCAAAACCACCCAGGCCGGAGGTGTCTTGACATATCATAATTGTCATCCCCTCCCTAAACCACACGGTTTTTATAGCTCAAAAGAGATATTAAGAGTGACATGCTAACTGTGAAGCTATTGCAAATGTAGAGTAGACATACTTTTTAGAAGTTTCGGATTTAAAACACGTTCCTTAAGGTGACTAAGCAAAGCCTCAGCAATTATGGCTAATGAGGTCTGAGGGCCGAGGGGTCTTGCTTGGGCGAGGCTTGGCTGCCCCTGAAGATGGTTGCTGCACATGCTGGTGGAATTGTTTTCCTGAACCGGTACAATCCACAGAAGTCTATTAAACCTCAACCTATGGAAAATCTCAAGTTACCTAGGGCTCCAGGCTTGGATGTGCTTTGTTGTGAACACACCAGAATGCTGTCTGTGTTGACCACCTCTCTGTTGTCGTGGCTTTGCTGCTTAGATGTTGTATGTGAAACATGTGAGAGTCACTTAAAGGGGAGAGAAAACAAGTCTTTGCTTCACTATGACATCAGGCCAACAGGAGCGGTTGTGATTGTTTGACATTTAATTGAGCGCATACCATGTTAAGAAAAACTTCAAATAAGCCAACAAAGTGTCGGTGTTAGTATCCCTGTATCTTCGGAGAAAGGCTATTTAGCAAAGAAATCCTTCTCTCTCTTGCCCTTGCAGCAAGAGCAGAGTCAAATAATATCTTCCTTCTTCAACCTGTGAAATTGGCTTCAATTTTTCTTTTTCCTTTTGGCTAGATGGTAGTCTATCTTCGCTGTCAGAGAATCATGGGGCCACATAGTTTTCTATAAGTATAAAAGCCAAACTTGTGAAAATTAGGCTCTGATCCCTCTCTGTAACACTAGCACTCATGAAAAATCCAACATTTATGGAATTTCTTAGCTTATGATATAGGAATCTCCACTCCACCCCCTGCACCACCAGACCAGACTCTCCCCTCTCTTGGGTCCAGGACTAGACTGTTAGCCTAAGGGCCTGTGAAGCCTGGGTTCTCCAATGCGTGGCCCCAGTGGGTTGCCCTTGAGAGTTACATAGGTGAGTGCCAGCCTGGCTGAGCTGTAGGTGCCCAAGAAAGCCAGGGAAGCCCCATGGAAAAATCTGGTTTGTGAAAAGCATGGTATGAAGGACACATAGCCTTACAGGGGTGGAGGGGGCCGATTCATCCCTTTTGCAGGATTTAAACTATCTAGGATGGCAGCGGCGACAGAGGCAAATGTTAGCAAAAGGAAGAGACTTCGTTTGTACATGCGGGCTCACATTTTTCCCTGAGAGAAATGCCCTCCTGACCTTCTCCAGCCCCAAAAGCACAGAGGAAGAATTTTGCTGGCACGATTAGTGTTTTTAAATGTATTATTTTTTCCCCATAGGTTTGTCATGTTTTTTAAAAATTGGATTCAATATCCATGTCATGTTTACAAGTTTTTTGTGCATGATATCTTCATGTTCTTTTTCCTGGTATTTAGGTATATCTTATTTTCCAAGCTAGTTCCTTTGCTGAATATTTATTGAGCACCTACTATGTGCGATGCACTGAGTATACTGTTGTGATTGAGAATGCCAAGGTTTGTTTCTTTTTTTTTGTCTGCAATTTTTTAAATTTTAATTCCAGTGTAGTTAACATAGTGTTAATATTAGTTTCAAGTGTATGATATGATGATTCAACAATTCCATATATTACTCAGTGCTCATCAAGATAAGTGTACTATTCATCCCCTTGACCTATTTCCCCCATCTCCCCACCCACCTCCCCTCTGGTAACCATCTGTTTGTTCTCCGTAGTTAAGAGTCTGGGTTTTTTTTGGTTTGTCTCTCTTTTTTTTTTTTCTTTACTTTTTCATTTATTTTGTTTCTTCAGTTCCACATAGGAATGACATCATATGGTATTGTCTATCTCTGACTGACTTATTTCACTTAGCATTAGACTCTCTTGCTCCATCCATGTTGTTGCAAATGGCAAGATTTTGTTCTTTTTATGGCTAAATAATATTCCATTGTGTGTATATATATATATACACACATCACACCTTCTTTATCCATTCATCTATGGAGGGGCACTTGGGCTGTTTCCATATCCTGGCTATTGTAAATAATGTTGCAATAAACATGGTGGGGGGAGCATGTATCCTTTCTCATTAGCATTTTCCTATTCTTTGGGAAAATACCCAGTAGTGTGGTCATTGGATCATTTGGTAGTTTTATCTTTAATTTTTTGAGAAACCTCCATACTGTCTTCCACAGTGGCTGCCCCAGTTTGCTTTCCCACCCACAGCACACAAGGCTTCTCTTTTCTCCACATCCTCACCAAAACTTGTTGTTTCTTGTGTTCTTGATGCTAGTCATTCTGACAGGGGTGAGGTGATACCTCATTGTGGTTTTGACTTGCATTTCCCTGCTGATGGTGATGTTGAGCATCTTTTCATATGTCCGTTGAGAATGCCAAGGCTTTGACATTCTAATTAAGAACTCTTCAGTAACTGTCCCTTTCCCCTCTACTTGCTGTCTCTGTGTTCCGGTGACTTTACCACATATGCTTCGTATTCATCTTCAGTTTTTCTTCTACAGATAAGGTGCTAAAATATAATTTTCAAAAAGGGAAAATCTTGACCCTCATACAAATGTAAAATAAACATATGCAAAAGACTTCACTTAACTCATTAATCCATGAGGGAACCAGAAAGATGTTAAAACAGATTCAAAGGACAATTTGAAGATCAAATATATATGGAGGCAATCTGGAATGCCAAAATGAATTTACCGGTAGATGCAAAATTGCCTGGCACAGAGTAGGTACTCAATAAATATTACCTGTTGGTGGTAAATGTCTGTCATACCTGGCAGTTCTTAATGACTATCACTAAATTAAACCTGATTGAACAGAAGGTGGGTTGGTGATCTGAGCCTCGCTATAAACATAGAGGGGCTACTTACAGAAGAAGAAGACAAGGTTTGCATAGCAGGCTGTTCTGCAAATGATATTTGAAATGTTTACACCAATTCCTGTAGTCGCTTCGACTTGCTTTTAATTTAGGATGATTCTAAGACCAGACTAGACAAGCAGCGATGAATTTCAGTAAAACCTCCCAAGAAGATAGCAGGTTTTTGCATGTCACATTTGAACTTCTCATTTTCAGGTACAGAGAGAGGGGAAAAAGGATTTTTGTGAGTGGCGTTGAAATGGTCTTTTTAAGACCAGAATCATAAAGAGATGTTGCCACTCTGGATGGCATGATAGAAAAAGGCAGCCCTGTTTGGTGGCCAGGAAAGCACCCCTTCCTGCCCTCGCCTACCCACGGACCTGTCTCCGTCACTTCATTCTCTGTGCCTCAGATCACTGAGCGCACCATACTTCGTAAGCTCTTCTATAAAGGTGCATTAGGAGCTTGGCAAACATTTGATTCAAATTTCATTTTTTACTGCTTTAAAATTGGTCATTAAAAGCAGATGGTTTGATTAATGCCAGACAAGGCATTTTCAGAGGCCCAGCACCCTGCTGCATACTCCCTTTCCAGGAGAGCGCACAGACTGGCCCCAGCATTCAGGGTGGGGTCTTCCCCAGGAGCCCTGCCCTGGAGAGTTGTCATGCACAGACGGGGTGGGCAGGGGTAGGATGAAAAATCCACATAGGGAGTTCCAGCACTCTGCAGGAGGCTATCTCACACTAATGCTGTGCAGTAGGCAGCTGATAATTCACCTGTGTTTCTAATGTGAATCTTCCTGAAGGAAGGCAATGGAATAAATTAATTTCAAAAGTGGACTGGAGGGGGGCGCCTGGGTGGCTCAGTGGGCTAAGCGACCAACTCTTGGTTTCGGCTCAGGTCCTGATCTCGTGGGTGCTGGGATGGAGCCCTGCGTTGGGCTCTGGCCTCCGTGCTCAGTGGGAGTCTGCTTGGATACTCTTTCCCTCTGCCCCTTCCCCACCCCTGCCTCAAATAAATAAATAAATCTTTAATAAAAAAGTGGACTGCAAACCCTTGAAAAAAAAGCAAATGGTTTGGGTTGAGAAAGTTCTGGAAATAGTTCTGGTAATGGTTGTACAACCTTGTGAAGGTACTTAATGCCACTGGATTATACACTTAATGATCAAAATGGTAAATTTTGTGTTAAATATGTTTTATCACAATAAAAATTTTTAAAAAGCAAATGGACACTCAGATGGGTTATATGCTAAATTTTCCTAAGTTGGAGACTTCCCATGTGCTATCAAGTTTTTATTTAGACTTTGAATAAAGCATTTCCTTCCATCTTTATTTATTTGAAGAATATCCTGAGATTGAAAGGTGACTATTTAAAAATTGTGACCACTTGCAAATACATTTATATCCAAATCAGAATTTCCTTAATATTTATCAAGTAACCAAAACTAAATACAGAAATACAATGGAGGCTGGGCCTGTAACTATTTTCCATTAGGTCCTATTTCTAAATGTTCATGTTAAACAAAAACAGCCTCTTGGAATGACATCATAATAAGGAGTTGTTTTCATTGTAACATATAAAAACAATTTATGCTAAAAATGCCATTTTAATCTGTTATATTTTAGGATACTACTGAGAGTCTTATTGCTTAAAAAAAGTTTGAAACCACTCTACGACATCATCTTAAAAATTCTCTCTGACTTGTTTATTATGATAATTATAAAATATTTAGTGTTTGAAAAAGATTTATATTCTGTGGGTTAAAAGCAGCCAATGAAAAAATAACTTAAACAAGATGTATATTTATCTTCAGAATAGGCAAATCAGAAAGATGGGATTATCCGGTAAGTGTATCCCCCAACTTCAACCGGCTACATATAAATAATCATAGGCACTGGGGTGCTGATTTCTTGATGTCTGAGCAAAAGAGTTATGCTAATTTAACAGTTCTTAGTCTTGAACTTATAAAGTTGTTTTTTAAAACCCTTCTGTTCTAATTTAATCCTCCCTTTTTATTTGAGTCACAGAACTCTTTGAAACAAAGTGCTTCACCCTTTCCAAATTATCTAGCTCAGGGGAGGACCTCCCCTGACAAATTTTCATGCAAACTTTATGTGTGTGTGTTTATCTAAGGAAAGGGTCATAATTCCATCAAATTTTCAAGGGATTCTACAAGATGTAAATAACGGCCTCTATCCTTAATCCTCCTTTTCTTTTTGCTAGTATAAATCTTGCCTATGAATCATCTAAAAAGGAATTTTGCTATGGACAGTACAATCAGGTCACCAAGAGAAATAAACCCTTGAAAAGGAACACATCCATGCCTGGTGCATTTCTTTCTCCTGGGATAAGCTGCCGACACCGTGTCAAAATCCCCATCTACTATGAGATTGTGCTCAAATTTTAATTTCCAGTTTAGTATTGAACATGGGAATGTGGGACAAAATCATCTGAGGAAAAAAACAAAATAAACTGGTGCAAGAGAGAGAGAGTGGAATGATACAGTGCATATTCAAATATGCATCTAAGAAATTTAAATTATGACATCAAATGCATTTGATATATTTCATAATAGTTTAATTTCAATTTAGTTGAAATCAAGAAAATACTGCCCCTTTGATTTTGAAATGTAAAGTCTTATTTTTTTAATTAAAGATACACAGTTTTCTAAAGCAAAAGGGGTCAGAAGCTACTGATTTTCTGATTTTTTCCTTTTTCTTACTGAATGCATTTAAATAAAACTCTTAATATGGTGATTTTTGTGGTTTGGTAAGGCATCCAGAAAACTTAATTAAAGGTAAACGATATTGGGCATTTTCTCACAATATCTAAATTCATCAATATATCCAAATTACAGAATAAAATCAGGTCATGATCATTGAAAGCACCTCTCAAACTGGAAAGTTCTTTTTAATAGTACTTATTTTATTGTTATATGATGTGTGACCTACAAAATCCAAAAGTGAGAGACGAGGCATGAAGACAAAAGAAGGTTACAAATCGTAAGATTACTGTCCTCATACTCATTCATCAGAACAAGCCCAGATGAATTTCCTTAACAGTTGTGTTGCTGGATTTTTAAAGGTTGTCTTTTACTTACTAATCCCTTACTGTAATTAAGATTCTTCAACCCACAACTTCGTACTTATGGAAATAAATTTTGGTTTTGCAACTGACTAACAGTTACTTGGTCAGAAAGTGACATTACCAAGTTTAGAGTACCCCTAAGCATCTTTTCTGGTCCATATCAACTCTATTTTTTCCTCTTTGGTTTGGGATGAGAAAGCCTATTGTATGACTTCCATCTTCCATTAAGGTTAAGCTTAAATGTTCCTTCAAACATGGATCTTAGCATCCAGACTCTGGAAAGGCATTTCTGCACGTCCCAAGAAAACTATTCTAAGCCCCCACACATCTATCACTACCATGATGGCAGCCAGGTTCTGATGAACTGGAATAACATCTGCCACCTTCTTTCAGTTACCTTTTGCTGTATAACAGAACTTAGCAACTTAAAGCAAACGATAAACATTTATCATCCCGACCCCACTCCATTTCACCCATCCCCAGTGTAGGAACAGCTGTGTCTACCTCCACACTGGTCACACCGCCGCTGTTATTTCAGAGAATCTCCTGCAAGATTCTTGGCCTTGAAATTTAAGCAAATAAAGATTACAGCCTGGTTCTTCCCACAGTCTGAAAAGAGAATGGGAGAGAAGGGAGAGGGGTATGATTTAAGGCCAGAGACAAGAATGTCATCAATGGTATACATATAGTAATGGCTCCAAGGTCATGATCACCATCAATTTCAAACCCCACCCCAAAGCCCTGTGTAAAGATGGCATGTTACCAAAGGCAGATTCCAGACACGTGCCCAGCAGCATTTTCCAACCAGATTGCTACCTCCTTAATTCTGTTTTACCTAGAAATTCTTGAACCCTCCCTATCTGAATATAAATCATGTGTATGCCGAGAGCCTAGCCCAGCACCTGATTTCTTAGAGCAGCTTATTGATTACATGAGTAAAATTGCCCCCTAAGAGTGCATTGAAGAGTTTGGGTCTAAAAATCTTTAAAACATTTTTTTCATGCTAGCATATTAATTTTGAAGACTTGCTTTAGACCTTACTCTGGGGGAGAGATTGCAGAACATGTACTGTGTGTTCTTGGCTTAATATATTTTCTATCTCACATACGATCTTTCTGTCCTTCAGCATCCCATAACCCATGGTTCGGACTGTGCTTAGAACCTCCTGTCCCCACCAGATCCTGAGAACCTTAAGGGCCTGAATTTGGGTTTAGTTCATCTTCTTTGATCCTGTACAGGGTCTTACAAAGAACAGATGTCCACATCAACATTTGTTCATTTGGGGCAATTTCCTTATCTGAAGCGCACCCTGCCTTTTGTAAAATGATGTCATAAACTAAAAACTACTGACTGGCATTTTTCAGGTGAAAAATCAAAGGAATAAAAGTAGTGTGGTATGGGAGAAAGAAAGTGAGTATCGATTTTGAACCATTCCATTGTTCTTCAATCTGTGTTCAAAAATAAAGGAACTCTTTAGATCATTAAAGAAGGAAAAGAAAGATGATATCAAACAGAAGATGACCAGGAGAGGGTCTAGCCCTACGTTTGCCATTCATTGAAATGTCCTTGAAGAGCTCACCTCTTGCTTCCCAGTTCTCCCATTTGCAAAATGAGGGTATTGCACCACCTGGCAGTGAGGTGATTTTCAGTGCAATGATTCTAATATATTGAGGCACTTGACTTACCTTTAATACAACATCTGAGGAGAATAAGGTCTGCTATTTGTCCTCAGTAGTATTCTCCAAGAGGATGTGTGGGTAACTATGGACATTTTTATCAGTTATCTATTGCTATGTGATAAATTACCTCACTTTACCCCCAATTTTAGCCCAAATTTAGGGGGGTTAAGCAAGAATACACATTTCTCCTTTTATAGAGTTTCTGAGGGTCAGGAATTCAGGGGGTGCGTTAGCCAGGTGGTTCTAGTTTAGGGTTTCTCAGGAGTCAGTAGGCTAGAAGTTGGCTGGGGGGTGGTGCAGTCTGAAAACTTGACTGGGGCCAAAGGGTCTGCTTCCAATATGGTGTGCTTGCTTGGATCTTGGCAAGAGATTTCAGTTGCTTGCCACATGGAGCTCCCTGTAAGGCTGCTTGAATGTCCTCATGACGCTGCAGTTGGCTTCGCCGGTAATGAGTGATTTAAGAGTGAGAGCAAGGAGGAAGCCACAATACTTTTAAAGACCTAGTCTCAGAAGTCACATATTGTCACCGCAGCCACATTCCATTTGCTGGAAACAAGTTATTAAATACAGCCTGCACTCCAGGGAAGATAAATTAGTCTCCACCCCCTAAAAAGAGGAGTATCAAAGGATTTTTAAATTTATTTGTGAATTTGTGAACTTATTCTAAACATCATGTACCGGTGAGGGTGGGTCAGCACTGCAAGACAGAGTACGGAAGTTGTAACAACGAACATTTCTGGGGTGACTCACTATTGAGAAAGCATCTCCCCTTGTATTCTCGTTTGGTTGTCACAACAACCCAGTGGATCAACAGCATTAATATCCCCATTTAGAAATGAGGAAATGGAGGCTTAGGTGACTTTTGTAAGGTTATTCAGCGAGTAAGTTGTATAGTTGGGAATTAAGCCCAGATTTTCTGATAGAAAACATGAGATCTCTCTACCACCTTCAAAATGGGAACATTGGCAGAAAGGTCTTTGCTCAGACAAGTGTCATTGGCAAGTTTGACCATTCCTTATTACCCACCGATTGTTTTTATTCATTTTTTTCATTTAAATTTTTATTGTCAACTTATAAACTTCATGGACTTCATGACAATGACTTGAGGCAATTTACAAATGAAATAGTTAAGAAAGCAAGAGGAGTAAATACTTCTAGGCACCAGAGCTTATCAGATTACACTTGGCAATAAATTTGGTTCATATTTTTCTGGCAGCAAAGGTGAAATGATAAACATAATAGGCAACAGAGGCTTCACTTTCTGACAAGAAGGAGCATACACGTTATCATTGCCTGAGGCTAAATTCAAGAAGGAATTTATCACATGGATCTGTGTAGAGATAATGCAACTTGACATTGTGGTCAGTAACTTCAGTCTTGCTTGTGTGAAAGATATTTTCATACCAACCCTGTATATAAACAGAAGTCATATCTCACCTTTAATTTTTGTGAATACATTTGAGCAAGAAGCTAAGAAAAATGCAGCCCAGGCAAACTGTCCTCCAACTTCTTTACCAAATTAAGGGATGGAACTTGGAGAATATACATGAACCATGATTAATCTGTGTGCTGGACTACCTCCCTCAAATATCAGGCATTGTAAATGAGAGTCCTTAAATGAACTGCTGAATCTTACTTCTTTGTCTTGACATCCTCTATCAGCCACCTATAATATAAATGTTCTATATTGTCAGTTAAATTAGGGGTTTGGGATATTTGCTATGGGGGAACAAGGAATGCTGATATAATGTTATAGAAAAACATAAAATAAGTAAGGGCCATATGAAATCTAAAGCCTCTTTTGGACCAAAATGCTATGATTCTGTGACTTTAAGGGTGAGATGCCAATATGCATTCTTGTCGCCATGGAGAACCAGCCCACTCTGGCCTGGGTGTGAGAAGCAATGCTGTCAAAAGCCTTGGCCAATTTTTTTCCCCCCAAAAGGAATTTCAAATATATCCAAGGTCCTGGGTGAGTGACTGATTGAAACCAAAGCTCTATACTGCATGACATAGGATCCTGGAATAGATAACTTTAGCCAGAAAAAAAGTTAGGGCAGGTGCAAGCAGCTGTCCAGTCTTGCCATAAAAGTACTCAAGTTTAGTTCCAGTAACGATGTGCTTTCTTTAAATGCTACAGTTCCTTCAGGATTTGTCCCATTAGCTGAAAAATACACCCTAAATATTCCCCCCAAAAGTAGATGACTTAGTGTGCTTTTATTTGGATATTACAGTACTTATAAATATTTCATTTATTAATGGGAATCTGCCTTCCAGAATAGAATTGTAAATTAAACACATAAACATCAATAGCCCTTATTTCTGTTTTAAACCAGTTGATCTTCCTTCAAGGAAGTAGACAGACTATAAAGTAAATAATGCTTCATTGAAAAAAAAAATAAAAAACATTCTTCTTGAACACAGTTTCTGTGCCCTGAGCCAGTAAGTGTTCACTTACAAGCGTGGCTTTCTGTTTACCTGTATTTCTCTACTACCTGACTGAGAAGTGCTGCAGAGAGACAAAATCAGTGTGCATGGAAAGAGTAGAGAGAAAAGAGTGTTACTCTTTGTACAGTAACCCAGAGTCTAGAAGAGGAGGCAGTCAAGGTGGGGCGGCCACTTGTCAGAACCACCAGTGTGTTGAGATTCTCTTCTGGTCCGTGGGTTGTGTGGACCAGGGGAGATTATTTGCCTGTCCTATTAATAGGACATTGTTCAGTATAATCTTCTTTTATATCAAATAGAATTATAAACGTTCATTTTCATGGCACATAGAAAACTTCAGACGTTGGACAACAACCGAAAGATCTTGTTGCAAAGTTGCCATTTAGAGGAAAAAGAACAGGTTTGACAATTTTACGATCTTCAGAGCAAGGGGGGAACAATTAAGAAATTAGCTCCTGGTGGGGGGAATTTAGTCTGTAGCATTGTATGAACTGAATAAATAGTCACCAGGAAGAAAAGCTGGGTGAAGATCCTTCTTCTAAGCAGAGAAAATGCAGGAGGGGGCAAGAAGGTGTCCCTGCACTGGGGAGTGAAAGGTATTTGAATCTAGCGGGAGCACAGGACCAGGGGTGGGCAGTGAGCGAGAGTGGGAGAAAAGGAAGGGAGGATTGACAGGAGTCACACCCCGGAGCGGTCCTTCCACTGCTCAGCCCAGGGCCCTGCTCAGGGGCAAGTCAGCTCGGTATCCTTTTTCCTTCCTGGGCTCCAGACCCCCAGGGCTCTCCTGCCTTTCCTCTCTTTGATAGCTATCACCACCCACCCTTTCTCTTGCATCTGGAAGGTGGTGCCCTCAGCTTGCCCTTTGTTTCCTGTAAAACAGCACGTGGCTTTTTGGTTAAAAAAAAAAAAAAACCAACGTTAATTTCAATGCTAATTATGGTAGCAAAATGCTTGAGGAATAACAAAAATAATAGACATGTAGATGGAAAGTTTTAAATTTGAGTCACATGATTCGATTTACATTTTAAGAGACCGCACCAGGATATCCCATAGAGAATGGACTGGGAGTGGGAGAGGGGGGTAAGAGTAGAAGAAGTAGGAAGAAGGTGGGAAGGTAATGCATGTAACCCAGAGAGAGCTGATAGTGCCCTGGACTACGATGTAGGGGGGAGAGGGTAAAAAGTATTAGATGTGGCGCGTCGTCTGAGCATAGAACTAAGGGGACTTGCCAATGGATTGGATAGGGTTGGTGATGAAGAGACAAGAATCAAGGAAGAACCACTGAGCGCCTGGGTGAGTGTTGCCCTATTCACCAGGCTTCGGCCCTTCCTAGGAAGGATCACTTCCAGACATTTCCTCTGGACCGACTAGCTTTGGGCTTTGGGATGAAACGCTGAATGTAATTGACAACATCTAAGTAGGGAAATGACAAGATCGCTTTTCTCCTCTTCCGTTATGCCCACATTTCCTCCATGAGAATGACTTTTTTTGGGTGAAGTGACAAGGATGGCTGCCATCCAGGAAAAGAGGGTGTGAGTGTGTCTGTGCACGTGTGTGAGAGGGCTTCTCTCTCTCTTTCACAGTGTGGCTGCTTCATCTGGAGAGTAGTTGTCTTTTTCTGGAAAGCAGAGAGTGGCTGTACTGTGATGGATGCCGGACCAGAAAGCATTGATGTGATGGGAATGGGAGGAAAGGCTGATAGCAGCACAAGAGGTAAAAGAATGTGTAGGAATTCCCAAGGCACATTCGCCCCTACTACACCCAATTCTTGAGCTTGGTTCTATGACAAAAGCCAATCTGCTGGCAGCCCCTTCCATCTCTTTTGGCCATGCCACATCCAAGAATCAATCACTGGGCTGATCTGGGAATTGGAGGAGAGGTGATGGCTGTGGATATTCAGCAGCTTGGTCCTGCTCATCTAATAATCATATGATTCACGGATGTTTGAAGGGCAGAAAAGAGCCTCCTAAGGGATTCGCCGCCTCCACAATCTGCTGGGTTCACGTTCAGATTGGTACAATTGTATAACCACAGGAAACCACTTCACTCCTGCAGTGCTTATATGATATCCGTCTTTGAGAAACAGATTCTTTCCATTTTGATCTGCTAAGAAAGCACCTGAATTAATGAGCCCAGGTGAGTTCATAAGGGTGCAATGGAGATAAAATAATTCCCTCAGCCTCCACTGAAGATCCTTCCTTGGGATCTGTCTTAAGTGGGAGTTAGAGGGAATAATTTGACTCCTTGACAGGCAGTTTCTGTAATCGGCAGCAGTGATGTCATCACTTCTATAGAATAGAAAAGTTGCTAATATTTCTCATGCTGATCTCCCACTATAATTATAGAACACAAGGCTGCTGGTCACACCCACCCCACATACCCTGCCGTACCCCTAAGGATGCTCTTTTTTCTTCAGCCCCAGGTCGCTGAGAATAGAGGTGGGCCTAAAGTCCATTGTTGAAGGTGGCTACTAAGCACCAAGTTGTGGGTGATATCCCTGTGTTAGGGCAATATTAATCAGGCTCAGTATCAGTCAGGTGGCTTAGCAAAAGAAGGTATTTACTTGCCCTTCCTTTAGTCTCCACTCTGTTTCGTAAGTTTCAAGGAAGCTGCCATATATGCACTATTAATATCTTATTCTTTACCTTGATGAATAACCATTGATTTTCTTTAACCAGTGACATTAATGTTTATATTCTATTTTCTTTCTAAGTAGAATATTTTTCTATGTACCTGATGTAAGCTTTACATTTGTAGATGGCTACCTCTACCACACCCTCTATGAAGATCGAGATCAACAATAAAAGAGCTTCATACAGAGGCCATAATTCATTCTGCATTCTGTTAACAAGCAACATCCATTTAAAATAGCAATAGTGTTTTCAAAGTCCTGTTATTATTCAGTCAGGGACTCAAAACGATCACTTTTTTGGATCACTTTCTTGGCATACATAGAAGGTTAAATGTAAGATGTGTTCTGTGGGCGACTGTCTGCTTAGTTTCTTTCCTAGACAAGTGGTTAACCCATGTTGCATAGCCTGTGTTTATAGAATTCCAGAAAGGTTATGTCATAGGAATCACTGGTGTGTGTGTGTGTGTGTGTGTGTGTGTGTGTGAGAGAGAGAGAGAGAGAGAGAGAGATTTATAGAGAGAATGTAAACTGAAACATCTTGAGGAGAAATCCATCAGTTTACAGTTGATAGAGGATGCTGGCCTTAACTTGTTGTCTACTATGGTCATTGTTTTCTGTTTGATAAGGAGTGGAGAGTCAAAGAATACATCCAAATGGTAACAGACAGCCAGAGCACAAAACAACAAAAGTCAGACACACCGATTTATTAAGTCTATCATTTGTAAAGCTAAAAAAAACTCCTGAAGGTTGTAATAAGATGCAAGAAGCTTCCATTTACATTTTTTTTTTGAAAAGCCAATTTATTTTGTCCCCAAATCTCTGAGGGTTCTTTAACAAGCATCAGTTTCTAAAATAAACAGAGTATAAGGGGGAAAAATAGAATTTATTAGAAGGAAAAAGTCCCCAAGGAGCTTTTATATTTTTAACATTGCCTTAAATTTTTAAAAATGTTATTATACTGTTTATCCCCAAGAACTGAACTAATTTCTTGGGGCCAGGTGCGGGGAGTGCTATTTTAAATTCAGGGTTTTGTTTCTGGTTTTAAAATCACAATTAGCACAATTACTAACGAAAATGTTTCTCCTGATATCCATAAAACAGCTTAATGTTTTAATTTACCTAAGCCATCAGCTAAACACTATAGGCCATTTTGAAAACATTCCCTAATCCTTGGAAATAGCATGCTTTCTCTTATATTCTTTCATACACTAATCCTTGGAAAAAAACATACCTTCTTTCATTTTCTATTCCATGTTTGCTGTTGCTGTAATCTAAGAAGGGCCTCTTTGAAAAAATGCAAAATTAAGTTTAACCCACAGTTGAGTCTTACATCCTGTGGTCTTGGAATTTTAAAATTTCATTCAAAACACACATTATAAACAAAGTCTCCCAAATGACCATCTAGAGAGGAATGTGGCAAAAATCCAGAAACTATTGTAATATTTGGAACTAGCATAAGCACAAATAATCAGTGTGTTTTTTCAAGAGGGGATTATGGGTTGCAGTTTTACAAACCCTACAGGGGATTTGCACAAGATGGGCAAAGCTACATTCCATACTGGTTGTGTGCCCCCCAAAAGAGACCAAACACTTTTCAGTGAATGAAGAGGAAGAAGAGGTATTAAAAGGATCTTCTTAATAACTAATATTTGCCCAATGTAATCATAATTTGAGGAAACATTCTAGTTTATAAATTCCTATAAAACTTAAGTTCAAAGCAGTATTCTTGATGAGCCTGTTTCTTAACATATTAGTTAAAGTATTAACAGTGGAGGCTGATTTGGGGTGAACACATGTTTTAGAGAGGACAAGGCCTTAACTTAACTTGTTGTCTGCACAAAACCAAAATCGATATCACCAGGTCAAGAAAATCCACATTTTAGAGGCAGGGAGGCCAGTGGAGTTATTGACATACAAAGTAATATTCTAAAAAAAGCACTTTTAAGAAGTAAATCTGGGGCACCTGGCTGGCTCAGTCAGTAGAGCGTGTGACTCTTGGTCTCAGGTGGTGAGTTCAAGCCCTACGTTGGGTGTAGAGACTACAAAAAATAATAATAATAAACTTAAAAAAACAAAAACCCTCAAAAAAAAGAAGTAAATCTATAAAAAGAGTGTGAGTAAAATTGAGACTAACCATTTTAGAAGTATTTAAAATCTAGACTTCCAAGAACCAAGGTAGAACAGAGAAAGTTGTATTAGTACCACAAGATATATACCCTGTCCTGTAGAAACACCCCATTTCCCTCCCCTCCAAAAAAGAAATGAAAGAAAAGAACTCTAAAAAAAGAATGAGGCAATGAAATAAATATACTTTATACCTCAAAAGATAAAATATTTAGGGGCCGGGGAGAGAGTCAACTAAGAAGCTAGAAAGCAGTCACATTTCAAAATGATTCTTATCTTAGCAAAGTTTAATATAATAATATTGTAGGCATTTCTCATTTTATAACTTAATTTTATGAGCCTAATAATTAATCAAGTCTTCTAAACCCACTTAGAAGAACATCCTTATCTGGAGGATTCACACTCAGTTTTAGGCTTATTTCCAATATCATAGTTAACATGTCGTATAGATCTGAAAACACTGATGGTATCTAATCTTTTTCTGCCCATAAACAATAGAATGTAAGTAGATTTTACCACCTCTGTAATGTGTCAGTTTCAGTTTTAATACACTATTCTGAGAAATTTTTGTGAACTAATATAGCATTTTTGGCTGTTTTGCTTTTAATCATCATGAAAAATGCATCATTTCACTGGAAGGAACCAAGGAAAAAGATTTTCTTCATCTAAATTGTACAAATTTGATAATGCACAAACAGGAATTGCATTATCCTGGCAAACAACAAGCAGTTTCTCAGAAGAGATAGGCTGCTTTAAAAATAATGTAGGAATCACTCCCACTACAAATAGGTAATTATTTCTGAATATTAGCTCTGATAATATGTGACCCTAACAGACAAAATGAAGCTGAAAGTTATTATATTGTGATTTCTTAATGATGCTGAATTATTTATGCCAAACCTCCTCAACATATCCCAACTTCCTTTACAGTAATTTTTTTAAATGAAAACTTCTTAATAAAGAAGCAAGATTTGGGGAGGGGTGGAAATGGCATAAAATTATAGGTTAATTGGCATAAGTAAAAAGGCAGAAAGATGGCTTCAAATCTGGTTTGTCCTCTTCTGATCTGGATGTAAAAACAGCCAAATTTCAGCACTGTGTGTGTGTGTGTGTGTGTGTGTGTGTGTGTGTGTGAGTGATGGGGGTGAATTAAGTTTCAGCACTGCGTGTGTGTGTGTGTGTGTGTGTGTGTGTGTGTGTGTGTGTGTGTGTGTGATGGGGTGAATTATAAATATGAATAACTGGCCTGAGGGTTTTCTCATTTATAATTTGCATTCAGAATTTGAATGCTCATCACTTTTCCTTTTCCCATGGAGAATTTTCCAAAAAGGGGTAGAAATCCTCAAGTCTATACTTTCGAAAGACCTTGGTCTCTACATACTGCTGAGTCTAAAGAACTTAAAATTGTAAAGGTTGTTGCTCTCTACTGGTATTGTTCAAAATCTTCTTAAAGGAATGACACAGTTAAAGTACTTTGAGCAGCTTAAGTGCAATGGAAGAAATTTACTATTACTAGGGCAGACGTCTGAATAAAGTCAGCTTACCTCTCCCCCTACCATTTTCCACTCCTGATTAATTTCTTGCATCATTTCTATCATTATTTAAAATAGTCTTACTTATTTGTTTACCCTTTTATTATCTTTGTCTCCATCCCTGAACACAAGAGCAGTGATCTTGTCTTACTTGCTCGAACCTGGATCCCCAGTACCTAGAACAGTGCCTTGCAGAGTAAGTGTTCAGTAAATACTTTTTTGAATCCCTGGATGATAGAGGAATAGATTCAATGAGGTGAAAATGCATAGAATAAATTGAGCCATCAGCGCCCTGAATGATGTATTTGGTGAAGTAGAGGCAATAGGCAGAAAACGGAGTTAATGAGTTACCCAATGGCAAATTTAGAAGGTTCTACTGAGACAGACTTAGTTTATCTGGCCCGTGTTTCCAGACAGAGGCCTTTATAGTGAATTTCTTAAGAAAGTTACAGATGAATGAATACCCTAAAACATCCAGAGAGGGGCTTTGCTGATCCTATGGCTACCTTGGGCCAGGCACTTTGCATACATATTACATGTGTTACTTATTATTCACTACAAATGTATGAGGTGAGTATTAATATTAACCTCCTTTTGCAGACAATCCCAGACGTTAAGGAACATACTCAAGGTTACCCAGTTGGTATGAACTAAAATCCCTCCCCTGTGCATCACACGGCCTCTGTGATGTTCCTTTAGTCATGAGTCCAAATTAAAAACACAGACACTGTTATATTTGGTTTAGATCCTTTTTTCCAAGTTCTATTTTGTACTGAGCCTTGATAACTTTGCTGCAAAAAAGACAGTTAATTATAGAATATTCCTGGAAGGATACTCAAGAAATTGGTTATAGGATTTCCTTTTGAAAGGTTAACTAACTGGAGACCACAGCCAGAGGGATATTTGCTTTCCTCTGCCATTGAGTGTTGCCAGCTAAAAGGCAGGATACCCACTTACATTTGAATTTCAGATAAACAACAAATAATTTTTAGTACAAATATGTCCCAAATACTGGATGGGGCAAATTTATACTAAAAATTTATTTGTTGTTTATCTGAAATTTAACTGTACTTTAACTTGTGTCCTATATTTTTATTTGCTAGATCTGCAACTCTATGTGCATTCACTACTATAAATTTTAAATTTTGTTCCATGTGTACATATTATTCATCCTAAAAAAGTAATCAAAAATTTCTTAAAGTGGTTTTTACAGTTTGTCTCATATCAAAAGGCAATTTTAGCAAAGGATAAGAAGTAGACATAGTGTAGACTGAAATTAAACATGTGGCCTAAGGATAATTTTTCTAAATAAGTAAAAAAGAACTAAATAATTCTGGCATGCATTTTGCCAGCAGAATACAGCTAAGGGGGAAAAAAAAGTCTGAAAACACACTTTCTGATGAAGTTGTAGTCATTGGGGCCCTGAAGGAGACACTTCAGTCATGGATCCTGGGACAAGACCAAGTCAGGAGAGGAAAGAAATTGTTACCTGTATTCACAGCACTTTCAGGGCCATTAAGGTGGAGCCTTAAACTGACTGAACTTTAGAGCTGGTAGGATCTTTGGGGATTTTCTTTTCAGTTTCTTCATCCTTTCCTGCACATTTGAAAATAAGGAAGTTCCATTTCCTACTCCAACCCCCCACGACTCCCCACCCCCATCACCAGCTCTCATGGGTCGCCTAGAGAGGGTGTCCCAATTCTTAGGTTCTCAAGGTAACATTAACATACCTATTATGTAATTACCCTACAAGTCTCAGCCTTGGGATCTTAATTCACCAATGGTAATGAAAGAGAAAGTGACCCAGCAGGCCTAGTATAGGACGGGTTATAGGAAAGGTCAGAAGCGCCCACAGCATTCCCATTCTAGCTCTCTCTGTAACTGAGTGCGCGCTAAGGAAAGTTACTTACTTTCTCCGAGCCACAGCTTCCTCAGCTCTTAAAGGGGGTGTTAGGAGTCCTCTTCAGGGTTGTGGGGGAATCAAATGGGATCATCATGTACAGTAAGTTCTTGGATTAAGTTGGTACTCAGTCATTTCAACTATGATTTTCATCTTAAAATAAGATCAGTCCACTTCTGAAATGAAACTAGAGGGTAAATCAACTGACATAGTGATGACTATTCCCTAATTTTCTATGGAGTTTATTATTTATTTGTCTGTACTCGAATATTTATATCAGCATATGACCAAGACAAAAATTATCATGTAATTGAATACAGTTAAATTTTATTTTTTTTCTGCCTTTTTTTTTGGCTAACAGCTTTATTGAGACACACGTCACATACCACCTAATTCACCCATTTAAGGTGTACATTCAAGGGTTTTTAGTATATTTAGAGCTGTGCAATCATCACCATACTTTTAGAACATTTTCATCACTCCAGAAAAAGTCCTTCACCCATTAGCAGTCACTCCCCTCCCCCACCCCCCATACTCCCTGGCCCTAGGCAACATTTTTCTTTCTTTTTTTTTTAAAGATTTTATTTATTTATTTGTCAGAGATTGAGAGAGAGAGAGCACAAGCAGGGGGACTGGCAGGCAGAGGGAGAAGCAGGCTCCTCCCCGCTGAGCAAGGAGCCCCATGCGGGACTCGATCCCAGAACCCTGGGATCATGACCTGAGCTGAAGGCAGATGCTTAACCAACTGAGTCACCCAGGCATCCCCCTATAATATTTTATTTTATATATATAATATTTTATTTTATAGATATACCACATTTTATTTAACTATTCAGCAGTTGATGGACATTTGGGTTGTTTCTACTTTTTGGCTATTATGAATAATGCTGCCATGCATATTCGTGTACAAGCTTTGATGTGGATATATGTTCTCAGTTCTCTTGGCCATCGCGTGGGAGTGGGATTGCTGGGTTTACCTTTAGCCATTCGAGGAACTGGCAGACTGTTTTTCAAAGTGGCTTCATCATTTTGTATTTCCATCACATTAATGTGTGAGAGTTCTGATTTTGTACCTCCTTGCCAACATCTGTCATTATCTGTCTTTTTGGTTACTGCCATCCTAGTGGGTGTGAAATGGTATCAGATTGTGGTTTTGATGTGCATTTCCTGGATGGCTAATAATGTTGAATATTTTTCCATGAGCTTATTGATCATTTACATATCTTCTCTGGAGAAATGTTTATTTAAACCATTTGCCTATTTTAATTTTTATTTATTTATATATTGTTTAAAGGTTTTATTTATTTATTTGACAGAGAGATAGCAATAGCAGGAATACAAGCAGGGGGAGTGGGAGATGGAGAAGCAGGTTCCCTGCTGAGCAGGGAGCTGGATGAGGGGCTCTATCCCAGGACCCTGGGATCACGACCTGAGTTGAAGGCAGATGCCCAACGCTGAGCCACCTAGGTGCCCCTCATTTACCTATTTTTAAATTGGGTTGTAGTTTTTATTATTCAGTTTAAGAACTGTTTATCTATTTATATATGTTTATATATTCTGGATACTAGATCCTTGTCAGATATATGATTTGCAAATATTTTATTCCACTCCGTGGGGTGTCTTTTTCACTTTCTTGAGAGTGTTCTTTGAAGCATAAAAGTTTAGTTTTGATGAAATCCAGTTTATCTGTTTTTTGGTCTTTTGTCGCTTATACTTTTGTTGTCTAAGAAACCGTTGCTAGTACAAGGTCATGCATATTTACCTTAATGCTTTCGTCTGAGTTTTACAGTTTTAGCAGTCATTCCCCTCCCCGCCCCCATTTCGGTCTCTGATCCATTTTAAGGTCATTTTTATATACGTTGTGAATCTTTTGCCTGTAGATATCTAGTTGTCCCAACCCCATTTGTTGAAGACTGTTTCTTCCCCATTAAACTGTTTTGACACTTACGCTGGAAAATTAATTGACCACAAATGTGAGGGCTTATGTCTGCTCTCATTCTATTCCATCGATTTGTATGCCTACTTTATTCCAGTACCACATAGTCTTGATTACTATAGTTTTGTGGTAAGTTTTGGAAAGGGGAAAAGTAAATCTTGCAACTTTGTTCTTTTTCAAGACTGCTTTGGTTATTCTGGTTTCCTTGAATTTCTATATGAATTTTAGGAACAGCTTGTCAATTTCTGCAACGTGGACAGTTGATATTTTGATTGTTACTATGTTGACTCTACTGATCAATCTAGGAGTGTTGCCATCTTGATAATCATTTCTTTCAATCTATGAACATGAGATGCCTTTCCAGTTATTTAGATCTTTTTAAATTTCTTTCAACAATGTTTTGTAGTTTTCAAAACATAAGAACTGAACTTTTTTTTATTAAATTTATTCCTAAGTATTTTATTCTTTTTGATGCTATTGTAAATGGAATTGTTTTCTTAATTTTATTTTTGGCTTGCCCATTGCAAATATATAGAAATATAATGGATTTTTGTATATTGATCTTATATCCTGCAACCTTGCTAAATTTGTGTATTAGTTCTAATACTTTTTTAGTGGAGTCCTTAGAATGTTCTACAAGATCATGTCATGTGCAAATAGAAATAGTTTTGTGTTTTTCTTTCTTTTTTTTAAGATTTTATTTATTTATTTGAGAGAGAGTCAGAGAGAGCATGAGCGAGGGGAGGGTAGAGGGAGAGGGAGAGAGACAAGCAGACTCACTGTGAAGCAGGGAGCCCAATGTGGGGTTTGTTCCCAGGACCCTGAGATTATGACCTGAGCCGAAGGCAGACACTTAACTGACTGAGTCACCTGGGCACCCCATTTTTGCTCTTTTCCAATCTGGATGCCTTTTATTTAATTTTCTTGCCAAATTATCTGATTAGAACCTCCAGTACAATGTTGAATAGAAGTGGTAAAAATGGAAATCTTTCCCTTCTTCCTGATGTTAGTGTAAAAACATCAATCTGTTACCTTTCAATATGATATTTGTTCTGGATTTTTCATAGATGCCCTTTATCAGGTTGAACAAGTTTCCTTCTATTCTTAGTTTGTTTGATGTTTGCTATTATAGATCTTCCTTGATTTATGATGGGGTTATGTCCAGATAAATCCAACATAAGTTGAAAATATCATAAGCCAAAAATGCATTTAATACACCTAACCTACCAAACATTATAGCTTAGTTAGCCTAGCCTATGTTAAACATGCTCAGAATATTTACATTGGCCTATAGCTGGGCAAAATCATCTAACAAGAGCCTACTTTATAATAAAGTATTGAATATCTCATGTAATTTATTGAATACCATACTAAAAGTGAGAAACAGAATGATTGTATGGGCATAGAATGGTTGTAAGTGTATCGGTTGTTTACCCTCGTGATTGTGTGGCTGATTGTTGCATCTTGCTGGCACTGCCCAGCATTTTGAGAGTATCATACCACGTATTGCTAGCCTGGGAAAAGATCAAAATTCAAAATTTGAAGTATGGTTTGTACTGAATGCATATCACTCTCACACCGTCATAAAGTCAAAAAATTGTTAAGTTGAACAATTGTAAGGTAAGGGCCATCTGGGTTTTGTTGAGGATTTTGTGTCTATATTTACAGTGTTTTTCTCTTGTGGTGTCTTTGGTGAATTATTTTTAAAAATAATGATCATACCAAAAAATCTACAAGGGTATCTTCCTTGGCTACCTATCCTTAGCCATTCATTAGTTCATATAAATAGCTATTTAAAAATAAATCTTTTTGAATCCCTTACCATTTTTATTTTCATAAATAAGTTATTAAAATCATAATCAGCTACTGAGTATTTGACATAAGATATTCTCTATCAAGTTGTAATAATAAAATCATTTGAATTTCTATTGTAAAAAAAAAAACTCACTGACAAGCAGAAACTCCATTTCTAGAGGTATAAATTGTGTAAGTCATGCTCTCTGAGCCTCATTTGTAAAAACAGGAATAAAGGGGAGCCTGGGTGGCTCAGTCAGTTAAGCTTCCGATTCATGATTTTGGCTCAGGTCATGATCTTGGGGTTGTGACATCAAGCCCCATGTTGGGCTCTGTGCTGGGGGTGGAGCCTGTTTGGGAATCTCGTTCTCTCTTTCTCTCTCTTAAAAGAAACAAACAGACAAACAAAAACACCAGGAATAAAATCCCCTCCCTCCTACTTTGTCCTGAGGACTGATTGAGATGATATATGTGAGAAGGCTTGGGACAGTGTAGACTCAATTATATTTTCTGTCGATTCACAAATTTCGTATCATAGTATCCCTTTAAATAGAAAGCTGCTTGCCTGCATGTTAGATTGGCATACAACTTTTCAAAAACACTCTATTGCATAAAACTAAATACTTCTGTATGTAATCTGTTTTTCAGAAGTTATCTTTCAGTTCTTAAGTCCTTTTTTTGCCTAGATTCTTTGATTTGTTGCCTATTTTGGAAACTTGGAAAGTACCATGCAAATACAGACATAGTTTTGCTAAGTTAAAAATAAAATACTTAGTGTTTGCTGGTGAAGGAAAATATGATGCTATGTAGGTAAAACTGTGTGATGAAAATCAGATTCACATTTCATAAGAACATTTCTGGAGAACCTTAGACTTGAGAAGTAGGAGCCAAATGCTTCTCCCAGACGATAGTTTATAACTGTCACTGAAGTCAAGAGTAATTCTGAGGGTAGAATTTAAGCCAAGTGTTTGGAAAGCTGGGAGAAAAAAAAAAGAAGAAGAAGAAGCATGCATAAATTTCCAAATCTTTCCAAAGTACTTAGATGGGAGGCAATTTGTAGTTAAGATCTTGAGAAATGTTTTTTCCACTAGTGGGATATTTATAACACCTTAATATAACTTATTTTAGTTTCCACAGGATGCTAATCATGATAGAATTTAGTTAAATAACGATTTAAGTAGCAAAAACTACATATACGACAATACCAGTTATAATATGTAACATGGAATCTTTATTTTTTAAAATTTCTATTTAGTTTTTTAAAAACACATGTTGGCTTTTATTTTATTTATTTATTTGTTAAGTAAACTCTATACCCAATGTGGGGCTCAAACTCACGACCCTGAGGTCAAGAGTCGCACACTCTACTGACTGTGTCAGCCAGATGCCCCTAACACAAAGTCTTTAAAGATACCTTTAAATACAGAGTTTCTCTAAATGCCTTTTACAAATAAAATATATCATTATGAGATTGAGATGAAACTTTTCAAACATACCTCTTGCATAAAATTAAGCCCATACTCAAGATTTATTAATAGCCTAATAATTAGAAATTATCTTAGATACCTCCAGTAATTTCACAAGGTCTCTTTTTTTAAATTCCTACATGTTGACATAATTAAAATTTTTAAAATCGTTAAAAAATTGTTAAAATAAAATATATGGACATCCTGATATAATGGCAATTATTAAAAGGGACAATGTACAACTTTGATTATGATGTTCCAGGGGATTCGTGGTTAATCACCTATCTCTGACCCAGCTAGGTATTTCACAAGACAGGAGTTGATATCTCTTACTATTTGTCAGTGCTTGAATAGACTGGCTCCAAAGTTGATCTTAGTCTATTTTGGACAAGGGTGCTAGCCACAAAGGGCATATCTACCAGCTGATGCTTATCATTACACTATCTATGACACAAAGTAACACAGATGCAAAGAGTAAAACCTTTCTGGTAAGCTTTCTTTGAAAAACTGATAAAGGCCATCTGTGCCCAAGGTTAATAGTAACACAGGCCAGAGGAGAAAAACATATGATCTTTTTCTGTTCTCTTAATTTCGTATATAACCATAGTCAAATTTTTACAAATAAATGTGCCAACCAAAAATAAATACAGTAAACTTATTGAGAGACAATTCTTTCCATTTAATCATCTACATAAATATCTGGTTTGATCTGTGCAACAAATCTGTAAGGGAGATAGTACTAGTCCATGTAATAGAAAAAAAAACAAAAACAACAAAAGAAAACCAAACTGAGCAACAGTATGGGTGAGAAAATTTCCTAAAGAGGTAACATTTACAGATGTTATTAATATTATTATATTATTAATAACTGTGTACAGGTGTACACAGTTATTTCGTGTGATGTCTGAAATGATTCTTAAAATGTGCCTAAGCAAGAAGTTTTACCTTCCCCATTAGCAGATGAGAAAAAATTAGTTTGCCCACAGTTGGCCTTCTGACTAGTGGTGGAGGTAGGACTCCATGGTACACTAGTCCAGTGCTCTTTCCTTCATATCCCAGCTGTTTTTTAATTTTTTATTTGATTTTTCTTAAAGATTTTATTTATTTATTTGTCAGAAAGAGAGGAGAAGGGAGTACAAGCAGGCGGGGACGGCAGGCAGAGGGAGAAGCAGTCTCTCTGCTGAACAAGGAGCCCGACACAGGACTCGATCCCAGGACCCTGGGATCATGACCTGAGCCGAAGGCAGATGCTTAACCAACTGAGGCACCCAGGTGTCGCCCCAGCTGTTTTTTTAACTATGTGTGTTCAACACTGGCTCAACACAGAACCAAAAACCACTGCAATATAGGATACATGACAAAGGGGAGAGTTTAGGAAATCAAAATTTTTATATATTACCTTGTAAACAAATAACTGGTATTTTATGATTCATGTGGTATTGTCTTTTTTTCTGTATAGTGTTGTCATTTTTGTCATTTTTTTGTAAAAGTGGCTTTCTCTTGTTTATATCCTAAAAAGAACAAGGCATATCAATCACACATGGAAACATTTTCTTCCAATTACATTAGCTATGAAAACTTTTGACAAATTATTAGATTTGTACACACCAAATGTGCATTTGATTCCATTCACGTTTCCCATCACTAGAGTAAACGGCCCGTTCTTTTTCTTACTTCACTTTCCTGAACTGCTGCGCATGTTAGCAAGTTATGTAAAGCTTTGGGCCTGCAAAAAAAAAAAAGAAAAAGAAAAAAAAATCAAATTCCCAGGGTCAAAGAATCCTATGAAAATCAAACACAATTGGTAAGAGAAGAGTGAATATTTATTTTTGTTCCTCAAGTTCTCCTAAAGCCCACTCCATGACTCATTTTCAGTGTTCTCTTTATTTCTTTTAATCCTTATTTTCCTTCTAGAATTACATAGTCTTATGGAATCCTTGTCACTCTTTCAATCTCCTGTACATTTTATTAACCTTGATTAACATGTAGAAAACAATGGGGGTACTGTTATTAAGAAAGGGGGGATTCATGCTTATAAAGATGAATGAAAACCATAAGTTAATAAATTTTTCTGGGGTAGGGCGCCTGGGTGGCTCAATTGGTTAAGCGTCTGCCTCTGTATTAGGTTGTGATCCCGGGGTCCTGGGATTCAGCTCCAAGTCAGGCTCCCTGTTGAGCATGGTGTCTTCTTCTTCCTCTTCCTCTACCCCTCCCCCCTGCTCATGCTCTCTCTCTCTCTCTCTCTCTCAAATAAACAAATAAAATTTTAAAAAAATACAAAAATTTCTCTGGAGTAAAAGTTGTTAATTTTTTTGTATTTTTTTATTTAAATTCAATTTAGTTAACATATACTGTATTATTAGTTTCTGGGGTAGATGCTAGTGATTCATCAGTTGCATATAATAACCAGTGCTCATGACATCACATGCCCTCCTTAATGCCCATCACCCAATTACCCCCATCCCCCCACCCACCTCCCCTCCAGCAACCCTCAGTTTGTTTCCTATAGTTAAGAGTCTCTCATGGTTTGTCCCCCTCTCTGTTTTCATCTTATTTTTCCTTCCCTTCCCCTATGTTCATCTGTTTTTTTTCTTAAATTCCACATATGAGTGAAATCATATGGTATCTTCTTTCTCTGAAAAAGTTCCTAATTTTTTTTAAAGATTTATTTATTTATTTGACAGAGAGAGAGCGAGCAAGAGGGAACACAAGCAGGGGAAGTAGGAGAGGGAAAAGCAGGCTCTCCGCTGAACAGGGAGCCCAGTGGAGCTCAATCCCAGGTCCCTGGGATCATGACCTGAGCCGAAGGCAGACGCTTAACGACTGAGCCACCCAGGTACCCTGTAGGTTCCTAATTTCTAATATGAGTTGTCAGTAAGGCTTTACTGACCGACTTACAACTACCTCATGATCCAATCACATCAAACCCTGCTTTCCAGCCCGAGAGGCTCTCATTGGCCATCTACAGGAGGTTTCCCAAACTTTTTGGACGTGTGCACCTCTTAAAGTTGAATAATAATAACAGTGATACTGCCATTTCTGAGTGGGATAGAATAAAGAAATGAATTAACAGCAATCTGGATAAAATCACCACTATATTCAGCAACTTAAACACTGATTTTTGAAGTGTTGAAAATTCTTGCAAAGCATGTGAAATATCTTTATTAGATGAATGCAACTTACAGATTTATTGAATAAAAATAATAATGATAAAAACTAACACTACCACAGCAGTTATGTGACAGGTATCATTGTAAATGATTTAGACATCCTCAACACTTTGAATCCTCATGATGTAATAAACGTCTTGAATCCTCACGACCACCCTGTGAATCAGGTGCTATTATCTCCATTTTGTGGAGAGGAAACTCAGGCATTAAAAACAGGCAGTAACTTGCCTAAGGTCTTAGAGCCAGAACCCACGCAATGTGGTGCCGGAACCCATGTTCTTCATCATGAGGCTGCCCAGCAAAATATTCAATGTTTTACTGTGTCTCATTAATAGAAGATGGTGTAACTTAGTCTTTGAATAAGAGCAATGTTGAAATGTGCCACTGGGTTTAAGCCACCCCAGCAAAGCATGCCCCCTTCATGAATGTGCTTATCTTACTGCCACTAACTGCTTCACATGCCCATTGCATACACACTAAGGGGATCTGAAACTCATTCCTTTTAATATTTAAATATCTTTATTGTTTTTTAAAAAAAGAAACCATATGCTGTTACCCCCTTTAATGTTAAACTCTTGAAGAAAGATTACGTCTAACCCCTACGACAAAGATTCTCAAAGTTTGGCTCATGGACAATTTGCATCAGAGTCCCTGACCAGCCTGCTAGAAATGCCTGTTCCCAGGTTCAGCCCAGATTTACTCATTTAGAGTCTTAGGGAGTGGGACGCAGGGGATTCTGATGCCAAGTTTTGAGGACCTTCCTCCAGATCCTTCTTGTGACCCTGCTTAGGATGCCTAACCCCTGCTTCTACACGCACCAAACCCCCACCTGGAGTTCCCCTGAGTACAAGATACCCTTTCACACCTCAGAGCCTGAACATGTTGTTTCCTGTGCTTCTCATGCTTCTTCTCCCTTTGATGGTCCTCTAAACTCCCCCTCTATTAAGAGTCAGTTCAACAGTCCTCTGTAAGTTTTCCTGGGGTCCATCAGTCCAGAGTTAGGTGCTTCTTCCATTGTACTCCAATGCCCTTAAACTCATTGATCTATCCTAGAATTACACTGCAACTGGTCTGTGTACTGTTAGCGAGGGAGTCCCCTGAGATCTCTGCATTTATCTAACTTTTTAAACCACCAAAGATCATGCCTAACATGAAGTGGTAGGGACTCTAAACTTGCTGTTTGGACTTGCTTGTGAGTTCAGTGTTACCCAGTGACTGGAGTAAAGTACTGACAGTTCTGCAGTTAATTGTACTGAGATGGTAGGTCAAGTCCATCATTTCTATTAGAAAATAATGTTCTAGCATCTCATGATGTAATAAACGTCTTGAATCCTCACCACCAGGAGATAGAACCAAGGAAATAATTTCATTCTTTCAATTTTTTTTTCTTCTTGCACATTTAATCCTTTTCTTCCGTTTTCCCTTTTTTATGTTTTGTATTTTGAATAGGCAATGCATGTACCAGGTACAAAATTCCAAGTATCCAAGACAGCTGACTGGGAGATAAGTCACCTCCTCACCACACCCTCCAACCACTGAGTCCCTTACAGTTTCTAGTGTGCCCTTCCAGAGCCATTTTAGATACACAGAGGCAAATAAGTATGTATTTATCATCTAACGCTATTTTGTACCTTGCTTTTTAAACTTTGTTATCTTTCCATATAAGTACATAAAAAGCAGCCTCAGCTTATTAACAGATGCATACTATTTAATTCTGAGAATATATCATGATTTTTAAATTAAGTTTTTAATTTTAATTCCAGTATAGTTAACATACAGTGTTATATTCGTTTCAGGTATGATTGTTTTTTTAAAATAAGACACCTCTTGATTGATGTGTAGGTTGTTACCAGTATTCTCTACCATCAATGATGCTGCAATATATAGGTAATTTTATACACGTGTGAGTCTAACTGTAGGATAGATTTCCAAAAGTGGAATGGTAGGATTAACAGGTAGTGACAAGTTTTGGAAAAATGGTTTCATAATGATTATGCCCATTTTCACTCCCAATAGAACATATGTGAATACCTATTTCTTGATATCTTGCCAGTAGTATTTTCTTTTTTTTAAGATTTTATTTATTTATTTGAGAGAGAGAGAGAGAGCTAGTGAGCACAAGTGGGGAAGGAAGGAGAAACAGACTCCCCTGCTGAGCAGGGAGCCCGATGTGGGACTCCATCCCAGAACCCTGGGATCACAACCTGAGCTAAAGGCAGATGCTTAACCGACTGAGCCACCCAGGCACCCCTTGCCGATAGTATTTTCTTTCCTG
The DNA here is from genome assembly GCF_009762305.2 of Zalophus californianus. NCBI lineage: Eukaryota > Metazoa > Chordata > Mammalia > Carnivora > Otariidae > Zalophus > Zalophus californianus. The sequence goes on from NC_045596.1 coordinate 21,137,085, forward strand.
AGGTTCTAAAATGAACAAAGGAAACCTTTCAAGTAAGTGTAGATTCATCTACTGCTCCTAACCCAGGAGCAAGTTTTTTTTTTTTTTTTTTTTTTTGCATTAAGTCAACGTAGATGATTGCTCTATAGGATCTCCTTTCCCCAGACAGGCTGGCGCTGCAGCATTTATTGTTGGTCTAACCCCAATACTGTTTTCAACCCTAGAAGGCTTTGCCAGTCTTCAGAATCATTTCTCTTCTGCTGTAGAGTGGGAGACATCCTGTTCATTCTACAAATACTTACTGAGCACCTACCAGGCACGAGGCATTGTTCTAGTGGCTTAGGTTTAAACAATGAACAAAATAGACAAAAGTCCCTGTCGTTATTAAGATTACATTATAATGGGAGGAGGCAGAGAGTAAACACAATACACAGGTATGATACATGGTATGTTAATTTATAAATGCCTTGGGAAAAATAGAGGAGGGAATAGGGAGTATGAGGAGTCATCTTCGTGGAGGGTGGTTACAAAAGGCCTCGCTGAGGTGACATTTAAGCAAATATCTGAAAGCAGTGAAAAAAAATGAGCAAGATATCTGAAGGAAAAGAGCAAAAGAAGTTGGTAGTGTGTCTGGTATGTCCTGGGACAGCAAGTTAGACTGCTGGTTAGAGCTTAGTGAGCAAGGGGAAGAGGAGGAGGTGAGGTCAGGGAGGTCAGGGGATTTGAAATAGGTCAGATGTGTAGGTCCTTATAGTGAAATAGGAAAACCATGGAAAGTTCTAGAGGGTTGTTCTGAATGCCCTACTGAGAACAGGCTGAGAGAGGGCAAGAATGGAAGAAGGGAAAACCAGTTTGGAGACTTTCTGTAAACCAGGTGGGAAAGGAGATGGGTCACGGTGGGCTGGGAGCCATGATGGTGTAGAAATATTTGGACTACAGGTCTGTTTTGAAGGAATGGCTGGCATGATTTGGTTAGACAGGACATTCGATGTGAGAGGAAAAGGAAGCAAGAATAACTCCAAGGTTCTTGGCTTAAAGAAGGAGGATAGAGTTGTCATTTACTGGATTGGGGAAAGACTGCAGGCAGATCATGTTTTAGGGTGAAGATGAGTTGTGATCTGGCTTGTGGCTACCATGGCTTTCTGTGGCTGGGGTTCTCAGATGGCCAGTGTTCCAAATTAAGTTAATGGCCTGGACTAGACTATGACTGAAATGCCTTCTTGGGATGAAGACTTTAAGGAATCTGCCCATGGGCATTGTCCTCCTGAGCTACCCTGTTCCAAAGCAGACTTGTAGTGAGCTATTGTATTAAATGTCCTTATATCTTTTTTTTTTCTGTGTCAAACACTTAATCAAAGGGATAGGAAAATGCACACACATATCATCACACATAACTAAAACGTTGAAAACAACTCAAAAACTTGATTTCTTGTCCACTACATAACAAGCAGAACATGAGCCTCTATTAGAGGACTCCCTGTCCTCCAAAAATCAAAACAATTCAATTCCACATTTGCGGGTCTGTGATATCACCAAGCCCCCAGCTCCTAGAAAATGCCAGGCTGGGCTGGTAAAGAAACCATACCAGGGCAATCTGAAATGTGCCTGATTGAAGAATGTAACCAGGAATGCACGGGACAAATAAATAATTCAAGAGAAGGATACACTTAAAACAGTCGTAGCTAAAACATCTGATGAAACAATACCTAAGATGGAATGAATATTTCAGCAAACGCATGGAAAGTGAAGGAAAGAAAAGCCATTATTTTAACTCTTGTTAGCGGGAGGAAAGGAAAACAAAACACAAGAACAGAAACTCACATATACGAATTACTTCAAAAGGCTAGGAAGAGATTAGGGGAAAGAAATTTTTAAATTGTGTCCTTGAATGGGGGACGGAATCTATACTGGGCAACATGGCAAGAGCGCAGAGAGCCGTATTTTTTCCCTATTCCACTCGCGATGCCAGCGGGTAGATCAGAAAGAAAACAACCAATAGCTACAAGAGAGTAACTAAGGAAATCCTAACTCGTTTTAAACCAAGTGGTGGCCAGACTAGGTGACTCAGAGGCATGACTCAAACCCAACACTGGGGGCCGTCAGCTCCCGGAGGCCGGGGGCGCGGCGTCAAACACATTTTAGGAAAGTACCAGGCTCGAGGAAGGCGACAGGAAACCTCCCCAGGGGATCGGCCTGGGGCTCCTCCTGCCCTACAGTCTGACCTCTTACCATCTACACCAAGAGGAGTTTCTAATCTCCTGGCTTCCCCTTCTTCCTTTACAGCCCGCCCACCCCACCACCCATTTTTCTTCCACAAAGTGTCACGCGGCGTGTGTATGCAAGACGCCGTGCCCCCTCCCAGCGGCTCCCCACCACGCGCTCACCCGCCCCGCCTCCTCGGCGAGCCGCTCCCTTCCCACCCCGCCCGCGCCCGCCGCCCGAACACGCGCCGCACGAACAGCGCCTGGAGCTGCACTAGACAAACACCTGTCCCGCCTGGGCTCCGCGAGATTTGGGGGCGAAGGCATAGGCAACAGTGGGCGCGTTCTCGCGAGGTTTAGGAAATTTCCCACGGCCCGTGTTGTGTCTGAGCTGAGTAGTGGAAGGCGGTGGGAAGGAGGTGTAGCGTGAGACTGGGCTGCCCGCATTGGGCACATGCGCAGTGCCGCTCGCGAGTGCCGCGCCAATCCTGCAGCGCCTTCAGCAGGTCTCCGGCAGCGAATTCCAGTTCTCCGGGTTTTGGGGCTCCCTACAGGAGGCAGAGCTCGATCTGGGAAACTCTAGGAATTGAAAGGGCAAGCCTGGCGGGGGTGGCGAGGTGGAGAAAGGGATGTGGCAGGTAGGAAGGAGGGGTCAGGATTCGAGCCCTTCTCCTTTCTATTAAATGCCCAGACGGACTAAGTTTGCTCCGGCGTTTCCAGGCTTAAGTTGCCTGAAGTGCGTTCCGGGCAGCGACCAGCGTCCTCGACTATGCCAGGCCCACGGAAGGACCCGAGCAGTGTCTGTCCCCAGTCCACCTGGGTTCACACACGGCTGGGGACGGCGATGAGGTGCTAAGGAGGCTCACACAGCAGGCCGCTCTCTGCCCCGGGGGCATCTCTGGTTTGAGTGCGAGTGGGGCCTCAATTCCAACGCAGTTTTCACCTCTGGAGAAAACTACGCGGCGCTCTGGCATGCATATACGAGGTGGACATTAGGGGTGTCTTTGCCAGAGGCCTTGGCCTGACCTCATTTCACACCCAAGGAGAAGAAAGCTAAGTCCTCAGAGCTCAACTGCGAAAGTTTTACATTTACAGAGCTCTGAAGGGTCACAGCCCACGTTGTCATCTTGTCTGTCTGTGCGCAAGCATGGGGGGGGGGTCGAAGAGAGCGAAGACAGTTCTAGGTTTGTCACTTGCCGAACTCCAGGCATCTCTGTAGCTCCAGCATCTAACGCAGACATTTGCATAAGGGAGGTGTCCAATGAACGTCTGAATGAATGAAAAGGGCTGGGAACCAGAGTGAGCGGGAAGCCACTTGGAAAACACCCATTTGAGGAGGTGTTTCATCTAGGCCTGTGAAACGCGGCAGATTTTCCCAGGACCCCTCCTCCCTTCCCCTCGGCCCCGCCTCCTGACCCCTCCATTCCCCGTCCCCGTTGTAATCCCCTCCGGTTTTCCTCAGTCTCCACGTACGTCCCTCAGGGCGCGTCCCAAAACCCGGATAACCGGAACACTCCCCATGGACCACACTGAGGGCTCGCCCGCGGAGGAGCCGCCTGCGCATGCTCCATCGCTTGGGTAGGTGTCCAGGGAAGGCAGCGAGCAGGATCCCCCTACTCCGCGGGCGGCGCGAGGCGTTTGGCTCTTCGCGGCAGCTGCGAGGGGAAAAGAAGCGCGGGGGCTGGGTGGAATCGAGGAGTGAGGAAAAAGGGAAGGGGCGGGGGAGAGGGACCGGGGAAGGCGTCAGGGGGAATCTCGCGAGGGTTGGAGTTTTGGCGAGAGTTTGTGGAAGATGGCGCCTGTTGTGACAGGGTAAGTCTGGGGGAATCGGAGCGCTGGGAATCGGCAAAGTTGCGGGCGTCTCGCAGCCCGCGGCGGGCGGCGTGTTCGGGGGCCGCGGCGCGCTTGGCGTCCGGGGCCGCGGGGGCGGCGTCGCGTGCGTCGAGCGCGGCGGCGGCGGCGTGTGGCCGTGCGCTGCTCGCTCTGCGCCGCCGTGGCTCGGGCTCCGGCGCGTGAGGGCGGGCGGCGGCGGCGACGCCGGCGGGTGCGGGCGTGAGTGCGGCCGGGCGCGCGGGGCCCGCGGGCGCCGTGCGGGTCGCGCGCCTCTTGCGCCGCCGCCCGCGGGCCCGGCCTCCTGGCCCCTCTCAGCTTTGTTCCCCCAGGCGGTCGTCGCCTCCTCGCCGGGCGGGTGTCCCCGGCCCCGGGCGCTTTGTCTTTCCCCGCTGCCCCCCGCGACTCTCTACCCCGGGCCCTTTGTTTCACCGCCTTGGGCGCTTTGTCCGACCCGTCGCGCCCCGTATCCCTTTTTCATCTCCTCCCCTCAGCTGTCCTTCCTCCCGTGCCCCTTTGTTGTGCCCTTCGCTGTTCCGTACTTCAGTGACCTGCCACAGCCCAGGCACCGGATTCTGTCTTTTAATTTTTCTTCCATTATTTTTCTCACGTGTTTTCCTCTCACCTTTCTGTTTGGTACTTGATCACTCCCAGAGTCTTTGTCTCGCCCATTCAGTGGCTTATTCGCTTGGCACCCCCTTCCCCTCCCGTCATCGGTTGATTTATCCAGTACCCACGGAGTGTGTCGGCTGAACTGTCTCAGCCGCGGGGACTCCATCTGGTGCTTCTTCTGCGCGCAGACAGACCCTACGGTTTGTTGTTGTTTTTGTGGGTCTTAAAGAGGCGTGGGGATACTTAGTTTTCTCCTCGGCGTTCCGCACCCTTTTCTCTTGGGATTGTGTGTACGCACACGCGCGCACACACACACACACCCCTTTCTCTCGGGATTACAGTGTCTCCAGTTTTCTTCGCGGTCTCTTTGGGCCCTGTTTTGCTTGGAAACGGTAGCCCTGGAAAAAGATCTGGTCTCTAGGTTATTGCTCTTCCACCCCCGCCCCCTCTGCCCTTAGGCCGTTTCTGATGGCCTAGGCCAAGGTCAGCTGTCGTAGCTTTGCTTCTGGTTTACCTGAGGGTATTGTAGGAAGGTTAGAAGAGGTGCGAAGTTTTGGTTTTTGTTTTTTTCTTTTGGGTTTGTGAGACTAGTTTCAGATATTCACATTGGCTATTCATTTGGTACGTGAATAGTAGTAGCGTAAATTTTGATGTTAAAAACTTCTGAATATTCGTGGGGAAAATTTCAGCATTTTCTAGACAATAGGTCTGGAGTTAGTTATTTTACCAGTAATTCCTGCTGCTAAGGAAAAAGGGAGGCATCCTGCTTGGGAGTTTGATATAAATGCTTTACTTTTTCTTAATCGTTAGATAGTTTATAATTATGTGCTTTTGCTCTGTAGATTTGTGACAACCCTTCTGTCCATCTTGGGACTTGAAATGAGGAACACGCTTAAGAGTGCAGTTTCTCGTTGATGAATACTGCTTCTAGAATCTTTGTGGAATGCATTAATCAAATGCAATTAAAAGACATTTAAGTAATAGTCTTAAGTAAGGTAAAGTCACTTCTAATGTTAAAGGAGCTTTAAATTGTTCAGAGTGCTTATTGTTATGGTAATGTAAAAACTGGGAGTTGTGTGTGGCGGGGGGAGTGAGGTGTGGTGTATTTAAATAGCCTGAATATCTGGTGCTGGGGATAAGAAGTACTCAATTTACCAGGATTACTAGATTGAATATATTCTTCAGAAGTTGTTTTTTTCCCCCTTACTAGTTGATCACTAAGTTTGGAAGTTGTGTTACCCACAAAATCATTTGGAGTGTCATTTGCTTTATAAACTAAAGTTCCACATAAAGTGCTCCTAGTAGAGGATGTACAAGATTTAGTGTGAGGATTGTTGTTAAACATTTTTTTTTGAAGGCTGTGATTAGAATTAGTAGTTTGATTTTAATTAATGGAAAATCTTTTTTCATAATTGATATGTGAGGGTTTTGTGAAAATTTGCAGTCTGGGTTCCATGAGTGGATTTTACTCATAATCATTTGTGTCCCGTACTTGTTCTTTGTGCATAATCATTCTTTTGAAGGTAAAATCTTGAGTACGCTTTTTCTGACTCTAAACAAAAGTGTAAATATGGTGTAATAATGGAAGGTATTTTGTTCTGACTTGTACATGTAGGAATGATCACACAAACATAAAAGCCACTTTTACAAACCGTGTTGTGTTTTTTGTTTCTAAATTGAATTAAGACCTTTATTTTGTGATCATATAAAACATTGCTTTTACTAAGTTATATCAAACAGCAACATAGTTAGAAACATATGGGATGAGTTGTGGTTGGGACACTTTCATTCTGATTATCGACTATTAAAGCTTTAAATTTATTGTCCATGCATATTGCAGATGGTGGGTGTGCAGAGTGTATTTTCAGGAACAAAATAGAAGCTCAGTTGTGGTATTTTCAGATCTGTTCTTAAATATGCTTTATATTAGATTATTTAAGTAGTTAGGTTTATTAAAAAGTTATCTATTGTCTGATAACAACAGTTTTCTATCAGTGTCTTTAAAAGGGTAAGATAAAAAATGGTTTGGGAGAAAAGCCACTCTTGCCAGCTGTACTTCATTAAATAATCTTTGGCACTCTGGATGGATAAGGTATTAGGGAAAAATGGTGTGTTTGAAAGTTCTTACAAATCCTAATTCTAGGATTGGGTCATTTTAAAAAATAAAGTTTGAAAACCTAGGATGTGGCTTTAAAACGTTTTTTGCTTCCTCCTAATACTAAATTTCATGTTATTTCAACTAGGGGCAGTATTTTCTCATGGATTGACTAAAAGTTGTTATTCTTGGCATCCGGCTTTATGATTATTTCCAAGTTACTCTACTTCCCCTGGGCCAATTTCCTAACTATGTAGTAAAATGGGAATTGTAATGACTTGCCACATCTGCACAGGATTGCTGTGCCTTAGGATTTGCAGAGAGCATCCTTGGATGAAAGGTGTGGTTAAAGTCTAGGAATTGTTACTGAAATAAGCTGATGTGAAATAGGTCATATTTTATAGGAAGTCAAGTAGGAGGTTATGAACGAAGTTCTTGGCAAGTCACAGTGGTGATAGTGGGATGAAAAAAATGAAAATATGTATTATAGTTTGGGTAATAAAACCAATCCTTTTTTTTCTCTGTAAGCTTAGAGGGAGGAGGGATAAGTAAAACAAATTACAGGGTGGTGTATTTGTTGTATAAGAGATTGAAAATCTGTCAAACTCAAGTAATAACACTGTAAAATTATGGAATGCTTTCCCTCTATTGATCTGTTTTCTGCATTTGGTGATTTTTTTAAAAGTTTTTATTTTATACACATAAAATAGTATGTGGGGTAGTATGTTTTAAAAACAGTGGCACAAAATGTTTTCATTAGACTCTAGGCCAAATCTGTTAATAGTAATGACTATTTTCAATATCCCTTGTAGTTTTTAATGCTTTGTCACTTGCTCTAAAGAATATTTCCAACAACTAAGGGCCATGATTTCAGGCCCTTGATCAAAGGCCCTTGGCCCTTGATCTAGGAAAGTGTTTTACGTTTAGGAGATGCTCTGTAGACACTTAGCTGAACAAACGAAACCTGTTGCTTCTGTGTTCTTGATAGATGATACAACATCCCAGCTAAGTTCCCCAAGCTAGGTTTCTGGATTCCTCTCTCATACTAACCCTTCACATTTAGGCACTAAGAACTGAAAATTTTCCCTCCTGAAAATCTCTTGATTCTGTGTCCTTCATCCCTACTGCCACAATTCATGTTCTCATTTCTCTCATGGGTTAGTATAAACATTGGCAGCTTCCTTTTTCTGTTTGTAGGTTCACCTCCTTTATCCAGATTTCCACACAGTCTAAATAGCAAATCTGATCACTTCACTTCTTAGTTTAAAAACCTTTCAATGGCTCCCCCTAGCAGCCTTCATTTAAAGAGGCAGTGGAGTAGAGAGTATGAGTTCACATTTAGGATTTAATCCGGACTGGGTTCCAGTTCTGTCTCTGCCATTTAAAACCTCATAATACTGACAAGTACTCTGACTTCTTGCGTTTTCCATCAATTGCAAGATAATTATTCTTAGCTCAGTGGGTCGTGGTGAGGATTGAATGCAAGAAAACATTTAGTAGGATACCTAAACACATAGCAGGTGCTCAAAAAATGTTAGCTAGCTTGGCATATAGGGTTCTCTATAACTATTTCATTTATTTTTTCTCTACCTGAACTATGTGCTTTTCTTTCCTTTAATATTCAGTGCTCTGGCTATATTTAAGAATCTGCAGTTCCCTGGATGGGTTTATCAGTTTAATGCCTTCCAGTACATGAAAAGTGCTGGTATTAGTGGGTTATTATTCAAGACTTAGGTCTGACGATATTCTAATGGGATCTTCCAGGCTGGGTTCAGTGCCCCTTTGGTGTGTTCTTAAAGGACTCAGGATAATTCTCTTGGAAGTGTCATACTAAGTTGTAATTGTCACATTCAAAGGCTTTTCATTAGTTACCTGGTAGCAGATACCATTTTTTTCATAATCGTTTATATATTCTTATACTCAAAAGAGTGTCTAGCACATGGTAGGGACTCGGTAAAAAGGTTTTTCGAACAAATGACTCAAGAGTACTTTGAAACCTTGGCGCAACCTGGTTCCTGTAGGCAGAATTTGATGTACATGGGAAGGTATTGATTCTCTAGGGAATTTAATCGCTGAGGTACCCACAGGAATTGATATTTTCAGCTACAGGCATTCTCATAGCCTCTGAGAACATTATAGTAAAATCTTAGCTAGAAGTTCCTTTTGGATTATACTATATTGTTTGTACAAAACTGTTAAGTTTAAATTTCACATTTTGTTTTTTGTATGGTTGACCAGTGTTTCTCAAAGGGTTCCATTATTTTTACATGTTCTAAGTCCTTCTTAGATGCACAGGGATGTACATTAAAACTTAAGACTCTGTGGACTGCTTCTTTTGTGGGGGGAGCCATGCAATGGAACCAGATAATAACCTGATAATCTTGATAATCTTCAGGAAGCCTCTGGAATTGTGGACAGGTTACGATTTCTCCAAGCTTCATGTTCTACTTCTGTATAATAGGCAACAATAATTTTGTTGTATTTATCTGACAGGCATGGGACTATCAAGTAAGGTAAAATATGTTAAATTATAAAGGTCAAATAAAAATATTTAAGTGATTTGTAAATACTAAAGCACTGTATACAAATATTTTCATTGTGACAAATGGTTTCTCCTGCTAATCTTTCACAGGCAGTGTTCAAGATGGACTTTTTATTTTGTAACCTTTGGTTTGTGGGTCATGTTTTAGGAAGGCAGCAGTGTATTTAGTGCAAAGGACTGCAGCCCTTGAAATAGGTGCCTTGGCATTTTGAGCAGACATTTGGTAAATTACTGCTCGACCATGGATGTTGTCATTGAGTCACCCCCCAACTTTGGGGGTGTATTTGTTACTGCTGTCTTCTTTGCTTGGACAGCTGTAATAAAGTAGGAATGTTGAATGCCTGACTGCAGCCATCTTTCATACATCCTGCCCACAGTTCTGGATGCCCCTTAGGCCTGGCACAGCATCATGGTGTCACTTATGCCTCATTAGACCTGCTTCTGCTTCAGGGAATGAAATGATATCCTAGTAGTATGAAGAGGATAATGTGTTTCCTGAACAATACTTCTGAGGAAAAGCAAGCATTAGAGGCACTCTGACTTGGGTTGTATAATTAGTAGTAATTATCTATCTGCATAAATATTTGTGTAGGTTTGTTACGTTGAGACAGTGTATAATGATAAGCATGACAGCTTTTTAGTCAAATTGGTCATGTTCATGGCAGTCTTGGACATACTTGTACTATTTTAAGTTTACAAAAACAATGTAGAAACCACTGCTGCTTAGGTATCCTAAGTTGCAAAAGCCTTGAAAAATGCTGCACCTGTTGGATGTGAGCTGGAATGTACTAGAAAATCAAGTTGACTTTTTTTAACTCCCCTCCCACGCTTCCTTTTGAATATAGATTCAATAGTTTTAACTTGGCCTTAGAGCTAATGTTTTTTCTGCACATTGTTAATTAGATGATAGAATTGTAAATGAATAAGTATATTTCTCATAAAAAGTTTATATAACCAGGAAAAATGTTTATCACTTTATGAAACCCTGTTATTTTTTATTAGCATGGTAAAGATTGTGTTATATAACTGCAATATTAGTTGCCTTATAAAGTATAGAACCAATGTTGTAGGGTTTTTGTCTTTATTATTATGAAGACTTCATTTGGGAACTAATTTTGCTCCAGACAAAACATACTAGCTTTCGGCTGGTTTGCATAACTGGAAGAAAGGTCTTTGTTCCCTTATTGGAAAACTGCAGACCCACTAAGATCTTGCCTTATTTTGCTAACATACCATTTTCTTTAATTTTTATTCTTTAAAGATTTTATTTATTTGACAGAGAGCGAGCAAGCAGAAGCAGGGGGAGTGGCAGGCAGAGGCAGAGGGAGAAGCAGGCTCCCTGCAGAGCAGGGGGAGCCCGATGTGGGGCTCGATCCCAGGACCCCGGGATCATGACCTGAGCCGAAGGCAGTCGCTCAACCAAATGAACCACCCAGGTGCTCTAACATACCATTTTAAAAAAAAATACTATTTATTTGAGAGAAAGCGTGCACATGTCGAGGAGGGGGGCAGAGGGACCTGGAGAGGGATAGAATCTCCAGCAGATTTCCTGCTGAGCGGCAGCCCACACAGGGCTGGATCTCATGACCTCAGGATCATGACCTGAGCTGAAACCAAGAGTTGGATTCTTAACTGACTGAACTGCCCAGGCGCCCCATGTTTTTTTTGTTTGCTTTTTGTGTTTTTTGTTTTTAATGGACTTTATTTTTTAGAGCACTTTTAGGTTCACAGCAATATGGAGGGGAAGGTACAGAGATTCCCCATGTTCTCCCTGCCCCTGTACATAAATAGCCTCCTTCATTATCAACATCCCCCAGCAGAGTGGTAGATTTATTGTAATTGATAAACTTACATTGATACATTATTATCTTTTTAAGTGATAGTTTACATTCGACTTTGTTCTTTGCGTTTGGACAAATGTAAATCTATCTACCAGTGTAGTATCTCACAGAGTAGTTTCATTGCCCTAAAAATCCTCTGTGTTCTGCCTACTTGTCCCCTTCCCATCCTTAGCCCCTGGCAACCACTGAACTTTGTATTCTCTATAGTTCCCAGCATGTTTTCCAATCATTTAACTTTTGGTTTGAGTATGAGAAAATTTTTCATTCAAAAAATTACGTAGTTCTGTACAAAGCTCCTGATCCATACACCAACTGGAAGAAGCAGAAACATTGAGGTTCCCAGTCATGAAGGGAGGGGTTAAGGGAAATGCCTATAACCATGCCTTAGTGGTTCTCCTTAATTGCTTAAATAAATCCTCCTTTATAACTGCTTAAATAAAACAGCTGTTTTAAAGAAACAGTTGTTGAGCACGTAATAGGTGTGACTGCTATGTTAGCGGTCTTATAAAGATGGCCAAGAAGTTGTCTGGTGAAGCTCATGATTTAGTGAAAAGTGCACAGATAATTATAATAAGGGAGATTATAAGTGCTCTAACATGTATAGTGCTGGGAACACAGGTGTGAATGATTATCTTAATTGGAGGAGAGTTCATAGAAAAGGTGAGAGCTGATAGGGGTGTTAGGAAATAAAACTGGAAAAGTGGTTGGGGCTTCTTGGAGGACCTTGAATGCGAAGTTAAGGGTTTGGTTATCAATCAGGGTTTGGGGTAGGAGGGCATTGAACATTGTTGAAGAAGTAAGGCAGGGTGTAATCAGTGTAAAATAGATTGGGGTGGATGGAGACCATAGGAGAAATATAATCAAGGTCTCATCTTCATGGTAGCAGGCCTAGGACTAGAAAGAATAGAGCAGCTCTTTCTGGAGACAGGATGGTATTGGGAGCTTTGGAATCAGTGTGCTATAGATCTGTGGCTATGAGCATTTCACTTAATCTGTCTTGCCCTTGTCTGAAAAATTGGAGAAAATAATACTTCGTGGAATTGGTGTGAAGGTTATATGAGATACGAGAAAATGCCTAGCTCAGTTCTGGGAGTAGCAGCTGCTCAATAAATAGGTCCTTCTCTTCCCCTTATCTGGAGTAGAATTTAAAGGATAAGATGGGGGAGCAGGGAAGGGTGGAAGGGAAGGTGGGGGGAAAAAACCAAACGATAAAGCAGGGTGAAGTAATTAGAAATGGGAAAGTCTTGAGTGAGGTGAGCAGGTACAGGAGAACCTGCATAACAGTGCTTTGTTTCTTTTAGCTTTTGAACAAATGCTGAATACTTAATTTGCATATTTCTGTAACCTTTTTGCATATTTTTGTAACATTTAACATTTTTCTGCAGTTATATAAATATATCTGAATTGAGTGTGCCTCCTTTTCTAAGTCTGATTTGTCAGCCACCTCTGTTAAGGACAGGATCAATATTTTACTTATCTTGTATAATTATGGCACAGTTGTTACCAGCCAGAATGTTATTTGCTAGATGAATAGGACTTGAATGGATTTAATATAAAAACTTGCCACTAGGTGGCACTTAGTCTAAGTGATAAATCTGATATTCAGCATAGATTAGTTTTTCTGAGAACCATGGTGAAACTGACCTCCTGGATTATGGTCTGCTTTCTGGACCATAGTTTTTGAAGTGGAATATGAAACATACAGCAAATAGAAAACTCATAGTATTGAAAAATAGAAAAAGCATAATGCCATTACAACATGTTCTGTAGAAAGAAGCTGAAGGGAAGCTCAGTGAAATTGCACAAGTGACCAAATTCCCCATCTCTAAATGTATAGACAGTGAAGCTTGGTGGTTAGATTTTAGGCGATGGTTTTTATGGTTAAAGGAGGAGACTGTAGGAATTTGTTTTTTATAATGAAAGATGATGATGAGATACGGTTTGTAAGGATACTAGACTGATTCTAGGTTATTTACATTTTGGTGTATTGTCTTCTCCCTTTAACATACCACAGTATGTAATTATATCCAGTGTGACAAATGTTATAGATTATTAACTCTTAGATTAAGGAAACTTCAGAACTGGAAAAGACCTTGCTAATCATGTGTTCTAAAGTAACTACTTTTTTTTTTAAGATTTTATTTATTTATTTATTTGACAGAGAGAGAGAGAGGGAGGGAGGGAGAGAGAGAGAGCACACGGGCACAAGCAGAGGGGAGAGGCAGAGGGAGAGGGAGAAGCTCGATCCCAGGACCCTGGGATCATGACCGGAGCCGAAGGCAGACGCTTAACGGACTGAGCCACCCAGGCGCCCCTAAGCAACTACTTATTTAAATGGAGGCACAGATGGACTGAGTAATTTCCAGTTGGCTAATGGCTGAGACCCATTCAGTGATTGAGCTGGGACTAGTTCCAGTTTGCTTATTGGGGAGAGACTTGTGCTGGTCTTTTTTCTGTTTATACCACTCTTCTGCTTTTTAATGTTACAAGAACTTTGCTTTGTCTTTTTTTTTTTTTCCTGTGAGTGTGGACTTACACCAAGAATACAAATCTCTCAACCCCAAGCTTGGTTTGGGGCTGCTGCCAGTGTTGCTTAATAAATGGTCAGCTCTGAGCCTGCCTCTTCTTTCCTCCTTGGCTGTTTTCCTGTTCTTGATGCTGCTTGTGTTCTCTATCTTATATTTTTGACTGACCAGGATGGCTTCTTTTAGAACACATTTGTTCTCAGTGCACACTTATCACCCACTCTGCTTTAGTTGTCCCTACTCCAGAACTGCCTGGGTTCTGGCTCACCTGGCACACCCCAGTCCCTGCCTCTTGCCTCCCTAGCATCTTTAGTTCTGCCACTCGCACTAAATTGCAGCTGGTTGTTTCCAGAGCCTCTGTTAGAGAAAATGGAAGGACAGAAGAAGAGATTTAGAAAAAAAAAGACCGTCATATAGGGAAGGAGGCCACAACTTGAGATTTTACACTGGAAGATGTACTCATTTATGAACCTGGTGATTTTTATACAGGGGTTTTTTTAGCGTATATGTCAGGACATTATTCCCTAACTGTGGAATTCATTAGATGTGTTGTATCTGTCATCTGTACTTAACCAAATGTCAAGGAAGTGAATTAAATCCATTTCAGCAGTCCAAAGATAGTATTGATGGTTTTAGTAATTTACTTATATCTTAGAATAATGAGTGTCGTCCTTTGATTAAATGGATAGTACTGAATTAGTGGGAGTTGCCACTTTACTACTGTAACGTTAAAAAAACAAACTTGGTAGCTGTAGCTTTCAAAGATTATTTCCCAATTTTTGGTAAACATGCCATTTTTCATCCTGGCCTCCCCTCGCAATATAGGGGAAATCCTTTTACATATAGGATTTAGGAGCATATCATTTACTTAAGCCTCATTTCTAAGGATGTAACTCCTGAAAGTTGTCAGTTGGTATATTAAGTATCTTAAATGACATTAGAATTTAAATTAACACAGTTTAGATGTGCAGTTGATTTATTTTTTTCATCTCATTTTTAGCTTGTTTTTCTAATTGAGGCAAGTGACTATGTTGATGTGGAAGTTTTTCTCAAGGGTTAATTAATGTCATCTATAGATACTTAGATGATTTTTTTCTGTTGGAAAAATGTATATAAGAAATTCAAAAGTTATTTAAACATATCATGGAAAGTCAGCCACTGTAGTCTTCACCAGGAAATTAACTACTGTGAACAATTGGGAGTATAGTCTTCAACTTTTTTTTTTTAGTGGAAATGCTGACATTCTATTTATTGTCAGTAGTTTAGCAAACATATTAAGGGGTTTTAGGGAATTGACATTTTGTTAAGTATCTACTGAGTCTTCAACTACATTGAGGGGAAATAGTATCTCCATTTTATAGATAAGAAGTCTGAGAGTCAGGTATTTAGTAATTTAACTCAGGTTCACGAAGCTTTACTTCTGCCTCTGCCATTCATTGCCCTCCCTGTACTGACAGAGGTTTTGTTTTTCTATACCTAAATGATAAACACCTGAAAGCTTCCAAGCTCTCTCCTAGGTGGCAAGCAGTACCAGAGAGAATTCTAATAAAGACTTTAAGGAAAAGGGGATTATATTAGATTATTACTTTAGATGAAGTATTAGGTTTACTGTTTATTTTAAAAAGAAATGTATATTCTAGAAATGCATTCAAAGTTAGATTTGACTATGTATTTGTAACCATATTTTTCTGATGAAATGTTTTTTTCTTATTTTGTGTAATAACTATTTTCCAAATGATACTTTTTGTCAACTTATATGAAGTATTTTTTCCTAGTGTTTCATTTGTCATTCAATTTTATTGTCTTAAGTGAGTTTAAAATTTTTATGTAGTCAAATTTGTAGTTTTTCCTTTGGCTTTGTGTTTTGCTAAGTCTTCCTCACTCCTGAGATTATGAAAGCATTCTTTTGTTTTTCTTTTTTTTTTTAAGATTTTATTTATTTATTTGATAGAGAGAGAGAGACCGCGAGAGAGGGAACACAAGCAGGGGGAGTGGGAGAGGGAGAAGCAGGCTCCCCACTGAGCAGAGAGCCGGATGGCGGGGCTCTATCCCAGGACTCTGGAATCATGACCGGAGCTGAAGGCAGACGCCCAACGACTGAGCCACCCAGGCACCCCCATTCTTTTGTTTTTCTTATAAATGTTCTTTTATAATTTAAAAAATGATTTATCCGTTTAACCCTTCTCGGAGGTTTTTGGTTGGTTGGTTTGTTGGTTGGTTTTTTTGCTGTGTTATGTGATGTAGGTTTTGACCTTACTTTTCCTTTAGAACCAAATGTGTTATTTTCATATACTCAATTTTTTCTGTCTTCTGTTGCATAGACTTGTGGTTCTTAAAATGAGATCCTTGGAGGGCAGCAATAGGTTAACTTGTTAGAAATGCACATTCTTTCACTCCACCCCAGAGCTCCTGTCTCTGAAGCCCTGGAGGAATAGAGTTCAGTCTAGTTCAGCAAGCCCTCCAGGTGATTCTGATGCCGGAAGTTTGTAAATCACTGTGAGAACTCCTCTTCAAGGAAGGGCAGGCCCTCTACTTGTGCCCTGGATCCCATCCCTTCTCAGCTAGAGTGCCGTGGATCCCATCCCTTCTCGGCTACTCTAGACATTGGAGTAGCCAGCTAGCCTTCCCTGTCTCTGGTCTCAGTTTTCACCTTTCTCTTGAAGCATCCTTGACAGTATATAAACATGCTGTTGTTTGCCTGGATTCCACACTCCCCTTTGGTTTTGTTTCTCCTTTGCCCTTTGCAACAAACTTCCTATGGAGGGTTCTTTCTGTCTCCACTCTCCATTCCCTCTAAACCTACTTCAGCCAGGCTTTTTATCTCCACCACTCAACAAAACTGCTCCTCTCAGGGCGCCTGGGTGGCTGAGTTGTTAAGCGTCTACCTTTGGCTCAGGTCAGGATCCCAGGGTCCTGGGTTCGAGCCCCTTATCATGCTCCCTGCTCTGCAGGGAGCTTTTCCCTCTCCCTCTGCATGCTGCTCCCCCTACTTGTGCTCGCTCTTTCTCTGTCAAATAAATAAATAAAATCCTAAAAAAAACCCAACAACCCTGCTCCTCTCAACTTACCAGTTCCCTCTATGGGTGAATGTAGTGGTGAGTTTTTTTCAGGTGTTATCTGACTTGATCAGCATTTGATATCTTGGATCACTGCCTCCTTATTCAAATATTTTTTTCATTTGGCTTGTAGGATACCACGGTCCTGGGTAAGCCACCTCGCTGGCACCTTTTTCTTGGGTCTCCTTTCTAGTACTTTCTCATTCTACACATTTTTCCTGCTTTTTATCCCACATTCTGTACTCCTTCTTGTTTTATTTTTCTCACTTGCATGTATCAGCTTCTCACGATACGTATTCTTTGCCTTTCGATTTTGTCTTTCTCTGTCCTACTAAAATAGAGTGCTTGGTACGTAGATGATAATCAGTATTTGTTGAATGAATGAGTGAACCAGTGAAGTGTTGTAGCAACATCACTTTTTGAATGCTCTTTTTCTCACTGATCTGAAATCCTGCTTATATTCCTGTATGTTATAAAGTTTTATGGGCCCCTGGTGTTAGTACAGATTCATCTAATGTGTTTTAAATATAATCTGTTACCTGAATGTGGTTCAGTAGCCTTGAGATCTGTTGTTAAATTTAGCCTTTGCCATTGTCTGGTGTGGAAGGTAGTAGTATTCTGTTCTATAGAAATTTAACCAAATTTACCTGTGGGAGAGTTGGAATTCAGACTCATGTCTCTGGATTCCAATTTCATTGTGATGAGCATCTTCTAATGACTGTGTAATCTAGTATGTGATAATGCTACTGAGCATTCCTCCTCTCCACACCCCCACCCCCACCCCAAATTCAAGATTAACCTTTAGTCATCTGTCTGCGTGATTGGTTGTGCTCTCTAACCAGAAGATCCCCTTCCCTCAGTCTAGCCAGAGTAAACATCTGAGACAGGAGGATGAAGTTGAGCAGGGAATTGGTTTATGTGGGATTTTTTTAAAGTAGACTTTGTTTTTTTAGAACAGTTTTATGTGGGATTTTTGTCTCTGCATTTCAGTTTATGATTTTGGAAAAAAGGTTGTAGAAAAAAACACAGGTTGGAGGTCATGAAATAGGTTCTCTTCACTAAGAAATTTTGGTGATATCTCTGCTTCATTTCTTTTTGGCGTGAATAATACCTCTTTGATCTAGGCCTTAAGTTAAACATGATACTGTATGTGTCAGAGAACTCAGAAAATAATTCTTGTACTGTAACCAAAAGTATTGCTATTGAGAATGACTTGAGTCTCATGCTTTTGGTACTCTAGATACATTCATTCTTTATATTATACTGGAGTACTTTTTAATTTTGTTTTATGCCAAACTCTTTTATAAATGTAATTTTAAAGTTTTTGCTGCAAATGTTGTTTTTCCAAGACTGCAGCTGTGGATGTGGCTTAAAAACTGATGAGCATCTACAATGACGAGTCTTTATGGAGCAATGAAAGGCTGCTTACAAATTGTAGCCACGGTTGAAATGAATTGTGTGTTTGTTATTTGTGAATCCCTAAGGGTAAATGTGTTTTGCGAGGGGTGAGTTAGGATAGTACAAACTGAGAGTGTTTCTGTTCTGGTAATCTTTGGAGCAGTCATTTCTGCTAGTGCTCTTTCTTATGACTGAAGGAATTTGGAATATTTTGCTTGACTACTTTGATGATTGTTTCTTTAATCATACTATTCGGATATATTTAAAGGTAAATTGTAATTTTAAGATATTTTATTGACATGGTTTCTGTCATCAAATATTTTTACTCTGAACAACTATTGTGTATAATCTTTACCTGTGTCTACTGTCTAAAACCCTTAAGTGTTGTGTTGTTTGGAACTTAAGTATTTTCTGTTTGGTATGATTAGCTCATACATATCAATAGTTTTAGGCACAGTGCATATACTCATTTTTATTTCAAAAGCTTATGGTTTTAATAAGTTACTGAACAAGTTCAAATAGTTAACTCTTAAGTTATTAAAAGTAGTTTTACTCCAAGATATTAAATACCACATCTAGAATTGAGCTACAAGAAATAAAGGAGTTGTGGTATTTTCTCTCAAAATATCTAGAAGATAAATTTCTCAGAAGAATTCTAGAAAATGTTTATTTTTTTAAAAAAAAGGAGGGGTGGAGAAGTGACATTTGGAACAAATGAGGATCTGTGACCAAAAAAACCCCACCACAGTAGTATGTGGGATTATGGCCAGTATTTCTGAATGTCTTAGGATATATATATTTGCAAATCTCTGAACTATTGGGGGCGCCTGGGTGGCTCAGTTGGTTAAGCGACTGCCTTCGGCTCAGGTCATGATCCTGGAGTCCCCGGATCGAGTCCCACGTCAGACTCCCCGCTCAGCAGGGAGTCTGCTTCTCCCTCTGACCCTCTTCCCTCTCGTGCTCTCTATCTCTCATTCTCTCTCTCTCAAATAAATAAATAAAATCTTAAAAAAAAAATCTCTGAACTATTTATATATTTAAATCATCATAATAGATTCACTTTACTTTTAAAGGCAGTACTTAACATGCTTCCTGATCATAAATTGTTGACTATTGAAGGTACTCAAAAATATGTTGTTAAAATTAACTTTTTTTGTTAAATTTCGTCTCATTACTCCTAGTAATAACATTTAAACTTTGACAGTAACATCTGTTCCTTTATTGTGTGGGACATGTTTTTGGGAGGATTTTATGCACGTTAAAAATAACAATTTTTGTGAATTGTAGTTGTTTTCTGTAGTCACTTTTAGATACAAAAGCATTCTCTGTGAGTTACCTCTGATTATTCACAACCAAATTTTAGTAGAGCAGATGTAGACTCCCAGTGGAATAATTAGCCAAAAAATATTAGGGGTTAGAGAGCCCTTTGTGTAACATTTAATTTCTTGGCCAGTTTATATGAATAATTAGTTTTGAGGCAGTTAAAATTTCTTCTCTTGGGATTTCACAGTTGTTACAGATAGCTGTAATCACCAGGGAAGTAGAAATAGTATTTCCATCAAACAGATGGCTTTCCTAGCCCTGGTCCTTAACACTGCCTGCTGAGGTTCGTGTTTATGTTGGATGATTTCCTAATCACACCTTTTGAAAGATCACACCTGGTAGCAGAATATGATGCAGATGATAAAATGACTTAGTGAATTTGGGAACTTATAAAAGTTGGAAGTATGTATAGTTCCCACGCTCCTGGGGAAGGTAATCTGTTTGTGTTAGAGAAATCAGTGTGGCTACTAAGGCTTCAGCTGTCCTTTCAGGGATTCCTTAGCCACCTCTTCCACTTTTTTGACTTTCATTAGCTCTGACATCAGTGTGCTATTTTCATTTCTGTCTGGTCAGATGACCAGCCCATCCAGTGCTTTGAGGCACTGGGAGTTTTTGTTAGGCTAGGTTTCTATTGTGTATGAGGAAGATTTTCAGAGAATACAGTGATGTAGGGGCTTAGAATTATAAAATCGCATCTTTTTTCAGCTCTAATGTGAAGCTTTTGTGGAGATTTTACTCGTTACTATGAGGATTATCTTTCCCCTTCTGTTTTCTTTCTGTTGGAAGTTTCAAAACACGTGCACACGTGTATTAGAGATTCACGTGTATACTTATGCTCCTGAAATTTCAAAACCACAGTCAATATGATTCTAAGAACTTTACATTTGTAGGCTATATTTACTCAATAGCAAGAAATGTTTGTTTTTTGAAGTCATTTCTTAATGACATCTGGAAGAAAGCCAGTGATATTTTGGAGATAAGTGAAGACAGTGCCTTTTGGAAAGCTAGGGCAGGGCTTTACTTTTACTATAACTAGTCAGGGCAAGTTGTAAGAGTTACGGTAGATCGAGCTCAACTTTTGGAGCTATCAAAAATTTGTCAAGAAGGAAAAAAATTCTCGTGCTTTACACAGGTTGTCAGGGCAGGGTGGTGTTGCCATTTGTTGAGATGAGATGGCACTGAGCTAAATGGCATAGTAAAGGAGTTAGTGTTGGGAGAAGTTTCTGGTTTTGAGTGTGTTGAGTTTGAGGCCCTTGTAAGAGATAGGTGAAGGTATCCGGTGGCCAGTGATGTATGTGTTAGTTCTGTGGTTCCTGGAGCTCAGGAGAGAGGTCAAGGTTGGAAAGACATACCTGAAGACTGTTGGATGGTAATTAAAATCTTGAGAGTGGGGCAAAACCTCCCTGGGAGAGTTGGAGTTAAGCAGGGACAAACTGCTGGTGAGCACCAACATTTAAGGAATGGGTAGAGGTGTGGAAACCAGTGGAAAAAAACTAATAATAAAAGAGGTGGGACAAAACCTAGACAGTTGTAGTGTCACAAAAATGAAGAGAGTACTTTTAGAAGGTGGGAAAATTAGTTGCATCAGATGTTGGAAAGAGGGCAAGTGCTATAAATCCAAGTGTTCACAAATTTAGTATTTGAAAGACCTTGGTAAGAACAATTTCAGTGGAGTGGTGGGAGCTGTAATATGGTTTGTCATGGGTGAGGACGTGGGGACAGCTCTTTCAGGAGCAATGGCTGTGAACTTGGTGTGAGTGGAGCCATAGGTGTTGTGATGGTGCTTTTAAAGGTAGAATAGGCTTGACTTGTTTAGATGCTGATCAGAAGGAACACAGGGAGGGAAGGGATGTTAGATTGAAACTCTTTGGGTGCTTTTTAAAAGGGGTTTGTTGGGGAGGCGGGCGCACATTCAGTGATGCTGTGACTATGAGGACATTCTTAAATTTGACTCTGTTAACGTCTCAGTCTTTTCACAGTGACTATCTCATTTTAAGATTGAGATTCTTTATTGTTTTTCTCCTGAAGAGATGGTGTTTATGCTTGATTCTTCCATATTTTTTTTTGTTTGGTGTCTCTATGATTCACTGAAGTGGTGAATTTAGTCAATTTCTGTGAAGCCAGAGAAGGTTGCGTGTCTTTGGGGGTCTTTATCCATGCACTTCGAGAGCTGTGTGACACATGCAGCAGTTCTGTTTTGTACTGTGTCACAGTCTCTAGACTTCTGATTGCTCCTCTGTGTCCATAGAAAGTTAACATGTACCCTGGTATTTGTGAATGTGTATTTACATAATTGTGTAATTATAGTGAACTGTTGTACTTTAATAATGGGCACATCAAAATGTGTACAGGATAAAAATGAAGTAAGGTCTTAAAGGTACTTTAATAGAATGACAGAATCCCATCTTCACAGGGTGTTTTTTAGTGGCACCACTGTACTTAAAGACCACTTTGCTATATTTGAAATTGGGAAAGTGTGCATAATACACTTTATTACTTTTTAAAATCTTGGTTAATTTTTTGTGATAGAGTCATTCAAAGGGCTAGATTCAAAATCATTTTATTTCTGTACAAATCAGGTGATTTTTCTTAGCTGACAAGCCATTGTTTACCTTAAGTGTTTTTAATTTTACAAAAATAACTTCTAGATAGCATACTACAGGAAGCTGCTTGTCTTCACAGGAAAAGTAATCAATTTTGGGACATTTTTGTATAAGAAGGAAGAGTAACTGTCAAGTTTCACAACCCCTTTAAGTGCTTTGCCACCAGATAAAGAGCAGACCTCCCTGTGGTACAGGAGATTTTCATGGTTACTCCTTATCTCATGAAGATACATTGTTTTATAAAACTGGCCACATCTATAACATTTGGTAGTACTTTGTGCCATTCTGTCATCATGTTGGTTGCTTGCTAATGAAAGATGAAATGAATGAGTTCTTGTGTGATGGGATTTCTGTAAGCTTTTTACAGGAATCTTTTATTTTGGGTAAAGCAGCCACTCTCAGCAGATAATGCTCTCACTGATTTTCCATAAAATGCTTTTATTAAGCCAAAGAAGCTCCCTTCTGAAGACACTTGTCTTTTTGTTCAGTGCTCTATCAGTTGGACCTGGAAGAGTGTCTTATGTAAAAGGCACTCAGGAAATATTTAACTGTAGAATGAATTTGCAGTTGAGAATATTTTCACATAGGTATTTTCTTAGAAATTTTTGCATTTCATTCAGAAGTCAGCAAAGACTATAAACTGAGGCATATTAGAAGAATCATCTATACTACCAACTATATGGCAAATTTCCCACAGTACGTAATTTTTTTCCCTAATAATAGTCTTTATGCTTTTAGCAATGTTTTGTGTGTATATTTATATAGTAATTTACTGACAGAAAATACATTCTGGCTTATGTTCATGTTATTCCCCAAGTCATATTTCAGCCCTTTCTACTGTAGCAGGAAGAACAGATCTTTCCCCGTGGTAGGTGGCTTCTTATCTTACACTGTTTTATAGGAAACCACAAGTAAAAGAGGCATATAAACTTATATAGTTAAATTCAGGGAAATTTTCCAAAGTTCTGAGTTGAAAGTCATGATTCTTTAACCTTGCTGGAGAGAAAAGAAATGACAACCTGTAGCAATGTGGTATGTGTTTAGGTAGTTAATTTTTTAAGTATCTTGCTAGTTGTGATTGCTTTATACTGTCATTTGCTAATATTTCCGGGGTGAAATTTATATGTAGTATGAGGTTATTATTGATAATAGATGTAAACCTAAATTTTTAAAAGTTATTTCGGTTATTTCTATCTTATCTTTGACTGTCTTGTCTCCTTTTTTTTTTTTTTAAAGTAATCTCTGTCCCAGGTAGGTTTCAAACTCATAACCCCAAGGTCAAGAGTTTATGTGCTCTGTGGACTGAGCCAGCCAGGTGGCCTGTGACTGTCTTGTTATATTCTCATGTGATTAGCTAATCGTTATTTTTACTTGGTAAAGAGCGAATACTAGGAGGAAAGAGGTGCCCTTCTGCCATATATTTAGAGTGCTTGATTATTAGTATTCTCTTCAATGTCTGTTTTGTTGAGGAAATCATCCTAAGGCCTTTGTCTGTTTTCTGAGAGTTCAGTTCATGGAAGTAGGTAATTAGTGATACACCGAAACAAATCAGTCAGTGAGAGCACCATTACCGACCCTTCACATTGTGGGACATCTATTTCCTCAGGTTGGGATCATCTGACATAAAATGAGCTCTAGTGTTAAATTCAAAGATTTTTGAGGGTCATCTATGTTCTAGGTACTAGGATATACCGGTGGACAAAACCAAATGATCTCTGCCAGTGTATAGAGGTTACATTTTAGTGAGAAGGGGTGCCTGGCTGGCGCAGTTGGTAGAGCTTGGGCTCCTGAGTTTGAGTTTACTTAAAAAAAAAAAAGTACTAAAAATACATTTTAGTGAGAGAGAAACAAAAAACAAATAAGTAAAATATTGAGATAAGACTTTAGAAGAAAAAGTTGGGGATAGGGAGTATTATGTCAGGAAGAGATTGCAACAAGATAAAGTGCTTATGGAAGGTCTCACTGAGATGGTGACATCTGAGCCAAGAACCTCAAGGATAAAATGAGAATTGAGGCATGCATGTATGTGGGGGAGGAACATTCCAGCAAGTAGGAACAGCACTTGTAAAGATCCTGAGACAGAGCATGCCTAGATTACATACGGTATGTGAAGTAAAGAGGAACGTCAGAGATGGCCCTGTGGGTTTTGGCCTGACCAATGGTAAATGCAGGGTTGCTCTCATTTGATGTGGAGAACAGATATTGGGTGTGAGAGTATGAGATGAGATGTATGCACAGTAATAATTTGTGTGGCTTCTGGATTTGCACGGGGACAGATTTAAAAATGTAGGCGGGCCAACTCTTGGTAAGAAACATGATTTTGAATAACTGTTTTACTCTAAATTGATAGTTAAGGAAGATGAACAGATTTATTTGCCTGAGCTAAATGTAATTGTAAAGGAAAGGAACTTTCCAGGAGTTAACATGTTTTACACATTAATTTTGGAATACCTAAATAATTACTTGAAAAATTTTTGCTTTATTAAGGTGCATTACTTTTCTCCCAATGCTGTTGATTTAAACAATAGAGTACTATTACACAGGTTAATAGGTAATCTCTGACATATGAGAAACAAATACTAAAATAGATCAGGAAGTAGAGAAGTATGAAGTCCTAATATTTAGATCAGTGAGAGACAAATATTTAACCACTGTGATATAGTGATTTGTAAGAAATATGTATTTGGTCAGTCTGATGACTGCACTGTCTTTTTCATATATGTTTTGGTCTTCACCCACTGCATGGCTCACAGCTGCTACCCTTGGGATTTCCTAAGCTGTGAGAGTGATAAGGGTTTCTTTCTTGTGCTAATGAGATGACTTTTGGAAAGCACCTTAGGATGGGGGCTGGTTGCCAGGGGAGCCGACCGTGTGTGATTAGAGGGTTGGAACTTTCAGTCCTCCTCCCCTCCTCACCACCTCTGTAGGTTGAATCAATTGCCAAAGGCCGATGGTTTAAATAAATCATGACTCTCTAATGAAGCCTTCAGTAAAACCCAAAAGGACAGAGTTCAGAGAGCTTCCAGGTTGAACACTTGGGGGTGAGGTGTTTTATGTGGGAGGTTTCACTTGGGAGAGTGTTGTGCCTGAAGAGGGCATGGAAGCCCTTTGCCCGTTCGCCATACCTTGCCCTGTGCATCTCTTCCACTGGGCGGTTCCTTAGTTATATCCTTTTGTAATGAACTGGAAATCTATTAAGTAAAATGTTTCCCTCAGTTCTGTGAGCTGAATTTGCAAATCAGTCAAACCCAAGAAGAAGGTTGTGGGAGCCTCCAGTCTATAGCTGGTCTGTCAGAAGCACAGGTAATAACCTTGACTTGCGACTAGCATCTGAAGTGGGGGTAGGGGCAGTCTTGTGGGACAGAACTGTTCACCTGGGGGATCTGTCTCTGGGTAGTGTCAGAATTGAGCTGAACTGTAGGACATCCTGCTGGTGTCCAGAGAATTGCTTGTTGGTGTGAGAACCCCCCTCGCCATGTTGAAATTGGTACCAGAACCCATTTAACCACATACTTAGGTCTCCAGGTATCACTTGAAACAATTTTTTTTTAGATGTTTTATGTTTTGAGCAATTAATCAAGGCAACTGTATTTATTAAATATCTTTAGATGGCTTGTTTTCTCTACAAACTATGTTTTATCTTTGCTATGAGCTTTCTGTTTTGATAGTATGTTTTTATATTTGGAATTATATGTATGCTGGATAGAATTTACTGCCTTAGTTTATGCAATAGATTACTCAGTAGGGTCACTTTGTAATATCAGCTTCTCTAGTTAAGAAGGGAGGTATGCTGAGAGCCACTTTGGTGTGTGTGTGTTTGTGTTCCTTGTGTGTCTGCTTTGTCTGAGATCACAATAAGTTATTGCTTACGATATTGTTGATCTTTTTTTAAAGATCAACAAAAAGTCATTTAAATTGTTTTAAATTCAAAGTAGCATTAATCTCTGCTTCTGCATTTTTGTCCTAATGGTAGAAGTTTTAACACACATTTCATTGTTCTGTCTGTAGGATTGGCGTTTACCTCACAGCTTTTAAAAAATCAAAACCAAACAAAAAACTCTCCATGGCATTTTATTAAGTCCGTATATGCAGAAGGTTCATAGGAATTGTTTTGTCTCATGCATACAGGAGTTTCTGCCACAATGCCATATATATCTTGACAAACCTTGAATTCTGCAAAATCCTGCCGTGAAAGTAATAAAGCTTATATTGGGGCATAAGGGATGGGGCAGACTACTGAAAACCCATGGAACTCTGCTCTTGAATACTAACCCAAACCAGGAGCAATTCTAATAAAAAACAAAAGACTAGCTTTTGTGTACCTTGTAGTACCATCAATCTTTGGAGTCTTAAACCCTGAGCTCCAGCCTCCTCCTAGTTGTAGGTTCTAGAAGGGCACTGCTGGTAAGAGCCTATTTTCATTAAAATTAAAAATCTCATCCAAGATGTGTAGCCTTCTTCATTAATACATTTTTTGAATACAGGGGGAATTTTTTTTTTCCCCAGCTTCCTCATCTGCACAGGCAGCTTTGCCAAATAGGTGGAACTTAGCTAAAAGAGGAACAATTCCTGAAGCCGCTAAATCAACCACTCCTTGTAAGAAAGAAAAGTACTTTTGTAAATTTTCAGGTTTTTTTCCCATAAAATATTCATCTGTTGCTAAGGTTTTATCTCTAATTGTGAAAGAGCTTATTCCAGTTGCCTCAGAACATTAACATGCTAGGAAAAATTGTGTTATATGCCAACATGACTTCCTTTCACACCAGCCTCATCCCGCTATTTCCAGTCACCTAAGAAGTAATTCACAGCAGAGAAACCTACGTTGTAGAAGAACAGAGTTTATTTTTGTTCAGGTTGGATTTATAAAATTGTATAAGATGACTGGCAGGTGAGTGTTAGTTTTGGAATCAGACCAGGCTTCGAATTCTGGCTCTGCTATTTAAATGTTCTTTTCTACAAGTTACTTTTTTTTTTTTTTAAAGATTTTATTTATTTATTTGACAGAGAGAGACATAGCGAGAGAGGGAACACAAGCAGGGGGAGTGGGAGAGGGAGAAGCAGGTTTCCCTGTGGAGCAGGGAACCCGACGTGAGGCTCAATCCCAGGACCCTGGGATCATGACCTGAGCCGAAGGCAGACACTTAGCGACTGAGCCCCCCAGGCACCCGTTACTTGACTTCTTTAAACCTCAGTTTCTGTATTTATAAAATGGGATTATTATACCTACCCAGAGTTGGTAGTAAGTAAATGAGATAATACTAGACAATCTTTCTTATGCACGAAGTTTAATAAATGTTAGCTGTTATAATTCACAATATTCTTCAGAGCATGACATAACATATACCACTACCAAGGTATATTTTCAGCAAGTTTTAACATTTTCAATAATTTTTACATCTATCAGTTTTATTTAATATAAAATAGGAGAAGACAGGATTGTGTTTTTACCACCAAATGTAGGTCACAAGGAAAGCATACGTAAAATGTGGTAAATGAAATTTGTATTTTCATCTTTTGGCAAAGATTTATATAGAAAACTGATCAAGTAACCAGGATATGCAGAAGCTGTGATTATATTTAGGCTCTTATGATGTGAAGAGGACACAAACAGGTTATTTTTCCTTAGATTACAATAGGGATGAACTTTTTTTTTAAAGATTTTATTTATTTATTTGACAGAGAGAGACACAGCGAGAGAAGGAACACAAGCAGCAGGGTGATGAACTTTTTTCTATTTAAATGCCATGGATAGTTTTATACTTCATACATTTTGCCCATGACATGTTGTGGTTTTTGAGAATTACATTCTCTTCCAACTCAAAGCTTTTATTTTGCCAAATAAATTGAAATGGAACTCCATTTAGAACTTACTATTGAGTCTTTTTTGAATTGATGTTGCCTATTGACATTTTTATTTCTGAAATTAAAAATATCCCATCTGTGAACTGTCTAGTATCATACACTGGAATATTTTCAACAAATGGTATTCCGAGTCGTTTCTTGAAAACCTGGTACAGGCAAGAATTTTGAACACCTTAAGTTTTATAAAGGATGAGTTAAGAAAGTTTAGTCCTCAGTAGTTTGTGCCTTCAGTGGGGATTCTGTCAGTGCTCATAACTATAATGTAAGGAGAACACAATGGCTCCTATAAATAAGAGACATTTCACAAGGAACCTTGAGGTACGGGAGAAGAAATGATTCATTCACTCAGGGTTCAGCAGAACTTCAGCAAGAATTTTTTTCTTCCTCTTCTTATTTTTAAACTTTTAAGTTATGCCAGAGGAAGATGAGTTCTGGAAATCTGGAGGCAGGAGATTTTGTTCAGGAATACCTAGGTACTGACTCTGTCCTCCACCCCTGCCAGTCAGGATGCGGTTCTTGTTGGAGACTGATGAGTTTATTCGCAAGCCACAAGTGCGGGTGTTTGTAAACATTCCTTTCAATGGAAGAAAACAAAGTCAGTTGAAAGGTAAGCTTGAGTAGTGGCCTAGTGAGAATGTGGCTGTTTTGCTAGAACTGAACCCTAGTGTGTTACTCCCAGCTGTGAGTGCCAAGGTAAATCTGTGCCAACATAGGCTGCATGTGCTTTTGCTCTGTGTAGCCACTGCCATCAGTTAAGTTCCGTACCGCTGGCTAAATAGAGCAGGGACTAGGCCTCATCTGTCTGTGTAAGCTCTTCCTGCTGGTTTGTAACCTACTGGCATGTTACCCAATTAATACAAGGATAGATTCCTATGTCATTATTATGATAGTTTAGAAGTTCCTTCCCCAGAGGTAACCCCTGTTAAAAATGTGGGGTATATTCTTCCAGACAATTTTCTGTGTACTTACGTGTTTAAAGTACATACATATAGGAAAAATGACCTAATAATAAATAAATAAATAAATAAATAAAATATAAAAAAAATTTAATGGTAACTCTGGAGTTCTTTTCTTGGCATATATTTAGGAGTAGTTTGCTCTTTTTTTTTAATCAGTGTAGTATTCTATATTCATTAATATAGGTGTAATAATTTAGCCAGTTCCCATTTGGTGTACAACTAGATATATTTCTCTTTTAAGAACAACACTGTAGTAAATATCTTTGTGTGCCACATTTCCATGAATATTTTTGTAGGACATACTTAGAAGTAGAATTGCAGGCATAATTCATTTATAGCTTTGATAGATGCTGCCAAGTTGTTCTCCAAAAGCTTATATTACTTACAACCATATATATAGCAGTATGTGAGAGTTGATGAATAGATTTCAATAGGAATGGAAACCAAAGGGATTCTGTACAGATAAAGAAGCATGAGTAAAAGCATGGAGGCAGGAGGGCCGAGTGGATCTGGTGAGGAAAGAGGGAGTAAAGAATCTGATGTAGAGTATAGGAAGTAAGGGGCTTGTGGAAGATGAGTCTAGAAAGGTAGGCTGGATCAAATAAAAGTATTTTTTTATTTTTTATTTTATTTTATTTTTAAAAGATTTTATTGATTTATTTATTAGAGAGAGAGAGAGACAGCGAGAGAGGGAACACAGCAGGGGGAGTGGGAGAGGGAGAAGCAGGCTTCCCGCTGAGGAGGGAGCCCGATGCGGGGCTCGATCCCAGGAGCCTGGGATCCTGACCTGAGCTGAAGGCAGATGCTTAACGACTGAGCCACCCAGGCGCCCCCCAAAAGTATTTTTTAATGTGTTGTTCAGAAGATTAAACTTGAATAGACAGTGGAAGCCTTTCAAAAGGTTTTTTTCTTTTTAAAGATTTTAAAAAAAGAGCATGTCCGTGTGCACGCGCACAGGTGAGCACGAGTGCAGGGAGAGGGAGAGGATCCCAAGCAGAGTCCCCACTGAGCACAGAGCCTGCCCTGGGGCTTGACCTCAACCCTTAGATCATGACCTGAGCTGAAACCAAGAGTCACGCTTAACTGACTGAGCCACCCAGGCACCTCCCCCCCACCTTCAAAAGATTTTACGTGTGAGCTGTATTTCAAGAGCAGTAACTGAAGGCAAGGTTTTTGAGGATGGGGAGATTGCCTATGAGGCTGTTAAAATGATCATCTACTATAATGAAGGCTGTGGCATTAGAAATGAGAGGAAGGAATCAGATTCAAGCAGTGGTACAGATTTAAAATCAGTTTGTAAGTCTTGGTGGCTTAGGATGCGAAGGTAAAAGGTTGAATGTTGTGGCTCTTGGAGTGCATAGGTGGTGCTTTTTATGGAGATAATAAAAACAGAATGAGAAATAGGTTTGGGAAAAAAAAAGGAGATTTTTATTAAAATATAAGGAATAAGGTAAGTTACTATCCACTGATCTATTCTATATGGTGTGTTCACTTTTTTTATTGTGGTAATATATACATCACATAAAATTTAAAATTTCATCCATTTTTAATTGTACGGTTCAATCTTACTAAGTACATTCACATTGTTGTACAACTATCGCCCACCATCCCATCTCCAGAACTTCTTCCATTTTCCTAAATTGAAGCTCTGAACCCATTAAACAATGTCTCCATTCCTCCATACTCCATTCCTGAGCCTCAATAAGTAAATTGGAAGCCACAATGCTGCTTTTCTATCTCTATGAATTTGACTTAGGTACCTCATAATAAGTAGTCATAGAGTATTTGTCCTTCTGTGACTGACTTATGTCACCTAGCATAATGTCTTCAAGTTTTATCCATTTTGTATAGCATGTGTCAGAATTTCTTTTTATTGCAGAATAGTATTCCATTGTATGTATATACATTTAAAAAAAAAAATCCATCCATTTGCCAGCAGACACTTGGGTTGTTTTGTTGGGGGTTTTTATGGGGGAAGGAGTAGGCCTTTTTTTGTTTTGTTATTAGAGTGTGAATGCAATAAAATTGAGTTTGATAAAACTGTACAAACCACGGTACTCTTGTATAGGTCCACTGTTAGGAAATAGTGTTTGTTGCCACAAAGATGAGTACAAAAGATCTTACTTTGTACAACTCATACATATCATGGCTGTTGGAAAAATGACCTAAAATGCTTATCCTACCAGTGGGTAGATACCATAATGGTCAAAAGTATAGCATAAACAGGATTTAAAACACCTGGGGTTTTTAATAGAATGATTGGAATATTGTGAGGCTTCAGCAATATGTACACAATTTTGTACACTTTGAAGTGCCCAAAACAGAGAGAAGGTGTTGTAATAGATGGTCTAGTCTGGTTGACTGAGGGATCAGTTTTTGAAAGAATTTCGAATTATTAGGTGGATGAAATAAGACAGCCCTGCACCTGATGAACTAACCTAAGTGATACAGGTTTTATAAAATAGAGTTGAATGAGTTGCCTCAAGAAGGTGTTACCTGTCTCCAATATCTTAATTCCTTTGTCATAATTTTCTAATTGAAGTTAGAGTGAGAACAGAGAAGTGAGAATGAGTGTACGAGGGAGGTTCCTTTCTCTCTTTATTCATTACTCTCTTGAAAATACATACTCAGGGGTGCCTGGGTGGCTCAGTAATGAGCCTTCGGCTCAGGTCATGATCCCAGGGTCCTGGGATCGAGCCCTGCATCGGGCTCCCTGCTCAGCGGGAAGCTTGCTTCTCCCTCTCCCACTTCCCCTGCTTGTGTTCCTTCTCTGGCTGTGTCTCTGTCAAATAAATAAATAAAATCTTAAAAAAAAAAAAAAAAAAAAACATACTCACTTTCCTTGTTCTCTGCAGTCCTCTCTAGCAGTTGTAATTGTGGGCCCATCTTCTGAATTGTGACTTCTTTTAATACATTTCAACACAATTCCATTTCAGGAAAATGTGTTGTTTTGGAACTCACTAATACATGCTTTTCCTTGATGTTCCTTTCTTATCAAAACATATACCCACACATATTACTGCACATCAAACTTTGATAACATTTGGCACTGGAAAATTGAGAAGCATGCACAGAATACAAAATACAGATGAAGATGGTAATGGAAAAATAAAATAGATTAAAAGGAGTCTCTGGAGACTTGAACTAGTCCTTTCTAGGATGGCTGAAGTTACAGGATAGCTCTTCAGCTTTATTAATTTCTTTCAGCCTCATTGTAAAAGATAAGCTAATAGAAGGTAGTTGGTAATTTAAATGAGATGCTTAGCATGTGGAAAGCAGTCCATGAATGTTGTCTGTTAAATTTATTATTTCTTGTGCTCGCTTCGGCCGCACATATACTAAAATTTATTATTTCTAATCTCTGGGTTTGAAACTGAGAGGCATTGTAATGGCTGGAGAGCATCAGATAATAATTTGCTGTTCTTACCTGAAATTGCCTTGTTTTACCTCTACAGTGTTTGAATATGGACTCTCTTAAATTAGTCTCTGTAATTAGAGATTTTCTTAAATATTCTTACCACATTATGTTTTATTTAATATTGACAAGTGCAGATGGCACATTAATTTTAATTAATGTGTAATTAAAATACTAAGATTATCAGAACACTCGTTTGATAAATAAAACTTTTACCTCCTTAGTTTTGTTTTGTTTTTAATATCCAACTGCAGGAAAGAACTAAATAGACTAACTTGGCTGGTCACATCTCACTAGCCTTGGCAGAAAGCTCTGATAAACTGGAATAAACTCTGTTAGAATATCTGAGCATATCCAATTTATTGTGTCCAAACCAGACTACTGAAACCTTCCTCAAATCTGAGGTCTTCCCTATCTCTGTAAGTAACTCCATCCTTTGGGTTGCTGAGGCTAGAAGAAACCTTGAAGTCACCATTGCCTCTTACGTTTTTCCCTCCAACTCCACCATCCAGTGTGAGCAGATGTTGTCATTTTGTTTTTAAAATATATGCATGTTTTCATCACGTGACATCCACTGCTTTCACTCTGGTGTAAGGCTCTGTCCTCTCTACCTCCATAGTCACAGTGGCCACCTAAGCTTCTTCCCTTCTGCCTTACCATCTTTCTCTGCTCACCAGCCAGACTCCTGCTGAGCTTTCTTGGCTCAGGTGTTGCTCTTCCTCAACTCAAAATTTAGAATAAAAAGCTGAAGGCCTGGGGCGGCTGGGTGGCCAAGTCGTTAAATGTCTGCCTTCGTTTGGCTTAGGTCATGATCCCCCGAATCAGGCTCTCTGCTCGGCAGGAAGCCTGCTTCTCTCTCTCCCACTCACCCTGCTTGTGTTCCCTCTCTCACTGTGTCTGTCTCTTCAAATAAATAAATAAAATCTTAAAAAAGAAAATTAAAAAAAAAAGCTGAAGACCTTCATGCTTAGTGGTGTCCCCAAGAACATGTGCGTGCACACCCCCACCCACACTCACACATTGTCCTAACGTCTCATTTAGTATCCTCCTGCAGTCTCTGTGTTCTAGTCACGCTGGTCTCCTGCTTCAGGATCCTCGAACTTGCTGTTTATTTCCTTCGGGTGGAATCCTCCTTTCATTACCTCCTTCAGATCTTGGCTCAAGTATTACCTCAGCGAGGACTCATTTAGAATTGCACCCCATCTCCTGTCTTCCTTGTCCTCTCCTTCAACGTTTCTCTTCATAGTGGTTTACCCCACCATATGAAATTCTTAATTACTGTGTTAACTCTGCCAAGGATTTTGGTGTGATTTGTGCACTGAAGTGTCCTCAGTGCTTAAAAAAGGGCTGCCACATTGTAGTTGTTCAAATATTTGTTAAGCTAATGAATTTGTCAGGAAAGGAGAGAATGCTTGAAGGCATGAATTAGAGCCACGGACTGGATCATTGCCCACATAATTGGAATAAACGTTAAGTGTGAATTTTTTTTTAAACAAACAAATCATAAGTACTTCTTGAACATTAAATTAAAACATTCCTAGGAAAGTGTTTTGTTTTGATTCTAGAATTGTGGCGGTAGCAGATATTGAGCTTCCAAAGTCAGTAAATGTTTATGCATCCTTAGGCGGACAGTATTCTGGATGCTTTCACATACAATATGCATTATTACTGCAGTTTTATGCTGGTATTAGCCACAGAGAGATTGTGATTGTTGAGAAGTTACATGTTCAGTAAGTTTCTAACCTGTGATTCCTGACTCCCAAGTCCAGAACTTGATCAGCACATTTTTGTATCACTCATGATGACATACTCTTTTAAGTCACCAAAATTTACATTTTATTTTAAACAAAAAGAGACCTAAGCAACTAAGCTGAAGGAGAAATAATAGAAACTCAGTTCACCCATAAACACTTTTATAAATATGTATATACATAAAAAGTACAAAGAAAGTAGAGGTAAACTTGATTCAGTCTCTTTAGCAGTTCTTAGTTCTGGACTGGAAAGAAACTTCTGTTGATTTGCTTGTTTTGAATAAATGTATAGTAGGGTTTATGAGCTGATTTACTTTACTACTACTGCTCTTCCTTCTCTAACATCCTTTACTCAGCACGTTTTTTCCATTTTTTAAAATTTTAAGTTCAGTTAGTTAACATGTAATGTATTTTTGGTTTCAGAGGTAGAGGTCAGTGATTCATCAGTCTTCTATAACATCCAGTGTTCATTACATCAGGTGCCCTCCTTAATGTCCATCACCCAGTTACCACATCCCTCCAGCAACCCTGTTTGTTTCCTATGATTAAGAGTCTCTTATGGCTTATCTCCCTCTCTGGTTTCATCTTGTTTTATTTTTTTCCTCTCTTCCCCTATGATCCCCTGTTTTGCTTCTTAAATTCCACGCATCAGTGAGATCATATGATAATTGTCTTTCTCTGATTGACTTACTTCACTTGGCATAACACCCTCTAGTTCCATCCACATTGGGTGCAAATGGCAAGATTTCTTTCTTGTTTTTTTGGTGCTGAGCACTCAGCACTTTTGAACTACTGGTTTTTCATGTCCCTCTCCACTTTCCCCACCCTCTTACCTTTGGTCTCACGGACAGGTAACAACATGCTAACACCAATCTGTTTGAAAAAGACTAGTTGTAGGTGTGTGTATGCCTGCGTGTGTGTATTTATGTTTAAATTATACCTCTGTATACTGTGCCATCTAGAATTCTAGCAAAAATATGGGGAAATATCGTGGTTGAACCCCTGGGTGTTTGCTACTTTAAGAGTAGCAGCAGTATCAGGCGCTTTGATAGAAGTTTTTATCAGTGTTACTGAAGGTTAAGATATACATTTTAAGAAAAGAGTTTTCCCAGTTGGGAGTTCCTCAAAAGTAAAATTAGCTGAATATTCCAACTTTCAGAATTGCTAGATCACAAGTGCCTTAGTTATTGAGCCATGTTGATCTTGAGTTTAGTCTCTTCGTTACAGGTTCTGATGCCCCCTTGTCCCTAACTGGAAAAGGAATTACGGTTTTACTATCAGGATGGGAATCAGAATAGTTTATTATTCTTAGGAACATTCTTTGAAAATTACTCAATCAGATTTAGCTTTAGATTTATATTCCTTTTTAGCATTGCCAAAACCTAGAGTTGAAATTCCTGGAATATGTGATTTTCATACTTTTGATAATAGCGGTGATTAATTTTCTGTCATTATATAACAACACTGTTTTCAAGTATTTGGTTGACAAACTTGTTTAAAATTCAAGTGTCCATAGAACACATCGTGTAAATTATGTTATCTAATTTAAAAGACTTTATTTCATCAATTCAGTATTTTTAAACATTTTTTATAGATACTAAATCTATGAGGATTTATATAAAAATACCAACTTGGCTCACATGTCTTACATTGTAGGCACTGACAATATTTAAAAAATTTTTCACTTCTAGTCTCACCTGTTTCATTTTTTCTCTCCTTTATTCTTCTATTAGCATGTGATGTTAAAGTCTTATTTCACACACTGCTCCTGCAGTTTAGGGGTGTGGGAGGGTGGGGCAAAATAGCATGTGAAGAAGTCCGGAGACCTGAAACACCATGGGGTGTTCTGAGGACTGTGTTAAGTTCCAGTGTGGCTAGAACATACGTTGTCTTTGTATGGGTAGAAGGAGACCAGAAGCTGGATCAGGAAAAGACCCTGTGGGAATGCAGTTCTCCAGCTAAATACAAGCCCAGCAACCTGTATTCTTTCATACCTTTCTTAATGTTGTGCTCTTCTGTTGCCCAAATTTAATTTCTTCAAGAGTAAGTCTACCTAGGTATATGTTAAAAGCTGGCAAATTTCTGTATCACCTTTTAACGATCTCTTAAATCATTTCTGTTGAAATTTCTGGTGGTTTAAGAGTAAAGAGTAGAATTTAGAAAGAATAAAACAAAAATATGTGACAGATCAAAGACTTTTATGGAGTGTCTTCTGACCTTAGATTCTTGATTTAATGGGTAAATATTCTTGCCCCGTGTTTAGGAACATAAAGTTGAAGGACAAAAATAAAGGAGAACTTAGGAGTCCATGGTTTAGAAAGTGACTTGCTAGTTGTCATGAAATCAGTTTAGTGGGTTACAACTAGCATTTAAGTAATTTATGACAGAATAGGATACAGTTATATCTACCAGAGTGTGTATCAGGTTGTTAATGTAAAAATCTACTTTTGGTTATGGTAAGCAAAGTTTGAAAAACTCTATTTAATATTTGTATATGCTTTAAGCGTTTCTGTCTGTATTTTAAAGACAGTATCCATTCATTTACTCAGGTATTTGAGAACCCACTGCTTCTTTCTCCCTCCCATCTGCCATTCATTGGGTCACCACTGTGTGCCAGATACTGTTCTAAAGCCTTTACATGTATTAACTCATTGTTTTCTTCCATTACATGGATGTTATTTTTATCCCAGTTTTTCAAAAGGAGAAGCTAAGGTGCCTAGTGATTATTAACTTGCCTGAAATGGCATAGCTGCTAAGTTGTGAATCTGGGATTCAGTTCAAAACCGGGCAGTCTTTTCTTCAGAGCCCTTTTTTCTAACTACCAAGTTTTAAATAGTTACCTATGTAAAGACACCTTTCTCAAGGCACTGTGGTAAGTGCTGGAGGTACATCTGAAATGGTTCTTGATCTCATGGAACTTAGATATTTATAAATATATTTACTATCTTCTATGTTTGTTAAAATACATAAATACATACAGACATACATAATGTGGGAAAACACTATATATGGTTAAGTAACCATATATAACTAGCATATTACCATGTTTCACATTTCAATATTATTGACTATAATTTCCATTGTATGGATATGCCATAATTTATTCTTGTGTTGTCGGAAAGAAATTCCTAGTCCTTTCTTAGTAATAATATTGAATGCATTCGTTATTGTCATTTCAGATTACTATGTGAGGCTGTTTATAAAAGCATAAAAATTTCAAGTTACTGGTATCGGTTTCTAATTTTCTAAAGTTTTTTTTAAGATTGATTGATTTATTTGTTTGACAGAGAGACACAGCGAGAGAGGGAACACAAGCAGGGGGAACAGGAGAGGGAGAAGCAGGCTTCCTGCCAAGCAGGGAGCCCGATGTGGGGCTCGATCCCAGGACCCTGGGACCATGACCTGAGCCGAAGGCAGACGCTTAACGACTGAGCCACCCAGGCGCCCCTAATTTTCTAAAGTTTATGCTCCTGCTAAAGCAGTAGTGCTGATCTACCTTCAGAAGCATTATATGTTAAATATTCAGTAGTTACAAACAAAACAAAATTCAGTAGTCAAAAATGGTGTTCTAT
Organism: Zalophus californianus; assembly: GCF_009762305.2. NCBI lineage: Eukaryota > Metazoa > Chordata > Mammalia > Carnivora > Otariidae > Zalophus > Zalophus californianus. The sequence goes on from NC_045596.1 coordinate 21,174,649, forward strand.
GTTAAACTGTCTTCTTTCAAAATCTGTTTTTAATGTTGTCATTGTAGCATGTATAAACCATTCCTAAATATTTTCTTTCATTCACTCAAATATTCATGTGCCTACTATGTTTTAGAGCATATCACGAACTTTCTTCTTTTAGTTGTCAATCGTGTATCCAAAATGGGGTGTATAACGTTTTCACGTACTTAGATCATTGTGGCCTAGTGTGTTCCAGGTTTTTGCCTCTCTTTCTCTCTCTCTCTCTCCCCCCCGTCTCTCATGAATAAATAAATAAAATCTTTAAAAAAAAATAAAAAACAAAAAAAATAAAAACTTTATCTGGAAGATAAAGACAGCAGCTACCCTCTTGGACATAGCATAGTTGAAGGAGGCTGTAACCACTTGCACGGAAACGTATTTGTCTCTTTTATAAGAAGTGAAATGTTTTGTAGACAGATGCATAGTCTTTAATACACACTAGTTTTGAAATTAAAAGGTATGTGGCTGGGCATCAGAATTTCTGATGGGCATTCTTATTATCCACTGAGATATTAATGTTTACAAAATGAGTTATACGGAAGGGTTAATGCTATTACTGATGAAGATAGTTTTTAAAAGACGCTTTAGGTTTTTTATGGTAACAGTTTGACTCTTAAATGTAATAATTCCGCAAGACTTTGTTTCAGCAATTTAAAAAAACGGTTTGAGTCATCTAACTTGTTACCAAACAGTGGCATGCAGTGTGGATGCATGGTTTCCATTCAAATTTGAAGTTGCTTAGGAGTTTCCTGTCCCTTAATTTGGGGGATTTTTTTTCAGTGCTTTTTGTTTCTCTTTTAGTTTAATAATGTTTTGAAGCACTGAAGGAAGCTGTCCATCTGCTTTTGTTGTTGTTGTTCCATTTTATTTTGTTTGTATTTTTAATTAGGGATAACCTGACTGAATGACCTCACCTTCCTCAGCAAATAAATTTCTCTTCCCATGAGGCTAATAGCCTGCTCGTAGCAGTTTATGGGACGGGGCCCAATTGGAAAAATGTGGCCGTATACCTTTTTTTTTTTTTTTTTTTTGAGTAGATTCCACACCCAACATGGGCTTGAGCTCATGACCCTGAGATCAAGAGTCACAGGCTCTACCGACTGAGCCCGCCAGGCCACCCCGGCAGTGTACCCTACCCCGGCAGTGTACCCTCTTAAGGAAAATACTTTTCATGCTTATTTTTGTTTGGTCACCTAAAATTTATATTGATAACTGCTGTGATTTTCAAGTCCTCTTTAAAAGATCTCCAAATACATCACTTCATGAAAATACTAGATGTCATTTGTAGGAATCAAATGGAGTTTCTGAATGGAGTTTCTGATTTTAGTGATTATATGTGAATCCTAATTTTTAGTGGCTTTGCTAAATGTTTATACAGTCTTGTTTTACAAATTCATTTACATACATTGACTAGATTTTGAGTGAGACATATTTGTAAAATTTAATTATTGTTATATCAGCCAGGTTGAAAAACAAACATAATTGTTGGACTTGATTTCTTCTGGAAGATAGATTGGTATAGCAGATTACTTCAATCTCTCTGATCCTCGATGTCCTCGCTGTAAAAGGAGGCAGGCACCCTGTCAGCCTTAGGAGTGATAGATCAGGATGAAATAACATGAAATGCTCAGCACAGTTTATGGCATAGTGTCAATAAGTGTTAGCCTCAGTACCACCCCTTTCCCCAACAGTATTCTGCGACAAAATTGTAGTACAAAAGTGCTGATGCGGGGCACCTGGGTGGCTCAGTCGTTGTCTGCCTTCGGCTCAGGTCATGATCCCAGGGTCCTGGGATCGAGCCCCGCATCGAGTCCCCTGCTCGGTGGGAAGCCTGCTTCTCCCTCTCCCACTCCCCCTGCTTGTGTTCCTTCTCTTGCTTTGTCTCTCTGTGTCAAATAAATAAATAAAATCTTTTTTTTAAAAAAGTGCTGATGTTCTGGCTAGAAGATCTAGATTTAAGTCCTAGTTCTTTTACTGCCTGCTTTCTTGGATCAGTCACTTGACCACAGAGTGTTTGTTTTCTCTTCTATAAAATGAGGTTCTGAAAATTAAATGATGTAATGAGCAAGTGCTTCAGATCTAGGCTTTTTTCTTTATTATCTAGCCTATTTATTATAACTTGCTTTATTTCCCAATAGTTGACATAAATTTTTTTGTGCAAGGGGGAGGAGCTGTACTTCAGAACATTAACCTAGTAGTTGGGTGGATGACGCATTTATTTGGAGGAGCAGAGTATAGGAGGCAATGCCAGTGTCTTTCCAGGTAGTTGTAGCACATACAGACCCAGTGAGAGGCTTCAGGCTGAAGTGGGAAGGGCCGGGGGTTGCACTGAGTGGTAAAACAATCAGTTTAAAAAAGATAGCTGTGGCTGTAGTGATTTCACTGGACCAGGTCTCTTGATGCTGTTTTTCATTAGTTTCTTTCCACCTCCTCTAGTAGAGTTCTTTCCTATATGCGATCCTGCCACTATTATCAGCTTTCTGAAGAGTGACCTACATTTTGTAATCTGCATTCCCCACAACTGCAATGAATCTAAATCTCAGAAATATGTAATTTTCTGACACTGGACTATAAAAGGTTTTCATCAAACAGGAAATGGTTCCACTTTCTCCTTAGGACATACTTTTTAGCTCTAGCTGGGAAATTTGTCATTTTCCATTTCTTGCCTGTTAACTTGACACAAGCTGTTCCACAGGCCCAGAGTATAACAGACCTCTCCCAGTGACTTTTTTTTCCCCTTTGGGAGCCCTTTTTATGGCTTGCTTTTATTAAAAATTTCCTGATCGGTCATCCTAAGGTAATTTTAATTGCTTTATGACAAATATATGTGATAGCTGATATCAATACGATATTGATAATTTAGTTTTCTTTGTGTAGCTTGAGTATTCCTTCTGTAAGTATTATAGAGTGCCAAACTTCAGGCAAAAGTAGAGTGAATTCTTAGATTTAAAATGTGACATACAAACGTCTTATCCTATTATTTTAATAATGAAATGTTTTAAATGTTCTTATATAACAAAGGTGGGTTGGAGTGAGGAGGAAAGGGGGACAGACAACCTGCCAAGGCAGTCACAGAGCCCCGGTACAACTTGATTGTTAGCTATTATTGTTCATTGATACGTGCGTACTCTTAATGGAAGTAAGCTTCAAACACGGGAGCTCCATGGAATTTCAATTTAATGACTTCCATGGAATTTAAAATGATTCCATAATTAAAATGGGGCAGGGCCCTCTGCTGTGTTTATTAATGAGTTCCCTTTTGTGCAGGGGTGTGGGTGATTTCCAGCTCTCATGCAACACAGAATACAGTAGGTGGTCAGTCAGAGGCACCTGCCAAGTGTTCAGACCTGTCTTTTAGGTCCTTTTCATTTCTTCAGAAGAACTGAAGAATCTGTTGGGGCAAAGAGATTTGTGGGGTTTTGATGGATCGCCATAAAGCAAAAGCTGTCACTCTGACCGCTAAGCATGTACCCCTCATTCATCTGAGGGTTCACATTAAAAGTGACAGGGTGACGTAGTAGCAGCCTCTCTGGTTTTCTTAGTCATGGCAGCAGTTAACAGTGCACGTAACACACCAACACTCAAGTCCTTATTTTTTGTTTTTGTTTTTAAGTCATTGAAATTATGAGACTATCATTCAGATGGAAGCATTGTAGTTCTTCGGAACCATTATGATCTCAAAAGGAAAGGAGAATGATACAGATACACTGGCTGAGGTGTTTTGAGGTGCATCGAAGTGTTCCAAGCTGTGACTTACCTTAACATGTTCTTGAAGTACCATGGCGTGGATTAAAAGGTATGCTTTAGAAATCTCCCAGTGACCCCAGGGTCATGGATAGAATGAACGCTCATGATTCTGTATTTAATTATCACAATTAAATTTTTAAGAAATTTTAATATTTAGATTGTAGATGTGGTATGGATTTATGGTAATAGTACTTTTTCTTTTGTTAAAAAAACCCCATGTATCATAAGCTTGATGAGCGATTTCTCCCTCCCTTCCTCCCCCCACTCCCTTTGAGATATGGTTATAGAAGACACTGGGGTAGATATTTTCCCTGGATTTTAATAGTAATGGGCTGTAATTTCTTTCACCAGATAGTTTAGGTATTAGTCATGTATTGGTCTGTAATTAGCTTTGTGGTTTACATCATAGACTAGTTTCTTTGCAGTGCTGTCATTTCGTGGCCTGAATAGGAAATAGATAAATGCTTTAGTTGGAGCCTTAATTTGACCAAATAAAATAATTCTTATGTGGACCATTTATAGTTCGTGCTCGTTTTTGTCTTTTACGAAGAATTTTTCCTGAGAGGAAAATGCATGGCTCCTTATTAACAGTGATTGTTGTTGCTTCACTAATTGTATGTATGTAATTAATCATTTATGTGTTTGTGGTATGTAGTCCCCCTGTTATTTGTGGTTGCTAATAGTGGTAATTCTTGGTTTCATATTACCACTTAACTGTCAAAAATTAAGGTTTTTATGTTCGTACATTTTATTTGACTGATGTAGTCAAATTATTTGGAAACCTCCTAATTTTGTACTGTGTACTTGCTACTAAATGTTTTCCTATGGATGGTGGAAGTGAATGAACCCAGGAAGAATGCAGAGTTTATTAATGTTACATTAGGTTCAGAATTCTTTATCTTTTAGGTAATAAAGAAAAATATGTTGGGAAGGTAATGGTTTAAATCATGGATAGATAAATTTAATAGAAATACACTAGTGCAATCTAATTTTTATCGTTTCGGCTATCTTAACGTTAAGATCCTTTTGTACATCAGCAGTTAAATTCTAAATGAAATTTAGTTATTAAACCTAAGACAAAACTGCTTTATATTAAATTCCAGTCTATAATGATAGTGATCTAATCAAGTTTCTAGGTAAAGTAGGCTGCTTATTAACCAAGGCAATAATTCACTTCAACCAGGTATTTTATGTCTGATGGCACCCAGTAGTGTCTACTCTCCAAAAAAAGATCTTTTCTGACATAATGGGTTGGAGATGATATTCGATACATTGTTTACAAAATGTAATTCTCTATAATATTTGCTACTTTAACTTAAAAAATCTTTTTTGGGGGGTAGCACTTGGGAATCTGTTTTGTTTTAACTCCACTGAGGATTCTTGATGTACAGCCAGGGTTGAGAACTCATGTGGGGAAGAGTTCATAGAATTTATAACTTAGTGGTTAAGAGCTTAGACTTGGGGTCCAGCTGACCTGTGTTTCAGATCTAACACTTAATTTTATTATTTTGACAGGTTGTAAAAATGATCTGGAAAAAAAGTTTAAATTTGTATCTTAAAAATATAGTAACATAAGTATATACATACATAATTTATGTTAATGTATTTTATATGTGTGTATATAAAATACCCATATGTGTCTCTGTATAAATATCTACCTGTATCAATAAATTAAACACACAGTGCTGGGTAGGAAGCCAGTGTTAGACTAACAGTGGTGATGATGATTAAATATCCGACCAAGAACCTGGTTTTTTTGGAGGGGGTGGAGAAGGGGGGGTACTATTACATTTTTTTCTTACCTTGAGTCTTACACATTCTCATATGATCTTCCTAGAGCTAAATAAACAATCACTATTTGATGTTTTCAGTTCTTTGGGCTTTTTCTCATCAGTTAAAGGTGGCCGCTAGAGACCTGTAATTTCTCTATGGTCCTCTTACCCAGCTAGGTTGATTTGTGTGTCTCTAAAGCTATGTTTTTCAAATTGCAGGTTTCAACCCACTCATTAGTGGGTCAAGAAATCGATTTAGTGGGTTATGACCAGCATTAAGACAACATATTAGAATAGAAAATAAAATACCAGGTGCACTGAATGTAGAAAAGAGTATTTTTAAAAAATACTTTTGTTTCAAGTTTCAGTTTTTTTAATTTTTTATTTTTTTTAAAGATTTTATTTATTTATTCATGAGAGACAGGGAGAGAGAGAGAGGCAGAGGCAAAGGGAGAAGCAGACTCCCTGCTGAGCAGGGAGCCCAATGCGGAACTCGATCCCTGAGCCGAAAGCAGGCGCTTAACCATCTGAGCCACCCAGGCTCCCTGTTTCAAGCTTTTAAAATGCAGAAATAAACAAAATATATACCCATTTATGTGTATGTTGATTGGATTGTTTTACTACCACTAAGTATATGCCTACCATAGTCACAGATGTCCCTCACAGGTGCTGTTAGTTCTGTCTTTTTTTGCCTTGCTAAGAAGTGACCAGGATAGGTTCCAGTTTGTGGCTTGTAATGGTATGCCATGCTCTATATCACCTTCAAGGATCACCCTACCATCCTTTTCGTTTGAAGTGAAGGTTATTACCGGAGAGTATCTAAGGAGTAGAGGAGAATAGGAGAACGTAATAACAGCTTTTGAGTGGCATTAATCAAGGCTGTTTTATCAAGTAGTGTTCTAGTATACTGCCCTGTGGCATACATCCTGGTGTTTATCATCGATAGATCCGTGTCTTCAAACTGCCAGTGGCAGCACATTCTGGAGTCAAATTTAGTAAGTTGTTGCCTTTCTCCCCTAATTAAATGAAACAGAAAAGAATGGAATAGCAAATGTCATGATTATATCCCACAATATGGTTTTATAAACCTTTTGTTTCAGGAGCATGTATATGTGCTGAATTGCAGAAACCCAAGTTCTGGTAATGATCATCTGAGAAACAATATGAAACTCAGTCTTATAAATCAGGTTGCCAAACTGACCTCAGTCAGAAAAGACTTCAGATACCTAAAGCAGGAATGTCAGCCCAGTAGTCTTACCTCTGATGGTAGGTTATAATTAATTAGACATGAGACCTTGTTTTTGTTTTTTGTTGTGTTGTTGGGTCCCTAGCTTGCTTGCCCTGGTAAATATTTATAAAGGCTCATTGGTAAGAAATTTAAAATATTTCCTAGTTGAGGAGGAATTTACTCTTACACTACATTGATGAAAGTGACCCAATTAAAAAAAAAAACCAAATCTGATAATATATACTAAAACTCACCCAATTCATTTTCCTAGTTCTTATATGTTAAGACTTTTTCATGTAATAGGTGCTTCTTTAATTCAGAAGGTAGATAAAAATTTAATGTTGCAAAAAGATTAAGCATAAATCAGATATATGACAATATTTTGGGTGATTAAAATGTTAGCGCTTTTAATTTTTTTTGAATTAGTGCCTGTGCCTACCACAGTGTCCTCATAACAGGCAGATATTTGTTTTACAGATTTGTTGAAGATAATCACAGAGTTTCTGGTGAATATTTTAAAATAAATAAAGCTTCACAGTAGGACAGTATCAGCATATGTATGTTTTAGATTGCGTCTAAAATACAGTTTCTTCTGGTAAATTGTTTCATAGCAATGGAATTTGTATATTAGTTTTCTACACTTGGGAGTTGAAAAATGGAAGAAATCTTTGCCAGAATAGGAGGCCAAAAGATGATAAGCACAATTCATCTTTCTCTGCAAGTTCTTGGAATTTGAGTCAAACATACATAGTTCCTGCTCTGAATTGGGTACGATATACTAAACTTAGAAATCATGTTTTGAAATTACAGAAGATAAAGTAATAACCACCACTCCCCCCAACTAGTGGATTAAGTTCCCCGATGATGGTTGCTTGTCTTTGCACTAGTAGGTACAGGCATATGTTGCTTGTGGTAAAGGTAGAAAACAAGAGCCTGTGGATTCTATTACTTTGTTTCCCCAAAACCTCCCAGCCCCCACCTGACCTTGCCTTCTCCCAGACTCTCCAATTCTTCCTCCCCTTATCAGCAGCATTGCTTGGCTTTTCATCACTGTTTTAGTCCTGTTACTACGACCTCATCACTTGCTACCTCATGCTGCTTGTCCTGTTGAGAGTGCAAGTTTTCATGTTGTCACTTTGTGACATTTGTTCTTCAAAACTGTGTTCCTTTACTTGAGTTATCATCATGCGTGAGAAGGAGAGCAACCTGTATTCTTTTTCTTTGGTAGATTTTTCTTCCTAAAGTGTAGTTTAGAAAGAAACTAAACTATGTTCTAGTTTAGTTGGCCTAAAACGGAGATCAGTGGCCACAGATGACACTCCAACCACATACCTAGGAGTAGAAGAAAGAACATAGCATAAATTACTATGTTAATTATTAGATATGGTTCCCGTATACTTTTGGTTACTAAAAACAAATTTAAAACACTCGAGGAATGAAGATGAGCTGCTTTGAGAGATTTTAAAGAGATGTTTTTGATTCTGAAAATAACAGTTTTAAAAATCTTTTGTATAAGTGGTAGCATTGTTAGCATTGGGCACTTTCTCAAGCTAATTTATATTTCATTACTTTGAAAAACAGTGCTATTTTACATGTGTCTGGGATATGGGATATCTTATTAAAAGAATACTTTAGAATCCCGTCTCAAGCATGAACCTAATTGAAAAGTGGAATATGCTGTACCAGTAATTGTTATGAAAATCAGGGACTATCTTCCTTTTTAAAAACACAACAAAGTCAGTTTATCTTGTAATATATATATTTTTAAAGATTTATTTAATTTAGGTTTGGGGGAGGAGAGTGTGCACAGGAGCCAGGCAAGGGGGAGGGGGAGAGGGAGAGAATCTTAAGCAGACTCTGCACTGAGCACAGAGCCTGACATGGGGTTCGATCTTGCCACCCTGGGACCATGACCTGAGCGGAAATCAGGAGTCAGAGGCTTAACCGACTGAGCCACGCAGGTGCTCCTGTCTTGTAATATTGAACTGGTAGGTGATTATGAGGAGAATATTCTGTAGGTGAGCCAGAAAATGTGTACACATGCCAAAACTGTTGCTTAAATGAGGAGTACAGTTTTCGTTATGGAGCCCTTATCCACAATGTAGCCAGGTTCTTACACATCAGAGCAAGTGAACTGCAAATAGAATAGTGGGAACCCTCGTTGCCCCCCACAAGTCTTCAGGCATTGCTTTAACAACTATCATGTCAGCATATAATCTTTAAAAATAATGACTGGAAATGTACTACTTTGGAAAATAGTGATCAGAAAGGACAACTGCCCCCCCCCCCCCCTTCCTTGATTATTTAAAGGAATCCTGGGGAGGAACTCTTGGTGGTTAGGTAGGACAAAGAGCATTTTCAAAGCACTTACTTTGGTTGAGTGCTTTTGTGTTTCATTACAACAATGCGTGGACGAAGGTGATTAAAAATGTGCTAGCAGTGCTGATGGTAGCAGCTAAGCAGCTAGATTAATCAAGTATGCATGAAATTTAGCTTTATTAAAACTCCATTTTGGTTGAAATTCCTGTGGAAAAAGTAATCTGTGAGTGAGAAGTTGTGACCTGGGGCAGGGACAGAACAGATGCAGGTACTACGTTATCAAATGGGTGACTTGGAACAGGTAAAACCCACTGAAGGCACTTTTGAAATAAAAGCTGTTGCTCCAGCTGCTGGGAACCAGTTTTCAGTCCTACCCTCTCTACCCGCGCAATTATACACTCTGTTTTGTTGACTCCCATATCCCCTGCCCCTAGACAGTGACTAGTCAAAGCAGGTACTTAGTATATATTTGTCAAGTGAATGAACTTTTGATAACATAGGTTATTAAGACATGCATCTGCCGATGGACAGAATGAATGGATATATAAGGAAGTAATCACATTTTGAAATGATTGTGACTTCTACAGTTTTGTCATCAATGAACTCTTTTGAGAGTTAGAATATATATTAAAGACCAAGAAAAATCTTTGGGCCCCTGGGTGGCTCAGTCGGTTAAATGTCCGACTTTTGATCTCGGCACAGGTCTCCATCCGGGGTCGTGAGTTTGAGCCCAGGGTTGGGCTCTACGTCTGGGTGTGGAGCTTATTTAAAAAAAAAACGAGAAAGTCTCGAGTGCATAATAGCTAACATTTGATGAGTATTGGACTTAACAAAATGCACCTCCACCTCTCCAGGTTGTTAAAATTAACATTTGTATTTTACATATGTGGAGACTGAAGCCCTAGAATAACTGTGAAAGGGCTAGAGCGGTGTTGTTGCTTTTTTGTTGTTGTTGTTGGAAAGACCTGGACTTTGGGGGAACAAAAGTTGGAAATAGTTTATACAAATAATTCAACAGATTTTTCTCACAATGGTAGATCTCCAAGTGTGAGATTTTTTCTAGGGAAAGAATGATTGTGATCTGTGCTTGTATCCCACAGAAGAAAAGCTCTGTATTTGAACTAAAACATTTCCATATTTGGGATTGACCAGATTTAGTTTGTTAGGAGGTGGACAATTGCCCTTTTATGGCCGCTAGACACTCCATCTCTTTTATTTCTCTTCAGCGTGGTGGCTCTGGCACTTCCTCAAGCAATCCTTTTCTCTTCCTTTTTACTGCTATCTGGCATTCCCGGTTCCTCTCCTCTCTTCCCTTCCCTTCCTACCCTATAAGCTCCTCCCTCCTCATTTACATGCAACCTGAACAAACAAGAACATTTGTTCTACATTCCTCTTATTAAAATAATATGTGAACAGTGCTTTTGAATCCGAAAACTGGGCAGATCAAGTGAGAAATGAGGATGTTATGAAAATAGCATGAAATATAGGTCCTAGCAAGTTGTGCAAAAGTCAAGAGGGCTGACCCCAGGGCAAGTAGTATTCCTCTTTCAGATTAAAAGATTGTTGAGTATAATGACCAGACTAGTAGGATTAATTCTTGAGGAATACTAGAACCAAACCAAGGCACTGAGGGATAACCAGGAAAAAAATAAAAAATCACCAGTTTGAATGACTTCCCTTTAATTTTGGTTTCCATTCCAAAGTTCAAATTTATACTTAAAGAATTGATCTAATTTGTCCTAAACTTTCCTTCATATCTAGGAACCATCATCATTTTAAAAGCCCAGGAAGTTAATGTGTTAATTGCATCATTATATTGGCTTATATATAATGGGTCTTATATTAGTATTTGATTATTGATATTACAATGAAACCTGCCTGGGTGAAATTGCTGGAGACCTATACCTGATATATGTAAGTTTTCCTTTCAATTAGTTTTAGACCCATCAAAATTACATGAAGGAACATGGACTTCCAAGGACCTCTTTTCAGGAGTATTGTTTGTAGCTCCATTGAGATCTTTTTTTTTTAAGATTTTATTTGACAGCGAGAGAGGGAACACATGCAGGGGGCGAGTGGGAGAGGGAGAAGCAGGCTCTCCACTGAGCAGGGAGCTCGACGTGGGGCTCTACCCAGGACCCTGGGGTCATGACCTGAGCCGAAGGCAGATGCTTAACAACTGAGCCACCCAGGTGCCCCTTCATTTAGATCTTTATGTCACTTACAGAATTGGTCAGAAACATGGATTATCACTTTTTTTTAAGTTGTCAACATGCTTCATTAAGGAATTGCTGTTGTTGAGCAAATAATAACAGTAACCTATAGCAGGACACTCTCCGTGGATAAAATAGTTTAATGAAGGTGAGGAAATTGTCATCATTGTAGCTTTTTGGACTTGGGTATAAAGTCTCTGCATTTTTCTCTGCATTGTAAAACTTGTAAATTTAATATCGTTTATTTGGGAGACTATAATTATTTTCTCCAATGTAGAAAATAATTTATTAATTTTAGATTGGTTTGTTCATAATTATTGTTTAATTCAAAATAGTCTAAATAATATTAGAGTTTAAGACCTATTCCATAATTTTTTTCTATTGCCTTTTTCTTTTTTAACATATGACTTGCTATTCTAGTTTATTGGTTTAGTGAACACACGCTGTCTACTTATATTTGAAAACTTGATGTTAATACTGTACACCCTTGAGTCAACATGTGAATAATACAAGCTTATAGCTTTGGCCATATTTCCCTGATGTGCACTTCTGCTCTTAAAAAAAAAAGCGGGGGGGGGCGCCTGGGTGGCTCAGTCATTAAGTATCTGCCTTCGGAACAGGTCATGAAAAGAGGGTCTTGGGATCGAGCGCCGCATCAGGCTCCCTGCTTCTCCCTCTTCCACTCCCCCTGCTTGTGTTCCCTCTCTCGCTGTGTCTCTCTCTGTCAAATAAATAAATAAAATCCTAAAAAAAAAAAGATTGTTCAGCATGAAAGTTATGGCCTAAAAAAACCCACTGTGCAGGTTTAATTTATTGTGGAAACAGGTTGGCATTTTTTTCCATTACTGGGATATTTAGTTATTCTTTAAAGGCTCTGGATTCCACTAATCCCTAGAGCTATTAACACATCAGATTTCCCTGGTTTGTTTAACCTTATGCCATTGTTTCATATTCTCTTATCCTTGGAATTCAACAGTTTGGTTTACCGAGAAATAGTTTACAGGTTAAAAAGTGATTTTTCTGAAACATTAAATAAATTTTCATATGATAAGTGGTTTGTTGAGTGGAAAAAGCAAATAGGCATTTATTTTTCATTGAATTAGCGGGGGAAAGTCCTTACTTGGGGAAGGCAAAGAAGATAAACAGTTTAAGGACCAGAGGGTAGGTCTCATTATCTTGACCTTAGTATGGTTGGTGTGTAATCAGAAGTAGGGGAAGGTCCTACCTTGTGACTTTCTGAGCTTCAGTTTTCCCTTCTAAGTTTGAAATAATGCCTACTTCTTAGGGTTGTTAATGAGAATTAAATGAGAACATATATAAGGAGATACATTCTGTTTGTTGTTATGTACTTGTTTCTTCTGATATATGAGGCCAGTTTAGGAAGCTGTGGATGTAAGTAGTAACGGGAGCTTTATCTAACCTTGTGGAATCAGGGAATGAAAATAATAGAAGATAATTTGAAATACAGTTGGTAGCATTAATCAATGAATTGCTTGTGACAAAAGGTAAGAATGAGAAGAGGTCAGTAATACTCATACTGTAGAGAAGAGAAACTGCGTGTCTTTCAGGAGCACGCAGGTATGGAAGTTGGTGAAAGGAATGTTAAGAATTAAGTTGCTGCAGTGGAGTTTAAAGAAAACCTATTTTCTCGTTAGACAATTGGATGTCAGGCAGTTGACTGGACAGTTAATTAGTAAATTAACCCTAACAACGGCTTTGCAGTTTGCCTAATTTAAATTCATAGCACAGCAAAATACTGAGTAAATACATAGCACGAATGACCCAAATGATGAGAGTTCAGCCTGCATCTGTGAAAGGCCTTACCCTTGTTTTCTTCATTGCTACCCCTTAACTCCCAAAGCTTTTGCTCCTGGATTAGTGCTTCACCACCATAAGTTACTGATGATCGATATTTTTAATCACTTATGGTCATATTCAATGCAGAACCTTTCTTTCATCTGTGTTGGGCAGAGGCTCCTCAGATGACTGTTAGAGTATCAGGTTGCTTGTAGCAGCACCACCCAGGGCAAAGCGGTTTGCTGTCAGATTGCACTATCAACCCCTTACCCCTGTGTTGTGTATTACTTTTCAGAGCCCTCCACCCCCGGGCCTCCTGTGAGGCTTGAGGGAGCAGATACTAGCTCCTTGGCCTGTGTTTTTAGTCTAGGGGCACATGAAGGCAGTGTGACAGGTTAATGGCTCAGATACACTTTGGCAGAAAGCCATTCTTTAAGCTTTGAGTTGTGGTTAAAGACCACTTCATCAGAGTAGTTTTGGTGTTACCACAAATGCAGGTTTATTATAATATGACATGTGATAACAGAAGGCAGAGTTAAAATTTGGAAGAAATATCATTTTGGGTATTAACATTCAGGCCAAAAGGTATTTCTTTATTCATGCCATGGTGCTATAAAAAACATTTTGGAGGGGCACTTGGGTGGCACAGTTGGTTAAGCATCGAACTCTTGGTTTCAGCTCAGGTCATGGTCTCAGGGTTGTGGGATAGATCTAAACATAGGAATTTTTATTTTATTATTTTTGTTTATTAAAATTCTCCATTTTAATTCAGTGTCGTATTTTAAATTTTATATTTTAAAATGATAATTGCCATCTTTTGTTTTGCCCTAGGGACAGGATTCTTTGAAAGTGCTTAACTCCTTTATAAACCTGAGTCATAGGGACGCCTGTGTGGCCCATTCAGTTAAGCATACTTTCCGCTCAGGTCATGATCTCCAAGGTTGTGGGATCCAGCACCTCCCCCTCTCCAGTGGACTCCCAAAGAGTCTGTTTCAGATTATCTCTCCTTCTGCCCCTCCCCTGCACTTGCGTGTGTGCTCTCTTTCTCATATAAATAAATAAACAAACAAACAACCCGAGTCATAGCCTTACCTTTATGCATTAGACTTTATTTTGGCTATCCTATCCATAAATGTTCTGGTCTGGGTTATTTAAAAGGAAAATAAAAGGCGGATGCACTGCTGAATTCAAATACTTCAGAATACCAAACTGTGTGTTTGAGATTTGGCTATTTAAGAAATTGGCCAAACATGAATGGGGTTGAGCTAGTACTGTGTCTGTAAATTTCTACCAACAGAAAAAAGAACGTAAAACCTCTTCGTTAACTGAAGATGTCTGTGTAGATTCTTGGTCCTTTTCAACTCAGAAAAAAATGTACTTTGAAGAATTATGATTGATAGTGTAAATAGTAGAGTCATGAGACTCTCATAGTTCCTAGTGCAATTGTAACATTTGCCCTTGTGCAGGGAAAATGTAAGAGTAATTGTACAGTTTATGACATACACATATGTGCACACATGTCTGTATGTATGTGTGTAGTAGCTGAGGTATGGCTTCCACAGTAGTTGTCTTTAGATTTACTAAATTTTATGTATGTATAGCTTTAGACAGCATTTTTTCACTTTCTAGTGTTCAAAGAAAAATTTACCCTTTATCTTTGTAAATTTTATTCAGTAGCTGAAGTACTAGGAGGGTAATGAAAGAAGGTTTCTGAACTTTCAGGTTTTTTGTTGACCCCTCATTGAAGCAAACCAAATCTTGTATCACAGAAAGTTTTAGAATCAATTACTGCACTTTAAGATCCTATCATAAAAATTCGGCACCTGGGTGGCTCTGTCGGTTAAACACCTGCCTTCAGCTCAGGTCATGATCCCCTGAGCCCCGCGTGCTTCGTGTGTCGGGCTCCCTGCTCAGCGGGGAGTCTGGCTTCGCCCTCAACTCCACTCCTCCCCCCCTTCGTTCTCTCTCTCTCTCTCTTTCAAATAAATAAAAAATCTTTTTAAAACAATTCATACCCCAGGCACCCTCTTCACATGTTAGTATCCAGAATTGAACTGTAATTAAATTCTATCTTAATGCAGAGGGTATGGAAAATCATGAACAAAGTTCATGTTACGTTTTGTTCAGAACAAGTTATGTTTTGAACAGAATTTACCATTATGTAAATTTGGGCAAGGTGGTTTCTAAGCTAATTTCTTCATCTGTATAATGAGGATAATAGCACCCACCTTGTAAGACAGATGTGTGTATGAAGTTGAGATAGGTGGGCACAGTTGCTAGTCTCCTGCCAGCCCTCTACTAGATGCTATTACAGTGTAATCTGTAGGGATAGGGCCCTGTTTCTTGTTGCCGGGATGTTGCAAGTCTAGTGCAGTGCCTAACACACAGTAGGCATTTAAATGTGTATTAAATGGTTAAAATAAAAAGGAACCATGGGGCACCTGGGTGGCTTAGTGGGTTAAGCATCTGTCTTCGGCTCAGGTCCTGATTCCAGGGTCCTGGGATCAAGCCCCACATTGGGCTCCCTGCTCAGCGGGGAGTCCGCTTCCCCCTCTGCCTGCTGCTCCCCCTGCTTGTGCTCGCTCTCTCTCTGACAAATAAATAAAATTTAAAAAAAAATTTAAAAAGGAACCAGAATCTGTTATACCATTCTCTCCCTCCTTCCTCTTCTCAGCTTTAGATGAGATAGGCAAAGGAAGCCAATTTTAATAATGGGAGCATTCCAATCCTAGTACGTATTTAGTATTTTTCCATGACACTGCATAATTAGTGATTTTTTTTTTTAAAGGCATAATCTTGTGATAGGTTATATGCCAAACAGAAGACCACAGATGATCCTAATTTTTTGCCTACTACGTAGGAGAGGTTGTTGGAATATCTGATCTGCAGTTTGGATGGAGAGGGGAGAAGACAGTTTTGTTGGGACTTATGTCCTCACTGGCATAGTATTTAACTTTTTTTAATATGGAATACATACATCTTGGAATGGTGTAGCCAAGGACTAGAAATCACCGCCTTATAAAATTTTGTTGTTAAAATTTGCAGACAATAGGAATGAAGTCCAGGAAAGAACTTTTTTTTCTCAAAACCATTCATTCAAAAATATTAGATATGTATGTTTATACACACACATACACACAAATATTTTTCTAAATTAATGTAATAAATACAAAAACAAGGCACACAAATTGTTAATGTACAATAAAGTGAATTTTCACAAAGTGAATATACATGGTGTGACCATCGCACACAGTTGCAGAAAGAAATTACCAGCTTCCTAGAAGCCCTCTTGTAGCCCCTTCTAGTCTTAGTCTCTATACCCTTCTTTTGAAGGTAACCTGTATCCTGGTGAACACTGCCGATGACTTTTGCTTGTTTTTGGAATTTCTTAAAAGCAAAATTATACAATTTTGTACCTTTTTGAGTCTGGTGGCTTTTGCTAGTGATCACCTGATCACATCTGTGGCAATAGTTCACTTTGCTAGTAGCACTCTAGTGTATGATTTTTTTATAATTTATCTGATCCTTGACAGTAGCCTTTTGGGTTATTTCTGGGGGTGTCTGCTGATGCTGTGGACATTCTTGTACATGTCTTTTGGTACCCGTTTATACACATAAGGTTTTTTTTTTTATAATGTGGTTATAACGTGTTTACTAGTTCTGAACGTCATCAGCAATAATAATCACAAGTCAGCAAGCATAGATTGGAAACTGTTGCCAGTCATCTTAGCAGTATCGTTACATTCTCAAGTGTACTTTTATTAAGGAAAAGGCACGGACCTTTATGTACTGCCTAATTGCATAATACTGCTTCTAAGGCTATTCTTTTTTTTTTTTTTTTAAGATTTTATTTTATTTGAGAGAGAGAATGAGAGAGAGCACATGAGAGGGGGGAGGATCAGAGGGAGAAGCAGACTCCCCACTGAGCAGGGAGCCCGATGTGGGACTTGATCCCGGAACTCCAGGATCATGACCTGAGCTGAAGGCAGTCGCTCAACCAACTGAGCCACCCAGGCACCCGCTTCTGAGGCTATTCTGTTCCACAGGTGGAGTCAGGATTAATTTAGGAAGAGACCCATTGGACCTTTTACAGGGAAACATTCTTTCCTACTTCTCCTATTTCCTTCCATGTGATGTGTAATGCTTGGCCTCTCTCCACCGTGTTTATCCTTTGATTCCTCACCAGGTACATGGAAAATTTTATTTTTAGAGTATTAGGACTCCATATAGAATCTAACTTTAAAATTGCAAGGTCTTTTGGCTTAAGAGTTACACTTTTTTTTTTTTTAACTGAAAATTACCTGCTTTTCCATAGTTTTTTAATTCTTGGGAGGCAGGAACTTACCCTGAGAAACCTCCTGAAACGTAACTTGTCTTCCTCATATCCTTTCCTACTAAAAATCTCTTTGGCCCTTTTTGCCGTAGGTCAAGCTTCCCTAACAGAAATCACTTGTAGTCACTTCTTGGGGTTCTGACTTATCTCAGTGCCAAACACCTTTTGTTCACTTGTCCTAGGCAGTGGTTAACAGATAAGTAGAGCCCTTTCCAGACAGATGTTTTATACACTAAATGTTGCATGTATTTGCAAGAGTAGAACCCGTGAAGAACAGGTGAAAAAAATCCTGTTATGGATGGTTGTATATACTCCTACAGACTTTTTCTTCTTTTTTTTCTTTTTTTAAGATTTTATTTATTTATTTAGAGGCGAGCTCACACAAGAGCGGGGGTGGGGGGAGAGGGACAAGCAGACTCTGCGCTGAGCATGGATCCCTCCTCAGGGCTCAGTCCCATGACCCTGAGATCACAACCAAAGCCAAAATCGAGAGTCCCAGCACTGACTGAGCCACCCAGGTGCCCCATTCTTACGGCCTTCTAAATTTCATTTGAGGTAGGGGAAAATGTCTTTTCCTTTTGCTGGCTGCTGCTTCTTTCCTTCCTTCCTTCCCTCCCTACCTTCCTTGTCTCACTAGCATTGGAAAGAATATTTAGGAGATGAGAGAAAAGTTAATACCTCTTCTGATTAATATCAGATTTATTTCTTGCAAAAAAATTTCAGTTGACCACCTAGCCTTCAAAGAACTGACAACTTAACCTGTCTGACAGAAAATTTGTAAAGAGGAAAAAAATCTTCACTACTTAGAATTTGAGGTAGGGGTGAGAAATAAGAGGGGAAGTACATGGGAGAAAACTTTGTGACTTCATCTCATATACAAGCCAGTTGTCCATGATTACTTGCGGATTTTCTATGAAAGATGTTTAGTCCTAAACAGTTTCTGATGGGTTGCTTACATGCTGTCTGGGCTGCCCTTCCTTGAAAGGTATAGATGCTCAGATAATCTCCTCTCTTTCCTTTTGTATCTTTGCTTTAATGGTAGTAGGAACCATTTGTGTGTATATGTACACATGTGTACCTTTTCTCTTTATATATACATATACTCCTCATTTCTTTTGTTTGTTTTGGCACCAACTTGTCTGTTTTTGTTACCAGGCAGGTGTCACTTGACCTGGTAGTAACATAGGACCCCTTAAAGCTAAGCCACTATCCCTCTGTAAGCCATGGGTGTTTTTTTTTGGTTTTCTTTTTAATGAGATTACATGTTGTTTTTTTTAAGATTTTATTTATTTATTTGAGAGAGACAGAGATAGCAAGAGAGAGAAGTGGGGAGGAGAGGGAGAAGCAGACTCCCACTAAGCAGGGAGCCTGATGCAGGGCTCAGTCCAGGACCCTGGGATCATGACCTGAGCCGAAGGCAAACACTTAACCGACTGAGCCACCCAGGCACCCCTGTAAGCTATAGCTTAAGGCAAAACTAAATGTATTTTTTGTGTGTGGTAAAATATATAGAACCTAAAATTTGCCATTTCAGCTATTTTTAAGTGTACAGTTCAGTTGCAGTAAGTACATTTACATTATTGTACAACCATTACCACCATCTGTTCTCCAGAGCATTTTCGTCTTCCCAGACTGAAACTCTGTACTCATTAAACACTAGCTTTCCCCCCACCCCCACCTCCAGCTGCAGCCCCAGCCCCAGCTCCTTGCAACCACCATTCTACTTCTTTGTCTATGAATTTGACTGCTCTAGGAACCTTATATAAATGGAATCCTAGAACGTTTGCCCTTTTCTGTCTGGCTTATTTCACTTACCATAATGTTTCCAAGGTCATCCACATGGTAGCATGTATCAGAATTTCCTTTTTTAAGGCAGAATAATATTTCACTGTATGTATATATCACATTTGTTCTTGTCTTCATTCGTCAGTATAGGCATTTGGGTTGTTTCCACCTTCTGGCTGAGGTGAATATCGCTGCCATGAGCATTGGTGTACAAGTGTCTGTTTGAGTCCCTGCTTTCACTTCTTTGGGGTGTATACCCAGAATTGGAATTGACGGATCAAGTAGTAATTGTTTAGCTTTTGGAGGAACCACCATACTGTTTTCTACAGTGGTTGCACCATTTTACATTCCCATCAGCTATGTACAGGATTGTAGTTTCTGTGCATTGTCTCCAGCACTGTATTCTCTGTTATTGTAGATGATCGCCATCCTAACGGGTGTGAAATGGTATCTCATTATGGTTTTGATTTGCATTTTCCTAATAATTAGTGATGTTGAACGTCTTTTCACATGCTTATTGGCCTTCTGTTTATCTTCTTGGACAAATGTCTATTCAAGTCCTTTTCCTATTTTTTTTCCTTTTCCTATTTTTAAATCAGGTTTTTTGTTGTTGATTTAGGGGTGTTCTTTTTATATTTTGGATATCAGTCCCTCATGAGATGTATGGTTATTTACATGTATTTCTAAACCAATATACATATGTATTTGTTTCGAAGGATCCATTTCAGTTTTACCGTATTTATTACAGTAAATATCATTGAGTAATCCAGCCTTGAAGGAGTAGTGGTGTTTTATTGAGTGCTTATGCAGTGCCAGGCACTCTTTTAGATGCTATACACATATGAACATTTTAAATTCTTGCAAGAATCCTATATGGAAGTACTTTTATCTGTGTTTTCAGTTGAGGAAACTGAGAAAGAGTTTAAGTAGCTTCCATTAGTTTGCATTAAAGCCAGGATTTGAGTTTAAGCACCCCAGCTCCTGACTCCGTGTACTTAACCACAGCACTTGGTTACCTCTCCTGTGTATGATACATTTTGTGTTCTCATCAGATGATACTTTCCACTTCTTGAACACTGCCTTACAAAGCAGTTTATAAGGTCAGGTAAAGTGTCTGAAGGACTTCTTAACAAAAATTAAACACATAGTTAAGATTGAAACCTCTTTAAAGTTATTTAAGTTGCATCGTATTTCCCTTTTTGGAAATATGTTTTCTATAAGGGTGTGAATTTCCTTATTTGAATTGGGTGTATTTTTTCTAAAGTAGTCCACCCAGTGAAATTTGCGGAGACAATTTTTTTGAGTAAATTTTTAACTTGTGTGCCTTTTTCTGTTTTTATTTTAAGTTAGCTGTATTCTAGACTTGGTGTGAGTTGATTCCTAGAGAATGCGATTTCATTTTGCTATTTACCTAAATCAAACTTAATTAGTAAAGAATAAAACACCTGTTTAATTGTATAATGCATTGTAGAGCAAAATGGAATTTTTGCCACTGCCCACCATTATCACAAATAATTGTGTGTAGGGTTGTATGTATTGTTTTATATGTGTACTTGGGGGGAGAGGATAAAAATGTAGATCTTATTTCCTCATTGAAAATGAATGCTACTAACTGGATTGTTTTTTGTTGTGTGTATATAGCCATGACTGGGAGGTTATATGTAATCAGCAATCTATTCCTAATTGTACACATGGAATTTAAAATCTTTTTGTTAATACAAATGATGCTTTATTCAGTATCTCGGTATGCATATTTGTCTACCTATATAATAAATTTCCAGAATCAAAATGACTAGGAATTCAAAGGAATTCACATCTAGAATTATAATAGACATTGTTAAAATGTCTTCCAAAAAGATTGCACAAATTTAAACTCCCAACAGTGCATGAGATTTCCTGTCTCTCCACTTGTACACTAGCACTGAGCATTATCAAACTTTATATCTACAGCAAGCGAACCTTGCATAATTGTCGTGAGAACATAAAAGCTGTGCCAGGAAGCTGGCCATAGTCTTTTATGTGACACCTCCCATGAATGTTTTTTGATAGGTTTGTCACCACCAGGTTCTGTGGCAAGCAGGGTCAGGCCAGCAACTTGATCAGGAGATTAGTATTTCTCTGAGTGTGGCCTTTTTATTCTGATATAATTTTAGTTTACAGAAAAATTGCAAAAATCATACAAGGAAGCTCACCCAAATATTTCAAGTGTTAACATTTTACCACATTTGCTTTATTCCTCTATATATTTACACACACACATGCATACACACACACATTTATTTTCTCTAGACCATTTGAAGGTAAGAAGTAGACAACATCCCCCCTTTTTTCCCTAAGTACTACAGCAATTTTTTCTAAAAATCAGGACAGTCTCTTACATAACCCCTGTACAATTATCAAAACCAAGAATTTAAAATCAATATAATCCTGTTCTCCACTCTGCTAGTTTTATTCAGGTTTTGTCAGTCTAAATAATGTCCTTTATAGCAGAAGTAAATCCTGGATAATATGTTGCACTCAGTTATTATGCGTCTTTAGCCTTGAATCTGGGCCAGTTCCTCAGTTTTTTGTCTTTTATCACCTTGATGCCTTTAAAAGTATAGTTCAGTTATTTTGTTGACTCTCCCACGCTTTACGTTTGTTATGTTTCCTCGTGTTAAGACTCAGGTTCTGCATTTTTTGGCAGTAACATCCCAGAAGTGATACTGTACTTTTCTTAACGCATCATGTTAGGAAGCAGTTGAGGTCAGTTTGCCCCATTCAGTCTTTTGATACATGAAATTAGTTTGCCCAGTGTCTGATCGCCCCTCTCTTGTGGAGGCCATAGATTTTAAGATGCATACTTTCCAAATGAGATCTTCATATGCAATGTTAATGGATGCCAGTGTTCTCGCAACTCAGTCATGCCATCTGGATAGGAAGACTGATGGCTCTTGTAGATTTAACCTGGGAAAGTCCTTTCTCAGGATGGATTTTTGGGAAGGCACCCTCAACCTGGCAATAATCTTGGAGATACCTAAGAAGGCAGATGCTGAGCGCAGCTGGAGATGGTCTCAGTCACCTTTCTTTCCGCTCTTCCTGCTGCTTTTCACAAACTGCTGCCAGATTGTTACAGAGTTCAGCTGAAATTTTTCTTTTATTGTAAAGAAAAGGTAGAATAAAAATTAAGGAAAACCGTGCTTTTCAAATGCTCTACCCAGTCCACGGAATTAAGAAGGGGAGCATGTTTCTCCACCTGATGGGGCTGCAAGCATGGTTTGTCTTTGAAGTCTACCCCTTAGGATATCTGTTCTAATAGAAACATGTTTAATAAATGTTATACTCCAGGAGAGTACATCATGCTCAGTTGTCTTTGTTTTAGTAGCCAAGGACCGCTGGTTACACCTCAACAAGTTTTGAGCAGTATTGTTATCAAATGTGGTTCTTAAGGTAAGAGCAAGTTCAGAACTAAAAATTGAAGTACAACAAAGGCGGACATGTCTTACTCAAGTTGTGTGACTTAAGAGGCTCTTTTCTGCCATGGATGGAGAATGAATAAGCTTTTTACAGTAGAGATAAATTACATATTTATTTTAAAAAATTTTCAATTGGTCAGCTAGTAATCTTCAATCATATTCAATAGGTACAATATTCAAGTTGGATTTTTAAAATTTTGCATTTATTAATTACATAGAAAAACATCTTTGAATATATGTCACTGTCCATTTGTCCTAATGGCATGTACGTTCCATAAAGGCATAGATTTGTGTCTCTTGTTCACTGTTGTATACCAAATACCTGGTTCCTACTAGGTGAATCAATGACTCTGGAGACAAGGGCAGAATGTTACATGCAGCCTTTTCTAATTAGCCTTTCCTATTTTTTTGTGACTAAATTACTAAACAACTTCTAGTACAATTTGCTTTGCTTTTCATATTATATGTTGTCATAGAATAAAGTGATAATGTAGATCACCTATTTGTTTCCTTCTACTGGTGGAAGGCCCAGGTGTGGATCCTCGAGGATATGAATCAAGTTTCCTAATTTCCCCTCAATCAAGTACTGTTTTATTTCACTATCTTAAATTGTAGGAATCCCAATACTTTCAAACTGTATTAAATTAATACACTTTTTACAGCAAATTTGGTGTAAAGTTTGGTTTAATTATGAGTTTGAATTGTTCATGCTTTCCTTCCTTCTTATTTCCTGCAAATACTGCACCAGTGTTTCTTGCCTTCATTTATTTCAATCTCATTATCCTCATTTCTGTTTAAGCAGAAATTTATGAAATACAGAAAAATAGAAATTGCTTTTAGTTCCACAACCCTAGGGCAGAAGAGTTTCCCACATGACTTGTGCTTGCTTTTCCAGCGAGCTCTGTGTTTTTAAAACTGATGTTCTAATATTGTTAACTAGGTAAAACTAGATAGCATCAGGTTCTTGGGGCTTTTTTAGCAACGTATTACCAAATTGTTCTATATTCAGAAAAGATTTTTCTTGTATCCTCTCCCCCACTTTCTGATTTTTGACTTGATTTTCTCATGTGAATCATCTGTTAGGTAGAAAAGGTGTTAAGATGGTGAAGTTATGATAAAATTTTTATCTTGTTTGTTCTCAATACGTTTGTGGTCATGCACTTTCTTAACAGACTGGTAAATATAGAAGGAAATGTATCTGTTATAGGAGAAAACGATACTGCATCTCCACTGTGAGCTTAAAAAGGAAGTGTGTAATATAAGTGTAATGTGTATAGAGGTTTTTTACTTATTTGGAAATTCTAATTCATTGGAGGATACCTGGGAACTGCAGTACTGTTTATAGGTAGGAAACGCTATGTTTAATGATTGATGGTAGCTTTTTAAAAATCCTTTTACTTCAGATAAATGAAAATAGAGTAATTAACATTTTCTCCAGCTTTTCCTATTTTGAATAAAAGATCATTGTTATCTTAGAAAGGGAAAGCTAGTGCAGTTAAAGCAAAATGAATTTGCTACTTTAAAATTATACTTATGACATATATACTTTAGATCACATAAATTTTCCTGAGCTATAGGGGCGCCTGGGTGGCTCAGTCGGTTAAGCGTCTGCCTTCAGCTCAGGTCATGATCCCAGGGTCCTGGGTTGGAGCCCCGCATCAGGCTCCCTGCTCAGTGGGAAACCTGCTTCTCCCTCTCCCACTCCCCCTGCTTGTGTTCCCTCTCTCGCTGTGTCTCTATCTGTCAAATAAATAAATCTTTAAAAAAAAAATTTTTTTTCCTGAGCTATAGTATTATAAGAGCATTGTTAGGTAAATGACATGGATTTTTGTGTTTCATTCGCCAATATGGGTCTGAGGGGAAAATACACAGAACAGAACAAGAAGGAAAGGACATACATTAGGGTATAATCAGCTGTGTATAAGCTAAGTTTTGTTTGTTACTTAAAAAGAAAAGCCAGAGTCATAACTTTTTTCCTTAAATATAAACAGGATTGATTATTACATTTAATCAGAATGACATTTTACATAATACAGCATGCATAAAATATGAGGAACTTGATGCAGATGACAACCTATACTATCAAATGATCCTACAACCTTATATTCTTTGTTACGATGAAGAATTAACTCAGTATTTTGTAAAATTAAAACCATCCTTTGGGTACTTAAAGATTTAGATTATTTTTTATTGTTAAATACACCATAAACCTTATATGAAAAGCATCTTAGGTAAGAGTGGTCTAAAATTGGTTGGTCCAGCTTATTTCTGGTTCAGTTGTTAACACGGATCATGTCAGTAGACACCTTGTTTTTCAGATAGATTGCAAATAATGATAAAAAATTTGTGCCTGCCTATCCCACCATTCCCTGTTGGAAGAGGGAGAGACAGAGCTTAATGTTTAAATTATAATCAATCTCTGAGAAATTGATAATGGACTATAGTCATTTCTGCTGAAAAGTGAGTATTTTGAATACATGATATAAATATTACATCATGAATTTTGAGTCATTCATGTTTAAAGATGGACCTCCTTTTTGCAGTAGATAATTCTTGAAGTTTTATGTATTAGTTGTATATCAGATTAGTAGTGAAAATAGATCTTGTTATGTGCAGGATCCATACAATACCTTGTTATAACTTGACATTTTCAAGTATGTAGACCTGTGAATTTTATTAAATAATTAGAATTTAGTTTAATTGCAGCCTTCAGAATTTTGCATTGTGAACTTACTAAAGCATTTCATGACTTTTCTGAGAAAACCCCTTTTCTTACTCTTCCCCCATTGTAGTAGATACAGTAACCATTAGTTTTAATGAGATAAATAGGACTGTGGTCACATATTATTAAAGAAAGGACTGGGATGGCACACAGCAGTTATTGGAGATGCTTTATTATATAATGAAGGAGCAATTTAATCTTATTAACATTTGTAAGATACCTAGCCTTAGGATGGCACCTAGATAGAATGATGCTAAATTTTAAGTGCTGTTCAAGCTCGGCATGCTCACTGTTGAGTTCTCTTGCACATTTCTGTGGGGGCAGGAGCTGTACTGCACGGGCATTCTCTGTAATTGTTCACTTCATTAACAGGTATTTCTAAAAAGAGAGACAGATACTTTAGTCAACATTTAGTTGTTAATCTAATTTTGAAAGCATTTCAGAGCACCAAGAAACAAACCATTTCAATTGAGTGCAGTGGATCTCTTGCTAGACCTGTAACAAACTTAGGTTAGATCTCAAAGGGTGCTTGATGATTAGAATATTAGTAGTTAGTACAAAGAGTACCGTGTCATGATCTTCGTTGAAAAGCTTTATTTCATTTGTTAACTACGTCTCTCTGAAATTTTCACCATTTTAACCCCTTGAGTAGGTTCTGGCCACGTCTCACTTTGCTTCTTTTTTATAAAGAGGTGGGGGGTGGTGAGGGGTTGGGTTAGCCTGGTGATGGGTATTAAAGAGGGCACATACTGCATGGAGCACTGGGTGTTATACGCAAACAATGAATCATGGAACACTGCATCACAAACTAATGATGTAATGTGTGGTGATCAACATACATAATAAAATACAATTAGAAAAAATGTATAACTGTGCTCTTACATATATATACAAAGAAGTATTTTAAAGGCTGTCTTAAACTTCTTGGGTTTTTTGTACATTACATCTAACCTAGTGAGGCAGTTACATTTTAGTCACATGCTGTAATGGTACATTTAATCAGCTTCAGAGGTTCAAAAAATTCTTTCCTGTGGAAAAAGATTCAGGAATAGATTTTTGCCTTTAATTCCATAACCGAATTCCACAGATTTTCCAGTAGTTCAGTGTTTTAAAACCAATGGTCTTCAGTGGCCTTGCTCATGTTCCTACCAAAACATTGTGTTTTTTGTTTCTTGGTTTTTAAAATTTAATATCCTATAGGGTAAAATCAAAGAATTAATAAATAATTCTTCCAGCAAAAGCTTGTATTATTTACTCATATTTTTAGGCTATTTCAAATAAGTCACTTTTCAGTATTTCAGAGTTAACAAAAATATTCATAGTCACAGATACCTACTGTTTATAAATTGTGAGTTCATAAACAATGTCATATAGCATTAAGTTACACAACAAAATGAACTGTATTGGATTCTTAAGACTTTTATCATCAAAGTGGATAATTTTGTGGGACATCAAATACAGTGGAGAAGTCTTAAGTCAAATTAGGCTTCACAACCTGTAACTGTGACTGAACAAGTCATTTAACCTGTTTATAACTGCTATCTGCTTAAAAAAGAAAACAAAATTCTGTTGGTCCTTTTCCAAGGGTTGTGCTTTCACCATCTCTCCAAAGACCTCATTTCCTATTTCAGAGGAAATAGGGCATCACATAGGAATTAGTTTCTTCTTCCTCTATACTTATTCTTGTTAGCATCCCACTTAATTCCTTTATTTCATAATTTTGGCTTACTGATTTATAACTAAAATACAGTAATAACTGCTAACATTTGTTGAGCTCTTACTGTGTACCAGGCACTGTTCTACGTGTTTTCTATATATTGACACATTTAATCCCTTCAGTACCTCTCTGAGGTAAACACAGTCACCGTGCTCATTTTACACATGAGGAAACTGAGGTCTAGGGAGTCAAGTAACATCAGTCCTATGGCATGATCTGAATCATGGATTTGAACTTGGCCGATCTTACTCTAGAGCATTTTTCTTAACCTTCATGCTGTCTTCAAACTCAAGCCTGAATTATGCTTTCTTGTCCTTGCTCAGGCTTTTCTCTTTGCCCTCTTACAACCAGTTGAAATGCTTTTTTGTCCACTTAGCATATTTCTTTCTGAAGGGCCATACGGTATGAGCTAGCTAAGTAGACAACATTTAGGATTTTTCATATAGTTGACACAAGGTTACACTAGTTTCAGGTGTACAGTATAGTGATTCAACTTCTCTGTGTTACGCTGAACTCACAAGTGTAGCTACACTCTGATAGCATATGACACTATTAGAGTATCATTGACTATATTCCCTATGCTGTGCCTTTTATTCCCATGACTTACTCATTCCGTAACTGGAAGCCTGTATCTCCCTCTCCCCTTTACCCATTTTGCCTGTTCCCCCCGTCCATACCCCTTCCCTCTGTCAAGCATCAGTTTATTCTCTATATTTATAGGTCTGATTCTGTTTATTTTGTTTTTAGGTTTCACATCCGAGTGACATCATAGGGGTGTCTTCTCAGTCTGATTTATTTCAGTTAGCATAATACCCTCTAGGTTCATCTATGTTTTCTCAAATGGCAAAATCTCTCTTTTTTATGTCTGTGTAATATTCCTGTGTGTATGTGTGCGTGTGTGTGTGTGTGTGTGTGTGTGTGTGTACACACACACCATATTTTCTTTACCTGTTTGTCTGTCAGCAGTTAGGTTGCTTGATGCCTTGGCTATTGCAAGTATTGCCGCAATAGACATAAGGGTGCTTATATCATTTTGAATTAGTGTTTTCATTTTCTTCGGGTAGGTATCCAGTAGTGGAATTATTGGGTCATGAGGAATTTCTGTTTTTAATTTTTTTTAAAGATTTTATTTATTTATAACGTATTTTGTTATTTCTGGGCATGGATGGTTATTAGAGGATTTTCCTTTATGCTGTTCTTTAGTAGAGTTGAAATATAAGTCATAAAGGAAATTTCATGGTGCCTAAAAAGCTTACTACAGAATGTGTCGTACAGCCTATATATTTATTTTTTTTCTTATTTTTTCCAGAAAATTTGGTGAGCGGCCTCCACCTAAACGACTCACTAGGTAAGCATTGTATTAGTCTTTCACACAAACCTTTCATGGAAATATCAGATCCTGTCATCTTAAAAACTGTATTAGGTGCTCTTGAAAAGAAGTTATTCAAATACTGGTATCTAGATCATAAGCTTATTCCCATCCTTCCCCACATCCTCCCTCCCCCACCTCACCAAAAAAAGGATAATAGGATATAGTTCAAAAGGGAAGGTAAAAACTTTTAAGAATCTTGAGTATTATATAGTTAATATAACAAGGGTGACAATGTAAAGATAGCTTCCTACATCTAGCCAATCTAGCTGCATTTAGCTAGTCAGAATTTATTGATTATAGGTAGCACCTGAGGATATTTAATAAATGCTTTAGAAAAGAATTTTAAAGAAAATATAAAATTTTACTCACTTTTAAGGAAATGTTACATTGTGTTCTAATTTACAATATACATTTTAATTACAAATGTTAACTGAAAGTATTAGTCTTGAAAATTATTTTTAAATTTTTCAGCAATCAGCAGTTGTAAAATAAAAGGTAGGACACCTAGTTGCACAGTTACATCCTAGAGTTAATGTTAATCCTGTATTCTTAGTATCTTTCAAGAGAAGTACATGCGTATATAAGCATATGCTTGTCTTTTTTTTTTTTTTTTTTTTATCTTTCTTGTCTGGCATCATACTCTGTCATTGTTCTGGACCTTGAACTCCACTTACTGTACATCTTCTACTTTGTTCTCTTTCAAGTCTCCATAGTTTTTCATTGCCTTCACACTACTTTAATATTTCACACTGATGACCACTGGGGTTATTTCCACATTATTGTTTATTATTAAAAAGCTGTTGCACACAAAGAATGATGGGGACATGCCAGAAGGACACAGAAAGGGAACCAGTTTGAAGAGGTTCCCTTTAGCCAAATCATGGACACTTTAATCCTCAAAATAAATAATGATAGTAATAGATAAGAACCAGTAGAATAAAATAGAGTTTAAAAGTCTACACTGAGTTAAAGAAATGATCCTGTAGTAGAGGGAGAGGAATTCTTTTTCTTATAGCAGAATTCCACCTAATAAACCTAGAAGGAATAATGGAACTAGGAAATTACACTTCGGCAACTGCTACAGTGATAATTGTTTCAGGTAAAAATCATCAGTGAATGCTTAAACTATTGGTTTAAAGTCTGATGAGAAACAAATAGTTACTTTGTCTCTAAGCATATCCTCAGAAAGTATGTGTTAATTATAAAGTGAACAATAGTAACATGACAGTGAAGAAACTTGGCAGACACTACCTTAATGAAGTGATCTAAATTAACATCACTAGTAACAGACAAATAAACATCATGTGCATCCTGAGGAGGATGACACAATGTCATTTTTGTGATGTTCTAGCCAAAAATGCATAAGCTAAATCTAAGCATAAGAAAACACCAAACAGATACAAATGAGAGACATTCTATAAAATAAACAGCATTTGATCTTCAAACTTACCAGGATCATGAAAAACAGACTGAGAAATAGCAGATTAATGAAGACCAAAAAGACATGACACCTAAATTCAACTAAATCCTGGGTCAAGAAGAATTTTTCTTTTGTTTTAAAGCTGGAGTTAGCAAATGTTTTCTATAATTGGCCAGATAATAAACATGTTACACTTTCTGGTCCATACTGAGGCTATTGTGACTTCTCCTCTCAGTTTTTATATCCCCAAATCAGCCATAGATATCAATACATAAGTGAATGGTATATCTGTATTCCAGCTCAACTTAATTTACAAAAACTGGTGGCTATCCTGATTCGGTCCAGGAGCATTAGTTTCTCAACACTGCCTTCCACCCCCCAAATAAAGGACATAAAGGACGTTTGTGGGACTGTTGGCACATTTGAATAAAATCTGTATATACAAGTATTTGTATCAGTGATAATTGCATTATGCTCGTTTAAGAGCATGTCTTTGTTTTTAGGAAATTAACACTGAAGTATTTTGGGTTATAAGGGCTTTATGTCTACAATGAGCTCTTAATGCATTAGTTTAAAAACAAAAATACGGTAAAATACTGATATTTAGGGAGTCGAGGAAAGGGACTAGGAATTCTTTGTACTACTTTTGCCACTTTCCTGTAAGTCTGAAATTACTTAAATTTAAAAAGATTTCTAAAGACATTAAATACAATTACATGTTTGTAAATATCTTGAAGAAATTCTAAGCACATGTGTAGACATTTTGAAAGTTACAATTTAATAGATATTTTTATTTTATTACCAGTAGTAATATATTGGTTATGGAATGACTCCTAACCATAAAATATATTTTGATGAATAAATTACTTGCTTTTAATGGATACCTCTGTAAAAATAGCAATCAATGTGGTGGTAATAAATATCATAAGGAAATTGTCCTTTCCTTAAATATATACAGTAATATAATTAGGTCCTGTTTACTTTATCATGATTTTCCATTTATGCTTTAAGCAATTTTCCCTGCTTGGAAAATTTTAGGAGGTTTTAAGTCTCCTGCTTTTGGCCAAGATGGAGTAAGAGGAACTGTAATTACTCTCCAAACTGAAACTGCTATAAACTTGGACAAAATATATAAAATAACGATTTTCAAGATAATGGATGGCAGGTAAGAAAGGACAGTGATCCTTGAGAGACAGGAAACAAATGAGGTGAGCTCCACAATTACCCTAGCTTAGTACCTAGAGAGTTTCTAGGACATGACATAGAGAGGAGGAATCCAGGTGGAGCCTGGTAAGCACCTTGAGCTGAAGAGATGGAGCTAGGTATCTAGGGGTTCAAGGTGGCTAGAGTTCCCAGGTCAGAGAGCTGGAGAGGAAAGAGATCCAGAGATCTGCAGAAGGTCCTCTCTCGTCTTCAGCTGAGTATTGATCAGCACACATGTGTTGGGAAGCTACCCAAGGCTGGGGATTAAAAACCAAGTTGAAGAATTAGAGAAAAAATTTCCCGAAGCTCATACTACAAACTGCCTGTTCCCAGTGGCTAAAGTGGAAAAATATTATACTTCACGACGCATCTACTAGAGTACTCCTACACAGAAGGGTTTTCCGTTAGTAGTGGTGCAAAATTTGGCCACTAATGCTGCTCTGGGTTTACCTAACAAAACTTAAAAACGAGATTGAAAGGATCAGATTCTTTCCAAGTAACTTAAATGTATACCAGAACAAAGCTCAAGAATATTTGCAGGAATAGAAAAATATCAAATACTCAAAAGTAAGATTTACTGAGTCTTAACATCTAATCAAAATACACCAGTCATACAAAGAAGCAGGAAAATATCCATATGAGGAGAAAACTCAAAACCAACCCAGAAATGACATACATGATAGAATCAAAGACATTAAAGCAGTTATTATATTTGTCTTCTGTATGTTTGATATGCTAACATCAGGAGTTCACCTATTTTTTTGTTAAAGGGTCAGATGCTAAATATTTTAGTTTTGTGGTCCATGTAGCCTCTGCTGTAGTTACTCAACTCTTGTAAAAAAGCAGCCATAGATCACGTGTAACCCAATGGACATGTCTGTACACTGGAGTACAATTTTTGTCACAAAGAGGGTTGCATCAGATTTGGTTTATAAACTGTATTGCGATCCCTGAGCTAGAGGAAAGATTGAACAAGTTAAATAGAGGACATGGAAGATTAAAAAGGTATCTAAATCAAATTTCTAGAGATGAAAATTAAAATATTTAAGATGAAATACTCTTGATGGAATTAATTACAGTTACATGTTGCTGAAAGAAAGACTAATGAACTTGAAGACATAGCAGTAGAAACTAGCCAAAATGAACATAGAGGAAAGGTCTGGGGGTAAAAAAACATGATCATAAGTGAGCCGTGGTTTATGTTCAGGTGGTTAACATCCAAGTAATTGGAGTCTTCGAGAGGGGAGGTTTGACTAAAAGAAGAGATGAAGAAATAACAGCTGAAGCTTTCCTTAATTTGGTGAAAACTGTTAAAACCATAGTTCTGAGAATTCAGTAAACCCAAGTGCAAAAACTGCACTGGAGCATGTAGTAATCAAATTGCTTAAAGTTAGTGATAAAGAAAATGTTAAAAGCAACAGAGGAAAAAAAATACATAAAGGAATGCCTCCTTTGCTAGGGAGAAGACAATGAAGCAAGAGCTTTAAAGTACTCAAAGAGGGGAAAAATGCAGCAACCAGCAACCTAGAATTTTATCCCCAGGCAAGACAAAATAAAGACCTTTTTAGACACAAAAAACTGGAAAGGAGATAACAAATATTACAAGTAAGTTTCTGCCAATAAATTCAACAACTTTTGAAGAAATGCACAAATTCCTTGAAACTAGCAAACTACTGAAGCTTACTCAAGAAGAAACAGATAACATGGGGCGCCTGGGTGGCTCAGTTGGTTAAGCGACTGCCTTTGGCTCGGGTCATGATCCTGGAGTCCCGGGATTGAGTCCTGCATCGGGCTCCCTGCTCAGCAGGGAGACTGCTTCTCCCTCTGACCCTCCCCCCTCTCATGTGCTCTCTCTCTCTCTCTCTCATTCTCGCTCTCTCAAATAAATAAATAAAATCTTTAAAAAAAAAGAAACAGATAACCTAAATAGTCCTATTATCTGAAGAAATCAAATTTGTAATTATAAACCTTCCCGCAAAGAAACCTACAGGCTCAGATGATTTCACTTTTGAATTCTGCCAGACATTTGAGAAATAAATCAAGCCAGTTCTTTATATACTGTTCCAGAAAGTTGGAGAGCAGGATATTCTTTCCAATTCATTTTGTGAGGACAGCATTGCCTTGTTAAAAGCAGGGTAGAGACATTTTAAGAAAATAAAACTATAAACCAATATCCCTTACGAACACAGATGCAAAAGTCTTAAATTTTCACAATGAAAACAACAATATGGCTTTATCTTACAAATGGAAATCAGTGTAATTTAGTATATTAACAGAACAAAAAGGAAAATCATATGGTCATCTCAAGAGGTTTGGAAAAGCTTTTGACATTCATTCTTGATCAAAATTCTCATCAAACTAGGAATAGAAGTATTTCCTTATTCTGAAAAGGTATACCTATGAAAAAACTATATTTAACACGATACTTAATTGTGAAAGACTGTTTTCCCTCAAGATCAGGAACAATGCAGGGTTGTCTGTTTTTACTACTTCCATGTAACGTACTTGAGGTTCTAGTTAGTACAGTAAGTCTAGGAAAGAAAAGAAAGGTATCCACATTGGCAAGAAAGAAGTAAAACTGTCTTTATTTGCAGACATCATGATCATCTATATGGAAAATCCTATGGAATCTATAAAAAAAAAAGCTGCTAAAACTAATAGGTGAGTTTTATCAAGGCTGTAGGAAACATGACCAACATATAAACATGAATTGTATTTGTTATATGAACAATGGGAAATTGAAATTTAATAAAAAATGCTATATTTAATAGCATCAAAAATATGTAATTTTTAGGGGAAAATCTGACACAGGATGTACAAAAACTGTACACTTGAAAACCTTAAAATGTTGTTGAGAGAACTTGAAGTCCAAAATAAATGTTCTTGAGAAAGAAGAATCAATTTAAGATGTCACTTCTTCCCAAATTCATCTATGGATTCAACATAACTACCAGCCAAATCCCAGTGGACTTATTGTAGCAGTTGACAAGCTGTTTCTAAAATTTATATGGAAATGCAGACAACCTAGATTAGCCAAAACAACCTTGAAAAAGAGCAGTAAGAATGTAGACTTCTTGTTTTCAAAACTTTATAGAAAGCTACATACAGTAATCAAGGATGGTATTGGCATAAAAATAGCCAGGGTAGATCACTGTAACAGAATAGTAGCCAGAAACAGTTCTTGTGATCTGTGTTCTTCAGTCAAAGGTGCAAAGGCAGTTTAGTTAAGGAGTTTTTAACAAAGGATTCTGGAACAATTGGATATCCGTATGTCCCTACCATTTACATACACATAAACACAAAATAACTATGATCCATGTCTAGAACCATATATAAAAATTAGCTAAAAATATACCTAAATGTAGAACTTAAAATCATACAGCTTTTAGAAGAAAATATTGGAGAATATCTTTGTGACCTTGGGTTAGGCAAAGATTTCTTAGATATAACACCAAAAGCACTATCTCTGAAAGAAAGAAATGGATAAATTTTACTTCATCCAAATTAAGAATAAAGCATTTGTATCCAGATTATGAAAAGAACTCCAAAAAATAATAAGAAATAACCTGTTTTTTTCAGTGGGAAAATGATTTAAACAGATACTCCAGACAATGTTTATATATGGCAAATAACCATTAAAGAAATGCAAAGTAAGACCACAGTGAGAGGGCACCTGGGTGGCTCAGTCGGGTAAGCGTTTACCTTTGGCTCAGGTTGTGATCCGAGGGTCTTGGGGTTTCTGCTCAGCGGGATCCTGCTTCTCCCTCTCTCTGTTGCTCCACCTACTTGTACTCTCTGTCTGTCAAATAAATAAATAAAATCTTTAAAAAAAAACAAAAAACAAAAAACCTTAAAAGACCACAATGAGATACATGTTAGAACAGACAACACTCTTATACCCTGGTGGTGGGTATGTAAAGTAGTATTAACAACTTTGGAAAATAATCTGGCACTTTCTTAAAAAGTTAAGTATACTCCTACCATATGGCCCAGCCATTCTATTTTTACATATTTAGTCAAGAAAAATTAAAACATGTGAATACGAAGACTTAAACACAGATGTTTGTGGTAGTGTTAGTTATAATAGCCAAACAGGCATAACTCAAAACATCCACCAGCAGGTGAATGGATCAACAAATTGTGGAATATTCTGCAATGGATTTCTGTTCAGCAATAAAAGGAATGAACTGGTTATATATGCAACAACATAGATAAATCTTACGATAATTACTGTCAGGTTTCAAAAGAAGTAAAAATACGGATATTTATTATATGATTCCATTTGTATAAAATTCTGGGAAATGGAAACTAATCTATAATGGCAAAGCAGACCAGTGGTTTCCTGGGAACAGGGAGAGGTAGGAGGAGGGATTACAAAGAGGCAGAAGAGAAACCTGGGAATGATGACTATCTTCATCTGGACTGTGGTGATGGTGTATATCCAGTATGCCAAAACTTACCCAGCCGTACACTTGAAAATGAATACATTTTATTGTGTTTCAATTAAATCTCAATAAAGTTGTAAAAGATTTGATTAGCTTTTGTCCTTCAAAAATACCTTAAAAGGAATTAGTGTATCTTCTAGGGGGAGAATTCAGTTAAGCTTTTATTTCTTTTTAAATCTTTTTTGAAGAGAATGAATTTACAGGTTTTTATTCTTTATTACCTTTTTAAAAAATTATTTATTTTATTTTTATTTTTTAGAAAGGGAGAGAGAGAGAGGGAGGTGGAGGGCACAGGGAGAGGAGAATCTTAAGCAGGCTGAATGCCCAGCACGGAGCCCAACACAGGGCTCAGTCTGACAACCCTGAGATCATGACCTGAGCTGAAATCAAGAATCAGACGCTTAACTGACTGAGCCACCCAGGCGCCCCTTATTCTTTATTATCAAAGCTAATATAAAGAAAATTTAGTAAAAACAGTTTGTATAAAACAGAAAATTGGATTGTAAAACCAGTGACCAATTCTGATAAGAATTTAATTTTAAGCCCAAAGTAAAAATTAAGAAGTTCCCCTTTTGATAGTATAGCAAATATAGATTTTCTCTGGTTCCTTTTAATCATATTTTCCCGTTTTTCCTTTAAAGAGTTTTCTCTGTTGGAAAACTTTAGTGTCTTTTATTCTATTAAGAATGTTTTTAGGGGCATCTGGGTGGCTCATTTGGTTAAGTGTGTCTGTCTTCTGCTCAGGTCATGATCCCATGAACCCGAGTTGGGCTCCCTGCTCAGTGGGGAGGGTGCTTCTCCCTCTCCCTCTACCCCTCCCCCACCTCGTGCTTTCTCTCTCCTGCCCTTTCTCAAATAAATACATTTTTAAAAATGTTTTTAAAGGAATTTTATATCTCTTTTAATTGGGGGGAGGTAGGGAATTAATTCAGAGAGGGTCCCTTAAAAAATAAATCTTTTAAAACGACCCTATTCTGTCCTTACCCTCATCTTCCAAATTAAGCAATATTGAAAAATTGTCTTTTTATTAGAGGACAGTGTTTTGGAAAGTGCTTAGAACACAGTTCTGTCTACACAAAATGTAAATTTTTGATTAAGGATAATTAACACCATGTACTACTCAGCATTACTGTGGATTCACTTTTCTTTTAAATATTACATTCTTTCAGAAACACATACATAGAAGCAATTGAGTGCTAACATACAAGGGCATCCTTCTCTCTCGAAATAGTCCCCTTCATGAGACTCACAGGTATAATTGGCTGTGGATTCAAACACAAAACAGAATAACCAGACCTTGTATTGACATAGAGAAACAGTTCTTTTATTGTGGAGGCTTCTCATTTTGTCATTTAGAGCCTGGGGTCATCAATGAAAATATTAGTTGCAATGCAACTAGGTGTCAGTCTCCAGGTATGCTGAATAGATCACAGCGAGTGTGCTTATTCCTTATGTGAGAGAGTGTGTCTGAGCTCTGCAGTTACGACTTGCAGCAGCACTGTAACACGTGCTTTTAGAAAACACAGATGTTATTCAGCTTAAAACACCATTGTGCTAAGAGACTTTGTTGTCAATACTCAGAAGGTTAGAACTGAAATTTTGAATATGCTTGAGTTATACGCAACCTTCAAAGGCATGTATTCTTAACTTTCTTCCCCCTGTGATACTGCAGACTAGTATCCACTAACTCATGCGTTTGCTTGAATTCATTTACTATTGGGATTTCTTTCATTAGGTTCTTTTTTTTTGAAGCCCTATCCCCTTTGGTCTCACCACCATACCTCTGTTCTCACTGTACTGGTACATACCTCCATTACTGTCCTGGTCAAACTTTTGGAAAACTCAGTTGCCGTTTGGCTTATTTTCAGGTTGCCCCAGAAAAAGGAATAACATCCTAAGAGAATAGTTAAAATTTAACCTCCGTATCTGTTGTTTACTTCAACACAGGTTATATACATTTTGTAAATATTTGTGTATTAATTTTGGGATTCTGTTGTCTTTGAGTGAGCCTGTATTTTTTTCTTTTTGAATCTCTTTTCTTTCTTGTCCATAGCATGCAGTTTTGAGAAGCATTTTACCAGTGCCTAATGAGAAACTCTTAAAGCAATGTATTCTTCTTGTCTGCCCTGGATTATAGTTAAAGTCGCTATTTGCTATGCCTATTTATGATCCGTCCCCTTCAATTTGTGACATGAGAATCATCCATTCTTTTTTATTGACTTAGGTCAGATTAATGTCTGCTTTGGTTCTTTTCTAGAAATCAGAGGTTACTTTACATTTTACATTACAGATTACAATATTCATGTTTTAACCTAATTATGGGTTTTCCTTTTGCTTCATCATAAGACAACAACCATGAGTAGCAAACACCATATAAACTAAGTTAAAATGAAACAAATTTAGATTTATAGTAAAATAAAACCATAAAGTTAAATATACATTGATAGTAATGTGTGACCTTTGCTCTATATAGTTTTTAGTCAGGTAATTAGTTTATAAGTGGTAAATAATTCATGTAAAAGTGGTTGCAACTAAAACCCAACCTCACTTGGGCCAGTCGTATGTTTGTAGGGCATCTTGGGGGAAGAAGAAAATGAGCTGGAATAGGAAGGGTCCATGTGGTCCCTGGGATTCGAGGAGCCAAGTTTGGATCAACCAGGCCTAGATGCCTAAGAACCAAGGTGATGACCTACCTTTCAATGTCAGTACTCCCTCCTGCTACATGTTATCAAAATCCTCAAGTCTGATTTTTCTCTACACGGGAAAAGCCTTAAAGAAGTAGTGTTTCCAAAATAAACTTAAATAAATAGAAACTTAAAATAATAGAACACAGAAGTAATGTTCTATTAGTGATGATGACCCAGTCCCTACAGTGTAATGGCTTTGTCTATTTGGGAGGGAGAATAAAAACCACCAAGAGTTTATGAAAGGATTTTGCTGTGAGACAGCATTTAAAGCAGTTTACCTCTATATCAACTTCCATAGAATTTCATAGGATTATGTATGAATCATTAATTTTATTTTTATTACAAGAGGGAATGGAATGAAATTTGCAGCATTCTCCTAGGAACACGACCTGTACTGTTGTTTGGCCTTGGTCACCAATAGATACGGAAACCTAGTGTAGCATCCTTAATGTTTCCTTAGTATTATGAGAATAGACATTGTTAGCCCTATCCCTGGATTATCATTTTCAAAACTGGCAGTTGAGGGGAAAACAAGAGATCCTGGTCTGGTCTGATAGTTGGGCCAATACTGTATTACAGATAACCTCTGTTGAAGATTTGTTTAAGATTTAGTAGTCCTGCAGTGAAAGAATTGATTTTACTTTATGTGAACCAGTTGCTCTAAAACTTCTTTGAGTAGAGCACTCTCAAATGCAAATTGTAACTGTTGTGGAGCTCGCTTTGAGAAGTATTGTCTGTGATGATGTAAAGAACTTACCTGGGGAATCTGACAGAAATAGGGCAGCTCCATGAGTTTTTTTGGGGTTTGGGGGGGGCATGAATCTGGACACCTTTTGGCAACATTCCAGCGGAGCAGTGAGAAGAGTCCAGCTGAGGCTTCTGAGCTATCCAAGTGTCCCCAAGTCCAATTTCAAGGAAGAGTTTTTTTTTAATAATTGTATTAAATGTCAGCCATGTATACTTAATTGATTAAACAAATGAGAATGTCATTATTCATTCTGTTTTGCAACTTTTCTTTTAAAATTATCTTTCTGTTTTTTATTGCCTATGCAGGGATCAGCAAATGCTTTCGTTTTGTAAAGAGCCAAGTAGTACATATTTTAGGATTTGAGGTCCACATGATGTTATACAGTCTACTTTTCTTTTTCACAATTCTTAAAAAATGTAAAAGACATTTTTAGTTCCTAGGAAGTATGAAAACAGGCTGCTGACATGGTTTTCTAAAACCTGGCCTCTAGTACTGTTTCCCAAAGTGTACTCGCAGCTCTCTCCAATGTTTGTGGCCGTGGTGTAAATGGGTTTCTTTTCTATAAGACAGTTCATGTGGGAACTTCTATTATTTGGATTTTAGAAGTGACAGAAATCTAATTTGAGAAATAAAGGGACTGAGCCTGTTGGTAGGATGACTAGACCTCCCCACTTTGTGGGTCACTTCGCTGTGGCTGTGATTGCTCCCAGCTCATATGTCCAACACACACACACACACACACACACACACACACACACACACACACACACACACACACACACACACACACACACACACACACACACACACACACACAGTGTAAATCACATATTAGTCCCTTGGCTGAGCCTGTTGGTAGGATGACTAGACCTCCCCACTTTGTGGGTCACTTCGCTGTGGCTGTGATTGCTCCCAGCTCATATGTCCAACACACACACACACACACACACACACACACACACACACACACACACAGTGTAAATCACATATTAGTCCCTTGGCCCAAGCATGGAGGTAAATGAGTGTGGAGTAAGGGGCTCTTTTACAAAAGAATGGGAATTAGCACCATAAGAATATTTTTTTTTAATGAATTTTGTTTGCAGTATAAGAAGTTTCAAATTTTAAAGGAAAACACAGCCAAAAAAGGGACAAATATGATGACAGGCAGTTTGAACATACTAACCTGGCATGGCACTTGCCATTATTTCATGTTAATAAAAATATTGATTAAAAATAAAACTTTCCACTTTTCTAAACATTAAGCTTCTGTGTTTTGTGTAAGCAGATTCTTTCAAAAGTAGTTGCTACACAGTGTTCTTCAAATAATTTTTAATTGGTTTTTATTCAGAATGAATATTTTATGTTCTAAGGAATCATTAAATGAAATTAACAAAGAATATACTTCAAACTTGTTAGAATAGTAACTCTTCCAAGAAATTATGAGTTTTAACTTTGTCATTCTTTTTAACAGTTCAATAATACAGAGTAGTAATTTTACTAGTAAGAGTCTTACAATACCTACATTATGTTTTCCAATGATAAAATTTCCCTTATTCTTTTTTAAAAAGACAATGGATGATTTTGCCATTTTATTGAAATACTTTTGACTTTCTCTAAACCAGTGGTTTTCAACCAGGTGACCTCTCCCTTATACTCCGCTCACATTTGCCAGTATCTGAAGACAGTTTTGGTTGTCACAGTTTGAGGAAGGGTGCTGCTGGCTTCAGATGGGTAGAAGCTAGAAATGTTGCTGAACACCCTCCGGTGCACAGAACAGTCTCCTCATAGCAAAGGATTATTTTGCCCAGG
Organism: Zalophus californianus; assembly: GCF_009762305.2. Lineage (NCBI taxonomy): Eukaryota > Metazoa > Chordata > Mammalia > Carnivora > Otariidae > Zalophus > Zalophus californianus. Next base: position 21,215,442 of record NC_045596.1, read on the forward strand.
CTGTCAACAGTGCTGAAACTGAAACCCCATTCTGTTGGTGAAACCCTACTGTACTTGGATGAAAGGCACATGGGCTCTCATTCTGTGGGCCCTATTATTTGTTTTTCTTTAGAGTATATCGTCTTTGTTATGGCTCCTTAAGAAAGCTGGAAGAAATGATCAAGCTTTAATTACCAGAGAACATAATTTTAATGGGTTTGATGTTCTATTAAGGAAGCAAAGGTTTTTTTTTTTCCTTGTTGAAAGAAGCTATTTGGCAAATTAGTTACAAGACAACTATTGGTTATCTGAAGGTTCTTGTTGCTTTTTCAAGAATCTATATTATAAATATGAAGGGAGAGGATGAAAACTGGAGCTGTCATCTTGCACTCACCATAAACAACTTGAGATCTGAAATCTTCGGTCACAATCATAATTGTACACAGCTGCTTTCAATACAAGCAACTAGCATCATGGCCAGTGCCAGGGTAGAACAGGCTCTCAATAAATCTTTAATGGGAAGATGGATAAATGTAAGATTTACCTGTCATGGCCACAGATAGTGTGCCTTGCAAGTCAGGTGACATGCCTGATCATTTACCTACAGGCCCTTTTCAAGTTTGCTCTCAAACTTCAGTGGAAATATTGCCACCCCTTGCCCCCTCTTCTAAGAGTATAATAGTAATAGTAGGAAAATTTACTGACACTTGGTGTAAGTTAGTCGGGCTAACTTACTTAAAATATATAGGTACACTTCTGTTTTACAGGTAAGAAAACTGCGTGTGTGTTGCACAGCAAAGCTGTGCATTTAACTGTTGCAAAGTATCTGATAGTATAATTTTGTCCTTGAGAGTTGGACTACCTAAGTTTGAATTCTGGGTGTTAATTATCCTCTTGAGAAAGTTACTTAACCTCTCCCCCGGGTCTAAAATACGCCTAATTGTGTGTCTTAAAGAGTTTGTGGTCTGTTCGGAAAGACAAGAAAGACTTGAAATCTGACAGACATACCAAGTAATTGCTAAATGATATAATAGGGATTATAGATGTAAACAGATTATAGGGGGTGAAGTATACTTGCTACTTAAAATTTTTCTTTAAAAAATAAAATTTTTCTTTCCAAGTATACAGCAACTTTTCAAGTTTCTATGCCAAGAACTAGACTTCACCAGTTTTGTGAAGATACTGACCTTCTGACTTTGCTCTTAGTTTCTTGTCCACCCTGAACTCTATGATTAATCACCTGAGTAAGGCGTCAAATACCTTATCATCATTACCCTTTCCAGGCTGTACCTCTTACCCAGTACCCAGCAGTTTTGAGAATATGCTCTCTGTATTCCCAGCTTTGGAGTGCTAGAGGGAATTGGCACCATCATTTATGGATTCTACCATTAGGTTGTCCTTTGATGGTGATCTTCAGTCATTTTACTTGTCCATTGTCGGCTGCTTTTTGCCATTCCTTTGAGGGTGTTGCCAGATATTTATGGCTCTTTTCTTACCATTAGATGTTACAGTGGCTTCTCATTCTACAAATAATTTGTAAAAGGTGTTCTGTTAGCTGGCATCCGTTAGACTTCTTGCTAAAAATAAAGTGACCTTGACCTCTGCAGCATCTCACCTTTTGATTCTTACCCTCTTTCAAGGTTGTCTCCTTCCATAGCATCTAATAAACAGTCCAATTCTACCCCTTTCTGGTTCTTCACCATTTTATACATTTTCTTCTTGACTCTCCTGTCACTGTGCTTTCTTTCTGGGAGATTTCATTCAGTGTGGTGGCTTCATGTGTGAACTATATACCAGCAGACCCCACTTTTGTTCCCCAGACCTATCTCTGGAACTGCAGATGGGAATTTCCAACACCTATTGAATACTTAGAGCCTGGAGGTCAGGGACACTTCAGAATTCACATTTGTCAAACAGAATCTATTAAGCTACACCCACTTTTCCCAGACCAAAAGATACAGTTAGCAAGTCTTTCCATCTTCCCTCCTACTGTCTCCTGTTACCTCTTTTTCAGTGTGACAGCCTTTTTTTCAAGTTTGTTTTGTCTCAGTGCTTTCTAATCCTTTCTCTGTTCCACCACTAAAAGGGAAATTAATTGAATGTTTAAAAAACCTTAAGATCTCTCATTGCCTTTTTGTCTAGATTGAAAATCCAGTGTTTTTCTTTAATGGGGTTTGGGTAAAATTAAATGATCTTTTCCCCATTCTCAAAGAGAAGGATTTTATGTTATTTACTTATTTATTTACATTTAAATTTTTTTCCCAGGTCCCTTAAAAATTGTGTTACTTGCTACCACTTTTATCATCTATCATAGAGTGATATTTGAATTAACTTAAACTTTCAGAATTAGTATCTTGTAAGTTTACAAATGTCAACATTTTCTTTTTTTTTTTTTTTTAAAGATTTTATTTATTTATTTGGCAGAGAGAGACACAGCAAGAGAGGGAACACAAGCAGGGGGAGTGGGAGAGGGAGAAGCAGTCTTCTTGCCGAGCAGGGAGCCCGATGCAGGGCTCGATCCCAGGACCCCGGGATCATGACCTGAGCCGAAGGCAGACGCTTAACGACTGAGCCACCCAGGCGCCCCAAAATGTCAACATTTTCAAGGGGTTTGACAAGCCTTTCACACCTGGACTCAACCCAGTGTGTCCCCTTTCCTCACTGCCATGGCTCACTTTCCACTCCTGACATGAACTGCAACACACTGGGCAAGACATTCAAAGTGGTTTTAAGAATCTTCTTACCTTTCTGGTTTATGAGGATTAAATGAAGCAGTACACATCAAATGCTTAGTTCAGGGCCTGGCAAATAGTAAATACTCAAGAAATATCGGCTGCTGCTTTGTTGTTGTGTTGATCTTATTCCTCAGCCTGAATCTCCGTATACCTGAATGTGCAAGGTCTCTGGTGTCTTTATATGTACTACTCCCAGATGCTGGAATGCCTTCATCTTTCCTCGTCCCACTTCCTATGCCTACTCCTCTTCCTTTTTGAATTTAACTCTTCTCAGAAATTTTTCCTAGCGTGTACAGTTAACCCTTGAACAACAACATGGGTTTGAACTGCATGGGTCCACTTATATGTGGATTTTTTCCCATAAATGCAGTACAGTACTGTAAGTGGATTTTCCTTATGATTTTAATAACATTTTCTTTTCTCTAGCTTACTGTATTATAAGAATCCTATGTATAATACATATACAAAGTATGTGTTAATCTACTGTTATCGATAAAGGCTTCTAGTCCACAGTAGGCTATTAGTAGTTAAGTTTGGGAGGAGTCGAAAATTGGAGGCAGATTTCTGACTGTGCAGGGTGCTGGCTCCCCCAACCTCCACGTCGTTCAAGAGTTAACTGTAGTTCTTTATCACCCTTCCCCTCCTTGACACAAATATTCCCTTGGTGGTGCTTTTTGTTCATACCTCTGAGTCGTGTATTTTATTACAATTTGTTTTCCAAACTCTTGTCTTGGCTGGACTTTTAAGCTCCTTGTCAGCAGTAGGGAATCATTCTCAAGCTATTGGATCTCAGTGTTACCTGCCCTGCCTCGCAGCTAACAGGTTTTCAGTCAGTAGCCACACAGGCTGCCATCTAGATTATCTCATTAATCCCCACAACCACTCTGTGTTAGGGCTGCATTATTAAATGACTGGGTGAGGTGAAATGATTTGCCTCAAGCCACTTTCTAAGTGCTACAAGTCTAGAACTCCCCACATTTAATAATGTACCGTTGCTGCATAGCTGTCCTCTTATACATTTGTCTTTTATTTACAATTAAATAAAATAGCATTTAATGCATTAAAAGTGCTTTTTGATTGTTTTTGCTTTAATTTCATAGTGCATAAAACATCTCAAGAATTGCGACTGCAGATTCAGAATTGTTTGATCTGTGGAGACTTTGTATACTCGTATTGCTTAGCAAAATAATCAAGAGAATAAATATTTCAGACAGTGGACTTTTTATGCAGTTTATGCATAATAGGCAGTTGAAGTAGTTTGTACTTGAATTAACACTATTTTTTTCCAAAATTTAATTTAGTTTTACACTAACTTGAATTAACCTTTATTAAATTTTATTATGTCTTCGGTAACATCCTTCAGGGTAATTGTGTGTTTGTGTATAAATTGTAGCCTTTTCATAGTCTTTATGTAAGGCTGTTATTTTTAAGAACATGTAATAATAATAGTGTAATAAGTTTGGGTAACCTAATGATTTGTTACAGCTTTGTATTCATTGGAAAATGCTGATTATAGTAGCTGGGGGAATGAATGGCATTGGTGGTGGTGGAGAATTAGATTATTAAATATAAAAGTGTTGCACGTCATTAATTTTACAGACAGTTGAAAGCAAAGTAAACAATGTATATAATGATTCTAGTTATTCTATAGAAGTTGTAATTGTGATTTAATTCAGTTACATCATAAATTCCAAGAATGAGGGACAGTTTCTTCCTTTTTTTTTTTTTTGGCAGTTTCTTCTTTTAAAGAATAAAATACAGAGTTGAAGATGAACAATATTTATTTCCCCATTGTATAATATTCTTTAAATTTAGTTATTGGATTTGTTTTGCTTTTTTGTTTTCATTTTTATATTTGCTTATTTAAAAATATATTTAATCATTCTTTTCATCACAGAGCATAGTAATATTCTAAATCTCACCCCTGTAATAGTAATACTTATATTTTATTTTAGGGAAGCTATGCGAAATTACTTAAAAGAGCGAGGGGATCAAACAGTACTTATTCTTCATGCAAAAGTTGCACAGAAGTCATATGGAAATGAAAAAAGGTAAGGTTATTGTTTTTCTGATGGGTAGTTAATTGTAGCTATCATGAATTTGCAAGTGATGTATTAATATACAAGTTTGAGGATGGTTTCTTTTATTGGGTTGCTTTGCAAGTACCAAATGAAAAATGGGGGATTTGTCTCTATTGAAGGGGAGAAACTTTAGTAAAGATCATCTGGCTAGGTCTCTGACGTTATGAAATGAAATAATCTATAATTTGCCGGATTGGGGGGCAGCCTACATGATATTCCCTAAGTATTTCTGTGGTGCATTAGCTCATTCAAAAAATAGCTTTCCTTTTGGTGGAAAATGTAGTTTTATAAACATGTGACCCTCCCCCCCAAAGTACTTTTGAAAAGGAGAAGGCTAAATAAACACCTGAATTGAGTGATTATAAAGCTCTCCACCTTGACCCTGTGCCTAATTCAGGTTAAGAAAAATAGCAACACTGAGGTGGTACTCAGTTTGTACTCAGAATGTAGACACTACAGTATCTAGAAGTCAGATTTGCAGAATTAAACTATAACAGTGATCTTCATATTTAGTATTTGCTGCAGTATCTTATGAATTTCAGCATTTGGGACTTTTGCTGTTTGTTTTTTCATTTGGTTGCTGGATTTTCTTGTCTTTGGGACTTCTTTGAGACTGCGTTAAGCATTTCATGGACAAAGGCTGCTTGTAGGGGAAGATGAAAGATTTTTTGGATTGGCCAGAAAAGCCCAAACTGAAGTGAGAGAAGGAATGAAAATTCAGGTTTGGGTATTGGGTTGAAAGGGATGACTGGTATTTTAGAGTTTGTGAGATAAAGGAAAACTTAGCATAATGCATAAGAGGAGTGAGATGTAACTATGTGATTAATGTCTATGCTGGAAGAAAGTTAAGAGGTCTCTTTCTTAAAGCCCTCTCAATCCAAGCTGAGATGATGGTGAAGCTGTGTAATTAACTTTATCCTCAAATAGGATGAGCAAATTCAAGCAATATTTAGGATTCATACTGCCAAAGTGTTCTTTCTTATCGTTATTGAAGCTTACTAAACTTCTGATTATTTTATCTTAACTTACTAATAAAACTTAGCCATCTGATTTTAGAATTAAATATGGGAAGAAGTTGGTATCTACAGTTTGGGACATAGAGTCAAGTCAAGATAGTGGCTCCTTTTTTTTTATGAAGTCAATACTGGATATTCAATTTTTTTATATATATATAATGAAATTGAATGTGTGTGCAGAGCAGATTGTTGTAGAAACAGAGCAAGTAAACACCCTAAATATTTGATGAGTTAGTAGGCCAGCCTTGTACCTCATAATAAACCTGAAGAAGAAACACTTGCCCTTTATTCAGCTCCAATCATGGACCAGACTGGAAATGCCTTACTGATATTTAAAAATTTTAATCCTCAGAATAATCTTGTAAAATCAGTATGTTACAATCCTCATTCTCTTAGGAAACTAAAGATCAGAAACTTTAAACATGCACACGTTCATCTTAGTTTAGGAATCGATGGAGCCAGGATTAGAACCCCTGGGACTATAACTCCAAATTTCATATTCTTTTTATTGCCCTAATTTTCATAGCTTTCCATTTTGTGTCTCTGGTCACATACAATAAGGCTTGAAAATGGAGGAGGTAAAGATGCCTAAAGAACACAAAGTTTGCCTCAGATCGTTCCTTTACCATCAACTCAATGAGCCTGGGCTGCATCTGATGGAAATAGGAATAGGTGTGCATTTATTGCAGCGAGGCTGTTCTTTCTCTGGATTTTTGAAGGTGCATTTTGGTACAGCTGGATTCATTGATTAATTCATTTTTCTTTATTTTGGTTAGGAAATTACGTGCCAGGTACTATGCAAAAGAATCTTGACTGGGAATTTTGGAAGTCATTGTGTCATTTAATACTGACTAACTGAGGCCCTGCAGGGAAAGCAGAAAGGAACAGCTACTTAAAGAGTTAACGCCTAAGTCCAAATAAGGTTCCTCTTGTTAAGTACTGTTGAAAATGAGTACAAAGCTGTAATGGCTTCTCATGTAGATGATTTAAAGGTTATCCTTTGTTGTGATTGCCTTCGTTTTCACTTCCTCTCTATTTGGGTCTGGCCTGGCCTGTCTAAAACAGCAGATAAAGGAGAGCTTGAAGAATCTAAGCTTCCAGCTTCCAAAGACTGAAGAAATAATGATGGAAAGGCCAGAGTAACTACTTTTCTGTATTTTTTATATATTTGTATTATTAAATTTTCAGAGTAGACGTGTATTTGTTTTACATACGAAGGTGGAAACCTGTTAAAATTACTTGATTTTTAGAAAGGATCAATAGTAGGGGACTGCTCGGGAGGTCCAGTGTTCTGGATGAAGCCTGGCCAGTTACTCACGGCTGGTGCACGCGGTGGAAAGAAAGATTCAGGCCTTTGTGAAAAGCCGCTAAGGCAATAGGCACAAGGTAACCTGGGGACATGACTGCAGTCTTCTTGGCATAGAAACTAAGTCTAGAGAATGATGCTAGAAATACTAAGTCAGGAAAATTTGTCCTAAAATGTTAAATTGTCCTTGGTATTAACTTTGGTGCCTAATAACAAATATTTATCTTTTTGGACATCTGTTATCCCACTGATGTTAGTGATTAGTTTTACTTTTTCGTTAAAGAAGGTTATTCTAGGTTAAAAAAATAGACTTTTAAAAAGATCATTTTGTCTAGAGGAAAATTTTCAATAAAGACGGGGAAACTACAGTTGACGTATTAGTATTGCTTCAACTTTGTGTCAACGGAAGTCATTAAGCAGTAGTGAAGGTGGTAGAGATACTGTTGAGGCACAGTAAAGCCGTGTAGACAACCAGTTGATGCTACTGAAGTCATACTGAGAATGTGTGTTAATTGAGGTAACTGGTGTGTGCAAAAAAGTTTCTATTTTGGTACTTTTGGATTGAATACTCATCAAAGGATAATGATTCTGCAAAGGTCAGATAACGTAAATGATGTTTGGATTTTGTCTAACCTAACCTGTTTTGTGTATTAGGCTGAATAAAAAGGCTTCTTTGAATCTGTAAGGTATTTTCCAGAACTCACCTCAGGGTTTGAGGAAAAAGTTGTTGAATCATCTTCTCTGAAAATAATTTAAGACTGATTTTTTTTTAAACTAGGAAATGAATAACATTGTAAATGTGTGCATATTGCCACCAAGTGGCAGGAAAAAAGCATTGTTTGTCATAGTTGCTAGATAAGAGCCGTAGGAAATATTAGAAAATCAAGGCACATTGTTTTGTAGCATATTCTTTCAGAGCAGCTGCTAAACTCTGCGAGCTGACCACTTGTTGGTCAAACTTTTCACTGTTTGGTATGTATTTACCAGTTGCCCACATTCAAAAAATCATGGATTGCACACGACATATGAGGTGTATTTTAATTTTTCTTCTGTTAATTAGGTGACTTTTTTTTATCCTCGCTCCCTTTAATTTCCTTTCTTTTGTCTGTGTTCTTTTGTTGTATGTATGCTTATCTTCTATTTGATGAGATTACTACTGAAGTCTGTGGAAATGCAAACCTGACTCATTAGCTATTTCCAAGGGGGTGGCAATATTGGGGTGTTAAAATATGATTTCATCAATGCATTATATAGAAATAGTCTGTTTAGATTGTATTAGATTTGCTGTTTTCTTATATCATGACTTTTTTGAATTGTTGTAGAGTTGATTAAAAAAACAAGGCTAGTTCAGAGGCATTTGCAAAGGGTCTTCTTCATTTTTCTTATTTATTACATGATTGGAAAGCACTTTCTTTTTTTTTAATTTTTTATTGTTATGTTAATCACCATATATTACATCATTAGTTTTTGATGTAGTGTTCCATGATTCATTGTTTGTGCATAACACCCAATGCTCCATGCAGAATGTGCCCTCTTTAATACCCATCACCAGGCTAACCCATCCCCCTACCCTCCTCCCCTCTAGAACCCTCAGTTTGTTTTTCAGAGTCCATCGTCTCTTATGGTTCGTCTCCCCCTCTGACTTACTCCCCTTCATTCTTCCCCTCCTGCTATCTTCTTCTTTTTCTTTTTTCTTAACATATGTTGCGTTGTTTCAGAAGTACAGATCTGTGATTCAACAGTCTTGCACAATTCACAGCGCTCACCATAGCACATACCCTCCCCAGTGTCCATCACCCAGCCACCCCATCCCTCCAGCAACACGCAGTTTGTTTCCTGAGATTAAGAATTCCTCATATCAGTGAGGTCATATGATACATGTCTTTCTCTGATTGACTTTATTTCACTCAGCATAACACCCTCCAGTTCCATCCACGTCGTTGCAAATGGCAAGATCTCATTCCTTTTGATGGCTGCATAATATTCCATTGTGTATATATACCACATCTTCTTTATCCATTCATCTATTGATGGACATCTAGGCTCTTTCCACAGTTTGGTTATTGTGGACATTGCTGCTATAAACATTGGGGTGCACGTACCCCTTCGGATCCCTACATTTGTATCTGTGGTAAATACCCAGTAGTGCAATTGCTGGATCATATGGTAGCTCTATTTTCAACTGTTTGAGGAACCTCCATACTGTTTTCCAGAGGGGTTGCACCAGCTTGCATTCCCACCAACAGTGTAGGAGGGTTCCCCTTTCTCCACATCCCCGCCAACATCTGTCATTTCCTGACTTGTTAATTTTAGCCATTCTGACTGGTGTGAGGTGGTATCTCACTGAGGTTTTGATTTGGATTTCCCTGATGCCGAGCGATGTTGAGCACTTTTTCATGTGTCTGTTGGCCATTTGGATGTCTTCTTTGGAAAAATGTCTGTTCATGTCTTCTGCCCATTTCTTGATTGGATTATTTGTTCTTTGGGTGTTGAGTTTGATAAGTTCTTTATAAATTTTGGATACTAGCCCTTTATCTGATACGTCATTTGCAAATATTTTCTCCCATTCTGTCGGTTGTCTTTTGGTTTTGTGGACTGTTTCTTTTGCTGTGCAGAAGCTTTTTATCTTGATGAAATCCCAATAGTTCATTTTTGCCCTTGCTTCCCTTGCCTTTGGCGATGTTTCTAGGAAGAAGTTGCTGCAGCTGAGGTCGAAGAGGTTGCTGCCTGTGTTCTCCTTTAGGATTTTGATGGACTCCTGTCTCACGTTTAGGTCTTTCAACCATTTGGAGTCTATGTTTGTGTGTAGTGTAAGGAAATGGTCCAGTTTCATTCTTCTGCATGTGCCTGTCCAATTTTCCCAACACCATTTGTTGAAGAGACTGTCTTTTTTCCATTGGACATTCTTTCCTGCTTTGTCAAAGATAAGTTGACCATAGAGTTGAGGGTCCATTTCTGGGCTCTCTATTCTGTTCCATTGATCTATGTGTCTGTTTTTGTGCCAGTACCATACTGTCTTGATGATGACAGCTTTGTAATAGAGCTGGAAGTCCGGAATTGTGATGCCGCTAGCTTTGCTTTTCTTTTTCAATATTCCTCTGGCTATTTGGGGTCTCTTCTGATTCCATACAAATTTTAGGATTATTTGTTCCATTTCTTTGAAAAAAGTGGATGGTATTTTGATGGGGATTGCATTGAATGTGTAGATTGCTCTAGGTAGCATTGACATCTTCACAATGTTGGTTCTCCCAATCCATGAGCATGGAGTGTTTTTCCATTTCTTTGTGTCTTCTTCAATTTCTTTCATGAGTATTTTATAGTTTTCTGAGTACAGATCCTTTGCCTCTTTGGTTAAGTTTATTCCTAGGTATCTTCTGGTTTTGGGTGCAATTGTAAATGGGATCGACTCCTTGATTTGTCTCTCTTCTGTCTTGTTGTTGGTGTATACGAGTGCCACTGATTTCTGTGCATTGATTTTATATCCTGCTACTTTACTGAATTCCTGTATGAGTTCTAGCAGTTTTAGGGTGGAGTCTTTTGGGTTTTCCACATACAGTATCATATCATCTGCAAAGAGTGAGAGTTTGACTTCCTCTTTGCCGATTTGGATGCCTTTGATTTCTTTTTGTTGTCTGATTGCTGTGGCTAGGACTTCTAATACTATGTTGAATAGCAGTGGTGAGAGTGGACATCCCTGCAGCGTTCCTGACCTTAGGGGAAAAGCTCTCCGCTTTTCCCCATTGAGAATGATATTCGCTGTAGGTTTTTCATAGATGGCTTTTATGATATTGAGGTATGTACCCTCTATCCCTATACTCTGAAGAGTTTTGGTCAAGAAAGGATGCTGTACTTTGTCAAATGCTTTTTCTGCATCTATTGAGAGGATCATATGATTCTTGTTCTTTCTTTTGTTAATATATTGTATCACGTTGATTGATTTGCGGATGTTGAACCATCCTTGCAGCCCAGGGATAAATCCCACTTGGTCGTGGTGTATAATCCTTTTAATGTACTGTTGGATCCTATTGGCTAGTATTTTGGTGAGAATTTTTGCATCCATGTTCATCAAGGATTTTGGTCTGTAATTCTCCTTCTTGATGGGGTCTTTGTCTGGTTTTGGGATCAAGGTAATGCTGGCCTCATAAAATGAGTTTGGAAGTTTTCCTTCCATTTCTATTTTTTGGAACAGTTTCAGGAGAATAGGTATTAATTCTTCTTTAAATGTCTGATAGAATTCCCCTGGGAAGCCACCTGGCCCTGGGCTTTTGTTTCTTGGGAGATTTTTGATGACTGCTTCAATTTCCTTCGTGGCTATAGGTCTGTTCAGGTTTTCTATTTCTTCCTGGTTCAATTTTGGTAGTTGATACATCTCTAGGAATGCACCCATTTCTTCCAGGTTATCTTAATTTGCTAGCATAGAGTTGCTCATAATATGTTCTTAATAATTGTTTGTATTTCTTTGGTGTTGGTTGTGATCTCTCCTCTTTCATTCATGATTTTGTTGATTTGGGTCAGTTCTCTTTTCTTTTTGATCAGTCTGGCCAGGGGTTTATCAATCTTGTTAATTCTTTCAAAGAACCAGCTCCTAGTTTCGTTGATCTGTTCTACTGTTCTTTTGGTTTCTAGTTCATTGATTTCTGCTCTGATCTTTATTATTTCTCTTCTCCTGCTGGGTTTAGGCTTTATTTGCTGTTCTTTCTTCAGCTCCTTTAGGTGTAGGGGTAGGTTGTGTATTTGAGACCTTTCTTGTTTCTTGAGAAAGGCTTGTATTGCTATATACTTTCCTCTCAGGACTGCCTTTGCTGTATCCCAAAGATTTTGAACAGTTGTCTTTTCATTTTCATTGGTTTCCATGAATTTTTTTAATTCTTCTTTAATTTCCTGGTTGACCCATTCATTCTTTAGTAGGATGCTCTTTAGCCTCCATGTATTTGAGTTCTTTCCGACTTTCCTCTTGTGATTGAGTTCTAGTTTCAAAGCATTGTGGTCTGAAAATATGCAGGGAATAATCCCAGTCTTTTGGTACCAGTTGAGACCTGATTTTTGACCTAGGATGTGATCTATTCTGGAGAATGTTCTACGGGCACTAGAGAAGAATGTGTATTCCGTTGCTTTGGGATGGAATGTTCTGAATATGTCTGTGAAGTCCATTTGGTCCAGTGTGTCATTTAAAGTCTTTATTTCCTTGTTGATCTTTTGCTTAGATGATCTGTCCATTTCAGTCGGGGGTGTTAAAGTCCCCCACTATTATTGTATTGTTGTCAATGTGTTTCTTCACTTTTGTTATTAATTGCTTTATATAATTGGCTGCTCCCATGTTAGGGGCATAGATATTTACAATTGTTAGATCTTCTTGTTGGATAGACCCTTTAGGTAGGATATAGTGTCCTTCCTCATCTCTTATTACAGTCTTTGATTTAAAATCTAATTTGTCTGATATAAGGATTGCCACCCCAGCTTTCTTTTGGTGTCCATTAGCATGGTAAATGGTTTTCCACCCCCTCACTTTCAATCTGGGGGTGTCTTTGGGTGTAAAATGAGTCTCTTGAAGACAGCATATTGATGGGTCTTGTTTTTTAATCCAATCTGATAGCCTGTGTCTTTTGATTGGGGCATTGAGCCCATTTACATTCAGGGTAACTATTGAAAGGTATGAATTTAGTGCCATTGTATTGCCTGTAAGGTGACTGTTACTGTATATTGTCTGTGTTCCTTTCTGATCTATGCTGCTTTTAGGCTCTCTCTTTGCTTAGAGGACCCCTTTCAATATTTCTTGGAGGGCTGGTTTCGTGTTTGCAAATTCCTTTAGTTTTTGTTTGTTCTGGAAGCTTTTTATCTCTCCTCCTATTTTCAATGACAGCCTAGCTGGCTATTGTATTCTTGGCTGCATATTTTTCTTGTTTAGTGCTCTGAAGATATCTTGCCGGTCCTTTCTGGCCTGCCAGGTCTCTGTGGATAGGTCTGTTGCCAATCTAATATTTCTACCATTGTAGGTTACATATCTCTTCTCCCGAGCTGCTTTCAGGATTTTCTCTTTGTCTCTGAGACTCGTAAGTTTTACTATTAGATGTCGGGGTGTTGACCTATTATTATTGATTTTGAGAGGGGTTCTCTGTGCCTCCTGGATTTTGATGCCTGTTTCCTTCCTCACATTAGGGAAGTTCTCTGCTATTATTTGCTCCAATATACCTTCTGCCCCTCTCTCTCTTCTTCTTCTGGGATCCCAATTATTCTAATGTTGTTTCGTCTTATCATATCACTTATCTCTCGAATTCTGCCCTCGTGATCCTGTAGTTGTTTCTCTCTCTTTTTCTCAGCCTCTTTATTTTCCATCATTTGGTCTTCTGTATCACTGATTCTCTCTTCTGCCTCATTTATCCTAGCAGTTAGTGCCCCCATTTTTGATTGCACCTCATCAGTAGCCTTTTTGATTTCGACTTGGTTAGATTTTAGTTCTTTTATTTCTCCAGAAAGGGTTTCTCTAATAACTTCCACGCTTTTTTCAAGCCCAGCTAGTATCTTTAAAGTCATGATTCTGAACTCTAGGTCCGACATCGTACTAATGTCCGTATTGAGTAGGTCCCTGGCTGACGGTACTACCTCTTGTTCTTTTTGCTGAGGTGATTTTTTTCGTCTTGTCATTTTGTCCAGAGGAGAATAGATGAATGAGAGAACAAAATGCTAACAGGTTAACAATGTCCCCAGCAAATATACTGTATACAAATCAGAAAAGACCTGAAACCAGGGGAAAAGAAAGGGAAAGAAAGAAAAAAAGAAAGAGAAAAAAAAAGATAAAAACAGAACAATACAAAAAAAGCAGAATATGATCAAATATGATCAGGCTAGTGCATAGATCAGTGCCACACACTAGATTTTGGGCATATTGTGGTCTGTTAGAAAAAAGTGCCTCCTAAAATTTTAAAGGAAGAAAGACATATATGTACAAAATAAGGGTTGATACAATGAAGGGATGGAAGATGACTGTAAAGATGAAAATTATAAAAGATTTTATAAAAGGAATTAAGTTGTTTGAAAAAAGAAAGAAGAAGATTTAAAAAAAAAAAGGGAGAGAATGTGATCAGGCAGGAGACTAGAACAAAGCCATACACTAGTGATTTAGGGTATATTTTGATCTGTTAGAAGAAACTGTATCTCAAAATTTTAAAGAGAGAACAACTTATATATATATGCCAAAAATAAGGTAACTACTATGAAGGGATAAAATATGACTCTAGAAATGAAAAATAAAAAAATGTTTTTTTTTAAAAAGGGATTGATAAGATGTTGGTTGAAAAAGGGAAAAACAAAAATTAAAAAAAAAGTTAAAAAAATTAACTTTGATGAACTAATGAATCATGGTTAAAAAAAAAAAAAGCCATGAATTCTATGTGCAGTATTCCCCTAGTGCTGGAGTTCTCCCGTTCTCCTTGATGGGTAAACTTGGTCTTGGCTTGCTGGCTGTTCATGCTGATCTTCCGGGGGAGGGGCCTGTTGCCGTGGTTTCCAAATGTCTTTGCCTGAGGCTGAATTGCCCCGCCCTCGTCGGTTGGGCTAAGCAAGCTGCTCGGTTTGCTCTCGGGAGCTTTTGTTCCCTGCAAGCTCTCGGTACAGCTTTGGAGGTCCAGGGCGAAAATGGTGGCCTCCCAATCTCCGCCCGGAGGAGCTGAGAACTCGGGGCCCCGCTTCTCAGTGCGCCCCCAGAGAAAAGCAGTCACTCCTGTCTCCCCGGTCTCCGGCCGCACTCCGTGCTCACCCGGCCTGTGACGGAGCATTTCTATCTCTGGCACCCGACCCCGTGTGGAGTCTCCAAACCCAGCAGATCCCTGCAGTGCGCTCCCACGCCGCTCCTCCCGGGAGAGAAAGGGGAGTATCCCCGGCTCTGCTGCTTGTTGGGTCCCTGCTGGAGGAGCAGTGGCCCAACTGGGCCGCGCATCACAGTTTATGGCAACCCTGAGCTGAGAGCCCGCGCCTCGGCTCCGTCTCTGCAGCCGGCTGCCCCGCTCCGATACCTGGGAGCTCTGCCGCACTCAGGCACCCCCGGTCTTTCTGTGACCCCAAGGGTCCTGAGACCACACTGTCCCGGGAGGATTCCACCCCACGCTTAGCCACTGCAGCGACGTCCCTCTGCGGAGCCAACTTCTATAAGTTCCGATTTTGTGCTCCGCGGCTCTATCACTTGCCAGAAGCGGCCGACGGAGGCCCCCTCCCCTGCTGTCTAGCCTCCCGAATATCGCCTCGGATTCACTTCTCCGCACGTCCTACCTTCCAGTAAGTGGTCGGTTCTCTGTTCAGAGAGTTGTTGCTACTCTCCTCTTCGATCTCCTGTTGAGTTTCGTAGGTGTTCAGAATGGTTTGATCCCTATTCAGCTGAATTCCTGAGACCAGACGAAATCTAGGTCTCCTACTCCTCCGCCATCTTGCTGCCGGAAAGCACTTTCAATATAGAATCTTGGTCTGAGTTTTAAGTGATAAAGAATAGCTTGCCAGCCTAATTTTATATCTTGCTTAGGCCATTTTATCACAGTACTCTTGGGAAAACCAGCACTACCCAATCTTGTACAGCTTTAGCCCTTTTTATATTTTTCAGATGTGAAATAAAAGTATCTTTTATGATAACTTGTTGAGATTTGACTCCCACTTCCGGTACACTGTCCTAAAGCACTGCTCTTTGAATTTTATAGCTGGTATACCAGTTTACTAAGGAATCTTAATATCAGTGTTCAGTAGAAAACACTAATAGGAGACAAGTTTCCTAAATTGATGCCTTCTCAACCTCCCAGTGGTGTGCTAGCTAGGTATTTGAGCCTGTGCCATGGTAAGCATTGGGTGGCTCCCAGGGTTAGAGGGCAGAAAGATCCGTGGTGTATACTTGAATTGATCCAACTCCAGAACTAGCCTGGCCGCTTCAGGCATCCCTCCAAACTTGAAGTGACCTGGAGCTGAGCCCACTATCTCAGCTGTGACCTCTGTGTCCATGGCCACAGTGAGAGTATGCAGGCATGAAAGCTGCTCTGCTTACTTTTTATTGGTTTAGGTAAATATGGGAAGACTCCAGAGGCTTCCCTCCTTACTCAGCTTGACTCCCCAGGGTCGGCTTGGTCTACTTCCCCATTATCTAGGCTGCATCTTTTATTCTCAACTCCAGCCACACTGGTCTGTGTTTGTTTATAGACAGAGTCCACTTTAGTTCTTCCTACTTTAGAGCCTTTCCACTTGTTCTTCCCTCAGCTGAAATGCTCCTACCCCAGCTACCCATGGCTTCAGGTTGTGACTCAGGGTCACCTTTTTAAGGAAGCTTTCCCTGGCCACCCAGGTCGTCTACATTTTAAGTACCCTTTATCTGCTTTATTTTTTCCCTCAGTATTTATCATACGCTAACAGAATATAGAAGTCATTTTACTCATTTATGTTTTTTGTTTTTTTTTTTTTTTTAGTTCTCCTATTAAGAGTGTGAATTCCATCAAGACAGGAATTTTTGTCTTTTTTTTCCCTACTATATTCACAGTGCCTGGTACACTAGGGGTACAGACTAGGGGTATGATAATTTGATGAATTAATTAATATCACATAAACCCAGCTCACTTCTTATAAATGAATATAAATTGCTCCTAAAGTAGTCTTTAGAGTTGAGCAAAAAGTAGATGTTATATAATTTTAATTCAAGTCAATCAATATTGTAGTAGGTGCTAAGGGGGGAGCAAACAAGAAGTAGATACTAACTACCTTTAGGAAGGGCTGAGGCCAAATCCAGCCTGGTGTCATTTGTGTGTTACGTACGCATGAGTAGGCACGCGTACACATTTTTTTATTATTGTCGTTTTCTTAAGCCTGTGTGCTGTTGGCCTACAAAGTGTTAAAAAGCATAAATTAGTTGCTAAATTTTAAAATTAGGAATTTCATCTAAAATTTGATTTCAAGTCTCTGTTGAACAATTGGAGGATGTGACCAACACTAGGCCCACATGCAGGTAGTTCAGCAAAGTGATTGAGAGGGTGTGTACTCACAGGCTTGCTATTCTCTATTGTGCCTTGTTATCATTCGAGTCACACATCAGTGGCTGATTGTCATTGCATTTAAGTTCTTCTTTTTCTTACAGTAGGCTTAAAAGAAGGAAAAATTTTCCTTTACTCATAACTATCCAAAAAGTAGAAATTTCCATGAGGGCTGTGTGTTTCAAGAAAGAAAGGAGGAAACCTATTTCTTTGAGTAATTAAAGGATATTCCGACTTACTGATTGTACACCTGGCTCACCCACTGAATTACTTATCTGGCTACTATTTGAGTTTACTTAGCTACTATTTGAGAGGGTATTTGAGTTTTCAGGCCCCTTGATGAGACATGGTGTAAATGTTTTAAAGTATGCATAAGCCAGTACGTATAATTGAGCAAAAGCAAATTATGCCCTCCATAAGGACTAGATTGATGGTCTGAACTGTAGAATAGGGGGCTTGAGCTAGGTTTTGAAATAGATACTTCTTTTTTTTTTTTAAGATTTTATTTATTTATTTGACAGAGAAAGAGAGAGCATAAGTGGGCAGAGCAGCAGACAGAGGGAGAGGGAGAAGCAGGCTCCCCACTGAACAGGGAGTCCGAGGAGCAGACAGAGGGAGAGGGAGAAGCAGGCTCCCCGCTGAACAGGGAGTCCGAGCAGCAGACAGAGGGAGAGGGAGAAGCAGGCTCCCCGCTGAACAGGGAGTCCGATGCAGGGCTCGATCCCAGGATATTGGGATCATGACCTGAGCCGAAGGCAGACGCCCAACCCAATGAGTGCCCCTGAAATAGATATTTCTTAATTGCTAGAGAGGAGATAGCAGTTGACTCTTGCATGACGTTGGTTCCATCTGCAGGCTCTTCTTATGTGCAGATTTTTTTCAGTTAATACAGTATAGTATTACAAATGTATTTTTTTATTTTCTTAGTAGTATTTTCTTTTGTCTAGCTTTATTGTAAGAATACAGTATATAATACATATAACGTACAAATATGTGTTGACTGTTTATGTTAATGGTAAGGCTTCCTGGTCAACAGAGTAGGCTATTAGTTTTGCGGGAGTCAAAAATTAGACATGGATTTTTTGACTCCATATGGAGTTGGCACCCCTAACCCCCATAATGTTCAAGGGTCAACCGTATAAGGAAGTTATTCTAGGTGGGAAGAATTTTTGAAGGCAGGTTTTTGGCAGCTAGCAAAACAAATCCGTTGGTAATCTGTGAGGTGGAAGAGTACAATGCATTGTTCTTTCAGTCATCCACTTGCACCAGGTGTTCAGGGTGTAATATATAACACATAGGAATCCAGTTGTTCATTTTGCTTGTAATTCTTCTACTTTTATTAATATTTTGAAAGTTTCTACTTTGGATATTGCTCTCAATCTAATAAAGTATAAATAAATATAAATAAAGTATAATAGCCATAACAGTGTCATCAATTAATAATATGTCATTTTAAGTAGATCTTAATAATTGTAGATTCTGCTTTGGTGTATCATCTTCTGTAACCTTTTAGACATTGTTGGATTTGCTGAATTCCAATAGTTCAGAATTCTGAGCTCTGTGAAAATTAAATACTCCCTGCTGTAAGAAGTATCGGATGTAATTGAATGCATAATTCTAGGATAGACGAACCTGCCCTGAACAAGTGTGGTCTTTGTGAAA
The DNA here is from genome assembly GCF_009762305.2 of Zalophus californianus. Taxonomy (NCBI): domain Eukaryota; kingdom Metazoa; phylum Chordata; class Mammalia; order Carnivora; family Otariidae; genus Zalophus; species Zalophus californianus. The sequence continues at coordinate 21,234,213 of NC_045596.1, forward strand.
GCCTTGATTTCCGTGCTCTGTACATGACTATTTACATTACAGAAGGCTTCACCAAAATGTTTCTTTAGGAGATTACTTACTGCATTTCAGTATAATTTTGTATTCATGTATTCGAAGAAAAGAAATGCTTTCTTGAATCTAATTGCATTGTTTTTGTATTTTTGTGGTGTGTATATATTGTTTCAGGTTTTTTTGCCCTCCTCCTTGTGTGTATCTTATGGGCAGTGGATGGAAGAAAAAAAAAGAACAAATGGAACGAGATGGTTGTTCTGAACAAGAGTCTCAACCATGTGCTTTTATTGGAATAGGAAATAGTGACCAAGAAATGCAGCAGCTGAACTTGGAAGGAAAGGTAAATTAAAACTGTGTTGGTTCTCTTAAAGGGCGCCATGGTACCAGCTTATTTGTTTTTGTGCTGATGATTTTTTTTTCTTTTATCTCTTTTGGTAGCAATTTTCTGAACACCTCCCCCTCACCCACCCACACAGACACACACAACCCTATCCACCAGAGATAAACTTGTCAAGTAGCTGTGGTCTAGTCATGAGCTGTGGACATCTAAAGGTGGCACATAGTAAGCTTCTTCAGCTTGGGAGCAGTTTTAGGAGGCTGTGAATCAGGTTTCCATTGGAAGCTGATAATAAATTTAGGAGGCTAATCTGTCATGTGACTGACAGGGTATACATGATACTCAATAAACAGTGAAAATACATAGTTCAGTAATATTTTACTCTCTCTTAATCTTAGTCTTATATTAGAAGCAAAGTGATAGAGATAAATTCTTAGAAGTATTTACCTGGGTTATAAAGATCATAAATGTTTTACTTAGCTTCTGTGTGGAGCAAAACTACAATAGACAAGAACAGCCACAATCAGCTTTACTCAAGACTTTTAGGAATTTTCTTTGATTAATTTGTTAGGGAATGGAATTTATATATTAGTTTTACTAATTGTATTTTATGAAGTTAGAAAGTAATCATTTCAGTCTATACCTTTAGTATTCAAAAATAGTTCTTATTGACTTAGCATTTAACTATTGTTTTCCCTTGATATTAAAATTTGAAAAATGGTTAGTTCTCAACGATCACATGAATGTCTTAAAATAGTACATAAAAAGGTATTTCCCCATTCAGTAAATCTACTGAGTATCTTAGTGTTTGCTATGTTGCAGTTGGCAGTTGGGGTGGGGGCTGGCAGGTAACATTGAAGGTGATGAGCTAGGAGATTTGTACACTCCAGTTCAATCTTAGTCATTTACAGATAATACACAGAATCTGCACCAAGAAGCCTTAATAACAGCCTTCTTCAAATATTTTTATGACATTTGTATCTTTATAATTTTTATCAGTAAGGCTTGTCAACTATGTATTTTTTAATTAGATTTTCAGTAAAACTTATCACAGTAAAGGTGGTTTCATTTTAAAAGAAAATAGAGCAGTAAGAAATATTTCTAAATTATGACCCTTGAGCCAAAGTAAAGGATATTTTTAAGTGGTAGGTTGATCTGATAGGCCTGTCTCACTTGTTTTCCCTGTTGTGTAGAAAGTCTCAGAGTTACAGGTCTCCAAGCTGTACATTTAGACACTTGGTACTATGAATTGACTACTTAGGTAGTGAGAAGCCAGGGATTGTAGCTAACCAGCGTATATAAATTGCCTGCTTTAACGAATTCCAGCTTCCAGAATTTTAAGGGAATTAATACCAAGCAAACAGCATCCCCACTTGCTTTTCCCAGCATCATGGTTTAGTATATCTTTCTTCAACTTAAACCATTATGTACTTTCTCCAAGCCCTAAAAATTCACACAAGACAAAAAGAATACCTGAAAGCTTGAGCATTAACTAGTACTTAAAGCATCTACTAATGGGGTAGTATAATGTCTATAAGCCAAATTTACTTGTTAATATTATTAGTTTTAATGAAAAATGCTATTAGAGAAGTCTTACTTTATATAAAGTAAGACTTGTTGAGAGTCAGCAGAAGGCATTCCAGGTGGAAGGAACATCATATGTGCTTGGAGCCTGAAGGTGTAAGAACATGGTAGGTGTGGGCCTATGTAGGCAAAGATGGCCTGAGCAGTGCGATGCTGAGCTTCAGAGAGGGGCCCTTTGCTCTTTCCTGTCTCACTTCACCTCAGTTCATTTAAGGTAATACTCTTTTCTTTTAGTAATCTGCTCATTGAATGGTTCAATTAGTCATTATTCTAAAAGAAGGGATATTTGTTTTACACTCTTGGGTATTTGTACTTAATATTCATTACAGTAAAGTTCTAGTATATGTAGCACTTCATATGGTTATGACATTTGACTCTATGTTGATAATATTTTGGATCTGAGATTTCATCTAATGATGTTTTAAATTTGTTAAGGATTCATTTCCTCAATTTTATATCTTACAAAGTTGGAACTAGGTAAGCTATACAACATGAATTAATCCCGACTTAGCCCACTTGTGTTTTTCTTATTTTCAAAAATTACGTCCCATACACCTCCCTTGCTAGCACTATTTGTATAATTCACATATTTCTATAGTACTTTTGCAGTATTATATCTGGTATTTCTCATTTCAGGGCACATGTTATTACCGTGGCCTGAAGATCTCATCTTGAAAGAGTTGTTCTTAAGTTAAATTGTTTACTATTTATAGAAAGGTTTATTTTATGCTGTTTTCTATTCTAGAATTTTGTTAGGTAATCTAGCCTTTTAGTATTGACGAATGTAACTGTAAACTTTATTTACTTTATTTTCTTAAAGCCATAATACTTCTTCTGAGTAGTGACTTTTTCCCTTTTTTTTTTAAATGGAATTTGAGTAGCTTGTGGTCAGTGGTCTTACAGTTTAAAAAAAAAAATAATGGTTCCAGTACAGTTATCCCAGGTATGATTATTTTTTTGTGGATTAAGACTACTCACTTTTGTAAAAAAATAGGGATACGTTTTCCTTTTTTTCAAAGGAATATATGTGCATGTGCTTTTTCCAAACAAAATAAAACCCTTTGTGTGAAAGTCTTTTTCCCATGAGAATTTAATCGTTCTTCATTTAAATACACATTTCATTTTTGTTCCCTGTAACTAAGTGCTTGAGTATGTTGATACCCATTTTCCTAGACTTTGTCTTTTATGGTACAGAACAGTTCCGTAGTTTAGGCTTAATCTCACCTTCAGTGCTTCTTATTGTATGGCAGACCTGTAAGTCCTGCCACAGCATCTCTGAATGCTTGGAGATCCCCGAGTAGAAGGAGCTGCGTGAGTGCGAAGTACTGTTGTTTTTATTTTTCTTTTTACTACTATTAACTTTTATCTTAATTTTGTCTTCTGCAGAACAAAGCTTTACCACACTTCTGAATTTATGAAAACTTAATTGAGTGTAAAATACTCACATGGCAACTACAGTTTCTTACATAACTTTGCTATTGAGAAATGAAATAAGCTGCGGCATTATTTTTGTTCTGCTACTAAAATTGCCCATGATTACAATTTAAAAAATTTAAAACCTAGACTACATTAGCTATTTTGTAAATGAGTGGCGTTTTTCCTGATTTTTAAAAGAAACACACAACAGAGGTTGTCAAACTTGTTTAGCCTAATTTTAAGGTAGAGCATTGATCTTTTAAAAAATATAACTCGTTTATTTTAAATACCTAAGTGGTGTTTTGAGCATCATTTACCCAATCTGGAAAAAGAGATCAGTAATTTAGTTCCTTGCCTAATTCATAGGTATCAAGGGAATAGGAAAGAGTTTAGAATTGTCACATATATTTGAGATAGGAGCAGTGAGAGTGTCTTTGCTGTTTTGCCAGTGCTATACCTCTGTAATTCTATCTTTTAGGTTACCAGAATTTATTTTCTGGTAAACTGGATTATAACTTGCTGCATTTATTTTCTGTTACCTTTCAATCCAGTTCTTTTTTTGAGTAAACACTGCCCCCAATGAGGGGCTTGAACTCATGACCCTGAGATCAAGAGTTGCATGCTCCTCTGACTGAGCCAGCCACGCATCCCTCAGTTCAGTTCTTTTGATGATATAATATGAATTATCCCATTGGGCAAAGTCAACCGTTTTTTTTTCTCTTTAAATTTTGTATTGTTATGTTAATCACCGTACATTACATCATTAGTTTTTGATGTAGTGTTCCATGATTCATTGTTTGTGCATAATACCCAGTGCTCCACGCAGAACGTGCCCTCTTTAATACCCATCACCAGGCTAACCCATCCCCCCACCCCCCTCCCCTCTAGAACCCTCAGTTTGTTTTTCAGAGTCCATCATCTCTCATAGTTCTTCTACCCCTCCGATTTCCCCCCATTCATTCTTCCCCTCCTGCTATCTTCTTTTTTTTTTTCTTAACATATATTGCATTATTTGTTTCAGAGGTACAGATCTGTGATTCAACAGTATTGCACAGTTCACAGCGCTCACCATAGTACGTACCCTCCCCAATGTCCATTACCCAGCCACCCCATCCCTCCCACCCCCCACCACTCCAGCAACCCTGGAGTTTGTTTCCTGAGATTTCAACCATTTTTTTTTTTATATCCCTTTCTGGCATAAAATATTTTATAATTATCCAGTTGGTCTAGCATAGTTTTCATCAGACTTACAGGTGGTTGCTCTAGTGTTCAGCTGTATAAAGAAAAACACTGTATGCACTATTTTCAAAAGGAGCACTGCTAAAATATTTTAATTTTGTTGAATTCTGATAGCCTTATTTATATGTTTTCTTTGCAGAAATACAGTCATGGACTATTTTAACTGTAAAATTCTATTTTAAATATTTACTGCTGTAGCATTGGTAATTCTGTGATGTAGGCATAGGGCTATATTAAACAAGAAAAAAAACTGTTTTAAAGCAATCTTAGGGTAAAATGGATCGCAACATTTGTATTTTATAGCCTTGATAAAGACACCTGTACTTTGTCTTTCAGTAATTGTTACAGTTGGTTTTATCAGTTATTCATTGAATTCATTCATTGAAAACTTAGCCATGGCCATACTGAGCTGTAAGTACATAACCAACAAGGTTTTGGTGCTCTTGAAGCTTTCCTTTTCTTTCACAGAACTATTGCACAGCCAAAACATTGTACATATCTGATTCAGACAAGAGAAAGCACTTCATGTTGTCTGTAAAGATGTTCTACGGCAACAGCGATGACATCGGTGTGTTCCTCAGCAAGCGGATAAAAGTCATTTCCAAACCTTCCAAAAAGAAGCAGTCATTGAAAAATGCTGACTGTATGTATGCTTGAGTTTTCTTTTTTGCCACCAATTCCCAAAATAAATTAATAAGATAGATTCAGCTATTTTTTAATTAAAAATCAGTTTTTGATAATAAGTTCATTTTTTTTTTTAAGATTTTATTTATTTGACAAAGAGAGACACAGCAAGAGAGGGAACACAAGCAGGGGGGAGTGGGAGAGGGAGAAGCAGGCTTCCCGCCGAGCTGATGTGGGGCTCGATCCCAGAACCCTGGGATCATGACCTGAGCCAAAGGCAGACTCTTAACAACTGAGCCACCCAGGTGCCCCAGCAAGTTCATTTTTTACTAATGTTTTTGTGGCCCTCACTTGATCTGAAACTGTCACACTAGCTTATTATTGCCACTTTATGGGCTTCCCTTTTTTTTTTTTTTTTTAGTTGAAATGAACAAGACCTGGTCTAGGGAAATAGTTCCCAATCAGACTGGGTTCTTCACTGCTCTCCAGGCACATATGGAAAAATGGGAGTTTTTTTTTCCTTTTGCTGTCAGTGACTGCAGGGAGTGATTGAAGGTGGCTTTGGGTGTGTTGGGCCAGTGATGCTAGATGTTCTCATTCACATTCCATGGAGAATTGATCCACAAAGAATGTCAAAAGCTCCTCTTTGAGAGACAGTATTCTCAAACGGGCTTTGGAAGGCCATCCTGCAAACCAAAACAAAATCTTTAACATGGTTGCTCTGGCAAAGACTCCTGTCTCATGAGCAGATTTTTAGACTACCAGAGATAAGTGCTGTCTGATTAAATTACTCATTTCAAGCCCTACACCCCATTTTCTTTTTTTGATTTTAACTCTGTATGATGAAGACTTTCAAACTTAACACTACTTTCTCCCTTTTACCATGGTGACCATGCACCTGGCCTCAACAGGTTTTGCCAGTTCGGTTTCATTATTTCCATGGCCTCTTCCTTCTCTTGATGGCTGGAATATTTTAATGGAAATCTCAGCTATCCTGTTCTTTCAACCACCATTTCCACAGTAGTGATTCTTAACAGATAGCTTTCTTTTTAAACATCAGTATACCTTAAAAAGTTGACAGTAGTTCTTTAATGTCATTCTAAAAGCCAGTCCATGTGCAGATTTATTACAGTTGTGTTTTTGTGGGTTTTTTCCTTAGGGGTTGACCTGTTCAAACTTGGATCCAAATAAGGTCCATACATTTTAATCTGTAATAATGTATTCTCTACCCCTCTAACCTTTTATTTCTTCCATGTCGTTTGTTGAAGAAACTGGGTCTTTTTTCCTTTGGAATTTCCATATTCTAAATCTGGCTGATTACATATGCCTCTGTTTCTCATATTTTCCATAAAGTGGTGGTTAAATTTAAAGACTTACTTTAGAATTAGCTGGTCTTCTGTATGTTCGTTTCCTTCAAATCGAAGTCCTGTGATATCTGATCATCCCATTTTTTGTCCTATTAAGACTGTTCATAGTAAGTTGAGCTGTTGTTAGCCTAATCCATCCATTCATTACAGAGTTCCTCAGCAACCTTAACCATTGATGATGACTGCTTAAATCCAGTATTTTATGAAGGGCTTTTTCTAATGCTTTTACTCTTAACTTAATTTGTTAGCAGTTTGTTTCAAATATAGGCCGCAGAGGAAAAGCAGGATAAATGCTTGTTTACTAATTTGCAGAATAACAATAGTATTCTTTGAAAAAAGGGCCCAGTGAGGTTTTAGGAGTTTTGTTTAGTTTGACTGCTTTTGTTTTGTTTCATTTTGTTTTATTATGAACTTAACTGGGTTTTTATGTTTTGGTTGGTGTTAGTTCTCTCAGTCATTATTACTGTAATCATTTACTTTATATTATAGAAATTTTCAAACATATAGACAGTTGCATAATTACATGAAACCTTGTGTTCATCGTCTAACTTAACAGTGATCTTAACCTGCAGGCCAGTCTATACCCATCTCCCACCCTGCTTTCCTTTGCCTCATTTTAGTTTGATGCAAATCCAAGACGTATCATCTGCAAATATGTATCTCTAAAGATAGGGGCTCTTGTTTTTTTTAATATAGTTACAATACTGTGATCACATACAAACAAATATGAAACAACTATAAAAAGAAATAATTTCTTCATCTTGGGGCACCTGGGTGGCTCAGTCGGTTAAGTGTCTGCCTTGGGCTCAGGTCATGATCCCGGGGTCCTGGGATCAAGCCCCACGTCGGGCTCTCTGCTCAGCAGAAAGCCTCTTTCTCCCCTCCCTCTCCCTCTGCCTGCTGCTCCACCTGCTTGTGCTCTCTCTCTGTCAAATAAATGAAATCTTTAAAATAAATAATTTCTTCATCTCATCAAATATCTAGTCGATCAAATATAAAATTGTCTAAAATGTCATTTTTTAAGTATTTTGTTTGAATAATTCAAATTTTGAATCTCCACCAGATATTATAATTTATATAATTTTTATATAATTTATACATATATAATATCTAATACATATTGTGTTGACACGTCCTTGAGTATTTTTTATCTGTGGATTCCCTCTTCATCTCTCTCTGTCTCTCTCTTGGTAATGTGTTTATTCAGGAAACTGAGTAATTTGGCCCTGAGAGCTTTCCACATACTGGATTTTGTTAATTTCATTTCCTTGGTGTAGTTTAATGTATTTTGTAAATCGGTAGTGTCAGAGAGAAACACACTAGAACCGGACACTAGTTAAAGGTGGTAAAGATAGATTTTGTTCAGTATTATCACAGTAGGGGAAAGAGGCTTCAATGTAGAACTGACCTCAATTCCAGATACATCAAGGAGAAGTGAGGATTTATAATCAAGGAGCAGAGTGAGGGGAGGGTCAGTGGGTAGAAAATTACTAAGAGGAAACATTAACGGTAGGGGGGTTCTAGAGGAGCCAGCTTAAGAGGCTTTTTGCTAAAGGCTGGCCTAGGTGATCAGATGTACAGGGTGGGAGATGGGGAACTTGGGTTCTTGGAGTAACTGGCTAGGCAGGCCAATTACTGGGCCCAAGGAAGAGGCCTACTTGAAAACAGGGCTCAGAGGAACCTGTCTGTAAAGTTTGGTCAGGTTTCATTTAGAAGCTTGGTCAGATTTAAATTTGTTGTTCTTTGGGGGTTTTTTTGTAGTTGCTAGAGGACAAAGCTTACTTTGTAGTGATAGTAGAGTATTCTTGCTAATGTCATGTATTCAGACTATTTCTAGTTCAAATTACTGGATTTTATTTAACCTCTAACTTTTTCTATTGATCATAAGTTTCTTATTGGCATAGAACGTATTTCACTTCCAGAATATTTTCCTGCTTACATAGACGTGTTTTGTTTTGTTTTGTTTTGTTTCCAAGAAATTTCATATACCACTATACTTCAGGGTATTTAGAAATAATCAAAAATCTCTAAAATCACAAAGGCAGTTGACATCAACTTGGTAAACTTCCTCCTAGACCCCTCTCAATGAATACATTCCATAGGATTGGATGTGAGCATATGGAGAGACACGTGTAATCATATGAATGTGTGTGTGTGTGTGTGTGTGTACACATGTACATGTGCGTACACCTAAGGGAACCACAGTGTACAGAGGGTTTTATAGTCTGCTTTTCCATTCAGTGGTCTTCTAGGGAGATGTTTTATTAAGTGCATTTAGATACACATTATTTAAGTAGGTAAATGATATAACTTATTTAATCAATTTCCTACAGTTGGATATTTATTATTTAAAAAATAATTTCCCTTTAATGAACAGCACTGCATGAAACATACTGTATAGCTCTCATTTAAAAATTATTTTTATGGACATATTTTATTTTTTTAAAGATTTTATTTATTTGACACAGAGAGACATAGTGAGAGAGGGAGGAGAAGCAGGCTTCCCGCGGAGCAGGGAGTCTGATGTGGGGCTCGATCCCAGGACGCTGGGATCATGACCCGAGCCGAAGGCAGACGCTTAACGACTGAGCCACCCAGGCGCCCCTTATGGACATATTTTATATCTTTAGTGTGACATTACTAATGAGAGTTACTTTGACTTTTTTTTTTTTTAGGATATCCATTTGTTAGCACAATCTATTAATTAATTAAGTTATAATAAAGAATAATCATAACTTGCCAAGTACAGGTCCCTTCCCCCAACACATAAATAGAAGCTATTTTTTCTTTGCAGTGTGCATTGCCTCAGGAACAAAGGTTGCTCTGTTTAATCGACTTCGATCCCAGACAGTTAGTACCAGATACTTGCATGTAGAAGGAGGTAATTTCCATGCCAGTTCTCAGCAGTGGGGAGCATTTTACATTCATCTCTGTGAGTATGAAAATGTGTATTTGATATTTTTAGTGTGAAATTGTGAAATTCTTTGATAATAAGATATACAGCTCTATTAAGTTTTGTTGTTTTCCTAAGTAGAGTAATGAATTCTACAAGATAATAATTCAATCTCTTTTTTCACTCCACCGTAGTGGATGATGATGAATCAGAAGGAGAAGAATTCACAGTTCGTGATGGCTACATCCACTATGGACAAACAGTCAAACTTGTGTGTTCCGTTACTGGCATGGCACTCCCAAGATTGGTATGGCTCTACTTTTGCTTTAGTCGTGTGTAGGAAAAATAAAATACACAGCATTCAAATGTGAAAATAGACTTCAATTTCATGCAATTATATCCCACTTTATTATGTTTTTATGAATGCATTCTTAATGACTTTCTGTTACACTAGTATCTCTAATAAATTTTGGTGGAATTTTCCTTTTTGGTTGTATATCTGAACATGTTCGATAGAGGGCACTAAATAATTACATTATGATTTCTTTTCTTAACTAATACAGATACTCTGTCATCATTTTCTGTGGTACCTGCTATGTCCCACCACAGGACCAAGTTCTCAGAAGCACTGAAATTCTTACTTCTTTAAAAATATAAGCTTAGTTTTTATTAGTTTACTCTCCTACAAGAAGATAGATTTATTGAAAAATTGTTATTTCATACTCAGAGAGGCATGGTGTTTAGGGCTTTTTGTTCACTAGGATGATTTTGAAACTGTAAAAACTGCATTTCGTAGCCAAATGAAAGCAAAAGCCCCTTAATACTCCCTCCTTTATGTTCCCCCTGCTTTTCTGAAACAGTACAGTTCGGTTAAGATGGAGGGGATTTATGAGTAGCCCTGATTCAGGGTCAAGTTGGCGGACACAGTGTTGGGCTGTATATCCAGTTTATCTCAGAAATATGGTAAATATTGTACCAACAAACTACAAAGCCAGAACACCAGTTGGAGTAATCCCTGATGTTTTATGAATGTAGAATTCACCAGACACATACCTTAAGTTATAATGTTTGCACTACTTGTTATCAGATTTCTTTCCTTTTCTCAATAATTAGAAATGACCAGGGGCACCTGGGTGGTTCAGTCGTTAAGCGGCTGCCTTCGGCTCAGGTTGGGATCCTAGGATCTGGGATCTAGCCCCGTGTCGGGCTCCCTGCTCAGCAGGGAGCCTAGTTCTCCCTCTCTCACTCCCCCAGCTTGTGTTCCCTCTCTAGCTCTCTCTCTCTCTCTGTCAAATAAATAAATAAAATCTTTAAAAAAAAAAAAAACTCTTTAAAAAAAATAATTAGAAATGACCAAAGCAAGTTTTTGATGCCAAATACTAGTGAACATCTTCGGTTTCCTTATTGGTGAGAGGTCATTCAGCAGTGTCTGTGTCCAAAGAACCCTTGTGGGGAATAAAATTGAACCAAACAGGGGCGCCTGGGTGGCTCAGTTGGTTAGGCGTCTGCCTTCGGCTCAGGTCATGATCCCGGAGTCCCGGGATCGAGTCCCACATCGGGCTCCCTGCTCAGTAGGGGAGCCTGCTTCTCCCTCTGACCCTCCCCCCTCTCATGTACTCTCTCTCTCTCATTCTCTCTCTCTCAAATAAATAAATAAATCTTTAAAAAAAAAAATTGAACCAAACATAGCTCATGTTCTCAATGTGCTTATTAGCTAGTGGAGAAACAGTGGAGTACATGAATAACGGTACTCTAGACGAACCATGACTCTTATGTGATGGGGAAGCAGGAGTCAGCGCTGTAGACCTAGAAGCTTTAGGCTTACATCATTCAAAAATCATTTATTTCTCTAAAATCCAAACCTCATCAAATTTAAATGTAGCTCGAAGATTTTAGCATTGAATTGAAACATTTTGCTTGAGTTTAGTCAGTCTCCCAGACTATGTTAGAAGTTATAATTGCTAAAAGTGTACTGTTTCCGTTTAAACTCAAAAATTGGCATGGTGTTAGTAGAATGGCAAATATTCTGACTAATAACGTGCAGAGCTAAAAAATGTAAATGTGAAAAAAGTTAACTTTAAAGATTGGGACTTTTATACAATTGTGGCCTAGTTAAAAATCTTTGAATGTTGAGATGTAAAGTAGTAAAGCCAACAGTATTGCATGATATTAATAGTAGAGTTCTAAGTACTTCTATATGTTGCTTTAATCCTCATAAAACTCAGTAGTTACTATTAAGGATGTTCATTGTGGAGCAGAGTGTTACAGTCCTATATGCATCCTGCAAATACTCCTGAACCTTCCATGTGCCAGCCACTGTCTAGACACTAGAGGTACATTGGTGAGCAAGACAGATCTTCTGTCCTCATGGAGCTTACATTTTGTTAGGGAGATGGACAAAAATCAGCTAAAGAAATACCCATATTAATGTATTAAAGGTTAAAACAAATGAAAAGAAAATAAGCCAAAAAAGGATAAAATGAGACTTGTGGGAGTGCTTCCAGGGGTCAGAGAAATCTCTGCAGTGGAGATACTTGGACAGAGACCACAAACTGTGAAGAACATTTCAGACAGCATGAGTGCAAAAAGAACTTAAGATGGGAATGTGAGGCAAATGGTAAGGACGCCATGGTAGCCCAAGCCAGCGGAGGGCTGGAGGCAGGAATTGAGATATTATCTACATATAATAGGAGGCCACTGGAGGGTTTTAAACAGGGCATGATGGCTGGTTTATGTGTAGAAGGGTAATTGCGGCTGCTCTGTGAAGAGGAGAACATGGATGGGGTGTAGCAGTGGGAGCAGAGAGACCCCTCTTGGGCTTCTGTCATCATTCACGCAAGAGTTGATGGTGGCATCTTAGACCAGGATTGTAGTGGTAAGGTGAGAGGTGACAGGTTTATTTGAAAGGAGACCTGATAGAATTTGTTGACAGATTGGATGATCGGGTGTAAGAGAAAACAAGAGTCAAGGGTGAGTACAAAGTTTTTGGACTGAGTGAATGGTGGTGCTGTTTATTGAGCTGTGAGTTGGAGAAGGATCACTTGAAGGAAGAAATTAAAAATCTGGGTTTTTTTTTAATATATATATTTTTTAAGATTTTATTTATTTGTCAGATAGAAGAGAGAGAGCACAAGCAAGGGGAGCTGCAGGCAGAGGGAGAAGCAGGCTCCCTGCTGAGTAAGGAGCCCAATGCAGGACTCTATCCCAGGACCCTGTAATCATGACCTGAACCGAAGGCAGACGCTTAACCTACTGTGCCACCCAGGCATCCCAAAAATCTGGGTTTTGATGAAGATTGCAGTAGCCTATTAAACATCTGAAGTGGAACTGTTGAGTTGGTAGTTAAATATACAAGTTGCATGCCAGAGGAGAGAGGTTAGGGCTAGAGATGCAACTTTAGGAGGTGCCAGCCTCTAAATTGTACAGAAAGGAAAGAGGATGGAGAGAGGAGAAGGGGGTCCGACGACTCAGCTCTGGGACAGTCTGAAGGCCAGTTAGAGCAGGGCTCTCCCCAAAAAGGAGGATGTCTGTGTCAGTGCTTCTGAGAAAGCTAGTAAGGTGAGGACAGGTGCCTCCTGATAACCCACAGATTCATCTCTCTGGAAGTCCTTGGTGGCCCTTGACCAGGGCAATTGTAGTGGGGACTTTGAGACAAAAAGCTGGAGTTACTTCAGGAGATTGGACAGTGAGGAAGAAGAGTTTGCCATAAAGGGAAGCTAAGAAATGGAGTGGAGAGGGTGGAAGAAGGACACGTAGTCAAGGAGGGATTTTCTTTACTTTTGATTTTAGGTGAGAAATGGTTCTATAACAGGTTTATATGCTTTTGGGAGTGATCTTCTTCTTAATCATCAAACACCTAGTGATGACCTTCTGTGGCCTAAGTGGCATCTCAGACTTGACAGGATTCTCTTTCAGACATCTGTATGTGTTTTGTGAAAGACTTGAATTATAAAATTACAAAATATAATAGAGTTCAGGCTGGGCAGGCAGCCAGCCAGCCCTGGAATCACACTCTGGTCCTTCAGCTTCTAATCAGGTGATTATGAGTAAGTTACCTGGCTTCTCTGAGCCCATTTCCTAATCTGCAAAATGATACTTACTTTAGGTTTTTAAAACATGTTAGCTGATGAACTGCACTGACTAGCATACTCACAGTATCTTTAGAGACAGTTTTTCCTTTGATGTCATTGTATATTATTGGAAAAGCCAACTGAATTTGCTGCACAAAATATGGTCCATTGGCCAACAGAATTAACATCAGCTGTCAGTTTGTTAGAAATGCAGACTGTGTTTCAAGTATCTGCAAGTATCTGCCCGCCCTGTTTTTCAGGTGTTCGTGGAAGAAGGTAACAGCTTCCATATTTCTACCATGCTTGTCATCTGAAAGCATTTTTTACACCTCGCCTTATTGCTTATAAATGTTTCTCCATATGTGATGACCTTTTCTTTTCTAATTATTGAAATACAGATAATTAGGAAGGTTGATAAGCAGACCGCTTTACTGGATGCAGATGATCCTGTGTCACAACTCCATAAATGTGCATTTTACCTTAAGGATACTGAAAGAATGTACTTGTGCCTTTCTCAAGAAAGAATAATCCAGTTTCAGGTACGTTTTAAAATTATTGGTAAAAATGTACTGTCTTTCAGTTAGCAGCATACAGAAACCTAAAACTCTCATGTAATGTTAATTGTACCCAAATACATGAAGCTGTTTTCAGATATTTTTCTCAAGTCCAAAGGTTCTTTAACCTACATGATCCTGAGACATGGCCGTCACCCCACCTCAAGGAAGAACTCAAAACGATAAAAATGTTCTTGGAGAAACAGTTAACGTCTAGTTCTGGGAAATCGAAAAGTTCCGCAGATCTTCCAAAAGTAGATTTTGAGCGTTTGGTGAATCCGCTGAAGCTGTGTGAAGACATTGTAGATAGATACACATATATTTTGGGGGAGAGTTCATAATTATCAGATTTACATTGGGGTCTTCCTAGATGGTCATGACGAGATGTTTTGTAAGATGATTTTTGACTACATTCATTCAGAAGTCTTTCATGAGTACATCTATGACATGGACAGATGATTTAATAGGATAATTACACTTTCGTGTGAAACTCATTTGTCAACATCTGGAGACCTGTTTCAGAGAGGTGGCCACGTGCAGCCATTCTCCTCAGCCCAGAGCGGATGGACTGGTCTGGGTGTTTCAAGGTAGGGGTAGGGGAATGCCAGTTCACATCTCGGCTCCCTCCTGCTGAAAGTGCATGAGTTTCTAAATGCTCTTAAAGCTTGAGGGGCTCCTAGTTTCTTTCTTAGGGATCCGTAAAGAGTTTTAATTAACTATTTACATCACGAATACCGATCTTTTATTAAAGAAATTATACAGGTACTGGCGTACTCTCAAATGGTTATTATGAAAAGTATTATTTTTAATATGTCACCAAAATATATTATAATAAAAACTGCTGAATGTGAGGTTGCCAAATTAAATATTCTGTTTATGTTTATTTAGGGACTGGCAAAGCATCATGTTTGGAAGTTCATAAATTTGAACTGAATTCTCTCCATGTTAACTCCAGTGTACAAGTACTCCCTTGTTAAAATTGTCTTATACTGCAATGTATATAAAACTCGATTTCTAAACATTCTTTCTTCATAAGGCCACTCCATGCCCAAAAGAACCAAATAAAGAGATGATAAATGATGGAGCTTCCTGGACAATCATTAGTACAGATAAGGCGGAATATACATTTTATGAGGGAATGGGCCCTGTCCTTGCCCCAGTCACCCCTGTGCCTGTCGTAGAAAGTCTTCAGGTAAGACCACTTACTCACAAGTTGACTTTTATTTTTGGGGTTTTTGTTGTTGTTGTTGTTTTAAGATTTTATTTATTTATTTGACAGAGAGAGACAGCGAGAGAGGGAACACAAGTAGGGGGAGTGGGAGAGGGAGAAGCAGGCTTCCCGCGGAGCAGGGAGCCCGATATGGGGCTCGATCCCAGGACCCTGGGGTCATGACCTGAGCCGAAGGCAGATGCTTAACCGACTGAGCCACCCAGGCACCCCTATAATCATGTTATTTAAAAAGAAGAGTTTTGGGCGCCTGGGTGGCTCAGCCGTTAAACGTCTGCCTTCGGCTCAGGTCATGATCCCAGGGTTCTGGGATCGAGTCCCACATCGGGCTCCCTACTCGGCAGGAAGCCTGCTTCTCCCTCTCCCACTCCCCCATTTGTGTTCCCACTCTCGCTGTCTCTCTCTCTGTGTCAAATAAATAAATAAAATCTCTAAAAAAAAAATAAAGAGTTTTATTCATTTTTTTTTTAACAGATCATAGTCAAATGAAAAACTAATCTGTGTACTTCAATGAAAAATGAAAATTTTTCTCAACATTGTTCTCATTTTCTGTGACTTTCAGTTGAATGGCGGTGGGGACGTAGCAATGCTTGAACTTACAGGACAGAATTTCACTCCAAATTTGCGAGTGTGGTTTGGGGATGTAGAAGCTGAAACTATGTACAGGTACTTAATGAAACTTCTTACATCATCTGGAGTTTTTGATGGGGGTGGGTACATGGGATTCATTCCAGTTGTAAAACGTACGTGGCTTCTAAGTTATTTCTATCCCCCCCCAGATGTGGAGAGAGCATGCTGTGTGTTGTCCCAGACATTTCTGCATTCCGAGAAGGCTGGAGATGGGTCCGACAGCCAGTCCAGGTCCCAGTAACTTTGGTCCGTAACGATGGGATCATTTATTCCACCAGCCTTACCTTTACCTACACGCCAGAACCAGGGCCACGGCCACACTGCAGTGCCGCGGGAGCCATCCTTCGAGCCAGTTCAGGCCAAGTGCCCCCTAATGAATCAAACACAAACAGCGAGGGAGGTTATACAAACGTCAGCACAAATTCAACCAGTGTCACATCCTCTGCAGCAACAGTGGTGTCCTAACTACCGTTTTTTTGCTAGGACTTAAACTGACTTGAGTGCGGCAAAATGGTGACAAAAAAAAAGAGAGAGAAAAAGGAAAAAAATGAACCATCTTTTGTGGTTTCTTGGGAAAACTTTTCATACCAGGTGATACTGTTCCAAAACCCCATTACCTACAAGTGCTGATTGGACGTGCAGAAGCCACAGTAAAACAGACAAGCAAAACATGGAAATGTACAAACTATTGGAATTCGGTGTTTTTTTCCAGCTGTTCTTTTTGTTTGGTTGGCTTTTGTTTGGTTTTGTTTAAATGGGCAAGAAATAGAGATGTGGCTGGAATAAAAGTTAATCAAGCTAGAAGACACAAATCTAACATAGTTTTTACGGACCAAGGAACTTGCGTAAGCTTTAGCAAAAGGTACATTTTCACCATACCTTTTTTTTATATCACAGTATCTAGTACACCTTTGTTACCAAATAGGTTGTTCCCCTCCCCACCCCTCTTTGAGCTTCTGCTCTTCAGTACATTCAAGTTCCAAGCCTGACCATGCTTGTTTAATCTAATTACCATATTCTTCCAGGGTTTTTTGTTTTTATTTAAGGCTGGAACTCCTACTCTTTTTTTTTTTTTTAAGCAGATGTCTTAATGACTTTTCATGAGTCGAAAGTGTTTTGGTTTCAGCAAGTCAAATCCTGTAAAGGCCCGCATATTTTTTTTTAAGATTATATGAAGTCTGTGCAAAAGCTTTAAAAAAAAAAAAAATGCCTCTGCCTTGCCTGCAATACATGCAATGTACGTTAACTTCGTCTCTGTTCTCAGACACTGTCTGTAGTTACTTCCTTGTTTTCCTTTTTTTTTTTTAAAGTATTTATAGTGGTATTCCAAGAGGTGGAATTAAATGTGGCCATTTAGTCCTTAATGAATTAATGGCTCAGAACATGGTATTTGGAGTGTTCTCTCCCCTTTTCCCATGCGTAAATGTATCTCCATGTTTAAGGATTTGTTCAGGTCCCTTCCCCCACCCCCACCCCGCCCCCTACAACTCCCTGATCTTGTACATAACTTGTATTATGTGTAAGTTAAACATTTTATTTTGAACTTGGAACGTTCCCAGTGATTTCATTCAGCAGGGTGTTTTCTGCCTTGTCGGCATATGACAAAAAAATATATATATATATATCATGAGAAGTATTTGCTACCAGTTGGTAGATGGTGCCCTTATTGAGGAAAATCTCAGCAAAAGCATGTGTTTACTTTTTTTTTTGGTAGCCTAGGTCAAAACATTGTAACCTTAAAACAAGATGCTTTTATTAGATGACCAACTAAAATAGCTTCGAAGACAGTACTTTAGAACAGATAGTTGTGAGATTATAAAACTGCAAATGTAATTTATCTTTCCATATCTCTCCTGCCTTTCTTTGTCTTCTCTTCCCCAGTACTGAGTGTCTCCACAAATGTCTCCTACTCAGAAAACATTTCTTTTCCATTCAGTTAAGATTTAGTTGCATTCAGGGTTGTGTGTAGGCCTCAGACGCTCAGCTCACCGGTTTCACATTGCTTCCCTTCCCGCACTTTGGTTATACCTTCATTCGGTTTCTCAGAAATTGCAGCCGACTCACTGGGCTACATTTAGTACAGGAACCCTGTGTGTAACTTATAGGACACAGTCTAGTAATACAATCATCCTTCTTAGAGTTAAAAACTACCTCTAGAATGTGGTAAACTTTTACTGTCCCATAAAACAGGAGCCACAAGTACCTTATGAATGCAAAACTAACTTCCTGCAGTGTTTCCAGACAGAACATTGTCTTTCTGGTGTCCTGGGCAATTTTGAAGACATTGTCATCAGAAGACTTTTTAAACATCTTATTAGTAGCCTTTTTTTTTTTTTTTTTTTGGTCCCCCAAGCTTTGCTGTCTTCATCACTCATCCTTTTGCTTAGACTATGTCATTGTAAATACAATTGCTAACCTCTCTAAATCACCTTTTCCTCAGTTTTCAAGGGGGAAGTCATTTGTAAAACATGTTAGTGGTTAAGTCAAAGTTATTGTGGTTTTCTCTTACTGCAAGCCTTTTTAAATTACTCACAGGCTGCATTCTTCTCTCTATATAAGCCTTCTCTTCAGATGTGCTCCAGTCACTAGCTTCTCCTGTAAGCCGACCCAGCCTCACACTTTAAATCTGTTCCAGTGATCCAGGGCAGAATTGTGGCCTTATCTGTCTTTGTTTTAACTGTTCACTAGCTGCTTCTTGCAAACTTGCTCATTTCCAAGTAGTATTTCTTCTCTGTTGAGTCACTGATGTAGTCTTTATACAGTGCTTTTTGTTCGGAGTTTGGAAATATTTTCAGTGCCGCTCTCCTTTGAATGGGCCACTCCCCAGGTTTGGTGTCTAGTTAGGAAACTGTGTTAAATTAACCGATAACAGATGAGATACTTTCGAAGAACAAACGATTCCTTACCTATCTTTGCAGCTCAAATTAACTTTTCAAGTTGATGGCTTTATTAAAATGAACTTTGCTTTTTTACTATTTAATTATGCCTTATTTTGGCTCTTTGTTTCTTTTAATAAGGTGATTTTGAAATATTAGACTGTAAAGCCTTTTCCTGTTTGTTTTTTTTGTTTGTTTGAAAAGTCCAAGAATGTACTTATACAGACATTTCCCTTGCTATTTTATGCCATTCTGCATACCACAAACTAAAGACTGAAATGATTTGTCTGTTGTACCTTCTTATTTTAATCAGTAGTTCTTTTGTCAGCTGCTTTTAAAAAAATCTTCATGGATTTGTGAATCATTTTCAGTGTATAATTTATAGGAGCCTTGTCCTCTGGTTATAGAAGAACACAGCCCCTCCTCAGATGGCATTATTAGAGATGCTGGTCCTTTTTCCTCATAACGACTCTCTTAGAATGGTGGCCGCTTCAGTTAGAGAACATTCGAGTTTGGAGTTCTGTTTTTTTAATTCTGTTTTAGAAGCGTATCTTCTGCTCTCATGAGCTATGCAATCTCTAAAAATATGCTAGAAACTGAGTCTGTGATCCGGTATGTTTTTATTAGTTCCATTGAGTTGATCACATAGATTGGGAAGGCAAGTAAAAGACTTTAAATGTAGAATGCCCTTTTGATTTTGAATGATTTCCTGAATTGAACACTAGGATAATATTTAACCTGCTGCTGACTTTTCTTCAACTGTGGCAACTAAGGGCATCCTCATTTATGTGTTAGTGAAGTATTTATCATTCTCTGCACAGACTCACTTGCGATCATAACTGGTTAGTTTGTGTGTGTGTGTGTGTGTGTGTGTGTGTGTGTGTTTTAAATGAAACTGGTACCATCTGTGCCCTCACAGAATATTCCCAATGCAATTTTTGAGAACTAAACTCATCATGTTTAACCAGATAATCCACAGGGGGGAGGGGTTCCTTTTTTAAACAAAATGCTATTCAATTATTAACCAGGTTACTTACTTTTGATTTCAAAAGCAGCTGTGTTTTCTGATGAGTACTGAACAAATGTGTGTAATTTCTGTGCCAGACTTTTGACTTTGTTTTCAAGCACTGTAATGTGGGATGAATGATTAGAAACAATAATATATTAGGGTTTCTATTTAACCCTTTCAGGACTGAACTGTATCTCCTTTTATTAATTTTTCCCTGTGTCGTGATAAATGTTTGCCAGCATTCAGTACTGTGTTGGTCCAGATGTAGGTTTATATGCTCATTTTTAGCTTATTTCTTGTACCTTGCAGCATGCTCTACGCATTCAGTCCTTAAGGGGTTTATTTTACAAACTGTGCGCCTGTAAGGTTTATTAGCAATAAGATAGAAAATTGAGCAAGTTTATACCATAATTTTGTAGAAAAAAGAATCTGCTCAGTTCCATATTTCATCCATGAGAAACCTGCAATATGGCAGTTGCAAGGAATAAATAAAAAGGAAATGTAAACCATTGTAAAAGTCTTCTGTCGAATGTGCCTGATGCATGTATGACCTTCTCTTGATTTCAGAATACTTCATAAAGATACAATTAAATGACATATCACAGTTTGCGTATTAAAAATCTTAGCTTGCTATCTGCATCACATCAAAGTGATAGCTATGTGAATTTCTTTTTCAGTGTTTTTAACTATGTCATACTTCAGAGAGAGAGTGTTTTGGGGTCCCCCCCGTAATAAGGGGCTTTGTCACTCAAGGGGCGTATCTCCCAATTCAGGAATATTTCAAGCTACTCTCAACAAGATTAAAGAGTATTATTTAGCAGCAGCTTGCTTTCCAATATAAAGTTGTCATTTGGTTTGCCGTACGGAAGAACATATAATGATGGTTTTATGGTCTTTAATGGGGGCTCCTAATTGGAGAGAGCCTTCTTTGTTTAATAGGGAAACAAAGTAAAAGGGGGGGCGTTACATATTTTTTAAATCATAGCAAGTTTTTTTATCTGACTTCTCCCAAAAGAAAGAAATACATTACCAGAATTTTACTAAAGACCTCTTACTCTAAAAATAGTGATTGTTAAATAAGAAACAATTTAGTTGGAAGCTTTTAAAGGTGGAGATTGATAGTGATTACTTGATGTAGAATTTCGAAGAGCATAATAAGCATACATTCCTTGCTATAAATAGTACGTGAGCCCTTTCTAAGCAATCTTATCAAAGATCCATTAAGTCTATTTTCTTCTTCTTGTCACTAAACCCCTAGATGATTGCCATTTATAGAGACGCAGAGGGCAAGCTACATCAGGTTCTAGTGGTAAGTGGTCACAGAAGGGAGTCTTCTCCTTTAAAAAAAAAAAATCTAGAAGGATAGACTAAAAAGAAACCCTAGAAAAAGTTTAGTGCTGGGAAATCATGAGGGAGATGGATGAAGCCGATGTATGTAAAGAGATGATTCATCTTGACCTAAGGGTTACAGCCTAAACCATAAGGCCAAGTGATAGCGCCTGGGAGAAATGGACAGTCAGTCGTACACGTAGCTCTTTGTGTTCAGGATAAAGTCGTTTATGTGCCTGGCACAGAGATAGTAAGTAGTTGAGTTAAAGGTGTTCAGCTCACATATGTAGATATCATGACTTATCTTGGTTCACTGAAAAGGCAGGTAAATATCCTCTAATACAGATAAAGGGGGAAGGTTTTGACTACAAGGACCGTTCATACCAAACATAGATATAACTGTTGGATTTATAGAATGTTTTGCTTTTTGGTACTTTAAACTGGTATTCTATGAAAAAAAATGTTTAAAGGTATCTGTGAAGTTGAGGTGTGTATCAAGTTCTTTCTGGCATAATGATTGTAGTCCTTGTTTTTCATCTCTTAAATTCTGCCACCTTACTTACTCATACAAACGTGTAGGTCAGTCATTTCTGGCACCTTTGCTGGTTGATAATTTCTCCTGGTGCTGGACAGAGTAGGGTCACTAGTATTTATTTAAAGCCTGAACTTTCCATCTAGAAGCACCCCCTGCCTTCATCATATAAAGGAGTAAAGAGTGTAAGTAGGTGGTTTCCACAGTGGCCTCTGGGGCAGTCCTTGATAGCTGTTCCTTTCACCTAGAACTAAACTTTTCTCCTTGCAAGCTTCCTCTCTTCTCTGTTCTTCCTCACCACACAACACAAAGTAATGATAACTAAGTTCTTAATATGGCATTCAGATATTTAGATGATAAAATGAAAAGTTTTGGGGGAAAATAATTGTGACTTCAAGGACAATGAGTGTTACCTTAATCACCAAATGTCCTAGAGAGTTCATGAGCTTGAGAATTTGCTGGTAGATTCTAAAGGTGCAAATGGTGTGAT
Organism: Zalophus californianus; assembly: GCF_009762305.2. Lineage (NCBI taxonomy): Eukaryota > Metazoa > Chordata > Mammalia > Carnivora > Otariidae > Zalophus > Zalophus californianus. Next base: position 21,256,403 of record NC_045596.1, read on the forward strand.
TTGGGGGAAGAACTTCAGCTGAAGGATAGTGGGATATGCGGCTGTTTGCTTAGAAATATGAATGTCCATCCCTAGTTCTGGATAGTGCCAGAAGTTCAACTTTGTTAAGACACAAGTGGGAATTTTTAAATGACCAGTAACAGTCTAGGCTTTGAGCTCTATCAGGGTGTGGCCATTTCTGGAAAATTTCCACTAAGGGCTTGTCTTGGTCTGCTCGGGCTGCCGTAAGAAAATACCACGGACTGGGTGATTTAAACAACAAAAATTTATTTTCTCCCAGTTCTGGAGGCCAGATCAGGGTGCCAGCGTGGTCAAGTTCAGGTGACAACTCCTAATGGCTTGCAGCCAGCCACCCTTCCAGTGGCTTCACAGGGCAGAGAGAGACATAGGTCTTTTCTGAAGGCCACAGTCCTATCTGATTAGGGCCTCACCCTGAGGACCTCATTTAACTTTAATTACCTCCCCAGGGCCCTATCTCCAGATGGAGTTATTGGGAGTTAGGGCTTCAACATGAATGGATGGAGTAGGGGCACAGTTCAGTCCATAGCAGGCTCATCCTAAAAACCTGGTTTGCAGTTTAAACCACATACTGGATGTCCATCTAGGTGACGGTATTTGGGTTTACAGCATCTTAAGTCCTGGTTGGGTTTTCTCAGTAGTTAGCTAAGATGATGAATGGACTGGGAGAAGTCACTTTGGCCACTTGTAAATTGTTTGGTGGCCACTTGTAAATTGTTTGGTGGCCACTATGTAATCCTCACCACAACCTTGTGAGCTTATGCCTGTTTTGAAGAGACAGGCCCAGGATCCTGCTAAGTGCCACACTAGACTTCCCAAGCCCCAGTTCCCAAAGGATCAAGGGACCTGGGTTACTAGGGAGTGGTTCCGTGACAAATTCTGTCTTAAGGAACTTTATAGGGAAAAGCTATTCTATTTTAGTCCTCAGATTTTGCAGTTGAGAAAAACAGCCCTAAAGAAATTGAAAAATCCAAACGTAGTTCTAGGTTGAAAATGCTTTATAAACTCGAAAGAGCTGTTCAGTTGCTAGGTGTTTATTATTGTTACCATTATTATTCTAATATCTCCTGGCTGACGTCTTGGCTAGTCCCCCTATCCAAGCCTTACTTGTAAATAATGTGCAAATTTCATAACCCTGTACACTTGAAAACATTTTCCATCTTCCAGGTGAAGATAATGGGTCTCATCTCTTAACAGGTTTAGTAGCCAATTCTAACTTCACATGTTCCTGGACCCACTATGTTGGCAGTAGGAAGACCAGAGCTCAGAGACCAGGGTATGAATAGTGACCTGAGTGATTGGTGTCAAATCATAAACACTGTTCCGCCACTGACTTGTCTGGGTGGTTGATTCTGCAGCTCTCCAGTATTTCTTTGGCCCATTTGTAAGTGGGGGGAAATGACACATAGTTATTAGGAGGGGCACAAATGGAAAGCCCTTAGCTGTGGACCTAGCTCTGTTGAGCCTCAAAGTGCAGAACACCTGCTTTGGTTGTCCTCGGTTGGGTTCAGGAGTCCATTTGGCTTGGGTCTTTAGGATCAGTATGAGTTTGGTCCTCAAGCCCGGTTGTTGATTATTCATTCAAGAAAACCATGATAGGACTGTTTTGCATTTAATAGCTCAGAGTTTTAAAAATCTACACCTTCACTGTGATGGCCATTAGAGTTAAAATCATTTTAAAGTCAGAAACCAAGACCGGTTACTAGGGAAAGGGGATTTTTTAAGAAAAGCAGAAGCCCACAGGATTGAAGGGACACCTGAATCATGCTTAGAAATAGAACCCCTGTGGGTTAACCCAGGAGCCTGCTTCGTAAGAGTGGTCTGCTCTGGGAACCACTGCCCCTGTGCATTCCCTGTCTCATCCCTAAGTCATCTCCAGATGGAGTTTTGCAGATAACAGCAACTGGTCATGTGAGCCTACATCACCGGCACTCACTGTGCATTTAGAGGAAAGGTCAGTTAAAAGGAACCTCTAGGGGCTCTTTGGTTCCCGTGTTGAGTCCTAACAATCAGTAGGGAAAGAGATAATTACCCACAAAGGAAATTGAAGTTGCCAGGATGGGGGAACAGACGCTAGGCAATCACTCTAGAGGGCTACAAACAGTATATTCTGTAATAAAGTGTATTAAATGTATTCTCTGTGCTAAAGGCTTTACGTGAAAACATCTCTTACTCCTCAAATTCCTATGAGCCAATTTAATAGGCAGTTTTGAGAAGGATGCTCAGATCATGAGCCACATTAGGAAAAGCCCTCCCATCTCATCTGGCCTTTTAACCTTTTTAAAAAAAGCTCCTTGCACAGGATGGGCTCTTGGGAACTATGTGCTTTTTTTTTTTTTTTTTTAAACCCCATGGTAGCTGATCGAGTCTGGACCACTGAAGGAACTTCCTGTAGGGTTCTGCAGGTGATTGTGCAGGGAGCAGATGGGAGATCACATGGGCCTCACATGGGCCTTCTTTTGACATAGGAACTGACATGTGAAGTGAACTGGTTTATAGGGAGCATGAAGCAGACACCCAAAGAAAACGGCGAGCACTCCCAATTCCACCCCCTTACTAGACTTAACTAGATTCCTGCTCTTGAGTTCCCAGAGGTAAACCATTATCCTTATCATTGCCCTTCAGCGCTTGAGTTAACTTGAATAGGTTTTTATTACTTGTTACTGGTGTCCTGATAGGTAAGTCTTACTGTTGTTACCTTAATTTTACCAATGAAGAAATTAAGAAAAAGGCAAGGGTCATTTGCAGGGTTCCACAGCTTCAAGTGGCAAAGCTGAGATTCAAACCCAGGCCCACTGGACCTGGGTAATTAGTTGATTATTCATTCAAGAAAACCATGATAGGACTGTTTTGCATTTAATAGCTCAGAGTTTGGAGGCTTGGAGGCACTAAGACACTTCCAAAGAGCAGAGAGAAGGTAGCATTTCAACAGTGCCTCAGAGAGTGAGGCATTCAGGATCTCAGCAGGTAAGTGCTGGGGTTCTGACAAATGGAAGGCAAGGAGCTGGGAGCATCTGGGTGTGCATGGTCAAGGGCAAGTTCTTCAGTGTCACGGGACCACGGGGTACTAGTGGGGCATGGGAATTGGTTGTTAATGGTATTGTATAAATATGACAGGTTACCAGGGTCACATGGGTAGAATCTCCAGCTATGCCTGTTAGGGGAAAAACCGTTCTCTGAGCCTCACCTCTTTCCTTGTGGAATGGAGTGATCCTTCATTAGGACATGTTCATATTCTTGGCCTCTGCCCCTTACTCCGTAACTTTGTGGAATTCGTTAATTTTGCTCTGTTACAACCAGTCCCTGCAGATGCAGCAATAAAAGCTCTGCTTACATGGAGCTTTCCTGCTAGTGGAGAGAGGCTAGGTGTAGATACAAAACTTATTATTTACATGCACACATGTATTTACCTAATAAGAGCTCAGACTGAAAACGTCACTCATCTAGAGGTCAGAGATCATGGAATCTGACCAACAGCCCAGCAGTGTCCCAGGGTGTATATGGGTGAAGATTACTGTTGTATCCTAGGGGTACTGAGTCTGTTATGTTCAGTATGAAGATCTTCCATCAGGAAGCCGGCTGTGACTCCAGGTTTCCCATCGGAGCCCTCTTTCCAGAGAGAGAGCGAGCAAGCCCCTTCTGAGGGAAGAGCCAGCCCAGCTGGAGGCAGGGATGGAGGCCGAGGCTGAGGACTGCGTGAGGACCTCGGGGACCCTGGCGCGGCTCGGCACGTGGACCCAGGAAGCCCAAACAGCAGCCGACCTGCCGTCCCTGCTGGTTTGATTTGGGAGTGACCTCTCCCCTACATGGAGTGCAGCCAGGAGAATGGAGATGCCATTTGCAAGATAGGGAAGGCAGGGGGGGAGGGGGGGGAGGAGGAGACCCAGAGTAAATTTTAGGTATGTTAATTTGAGATGACTATTAGACTTCACATTAAAATGTCAAGTGAGCGGTTAGGTGTCCAGGTCTGGAGTTCAGGGGGGCAGTCTGTGCTAGAGATACACATCTGGGAGCCCCTCCCAGGTGATGGTGTTTAATGCCATAGCCTGATGGGATCACCGAGGGAGGGGTGTAGGTAAGAGGGGTTCCAGTACTGAACCCAGGGCAGCGCTTCTCCAACTTTATAGTAGGTCAGTGGGCGTGGGTCTCAAGATCCTGCATTTCTAACAAACTCCCAGGCAACTCTGGTGCTGCTGTCTGGAGACCCCGCTTTGGGTAGCGAGGGCCCCATGTATCCCCAGAGACGATTGGGAGTGATTGACAGAAAGAGTAAAGTGCCTCTTTACTCCATAGAAATGATTATGTTTAATTAACATCAGTGTTTTCCAAGTCACCATTTACTCACCAATAATGGTTTTAGAAGAAGCACTGTTTCTTTCTCTTTTTTTGTTTTTTGTTTTTTTGTTTTTAATTGAACTCAACCCAAGATCAAAAGTCTCATGCTCTACCTACTGAGCCAGCCAGGTGCTCCAAGCCTTACTGGTTTTTAAGCACAGGGTTAAAATTTCTCTTTACGCTCGAGAAGGCCTTCTATACCAGACCGCAAATGGGCTAGGCAGATGCTTGTTACAGGGCCGATCATGTGGCCTGTCTAAAAAGTGAAATGTTCACATGCAATTATAGTGAGGATGCACAGGAGGCTTCGTGACCTGACAGTGTGTCAGAAACCCCAGAGCCCTGTAGCATCCAAGAAGTTGGTGTACCCAGAAGTTACAGGAATGTTGAACAACTCCTGCGTTTAAAAAAAATCCTTGGTTTGAAAAAAACACCAAAACCCCTCATTTTTAAGCTCCCTTACTTATGAGAGCAATTCTGCCAGTTCAGAAAGACTGAATTTTGACAAAAACCTCCATGAGTGGTATCTTCACTCAAACCGGCCAAGCTGCTCTGCAGAAACACTTTTCTGTGGCGTGGCTCTCGGAAGGCCACATTTTCATTCCCCTCACTGTGATCTGAGATCTAAACGACATCAACAATACACAAGTTCTCTCTAGGGAAGAGGATTCTAGATGCAAGGTGAGCAGAGGGGCGAAGTAGGAGAGTCCAGAAACATTTACTAGCCCAAGGGGAGACACACACACATACGCATCATATGCCACTACAATCCTCTGAATATGTGTTAAAAACACCAGGAGTCTCTTTGGAATATGATGATTAACATTTTCGGGCGCCTGGGTGGCTCAGTTGGTTAAGTGACTGCCTTCGGCTCAGGTCATGATCCTGGAGTCCTGGGATCGAGTCCCACATCAGGCTCCCGGCTCAGTGGGGAGCCTGCTTCTCCCTCTGACCCTCTCCCCTCTCATGCTGTTTCTCTCTCTCTCTCTCTCTCTCTCAAATAAATAAATAAAATCTTTAAAAAAAAAAAATTTTCTGTCATGTGGTTGGAACCCTGGCTGGGTGTCAAGAGCAGAGCTTCAGGCCCATACCCTGGAGTCTGACTCACCGTGGGCAGCTGGAAAAGACTTGAGCACAGGCACTGGGGCCCAGGGCAAACTGGAACTGCTTTTGTATGTTTCCCTTTCTAACCTGTGTAGCAAAAGTGGAGATATTTAAAAAGATCGAAAGCCGCACATTAAGGCATATGAAGCACTTGGTTTTCTGAGCTGTTGAAAAATATTTGCAAACCCACCTTGTAGGAGCCAGATGGAAGGCGCTTTATTACAGTATTGCTTTAAGGCTTTGGGCATCCTTTTACTCACTTCCTTGCCGCAGGTGATGATTCTCTGTTGCTGAAACCCTCTTTCACTTGGCTTCCGGGACACCAAGCTTTCTGGGAACTCTTTGTGGGTCTGCGCCGCTAGCCCATCCTCACCTCCCCAGCCTGCAAACGTGGGACGGCACCAGTGCAAAGTCCTGTCCCCTCCTCTTCCCCAGCTACACTCCTCCCACGGTGATCTGCCCCATCTCGCGTCTATATGGAGATGACCACCCACATCCTCTTTCCCACCCAAACTTCTTGTCTGCCCTCCAGGATTGTAGGTAAAACTGCTTACTCAACATCTGAAGGCTAACCCACGATTTCCTCACTTCACCCCTTCCCCCTTTCTCCAATCCCCACCTCTTCTCCTTTCTCCAGCCCGTCTTCCCCTTTCAGTAAACGAGGCCTCCAAGCTTCCGGCAGCTTAGGGAGAAAACGAAGTCAGTCTTGATTCATTTCTTTCTCTCACATCCCACATCCAGTCCATCAGTAAAGCTAGCCAACAACTCCTTCAAAATACAGTCAAACTCTGACCACGTCTCATCACCTCTACCACCACCACTGTGAGCCCAGCCACCACTGGTTGTCACGTGGGTTATTAGGGTCGCTTTCTGACCACTCCTGCTTCCTCTCAGGCCCTCTTAGAGGGATTCTTTGAAAATGTGTCCCTCTGCTGCTTAAAGCTGTTCATTGACTTCTCATCTTGCTCAGAGTCCAAATCCAAGGACCTCCTCATGACCCTCGTCTGCCTTGCTACTCTTGGTCGTCATCTTTAACCCTCTCCCCGGGCCTACTGTATGCCAGACACGCTGACTCCTTTTGTCTTTCCTAGATTTCACCAGACATGCTCTCAGCTCAGGGCCTTTGCATTGGTGTTTCTGGAAGGTCTGGAAGAGCATCCACTATTTTTGCCATAAGCATCTTTGCCGTGGACATCTTCGCTGTGTAACTAATTGGCTATAAGGCAATTTTGCCCTAAGTTAATAAAAAAGAATAATTGGTAGACAATTTGGTTTGACAGTTTGGTTTCATCAACTGGTTGACAGTTTAGTTTCATTTCCCCATTGATGCAACACTCCCATTTTTATATAAATCTTAGCCCTTACAATGGTCTATACAGTGGCACAGAGTTTTGAACTCACATTTCCCATAGAACTTTAGTAGGACATATGACGATATGCCAAGAACAAAACAGTGTAGAGAACTTTCACAAGGCAATACAAAGCTCAGTTACACATGCATCCTAGTATTTAACCACTGATATTTCTCTTAATGAAGGAAGAAATTTTAGCAGAAAAAAAGAGTACAATACTGAACAAGGAGATGAATCACCAAGCAAAAAAATGTAATACTAGGAATGAAAGACTTCGAAGACAAGTGTTTAGATAGAACCCACAAAATAAAATCCGTTGTTTGCGCATTGCCGTAAATCCACACGCAGTTTATTTCTTTTAACATTTTATTTATTTATTTGACAGCCAGATAGACAAGTAGGGGAAACAGTAGAGGGAGAGGGAGAAGCAGACTCCCTGCTGAGCAAGGAGCCCATGCGGGGCTCGATCCCAGGACCCTGGGATCATGACCTGAGCTGAAGGCAGACGCTTAACCAACTGAGCCACCTGGGTGCACCCCCCCGACATTTTATTTTATTTTATTTTATTTTATTTTATTCTATTTTAAGATTTTATTTATTTATTTGAGAGAGAGAGACACAGCGAGAGAGGGAACACAAGCAGGGGGAGTGGGAGAGGGAGAAGCAGGCTTCCTGCGGAGCGGGGAGCCCGATGTGGGGTTCAATCCCAGGACCCCGGGATCACGACCCGAGCTGAAGGTAGACGCTCAACGACTGAGCCACCCAGGTGCCCGACATTTTAAATGTACTCAAATATTTTGTATTTTGCAATAAAGTCTTTAACTTTGTTACTCATTTTTCACATTTCATTATGTTCTTTTTAATGAATGTCCCTCTCTGATTTGTCATGGTTTTATCTTTTATGGCAAAATTGCCTTATGGCCAATTAGTTATGTGGCAAAAATGCTTAACAATGAAACTACCGAGAATGGTCTGGAACACTCTTCCTCTGATGTCCCCAAGATCTATGCCCTCACTTCCCGCAGGTTACCATCTTTATACACCTTATGCAAAATTGTACTTCTACTCCTTTTGCTCTCTGTACCCTTGACTTGTTTTTTATTCATGATGCTTATCACCACCTGACACAGTGTATTTACTCATCATATTGTTTATTTCTGCCCGCCAACCAGCATGAAAATTCCTTGAGACCCGGAGCTTTGTTTTGTTCCTGTGTCCCCAGACCCTGGCAGAGTGCCTGGCCCGTAGTAGGTGCTCAGTAAATATTTGCTGAATGGATGACTGTCTCTTAGTCACACCGTCGGGTGGTGTGTCCAATCTACCTTGAAAACCCAGGCTTATGCTTTAATTCAGAAGCCTGATAAAGAATGACTTACTCTGGAAGTCTAGACATGACAGGAACTACCCAAGACCAGAGACAATGTAAAGACAAGAATATCGACAGTGGGAATGAAGGGATTCTCGGCAGCCAAGAATATGGAATGGTGAAAAATTGATTTAGTGTCTCAGGGGTTTTTTCTCAATGAAGATTTCTGTTATTAGGTAAAAGAAAGTGGGTAGGACTTAGGAACTTTGGTGCTTTGGTGGAATTTTGTCCAGTGCTTTTTCTTTGAAAGTTTCTTCCCTTCCATTGTCTCTGTTCTCTCTTTCCAGAATTCCTACCACTCAGACGACTCTCCCAACCCCACCACCCCGACCAATTCTTTCATTTTCTTGTCTTTTATTCTTTTTCATTTCTTTGTCTTTCTATTCCATTTTTCAGAGAGATTCCCTCTACTTTTTCTTTTAACCTTCCTCTCCATTTTCTCATTTGGCTCTTTTTTTTTTTCTTTTTTCGTTTTCTAAAGCTCTTTCTTGTTTTTTCATAACATCCTGTTCTTAGTGCATTTGAGGGATACAATATATATTTTTTAATCTCTCTGAAATATTTGTCGTAAGATCCATTTTAAGAGAGTTTCTGACTCAAGAAGTCTGGGTTGAGCCCAAGAAATTGCACTTCTAATGGGTTTCTAGGTGATGCTGATACCGATCCAGGGACCGCACATTGGGAACCAAGGGTCAACAACTATCTGCCCACGTGTGTCTTTCCTTTGTAACTTTTCCTCAGTTGCAATTTGTTATCAAGAAATAACGGAAGGAAGAGAAGGAGGGAGGGAAGTTGGGTAAGGAGGGGCCTGGAATGCAGCTGAGAAGCTCAGAGGCCAAGATATAAACATGCCTTTCTTCCAAAAGTCAGCCTTGATGAACTTGAATCTAGTTGAAAGAGCATGAACATGGATTTGGGAGATCTGCGTGTCAGTCCCAGTCTCTCACCAACACATTGCCTGGTCACAGGAAGTTCCCCGAAACTTTGGCCTCTGTCTCCTGGTCTGTAACGTGGGCGATTGTCACAGATGGTCGTCAAGGTGCTTGCAGCTGGAAGATTCCATGGCTTGACTGTCATCCAAAGCTGGAAGGCTATTACCAGGGAACAGGCGGCGGTACCATTTGCTGAGCACTCATGTGCCCAAACTGTGCTAACTGCTTTACCCCCCTGATCTCATGTTTAAAGTGCTCCACAACTCTGGGAAGCAGAACTTCTTATTCCCATTCATGGAGGAGGAGACTGAGGCTCCTCGACTAACTGGTCCAAGAGCGTATCATCAATTACGTCAGAGCTGGGGGAGGCAGCAGGGCTCTGAAAAGGGCATTGTGCCTTTGGGGCACAGACTTGGGCTCAGATTCAGGGTCCGCGTCTCTCCTGGCTTGCGGTCTTGGACACCTCACTTTACTTCTGGAAGCCTCAGTGTTCTCTAAAATGAGGGTGACAAAATCCGCCTCACAGAGGTGGATAAACATAAAAATGCAGTCGAATGTGTAAAAGCAGTTGGCATGAAGGAGCCATTCGCGAGATGCTACATTTGATTTGGGAAACGCAGCTAGGCTTTTAGGTGGCAGGCAGCCTGCTCAGAAGAGAAAAGGCAAATGTGCATTATGTTTGAAGCCAAGTGGCTTTTCATCCCAGGGAGATTTACCAGCTAGTAGCGGGGGGGGGGGGGGGGGGGGGGGGGGGGCGAGGGGCGGGGGAGAGTTACCTGGGTCTGAACAGCCCTTGGCATTCTCTAGTAAGAAGGGCGAATGCAAGGGGGCACCTGGGTGGCTCAGTTGGTTAAGCAACTGCCTTTGGCTCAGGTCATGATTCTGGAGTCCCAGGATCGAGTCCCACATCGGGCTCCCTGCTCATCAGGGAGTCTGCTTCTCCCTCTGACCCTCCCCCCTCTCATGTTCTCTCTCTCTCCCATTCTCTCTCTCAAATAAATAAAATCTTTAAAAAAAAATTGGTTAAGGGCGAATGCTCCCTGTTCCCAGCCTCCCAGAACCCACCTTTGTCATCTGGAATTAGGCTGCACACCATTCAGGATGCCCCCGGAGTAGCAGAGACTATAAAAGCGAACTGGGATTGGGAAGGAGGCGGATTTCTGCCCGTAGATTTCGGAATTCCTGCAAACAGCGAGGCGTTTCAGCCCACAGATGGTTAGAGAGGGGCTTTTTAAGTGGAGGGGAACGAGCCCTGGAGGGGAAGGGGTGAAGTGGAGCCTCCAAGGACAGGGGGCAGAGCAGGGACAGGCTAAGTTAGTGCTGCAGTGTAGCCAGAAGGTCAAGGACGGAGACCTTGAAGAGCCTCTGAGCCAATGATGGAAGCGGGAGGTGGAGACTGTGTCGGGGTTCTTGCTCCTCTGCAGGGGAGGAGGCTGCTTTCCCGGGGGAGCAGCTCAGCCATCAGCAAGCCGTGTTTCCAAACGGCTGCATTGGCTCTTTGGTCTCTGGGAGTCAGGGTAGCCTAGTCAGGGCGAGGTAAGCCGTCGATCGAGGGTCACACATGTGTGCAGGATCTCACACAACGGGTTAGGGCTCCGGCATCCGGGTGTTCTCACGCCGGGCAAGGACAAAGCAGAAGCAAACAATGAAAACACTGCACAACAGAAAAGTTTCACAAGCAAATGTCGACGTTGAACAGAAGACTCCTTTGAACCAACGGGAAGGCATGTGTAGCCAAACACAGGCCAGGCTGTTTGAGTTCCTGTCTCGGCGGGGGAGTCCGAGCAGATTAGCGATAACGACCGTTCCTTTGTTTTCTCGAGATAACGCAATTACAGGTTGATTATAAAACGGCATCTCTGCGGGTCTGTTTGGGGGCGCCCGGCGGGGGGCGCAGGCTGGGCTGGCGGAGGCGGGCGCCGAGGCACACGCATCTCTCTGCCGCTTCGCCGGCCTGCCCGGACTCCCTCCCGAGCCAGGCACGGTGGCGGGAAGAGAAACTGCCAACTCTGAGCCTGGAGGCTGGCGTCTGAGGAAGCAGGCCCAGGGAAATGAGGCTCGGGCCCGGGGCCCTGCTCAGGCTCTTCCTCTCTAAAAGCCAGTTTCTATAAATGTCCTTGATTCTGGAAGGACAGGGGCCTGGGGGCAGGGGACAGGGTAGGAAGACCAGACCGGAATTTGCCTGAAGCCAGGGCGGAGCAGAAGAGTGGTAAGAGCTGGGGGAGCTTGGGGCCTCCGGGCATGGTCACCCTGAGGTGGACAGAGAGAGGCCACTTCCATTTCTGACGCAGCTCATATGTTGCAAAGTGAAGCAATGACCCTCTGATCCCACACTCAAGGGAATGAAAGCATAGGTCTGTGCAAAGACTTGTGGATGTTTAGAGCAGTTGCATTTATAATGTCCCCAAACTGGAAACAACCCAGATGTCTATCATCCGTTGAAAGAATAAACAAACTGGTCTATCCATATGTACTTGGTTGAATGGTAGCACCCCCCACCCCACCACCACCCCCGCCAAAGTTATATCCACATGTTAATCCCTGGAACCTGTGAATGGGACCTTTTTTTTTTGGAGAAAGTGTCCTTGCAGATGTAAAGTTAAGGATCTTCACAGATTTTGGATACTAACCCTTTATCAGATATGTCATTTGCAAATATCTTCTCCCATTCCGTATGCAGCTTTTCAGTTTTGTTGATTGTTTCCTTCACTGTGCAAGAGCTTTTTATCTTGATGAAGTCCCAATAGTTCATTTTTGCTTTTGTTTCTCTTGCCACCGGCAACCTGTCTAGTAAGAAGTTGCTACAGTTGAGGTCAAAAAACCAATAATCCAGTTAATAAATAAGCAGAAGACATGAATAGACATTTTTCCAAAGAAGACATACAGATGACCAACAGACACATGAAAAGATGCTCAACACTACTCATCATCAGGGAAATGCAAATCAAAACCACCATGACATACCACCTCACACCTGTCAGAATGGCTGAAATTAGCAACACAGGAAACAACAAATGGCCAGGATGCAGAGAAAGGGGAACCCTCTTAATACTGTTGGTGGGAATGCAAGCTGGTGCAGCCACTCTGGAAAAGAGTACGGAGGTTCCTCAACAAGTTAAAAATAGAGCTACTCTATGACCCAGCAATTGTACTACTAGGTATTTACCCAAAGGATACAAAAATACTGATTCAGAGGGGTACATACACCCCAATGTTTATAGCAGCACTATCAACAATAGCCAAACTATGGAAAGAACCCAAATGTCCATCAACTGATGAATTGATGAAGATGTGGTATGTATGTATACAATGGAATATTACTCAGCCATCAAAAAAATGAAATCTTGCCATTTGCAACGATGTGGATGGAGCTAGAGTGTATTATGCTAAGCGAAGTAAGTCAGAGAAAGACAAATACCATGTGATTTTACTCATATGTAGAATTTAAGAAAGAAAACAGATGAACATATGGAAAGGGGAAAAGGAGAGAGGCAAACAAACCATAAGTGATTCTAGACAATAGAGAGTGAACTGAGGGTTGATGGAGGGAGGTGGGTGGGGGATGGGCTAGATGGGGGATGGGCATGAAGGAGCGCACCTGTGATGAGCACTGGGCGTTGTCTGTCAGTGATGAATCACTGAATTCTACTCCTGAAACTAATATTACACTATATGTTAACTAACTAGAATTTAAATAAAAATTTGAAGAAAAAAAAATAAAGGACCTTGAGATGAGATCATCCTGGATTATCCAAATTGAGTCCCAAACTCAAAAACAACTGTCCTTGTCAGTGACACACAGAGGTAGAAGAGGAGAAGAAGACCATGTGGGAACCAGGGCAGAGATTGGAGTTATGCAGGTCCCAGCCCTGGAAGGCCTGGAGCCACCAGAAGCTGGAGGCCATAAGAAACGGAATCTCCCAGAGGCCTGTAGACATCTTGATGTTGAACTTCTGGTCTCCAGAATTGTGAAAGAATAAATTCCTGTAAATAAATGTATAAGCAATAAACAAGTTTGTGGTAACACATCATACGATGTCATGCTACTTAGCAACAAAAAAGAATGAATTACTGATTACATGAAATAATTGGCTTGATCTCAAATGCCCCTTGCTAAGTGAAAGAAGACACTCACAAAGGCTTCAGACTCTGACTCCTTCACATGACCTAGAAAAGGCAAAACTCTGGGGACAGACATCAAAGCAGTGGTTGCTGGGGGCTGAGGGGGAAGGGAGAGGACTGAATACAAAGGGGTCCAGGGAACTTTGGGGCATAAGGAAATACTCCATATGTTGATTGTGGTCACAGGGGCACAACTATTTGTCAAACCCATATAAAAAGATTGAATTTCATTGGATGTAAATAGTACCACAATACATCTAATCTTTTAAAAAGTGAAGGAATGCTAAACATTGTTCTCAAATTTGTAGTATATTTTGTTTACATTGAACAAATCAACACTTTTGTCATAGCCAGAATAAAAACAAGGATATACCGGGACACCTGGGTGCCTCAGTCGGTTAAGGGTCTGCCTTCGGCTCAGGTCGTGATCCCAGGGTCCTAGGATCAAGCCCCACATCGGGCTCCCTGCTCAGCGGGAGGCCTGCTTCTCCCTCTGCCTCTGCCTCTGCTTGTGTGCTCCTTCCCAAGCAGCTCCTTTATGTCTCAGTTTTGCCCTGGACTCTGGACCTGGCTTGTGTGTGGCCTTTGCTTATGTGTGATAGTATGATTTATAATAAGAAATTTAAGAAATATATATTTGCCTCTCTCTTAAATAAATAAATAAATCCTTAAAGGAGAGCCTGGGTGGCCCAGTCAGTTGAACATCTGACTCTTGGTTTTGGCTCAGGTCGTGATCTCAGGGTCCCGGGATCAAGCTCTGCATAGGGCTCCAAACTCACTGGGGAGTCTGCTTAAGATTCTCTCTCTCTCCCTCTGTCTCTCTCCCCTGCTCTTGCTCTCTCTCTCACCCTCCCCACCAAAATAAATAAATAAATCTTAAAAAAAAAAAAAAATATGTATTTGGTCTTTGTCCTCATTTCTGGCACAGAGCTCCTAAAACCCTTGGAATTTCCTATGATAAGAGAGATAAATGTTTCTTTTGTTATGTTAGTGAGACTACTTTCCCAAAAGCACGCAGGGCTGTGGGCTGGTTGCTGTGGAGCCAACTTCAGGATCGTGAACCATCAGGTTGGGCCAACCGTCATCGCCCCGCATCCCCCTGCCTTGAAACTTCAGGGAGGGGAGGGGGCCTAGGGCTTCAGTTCAATCACCAATGGCCCATGATTTAATCAGTCGTGCTTATGTAATGAAGACTCCATAAACACCCCAAAGGATGGGTCCCGAGAGTTTCTGGGTTGGTGAATACAAGGAGATTTGGGGAGAGTGGTACACTCAGGGGGGAGAGGTGGGGGAGGGGGGCCGTGTGGGCATGGAAGCTCCACACCCTTTACCCACACCTTGCCCTTTGTATCTCTTCCATGTGTCTGTTCCCAGTTTATATCCTTGTATAATAAGCTGGTGATCTAGTAAGTAAAATGTTTCTCTGAGTTCTGTGAGCTGCTCTGGCAAATTAATCAAACCCAAGGAGGGGGTCGTTGGAACCTCCAATCTATAGCCAGTTGGTCGGTCAGAAGTGATGAGGGACAGAAGCAGAAAAATGTTCACCCTTAGCCCAGAAGGCTGACCTAAAGCCTGCTTAGTTCTGATAAGGATCAAATACGTGCTGGTTGCTACGTTCTTAAAGGGTCTCATGACTGCCTCTGTATCTCACCAATAGTTAATATCAAACTGAATGATAAACACCAGAGAAGTCTTTCAAAAGTAGGTTTACTAGTAGACTTTTTTTTTAAAGATTTTATTAATAAATATTTCAGAGAGAGATAAGAGAGAGAGTGCACGCTACGGCATGAGCGGGGTGGGAAGGGCAGGGGAGGGGCAGAGGGAAGAAACAGACTTCCTGCCGAGCAGGGAGCCTGATGCAGGGATGCAGGGATGCAGGGATGCAGGGCTCAACGCCAGGGCATGACCTGAGCCAAAGGCAGATGTTTAACCAACTAAGCCACCCAGGCGCCCCCACTAGTAGAAACTTGAAGAAAACATTTATGATCTAACACTCCCTACATGTCCCCTCCGCCTTGAGCACTAAAGCATATAACCACCAGCTCCTTACTGCAAAAGTGCAGTTCTTTCTGCCCATGGATCCTGTTCCCCTGCTACTTCAATGAACTTACTAAGCTGCACCATATAATGTCTCAAGAATTCTTTCTTGGCCACTGTGCTCACGGAAGCGCAGGTGACAATCTGGATTTGCAACTGACTTCAGAAGAAGTGGGGGGAAGGCAGCGGTGCAGTCTTCTAGGGCTGAGCCCTTAATCTGTGGAATCTGATGTTATCTCCAGGTCAGAATTGAGTTAAATCACAGGACACACAGCTGGTGTCCCAGAATTACTGGGTGGTGGGAGGAACCCCACAGTAGAATTGGGTACAGAATCCTATTATGCCTGTGTCCACTTCCTCTGGGTCTCTGGCTGGTGACCTCCAGCTCTATGGCCGGTACCCATGACCCACAACTCTTACAGATACTTCCAGGCGATGGCTTCATCTTCATCTTCATCTCTCTCCCTCTTCGTCTCCTGCTGTCTTTTGCCAGCCCTAGATCCACCATCTTTTCAGAAAGACATAAATGGTGGGTTCTCTCAATTTACCAGTCATTGAAACTTTCCAGGTACTGGGCAAAGCCTCAAATTTGAGCAGCAGGAATCAAAATCTGCAAGTGGGTTCCTGGGGGCGGGGGGGGGGGGGCGGGGCAGGGGCGGAAGGGAAAGGGACAAATTCCACTTCCATCCTTGTTTCCTTGGCCTGAGTATTCTCTCTTGGGAAGAGAGTAGCATATTTTGGTCTGTGATTCAGCGCATATATGACAGGCTTTTTTTTTTTTTTTTTAAGAATTTATTTATGTATTTAGAGAGAGTGTGAGCCGGGGGAGGGGGAGGGGGAGGACGAGAGGGAGAGAGAATCTCAAACAGACTCTGCATTGAGTGCAGAGCCCGATGTGGGGCGTGATCCCATGACCCTGAAATCATGATCTGAGCCGAAATCAAGAGTTGGACGCTCAACCGACTGAACCACCCAGGCACCCCTCAGTGCATGTATTTCTTTCTGAAGGACAGAACCCCAACCCCACCAGGTGCTTCTTTGAGCTGACATCTTAGCTGAACCATTAATAGTTCCTTCTATTATTCTGTTAGGCGGCTGCTTCCAGCTGACACCGTGTATGGTAGAACCCGTGGTTCTCAGGGGCGTGCACCCACCACCACACCTCTGTACCATGGATTGCTTGCTTCTGCCGAAGCACCGACATGCTGGATGGCAGTCCCGGCAGGGGGGTGCTGTGCGCAGGGAAAGCAAACTTCTGTCTGGCCCTGGCATCAATTCCAGAAAGGACAATTCCTGCCCCTTCCAGAGGAAAGGGGACCTGAGGAATTCCATTTGTCACCAGTGTCCCCTAATCTCATGGTAGCATTTACATTTTAGAACCACTTTTGGTACCAATTGTCTTAGCCTAGTTTCCCTAAAAAAATGGAGCCTGAGACAAATAGCTTGCAGGCAAGTAGCTTATTTTGGGAAAGGATCCCAAGAAACAGTGGTGGAGACTGGGAATGGGGGGCTGAGGAAGGGGGAGATCAGGGTAGACGTGCACTATAAAGTTGGTCACTGTGGCGGGCAAGTGGGGTCCGTCCCGCTGCCCACCATCCTGAAGACCAAGCAGAAGATGACCGAGATGTTTCCCTTGCTGGGTGGGGAGAGACAGGATGACATTTATCCCTCCCCCGTTGGTCAAGGGGTCAAGGGGTTCCCTTGTAACAACTCCAAACGAGACTCATTGGTGTGTAATTCTAGTTAACTCTTTTGGGCACCTTATGTATGGTGAGTGCTTTTTAAAAAGACGGTCACCTTGGTCCTCTGTAATTCCCTTAGGGAAAGGGGAGGCAGGGAAGGCCCAGGGCAGAGGTGGCTCCCGTTCCAGGTGCCTGTTACCCCCACGGCCAAAGTAAACCAGGGGCTGAGAGCAGATGAGGCGGAGCCAGAGGAGGTGAGGCCGGGCGGGAGGAGCCGGTGCAAAATGGATACAAAACATCACATCCTTAACCTAATGACTTATCCAGCATAACACTCAAATATTTTTTATGTTACTGTATTTTATTTAATGTAGTAAAGTATACTGTATAATACATATAACATATAATATGATAAAGTATAAATTTTATTATATTTGGAAATGATTTATGGTTAGATTTTCTCACTTGGCTAGGATTTTGGGGTATGCCTGATGATTGCCAAGAAACTGGCCATTGGCGGATTAAATGTATTAAACATGTAGCTAAATAATTCAATTAGCAATAATCGCACCTCAGATATAAGAATCTTTTCAAAAGAATTTTTTTTTTTTACTATAGAATTATGTGTATTTAACATGGGCTGTGGGTGTTTGATACGAATGTGGGGAATGGCTTCCAAGAAGACTGAGGTCCTCGGGCCTGCAAGTCTTACAGTTGTCCCCCGTGGGAGGGGTGGGACTAGAAAGTACATTTCTGAATCTGCTCTGATCACAGAGCCGTCTTGCTGACTTGGGTCCTAAACGTTTCTTCATGCTCTCCTCTTCCAAGGCCATAGCTCTTGTCCAAACCTCTGCCATCTCTTGTATGGAGTTCTCTAGTAGCCTCGAAATGAGTGTCCCCTCAACCACTCCGGTTTTCCACGCAAAAGCCAGCAGGACCTCTCTCGAAATGCATCACATCTCTTTCTCTTAAACCCATTACCCATTACTGGACTGTCAGTGTCCGAGTGTGAACGACAACATTCCTAACAAATCCTAAAGTCCTCCAGGGGCGGGCCCCTGCTTGTCTCTCAGCCTCATCTCTCCTTCGTCTCCCACTTCTGCGCCACCCACATTACCTCTGCCAACCACTCTTCACCACCTTCGCCCTGTCTCTTCCTTCCGCCTACATGCCCTTTCTCTCAACTCACTGCACCTTGAACTCCGACTTACTCTGCTGAGCTCGGCCCAAAGGATCACTTCCTCTGGGAGCTGTCCACTCTCTCCCTCCACCAGCACCCTCGCTGCTCTTGGCTCCCTGACTTTGCAGTTATGAGGATGACTGTTTGGTCCTTCTTTTTTCAAACCTCCAGCACCTGACAGAGTGACCAGCACTTGCTCTGTGCTCACCAGTGGCCGTGAAGTGATGGATAAGGGAATGAGTGAAGGGAAGAATGTTGTATGTATTCCTCTCCCCCTGGTGGTCCAGTTCAGGCCCAAGCCCAGCGCTTATTTGGAGGAAAAGCACCAACCAGCAGCGGACTTCCTAATTCCAAGCTTGGGCAATGCCCACCTGGCGCCCAGAGGACACTCTGACCAGGAAGGGGACAAGCTTCAGACCACAGGCTTTCTCTGTCCCTACAGCCCTCAGGGTCCAGGGCCCTGAGCAGCACTCTGTCGAGCAGGTGCCGGCTTGGTTGGATCTCTGAGTCTACAAGACATGGGACCTGGCAGTCCTCATCCACTGTTCGGCGAGTGGCATGGATACGGTCTCTGAAGAAAGCTTTCCCAGAAGAGCAGACACAGGAAATGTTATCAGAATCACCCAGAAAAGTTGTTTCCGGAAATGCTGCTCCTGGGAAAAATTTAAGGTGGATGAAATCTAAGGTGGCGTGGAGAGGGCATTTCTATTCATCATGATCACTTATTCATTTCCCCCTAAAAATAAAAAATTTCAGCACCCGCTACGATCCTTCAGCCTAGGAGGATATGGAAGCAGTATAAAGCATTTCCCAGAAATCAAGTCACTGGCAGTCCGAGGCTATCAAACGCACGTAGGTGAAACCATTGCACCGTTTATTTATTCCTTTGACAAACAGCGAACCCCTGTTATGCGTCGGGGCTCTGCTTGGCACCAGGTGTCAGCAGCTGCAGGATTACCTGCAGAGGCGTAGTTAGGGGCATGGGCTTTGTAGCTGAATCCCTGGGTCTGATCCTTGGTTTTGCACCCCCCCCCCTTTATTTTGGCTGTGTAAAACTTGGGCAAGTTACTTGAACCTCTCTATGCGTTTTCTGTGACGTTGGGACTAATGATACTACCTACCCATAAGACTGTTACCAGGCCTGCATCACCATTTGAGAAGTGCCTGGAATGGCACCGGTGGAAATCAGCCTTCTACAAATTATGACTGCTGAGAGTACCCTCTCTCCCTGTTTCCCACGGTGCGGATCATTTGTAATTCCTCCCCAGCATCCTCTGCGCCTTCTTGAGACAAGATTTTCAGAAGTGATCCCCTTCGGCTCTCTGCTGCTCCTTGCGGGGGCGGGGGGGGTCAGCGCGGGGCTGCATTTAGGAAACCGGGGTGGAGCACATGACCCAGATTTCAGCCAATCAAAACACCGCATTTCCTGGCTCCGGGCTGGGAAAGTGTTGTGCGCTCTTGCAATCCGAGGGACTCCCAGGCCCCTGCTTTCTCTTGTGAGATTGGGTCGCATCTTACTTGAGAATGAAAGCCTGAGCTTTCCTGGGGAACGCGGAGTTCTGGGTTCACCACAGAAACCCCATGTCCTTTGGGTGAGAAGCCCAATTTAGTTCCCAGCCCATTACCAAGGCAAGACATTATCTTTTGGCTTAAACCGGAAATTTTCTGCCTCTTGGGACAGAAGGTCCTTATAGGCCATCGCGAATCCATATGACAAACACCCTTTTGAGTGCCTGCTACCTACCTGCTAGGACCTGTGCTAGGTGTGCGGGGGGGGGGGGGGGGGGGCGGGGTGCGGGGGTGGGGCGGGGTGGCTAGTGTGGGAGAGAGATGATGCTACTGTCCTCCGGAACCTTGAGTTCTAGGGTGAGACGGTGAGACCCAGGCACTGTCTGCTCGCCCCTCCCCCCAGGACATTGGGGAATGAAAGCCTTCGTCTTACATTTGGGGCCAGCTCAGCTGCAGGCCATGGGCTCTCTGTGTTCATCCTCTGAAACCCCAGAACCACCCTGCCCTTGATCTCTGCTGCCACTTTCTCACCTGCTCAGGGGAAGCACGGCCATCAGGATCCCCATGATAGTGCCCCGTGGCGCTGCCCAAAGCCATCCGACTCTCCAGAGGGACGCGTGGATCTAAGTGGAGAGGAGGGTGGCAGTCCCCACAGTCATACAAGAGAAAACACACAGCGCACTGAGGACCCACACTAGCAAACGCTATGTCTTCATTTTCCCCTCCCTCAACTGATACGCCTTCTTCAAAGTCTCCAAGAGAGGAAGGAAAAGCCACCCTTTATCCACAAAGACTAGTTTGGTCCTGGATCCACCTTCCACTCCTGCTCACCGCCCCCCTCTCCCCCACCGAGGAAGACACACACAGTTCTTCCAGATAATACATGGTAGTTGTGGCTTCTCAATTAATTTTTTTAAACGCCTGGACTCCACAGCTGGCCTACCTGGGTTCGTGTGCCATTTGCTAGCTGGAGGACCTTGGGTAATTTACTTAACCTTTCTGAGCCTCAGTTTCTTCATCTGTAAAATGGGAATAATAATAATGCTTACTTCTTAGGGTTTTTGTGACAATTTTTTGAGGTTCTGTATGTGACATTTGTTCCGTTGGTTCCTCAAACACACTGAGAGGCTCCCACCTCTAAGCCTTTGCACCTACTGTTCCTTCTACCTAGTTTGTTCTTCCCAGATCTTGGCGTAGCTGTCTCCCTCACCTCATTCAGGTGTCTGCTCAAATAGCATCTTTCGAAGATCACTGACATAATAAATCTCTCTCCCCCCCAGCCCCCTAGTTCATTCACCTTTATTGCATCCCCCCCCTTTTTTAAAGATTTTATTTATTTGAGAGAAAGACAGAGCACAGGAGCAGGGAGAGGGGCAGAAGGAGAAGGAGAAGCAGACTCCCCAGTGAGCAGGGAGTCTGATGCGGGGCTCTATCCCAGGATCCTGGGATCATTACCTGAACCGAAGGCAGACGCTTAACAGACAGAGCCCCCCAGGCGCCCCTCCATTCTCTGTTTTATTTTTTGTGTAGCACTTACCGCTCCTGCATTTGTGACTTGCGTGTTGCCTTTCTCTCCCACTAGAAGGTGAGATCCTAGAGAGGAGAAACTGTCTCATTCACCCCCGTACTCCCAGGGCCTGTTATGGCTCCATAAATATTTATTGGATGACTTTGTAGAATGAATGAGCTATAGGAGACTACCCAGCAGGTCACTGGGACACGCAGGGGACGGGGGGGTGGGGGGCTTTGGCAATCCCTGCCTGCCAGAGAGAAGTTGTCCAGGAGGCAACTCTTAAACATGGACACACAAACACACCTGTCCTCAAGGAAAAACACTTAATTCTCGGAGACTTTAAATCTATTTTCAGGAAGGAGAATCTTTCCTGGACTATAGCATATAGAGTGCCTACCTGCCTCTGGACCAGAAGGGGCTTTTTGTGGTTCTGGGAGGCGATGGTAGCTCTGATCAGTCTGAAGAATCAGTAACCAGATGTTGGGTCTCTCAGTGTATAAAAATCAGGGCCAATTTTAGGACATCAAATTCTTGGTGGCCGTTCCTGAGCCACCCGACTCTTGGAAGAATCTTCGAAGTTAAGAATGTGTGTGAGTGTATGTGTCTGTGCCTTTTCTTTCTGGGGCAGTTTTACTTATCGGCGCAGACTTCCCTCTAATATGCAGTGGGAAGTAGTGTGAAGGGATCTGTATTTCCCTGCGAGCATCCCTCCGTGACAGATCAGGTACAAAAGAAGTATAGTAGGGGCGCCTGGGTGGCTCAGTCGTTAGGTGTCTGCCTTCGGCTCAGTTCGTGATCCCGCATTGGGCTCCCTGTTCAACGGGGAGCCAGGTTCTCCCTCTCTCTCTCTCTCTCTCTCTCTACCTGCCACGCCCCTTCTGTGCTCTTTTTCTCTCTGTCAAATAAATAAATAAAATCCTTTAAAAAAGTATAGTAAATATTCTCTCTCTCTCTCTCTCTCTCTCTCTCACCGTGGGGAGCAGGGAAGATGGACTTCCTGGCATATCCTACTAAGCAGGATGCTGTACCTGCCAGATTTCTGAATCTCTACATTTCTGGACTTGAGTGTCTTCAGGAGACACATTCAGATCCAGTTTGCTTTTTTCCAAACTCACAGACTATGGAGGAGTAGCCATAAAGCCCAGCAGAAACAGCACATCCATCATACAAGGGTATATAATACAATTTATTGATTGGAAATGTCATTGAGCTCCAATTTATAATCTAAGCCTTTAAAACACTTAATCCGAGTTTATATTTATTCTTTTGAAAATGGGATTTTACTGCCAAGTCTTTTTTAATCGATCTTGTTTCCCTAATTTTCTGTAAATGTTTTAAATTTCCCAGGGGCTTAGTTAAAATTTAAATGTACTCAGGCAAAGATAGTGTTAAGTTTCGGCCAGTAGATGGCAGCACTTTGAACCTGGCCTGGAAACTAGATTTTCTTGTTGGATCTAGCTGAGGATGTCAGTGAGCCAGAGCACAAGAGGCCTAGGTACAAGCAGGAGCCCCGGGTGGCCTCCAGTCATCATCCTGATGAACATTTTTCTAACGTCCATTTGCATCTGTTTGATGGCATTTGTCAGGCAGTATAAATCGAACGCCCACGTCGTGCCAGGTGAGGTGGTCGTGGCAGAAAGGATCTCTGCCTTGCTGAAGGTATGTTTCAGCATGAATCCTTAGCTTATCATCCCAATGCAGATGGTCTCTAAGTGATTTTTTTTTAAGTAAATGTATTGTTATTTTGTTTATTTATTTTTAAAGATTTTATTTATTTGTTTGACAGAGAGAGACACAGCGAGAGAGGGAACACAAGCAGGGGGAGTGGGAGAGGGAGAAGCAGGCTTCCCGCAGAGCAGGGAGCCCGATGCGGGGCTCGATCCCAGGACCCTGGGATCATGACCTGAGCCGAAGGCAGACACTCAACCGACTGAGCCACCCAGGCGTCCCTTTAAGTGATTTTTATTTTTTATTTTTAAAGATTTTATTTATTTGACAGAGAGAGAGAGAGTGAGAGAGAGAACACAAGCAGGGGGAGAGGGTGAAGGAGAAGCAGGCTTCCCGCTGAGCAGGGAGTCTGATGCAGGGCTTGATCCTGGGACCCTAGGATCATGACCTGAGCCGAAGGCAGACACTTAATGACTGAGCCACCCAGGTGCCCCATCTAAGTGATTTTTAAAAGCAGGTGTCTTGAGGTGCAAAGCGAAGGTACTACAGGGTGGTATGCAAGGCATTCTCATTTCAGCACGCCTCACAGTTCCAAATGGGTACAGTCACCAAGGATGAAAAGCAGGTTCCATGTCTCACTAAAGTGAGTTCTGCACCAATTAGGAGAAGAAGACTTCGTTTCTGGAGGGTTCGATCATATCTTAGAAATGAACAAACAAATTTTTATGACATCCTGGGCTCTGAGTTGATTAATGAGCAGTGAACATGGACGGGCCTGGAAAATGTTTGATGGGATAGTAGGAATTTGTCTTGTCTTAGACATCTATCTTTAGGGTTTGTTTATGTAGTTGGAGATTCAGAAATGAGGCTGCCTTCCCATCAGTCAGCATCGTGTTCTGTTGTGTCTCCTCAGGCCTAGCAGGGGAGCCAGGAGGATTGCAAAGGAGAGGAGGTATTACTGACAGGTCCGTAACACTGGTCGGTGAGCCAGCCAGGCTCATGCTCCCATTTTGTGTGATGCTACTGGACCATCCTAAGCCCAGCTGATTGGTCCAGCATGGGCATCTAATGGGGTGCTTGTCAATTCACTGGGGGCTCAGTTAGGAATAGCAGGGGTCTGAAGCATGGCAGCCAGAAAATGGGCTAGTGAGGATGTGCAGAGGCCCAGGCAGCAAGCATCAGAGGGAGTGGGCAGGAGTCCATGTGTTTGGAACAGTATATAAGGAGATGGGAACTTGAACTGGAGCAAGCTCAACCTATTTCAACCTTTCCTTTGATAATAAGAATCACTCAGGATGAGGGGGTGGGGGTGTGCTTATTATAGAGATAACCAGGTCTCTCCCCAGAAACTCTGATTCAGCGGGTCTGGGGTATGAGTTTCTTTATTTCTAACAAGCTCCCCCAGGGTACTGATGGGCTAGTCCTTGGACCACACTTCAAATAACAAGGGCTTAAAGCCCTTTCAACTGAAAATTCTACAATGGGTTTATGTCCCTGGAACAACTCTAGTTTGTATGCAGTAGAGAAAAGAAGACGGACACCACTATTTCCGTAGGGCTGTCCTATGGCAGTCTTGTGCTTGACTCTACAAAATCTATCTCATTTAATGCCCTTGATACCCAACCTTGTGAATGTCTTATAATTCCTACTGTACAGAAAATGAAAGTGAAGTTCAGAGAGGTTAAGTAACTTAACCAAGGTGGAACAGTTAACAGGTGAAGGATTTGGGATTCAAAACAACTTCAGACTGGTCTAACACTCATTAATTTTTTAAAAAGATTTACTTATTTATTTATTTATTTGAGGTGGGGGAGGGGCAGAGGGAGAGAGAGCACATCCAAGCTGACTCCCTGCTGAGCGTGGAGCCCGACTTGGGGTTGAATCTCACGACCCTGAGATCAGGACTTAAGCTGAAACCAGGAGTTGGACGTCTAACCGACTGGGCCACCCAGGTGGCCCCTCGTGCTCATGAATTAATTAGACTAATTCATTAATCCAAAAAGAATTACTAAATATATCTATGAACCTGGTCCTGTACGAGGCATTAGGATCTGAGATGGGTAGAACAAATGAGGCGCTGGTGCTCATGGAGCTTAGAGTTAAGCAGGACAAATGATGTTGAAATGGGAAATGACACCAGGAGTGAAAACAGATCCCCAAACTGCCACTTGTCACTGGGTCCATGGCTGCCACCCTGGTCTCTATCTCCCTCATCTCTTGCCTAGGGGACTGCGATGATCTTATCCCCTCACATGCAACTCTCCTCCCCAGATCTTGACGTTCCTTGCTCTTCGGTTTCGGTTCCAATGTCACCTGCTCCGGGAGGCAGCGTATTGCATAACAGGTAAAAGTGCGGACGGTCGCAACAAGACCAGGCCTGCATCCCAGCTCCTCTACTTCCCAGCTCTGTGATACGGGGCACGTTACTTGGCTTCCCTGAGCAAGAGTTTCCTCATCTGTAAAAGGGCAGGACTAGGACCTCCCCCAGAGTTGCTGTGAGGATTGAATGAGCGAATATACATGAAATACTCACAGTAGTGTTGGTCATAGGGTAAGCAGCGTGGAAGCTTCCGCTTCTGTTATTCCCTGACCGTCTGACCGAATAGTAACACATCTCCTCTTATCCACATGGACCGTATCGTCCTGTTTTGTTCCCTTCATAGTCCTTTGTACCAAACCACTATGTGTTTACTCATGTATTGTCTGTCTCCACACCTCGGGGATCTAACCAGGGAACCCGAGCATTGTCTGTGTTTCATTTGTCTCCAAGTCCTGGAGTGGGGCTTGGCACATAGCAGGTTCTCAATAACTCTTTACTAAAGGAATGAATGGATGAACATAGAGTTTGGGTCCCATGGCAGAACAGAGCTGTTTTCTCCAGCCCATGCCAGGCAGTTAGGAATGGCTGCCTTCTACGGATACTGATTTTGACCCAACTATGTGCTTTATCTGCGACATGAAAGCTACAGCCTTTGCCATGAAGAATCGAGGATGGAAAGAAATAGATGGGCTTTGTCGGTGTCCATTGACCTCTTCCTTGAGTAGTTTGAGCCTTCCTGGAAAATCTTTAAGGGCTTTAAGCCCAGAAGTCAAAACTCAAAGCACACATAGTTATCAAAGGTTAGGGCCAGCAGTCTGTCTTGGATCATGTTGGTCCATGTCATGCCCTTGACATTATATTTAAACATAGATTTTTATATTTAATAAACAAAAGGGCCCTGAGAGATTCTCTGGAGCCTTGCGCTAACATTAATCATCTTTCCAAACACATGCTGCCATTTGGACTGGGGATCTGGCCAAACTTTCTGGGAGGGCTGGGGAGGGGGAGAAGTCCTCATACACCCAGCTAGAATTGCCAACCCATGCTTCTACTTTTTCAGAGCAAATGCTAGAATGAAACAGAAGCATAGATTTTGCCATGCCCTTCTTTCAGTATTTTAAGCCTTCCCCCCAAAACAGCTACATGTTGGGGTCTGCCCCACCCTAGGCTACTAGGACTGTGAAATCAGGAGACCTAAAAAAAAGTGTCCCCCGTTTATAAATGCCTTTCTCACCTGCTAGCTGATTCCTGAAATCCTAATAGCAAAGCCTTTCTTTTCACAAAGAGACAGTCACTTGAAAAGCACGTACATTTGGGAGGGGAAAGTCTGTAATTGAAATTCAGTCTAAGAGATGAGAGGTTGACCTCAGACCTTTTAGGCTGAAAGATTTTGATAGGGAGAAGACAGAGGACAAAGGACGGGAGACACAGAGAGAGAGGTGGTAGGCAACAAGGAAAGGGCCCTGTGTCAGTCAGCTATTGCTACAGTAAAGCTGTGTAACAAATCATTCAAAACTCAGTGACATATGTGAAGCATTGATTTCTTGCTCAAGTGTCTGTTGGTCAGCTTGGGTTCAGCTGATCCATTCTAGGCTCTGCTCATCTTGGTTCCAGATCTGCCTGTGTGTCTGTCATCTTTCTTGGATGAGCTGCAAGCTGAGGAGTAAATGGAAACAATGCTTCTTCAATCTTAGGCTCAAAACTTTCTCACTATCACTGTCCCTCTCCCAAGTTCTTTTGGCCAAAGTAAGTCACACGATCAATCCCAGAATCGAGGGGGTAGAGAAGTACATGCTTCTCATGGAGGAGCTGGTGGTGTCAAGAGAAAAGATATTTGCTGAATGATAATTTAAACTTCCACAGGTAACCTGGGTGTTGAAGCCATCATTGTGCCAACCTCACAATGTGCCTCACTTTGCGGTAATCCCTTTCAGTTTCACTGGGTTCTCACAGAATTAGGACCTTGAGTCCTAAATGGTGCTCAGGGTCTTTGGGTTGTGTTACCCTCTCATGCACCATAATTATAGTCAGCAAAGGACTCCCCATTCCTCACTGTTCCTCCCCTTTCCACCACTCACCCCAGATGCCAGGACTCCAGGTCCTGCTTCTCTATTTCTCTGGGCTAAAATTTATCGGATTCCATTTCCTTCTCTAGGACTCTCTCTTTTTTTTTTTTTAAAGATTTTAATTTTATTTATTTTGAGAGACAGAGAGCGTGAGCACATGAACGGGGGGAGGAGCAGAGAGACAAGCAATCTCTCTGCTGAGCAAGGAGCCCCATGTGGGGCTCCAACCCAGGACCCCAGGATCATGACCTGAGCCGAAGGCAGATGCTTAACCAACTGAGTCACCCAAGCGCCCTCTCTAGGTGCCCCGGGAGGGGTGGGGGGGTGGGGACAACACCACCACCCTCCCCAATAAAAAAACCAGTCATTGTCCAGGATACCTGAATTTCTTAAAATGCCCCTTGTAAACATGAGGGGTAAGAGGGCCAGGAACTGGAGTTTCAGACTCACTCTAACAAGATTATCTTTGCCACAAGAAATTCAATAATGAAGGTTATTTTCATACTTAATGAGTATAATTTGTTATTGCCAAGGTAAAAATAAGAAATTGACAGATCAAAACAGACAGCCAGGGGTGCCTGGGTGGCTCAGTTGGTTAAGCGACGGCCTTCGGCTCAGGTCATGATCCTGGAGTTCCGGGATCGAGTCGCGCATCGGGCTCCCTGCTCAGCGGGGAGTCTGCTTCTCCCTCTGACCCTACCCCCCTCATGTGCTCTCTCTCTCTCTCTCATTCTTGATCTCTCAAATAAATAAATAAATGAATAAATAAATAAATAAATAAAATCTGTAAAGAAAAAAACAGCCACAGGCCTAAACAGATTCCCGTGTGCCCCAAGTGCGCATGCGCGGACCCTCTCGCCTTCGGCCTCTATCGTCGCTGTGCCTGCGGCTGGGCACCCACTTAGGGAAACAAGATGAATGGCAACCATCAGGGGCTGCAGGACACAGGGGCGGCGTGGTTCTTCCTCTGGTGGCCTTGGTTCTTGACTACAGTCGGCGAGACCCGCGCACCTGCCGCCCATCCCAGCCCCTCGTGCACCTGCAGGACCCAGTTCCCACTGTGAACGCTCCCCCAGTGGGAGCGATGGGGTGTACGGACGCTCCCTGGCAGGGGCCGCTTGGGGGCGGGGGGAGACAGGAGGGTGAGGTCACGCGTGTTGGCCGGTAAGTTCACTGGGGGTGTGAAGGAGCCTCAGAAAGAAGACATAGAAACACTGGCTTCCCAGTTTTACGGGGAATAAAAGCCTGGTGGGTCCACCTTTAAAAGTATCGTTGGGCGGGGCAGGGAAAATGACATAACTAGCCCATGGGGTCCATTTCCCTCTGGGCTTTTGTTCAAACGGCGTGGGGGCTGGTCGGTGTCATTCACGCCTGTCTTGGACACACCCTGAGCAGAGGCCCCTGGAGACATTCAGAGGGCGCCTGGCCTGCCCTGCTCCTGCTTTGGATCGAAGGGTGGAGACAGGAACAGCAAGCAAGCAAGGTTTGCAAATGCGAAGCAATGCCGCACAAAACTCCCTGTGCGGGGTCAGATGGAGCGGGTGGGGTTGGAGTGCGGGGGGGTGTCAGAGGGCGGGGGTCAGATGGCAGGGAGTCCAATGGTGGGTGTCAGATGTCTACAGAAGATTCTTTTCTCTGCCTTTGACCACATTACCTCTTGGTCTGTCCCAGCCTGTGACTCAGCTGCCCCACAGCAGCTCATGGGCAGGAGCCTGTGGTGACGTCTACAGGGAGTCAAACCTAAAGAACAGAAAGCTCCAGAACAGAGATTCTGAAAGTGCATCCTATGAACCATCGCATAAATATTATCGGGGCAGTTGGTTAGTAACGCATATTCGCGAGCCCCACACCAGCCCCCAAGGATGAGGCCCAGGAATCTGAATTTATATCAAACTCGTCCCCATGTTGTCCTACAAACTAATGTTTGCGAACACTTTCTTCCCTTCACTTTTTACCAGGGCATCCCTGCAATATTGCCTTGGGCTGGGAAAGTGGCGCTGCTTGTCCCGTTCCGAGGACGTACATTTTCTGAGGGCAGGGTTGGGTGGCATCTGGGAGCTTAGAATGGCAAATGCCACACTGCTGTGTCTGTGAGTGAGACCTGTGCCTTATTTTCTGTCATAGGCACAGGCGTAGGCTCCTCTGTCCCTGGAAGCTGGCCTGCCCCATACACTCATGCTTCCCATGTACTCGTCCCCTGTGATTTTTGTTCCCTGGCTGGTAGCACTTTTGCACATTCAAGAATTGGCCTGAGGGGCACCTGGGTGGCTCAGTTGGTTAAGCGACTGCCTTCAGCTCAGGTCATGGTCCTGGAGTCTCGGGATGGAGTCCCGCATCGGGCTCCCTGCTCAGCAGGGAGTCTGCTTCTCCCTCTGACTCTCCCCCCGCCTCATGCTCTCTCTCTCTCTCTCTTTCATTCTCTCTCTCAAATAAATAAATAAATAAAATCTTTAAAAAAAAAAAAAAAAGAACTGGCCTGAAAACCTGGGCACCTGCTCAGCCCCCTACTGGGGACTCAGTTTCCTATGAGGGACTTCCTTTGATGGGTCCTTGTCCTGCACCTCACTCACTTGTCCCTCTTCCGAAGGGGCCAGTGAATGCGTGTGTCTCAAGTGGGACTTCCTGTGTGTCACTGTTCCCCCGCTGGACCAGAAGAGGGAGAAATGAGAGGCGGGGGGGGGGGGGGACCATGGAAGCCAGAGAGAGGGGGGCGGGGTTTGAAGAAGCTAGGCTGCTGGGGTCTTATACATGGAGGGGTCAAGAGCCAAGGAAGGCAGATGGCCTCGAGAAACTGGAAAAGGTGAGAAATGAGTTCTCCCCTAGAATTTCCAAAAGCAATACGGTTCTACTAATGCCTTGATTTTAGCCCAGTGAGACCCATCTCGGGCTCTGACCTCTGGGGCTGTAAGAGCGTGAACGTATGGTGTCATCCCAAGCCATGACGTCTGTGGGAACTGGGTACAGCAGCAACAGGAAGTGAAGACAACACGGCCTCTTTGCCTTGACCCCAGATGAGGGGCTGCAGGGCTGGGACCCGCCAGGGACACATCACCCAGAGGCACCCCCTCCCTTCCTCCTGAACTGGTTCAGCACCTATTATGCGCCAGTGCCTACCTGTCCTCTGGGGGTGCGGTGCCACATCCGGTTTGATTTCTCTTCTCTCATTTTCCGGACCTGCCTTCCCTGCCCCCAGCACGTCCCCAACGCCCCTGTCCCTGGATGCGGTGGCCAGGGGTAGCAAACAGAAATATGTTACATGGGACATGCTTCTAGGGAAACACTATTCACAGGGAATCTGAAATTCAAATTCAAGTGGCCCCTTGTATTTTCTCTGGCGACCTTACACCTGGAAGGCGCCCAGGAAAACACCTGCTGAAGTAGGTCTTGGGAGCTGTTGGCCCCAGGCCAGGGAATTTTTCCGCTGGGCTGAAAACCCATCACTTGCCCATCTCGTTTATTTATCCCCTGACCAGCTGTTCCCTTATCACAGCTGCGGTTCTGTGCTGGAGGGATGAAATTAGAGCCCAAGTGGGAGAGAGCAGTTGAGGGAAACGAGGTCTGGGAGCAGGTGGAGGGACTTAGCCCAAGCTCCCGGGGGGTTCTGGCTGGTGTCCACGGCAGGGCTTCTGGGAGGCCCCGTCTTCTCTGACCAGCTCGGGCTGGTTCTGGGCCACAGGAAGGAGAGCGGCCCTCTGAGTGCTGCCCCCGTCGGGGAGGGAGATGGGTTAGTCAGCTCCGGCCGCCAGCACAAAATGCCACAGATTGGGGGGCCTCAAACAACAGAAATTCATTTTCCCACAGTTCTGGAGGCTGGAAGTCCAAGATCAAGGCGCCGGCAGCACTGGTTTCCTCGGAGGCTTGCACATGGCCGTCTCTTCACCTGGTTGTGTCTCCTGTGTTGCCACATTCCTGGTGTCTCTCTGTGTGTCTCATCTCCTCTTAGAAGGACACCAGTCAGATTAGATTAGCATCTCCCCAGATGGCCTCATTTTAACGTCATCACTTCTTTAAAGGCCCTCTTTTCTTTCTTTTCTTCCTTCCTTCCTTCCTTTCTTGTCAGAGAGAAAGAGAAAACACAGCAGGGGGGAGCGGCAGGCTGAGGGAGAAGCAGGCTCCCTGCTGAGCAGGGAGCCCGATGCCGGACTCCATCCCAGGACCCTGCGACCATGACCTGAGCAGAAGGCAGACGCTTCACCAACTGAGCCACCCAGGCGTCCCTAAAGGGCTTCTCTTCAAATACAGCTGCATTCTGAGATCCTGGGAGTTAGGGTTTCCACATGTGAATGTTAGAGGGACGCAATGCAGCCCCCAACAGGAGACATGTTGGACACACTGTCCCCAGGGTTTCCTCACAGCTACATGCTGTGACCCACGGGGAGGGCTCGCATATTCCTCACCAGTGGGCCTCCACCAGACCGTGGAGTTGTATACACCAGGGCCGAGGTCCTGGCTGCACAAAACCTGGAAGGGGTACCATGGTTGCTGCGGAAGCGACTGAGTGAATGTCATAAAAAGCCCAGCGGGAGGGGCCTTCGGAAAACTCATCTCAGGACTGAGGAGGGCGAATGGCGGGAGGTCGGGAGAGACCTTTGGTCAGAGGGGGCTGATCCTCCCAGAGGAGATTTGGAAACTATGACATCACAGTCCTCTACTGCAGGGATAGAACCTACTTGGGGCCTTTATTTTTGAGCTGGGAAGATTGGAAAACTCCAGTCATCTCAGCAGGCCTGAGGATCCCCGGGATGGCTGCTTGGACAGGCCAGCCTGGGAAGGGCTGACTCTTACATGGGGTGAGGAGTTGTTCTGATGTAGGAGAGCCAACAAGCCCCAGGCCCCGGCCAGCACAGCCTGGACCAATGCATCTCTGGCAGAAAACCACACAGAGAGAGGCTGGTGGCCTGGGTCTGGTGGCCTGGTGTAGTGCATGTAATGGAGAGCCTCATGGAAAGTGGTCTGCTCACTCAACAAAGCCAAGCGCACGGCAAGTCTGGAAGGTAAGGCCCTGAACTTGTGATGCCAAGCTCTATTCAAATCACTGGCTAATCCTGATATATTGACTGATATATTCACAGGCCCTAGGATCACAGTTTATTAGTCCTAGAATGAAGCTAAATTAGTGGTTTTCAAACCATGTTCTGTGGAACCCCTTGGGTTCTGAAACTAAGATTTCAAGACAGTGTCTCAGAGCCCCATTCCTTCAACTAGAACAACTATACCATTATCTCTTCCCTCTTTGGCCTTCCAAACAGAATTGCTTAGGGGAAAAAATGAGAAGTTTCTCTTTGTTAAAATTTAGAAACCACTAATTTAGTCCAAATATTTTATTTTAGAGGTAAGGGATTCATTCATCAAACATGTTTTGAAAACCTCCATATATGATGCTCTGTGCTAGATTTGGGGGTTGTTTGTTATTGAAGCAAATGCAATAAAAACTGACCAGTAAATCCAGAACCCCCAAGCAGATTTCTCCCTGCATTTCCTTGGTGCCTTAGTCCATTTGGCTGCTATAACAAAAGTATCACACCCTGGGTGACTTACACAAACATTTATTTCTCACAGTTCTGGAGACTGAGAAGTCTAAGATTAAGGTGCTAGTAGATTCAGTGTCTGGTGAGAACTTACCTCCTTGTTCATAAATAGCCAAGTGACCTCAACATGGTGAAAAAGGCAAGGGAGCTCTCTGGGGTCTCTTTTATAAGGGTGCCAATCCCATTCGTCAAGGTGCTGCCCTCATGACCTGATCACCTCCCAAAGACCCCACTTCCAAATACCATCCCATTGAGGGTTAGATTTCAACATAGGAATTTTGAGAGGACACAAACATGTCTATAGCAATTGGCTAGAACCAGTGGTGTGTTAGAATTGGCTTTTATTGGCTTGCAAGAGCCAATTGTTAAATTTTCAGGAAACTTGGTAATAAACACTCAAAATGCCTCACTTCCTAATTATTTTACTACACTTAGCTGTTATCTATGCCCTTGATGTCACTGTGTTGGAAGGGTGGAAATACTATGAAACAGTGTGCTACTGCACATCTCCTCCAAGTTCCGTGTCCAATGATGTCTTACTGGTGACTTGAAACTGGCCTGGTGGGAGTCATGGTACCATGGAAATCAGCAAATTTTTGCTACAAATTAAGGCTTTTTTTTTTTTTTTAACTGGAGGGTACATTGTTAAACGTTACTGGTGAGAACTGAAACCCAAACTTACCCCTAAACTAACAACTAATAAAAGAGAATGAGCTTGTCATGCCTAGTGTAGCTCCACCATGATTTATTCCTCAGAACTGGACTTTTTTCCCCCCTGGACATAATGCCTGTATATAATGCAAACAATGAGGAGCAGGGTGGGGGAAAGAGGTTTTGGTGGACAAAGGCAGTGTTATGGGAGCTCAGAGGAGGGAGAAAGCCTTTCCAATAGAAGATTTTAGAGGTTTTGGACATTTGGGTGGTTCAGCCATTAGGCGTCTGCCTTTGGCTCAGGTCATGATCCCAGGGTCCTGGGATGGAGCCCTGCATCCGGCTCCCTGCTCCACGGGAAGCCTGCTTCTCCCTCTCCCACTCCCCCTGCTTGTGTTCCCTCTCTTGCTGTGTCTCTATCTGTCAAATAAATAAATAAAATCTTTAAAAAAAAAAGATTTTGGAGGTTTTATGGAGAAGTTAACATGTGAGCTGAGCTATGAAGAGTGATAGGGTTTTATCAGGAAGTGCTAAAGAGAAAAGGAGCACGTTGCAAACTTGGGGAGGCATGAGTGCCAGAAGATGTTTGGGGGAACACCAGATCATTCTGTTCTGAACGAAAGAAGAGCCTGATTGATAAGGAAGGAAGTTGGGAAGGAAGGTTGACTCCCAGTTGCTGGGGACTTTAATACCAGGCTAAGGCAATGGGAGAGTGGGTGAACTGGAGGGGAGAGAATTAGGGGTTGAGAGGCCAGCTGAACAGCTACTGTGGCTTTTTGGATGATAAGTACAGAGGGAATTCTGATTAGAGTGTTCTCAATAACAACCCAACACACCAGCCAGACTGGGCGCCTAACTGACACAGGTGTGTTAGATATCCCTTATGATGGCTCTCGTTCCCTAAGTGCGTACTCTCTGCCAGATCCCCTTCACGTGTAGCACATGTGTTGAAAGATTTGGCTGAATCATAGGAAACAAACTGAGGGTTGCTGGAGGGGAGGGAGTGGGGAGATGGGGTAACTGGGTGATGGATATTAAGGAGGGCACATGACATAATAAGCACTGGGTGTTATATAAGACTGATGAATCTAAAAAAATATCTGCATCAATCAGGAAATAGCTTTATTTTTCTGTCTTCAATCCCTATCTGTTAGATTACCCCAGCCCCCACCATAATTATCTCTGGTGGCTCCCAGAGCTTTCCCATCTCTTCCCCGTCTCTTTTTTCTCTTCATTAGAACAACTTAATTTTTTAGGTATTAAATATGACATAAATCAAACCTTTTACCTCACATCCAGTTTGCAGCTTCTCCCCTTTCAAACTCTAAGTCAGACTGGTCCCAGGCAAGACATCTACTGGGGAAGCAGAAGCTGATGGCCTTTTTTCCCCCCTTTCTCTCTTCCTTGCTCCATCTCCTCCTCTTGAGGCTATGGGCAGGGGGGTAAGTGGTAAAATGGCAAAAGTGAGGTTGTTTGTGATTCTTCCTCAGTGGACAAATCACCTTCATCCTGCCAGATGTGCAAATGCTGGCTCTTTCCCCTGGGGGGCAGCACTGTAGGTTTTTCAGAGCCTTCTACCAACCCTCTTACCATACCCTGACCCCCCAACCACATACAGTGTGCACCAATACTGCATGATTTTCTGAGGTAGGTGATGCATTCTCCAGTCAGCTCCTGTCCCGTTGGCACAGCTCCCATGACCACTTGCTGTTCCAGAATGAGCAAGCCTGGCTATTCTCTTTGATGTCTGCTGTGTCCATGGAACCAGATCCTCTTTCCTCTCTGCTGTGGACTGATATTTGTGTCCCCTTGAAATTCACATGTTGAACCCCAATCCCCAGCGTGAGGGTATTATTAGGAGGAGGGGCCTTTGGGGCATGAGGGTGGAGCCCTCACAAATGAGATTAGTGCCCCTGTAAGAAGAGACAGAGGGAGTCTCTCTCCTTCATTTGAAGCAAGAGGGCATCCTTCTGTGAACCACGAAGAGGGTCTCATGATGAACCAAATCAGCCAGCACCTTGATCTTGGGCTTCCCAGCTTTCAGAACTGTGGGGAATACATTTCTGTTGCTTAAGCCCCCCAGTTTAGGGGATTATTGCTATAGCAGCTCAAACCAACTAAGACACTCTCCATCCTTGGGAAGCCAGTGCCAGCCAGGCTCTTCTTGAACACTTTACAACATGAGATAAAAGAAACAAATCCTGAATCCAGGAGACACAAGTTCCCTTGGAACTTTTCCCCAAACCGAGGTCCCATGAAAAGAAGGACGAGATGTCAGTTTTCCATTCTGGCAAAAATTCCACCCTCTCCAGATGTTTCTGGAAGTCTCTCTTGCTTGGTTCTATGGTGAGAGGAGTAGACAATGGCACAGAATTCCCCACCCGCTCAATTTACAGCACTCTTCAGAGAAATCCTCTCTCTTTCTCTTTTGTGTTCATACAAGCAGGAGAAAGGTGAAGAAACATGTATTCTAGAACAAGTCTCACTGTCTCTTCGCAAATCAGGGGACTGCAGCGAGTCCCCCTTTTGGAATGTTTGATGACTTGCCACTTCTGTCTACAGCCACAATCTGAGTCCAAAAAGTTTCCTTTAAGATCCTTTGATATTATTTTAAATTCAGTATCATTAATTTCCTTCACACCCCTGAGGTGAGTTCTATGGACAAGGACTGCACGCTTGGCCCCCTGCGTAATGGCCTCCAGTCCTACAGCTGGTGAGTGCTGCTGGGTCTGGGTTAGGAATTCAGTCTAGGAATGTCAACTTCCTGACATCAAAGTCCACGTTCTCCACTGCTTTCGGATACCACCTTGTAAAAGATGAGTCCGATTCTGAGCCTGAGGATGAGAGAGTGAGGGTACCATGGGCAGGTAGAGAGAACCGGGAGAAGTGTTGTGGGATATGACAAATGGCTCCATCTCAGATATGATGAGTTTGGGGCCGGGTAGAGGGGCGCGGGGGGGGGGGGACATCCGGGCATCCTAGTGGTGCCCTGCAGGTGACAATAATCTGCCGATTTCACCAGGAAAGGGGGACTTGCTAAACAGGGATCCGGTGAGCGGGCAGAGTGGGGAGCTCTGCACTGCAGGCTGCTGGGTAAATTGGCCCTGTGTTTGTCTCCTCTCCGATGATTCTGAGAGAATAGATCTGCCTTAATAATGTCGATGATCCACGAAGGGGTGAAAGCTTGTTTACTGACATTATCTCTCGGCTTCCCTGTGAGGTGGCAATGTGTGTTATCTTTCTTCTAAAAATAAACACAGGGCTAGCAACATCCAGGTCACTGTGAGCAAAGCCAGCTTTCAAATCCTCCACGTCCAGGGAGCTCAGAGAGAGGACCACCGTCAGCGGAGGGAGGGAGGGGAGGGGGACACAGACGGGACCTCTCTTCCTTGGGAACGTCATAGCACAAGGACTAGGAACTGGAAAGCATCACTGGAAACAGAACGGCCGGCCTGCCTTCTTGAAGCGCTAGCTGTCACCTCATCTCCACAGCAGCCTGGCGACATTAGAATGGGCCCCCATCCTGTCATTGACCAGCTGCGGGACCTCGGACACATTACCACGCCCTCGGAGCCTCAGTTTCCTTACCGGTGAGATGTGCACCATGGTGCCTCCCACACCTTGCTTTGAGAAGTAAATGCATAGCAAACATTTGTTCCTCCTTTTAGGAGTATTTCTTGTCACCTGCTGTCACCTGCAGTGACTCGCCACAGTGCATAAAATAGGCTTTAATCAGTGTTGGTCCCCTCTTACCTAGGCTAAATTTATCTCAGGAGTGGCTTTTTATGCAGGCATTCCAAGGGCAACGGGGGCTGGTGTTGCAGGGACTGGCTTCCCACAGATGGCTCTGGGCAGCTGGGGCCTAGAAGGGGCTGAGGGCTGGCAGAGTCCTCTCTGGGCCCTGTGCTTTCTCGCCCTGGCAGGCTTCTCACAGAGGTGTTCCAGAGGTCAAGGCTTCCTCAGAGGTGGTTCTGTGCTTGGGTGTCAAGGAGATTCCTCCGATTGCAAAGTCAACGGAAGCCAATGAAATTAAAGAGCAGGTGTGGGTTAAGAAGAGGACACAGCAAATTCTGAGCCACCAAGTCACAGAGTATCAGAGAAACAGTGTGGCTGCCCATCAGCATTGTCCTTTGTCAAGCACCACTGCATACTCTGTGCAAGATGCTCGCCCTGCCCCCAAGTGGCCAGGAGAGAACTAGCATTGAGGAACAACTCCATTCAAATGTATTCACTCGTTCACTCATTCATTCACCGCCCCCCCCCCCCCCGCGCCCAAACACTTACGAGCACCTCTATGTGCTATGGGTGCTGGATAATTCATGCTTGTCTGACCTCTCTTCCTGGGCAAGAAGGAGGAGCTAGGAATCCTCACAGGCTGGGCTTTAAGAGAAGCCGTGTGGGGCGCAGCTGGCCCTTCGCTACAGGAGCTGGTCTAGGAAATTTGCAATCGATATTCCATTTGAGGGTGGCTAGGACGCCAGGGAGGCCAGACACATCCAAATCAAGGAAGCAGAGGGATGGAGCACCTTGGTTGGAGCAGAAATGCTGTCAGAGGGGTCATACAGGAGAACAATGGATGGGAGAGAAAAGCTAAGGGCACCAAGTGGGCTTCCATAATATTTACAGCCCTAAGGAGTCAGTTGGGTACTTTAGATGGATTAGGATCGTTGTGATGGTTCTTTGCTATTCTCCTTACAGAGAATGAGGGCAGGGAAGAGCAAAATCGAAGGATATGGTAGACCAACCCCTCCCCCACTTTTCTATCTTGCTAAAAAACATACAATGTTAAATTTACCACCTTCACCATTTTTAGGTGTACAGTTCAGTACTGTTAAGTATTTTCACATTGTTGTGCAACAGATCTCCAGAACTTTTCATCTTGCAACATGAAAACTCTATACTTGCTAAACACGAACTCCTCCTCCTCGCTTGCTCCCCCAGCCCTCGGTAACCGCTCTTCTACTTTCTGTTTCTATGACTTTTGACCACTTTAGATGTCCTTTGCCTGGTCCTTTTAAAAAATCTGTGTCTAGCACTGTTCACAGACGCAATATCCTCCCATTAGTAACATCTCCAGTTGCACATGCACACCCCCACGCCCCCACGCACACGCACACACCCGCGCACACACATGCATGCGCACACACACACACACACACACATACCCAGGAAGAGAGCAAAGGAAAGGGAGAGATGACAGCAGATACTCACATAGCCAGCTCTTGGGTGTTGGGAAAAGCCTTCCAGAAATTCTGGATACTCCCCCAAGAGTATGCCCCCTTGTTGAGAATTGCTACTGTGGATGGCAAGAGCGCTCTCAAAGCATAGGGGGCAGAGCAGAAGTCAGTCACAATATTTATTGAGCAATCCCAGTGTGCAGAGTGCTGGGCAAAACACTGGAAGGAATTACAGTGGAGGTTGGAGGTTCAACAGCTACTGTCACGTGCCTCATGATTACATTTTAACCGAATGGAGGAGATACATGTTAAGCATAGGCAAACATGTGTGACCAACATATAGATACATGCATTGCTCATTCACCACTACAAGTTTATCATGAGAAATTACCACAGTAACGGGGGCACCAGAAACCATTGGGACATATCGGTTAAGTAAAGATCAAAGACACAAGTTGTAATTCACTGCACTGGGGTGATGTGTGGAAGCTACCTGAAAACACTAGAAAACACCAGGAACTTCGTGAATCTGTTTTCTTAACTGTATGGGCCGCTTTTGTTCCAATTCAAATTAGTAATCCACTGCAGCATGAAATAACGGCAGCTGATTCCACAAAGTACTTGAATAGCTTTATGTTAATAAAAATGTTTCTTAAGTAAAATCAGCCTGTTGACGATACCGTTCCCAAAGGTCAGACACAGATTCTGAAAGTTAATAGCATTTTTCTTCTTTTTTAAAAAAGCTTCCATTATATGAAAGACCATCCAAAGAATTTTAGTGAACAGAGGCATATTACTGTCCTATATCTGGGAAATCTTATTTATATTTTTGTGTACTTTTAAAATTATTTTAAAGTAGGGTTGCCAGATAAAATGCAGGATGTACGTTAGTGCATGGGGCATACTCATGCTAAAAAAATATTATTTGTTACTTATTTGAAATTAGAATTTAACTGGACATCCCGTATTTTTATTTGCTAAATCTGGCACCCCTATGCAGATGTTAACACACCTTTGGGACTTCCAGACTTTCCCAGTAATGGGGGGAGGGCCTAATTTATCTTTATTTATAGGCTAACACTGTCAAAGGGGAAGGCTTTTTCTTCTGGAAGGAAAATTGTAGATTTTGTAGAATTTACTTAAATAATGGAGACAATTTCACATCTTATTCCTTTTATCATTTAGCAGTACGTGCTTTAGTCCATTGAATTTTTTTATCTTGAAATATTTGAGATGACTGGTTATAAATACTAACATGACACGGCAGCCTGAGAAATAGAAAAACTAACATCTGGCTTGAAAAGTCCCCTATAATAAATGGTCATGTTCTCATTAATGTTTCGTCTGTTAGCACACAGCCATCCCACCCAAAAAATTAAATGGTGACACATCTTAAATTACACAATATCCCTTCCCCTGTTCATGACCCCTTCTTGCCACTGTCTTCCCTTTCTCCTTTTCACACGGATTTTTTTTTTCCATGATTGAAATCACTGACCTTTGTGCATCCTGAAGAATGTCAGGTCTGGAACAATGGATGGTCATGGTCCCATGAAAGCCCGGAAAAGAAAAGCTCACTTGTCAGACACTTGGAGGCATGGACACTATGAACTTCTTCCTTCCTTCCTTCCTTCCTTCCTTCTTTCCTTCCTTCCTTCCTTCCTTCCTTCCTTCCTTCCTTCCTTCCTTCCCTCCTTCCCTCTCTCCTTCCTTCCCTCCTTCCCTCTCTCCTTCCTTCCCTCCTTCTTTCCTTTTTTATTCCTACACTAGCATGTGCACTTGTTTCTGTCAAAAATGCCTGTGTTAATTTATTTAAATAGTCAAGACAATATTACCCTGAAAAAAAAAAAAAGAAAGAAAAAGAAGGGCTGGCGGAGCGGATTGATACATTCTATTCTAGAAATATACTCCCTACTATCTAAATTTATAGCTCATGTCTTATTTTAATTGAGATTTCTGAATTGGAGGAGAGAGATTTCAACCCTAGTTTTGCAAGGAAAAGTTCACGTGGAACTCTAGCTGTTGTGAAGGAATGTAAAATGATAACAATTACTGAATTCCAACATCCATTCACTATTTTTTTTTCTTTTTTAAACACACTGAAGAATATACTTATATGTAAAGAACAGACTTATATGTTTGGTTTGTACATATATACCAACTTAATACAATTACTGACAAATACATAGATTATATTTAATGGGACAGACAGCTTTGACCTTCAAAGCTATTTGCGAGTGGAGTCCGAGTGTGCCAGTTTTTCTTCTGGGACTGACTATACATGTTTCTGCTTCCACCCTTGGACAGGTACACATAGGTTACAACTCTCCTTTGTACCTGGAGTCCTTCTGGGAAAGAGGCAGTGCCAGATGAGTCTGAGAAATTGAGGCAAAGAAGCCATGGGGTTCCATATCGCCATATAAAGTTGGAGTTAAGCGATATATATCATTAAAGTAGAAAAAATTTTCTGCGTGCCTTCTGGCTCTTAATGTAATGATGGGAAGATGGCATTCCACTCAGCTATTTGCCGCAAATCTCTTTTCTTTTTAGAAACATAAATTCCCAATTCAGTCTCTTTAGATAACATTCCTTATGCTCTCTTGGTGACACCATAAAATTACGTCTCTGAATGGCCCTGGCCAACCTCAAAAAGAAAAAGTCAGGCTGTTGTCTTACTTCAGAAAAATGGCCAGAAGGGGGTTTGCTTCATGTCCCCTTTTTGTGGTCATGATGAGGGTGGTGGCTACACTATGTGCATGATAGACTCTTCAGAGGCAAAGCAGCCTCCACACTTCTGCATCAGCAGATGAAGCAGAGCCCAGAACTGTGTCACCAGGGGGAATGAGAGCCCACCGTGGATGTTCTAGAAACTTCTAAAGCTTAAGTAGGGTTCACATCTCCATTTGGACCACGTGTTTGGCCTCGCATTTGTAGTATGAGCCCTGTTGGACTCCTGTGACTGGCCTGTTGAGGTGTTTCTGATGGTGAATGTTACTGAACCCTTCCTGCCTGAATTGCCCAGAAACCAAGTCACAGCCCCGCTCTGCGGGAGTTTCTCCCGGAACCCGGATGAAGGATGAAAAGCAGACAATGAACAGTTCCCATGGGCAATGGAATCTTCCTTCGGGTCTCCCCCCTCCGCCCCTCCTTCCTGCGGCGCTGGAGGCGGGCCCAGCTCAGGGGGGCGGCGCCGAGGCGCTCATGTGGCTGTAGGAATACCTGGACAGAGAGGCGCCCGTGGTCCTACCTTCTTCCTCCTCTCCCACCTCTCCTCTCGCTCCTGGGGGACCGGGGTTGGGGCAGCAGGGGAAGGTGGCCATGAAGCCGAGGCGGAACCGTTTGTTCATGAAGCAGTAGATGATGGGGTTGACGCAGGAGGAGGTGTAGGACAGCAGGAGGATGAAGGAAATGGGGGTCCCTGAGAGGCGGCGCTCGGCCGAGGCCGTGTCATAGGCCCGCCAGGCGTTGGCGCTGAAGATGGGCATCCAGCACAGGAAGAAGAGGACCACGATGACCATGAGCATGCGGATCACGCGCTTCTTGGCCATGAGGTTGGCGGTGGAGCTGCTACTCCTGATGCGGTTGACCCCGCCGCTGCTGGGGGTGGACAGCTGCTGAAGCTCCAGCTTCCTGCGGGGCTTGGCCTTCTGCAGGTAACACCCATCGCTGTCCTCATACCGGCCGCTGCTGCCGGTGCTTGGTTTCCTGTCTGGATGGGCAAGTGACATGGCTTATTGTTGGAGATGGGTCACGCGGGGCAGACGCCCCCTCCATCGAGGGGATCAAACCAAACTGGAACTGAAGCAGGGGGCAGGTATCCTTGGGTAAGTACTGATCTCCAGTAGTCCTTTCCTTCAAATGGAAAGCTACTTTAATAAAATAATGTGGGGTGCCTGGGTGGCTCAGTTGGTTGAGCCTCCAACTCTTGGTTTCCGCTCAGGTCTTGATCTCCGGGTCTTGAGATCCAGCCCTGCACTGGGCTCTGCACTGAGCCCACCAGAGTCTGCTTGAGATTCTCTCCTCTCCCTGTGCCCCTCCCCTCACTCTCTCTTGTCTCTCTCAAATAAAGAAGTAAAATCTTAAAAACAACAACAATAGTACATAGTCTATCATATACATAGTATATAATAAAAAATATTTTATGGATGTCAATTATAAGGATAAGAATTACTAAAGAATGAATATTCACACTCTTTCTTTTCCCAGATCCTCAGGGGAAAGGTCCCTGCTTGCTTTGTAAGCTTCCAGAATGCTTTTACTGGGAAACCTGGATAATGAGCAAAAATCAACCAAAACCAAAGAAGCCCTGGAGACATATAAGTTGCCGTAAAAGAGCTGAATGAAGGGGTGGAATGAGAAGGGCAAAAAGTTATATCGACAAAGGTGTCGGGGTAAATTGTAGTGGCTAGCGGATTACAGTGAGTGGGAAGAAGTTAGGTTTTGGGCAACTGCAGGGTGACAAGGAAAGGAACGACAGAGGATGGGGGGTTGGAGTTACAATTCCCTGCAGTTGTGGAAGGAGGGGTCCATTGGAATGCAGCACTGCAGACAGCGAGGGACACACGGGCCCTCAGCTGATAACTGGGTATATGCATGTTAGGTCCGCTTTGAGAGGGACAATTTCTCCATTTTACAGATGAGGGAATAGGGACACTAGGTCTCTTGACTGTGCCTTACGACACAGAGTCTCTCCCAAGGATACTTCCAAAAATCTCCAACACACACTCTGGGTATAACTATTTCTGTTATAGGAACCAAGCTCTTGTGATATTTTGGCATAAACCATACAGCAAAGAGGTAGTTACCCCTAGCAGACTTCTTTTGGAGAGCATCAAACTTTATTCCTTGGTAAAGTTCCAGAGAGATCAATCCATATGCCACCATCATCACGATCCCGGGAATAAGAAAAAGAATGAGTAACAGGAACGTGTGCCTAATAAAATAAGAAGAAATTCAATAACCATCAACTCTAGTATTTCAAACTCAGGATGGAAAAGATAGGATTCATCTCCATTTCAACTGGTCTGGGTAAAGACATTAATTACTAGTATTTAATAGCCTTGGAAATACTATATCTGGAGGTTCGGTTATTCGAAGTTGCTTATTTCTCTTCTTTTTTTCAGATAAAGTCTATTATGAAGGACTAGTTAAGTTGGAAAAGGCTGGTGTGTTCTGTGCCTGAAACAAGCCTTCATGTGAAACCAATGAGAACTTAAGAACAGCAAAGGCATGTGAATAATCTCAATAAAGCTGTTACCAAAAACATAAATACTGATAAGAGCTTACATTCATC
The DNA here is from genome assembly GCF_009762305.2 of Zalophus californianus. Taxonomy (NCBI): domain Eukaryota; kingdom Metazoa; phylum Chordata; class Mammalia; order Carnivora; family Otariidae; genus Zalophus; species Zalophus californianus. The sequence continues at coordinate 21,300,256 of NC_045596.1, forward strand.
GAGGACTTACTGCATGACACACTAGGCTAAGCATTGTATATATACTAATATTTCATATATATATATATGCAACACTAGATTTAATTCCCATAGTAACCTTTGAGGTAGGTACTGTTATCATAATGCCTATTTTATACGTGAGGAAACAGATTTATAGAGATTAAATCATTCATCCAGAGTCACACACCGAGTGGCAAAGGTGGGATTTGAACCCAAGGAATACATGATTCTAGAACCCATGCTCTTAGGCATCACAACACACTATTTGTTGACTTTACAATAACAGAACCATCAAGCGCATAGGTAGGGATGATGGATGGCCTCCGTGGTTTTGCAAAATAGGGTGTTCTGGCTGTTTCTGACCCATTGTCACAGTGGTGGGCTCCTTCTAGTGCCTGGTGGGGCAGAGCTATGCTTTCTCTAAACATGTTTGATTCCTGAAGCCCCACAGCCTCCTTTATGAGTCTGGCCCCTAAATCATTTTTGCAGTCTGGCATGTGTAAGGTTACAGGATTAGGCCATAAAATTGTCAGAGACTCACAGTGGCTGGCCATTTCTCATTTCAATTGGACATGTTTTGATAAGATTCCTTTTCAAGTCTTGGAAATGTTTCTCTCATTTGCAACATAACCGTGTGTGTGTGTGTGTGTGTGTGTGTGTGTACTTGGTTGAAATAAAAAAAAAAGGAAGCCAAAGAAAGCAGAGATTATCTCAGTTTTGAGCCGTTTTTGAATATCTAGTTCCCTGATTCTAAAATATGCCTGGAATTAGTAAACGTAATACCCTGCATTTGTATTTTTTTAGAATATTTAATGACATATTCATACACAGGCTCTCCTTTGACTCTTATAGTCACCAATGAGGTAGATTAAAAAAAAAAAACTCTATTATATCATTGCATAAAGAACCTGACCCTCGGAGAGGTTATTTGCACTTGTCCAATGTCAGTCAGCTAGTAAGCAAAGAAAGTCTTAGAATCTCGCGTGTTTATTTCTAGTGAAGTGTTCTGTGCCAGTACTGTAGCTGCAGCTCTAAAAAAAGAAAAACCACACAGGATTTGGGACTCATTCTCTGCTTTATCTGCAGTTCTTAGAAAAATCATAGCCCTCCAGATGCTGTAGCCAACCCCCTGCTAGACCATCCGGAGGCATTCGGCATAGCGGGTAAGCAGAGAGGCTCTCTCTCTTCTAGTTTTGTGACCTTGAGCAACTCACTTACCTTCTCCATGTCTCAGTTTCATCATCTGCAAAACGGGAACAATAACCGTACCTACCCTATCGGGTTTTAAGAGGATTAATTGAAGTCATATGTGTATGGCATTTAAAACAGAACACTTAAGTGTCTGCTATCACTATTATCCTAAAAAGAAGTTAGAATAATCCTCCTCAAAGTCTCCTGGACACGGACCTCCCCCAGCCGCTCTGGACAATACATTCCCGTTTTTATAAAAACTGCACACTGTGACAAGTTGTGTTACTCAAGTAAACACCACGCCACCTTACCAGGACTGCTGCATGACATCATTTGGCAGTAGAAAGCGGCACATATTGGCGGTCTGGTTGTTATGTTTGGTAAAAGGCACCAGGTTGCTATAAATTGGGTACGGAGTCATAATAGTGAAGGAGAGGCACCAGGTCATGGCAATCACCTTCAAAGCATGGGATTTGGTCTGCCAGACCCGGGACTGCAGGGGTTTGCAAATCGCACCGTATCTTTCCAGAGATATGGCTACCAGATTAAAGGTGGATACACTCACAGAGGTGCCTGGGAAAGGAATAAAGAAGTTGGTTATGACGGCTCTGAAATCCCAAGTTTATTTGCACATTAGCTTAAGCATATCTGCTCTGCACAGGTTTGATATTGAGGGACAACACTCAGAGGGGAAAGAAATATCATGTACCTGTATTTTTTTTTTTTAAATGATTGATTCCCAGCTTCGCTTCAAAAAGGATTTAAGGCAGTTAAAGAAATGTATTTATGAGTATGTCTGATTGCCCACTTTTAGATACGTTTATTGAACTTTGATTACAACTGAACTCCTTCTCAGACTGAAGTTGCTCATTAATTAATAACCAAGGGGTTGAGATACGTTCCTCTCCCACAGAAGAGGTTTTTGAGTCGCCTAGAGAGAAGCTCTCATTTTGAGCATAACCTGGAGTTAAGTTGACCTAATAACCCAGATTCTTAAGGACTGTGACCCTGAAAGGTCCCTGGGGTCTGAGCTGGAGGCATTAAAACTTTCCGAGAATTTCTAGTACAAACTGTTTTTAAGAATGAAACATAAATTTGAAAAAGCATTTTGTTGAAAAAACACATAGTAAAGGAAGGATAAAGGGAGGACATGCTATACTGTCACTAAAGGTTGCTCCTGGCCGGAGGACTAGAACTTTCCTTCTTATTGTTTGCTTTTCTGTATTTTGTAGAGCGAGCATGCATCATCGGCGAGGAAGACATCACAAAACCTCATTTACAATGATGTGCTTAGGCAGAGTCAAAAAAACTTAATTTTCTTTAACTTTTGAATTTTCTGTGTGTATACTTATTATCACGTCTTATCCCCTAAAAATTCTTTACCTAGTCACCCATGGATTCTGTCAGTTTTTCTGATTATCTTTAGCATGATTTCTTAAACCTTAGAATGAATCTAAGTTGGGGAGAAGAAGCTCTTAGCCTGGGGCCTTTTATGGGTATAAATAGATTCTCTGAAACTGTGTATAAAAATGTTCTCTTTTCTAGGGTGAAATACTTACAGTATTCCTTAGAGACTTGAAGGAATCTACAACCCCAAAACCATTAAATAAAAACTCATGTTCTGAGACAGGATAGCTGTGTTTTCCTGCACTTTACCCCAAGGAACTGATGACACTGAGATTACAGGGAGTTTAACCCGGGCATCTTCAGAGTCAAATCTGTATAATGGGCTCATTGTTATTATAAACCCACCATCAGGCAAGAACTCTTTCTTTTCTTTCTTTCTTTCTTTCTTTTCTTTTCTTTTTTCTCTTCCTTCCTTCCTTCTTTCCTTTTTTTTCGTTTTTTTTTTTTTCCTGGCTGCATATAAGGAGTTTAATGAATGTTAACTGTTAGGAATAGTATTGAGGAGAACACAAAATCAAGGGCAGAATCAAAATCCCCGGATTTAGAAATCCAACAAAACCATTACGGTATTGCAAACAGCTTCAGAATTTTCTTGCTTTTCATTTTAGCTATTTTTAAAAACTTTTTTTTTTAGGTGAAACATCACAAAAAATTAACCATTTTCAAGCGGCAATTCTGTGGCCTTCGGCACATTTACAGAGTTGTGCAATCACACAAGCACTTGTTTTAAATCTCCTTTCACGGACCCTACTTAAGATTCTTAAATAATATTATCACAAGATACATATGGGTGGGCCATGAAAGCCGAAAGCGCGAGGAGATGCTAGTTAACTGTTATTGCTTCATTGTTTAATAATGATCCCTTTCATTTGTAAGTCCGTTTTTATTTTCAGAGCTCTTGGACAAGGACGGACACTTTCTTGGTTGTTTGTCCGTCGCACACGGATCAGTAATTCATCATCGTTTTGTGAGGGCTGGATCCCCCTGCCTCGATGGGGAGAAATCAAGGCTTTGAAAGCTTTCCCGTCACTGAGGACGGCCCCAGGCCAACGCAGCCCTGCCCGTGTTGCAAGGCTGAGGTTAGAACAAAAAACAACCCTCCCTCATTTCCCGCCTCTCCTCCTCCCCGCAGCTAGTACTCAGAAGGGGAAAGGCCCAGGGCAGTCTGGCAGACAGAGGGACAAGAAACATCTTTGTTCGGCTTCAGGGGAACCCCAGCAGCTGGCAAACTGGGGCAGCGTCCTCACCCACCACTGTGGTGGCTCCTGATCTAGGTTCAAATCTCAGCTCTGTGGCTTACCACCTGTGTGTCCCCGGGGCACATGATTAACCTCTCCGTGCCTCTGTTCGCTCCTCGGTGAGACGGGAAAGAACAACTGTATTTTATTTCGCAGGGTTGGGTTGGGAGATGAGATCGTGGGAGTAAAACACTTTGTACGACATCTGGTGCATAAAAAATACTCAAAAATCTCGGCTCTTGGGATTTGTATTTATCATCATCATTTTGTTTGGCAGATTGATCTGCATGTCTCAGCCAGTCAGGGGGAGCTTAATGACCCACAGGCTCTGGGAGCAAAATCAGCTCCTCAGTTAGTGTCAGAGGACTCTCTCTCTCTCTCTCTCTGCCTGAGAGGGTCCCAGCCCCTGGGGATCAGGCTGGGAAGTGAATCCTGAGACAGGAATCTAGAGCTGGGATGAAACTCATTTTCACATAGCCCCTGTTCCCTAGGAGAGCAGGAGCAACAACAGAAAGAACCCTCCTCCACCACCCCCACCACCCCCAAAAGCCATGGCTCAGCTTGGGCAGAGCTCAGACTACGACCAGTGGCTTCCAGGAAGGGACAGAGTCGCTTGAATCATTCTTTCTTTCTAGCAGAAGCAAGCAAAACCAACCTCTTCTGTGGTTGCTTAACAATTTATTCCACTCTGAGAAACTGACCTCTGAAACAGATGACACACAGGGGACTGACTTCTGGCGACACGTGAGGACCGACCTACCTTAAAGTCAGCACCTGCTTCCTTGCACACAGCCCCAAGAAGCCAGATGTTTTTTTGTGTTTTTTTGGTGGGTGTTTTGTTTTTTTGTTTGTTTTTTTTTTTCTCACTAAGCAGGACGCCTCTGCTGAGGCTGTCAGGGGTTGGGAAGGTCTGGGGCCGAGTGGGGTCTGGGGCGAGCTCCAGAAATAGTCGCCAGCAGCAAACTCACCCATGAAGTAGGTGGTGGTCTTGCAAACAGCACTCCCGAAGATGAAATCCTTGAGCAGGTTGGGGATGAGGTTGAACGGCATGCAGAAGAGGCAGAGCATGAGGTCGCTGACCGCCAGCGAGAGCAGGAAGATGTTGGTGACAGTTCTCATTCTCTTATTCCGAATCAGCACGGTGATGACCAGCGTATTCCCCAGCATGCTGAGCAGGAAAATCACGGAGTACAGGAGAATCTGCACGGCCGGCTGCCACTCTGCAAAGAGTAACGGGGACGAGACAGAGGGACGGAGGTTATGGGAACAGAATGTTAAAACCTTAGCACACGAAATGAACGGTGATTTCCTGCAGTTTTTTTTTTTTTCAAGGGTCTACAATCACTGAACCCGACTATTGCTCTATCGACAATATTTTGCAGAAACAAACTGAGGAGCGCACGGAGTGACTCCGTTGCTTCCGAGAGGTTAATTTGTTAAAGGATCACGCAGGGAACCACTTTTTCTTAAGAACAAAGCTTCTCCAGTGACTAGTGATTGCTTTCTTTTCCCAGCTGCTAAGCATGATTTCACTTTAATCACTTTTTCACGCTGGATTTCCCCCAAGAAAAGGTGACAGCTCGATTGTGACAACACCTTTTCTGTGATGCTGGTAAGTTCCACCTTTGACACTTGTACCCCCTTCTTATGACACTTCAGCTCCTCCTCCCTTGGCTTTTGTCCCCCCCCTCGCCCCCATGTCCTATACACCCATCTCAACTCTCCTGTGGGCAACAATCAGGGTATTTGACTCAGTTTTGCTTTTTGATCTGTTATCCAAACTTGTGAACGTATGACTTTATCCAGCCTGGTCTCAAGAGGACTTTGTTATATTTTCTCTATCAGCCTCGTCTTAGCTGATTTCTCCCTCCCCTCGATCATTCTCTGAATTAAAATAACAGCGTCTGACACCTACCTTTGGAAGGTTGGGGCTGATCCAAGCAGAAAAGCGTCTCATTTTTGATTCCCAGCTCACAGGGAGGGGTGATGTCGCTTCCATTCACGAGAAGGCTGTCGACCACATCCATCCTCACCTGCTGTTCTCCAAGTGCTGGCGAGCTGGTGAATTGCTCACCCTCAGCTCATTCCTCTAATGACCGGAGAGCCTCCCAGACGCAACCTGCCGTGCAGGGACAGGGAGGGAGGGATTTCCAGGTGTGGGCTTCTGCAGCCATTCCTAAAGGCGACGTGAGTTCACCCCGCTCGGTCCAGCTGGGCAAGCATTTGCTCTCCTGTCTTGGAAAAGGCAGCTCAGGCAAGCCAAGCCTGCTCCACCTTCCGAGCCCACCCCTCCCATTCCTGGGCCAGTCTTAGGGCCCTGAGCACAGAGAGCTGGACTGCGAGTTAACCCTTCCCGGAGTGTCACTGCTCTTATACACACTTGTACACACACGGATACACATGCACGAACACAACACGCACGCTTCCCTGGTACCTCTCTACTCTGTATAGGAACCTGTCACCAACCCAGACACATGCAGAATAGAGCCCAGGCTGCCTGTGTGAGACAGGAACAATTAACACGGTAACAGATACCATAATGCAGACCATCAGGACTGAAGGGCACGGAGGGACTGCATTTCTACCTCCTTATATAAAAGCAATTAGTGCCTTTTTAGCTTTGGAAGCATGCCCAGCAATGTGTGTAGATATAACTGCCCTCTGGTTGTTAAGTTGTTACCAACCACAGTGTTATTTCTCGTGGTCTCTGCCCTTGTTAACTGAGAGGGGAGGGGGTGCTTTTGGATATAGGGTTCTGGATCCTTATTACCAGAAAAGTTAGTAAGATCTCCCATTCATTCATTTATTCATTTGTCCATTCATTCAGCACATATTCATTGAGAGTCAACCATTTGCCAAGTGCTCTCTGAACACAGAAGCAAATAATGAACAAGATCCTTTCAGATAGTGTCAAGCACCACAAAGGAAGGGAAGCCAGATGATGCAATGGAGAGGAATGGATTGGGGGCACTAATTTAGGTGAGGTGGTCAGGAAAGGCCTTCCGAAGGAGGGGACCAGGATCTGACATCTGGAAGACAAGGAGGAGGAAGCCTAGGGAAGATCTGGGGAAAGCTTCTTCTAGGCAGGAAGAACGGTGTTTTCGGCAGAGGTCACAGCAAGTGCAAAGGCCCTGAGGTGGAAATGAGCGTGGCCTCTTTGGGGAACAGGTAACAGTAGAAGTGAGTGAGGGGCAAACAGTGAGAGGTAAGATTAGAGAGGAAGACCAGCCTTGGGGTGGGGTGGGGTCTGGGTTTTCTGAGAAGCTCTGTTGCCCTCCCAAGCCCCTCAGTGTCTGTCATACAGACGGTCTCCTCAGTTCAGACCTTTGGCGAAGCAGATGGCAGCTGCGGGACCTGTGTTTCTGACATGCCACGTGACTGGCAGACAGTGGGTCTATTTGCTAGGTATCTCTGGGGCCCTTGTGTACTGACAGCTCTCTCAGTTGGCAGAGCTATGCACTGCATCTTTGCTGAATGCAGATGAACTAACTGGTATTTTTGCTGTGGAGGCTGAGGATGTGGGCTGGGAAGATAGAGTGGCACCTAGAGTGACAAATCTCCCTCTCCCTCTGCCTGCCTCTCCCCTGGTTGTGTGCGCTCACTCTCTCCCTCTGACAGATAAATTTTTTACTTATTTACTTATTTATCTGTTCGGGAGAGCGTGCACACACAAGCAGGCGGACTGGGAGAGGGAGAAGCAGGCTCCTCACTGAGCAGGGAGCCCGATGCGGGACTCGATCCCGGGACTCCAGGATCATGACCTGAGCCGAAGGCAGTCGCTTAACCCACAGAGCTACCCAGGTGTTCTAAGAAATAAAATCTTAAAAAAAAAATAAATAAATAAACGTGTTCACCCAATCACAGATCACAATATCAATAGCCATCAAATAATAGTTATTATTTTCCTTCTATGCAGGAGGAAACTGAGACTCAGAGTGGCTCCATGATTTGCTGGTGAGAACCAGCGCTGCATACCCCTTGGTAGCTCTGGCCTACGCATCCTCGCTCCACTTCCTGCGGCTTGGAACCTTCTTTGTTATCCTAGGATCATGTAGCCCATTTGTTGCCAGGGCCCTCCTGTCTGCTCATCCTTCCTGCCACGTGTCCTGTTGGCTGGATCTTTCCAGCCTGCAGACCGATGTGACCCTGCCCACTAGGAGGGGACCCAGTGCTGTGCTGGCCTGATCTGGGGAGGGATAAACATTCAGGTTTGGAGGCCAGGGAGTGGCTAAATTTCACCCTCCTGCTCTTCCCAACAGCTGGCTGCTGAGTTGCTCCAATCAGGCTGACGTCCCTCTAGCCGCTGAGGCTCCTCACACCCATCAGTAGCTGCTTTAGCAGGTGGAGAAGTGTGCTGCTGCAGGTCCAAGGGCAGGAGGGTAGGGGGCTCCACTGACCTGCCCTGCAGTTCCGTCCCTTTCCTCCCTCCCTCCCTCCCTCCCTTCTTTCCTTCCTTCCTTCCTTCCTTCCTCCCTCCCTCCCTCCCTTCCTTCCTTCCTTCCTTCCTTCCTTCCTTCCTTCCTTCCTTCCTCCCGCCCTCCCTCCCTTCCTCCCTTCCTTCCTTCCTCATCCCCTCCTTTCCTCTCTATTCCACTTGTGTCCAGCGGATGGCAGGAAGTGAGGGTGAAGTATAGTAGGTTGGGGACTGGAGATATCCTAAACTCCCAAGGAGTGAGTGTGGCACATTCGGGTGCTGTGCTTGCAAACTTCGGTGCATATCTGAAACACCTGGGTCAGTGCTTTAAAAAAACTGGGATTTCCAGGCTCCCCTCCCAGGGATTCTGACCCTTCAGCCCCAGACCTGGGAATCTGCTTTTTTTAATCCAGTGTCCCTGGTGATTCCAAGGCCAGTGATCTCAGGGTCAACTCTATCGGGCAACTCCCTGGAAGCCATTAAGAGCATGAACACAAGCATCAAGCTGCAGGAACCCAAGCCTGGCCTTCACCTTTGGCCAGCTGTGGAACACGGACAAATTACTTAACCTTTCTGAGCCTCAGCTTGGTCATCTCTAAAATGGGGATAACATAACACTACCCATAAACAAAGCCAAACATGGAAAGCACCCAGAACAATGCCTGGAACATAGTGCTGGACACTTATTATTAGTGGATAAGCTAAATGCTAGGGATGCTCTATGTATTCCCATTATCATGGCCAGGCGAAGGGGTCTGTATCTCTAGGACTCCAGCACAGTGACTGGCATAAAGGATGTGTTTGGGAAATGTGAATAATGAGTCAAGAGTGAAAAACTGGGAGAACCAATCTTTCATTGCTTAGTCTACCTTTTTGTAACTCTATTATATTGGAGAACCAATATAATCCTGGCCAGCTCTGGATTTTTCACTCTGAGTCTCTGAGCCAGTGTTACGTAAGCATTAAACAAGAAAAGGGAATTCCAACGAAAGCTTTTAGGGCTTTCAAGGGAAGAACGGACGCATTTTCCAGGGTATTAGTCCTTATTTCTTTCCTCAGCACACATCTATTGCGAGCTTCTAGGCGCCAGGCACTGTGCTGGCTACAGGGGATACGCCATGAGCAAAGCTGGTGAAAATCCCGCCCTCACGAAATCCTCAGTCTGCCATGGGCGACAGGCGATTATTAATAAACTGGGCAAAATAGGAGTGCCCCTCCCACCTAGGAGCCTATCCTGGGGTCAGGTACAGTTCCAGGCAAATTGATAATAATTTACAAACTGAGTTGAAATGGTTTAAGTGCCTTCCCTCCTTGAGGCACGCAGTCCTGGGCCACAAACCCAGGGGCCTCCCGCACTCCCCAAAGCCCTCTGGTGCTGGGGACTCTCTTCTCGGCAAATGCTGGAAAGAACATGAGCAAATTCACCCGGTTCTTAGGGAAGGAAAGCGGTAGCTGCTCCCTAAACCGTTCTCCATCTTAAGGAAGAATTGTTCTGAGACACCAAAAAAAAATACCTATGTATTTTTTTTTTCTCATTATCACATCAATCACAGGGTCATGGCAAATTTTGTAAATAAAAAGAGATAAGTATAATTATAAGAGTCATGAATTTCAGGTCCCCACATGATTTATTCTCAGAGACACAGTCCAGAGCCCGAGGTAATTAACAGGTAATTGTACGTTGTGGGGTACCCAACTCACAGGGCACCTTGACGTTTCTAAAAATTCTCTTGCCTCTCCTCTGCAATTTCCCCCCCACACTCTGCTGCTTGGAACGTGGCTCTCTAAATTCCTTATTCCTCACTCTCCTCCCCAACACAGCCAGACCACCACCTGCTAGGGCGCTCCTTTTTCCCTCCCTCTAGCCATCCCCAGGCTTCTGGAACTAGGGGTGGACACTGGCTCCCTGCAGAGAATGTGGACAACCGCGCCCTGAAGTTCTTCTCCCACTGGCTGGGTTTGTGGGCAAGTCTCTTTGCCTCCCTCAAACTTGATGTCCTTACCTGGAAAATGGCTTCACGGTGGCAAACCACCCCCTCCCCACAGAGGACAGCTAGGACATCACAGGTCACCGAGCGTGTAAAGCACCCAGTAGAGTGCTTGGCGTGTCACGAAGGTTCAGCAAACGATAATAGCCGTCACTTACTGTATTTCATGTCGTTAGGGGTATTAAAATTGTCCTTAATGCCACTGCCTCAAGATAACTCTGTTCATGGCTGGGTGGATATTTTCCAAGGCTTTCCCTCTAAACAAATCTTTTTAAAAGCAAATTTGGAATCAGACTCTATGTCTGGTTTTCATCCTGCTTACTGCATTTTGAAAATGGAGTTTCAGTGAAAATTTTGAAAATGAGAAATAGAAATTTTGTGAGGTTTGGAAGAAACGTGTTTACTTTTTTAAAAAGTTAGATAAGAAGAAAGTGGGGGAAAAATCGATAACCTTATCACCCAGAGGATTTACAAAGTGTTTTGCATACATGCTATTTCGTATATTCATTTTTTTTTTTTTTTTTTACCTAGCATTATTTCGTTGTCATGTTTTAGTTCTTCTCCATAGTGTTATGTTAGAGTGATGTCTGTTCTTTCCTTAAGAATATGTACTCCAGGGGCGCCTGGGTGACTGAGTTGGTTAAGCGTCTGCCTTCGGCTCAGGTCATGATCCCAGGGTCCTGGATCGAGCCCCGCATCGGGCTCCCCGCTGAGCGGGGAGCCTGCTTCTCCCTCTCCCACTCCCCCTGCTTGTGTTCTCTCTCTCTCTAATAAATAAAATCTTAAAAAAAGAGTATGTACTCCAATTTACTAAAATATTTCCATACAGTTGAGTATTTTGTCATTATTCTTAGCCCCCTGTTTTTATAAGTGACACCGTAGTGGACACTTTTGCACACATTTGTGTGGCCTTTGATGTACCTCGGTGACGTCAGAGCTGCCATCAGCCTGCTCCAAGGGCGGCATTCACGTTGGACGCACTGGCCGAGCCACCCCCTCGAGCCACCAAGGCGGTGTGCACCGCCTCCTGGCACTGGTAGCCCGTGGCCTGGGCGAATTGCTTTCCGAGAGATCATACTCATTTGCAAGGCTGCTGTTTACGAGTACTGGTTCCTTATACTTCGATCAGCATCTGAGAGTGTTAGTTAGCATTTGCCTTTTGCTAATTTAATAATTGAAAAAGGGCACCTCATTGTTGTTTTAATTTGCATGTCTTTTACGACCAAAGATGCTCCCTGTTTTCCATGGGTTTCGTTACTTGTTGTGTGTCTTCTTTTGCTATTTATATAAACCTAAGATAAACCAGAGCATCCTTTATGAATTGTTTATGTGCTTTGCCCATTCCTTTATTCAATCAACAAATATTCATTGAACATGTACCATGGGGCGGCAACTGATAGAGGTTCTGTTCACATCAGGGAGCTCCCTTCACTGGACCCTCAGTCGAGTGGGGGGACGCACAATAAACACATAAATAAGCAGAGTACATAATGTCAGACAGTGGTAAGTGCCATGAAGGAAAACAAAGCCAGAGTAGGGGGTTAAGAGGGGTAGGTGATCAGAGGAGGTGGCATTGGACCAGAGATCAGAATGAATTGAGGGAATGAGTCTCATGACTCCCTGCGAGAAGAACATTCCAGACAGCATATTTATTGTGGTCTTAATGTTTTCCTCATCACTTGATAGGAACTCTACTTAAAGAGATAATGATGTTTAACTTACAAATTGCTGTCATAAACTGCTGAGTGGAACAGAGACTGCTTCCCTTTTCCCCTTTTTATATGGTAATTGGGTCCCCAATTTTTAATTAGGTACATGGCTGCCTAGAATTAGTGCAATGTTTTCCAGCCTTCTCTGTAGCTAGATGTGGCTCTATGACAAGTTCTGGCCAATGGGATGTAAGCAGACACAAATGTGCAGCTCCTGAGAATTATCTTTACAGAGAGCCCGTATACCCTTTTCTTCTTCATCCTTCCTCTGGCTAGGATGAAGACGTGATCCCTGGAGCTGGAGCAGCCATCTTGTGTTCTGAGGTGGGTGGTCCAGTGCAGCAGAACAAGTTATTAAAAGGCATCTGGATCCTTGATGGTCTTAGAATTTATATACCAGTTTTTGTGGGTTTTTTTGATAATTTAATAATTGAAAAAGGGCACCTCATTGTTGTTTTAATTTGCATGTCTTTTATGACCAAAGATGCTCCCTGTTTGGATTACTTACCTTTACACTTCATTTATGTGAGAATGAAAAATAAATTTACTTTATTATAAGCCAACTTTATTTTGGGTTTTCTGCCTCTTGCAGCCTAATCCTAACTAAAACACTGTGATTTAGAGTCTGTGTATCTTAGTTTCTGATGTTGTCTCACACTACCCCTCACCTGTATTCGGGATACTTCATGGTGGCTTTGGCTGTCACTGCCTACCTAAAACTCTCCAACCCAGTAAGGTCCTGAATGCATGGCACCTGCCTCCCTTCATGGCTTCATCTTACACTCGCCCTCATCCCCGCCCCCAGCCTGTGTGGGCCAGACGTACTTTCTCCTCCATCCTGGGCCGTGCTCCTAGCCCACTTTCTGCCCTGACCCCCAGAGTGTGTGCGCACATTGTCCTCTCAGCCTTCTCGCCTTCTCTCATTAGGCCCCGCCCACTGAGAAGGAGCGCGCTTCTCAGCCAGCTCTCCCCTTGGACCCAGGCTAGAACAAGTGTCCCCGTTGGATATTCAAATGTCTCCCAGGTCTCTTCTTTCACTCACTCTGCGCTGACACAGCGCTGACTCTGGTTAGTAATACTGCATTTGAGCCATTGCCCCACTAGCCTGGAGCTTCACGAAGACAAGGACCGTGTCTGGTCTGCACATCACTATAGTAACTCCTCAGTGTAAGCATCCAGCATCATTCTTCACAAAGCCTTATGAAATTATAACTCTGTGTTATTATAATTTCCTTTTGCAGATGAGAGACTGTAAAGGCTGCGTTAGGACTCAGACCCAGGGAGGACTGGTGCCAACCTCTACACTCAGTTCATTTCACGGCCACAGCATCAAAGCCACCCTAACGACCGCCAAGTCTGACGGGAACAAAGACCAGTAACTGGTCGACCCCCACTACCCCCAGGGTCTCTGCACAGCTGCTGAGGGGTTTGTGAGCCTTTAAGACTCAGGGGCATGAATCTCGGAATGGAATTTCATAGCGAGTGACAGACACTGGGGGAGACACTTGTTGGCAGAGGTTGTGGTAACTTGAGGGTCAGCAGGAAGACAAGAATTTCCTCACTCTTTCTCAGAGGCTCTGAGGACCACTCAGAACAGGACGCCAAGACAAGAATTTCCTCACTCTTTCTCAGAGGCTCTGAGGACCACTCAGAACAGGACACCAAGAGGCAACTGCTGTGAGGTGAACACATCAGGACCTAGTAGTGTGTGTCCTTACTGTGCCATCTCCACAATCTGGCCTCAGCCGCGTTCCACCCTTGACCTTCATCCCCCTGAATTTCCAATTCCTCATCCATAAAGCACACATCGTAATATGAACCTCACAGAGTCATGTGTGGATCGTGTGGGGTGAGCCATTTGTTCGGAAGCTGTGTACAAACTCTACTAAAGACGTGTGTGAGTGATAAACGCACCACCTACTGAGCGCGCGCTTCCTTGAGGGGCTTTATCCCGTCCAAGGGCGCACTGTGGCCCTCATTCCCCCGCTCTCCTGTGGTGCTCCCCCATCCAAGCCTCTTTCTCCTTCTTAAGTTAAAAGACAAAAGCCCCCAGGAATATGAGTGGATGTAAAGAGCTGGATGTGCCTCTCTGGGGATGGTGGAGGTCTGTGTCCCAGCTCTGCTGGCCAAACGTGCTACCCATTATCATCATCGTTCAGTGATGTGTTCTAAGTGGACTGGGACAAGCTTGCTGCACACTGTCAGGTCACTAAGAACCCGAGGTTCACATGCCTCCGAGGTGTGGGGAGCCAGCAACATTGCTCTTACGGGAACGTTTTAGAGAGTTGTGCCCAGCTCGCATCTGGTCCACCCACGTGTCCCCTCGCTATTTTGGGATTGTAACAGCTACCAAATCCATTAGCTGGACTAAAAGTAAAAGCAATTGGAAGCACAAGTGCCTTGAAATGTTGAAGCACCATAATGCTGATCTGGCCTCATTACTGCGGAAAGTAGGGTCAGAAGAGAACTCTTGATCTCTGCCCCCGTCGTGGCCCAGTAACTTAAAGGAGAGATGTCAGATTTGAGGATTAAAAAAGTATAATGTCTATGCCTGTCAATAATAAAAGGTTGAATTTGAAAGTCAGTTATCTTGGGAAGCCACTAACAGGTCACAGAGTAATGACGGCACCGAAGCTCCCAGTCTCAGAGCTTAGTCTGTGGCCATGTCTCCACAGTGGGCTCCGAGCTCCTGGAGGGCGGGGCCCTGTCGGCCATGTTTGCCACAGTTATGGCTCTAGTTGTCCCCACAAAGTCTAGCACGTTGTACGTACTCACTAAATGTTTGTTAGGCATAAGGGTGAACAGATGGGAGGACTGATGTCATTTAATGTCATTTTATCACTCTTCCAGATGGACGGAAACTTAGTAGGAGTCTGGAATTGTGGGATTTTCAGACTGCATGGAATTGTCTCCCTATTTTACTTGTGATGTCACTGTTTTGAGAACTTGAATCTCTTGAATGAAGTGCTCTTTCCAAGCCACAAATAATAGCAGCAACAATGAAAGGAATAACAATAGCTCATGTTATTGACTTCTGTTTCAAGAGCTTTGTACACCCTGGCTCGCGTGATCCTCACATTAACCCAATGGGGTAGGAACTCCTATGATCCCCATTTTCTAGAGAAGCTGAGTAACTCTGCCAAGGCCACAGCAGGACAGAAACATGTTCTACTGAAGTTGTTCTGGACTTGCTTTGGGTCTTGAATCACCCTTAGGAACTAGATCTTACAAATCTCCACCTAAGGAAAAATGTGCTCTCCTCAAGACACACAGCTGTGCACACAGTTTCAGGAAGTCCACGAACTTGCTAAAATCTAACCATAAACCAGAGATTAAGAGCCAATGTGATCATACTCTTTGGTTCTGGAGTCAGCCACATCGGTTTTATTCTCTTATGTTACGTATTGTTAATTAAGAAGTAATACAGGAGTACATTTTCTTTAGTGAAAACCCAAACATCAGAGATAATGTCCCCTTTGACCAAGTAATTCCAGGACCCTTCCTAGAAATAACTTTCGTGACCAGTTCATTTTATATCCTTTTTCTATCGTTAAATACCTATTCCCATACCCATGGAAATTGCTTGGTGGTGGTGTGTGTTACAGGGGCATTAACACAAAGGATATTGTACTCTATCTTATTTTTTTCTTGCTACTTTTTTTTTTTCACTTAAGAGTATCATCTTAGAGGTTTTTCAGGCTATATAGATCTGCCATATTCTTTCAAAATACTGTGTAGCATTCCATTTTATGGATGTGCCATGCTATTACTATTTTCTTACTACGTGACTTTAGGTTGTTCCTGAATTTTTGCTCTTGCAGACAAAACCGCAGTGAACATTTCCATACACACTTCTCAGGCTTATGAGCAGATATTTGTCTAGAAGAATACCAAAGCTCTGGGATTGCTGGGTCACAGAATAGGTGCATTTTTAAAAATATAAAAGGTACCATCAAATTTCCCTGGAAAATGGTGGTGCCCATTTGTATTCCCTCCAACAAGGTACCAGACCCATATTTATCCATATTCAACCATTACTGTTACCGATCTTTTCAATCCTTTCCAGTCTGATGAATGAAAAAAAGGTACTTTGTATTATTTTGCAGTTTTGATTACTGGTCATGTTGAGCATCTTTTTGTATTTTATTGATTGTTTGTATTTTACTTTTGTGAATTACCTGCTTATTTCTTTTGCTAATTTTTCTATGCATTTTCTTTCCATCACTGATTTATGAGCTCCCTACTGTATTCTATTACTAAACATTTACTAACTTTGTTACAAGTATTTTCTCTCCATCTATCTCTTGTGCTTGTAATCTATACCCTTGAGTTGGAGTCTTGGAATTAACACTGACTTTCTGGATGACTTGAATATAGCTGACCCTTGAAAAATAATATGGGGATCAGGGGCATCAATCCCTGAGCAGTTGAAAATCCATGTATAAATTTTGACTCACCAAAATTTAACTCTTATAGCTTACCGTTGACCAAAGTCTTACTGATCACATAACTAGTCAATTAACACACATTTTGTATGTTATATATATTATATACTTTATTCTTAAGTAAATTAAAGAAAATTTTATTTAAAAATCATAAGGAGAAAATAAATTTTAGTACTGTACTATATATATATATATATATATATATAAAATCCACATATAAATTTTTTTAAAGATTTTATTTATTTGTCAGAGAGAGTGAGAACATAAACAGGGGGAGCCGCTGGCAGAGGGAGATGCAAGCACCCTGCTGAGCAAGGAGACTGACGCAGATCTCCATCCCAGGACCCTACAATCATGACCCGAGCCGAAGGCAGATGCTTAACCAACTAAACCACTCAGGCATCCCAAAAGCCACATATAAATTAACCCACACCGTTCAAACCTGTGTTGTCCAAGGGTCAGCTGTAAATACTTACCCCTTCGAGGTAAAATGGAGGTAGCACTGACCTGTAGGATTGTTGTTAGGGATTAAATGAGATAATGCCTATAAAACGCTTGGTGCCATGCCTGGCATATAATAAGTGTCAAAAGTAATTATTATTATTCATCGCTAATCTTTAAAACATTTTTCTATGTATGAGCAAAAATGATGCCTACTTTCACCTTCTACCCATTGGTTATAGATCTATTTCCTATAGGAAAACAGAAATGAAAGTCTGAAAGATATTTTAAGATGAATAGTAGAAAAAAAATCACATTTGATTTTGGTTTATAAGTCTACAATAGGTCTGTTTTATTTTCACTTCCAGCCAATGTTGTAGAAATCCAATTGTTAGCGCAGCAGGGAAAAGCCTGAATAAAAGTAAAATTCAGTTTTCATTGAAAACATTTTGAAGTAAATTTATAAAATCATTTTTCAAAACAGTCATTATAAATTTACTTCAAAATGTTTTCAATGAAAACTGAAGAGAAAACAAGAAGTCTCTGCATCTGTTCAGTCAGTGCTACCTCCATTTTAAGAGACTTCTTGTTTTCTTCTCAACCCCCCCGTTCCATTACCTACAAAATCATTATTCTTTGAACTGCCCATTTGTTCTGAGAGAGCAAAGCGCTCCTTCTGAATCTGAATGATCATAAGACTCTCGTATAACCATGCTGTACAGGTCAGACACCTTCTTATGAACTTGATTCTTCAAACAACCCTCTAGAACAGATGAGGCAAGAAGAGCTATTTCTTCCAAACTTCTAATGAGCAAACAGAGGCTCTGAGGGCAAAGCCATCTTTGACCTTCCCAGTGTGACATGGGGTCCCCTTTCAGGTGCCTCCATCCTGCCATTGTACGAGTCTCTATCAAACCATGTTAAATCATGCGTAGAAACCTTGGTTTCCTCCACTGGACGAGTTCACTATGAGCAGAAACTCTACCTTCTGTACATCTGTAATGGCTGCCTGGCATAAATGTGGGGCTGGCTCGCTGGCTTATGGGTGAAGAGCTGAATGAATGTCAGACCTGAGAAGAAGTGGTACCCAGGTCTTCATAAGCCATATCAAGCACTCCTTCTTTAGATGTATAAAGATTTAAAAACAAATGTCTTAAATCATCATACAGTACAATTGACTTTTTGGGGGTGTGTATATAGACTTCTAGGGGTTTTAGGACATATATATATATATAGATTCATACACTCACTACCACAATCCAGTGACAGCACTGTTCCATTATCACAAAAAAACCTCCCTCGTGTGGCCTTTATAGGCGCATCCTCCCCTACCCCAACCCCTGCAACCATGGGTATGTTCTATCACTTTCCTTTTGTTTCTCGATAATGTCATATAAATGGAATCATACAGTGTGAACCTTTTGGGACTGGTTTCTGTCACTCAGTATCATGCATTTGAGGTCCACTGAAGTGTGTGTATCAGTAGTTTGTTGTTTTTTATAGCTGAGCAGCCCCCTTCTGTGTGGTTGTACCATACACAGGGCATCTATCCATTCATTTAGAGAAGATGATTTCTGTTGTTTCCAGTTTGGGGTGGTTATGAGTAAAGCTGCCGTGAACTCTCATGGACTAGTTTTTTTTTTTTTTAAGATTTTATTTATTTATTTGAGAGAGTTTGAGAGAGAGAGAGAGAGAGAGAGAGAGCACAAGAGGGGGAGGGGCAGAGGGACAAGCTGACTCTGAGCTGAACAGGGAGCCTAATGAGGGCCTGATCCCAGGACCCCGAGATCAGGACCTGAGCCAAAGTTAGATGTTTAACCAAGTGAGCCACCCAGGCACCCCTCACGGACTGGTTTTTATGTGAACCTAAGTTTTAATATCCCTAGGGCAAATTCCAGGAATGGTATTGCTGAGTCTTATGGTAAGCGTGTGTTTAACTTTTTAAAAAATTGCCAAACTGTTTTCCGGAGTGGCTATATCAAGCATTCTCACCCTGGTACCGTATAGCATTTTAAAGAAACTCTCTCCTCTTATTTGTCTCTTGAGATAGGATCTTTTCTCCGGGCTTCCCTGAGCTCTAGGGCGGAGGAGGCCGCCCTCCATTGTGGTATGCAATAAGGAAGCCTCTCCCTCCTGGCTTTTGCATGCCCTCCCTTTCCCAGAACTAGACTCTGTCTTTCATTCTTATTAAAAAACAGAGGCTCAGGATTGGGACCACACTAGGCTCTTATCGGTCACATTCTCCTTAGAACAAAACACATTTGGGGCTTTCCCCGAGACTTGGTCCTGGAAATGGAGCAACGAGGCTGTGGTTGGGTACCTGGAGGGAGTGGGGGGAAGGCTGAGGGGGCCCGACCCTGTTTCAATGTCTGGAGCCAGTTTTGCCCACTTACGCTCTGACTCTTGGTAAGGGGCCAAGGCGATGCACACTCCACTGCTTTTTCCTATATGGGTCACCACGACGAACACACTCCCACTGATTCCTTTCATGCAACTTTTTGTACTGTTGTGATTAGCACAGAGAACCAAGCTTGATGCTTTTGGATTTAGGCCCCAGATCATGGCTCCTTTCTTAGGGTCTAATTATGTATCTTTCCTAATCTCTCCTAATCCACCACAGTGGCGGGGGGAGGTAGGGGAGCCCTGATATAATACAGGCAAGGAGATAGAAGATGGTCCTGCCCTCTAAAACTTTGGAAGAGGCACCACTGCCACTTAAAATAATCTATGTGTAATATTTCAAGCCTCCTGCTCTTTATTTTATCTGTGATTTTAAACATAGCCATGGCAATGAAGTGTGATTATGTCAGACCTCATGGTCACAAATCGTGATGCTATTTGAATTGCTTCATTCTTGACCAACTTCACAAACAGAGGGGATGGAAAGAAGAAGTTCATTTTGTCTTTCTCTCTTTGTGAAATCTCGATACAAAGCAGATCCGCATTCTTCCAACGGGCCTTGGGCTACCCCCGTGGCGGTATTGGTGGCATCTGTCATCGAGGCCTACCCCGGCATTCCTCGGTGTGAAGCTGGGGGTGCTGCATGGGGCCCTGCCTGCTGGTCCTTGGGCCTTGGAGGTGGTGTCAAATCACTATGTTGTACATCTGAAAATAATGTCATATTGTGTGTCAGCTATCCTCAAATAACAAACAAACAAACAAAACAAAGAACAAAAACAAAACCCCAAGGATATCAAAACCTGGGAAGCATCACCTTCCTTTTAATGAGGGGCAAAAAGCAGGAGAAAAGCACAGATACGGAATGATTCTTGTCGCTTACAGCGCATAGAGAACGTTTTACAGGGCACTGAACATTCTAGAGCCTGACACTGGTGTTATTAGCATCATGGGAGTGGCGAGCAGCTGCTCCCTCGAATATTTACCTGGCTATCCCCTTGGCCTCCCCTGACCACCTCATCTAAAATAGCTTGATTCTCTCTCTCTCCTTCTCCCTCTGCTCCCTGCCCCCAAGCCCCGAGCGTGCATGTTCTCTCTCTAAAATAAATAAATCTCTAAAAAGAAACATTAAAAAAAAAAAAAAACACCTGGATATACTAACACTGTTTGTAGCTCTATTCATATATTGAGAAGCAGCTTGTTACTATAATTACTTCTTCCAGGACTCAGGTGTGAGTCCCCACGGGCTGGGTCAGAAGGCAGACTGTGGAAGTGAGTATGGAATCCTACGCTGGGCTCCAGCCCTCTTTCCAAGGTAATTCTGCTGAGCTTGGATCACATCTGCACACTTAACTCTAGCCTGCATACGTGTTTTTTCAAGATGATCCTTGTTCCTCACGTAAATAGGGTCTTGATGTGATTCTTCCCCTACTCTTCCAGATGCATCTGAATCCTCGAGTAAACACCTATGGGAGTCTTCCCAAATACATTTGCACACACAGAGTGTACACCGTTTAGTTGAAATAGCATGGGCTTTGCAGTGAGCAAGATCTGGAATTGAAGGTGATTTCATCATGTTCTCGGTATGTGACCTTGGCCAAGTTACTCAAACTTTCTGAACCTTGGGTCCTTTATCTTCATGTGACAGAGGAAGAAGGAAAGATATTAGATTATTAATATTAAGACTCTTCTACACACACACACACACATTCCACATTACAGCAAGGATCTTTGCCTGCTTAATCAGGGCTCTGGATGGGTTCCATCAGGGTGAGAGATAGAGAGGAGAATTAAAGAAACCAATCAAGCGAGGCCAGTTATTTAAGAAAGATAGGAAGGGACAGTGGTGAGTTAGAAAGGAGCAAACGGGAGCCTTTTTCATGGCTAACTATAAGGACAAGGGAGTTCTGCAGCTGGGCCTTGAAAGATGTGTCGTTTTGGATCTTCCGTGAAGCAGACACCAAGATGGAATTAGAAATACTGAGATTTACTGGGGGGAAATGTCTGTAGGATAAAAAAGGAGAGGAAGAAGCAAGAGCAAGAGGGAAGTTTAACATCTGTGAAGGAAGGGGGAAGGAAGGAGGGTTGAATAAGAAGACTTTCAGTCAGGGACGCCTGGGCGGCTCAGTCGGTTAAGCGTCTTCCTTCAGCTCAGGTCACAATCCCGGGGTCCTGGGATAGGGTTCCTTGCTCAGCAGGGGAGCCTGCTTCTCCCTCTCCCACTCCGCCCACTTGCACTCTCTCTTTCTCTCTCTCTGACAAATAGTGCAGCTCTGTGGAAGTCTTTGAGATGAGATGTCCTTGCTGTAAACATTGTGATGGATCCTGTAGGCGCAGTCCTTCGAGGCTGTAAGCTGTTACATGCATCACATATCACAGTAGGCTCTCTCCTGAAGGGAGATCAGAGAGGCGTGCTCCCAGGTCTGCCACAGACAATGATCGCAAAGATAACGCCCCCCCCCCACCCCCATAGACCGTCATGGCTGCCGGGTTGGTGGTCACCGTTGCTGTGCTGGTATCCGATTGTGGCCGTAACAATTACTGCCAACTTAGTGCCTTAAAACAACACAAATTTATTACTTTACAGTTCTGTAGGTTAGAAGTCAGACGAGAGTCTCAATGGGCTTAAAAGCAACTGTCAGCTGGGCTATTTTTTTTTTTTTTCCGGGAGACTCTAGGGGAGAATCTTTGTCTTTCCCAGGCTTTGGAGGCTCACGGCTCCTTCCCTCCATCTTCAAAGCCAGCAACAGCAGATGGAGTCCTTACACCCCATTACTCGGACCTTCCTTCTTTGGTCCCATCTCCCTCCCTGTCGTTCCATTTTCTGCCTCTCTTTTCCACTTTTAAGGACCTCGTGATTACGTTGGGCCCACTCAAATAATTCAGGATAATCTCCCCATTGCAAGGTCCTTAATGCAATCACATCTGCAAAAGCCTATTTATTGTGTGAGGTGACATCTTGGCAGGTGCCAGGAATTAGGATATGGACGTCTTTGGGGAGCCATCTTCTACCTGCCACAGCGGCTGTGAGTTTTCAGTTCTGATCATGTGTCCCATCAGAAACACATTCCACAGAGCCAACCATCTATAGAGAGGGAAGTGATTTGTGTTGACAGAGGTGAACTCCAAAGTTGGGTTTGTATCAAGAATTATATAGGAAGTTAATGACGGAAAATCTTACAAGCCATTTCCTAAAGATAGTTTTACTTAGCCAAAAACTGGGAAGAGGGTGATCAGTTCGAAGCCAGGGGTAGCCATAACAAAACTCCTTCTGTGAAAAGAGCACAAATGTAACAAGATTAGGGAAAGCTTTCATCCGAAGTTAGTTCTTTCTGTCCAACACCTTTCTACCACAGGGAGAACGCATAACTGCCATCCACATGATAACAGTTCCAAAAGAAGCACATTTACCATGAAGGCTAAAATTACCTATGCAAGAGTGACAGTCTGGAAATGTAGCGAATTTGAAAAAGATTGAATTATTTTGCTCAAGAGCAGTAATTTCATTCTGTGGGAAATTTCACTGTGAGTCAGGATGGGGCGTTGGCCTTCATCAGTGTTCACAGCTTTATCAACATCACAGAATTCATCCTGGAATAAAAAGGTGTGAACATGACACATGAAGGGAGGTCTTTAGCTCTGGGTCGCACCTTAGTCAACATCAAGGAATATACATTGGGGATTAAAATGCTCTAGACATAATAAATGTGAAAGGCCTTTCAGCCACTGTTCAGTGTTTACTCTCTACTGGGACATTCATATTGTGGTTGAAGCCTGTGAATGTCATGGGCATAGAAAGGCTTTTAGCAAATGCTCAGACCTTAGTAGGCACCACAGAATTAATAATGAAGATGAAACTTACGAGTAGAATGACTTTGGAAGGCAAGGCCTTCAACCATGACGCCAGCCTCATGTAGAGTGAGACAATGCATATTGGAGAAAAGCCTGTGCATGTCATGATTGTAAGAAGTCCTTCAGGCAGAGCGCAAACATCCAACAACATCACAGAATTCACACTGGGGGAAAAGGTCTATGTAAGTATGAATGCAGAGAAGCCTGTAATTGACACTGGCAATTCATACACTGAATAAACCCTAATCAATACAAAGAAGATGGGAATATCTTTAGCCAATGTCACTTCTTACTCATATTGGAGAATTCAGGCAGAAGAACGAAAAGTGGAATTTATCTTAGTTATAAACATCACTGATTTAACATCAGAAAAGTCACAGTGATGATGGGGAACCGCTGAGTTCAACACTGTCTTTTGCTATAGCTCAAAGTTATTGACAAGGAGAGAATTCTTACTGGAGAGATATCCAAATCACAGATTAAGTGAGTAATTTGAAGACCCAGGCAGCAGAGCATGTGAAATGTGAAGAAATTCCTTTATCTATGGAAAAACATGGTTTCCATTACCATTTCACAATAAATGTTGGTAATATTTTGTCTTGGAGTAAATATTGAGACAGTGGTTGAAAGTAGGCCTTGTCCTACTGCAACAAGCTGAGAGGCAATTTCTTTGTTATAAGGAAAGCCTATCCCATTTGTCTTTAGAGGCTCAATCTTTTAATAACTTCTATGCTAGGAATCATTGATTAGTTCAGTTTTTAATAGATAAAATTATGAATCTATTCTAATTGGCTCCAAAGAGATATTGAAGAACGAATCACTCCAGAATCAAAAGTTTCCAGATGAGTGAAGGGAGGGGCCGCCATTTTCTGATGATGGAAGTAAAAAGGAAGATTCTCAGGGTGTGAGGTCCTTGTGAAGCTGAGTGAGCCAATGATTCCACAAGTGGACATTAGACTAAAAAGGAAGATGTGGGATGAGCCTTCAAGAATCTGGCAACTTCAGAGCAGATGATAGAGTCATGATGGTGATGAGAATTGACTCAAAGCGAGAAAAAGTAAGGACAAGGGTCAAGAGGGAGTTCTGTGGAACCTAAGGGAAGAAGCAAGTAAGACCAAGGCAAATGGGAATGAAGAGTCAACGTCCTTGGGGAAGATCGCAGCAAGACTTGTATGCAACCAACAATGAACACGACAATTTGAGGTTTGTGATTGCTTCCCTTGACAACTAATTTAGCATTCTGTATAAGGAAAAATAAGATTTTTTTTGAAAAATTTGAAAATTTTCTACCACAGGGAGAAAAGATTTGAGAGTGGAGACGAGAGCGGACCAGGGAATGTCAGGTGGCTGAGAAGGTTTGGAGTTGTGGAGAGGGAGAAGAAGAGAGAGGTGAGTGGGCCCCTCTCTGATGGGTGGGATTTTGAGTTATGGAGAGAGGGTCTATAGCAGTCGAACAATGATGTTCCTCCCTTACCATCATGTACTCCCACATCCAGCTCCCGCCCCACTCCAGCCCTCCTGAGGATTCATGTTGCCTTCAGTGCCATCAGGTGGGATTTGTGCTTCTTTTAAGGTGGTCTTGTTTTATTTGGGTTATGTGTAAAAATGGCGATAACATCTAGCTTTCAGTATTATAAAGAATAAATAAAGCAAAACATGTGGGATTGCATGACATACAACATATTGAGCACTTAATACGTACCTGTCAGTATTCAGCGTGGTATGACCACAGCGATAAACAGAACAGATATAATCCTGGCCCTTGTGGATCTTAATAAGTTCTCATTTTTCTTATCTTCCTTTTCTTAATCTCAGGGGGCATTTCATGCAACCAAAAGGAAATGTTTGCTCTCCTTGTGGTCCTGATTTCACACCTGCTTCGATGAGCAATCTCCTTGATTGATATAATGTTGTTGATTAGTCATGGTAATAATAATCTTGGCTAATATTTGTTGCATGCACTTTAGTTTCCATGTGTTAATGCACTAAATCCTCACAGCATACCTATAAAGCAAGTATTCGTGTTACTCCCATTCTGGAGGTAAGATAATGGGGTACAGAGGTCTTGTTTTGACAGAAATGACATTTAAACCAGATGTTGACCTTCAAAGCTGCTATTCTACCAAGACATCACTCTACCACGGGAGTGAAAAGTCCTATTCCCTCCGGAGAAATAAGCATTATCTAATGACCCTGCGCACGTAGCCCTTAACAAGTTAAATGTTGGACAAATGTTTGCTTTTCATAAAGCAAACCTTAATGCCTTTATCTTTCCAAATGTGTGTAGTGCCGACTCAAGGCCATTCAGGGAGCCAGGGAACAGAGGCAGGCCGAGTAAGCCTTTATTTACATTTTGAGAAGAGTTCAACATTTTTCTTGTCTACACAAGAATGCTAACATCTGTCTTTGGCGCTCATTTTGGGTTCTCACTGCTGTTTGCTACTGCCGTCCCCAATCCCTGGCTGCCAAGGCTGAGCTCTCGGCTTCATCTCAGAATGCTGAGCCTTCCCTGGCTCCCAGTTCCAGACAGATATTTCTTTCCTGTGCGAACATCAGGAGTAATTCTTCAACAGATTGTCATGCTACTCCTTCATTTTGAAGTTTGTGGCCCCGGTTGATTTTTTTTCCACTGCCATATTAATTTCCCCTGTATATGACATTCCTTTTTTTGGATTTCTTGTTCTTTCTTTCTCTTCTTTCTTTCTTTCTTTCTTTCTTTCTTTCTTTCTTTCTTTCTTTCTTTCTTTCTTTCTTTCTTTCTTTCTTTCTTTCCTTTGCTCATTTAGTTTTTTTCTTCATATTATTTAAGGTCAAAAGTGATATTAATATCTTATATTTGAGTAGTGCTCTCTGAATTACAAGCATTTTCATCTATATAACTTGAATCCTCTCAACAATTTCATGAGATGGGTTTGCACACGGATTTTACAAATGAGAAAACTGAGACTCGGGTGTTTTTGGTGATTTGTCCTATGCGAGCGTTGTAGTGAACATTTGTTGTTCCCCCTCTGGCATCTCTCCCTTTTCCTAACACCATCCTGATTTTTACTGGCATCAACTGCCCCATTCTCAGGGTGTGAGGTCCTTGTGAAGCTGAGTGAGCCAATGATTCCACAAGTGGACATTAGACTAATACACCACCTGAGCATCACTGAAAATTGCTCAGTGACCCCCTCAGATCCAAGCTACCTCATCATGGGAGTGCCTGCAGAAGGGCCTTCTTTTTCACTAGACATTAAGTTTTAGGTGGGACCACATACAGTTGATGCATAATTGGGGACTGTCAGCTTCTGTATAATCTGGATCCAGCTGGAAGATGCGGTTGAGAGGGCCGATAATACTGGCTTATGCCAGTGAGCTGGGTTTCTGTGGCCGAGTTCTGGTCATAACCCCCCTGCTCAAAAGTGGCACAGCTGACCTGATTGTGCGACTGGTGTGTTTGCCCTGCTCGGAGCCACCTTCAAAGGGCTAGCAGCTCCGCCCATCTGAGTGTGCTGGAAAGTCTAAGGGGCCTCTTCGTGATGACGTCACTCCCTCCGCTCTCTCCCCGCCACCACCCCGGACTTCCTGTTTATCCCAGCAGCGGTATTTCTACTTGCTTAAGGTTCTTCTTTGATATATTTCCAATGATAAAAGCAGAATTTAAAATGTCCAGCCTGTAAACCCAAGGTCATCATTTTTCTTTTTTTTTTTTTGAGAAGGGTGATTTGTTCTCATTTTTCGAGAGCTTCCTTTCTCCCTCTTGATGGCTTTATGGCCACATCTTCCCATTCCCTGAGTACCTTAGAATCAATGCCGTCCAGTTTGGTCGGTTGGAGTATGGTCCGCCATTCTTTCTATTTGTAGATCCAGAGATTAAAGAGAAAACCGTAAAACCTGTTAACCTTAGGATGATATTTTGTGTGTATTCATTTTGCATTTTGTTTTTTCTCTTTTATTGTAAAATTCACATTTACTTCCTGCACCGATTTTAAATAAAAAACATAAAATTAAAAGCATACTCTCACTCTCCATTGACCCACCCTTCCCCAGGTCTAACTCTCCAGAACTAATCACTGTTCACAAATCATATTTGAATCTTTCCTGATAATTTTTTAATGCATTCCAAACATATTCTCTGAAAAAAGGTACACATCTGTATAAAAAAAATATTCCTTTTTCTCGTTCTCAATTTTCACTCCCTTAGTGTAGCAGTTGGGACTCTTTCAGGTTGTTCTGCAATAGTTTTGGTTTTTACTTAAGAATATGTGATGGACACTTTCCAGACCAGCACATACAATTCTACCTCATTCTTCCCAAGGCTGCATAATAGTTATAGTCTATTTATACCATCATTTATTTAATCATTCTCCAATTCACTTACATTTTGTCTTCTTTTGATTATAGAGAATAAAGCAACAAATATCCTTCTATACATATCTTTACACACTGGTGCAACTATTTCTAAAGGTTCATCTCTAAAGGTGGGATTTTGGGGTCACAGAGTAAACACACATATATTTTTGAAAGATATTGTGAAATTAAGCTCCAAAAAGGCTTTATCAGTTGATACTGCCATCAAGCATACAAAAGTGCCTATTTCTTTTTTTTAAACATTTCTAATTTTATTTTATTATGTTATGTTAATCACCATACAATACATCATTAGTTTTTGGTGTGCCGATCTACGATTCATTGTTTTCATATAATACCCAGTGCTCCATGCAGTACGTGCCCTCCTTAATACCCATCACCGGGCTCACCCATCCCCCCAACCCCCCTCCCCTCTAAAACCCTCAGTTTGTTTCTCAGAGTCCATAGTCTCTCATGGTTCATCTCTCCTTCCAATTCCCCCCCCCTTCATTTTTCCCTTCCTTCTCCTAATGTCCTCCATGCTCTTCCTTATGTTCTACAAATAAGTGAAACCATATGATAATTGACTTTCTCTGCTTGACTTGTTTGACTTAGCATAATCTCCTCCAGTCCCATCCATGTTGATGTAAAAGTTGGGTATTCATCCTTTCTGATGGCTGAGTAGTATTCCGTTATCTATATGGACCACTTCTTCTTTATCCATTCATTTGTTGAAGGGCATCTCGGCTCTTTCCACAGTTTGGCTATTGCAGGCATTGCTGCTATGAACATTGGGGTGCATATGGCCCTTCTTTTCACTACATCTGTGTCTTTGGGCAAAATACCCAGGAGTGCAATTGCTGGGTCATAGGGTAGCTCTATATTTAATTTTTTGAGGCACGTCCACACTGTTTTCCAAAGTGGCTGTACTAACTTGCATTCCCACCAACAGTGTAAGAGGGTTCCAAAAGTGCCTATTTCTTAACACGCTTGTCAACACCAGAGGTAATCAGTTTTTTAATACTTTTGCTAGGCAACAGGTGGAAAATGGAGTCTTGTTGCTATTTTAAATACTCTTCTTTTACTATTAGTAGGAATTTGCTCTTTTTTAACAGTTCCTAACCATTAATATTTCTTCAGTGAATTTCCTGAATATATCATTTGACCATATTTTTATTGAATTGTTTGACTTTTTCTTATTGATTTTGTAGGGACTCTTTATATATACATATATTTGTTTGTTTATCTCACATCCCTGAGAGATTTCAGATTATTGGATTATTTATATCATGACCTATGATAATTCATTGTACTCTAATTTGCCAGAGAGAAGAGTTTCCTCCCATTTTCATGCAAATTTGTCAGTTTTTCCTGATATAGTGATCTTGGTTTCATTTCATCATAAGGAAAACCAACCTCAATCAATAACTGATTTTTCTCCAATATATTTGTAGCACTTTTTAATTTATTTTTAATTTAATAAATTGGTTGCCAATTTTTCCAACACACTATGAAATACCAGTTCATTCTTCTTCTTTTGTTTTGAAATGCTATCTTTATCATATTTTCTAAATCTGTCTTTATTTCATTCCTGGATTCCCTGTTCTGTTCCGGCAATAATGCATTTGTGTATTCTGAACCAGCATTACAGCATGCCTATGCTCTAAGTTATCCATTGTATGTACTGTGCAGTCTAAAGCATAGGCTCTGGAATCAGACTGCCTGGGTTCAAGTCAGACTATAACACTTATTAGTTCTATGACTTCAGGCAAGTTACTAAATCTTTCCTGACTATACTTTCCTCTTCTGGACAATGTGAGCAATAATAGTCTCAGTTTCATACTGTTGTTGTGATGGGTAAATGAGATAAGATAAGATGATAAAATAAGATAAGATAAGGCATGTTTACCGGCTCATTAAAAGTTAGGCTTTTCCAGGAACCCCTGAGTGGTTCAGTTGGTTAAGCCTCTGCCTTTGGTCCAGGTCATGATCCCAGGGTCCTGGGATCGAGCTCCACATTGGGCTCCCTGCTCAGCGGGGAGCCTGCTTCTCCCTCTCCCTCTGCCTGCAGCTCTCCCTGCTTGTTCTCTCTCTCTCTCTCTCTCTCTCTCTCAGACAAATAAATAAATAAAATCTTAAAAAAAAAGTCATGCATTTCCAGGGAACTTCAACTCTTAGACCTACCAGGTATGATGTGTTCCCTTGGTGGGTATGTGTTTTAAATCTCTACTTATAAAACATTATAAATAAAATTCAGAAATATTAAGAAACTTGCCTGATGTGTGATGTGATGGAACTGAACTGTGTGTCTCATTATAAAACATGTGCTCTTTCCACTGCATTTCCTTCCTTTTAAACAGGCACTAGGCAAAAGTGGTAACTTATGACTCATCTTACATTTTCTGAGCATGATATTCTTTTTTTTTTTTTTACTTAGACTCCACGCCCAGCATGGAGCCCAATGTGGGGCTTAAACTTACAACCCTGAGATGACCTGAGCTGAGATCAAGAGTCAGATGATTAACCAACTGAGCCACCCAGGCACCCCTGACCATGATAGTCTTACTTTTAGTCCCCAGTGTCAGAAATCAGTTTTCCCCCAAACCATAGCTTTTTACTCTCTTGATCCCCCTGGCTTCCATACTGAGGAAGGATCCCTGTATCAAAGTTAGTTCTCCTGAGGGACTTGTCATGTACTAAGAATTGGGGGGAAAAATGAAACTCTAAAACATAGTAATGCATTTTTCTTCTGGTGATTTTCATAGCTATATTATCAAAAAGAATATTCAGCATAGGCATTGGCCAAGGCTTAAAATTATTTTAATTCCACTAAATTTTTAAAATGATATTCTAGGCAACAGGCTTGGCCAGTGTGATCTTGGTTTGCCCTCTGCTCTGAATTCCCAGGACCTCCCATACCTTGCCACCCTCTGTGCTGTGGCAACTTCTTGGACATCCTCCTCACTTGGTTCCAGCACTTTGAGGACTGTTCCTTCCCAGATCAAGAATTCTATTTGTTAAATACACTGTGGCAGAGACTGGCTAGATGTTCACCAATCCATTTTCCTCTTCCTAGACACACGGGAAGATTATATTCCCTGGCTTTCCTTGTGGGTAGATTGGGGGCTGGTGATGAGTTATGGCCAGTGGAATGTTGTCAAATTGACACATACTACTTCCAGGTTTAACAATAAAGTATACTGTGCCTGATGGTTAATTTTGTATGTCAACCTGATTGGGCCACAGTGCCCAGATAGATGGTCAAACATTATTGTGGATGTTTCTGTGAGGGTATGTTGGATGACAAGAACATTTAAACGGGTAAACTTTGAGTAAAATAGATTACATTCCATGATCGGGTAGGCCTCATCCAATAAGTTGAAGAACTGAACAAAAGACTGACCTCCCCCAAGCAAGAGGGAATTCTGCTAGCAGTTAGCCTCCAGACTTAAACTGCAGCATTGGCTCTTCATTGGCCTCCAGCCTGGCTGCCTACCTTCCAGAGTTTGGAACTGCCAGCCCACATACTTGCATGAGCCAATTCCTTAAAATAAAGATTTTTTTCTATATACACACATCCTATTGGCTCTGTTTTTTCTGGAGAACCCCGACTAATACACTGTGCCATTCTCCATGCTATTCTGTGCCCTAGCTACGTGGCTAGAAGCAAAGGTTTCCAAAGATGATGTAGCCATTTGATAGAAGGAGCTTGTATCCCTGAGTCACTATTGAAGGCGTTCTTCCCAGTAACATCATCTGACCTCTATCAGACTTTATATGAGCTAGAAATAAATGTTCTTCTGCGAAGTCATGAAGATGTGTTACAGCAGCTAGAGTTTCTTGTCCTAATATAAGCACTTATATCATTGCTGTCTAGAAAACCCAATGAAAATGTCTGACTTTTCTGATGCCCTCCCTTGAAACTAGAAATTTTGCTTGGAAGATATCCTGGCCCTGGAGATCTATCACACTTGAATAATCCTGGGGCAAAACTGTATGATCCTAATAATCTTGTTATAGTGATTGTCATTTTCTAGGGTGGTGAAAATAAATGATTTACAAATATTATTTTTCTAAAGGTTGTATTTATTTATTTAAGAGAGAAAGCACATGCATAAGCCGGGGGGGGGGAGGGGCAGAGGGAGAAGGAGAAGCAGACTCCCCACTGAGGAAGGAACCCAATGAGGGACTCAATCCCAGGACCCTGGGATCATGACCTGAGCTGAAGGCAGATGCTTAACCAACTGAGCCATCCAGGCACCCTACAAATATAATTTTATTAATTTATTCAAGTAATATCTACAGAGTACCTACCAAGTTCTAGGCACTGTTGGACCTAGTGATCTTGTTCAACAGTGAACAAGATATACATGATGACTACCGCATACAATATACAATATAATGGGGGATTTAGGTCTCACAAAACCTTGCAAGGTTCACATTATTATATCTACAAATGAGCAAAATGAAGCACACAGAGGTTCGGTGTTAAGTTCTTTCTTGTTAAGGAGACCTTTCTCTTTGACTCACTGAGCCATCCTAGATATGGGCCTCCAGTGAGCAGTACGTATTTCTGGTTTCAACTCCAAGTAGCATTTGATTCAGGAGAAAAACATTGTTCACCACTGCTCATGCTTGTTTCTTCCTGAGCCCCTCCACTTTCTGTGCAAAATTTAGTGTCCAGCAGGCCATGGAAACCATGGGCTCCATGTGCACTGATGTGCACATCAAATGTATCATCAGGGCTTTTGTTTGTAAGCAACAGAAACTAAGTTTGATAAATTGGGCAGAAAAGGGAGTTGTTAGAAAGATATTATATTTCTAATAGAAATGATGGAAGATTTAGAGAGCCAGTTGGAAAAAATGGCAGGAACCTAGGTTAGCAGAAAACGCAGCCATAACCACAGCTCAGGAACTTTCTGGGTAGGCTACCACTGGCATTGTTTTCACTGGATTCAAAACTGCCATTTCTGCTATGAATACTGTCCCTACATCTTTGTATCACCTTCTGAATGGGCCAGGTGTCCATGGGCCAGGTATCCATATTCTAGTAGCCAGGAATCAGGGAGAGGAATCGCTTTGAATAGAAAGGGTGAGGTGTATAGCCAAAAGTAATGAGTGCCCACTCCATCGAGACAGCCCCAAGTGATAGTGGGGTACAGAGGAAAGGCACAATTGCAAGAGGCTCTGGGCATTGGTGACCTCAGAAGGTAGGCATTGGCAGGGTTTTAATTCTGGGGTAGAGGGGATCCATCAAGTTTGGAGCAGGTAGTAATCAGGAGTCTGCATTTCAAGAAATTTAAAACAAACTCCAATTACTTTAAGCAAAAAAAATTACTTGCCTAATGAAATTGAAATGTTCAAGAGTATTCTGGCTTTAAATGTGTCTTGATTCAGGGATTCAATTGATGTTGCTAAATCCGGTCTTTCCATCTCTGAGCAATACCTTCCTGTATATTTGCTCTATTCTCAGGCTCTGCTTGGCCCCAAGATAGCCACCAGCACCTCCAGGCCCACGTTCTCCTGGGTTCACAATCAGCAGAAGAGAGTGCCTGCGCCTCTCCAGAAGGTCCCAGCAGAAGCCTAATTATGTCTCATTGGCTTGTACCGGGTTAAATGCCCATCCCTTAACTCATCACTATGGTCAGGAAGATACCTGATTGGCCAACCCCGAGGCACATGGCCACCCTAGAACTGGAGTAGAAGGTAAGTCCACCTATGGCACAAGGACAGAAAGTGAGGGAGGAATTGGTCCTTCAGAGAAAAACCAGAAGAGGGCAAAGGCATGTTAGCAGCAAAAGCCAGTCTGGAACAGGAACCTGGGCAGTGGTGGCACCTGTTGGCTAGAGTGTCTAACCCCACAGATAAGCAGGGGTTTAGTCCAAGTGGGGAGCTCTATTGAAAATCAAGGAGGGACCTGGGAATAGAGCAAAGCACGGAGGAGGCTTATGGACCAGAAGCTGGAGTGGTAGACCAGAGTTTTTCTAGGCAAAACACATACTTGTCCTGCAAAATAAATTTCAGACTCCAGCTGCAGATGGGTATCAGCTGACTGTCTTGTAAGCTATCAGCTCAGGGGCTGCATAGGAATGAGCAACCTGGCCTTTGTGGACTCGGAGAGGCTGGGATCCAATCCAGTTCACTTGTAATTAATCCTCACAGAAATGGGAGGACAATGTAGGTAGCTACATCAGCAGCAGTGGCAACCTGTCTCTTCTGCCCCATCTCCCTCAGTCCTTTGGTTATGTTCCTACTTCTCCAAGTATCCCTGCCCTTCTGGTTAATCTTGCTGATATCCTCATTTCTCCTTCTGGCTTTATTTCTCTGTGGTGAGCTGGGTTTCTTACCTCATTTAGCCCTCTGGCTCTGACCCATCACTTGTGTTGGCTCCCAGGCAACCAGATCAGAATGCAGGAATTAGGCACTGACCTCAGCCAGGCTCTCGCCTTTGATCTTTCCTTACTTCTTGTACTGGATTGAATAGCGGGTCCCCCTTGACCAACCATGTCCAACCAGAACCTCAGAATATGATCTTAATTGAAACCAGGGTCTTGGCAGATTCAATTATTAAGTATCTCAAAATGAAGTCATCCTAGATTTAGGGTAGGCCCTACATCTAATGACAGATGTTCTTATAAGATCGGGAAAGGACGGAGATACACAACAAAGAAAGAGATGTGGAAATCAAGGCAGAGATTGGAAGGGTGTGTCTGTCAGCCAAGGGAGGCCAAGGATTGCGGCCCACTGGAGCCTGGGAGAAACATGGAGTAGATGCTCCCTTAGAACCTCTAGAAAGAACCAACCCTGCTGACACCTTGAATTCAGATTTCTGACCTCCAGAACTGTGAGAAAATAAGTTTTGGTTGTTTCATGCCACCCAGATTGAACAGAACCTGTTGCCCAACACCACATAGCCAGTTAGTGGTAGAATGGGATTTGAACCTGGTCCTTATGAAGCCCAAATTAAGACTCTTTCCTCTACGTCTCTAGCTTGAGGCTGTGGGAGGAGAGTGTGTGGTGGAAAATGAGGCAGCAGGGAGCAAAGAGTCCCTGATACCGTCTGCCCTGCCCGCAGACTTGCTGGTTCAGTATACTTGTTGCTTCATTTCTACCCTTCCTACAAGGAAAAGAAGAGTGCTTTTTACACAAGCTGTATGAAATGGAAAAATTCTGTGCATCACTTGAATGTTTATTTGCTAGTACCAAACAGCTAAATAGCAGAATTCTCTGACTGCCAGCAGAATGTTTGTTTGACACAGGTATGGAGAGGGTTAGACATCTCCACAGTTGGCTTTGTTGAAGGAAAAAAAATGAAGAGTGGTGTCTCAGAATGTAAAAATCACATTACTTTAAATGATATGAATAGCAGTCAAGGCAAGAACACAATTATCTGTAGGTAGAATCAGAAAGCAGAGATACACTGTCACAGTCCATATCAAGGTTTGTGGTCGTCTGCTTTCCTTCCTTCTCCAGACAATTTAACTGACTGTTGATCAGTCAAACACAATTGAGAGCACAGATACTGACCCCAACGTATTTAAGGAAATAAAATGGTGTCTCCGTCTGTTTGGGCTAGGCTGCTGCAACAGAATATCATTGACTAAGCAGCTCATAAGCAACCAACATTTATTTCTCACTGTTTTGGAGGCTGAGAAGTCTAAGATCAATATGCCAGCAGATTTTGTGTCTGGTGAAAACCCCCTGCGTGGTTCACAGAGAGTTGTTTTCTCCCTGTGTCCTCACATGGTGGAATGGGTGAGGGCACTCTGAGGGGTATATTTTATAAAGGCACAAATCCTATTCATGAGAGCTCTACCCTTTTGACTTAAGCACCTCCCAAAGGGCCCATTTCCAGATAGCATCACATGGGGGATTTGGATTTCACCATATGAATTTTAAGGGATCACCAACATTTAATCTATAGCAGATGACATTTCAAATTAGTTGGGAGAAAATAGATTATGATTATCATTATTCAACAATTCATATAGGGGCAATGGATTATGTATTCGAGAAAAATTAAGTTCTACTCTTCCTCACAGCATACTTGAATCAGACAAAAGAACCTTTTTTAGCTAGCTAAAGCAGAAAAGGGTTGGTTGCAGACAACAGAACCTTTTTTAGCTAGCTAAGGCAGAAAAGGAAATTACTAATAGATATTAAACAGCCCTGAGACTCTCTAAGAAGGTCAGGAATCAGTCCTGGGGACTATGCAACCAGGAGTAGCCCAAATTACAGCACAGGCCAACTATAGCGGAAATTTCCCCCCACCCCCCACCTTTGAGTACTAACCTCCAGACCTCACCGCTGTAGCCAGGAAAAAGCTGGTGCCACCAGAACCTCTGACATCATTGCCTCTGAGATTTGGAGCCCTGTGCTACCACCTTCCCCAGAATGGATTTTTGGAGGCCCCTACTCTGCTCATCCCTGTTTTTTAAACTGAAATTCCACATGGATTGGTAGAGTCTTGGTCACATGCCTGTGCCCTATTTGCGAAGGCAGCTGAACATCAGGTTTCTGGCTTCTACCATGGGGGCAGAGGGGAAGAACAAACAGATAAGGTGGGGACATTTCCCCCCAACACACACATACACATGAAGGATGCATCCAAGTGGCTGGTCAGCCAAACATGTAAAAAACGGTATAATACTTTAGAATAAATCTAACAATTAAAGGGTTAATGTCAAAAAGGGAGCCCTAAAAGAACTGGAAGAAGATATAGGCAAATATTGAACCAATCTTAGAATAAGGAAGGACTTTCTGAGCATAAAAGTAATAAAAGAAATCACAAAGGAACAGATGAATAGATTCAACTACTTAAAAATCCCATGCTTACATCAAGCAAACCATGAACAATTTGACTGATCACCCCATGGTGGATGCCTCCTTTAAAATGTGTACATGTATAACACCAAAGTCAATGGAATAAAATATATTGGGCAGGTCATCAGAAATCACATAATTTGAGTCCAAATGAAACAATTTCAGTCCTCAGGATTGCCTAAAAAACCAGCTCTGTTCTATTCCAGAAAATTATTTCTATTTCTAAGGAAGAAGCTTTTGTTTTTCCCAGTCTCTTAAGAATTGCTCTTACATATTTGGAAAGTTTAATTATTTTTATTGTTCAAATTACTTTCTGTCTTTTAGAGGAATTTAAGTTAATCCATGTCTAGACTTACGAGATTCTTTTAATTAGCAAGAGGAATGACTTGGGTCACAATGTAGACTTTTCCTCCAGTTCCCTCAGCTCTGTTTACAAGGTTATTGCTGAATGTATTATTGCTAAAGTGAAGGCTGACGTGGGGCAGTTAAAAAGAATCCTCTTTATTTCCTTTCATTACAGCTACTGGAGAATGTTTGGACTCGGCTCTTGTGGCTAGCTAGGATCCGACAATTGCTTTTTACTGGCAACATAAAATGTATTGCTTTTTGATTTCCTGTCAGATTTCAAATGTACCATTCAGATGATAATATACCTAATCTGCAAAGAAAATGAAGAGAAGAAGAGGAACACATCGGGGTCTTGACACAGAGATGCGCTGATGGGTGTGATGCTGATGATCTGAGCCTGAGAGCCGTGCAGATATAGGGGGTATATCCCCCACTCTGTCATATCGGGGTGGGTCAAGGGATGAACGATACCCCACGATAAGGAAGAGCTATCTGATCAATATGATCAATATGATCTTAATCGTTTCGGAGTTTGCATTCTAAGATTAAGCAAAAAAGGGTCCTTGTAAGCTGATATGAAAATTAGGGTCTATTCCTAGCTAGCCAGTACCTTCCATTCTTTCTATTCCCACTCCTGTAAACCCACTGATGCACCCATTTCTTTGAAAGAGATGGAAAAAGTCAGAAAACTTTGTTCTGGCTTTTATATGCCAAACACTTTGAATAAATAACAGAAAAATCATTTTGCTGTTGACAACCCTTTTTCAAAATGATGGGCGTGGTGGATGAAAGATGGCACAAATTCTTTGCCCCTCCTCCCCTTAATGTGGCTGACTCTAACTTTGACGAGTAGAAAGTAGTAGACATTTTTACTGCAGAACTTTCAAGCCTGTGCCTTAAGAGAGCTGCAGCTTCTGCTTGCAAGTGCTGGGAATGCACCCTCCTGGAACCCAGTTGCCACACTGTGAGAAGCCCAAGCAAATGGAGAGGCCACATGCAAGAGGGTTGAGTTGCTCCAATTTGGTTTCCAGCAGAGGGCCAGCACCATCTGCCAGCCTTATGAGTAAACCATCTTGGACATTTCAGCCTCTTGATGACTCTCAGGCCAGCTGACACCATGCAGAGCAGAGGAACCACCAGGCCGAGTCCAATCAACCTAAAGACTGTGAGATAAATGTTTGTTGCTATGTTATGCCAATAAGACTGGGGGTAGGTTTTTAATGCAGCCATCTAAAACCAAATAATGGGTTCTGTTAAAATAAGGGGAGGGCCTTTATTTGCTGAGCAGTGCCTCAAGTTCGCATGTGTTAGTGTAGAATTCAGAGCTGACTCAGAGCCAAAGTAAAATGGTAATAAAAGTTTGATGGAATGTTGCAGCTGAAAGATCTTGGAGGGAAAAAGAGTCTACATGTTGAGATATGGAGTTGGGGCAATAAAGAGGAGTGAAAAGGAGAAAGAAAAAGGCAGAGAAAGACTGCGGGGTGGGGGAGCCCAAACTATCACCCCACACGACCTCAACCCCTCTTGAGGCAGGTTAGCAGAGAAGGGAGTTGGGGAAAAAACATGAACTCATGTGCTATGGTGCCTGATAGTTAAGCTTTTCTTTATGCCCCTACACAATCTTCAGTAAAGTCTATGTTACTTACAAATGCTTCTGTGCAAGTGCATTCTTTGGGGAAAGCTAAAAAGTCATTTGAGTTGTGCACACAAGTGAGTGGGGAGCAATCACACAGACCCAATGGCTGCCCACAGTTATTCAGGAGCCAGAGGACAAGCAGGCAGAGTGCAGGGCACAGGTCTTATTCAACATCTCATTTTGTCAGGTATCATTCAACTCATTGGCGATGTGAAGTGATGTTTCCAAAGTAGCGTTGTCTCAACAGAAGTGGCAGCAGTAGGATTCACACCCAGTTCCATCCTGATCCCGTTGCTTGAATTCTTTCCACCCTACCTTGTTTTTTGTGCCTCTTCTCATTTTTACTTCTTATTTTCAGATAAGAAATCATCAGACTTGAGCAAGGATCTCATATGACTTTTATACCTTGGTTTCTCAAGCCTTTTATCCTCTATAAATGCAATGCCCTAGTAGTATTTAAATGTAAGGAGATAATTACATATCAAAAGAACAAACAAACAAGCTTATTTATGCAAGAACTCTAAAGTAGCTTTTTGGATGACATTAATTTATCTTCGTTAAAGGAAAAGAGGTAATGACTTTGGTTGGCATACCTTGTTTGAGAAACTTATTTGTTTCAATGAGAAGGAAACAGCATTACAGTTTCATGCCAAAGGTGTCAGATGAAATTTGGGGATTTATCTCTATGCTTCTCCTATAAAAGGAAAATGCACAAAAAAAGTTCTGGAAAACCATTCAACAAAATATTAATGGAGAGAAATTTGAAGCTTTTCCCCACTATGATCAAGGCAAGGATATCCCCTCTCACAACTTCTTTTGAACATCATACTAGAAGTTCCAGAAAATGCAAGAAAAAAAAAAAAGGAAATAAAGGTATACAGACTGGGAATGAAGAAATAATACTATCTTTGTTTTTGTTTGCAGATGACACCATCGTCTATGTACAAAATTCCAAACATTTGACAAAAAACTTCTGACTAATAAGCAATTATAGCAAGGTGGCAGAATACAAGTCTAATACACAAAAGCCAATTGCTTTCCTATATACCAATAACGAACAAGTAGAATTTGAAATTAAAAACATAATACCATTTACATTAGCATCCAGAAAGAAAAAAAAGATTTCAACTTAGGTATAAGTCTAACAAAATATCTACAAGACCTACTTGATGAAAACTACAAAACTCTGAGAAAAAAAATTGAAGAAGAACTAAATAAATGGAGAGATATTCCATGTTAATAGATAGGAAGCCTAAATATTCTCAGGATGTCGGTTCTTCCCAACTTGATCTATAGATTCAGTGCAATGCCAATCAAAATCCCAGAAAGTTACTTTGTGGAGATTGACAGACGAATTCTAAAGTTTATATGGAGAGGCAAAAGACCCAGAATAGCTAAAACAATGCTGAAGGAGAACAAAGTTGGAGGACTGACACTACCTGACTTTAAGACTTACTAAAGAAGCTACAATAATCAAGATAGGATGGTATTGGAGAAAGAATAAACAAAGAAATCAATGGAAATTTTGCCATTTCCAACAACATGGATGGAACTTGAGAGTATAATGCTAAGCTAAATAAGTCAGTCAGAGAAAGACAAATACCATATAATTTCACTTATGTACAGAATTTAAGAAATAAAACAAAGGAGCAAAGGCAAAGAGAGAGGGCGGAGAAAGAGAGAGAGACAAAAACCAGGAAACAGACTCTTAACTGTAGAGAACAAACGATGGTTACCAGAAGTGAGGTGGATGGGGGATGGGTGAAATAGGTGATGGGGATTAAGGAGGGCACGGGTTGTGATGGAGCACTGGGTGACGTATGGAAGTGTTGAATCACTATGCTGCACACCTCAAACTAATATACACTATATGTTAACAATACTGGAATTCAAATTCAAAAAAAAGGAAATCAATGGAATAAAATAGAGATTTCAGAAATAGACCCTCATAAATATGCTCAACTGATCTTTGACAAAAGAAGCAAAGGCAATTCAATGGAGCAAAGATAGTCTCTTCCGCAAATTGTACTAGAACAACTAGACATCCACATGTAGAAAATTAATCTAGACACAGATCTTATACCCTACACAAAAATTAGTTCAAAATGGATCACAGACCTAAATTTAAAACAGAAAACTATAAAACTCATAGAAGATAACAAAGAAGAAAATCTAAATGACCTTGGGTATTGTGATGCCTTTGTAGATACAATATCAAATACATAATCTATGAAGGAAATAATTGAGAAGCTGGATTTAATTCAATTAAAAAAGACCCTTCTGCTCTGTAAAAAAGTATCAAGAGAATTAGACAAGTCACAGACTGGGAGGAAACATTTGCAAAAGACACATCTGATGAAGGACTGTTATCCATAATATACAAAGAACCCTTAAAACTCAACAATTAGGAAACAAGCAACCCAATTAAAAAATGGGCCAAAGACCTTAACAGACACATCACCAAACAAGATACAGAGATGGCAAATAAGCATATGAAAAGATGCTCCACATCATATGTCATCAGGGAAATTAAAACAACAATGACACACCACTACACACCTATTAGAATGGTCAAAACCTGAAACACTGATAAAAAATTTTGGTAAGGATGTGGAACAATAGAAACTCATTCATTGTTGGTAGAGGTGCAAAATGGTACAACCACTTTGGAAGACAGTTTGGTGGTTTCTTACAAAACTAAACATATTCTTACCATGCAATCCAACAATTGTGCCCCTTGGTATTTACCCAAAGGAGCTGAGAACTTATGTTTATACAAAAACCTGTACATGGATGTTTATAGTAGCTTTATTCATAATTGCAAAAGTTGGAAGCAACCAAGATGTCCTTCAGCAGGTGAATGCATAAAGAAACTGGTAATTCAAACAATGGAGTACTATTCAGTATTCCACTGAGTGCTAAAAAGGAGTGGACTATCAAGCCATGAAATGATAGGGAGAAAACCTGAATGCATGTTACTAGGTGAAAGGAGCCAATCTGAAAAGGCTACGTACTGTATGGTCCAACTATATGACATCCTGGAAAAGGCAAAACTATGGAGACAGTAAAAAGATGGGTGGTTGCCAGGAGTCGGGTGGGTGCTTGGGTGGGGGGTGGGATGAACAGATAGAGAACAGAGGATTTTTAGGGTGGTGAAAATACTTTGTATGGTATTATAATGATGATATGTGTTATTATACATTTTTCCAAAACCATAGAATGTACAATACCAAGAGTGAACCCTAAGGTAAACTATGGATTTTGGGTGATTATGATATGTTAATGTAGGTTCATCAGTTATAACAAATACACCATATTGGCGAGGGTTCATGATAATGGAAGACACTATGCATGTGTGGGGCAGGAGAAGTATGGGAAATCTCTCCACCTTCCTCTCAATTTTCTTAAGAACTTAAAACTGCTCTAAAACAAAGGGTCTTAAAAAAATTAACAGTGGTGAGGCACCTGGGTGGCTCAGTCATTAAGCGTCTGCATTCGGCTCAGGTCATGATCTCAGGGTTCCGGGATCGAGTCCCGCATGGGGCTCCCTGCTCCCCCCGGAAGCCTGCTTCTCCCTCTCCCACTCCCCCTGCTTGTGTTCCCTCTCTCGCTGTGTCTCTCTCTGTCACATAAATAAATAAAATCTTTAAAAAAAAAATTAACGGTGGCCATCTCTTAT
Source organism: Zalophus californianus (assembly GCF_009762305.2). Lineage (NCBI taxonomy): Eukaryota > Metazoa > Chordata > Mammalia > Carnivora > Otariidae > Zalophus > Zalophus californianus. The sequence continues at coordinate 21,342,156 of NC_045596.1, forward strand.
TACAAGTGTGCTTAACTTTTTCCTTTATCCTTTTCTGTATTTTCTCACTTTTTAAAAAGAATATGTTTTGCTTTTATTGTCACTAGAAACAAGGAAGCCATTTCAAAGAAGAAAAATCTCAGAACTCACCATTAACTTGGGATTTATGGATTCACCAGGAAGTTTCCACTTTAGTAACAGTCTGCAGTATCCCTAGCTCAAGCCATCTGGCCCTAGTTGACAGGAAGAATACCCACTCATAGTCCCTTCATGATGGTCTCTCCACCTATTAGAAGGCTATTATGATGTTTTTGCCTCCTTCCTTGTGGCAAATTATGCCAATTTTGTTAGTCTTTTCTCCTGGAGCCAATTTTCCCCACCCTTTCATCATGTTAACACTTCCCATTGGCAACCCCACCAACTACGGAGAAAATTGCATCAAAGCAGGTTGGCCACATCCTGCAAGAGACATGTGGAGACTCTGAAATAAAATCTTACCACATGACTTGTGTCTGAGAAAGGGCTAATAAGGCATAGTGACTAAATAGGGCTCAGATGGCCTCTAGCAATAATGCTCATATGACTACCACACCTTCAGTTGTTACTGCAACTCCCCCACCCCCTTCCTCCCATCTCCCTCCCCCTCCCTCCACCGGGGAGGGGGACAGGCTTTATCAGGAGGCCCTGGGACTAGAATGCTCTATTGTCAATTGTTCTGCCTTAATAATAATGGTTCTGATTATTGTATATTAATAATGACAAAATGACCATATTGGTATATTACTGTGACTGCTATTACTATAGTTGATTCTCATTATTTGTGGTAGTTACGTTCTATAAAGTTGTGGACAACTTCAAGTAAGTTGATACTAAACCATTATTTCCAGGGGAAAAGAAAGGTTAGGTACGTACGTACAAGACTCCTGTTACATCATTTTCATTGACTGATCAATACAGAACCTTATTTCATGTGCGTTTCTGTTAAACACACCATATTTGGCATATATTGTTGATTCATTGTCTGACACGTGTATTTTTGAGACCTATCTGACATGTATTTTTTTCTGCAGGGCACATCACAGCCTTCTGGCCCTTAGGAACCCTAGAAAGCATTTCACCATTATGCATGGGGACTATTTTAAACAGAGAAATCACTAACAAAATCAAAACATGCAAAAAACAGAGCACTATTAGAGACTGCGAAAGGACACTTGTTTAAGTTGGGGAGAGGCGGCACAAGAAGGCAGAGCATTCATCGCCTCATTCAACCTCAGCTGGGAACGTGTGCGTCAAGTTCTTTTCTAATTTCAAGAGACAAATACATAGCAGAATGCGCAGAATAGCAAACAAACATGCTTGCTAAAAAAGAACTCCTCTAATTTCTCAATTAGTTTAGAATTTACCAGGCACTGGCATGTACCCCAACACACAGTAAGAGCTTGAGCAGAGCCCCAAGAATCTGAAACAGCTGAAATTTCCGTCTCTGATTTTGGAAGTGATCTGAGGTACCCATTTTCCAAACATACCCAGTTTGCCAGGAAAAGGAGATGCTTTATACAGCAAATTGTGAGAGAAACCACCCAGCAGGTTACAGTAAGCCTCAGGCTTGGCTTGCTATTGGATATGCCAGAGGTTGGCTTAGCACATCAGGGACACCCATTTCACTGTCCCCATGTATGCCAACTTGACAGGGCTCCCTGGTTATGTCAGGACTAAATATTACCCAAAACCTGACCAGGAACCCGACTGCCCACTGCAAGCCAGATGTATTTGTTTTGTTTTTAGAGCGTATTATCAGTCTCCCCAGGGCACTTTATACTCAGAAAAGATCTTCCCAGGAACCAGTAGGAAGCTTTTACGGTTTGGCAGTGTTTATACAAGACTGGGCTAGGGGGTGGGCGAAATGAAGTAAAATCTAAACCTATTTTTCATTCCAGGCTCTTAGTTTAAATGAGCGGCACACTGCCCGCAAAATAAGAGCACCCAACCAAGAGGAACATGAAAGGGTAAGTCCAGGTTAGATTTCTAGCAAATTCATTCTCGTCAGGTCCTCTCTTCTAAAGCCATTTGTTAATCACAAACACAAGTCTAAAACCACTACTTATTCATTGATTTACAGTTTGGAAACAGCTTGGACATCTTTCTTCTAGACTAGAATGAAGATCTTTCTTGTTGAACATTTAGTTTGTCAGAGCACGGTGCTAGATACTTTCACAGATAATGTTCAGTTTAACTTCCACAATAACAGAAAGTTTTACTTCATGCTCTGCTGGTAAAGGAACGAAGGTTTAAACCTATAGTGTAATTTGCCCCCCACAGTTCCCTTAGTAATGGGGGAACTGGAAGGAGAATCGAAGTTTTTAAGACCAGGAATAGGATGAGAATTTTTCTTTTCTTTTCTTTTTTTTTGACCCAGGGTCAAAAGAATGACAAATTAGACTATGTCAAACAAACAAACAACAACAAAAATCTGGCATGATTTTTGGCAAAACGTGCAACTTATCTGACATGTATTTTTTCTGCAGGGCACATCACAGCCTTCTGGCACTTAGGAACCCTAGAAAGCATTTCACCATTATGCATGGGGACTATTTTAAACAGAGAAATCACTAACAAAAAGCAAAACATGCAAAAAACAGAGCACTAAATAGACTGCGAAAACACCACAGGCAACACAATATGTCAAGAACCTCTGCATTACAAACCAAGATACGAGACCATCTATTCAGGACTTGCAAAAGAAATTTTGGAAAACCTGGTTCGTGACCCCAGATGGATGATCTGGAGAGTCAACCTTAAGGGAAGTTGCATGCACTGTGCATTCAGTCTTCCTTCAATAAGGGTGGAAAGGAGAGCCTTGCCTACC